>NC_141707.1:15420586-16848548 GCF_971803275.1 Cyanistes caeruleus | reverse complement strand
TTTCAGTATAAAACTTTGAAGGCTGGCAGGCCTTTTAGATTTCTACTGATAATCTGTGAAATATGGCAATTTTGTACTGATACAGATTGGGAAATTTTTATCTTGAAAGTTTGCAAGTTTAATAGTAAATGTCCTGATATTTGTTGTTGTTGTTGTTGTTGTTGTTGTTGTTGCATTAAAGTCCTTTGACATTTCTAAAGAGGATATGCCATTACCAATACTGTCCTGTTACTGCATGGATCAGCAGCAGACTTAGTAATGAGTACTGTGAATCTGTCTTGAAACAGAGAGACAGAAAACTTGAAACACTGCTTTCAACAATTTTCAGACACTTAAAACATTCTTTACCCAGCAGATTTTTATGACAGAAGGAATAGGTTTTTGAAGGATCAAAACCAATAAGCACCATTCTTTTGTATCCAAGAAAGATCTCTGATTGGAAAATCTTGTCAATGATTTAGGTGCTGCCACCTACTAAGGATTAGTATTTGAATCCATTTCTGGCTGGAGTTTTATACTGGTAATAAAAGTGTTTAGCTTACTGGTAATAAAGAGTGCTGGTAATACTGTGTTTAGCTTTTCTTTTCCCTTCCCAAGTCACACACATAATGCAGTCATGCATCTTATTTGTACTGTTTGTAAGTTGTTAATCATGAAATATTATAGCTCATCTTTTTGAAACTGGCAAACTGCACAGCAGACTGTGCCCTTGGCTCTCAGCCCTGCTGCAGTCACTGCTCACTCACTGGGAATACCAAAAAGACTCTCAGTTCTACTGATGCCTAACAGAAGAGCACAGCAGCAGTAACTCTTTATTTCACACATGGTATTGCATGATTATTTGCAATAATCAGGAAGAGTAGAATATAAATGAATACGAATAAAACAGGACATGTTCTACAGTGTCTTTAGGCATCATTCAAGACCAGACAGAGCAGGCAGGAAAAAAGAGAATGGGAATGATGCTGAAAGACACACTAGCAGCTGTCCACTTCCCAGCAGTGCCCAAGAGCAGATGGCAGGGAAGAGCATACAATCAATGATAGCATGCTATGAAACCTTCCTAAAATACTGTTCCAGCCCTCCTTCACCAGCAGCTCAGGAACTTCAAAGGGTGGTGACTTTGTCTCCAACAGCCTCAAGGGATTTCTCTTTCATTAATTTACTCTGTAACTTTTTGAAGCCCTGTGGACTTTGAGTTCACATAAACAAGGTTGATCAGCTGTTCTGTATTACAGAAGAAATGGAAGAACTCAAAGCAGCACAAACAGCCTTGAAAAACAGTGGGACAAGCTAGATAGACCAAAGGGGATCTCTGGGGTAGTCTTCAAAGTCTGGAAACAATGAAATGTTTATTTACATAGTGGAAATCCAGTTATGTTTCCGTATCAACTAGAACAATTTGTATCTGTCTGATATAAAACTAATAATAAAATCACCACTTCTATGTAACCACTAGCACTAATCACCTACTTATGAAAACATAACTAGAAGGAAAGATACAAATGGCCAAATAATTTTTTAACCTTCAACTATTTTTCTTCTTCAAGCAAAAGAAGCACCAAAACAATCTAGCATTCAAGAACTACAGAGCCTTCACTGATGTCATTAGAAAACACAGTGTAACCACAGAACCACAGCAACCCAATGAGAAGTAGAGTGGTGTGACTGGCTTACTTTTTTTTTTTTTTTTAATTTTTCTTACCTAACAGGGAAGGGAAAAACTAATGGCTTGTGGAGGTACATGCCTAAATCAATATAATACAAATCCATGATCTTGTAACAACAGAATCCTATATTTGTTGATTGCATGTGCAACAGGACACCCATAAGAAGTAATACATTTGTACCTTCATCATCATACAGTGATCACCAACGAAACAGTGCTTACAGATTTCTGGGTCACAACAAGCTCCATTCCTGGCCTGGCAGCAAAGCAGGACAGCTTCCAGCCAGAAGGGGATTCCTGAGGAATTCTGAAGTTGGGTTTGTGAACAGTACTACCATTAGCCCCAGATGCTAATGTAAACAATAATGTTTAGCACCAGTGTCAACACAGTGAGGACAGAGAAACACCAGCTTCCACCTTTTCCAACAGTCATCTAAATTCATGAGAGTATAAATGTAAAGGCTGTACCAAATGAGAATAAAAAATAAAAAATCAGAGATCAAATATCTTACCTCATAGATAAGTATCCATCAGCAGGTGCCTAGTGAGGAATGTAACATGAGGAAAGACAAATGGTAATACTATCATGAAAGACTCTCATAACCGACAAAAATTTTCAGGTTGAGGAATTGCCTGATTCTGACGAGGAGACAGAAAATCCAGGATTCTGTAGTATCTATAAGAACACCATGGACACCTCAATTTCCCCAGCTTTGCTATGCTGCAGCAGGCTCTTGCAGGCTGCTTAACTTCTACTCTGGATATGGGTGTGCTATGCTGTGGTTCAGTCTGGATCACATGAGGCTACAGACCCAAATGAAGCATTAGTGGGGTAATGACAATGAAAGTCCCCATATCAAACATTCACTTTTAATGACCAGCAAACACAGAGTGGAGATCAAAGACACTTAGCATGAAAAGAGTGTTCTTTTCAATCAGTCACATTCCTATACAATTTGCATACATCTGCCTGGACCAACTTAATAGTAGCTGGGAACAGCTTAGACTGAGCAGAGCTTGCTGAGGTTTTATTCTGAGCTCAAGGATGTGTTAGCTACTGGGGAGCTTGCCTGAATGTAACTAGATACTTCCTGCATTCAGGCTGACACTGTGATCCCGTTAAAACTGGATTGCATATTTCACCCTAAACTGTATTGAGAGTGCAGTAGAGACACAGGGCACCTAATCAAGATGTGATCCTGGCAGCAGCAGAGCTCATTCTTTTTGCTCCAGTGCCGTGTCTCCTAGGAGCAGAGAGGTGCATGGCAGCTGGGAACTTCAGTGAGGAAATCTGGAATCTTTACATGACAAAGGCTAAATCACCAGAATATCCTGTGGTGATTTGCAATGTGATCACTGTGGTTAAAGTCATGTTTTAGAATAGTCATTTCAATCACATGTTTTCTAGAAATATAGATATCTGATTTCTATTTTTTGCTTGTTGTCACTCTAGTTATTACTGCAGATTCCTTTTCGTGTGGTGACAGCATCCAAGCTAGCTGAAAGAAGTGTGCCTATACTCCTCCTTTACAGTGAGATCCTCAAGCACACCAAAGGCCTTAAAGTTCTGTTTCACTGGGTTAAAAGTACTCTGGGACGAATAGCAAACATATTAGAAAGGTTTATAGTCGACTCCCATCCTCTCTCTAGCAGGAGAGAATTTGCCCCTAGATTTAAAGTTGGTTAACTGAGAATTTGCTGAGTGGCAGCAAACTGCCGAGCTCTGTCTGGCCTCGGGGTGTTCCTCCTTCACTGTTCACTATAGCACCTCTGAGACTGCATCAGGCACACTCTTGTAGTGATTCCCTGTGAAGTGATTTCTATTCAAACTCCATTACCTCTTGGTCTTTCCTGGCCTGCTGGAAGGATTTTTCTTTACAGCTTGTCCTTTCTCATCAAATTAGCAAGAACAGATGAACAGTGTTCAAATATCTGCAGAAAAGACCAAACCCCCTTCTCGGCTGTGATGCTTTCAAAACCTCCTGAGCCCAAAGAAACCTGTTCCATCCCTCTAAGCGCAGGCATTGGCGACCCTGACATTGCACTGCTCTCTGCTGTGCGGTTTTAGAACTTCTTTCTGATTAAAAAACCCCAAACCCCTTTAAACATAAAGCTACATGCACGCGCAGAGGCTGGTGTGGGATTCTAGGAAACCACAGAGACCAGTCGTACCTTCGTGAGGGCCGGCGCAGGGCCGTGCAGGGTGCACTGCACTGCAGGCCAGGAGTTCGGCTGTGCCGAGACCGGGCTGAGGGCGTGCCTCCCGTGTGGCACCGCCTGCACAGCCTGCCCCCATCCCCACGGCACGGCCCCATCCCCGTGACCTGCCCCTATCCCCGTGGCCTGCCCCCATCCCCACGGTCTGGCCCCGTCCCCACAGCGATGCCGGGCGCTGCCGCCCCGCGCTCCCGCTGGCCGCCTCACCCGCCCGGCCCGCAGCGCCCCCGCGCGGCCGCAGAGCCGCAGAGCCGCCCGCGCTCCGGGGCTCCCTCCTGCAGGGGCTGCAGGGCTTTCAGCCGCGGGTCAGCCTCAGCGTCCAGGGGAGCTCAGCCTGAAAGACAGCTCTTGGTAGCCTCTCCTGCAGAAGGGGAAGAAATCCTTGACCAGTCCCTCTCGCCAGGAGCCCGGGGCTGGCACAGCACCAGCTTTGATTGTCTTTGGTCTGGCACCCATCAGAGGAGCGCGGCTGGCGGAGCGAGGGATCTCACCTTTGCAGGTGGGAGTACCGCCTTCGGTAGCCTTGGCCTGCACGGATAAAGAACTTTGGTCCCAAGGCAGTAACCTGTGAGATTCTGAATGACAGACACAAAATAAAGGAGACTTACTTACATATTTGTGATTTCATTTTCTTACTCTGCAAATCCACCAAGGCCTGAGCTGTCTAAGCCTCATTCCAGCTAACCACGAACAACAACAGTGAAGTCTGGCTTGGAGACCCTTGAGAGAAAGGGTTTCCAAAAAGCAGTTTAAGTCAGCTGGGAAAAGCATATGTGTGTTCCCAGCCTTTAACACTTTAGTATTTCTGTAAGTCCAAGACAGGGACAGCTTAACCTGTCCTTGCAATTTTCAGCATAACTTTTCATTTATCTGTTATCTGCAAAAATTCACCACCACTTTCATGGCTGTTTCTGTTGCAGAAAGTATCTCTTTGTTATACTGTCAAGGCCGTGGTAGCAAGAGTTTACCTTTAAAAAGTAATCACAACAATGCTGAGATAAAAACCACACCACAAACCCCAAGCATCACCACAGAATATGTCTCTTTCCATCCTAACTCCTCAAAGGCAGCTGACCAGATAACCACATAACAGGGGCTCCCACCCTACTGCAAGCTTTGAAAGACTCGGGGTATGAAAATTTTACAAAATGTGTATAATTTGTCACTGTCCCTCCTAGAATAAATTCCATGGTCATCCAGCACATGCACATATAGCTGTCATGCACTGCTCCCCCTAGTGCCAGGCAGTAACAGTCTTGGTCTCCAGGTTTGCACTTCACTTGGGTTTTACGTGTTTTTTGCCATCTGTTCTGAAAGACCTCCTTTCCAAACCTAGATATAAGGGGCCCTGTAAAAAACTCCCACAGCAGCAGGACGGCCACAGGGAACTGCAACGGCTTCAGAAGATACACTCCTCCTTCTGGAACATTGCCCCCAAACACAGGCCATCTACAGCCCTTGTATTTTCCTAAATACCTCCTGCACACTCCAGCATGTGCCAGCAAAAAGTACCTGCTGCTGACAGTCCTCTTCCTAGTAGACCTCGAAAGGCAGGAGCATGGTCATTACTTTTGTGGTTGTTGTTGAGGACAGTAAACCTTCCCCAGCCACCCTGTAGGTCTGCAGTCCACCCCACCAGCACATGCACTTGAGCATCACCGGGCTCTTTCTGTCTATCTACACCCCACATCCTGAAGAAGTGTTCAGTACCTCTTTTAGGTAACTGTGTTGTAGGAGAGACAGGGCTGGATACACAGAGGCATAGCAGCTCCTAGAATCAGATGGAGACAGTATTTTCCTAGGGGGCTCTCAGCTGCCTTGAGTCAGCCAGCCCAAAATAGTAGTTCCAGGATCTGAAGAAGCATTTAGAATCATTGAACAGTTTGGCTTGGATGGCACCTTTAAACACCATCTAGTCCAGTCTCCCAGCAATAAGTGGTGACATCTTCAACTAGGCCAGGGATTTTCCAGGGAGGGGGCATCTGCTGCCTCTCTGGGCAGCCTTATTAGACTTGACTCAATTTGCCACTTAGCACCTGAATTTATAGGTCAATGCCCTTACAAACCTTAGACCTGGGCTAAACTCCTTAACATACTGCATTTTTTTTTTTCTTTTAGAAAACTTGATGACAAATATTCTCAAGAATCATCCAAAGGAAAAAAAACACAACAAAACAAACCCAAAAAGAAGTGATTAATAGGGTAACTGAGCTTGTATCAAGAAACAAAGCCACTCACAATTCCACCCCAAAGGAGACTGTCACATCCCTGAAGGGGATCTGCTCTGCAGGGAGGTTTTTGCCCTGCTGCTGAGCTGAGCCTTGCTTGCCTCTACTGGTACGTTGATGGAGAGAATATTACAGCATGCCCACAGCCCGGGGGAGTGACCACACCAATATGTCAGCAGAGGAGGCATCAGAACAAATGAGGGAGCACACGAGCTGCGTTTCGGCTGAAATCTCTACATCCTGAATGACTGCAGCTTGTTTACACACCTAATGGGGAGTGGTGCAGATGGGAAGTGGGATTTAAAGCTATCACAGAACTTTAAAAATAGCACAGTGAAAGTCATTGTTCCCCTTCTCAATTAGGAGGACAGGAAATGAAAACGCATGAGTATAGAGGATTTCTGCTCCAGCCCTGAGGGAATGACCCAGAGTCATGAGAATATAGGCCAGATATTGAAGCGAAGAATGGGAAGCAGCAGGAGACAATGGAATATAATTTCTGTGGATAGACTGTAGCAGTCTCTGCAGAAAGAATTGCAAAACATTCTATGGAGAGAATATTGCTGTGACCAGCTGCTCATCCATGAGCAGAAGTGGAAAACTGCTGGTGGGATAGAATAAAAGTCTTCACTGGACCTTGGTTTCACAGTGGACCATGCAGTATCATTTCACTTATATAACATTGTTTTGAGTGATAACAGTAATTATGTGATTAAGCAGAACACAGAAAAATATACATCATACACACAGGGAAATTCTTTGTTGTGTCCTTGGGGAAACTGCAGAAGTGTTTTCCAGATTACTCAGAGTTAGAAGGAAGAAGCACTGAAGACTGTGTAGTAGAGAATGTTAGTGTATGGAGCAAGGGATGAGCAAGCCCAATTCTCTTTGGAACTCAGTGTATCACTGAATGCATTTTTAAAGGCAGGAAAATTCACATAAGGATTTTCCAGTTTGCAAACAGTCAGAAACAAGATGACAGGAAGAAAAGAAGATTTTCACTATAGGGTAGCCTTGGGAGTAGGACATGAAGATATAGGGCTTGGGGTGAAGAAAAAGCTCCATTCCAGACAGGAGTTTCTGCACATGGTGAAGGCATTCCACTGCTTGAGGAGCAGGGTGCTCAGGGACTGGGAGACACTCAGGTTGAAGGAGGAAAGAAGTCAGCTCTGAGAGGTGTATGTGGATAGGAGAATGAAAATCATGACACAGAGAAGAGAAATAAGTGAGGATGGAAAAAGGAAACACGTGTTTGTGAGCAAAAATAGTTACATTTGTAGGAAGCCTGTGGAAACAGACTTGTTCCAGGTGTTTAACCGTAACCAACTGTGGTATTTAGAAGAAACACTTCTAAATTGCAGTAACAATATCTTTGTGAAGTAGGTAAGCACTGATAGGGGAGTGAGGCAAAGATGGAAAGATTGAAAGGCAGAGGAGGTGTTTGTTGGTGTGGGACTAGAGGGAAAGCATCACACTGAGTGCAGAACTTGACTTTGTGTCTCTTCGCTTGTGAATGTACGCTGTGAGTGCCCCTGGCTCTGCCAGCTTATCATCAAATACACTTGGAATTACTGTTCAGATCAAACGTCAGAGTGCTGCCAAATGTGCTGCAAAGTATTCTCTGGGCTCGACCCTTTTGAAATAAAGGGGTCAGTGTGTTTTAGCCATCCCAAGTGCCAAGAAGCAGAAAAGGAGAAGGTGTAATTGTAGACTTGAAACTATAGTTATAGAAAAGAGAGAGGACTTGACATATACAAACTGGACAGTGAGTCTTCCTTCAATTGTTTTAATGACATGTGTACCAGCCAAGCTATGCTGGTAGGTATTCTTCCCCAAAAGTGATATAGATGTGTACTAATCATCTCTGCCTTGGTGTAAGTGACATGGTCATAGGGAGGGAGGGAAGGAGTAAGTTGCTCCAAAATAACTATATTGGTTAAAAAAAATTCTAACAAAATTACTTTCCTAACAAAATGTTTAGATTTTTAAGAAAGACAACAAATTTTTGAACCCCAACAATACTGATTTGTTTTAAAGCTTGTTTTCATAAAAAAAAGTAGCCAAAACTTTGCACATGGAGTACATTCCCCATCACATTTATTGGCCTTCCCAGTCAGTGATAGTTTTGTAGGAGTCAATTCTTGGTGTGTGTTGTCACCATGCTCTCCCAAAGATGTGCATAGGGGTACTTGACACATGATTCTCTTCCACCCTTAATTCTCTGCAGCAGCAGCAGCTCTTTTTACTATAGGCTTTTCCTAGGGGCCACTCTTAAGTTTATTTGGGGGACAGTAAAGGTCATGTCCCAGGAGAGGATTGCTCTGTCCTCTCAGCACTTCCCATTAGTTTTTATGTGGGATAAAAAAGACGATCCTACCTGGAACCTCAGTAGTTCCCAACATAGTTTACAACTTCATAGGCAAATCTCAGGAGCCAGATGTATATTTTGAAGGTGTATCATTCTTTGAACCTTGATATACTTTTGGGCTTTAGAATTAAAAGCATACTGCAGAAACTTTCTCTACTTAGAGTTGATTTTGGCCCCAGAGACTTGAACTGAAAATTTAGATAATGCCTAATTTGACTCAGGTTTAGTTCCTACTGTAACTTTAAAAAAAACAGATTTGCAGGGCTTTGGAAAAATTTGAAGAAAGTAAAACTCTGCCAATGTCCATGTGAACAGATCTTGAACAGTAATAGTGAAAGACATTAAATCACTTTTTGAAGAAGAGTAAACCAACATGTGAGGATTTACTTACACAGTACAAAGTAGGAATGAATCTGTAGCACAGTCCTGTTATTTTCCAATTATTTGACCATTACAAGGACTCAACCTCACCAGTGTCTGTCAGGCACCACTGGCAGTCCTTTGTGTTTTCTCTTTGTGCAATCAGAAATGCAAACTTCATCTAATATCTTAAACATTATTTAGAAGCTGGTGTTCTTGCATATTTTCTGCCCAAAAATTAGTATTATAGACATAAATAGCCAGGATTAAATGATTGTAGAACATGTTACAAAGGGTCCTAAAACATTCCCGGGATAAAGATGGATAACAGGCCAGGATAGAGTGTGCTGCACAAAGGCAAGGAAGAGGGAAGGAGAGAACCTTTTGACCTAAGGCCCTAGGGCACTGAGTCAGATCTCCTCTCACAGAGCCACATGAAATTTCTCATGAAACTTCAGGCAAAACAAGCCTGATCTCCAGGACGGAAGTCACACTGGGATGAACTGTTTAGAAGTCACAAAGCTGAAGAGATCTTTCTGAGATTTGGCCATGTTCTTCCCATGAATTTCAGGACCAGGACACACGAGAGACTCCTATCCCATTAACAAATGGTTTACACATAGAACAAGACCATTAGTTATGTAAAACCAGTTGAAATTAGTGGGGGAAAACCAGGTTGCCAGATACAAATGTGCATGTACTGTAAGGTAATACTGATTGCTCACCACGGGCCATCTGCAGAAATCTACTGTAGATGACTGCAGCCTATATTGTGATAGACTTAACCAGAGACAGTCTGTGCAAAGTGAACATTAAAAGTAATGTCAGAAAGTCTTTCATCCTCTTGTCTGTGACAGCAAACCGTTAGGTAGGAAAAAAAATAAAACATTAAACCAGGTATGTGCAACAGCTAATGCTGACATAGCTATAATGTAGTCAGGAGACAAATGTTAAATTAAAAAGTCATTCTGATTATCTTACAATTTTCCCCAGAGCCCACAAACCACTTCCTTTTCTACCCATGTGTGTTTCCCCATCCTCACAGTAGACAGAAGGCTGATGTCTCTGTGTCAGGCAGGCATGAAGGCAGTTGCTGTAACTTTCTGTGTCCTCTGCTTTCAGTTTGAAGCCCTGTATGGTGAGTAACATTTTGGACTATTCTCCTTGCAGTAGGTGTCTCTATAGAATATAACTTAGCTAATGATGGGAGACAGTAAACGAGGCATGATAGCAAAGGGCTGGAGGAATAAAGGTAATGGAGGGTAATGGCTGCAAAAAGACTGCTCTCAACTTTAGTACTAATCACTGGCGTTGGTGGGAAAAGAATTTCTGCCAGCATAGGACATTTGCTCTGAAACTAAAACATACAAGTTTTCGTTGCTTGTGTTCTTTAGCTCATCTGCTTAGTGTTATCCTTTAGCTGTTTAGATTGTAGTGCTCCAGCCAGCTTCCCTTGATGGATATAAGATCTCATAGCAGCATGATGGTGAATAATAAAGAGAAACCATGTTGTCAATATTAAACCTGCTCTTGTTTGGGAAGGGAATTTTTATACAATGAAAAATGTATGTGACATAGAGATTATCTCATAATATAATCATAAAATGAGACTATTTTTGTGCAGGCTTGAAACACAGACTTGAAAGGAAGAATGGAATTCCTGTGCTGTGTTTGAGAAGGTGCACAATGACAGCACCAGTCTCAGTCCAACTTTAAATATGGATGTAGCATTTAACAAGATTCAGTGTTTTATCCCAGCTGTGCAAAGTAAAACATCACAGCTTTATCTGTAACCTCTCTGAAACCCACATTTTAATGGGTCAGCATGGAACTACAAGTAATAACAAATTAAGAAGAGTATTTTTTTCCATACATATACTGTCCAAGGATTTGGTATGATGCATCATATAAGTAAGATCTGAGATTTAGTGTGCACAGTTATGAAACACCATCTAAATATACTCCTTTGATGGTCATTCCAAGGACTATTGAAAATTTGTTTCTGAAATTCTAGTGAAAAGGGATAGAATTTAATTATTCCTGAAGTTTCAGGAAGAACTTCAGCTTTCATAAAAAATCCAAACACCTAGTTTTCAGCTCTTTAGGTAATGCAGATACATTTTTGAAGGCTAACTAATATATGGATAGTGTGCTGAGTTTTCAGGTAGAATGAAAAGATTCCAAGAAAAAGTAATTGTAATCAGTATCTCTTAAGGGAGTTCTCCTTGGAAAGTTGTTCTGAAGTCTACTAACAAAAAATTCTTTCACCTTGGTTATTTCTCCCCTAATTTAGAACAAATTTAGAACAAATACCTGACCATCATGCTTTTACAGATGGCTGAAGCTATCTAGAAAGCCCTTCCTTGTGTGAAGAAATAAACTGTAATTTTAAGGGTGAAAATTGTTATATCCTATCTGATACCATCATTTCTCCCTTCTTTCTCCCTTCCTTCAAATACTGAGGATAAGATTTGGGCAGGGGACTGGGGAAAGGAGATGACAAAACAAAGAGACTGTGTAAGAAGAAATGGTATCTCTTATGGTTTTTGTCTTATAGTGTTCTCAGCATAACTTGTGACCTCTCTGGATGTAAATAGGTCACAGGATATATATATATGTATATATGTACATGTGTATATATGTGTGCATTATGATTTGACAACCCAATTGTGACAAAGAAATTGTTCATAAGAGCAGGGAGCCTCTCTGTTGCCTGCAGAGAAACACAGGCAATGGGATTTTGGAGTACAGAGCTGTAGGTAGGATTCCATAGAACTTGAGGTCCTTGCTAAGAAGCTTTTACACATCAAGATTTGCAAAGTGTTATCACTCTTCACCCACAGATCTCCTGTTGTTGTACAGGAGGAAACCATGGTAATTTCTTAGAAGGGCTTCTGAAATATTATCAACACTGGCTGTTCTTTCTGTGGCATATTTTATACAAATTTCAGGATTTCTCAACATAAATTACACCATAGAAATAATTCAGATTAAAGATGGCTTCCTAGAATAAATCTGGCCATTACTCCTTTGCCCTCAAGCACTCCTTCCTCACTTAATCCTGGATTCTTGATAGATAGAAACACTAGTTTTAGGCCTATGACTAATGACACCAAATTGACAGTGTCATCTTTCAGAGTGCCTTGAAAGTTTGAAACTATAGAAACTTAAAAAACTGTGTTTAGTTTCATTATGCATTTAGTATTAACAAACAAATGTGTTTGTTTTAAATGTGGGGTCTTCAATTTCCTTGCTCATCTTCAGAAGCAAACACACAAAAGTGAAATTATGCTTCTTTTTATCAGCTTAGTTTTCTGAGAGCTGGGGAAGATAATATAAGCAGCAAGAGAACAAAGCGACAGTATCTTATTCTACCCTAAACTAAGCTTGAAAAGTGATTGAAAGTGTTTTTTAAACTTCTGTTAGGACCAAAATGCGTAATGGATCGGTGATGTTTTCAAATAGTGCTGGGTCTTTCAAAGAGCAATGAGAAAGCTCAAAATTGCAATCCCATTAATATGAAAACAACACACTTTCCATTGGCCTCAGTATCCAAGCATACTACCATAGAAATTCCCAAACTTCTGCCAAAAGGCTTTCCTGCTGCACTAAAGATGAAATTGAGATGGAAAAGTACATGACTGTAAATACAGTTATACACAAATGTACACACATGCTCTCCTTCAGAATTTAACATAACAAGATGTAACTTTCATACACATGGTAATCTCTTAGATTTATATCTAAACCACAATATTTGTGTTGGTACTCTGCTTCACATCAGGTGAGCCAGAAACAACTCCTCTCAACTCCACATTGTGACACTGCTAGGAAACAAACTAGATTTGTTTCCTCGTGTCTCAAACCAAATTGTAATTGAATATCATTTTGTAACTGAACATTGCAAAATATGCAATTGAATTATATCTTTTATGAAAAATAACAAAAAGGAATCTAAAAGCTGTGTCTAAGCATTTTTATTGCTGAACCAGTGAAATTCTTCTGTTCCATTTCAGCAATACTACCATGTAGACTTCTATTCACATATTTCTGAGGTAGATTAGGGAAAATTAGTCAGTGAATCTTTCAATACTATTGGATTTTTAAATCCCAGTTTCCTATCTCACATTCCACTAAATGTGCATTCATTCTGACTGGTGCTTGGCTAGAAACATCCCAAATGTGTCTTACCATTAACATACAGGTCCATGTGATTACCTAGGAATGAATGGGTACAAATGGGCACAGAAGATCAGCAAGGGGAATGAATAACTTTTTAGTATTCAGCAAGTGCATTCACATTAGGAGCTGATGCAGAATAGCTAGTGAGCTTTTATATGAGGAAATTTATATCAGTTCTCACCTATTGTGGTCAATCTGTGTTGGCAATTTTGTGTTTTAATCTCAGGCACTGTTAATCTAATTTTAAAATGTGCCATCTCTATCCCATGCTAAGCACACTCTTCTATATGGGCACTTGTTTCAGAGGAATTACTAATTGCATCACATTTACCAAAATGCTCATTCAGAGAAATATATTACTGAGTCTTCCTTGAAAACAGACATTTTAGGTTTCTGGGTTGGAGAGAATACAAAACGATCTTTCAGTTTGCCTCAAAGTCACATGAACTAAGTGCTTAATGACCTCTCTCTGCCCTTTTCCATTAAAAATAAGGATTAAAACCATGATCTCTGACAAACATATTAACCCACATGGTATGAAAGGGCAATTTCATTAGCTAACAGCAAAATTGAACTATTCTCAGAGACAAACAGAGAAAACAAATCTGAAGTTGTTTATTTAGTGCTCAGAGTAGGTTTATCCCATGCTCCTCTGGGACACAGGAGGAATATGGCACCACTTGGCTCTGTGCTGCTGATGACAGAGTCAGCATCTGCCTTTCCTCTCAGATGACCAGTGACAAATGTAGAGGTTTCAACTCCAGGTAGATGCTTCTCAAAAGTATCAGATAAGTTTATGCATTCATCATGCTCCCTGGCTTCTGTTGTACATTTGGTTTTTTTTATTCCCTTCCCTAAATAATTTGTTTGGTGTGTGGCCTAATTTTAGAGGTAATGTTTTACCAAACTACAGGATGTCAAACTACAGAGTGTTTTAAATGACCTTTATCTCAAATGCTAGTCTCATAGCAACTGTTTCTTTTCATCATGCAACATATAAGTTATCAAGAATTATTTCTTTATTTGACCTTTTCTTTCATCTTTTCGGACTGTATAATATTTTAAGGGCTTGCACTTTGTGCCTTCAGTGGTTCTATTTAATTGTGGCTTGGCAAAATGTGTGTTTTCTCTGCCTTATCTTCACACCAGTGGTACAAGATGTTAAATACCTTGTTTGTTATCATACACTTAAGTAATAGTCCTGAGAGAAGTACAGATATTAGAACTGTCACTGAATTAGATAAGGGTGCTGACTTTGCACAGTAATCCAGGAAGAATTTGATAACTAGGGAAATGGTAAATCAGTCAAGAAGGTATAATAGTTTCTATTGCTCTCTAACTGAGCATCACAAAGTGTCTTCCAGAAGTCCATTAGCTTCTGTGTCGCACTAAATATATCTTAAATAAGTATCATTCATTTCAATGCCCTGCCAATGGCTATAACTGGGGAGCAGAAATTCAAAAAAGGAAAAAAGAATGAACACTGAAAGCTTGTAAGAGTTGAGATCCTACAAAGGCATCCAAAAGAGAATGATCCTATGTTCCTGTGCATTTACAGGCCAGATGTCAAAAGTAACAAGTGCCTTGGGAAAAAAATATTATTTATACTCTGCAATCACAGAGGCACAGGGCATCTACTCTGTGTGGATGTATCTAGACTACCATGTAGCTCTAACAAGAATAGGATTGTGCTTCAAAGTCTTTACAAAGTCTGTATTTCCTTAGCATCATAAAATCCTAATGTAGATATATTTCATTCTAAGCAGCATCTGAAGAACTTACTCAGGCTACCAGAAAACAGGAACAGCAGATAGAATATTTTTCTGTTTATCTGTTTAGCTATCTGAACATTTAATTTTAGGGCATTGCAAAAAGAAAAATTCCAAGTGAAACGCTATCAGACTGTGCTATGATGCCAATACTAAAATACAAACTGTTCCAAAGTGCTGCCGTAGTGTATGGTGATAAAGGGAGTGGTTCATAAAAAAAAAGCAGAACAATTATTAAAAGTGTGTCTGTGTCCTATAATGAAGATCACCTATGAACAATAAGAGAAAAATTTGCTATAGGAAAAGAAACAAAACCATATGCTTTGCTTGAATGTTTTCTTGATGTATATATTGGAACATCATCCATATAATTATGAAAGATGTTTCAGGGCTATGTCATGCAGTGGGGAAAGCAGAACAAACATTAATGGAAATGAGTACTTTGGACTGGGAAAAATATAATGCTGGCTCATTGCAAAATCAAGATTCATGAGAAATCAGAAATAAGCTTTTTTATTTCAGGCAGATTTCCTCAGTATCTTGGTGAAAGTTACTTTCATGTCAGTTATATTTCTGAAGCACACGTATTACTTTGCAAAAGTGTTTTAAGAATTTGTGAATGTTATATATATGATCAATATAAATTCTGCCTTGGGCATTTTCTTTCTACTTTGATATTTATATTTCATTATTTTATCATATCATATGACTTTAAAGCGTAGCACAGAAAGGATCAGATAGGATGATACAAATTATAAAATAGCTTCAGCATCTTAACACTGCATAGTTAACCCCCTGTTCCTGTGTCACTCTTCTTGAATTTTAAACAGAAAACAATTTTGTATTTTTCAGGAATTGACAGCTACTCACCATGTGCATGCAAAAATTTAGGTAAGATGAATTTACCTAATTTGTTTTTTGGTTTTAGATGCCTTTATACATCAGAAAATACTGCCCTTAAAGAAAAAAATGGTCATTTTTTACTGCACATTTTAACATATTTTTTTCTGAAGGAGTTTTCTGTGCAATTGGTTGCTGACTTTACAAAGCCAAACTGTGAGACAGCAGACGTCTTCAGTGAGTTCACTTTCTTTGCTTCTCCAAGAAGTTTGCAAAATGAGAGTCACACAACATCTGAAATCTTCTCATAGAGATTTTGGGAGGGACAAATGTGATTTCTGGATTGCATGTGGGTGCATGCACACGGTAACATTTGTCCTCTACACCTTCCATTATCTGAGCAATAATGGTGCTATAACCATCTATATAATTAGGTTGAAACTATATCGTGTCTCAAATCGTTATCTATCCCACAAAGATAAGTGAAGTCCTGTGGTTAAGGCAGTCACGTAGGAGCTTGGCATTCACATCCCATTTTAAATTTTCAGCAACATCATCAAACTTACTGGGTGGCCTGGCCCAGAGAGTGATGGTGAATACAGTTACATCCTGCTGGTGGCTGCTTACAAGTGCAGTTCCCCACTTGCACCTTCAATAAATTTGCAGACAACAGCAAGTTAGGTGGAAGTGTTAGGTGGGAGTATAGGAAGGTTCTGGACAGACTGGATCAATGGGTTGAGATCAATTTTATGAGGTTCAACAAGTCCAAGTGCCAAGTCCTGCACTTGGCTCACAACAACCCAGGCAGCCCTACAAGCTGGGGGAAGAGTGTCTGGAAAGCTGCCTGGTAAAGGTCCTGACGGTGCTGGTCAGCAGCTGGCTGAACACAGACCAGTGTGTGTCCAGGTGACCAAGAAAGCCAGTGGCATCCTGTATTGATTGCTGTGTGGCCAGGAAGATCAGGGCAATGACCGTCACCCTGTGCTTGGCAGTGGTGAGGCCACACCTTGAATCCTGTGTCCAGTTTTGGGCCCCTCACTACATGAAAGACATTGAAGTGTCCGAGTGGGTCCAGAGGAGGCAACAGAGCTGATAAAAGGAGTGTCTGAGGGAGCTGGTGGTGAAAAAAGCGTGAAAAAAAGGAAGCTCAGGGGAGAACTTGCCATTTTCTATACCTGCCTGAAAGGAGGCTGCAGCAAGGTAGAGTCCAGTCTCTTCTCCTAAGTAACAAGTGACAAGAGGAAATGGCCTCAATTTACATGAGTAGAGATTTAGACTGGATATTAAGAAAAATGTCTTCACTGAAAGAGCAGTCAAGCATTGGAACAGGCTGCCCAGAGAAGTGGTAGAGTCATCAGCCCTGGAGGGATTTAAAAGACACGTTGGTGTGGCACTGAGGGACACGGTTTATTGGTGGACTTGGAAATTTTGGGCCAATGCTTATACATGATGATCTTAATGATCTTTTCTAATCTAAATTATTTTATAATTGCATGTTCAGTAGGGTACATATTACAAACCATAAACCAGAGATAATTGTCATCATTATCATCTTTGTCTCACTTGTTTTATTTATGAATAGGACAATCTGACACTGAGGCAGGGATTTTATGTCTATACAGTGTTTGGTCCAGGGGGCCTTTAAACAATATCTAGCAACTGATATTGTAAGTAATATTAGTAACTTCACCATTTAGTAGCCTTAGTAGCAAGTAATATTTTCAAGGTCACTGATCTAATGCTAACAGTAATCTCTACAGCCTTAGAGCAGATAACAGGCCAGGTCTCATTTATTTTATCAGTAATGTTTGGCACAACCAAGAATGCAATGGTATCTCATTGTGAGGGCTGCTTTTCACAGCCAAACCGTTCTGGCTGCCTACATGCCTCAGATTACAATCACATGGTTCATTTGTTTTGTTTAAATGATGTTCTTAGCACTTTAAGATTCTTTTCACGGCTACGTGTGTGACTCTACTTATTGTTTTCATGTCTTCAGATCAGCCCCACCTCTCTGATGCCCAGGTGATGGTGGAATTTGAAAATGGAAACTTCAAATTCACATTCCCCAACCCCAAAAATGTGAGTGAGTTCAGCATGACCCTCTTCAAAGGGCGTGAGAAGAAGGAAATCTGTGCACTCCATTTGAGCAAAGAGAGTGTTATCCCCAAGAGTAATGTCACCTACTGTCAGACACAGAATTCAAATAGCAGCACCACTTTCATTCTTAAAAATCTGGAAAGAAAACATAATGACTTTTATACCTACTGCCTGGAGATATTCTTACCCCCTCCTTACATAGATTGCTGCCTGAAAGAAACCTATTTGTACGTCCAAGGTAAGTTCTCTTCTCCCCTCACTTCAATTTACTGATAAGTAGACATTGGGCATAGCTATGCTGCAGTGAAAAATGTGACTAGAGCTTGCACAGCTAATTACCAGGCAGCTTAGAACTACTTAGCAGGGGGCTGGTAACAGTGGAGCTGTGTTGGCACACTGCTCAGCATGTCCTCTCCATATTTATTCATCTTCTTGGGCAGGTTTTGCAGGTCGTGCTGAGCTTTGCGTAGTGGCGGTGGAACCCAAGTTAGCTTGACTGCAGCTTCTAGAGTACTACAGTCTCTCCTTTGCCTACAACAGCAATTTCTCTTGGCCATTTTTAAAGTTGCTGAGTATAAATGTTAAGATTAGGTCTAGCCTGTGGGAAAAAAGTCATTCTGAGAGCTATCTTCAAAAGCCTAGAATTAAAGAAAATTGATTGTCAAATACCCATACTAGTAGTGGTATATGGAACACTTGGGTGCCATTGAGATGTGAAGATGGTGTTCGCCTCTGTGAAACAGATCTAAAGCTTTAGGACCTTCTTAGAGTAGAAGAGATCCACAGCAGTTGAGAATTTTTGACAGTTTACTGAGAAGGGTTTGGACTAACTCCAGAAGATTAACTGCCCAGGCTTTAATTTTGACCTGGCTTTCATTAGGCATCTCTTTAGTATACTAAACTGAAAGAGTTTATGGTGGTTTTGCTCACACCAATTCTCGCTTCTGCATACAGTTCAGCTGCATAATGCATAATGCAACAAGGCCTGTTGTCCTTCCCTTGATTTCTTTTCCTCTCCCAGCACCAGGAATAAATGAAGATAGAAGTTAAAATGCTACAGCAATTACGTGGTTGAACCAAGTTGTCTCTCAATCCTCTCTGTATTTAAAAAGCTCCTCAGAATCAATCTGTGACATTTGGTTTTGTATGCAGCGTCCACTTCCGCTTGTATGCATAGCCAGATGCTCAGAGCTTTTTCTGAATGTTTCACACCCTGTCATATTTTCTCCCAGATCTGGGCAAGGGTAATCTTGAGTACCTCAGCTTGCCTTTCTATCCAAACATGACTGCCAAAGTCTACCCTTCTTTTGACCAGTCTGCCCTTTAATCACCTGTGGTACTTATGTATAATCTTAAACCTTGTTCAGATCTGAAACACCATGTTGGAGGTTGGAAGCTTTCTTTTTTTTTCTTTTCTTTCTCAGTGTGCTCTCTGGCTTGGCTTCTTTTCAGTCTACACTTTCAGTACTGTGTACCAACAGTTCCCTTCTCTTTCTGGAAAAAATGTCATTTTCTGCTTCCTACTGAATACACTTTTCCAGGGTGGCAATTCACCTCAGCAAAATCCTTCTTTAGTGTTCACTTTTGCTAGTTTATTAATATGAAGGGGGATAAAAATTGAAGTTATCTGTGGAAGGCAAAACTGAAAACTATCAGTAATGACTTTTTTTTTGCCTCCTCATCTTCAGATAAGGAGGACTGCTTTTCACTTGGACTCATGTCATGGATAATTATCAGTTTGATCATTTTTGCCATTTCCTGTGTCTGCTGTGTTGTGGCCTGTTGCTTAAGGAACAAGGTAAGCAAATACATGAGATTATACAGAACCCTTCTTCCAAAGGTCATGGATAGGGAACTTGATTTAATGACATTTAGAGAGTGGGACAGGCAAATACTCACTCAGCATGTGCTGTGTTTTTTGACAAAAAGATTGAGTTGTTAATTTACCTCTGGAATTCAAGTCATTGATGACAATGGCTCAGATTGAATTTTTCTAAGACAGAATTGTTTATTGATTTAAAGGCTTGGAACCAAAGGAAAGAGGACAAATGCTGACAAAGGTCAGCAAAATTACTTTGGTAAGCAGTTTGCCTGATTGTTTTCTTTAAGAATGGGAAACAATTATCAGTGGAGCAATTCCAGCACTATTCTGCTGCAAAACCACTTAAATTTGACTCAGGAAAGAAGACCAAGGACATTAGCTAGTCTTTTGGGTAATGTGTGTTTTTAATTTTAATTTTGTTTTATTCCAAGTTTTCTGTGTGAGTTTGACATATCTAGTCTGATGGTAATGTTCCCACTGAAAATAGAGTAACTGCCCTACTTAACGAACAAAGGCAGGAGTGGCAAAGGTAAGTGACCCCAAATTAAATTCACGGCATTTTCTCTCTGTTGGCAGAATCAGACGTGTGAATCCAACTCCCATGAGTACAACAGTGAATACATGCCCATGGCAGCAGTGAATGCAGCTAAAAAACCAAGAATCTGAGGTTGTGTTAAGCCCAGTTGTACCTCTGCTTGTGTCTGTTGCAAAGCTTTCTCTGGGAGGGAAGAACTGCTTGCTGCATCTGCCAGTGATTCTGGGTGGATGGGTGACTGGGCAGGATTGTTACCATAGCTTGTTCACAGAGTTCATGCTGCCACGATGCAGGAAGACAAAAGTAAAACCAAAATCTCTGGAAACCTTTTGAATCCTAACAGTGGAGTGGTTCCTAGAAATGCCACTGTTTCACGTCTGTGCAAAGTAATGATCTTACACATGAGAAAGAGATGCTAAACTGTTCAGTTCAGACTCCTGAGATGATGCATGGTACCCAAAACCTCTGTGGGGAAGTGAATTACTAGATTTATGAGTGTTACTGGCTAAGAGCAAATATTCTGCAGTGAATGAGGAACTTCCTTACTACTTAAGCCATACAGAAGCTACTACAGAAGTAGTTTTGGATACAGAACAGAAGCAGAATTTGTACTTATTCCGACATATGGGTGCTGCACATAACTGATTATCCATTTCTATTCTAGGTATAAGTTGCTTGTGGCATGGAAATTTTGGAAGCTGAGTTTTCCAGCTACTTGAACTTGGACAATGGAAAGTCAGCATTTCCCCACCTTTCCCAACCTACCTGAGCTCTCATGATGGCCCTGTGCTCAGTCATGTGACACCCACTGTTCTGAACTGTGTTTTTCGCTAGCCTTGTTTGTGACCTGACACCCTGACTGATCCACTGATTGGGACAGGAAATGATAATAACGTGTTAAAGATGTCAGCTTTCAGTTGAAGAAAATGTAAGATTCCTGTAGTGCAGCTACAGAGAGAACTTTTATTTTCTAGTCTCCTTTATGATAAACTTTCCACTAGGGACAAAAAAAAAAGGACTACCTCCAAAGCCAAGCCTCGTGGTACCACACATGACCTTTTGTTAGGGTTAGTTTAGCAGGGGAACAAAACTTGAGAGAGTACAGCAGGGACTTCGCTGTGACACATTGCCTCAGTTATGCACATCTACATTTTTCGTATTTGTGCTATCAATACAACTTTGCCATTCACACCTTGGGGCTCCTCTTATTTAATTAAAATCTGAATACTTTTACTAATAGATGAATATATTACAAGATATATATATATATATATAGTAAGACTGCAATTGCTCCTTAGGTGAGTTCAAATCTTACAAGATCTGTCCCTAAAGTCAGAGGCACTAACTATTGCAGCACACACACAACACAGTCCCTATGGCCAGTATATTCATGGATTCTGCATTGCAATTGTCTTCCTCTTGTGGTTTGACATGAAACCTTTAGAACTTCCCCAGGGGGTTCAGGGGTTACTTGACCTGCCTCAAATTGCTCAGAGCCTTCAGTACTATGAAATGATCAATCCTTCATGCTCCATGTGAAGTCCATCAAAACTCTGACCATAAATGACCAGCTGTGAATCCAGCCTGTGTATCTTGCCAGACACCTTTGGGCTGCTGGAACCAGAGAGCTACATTGATTCTGAACCTCCCTGTAATACATTAGAAAACCCCAAATATTGGTCAGAGGATACTGCTGAGAGAGATACACAGCCTACTTGTCTGGCAAACAGAAGGCTGGTTTCAAGTTTGATAGGGAAAATGGGGACAAAAAGGAAATAAACTGGTACATCAAGAACAGGGCTTTCCTCAACAAACACCTGGAAACACAGAAGTATTACAGAGGGAAGGTGCTAGCTGCTAACTGTGACATTAGGCAAATGAAAATGAGTAGAGCATCAAATGAGTCAGGGACTGGTAATCACACAGCCCTGCTATATAACCAGCTAACCAGCTCCTAGGCAGAGATGGAGAGGAGAACCTTGGTGTATTGAGTTACATTTTTTCCCACCATTCTTTTACAAATTACTTGACCTCCCCAGAAAACTAAGCTTGCCTCTGTACATACAGAAATACATTGATTTCATGGTTTAAAAAGTATATGGATGAAATGATTGTGTTTGAAAATTATAGTTGAAAATACCTAACATATACTACCTTTGAGAAGAACTGGATAAAAGATCCTATGTAAGAGTGGAGAGTCTTGGAACCTTTCACCAGACTGAGAAGGAAATTCAAGAAAGAAAGAGTTTCTGAAAGAAGAAAAAACTTGATGTTTGCCTTGGGATGCTGCTGGATAAACAACAAAGGATGGAAGTCTGAACAAAGCAGTTCAAAATACATACATCCTGCACTAGAGAGATAAATGATCTATATTCATTATAACAAAGTTTGTGGAAGCCTCAGGTTCTATTACTCCTTTCTTTTTTGAAAAGGTATTTTTATTCTTAATAAAACACTTTTTTTTTATGCCATATGCGTCCATAAGAACATTCATGCATCCATGCATGTCATGTGATAGAATTAATGTCAGTAAAATCCACAGCACAATGGGGAGAGCATGCAGGGCAATTTATCCCTGTACAGCATTTTAATGGGAAACAGGAAAAGCACTTAGGAAAAAAAAAATAATAAAAAAAGTGAAAACCAAAAATTTGGATCTGTTTCTAGGCAGTGAGGTAATGTCACTGTTTACATGTGTTTATTTCCTATTATTTTCATGAGAAACAGTTTTTTCATATTGTTCCAAATATTCTTCCTTTCCTTTAATCCCTTATGCAGCATTTTTCAATTTCTTTCTGCCATTTTCCAATACCTCCAAATCAAAAGGAGCTGGTAGAAGATAAAAAATGACAGAATGAGAAAAAAAAAAAAAAAAGAAAAAACAATGTAAAAATAACACGAACTAAGTCTATAGAGACTGTGTGACAAGAAAGGATTAAAATAAAAGACAATAAAAAATAACAGTCAGTAAAACTAAACAAAAAGCCTGATATTCTAACAGGTCATCATTTAAAAAAGAAAAATCTCTCTTTGGGAATGCCCAATTTTGGGAAAAAATTATTTCTGGAGGAAGGATAAATGATAAATATATAATAGTTTGAATATCTGCATATCTTGAGATGGTTTGAAATGCAAAGCTTGATATGAGTTTCGTAAGTTGATCTTCCCAAGCTGAATTATGAACCCAAGTATGAATTCTCTTGGAGTTTAATGATTAGCTTTAAAACCACAATTTCATATCTAATATATAGGATAGGGAAAAAAATGACATGAAGAGTACCATTTTCCCTTAGTACAGGTATTTCATTGACTTCACAGTTCAAAGAGTTCTAAATTCTATCATATTTCTTACAGGCCTTAAGAAGTTTATTTAAGGCTGGGGAAAAGAGGCTCCCAAACTTGAGTAAAGCGAACAAATGAATCAAAATGAGGATTGGTATACTGAAGATATCACACACCATTATTCATAAAGTGCTTTATAATATGGAAAGTTCCCTATATATTTCTATCTATAAGTTGCCATGCAGAAAAATACAGAAAAAAAAAATAAATACAGGTATTTGAAAATATGTAGTTAAAAATAATTCCATGTGGTCAGTAGGGACTTCTGCCTGTAACAGATTTACTGGAGAGGTGGATCTATGTCTCTGCCTTCGTTTGACTTTAACTGCAATGAGACACTCCATATACACTTAAGTTGTCCATTCCATCATGGTTACAGCAGTCTAACCACTGAGATAAAAATCTCCCATTTCCTTGAGAGAAGAAAGTTTGTATTTATGTTCTGTGATTAGGAGTTCAATTCAGTGAGTAGGGTTCCTTGGAGGAGAGGATGAAATAGGAAGGATTAAACAGCTTTTCTGGCAAAATGAACTGGACAGGTATGAACTGGAGATATGAATAAGAGGTCAGGGGGTGAAATTCATCTAAATGAGTATGCCTGAGCTATTTAATTCCTCTTGGGAGTAATAAGATCTTGTATGGCTTGAGATCAATTTTTACAAAGAGATAAATCATCTCTGATTATCAACAAGAAAGATTTAGCTGCTGCACACATCAAGCATAATAATTTTTAAAAACTGCAAACATTAACAACTTTGAAATATTGAACATCCTCCACATATTAAATCCTGCAACTCTCCTCCCAGTTTTTAGTACACTGTTGGCAAATCCATCACCAATGATATTTCATCCCCTGTCTCAATGCACTGCAGCAGCAAGTTTTGCTGCAGCTTACATATTGTATTGCCATCTCAAAACTGAGGCCTGGATTTAACATCTGGATTGTGCAAAGACTTGCAAGGGAGAATTCCCTTTCCACGTAATGAAGGAAGGCTCATTTGCTGCTCTAAGGTTCTTCTGGAAAAATCCCTGAAACACTGAGAAAAGTAGAAATTACATTAGCTCCAGCTGATGAGAGCAGGAGGGAGCATATTGCCTTCCAAGGGTGGCTTGGATATGGATTACTCCATAATCTATGGAGTATGAGAGGCTTTTAAAGCTCCTGAGGCCAAATAGTAGAGGAAGAAATTCAAAACTGGTATTCTCAGTCCTTTAGCTGGCTACCTTCCTCCACAAAATATAAGGTATTTGTTTTTGTCTATTCAGTCAAAACTCTTGCTACCTACATTCCTGAAAGCCAGACCAATGCTTGCATTTCTGTCCCTCCTCCTGGCTGTGTCTCTGCTGTTCAGTCACAGCCACAGCTCCATGGAAATCTACTTCATTCCATGCCCTGGCTCTTCTCAATTCCTGTGCTTCAGAAGCCCAACAGGACTTCCTTCCTGCAGCAGGGTAGTGCTCCAGGACATTGGCTGACAGCAGCAGGACTTTACAAAGACTCACTTGTGTAGAAAGGGGGAACTCAGGGGAAGAAGTTAAAGGCCCTGAATAAATAAGAAGGCCCTGCTTGCTTATACTGTGGTCATGAAAGAGAAGTTAAAGACATTGTCACGGCTGTGTTAGAGGGATGCATGGGTCTCAGGAGTGTAAGGAAGAAAAACTAAAATAAAGGATTTACTATTTGGGGAGCTGCAATATCTCATGACCATGACACAGCCCCATTTGCAATAGAAGTTGGCAAACACTGCCTGTGGGGACAGGTAGCTTCCAGAAAAATACCTGACATCTACCCAGTTGATTGACAAAATCTTAACCAGACAGCAACTTCTATGACTTACAGACCTTCTGTAGGCTACAATAAGCAATCTTTAAGGCACACTTCCAGAGCAAAAAGTACTTTGCTTCTAAAAAGAGCCATGCTTTTATTCAAAAAGCTGTGTGTTTTTTTATGATTAAAACATGCAGCCAGTGAATAAGGATCTCTTGCAAGCACAATATATTTATTCAGCAAAATTTCCTTGGCTTGGGGCTTCATCTGTATGAGGCTCTGATGTGGACACTGTTCCCAGTTTTCCATCTGTGAAGGAGCTGTTCAGCCCCTGACAGGGATGTGCTGTCAGCCAGACAGGCACCCTCAGTGGTCCGCAGCAGTCTGGCCTGGCCAAGGAGCTACATCAAAGAAATGCAAGAGATACTGCTGAGCATCTTTTCTGCATTTCTTTCTTTCTTTTTCACACTGTCAAGGCAAAGTGGTATAAAGCATTTCCTACTGCACCAGCTTCAAAAGCTAAAGGAAGCTTCATCTGAATCAGGAATCCAACCCAGATGAATCAGGCCCTGTTTCTTCTTCCTACTAACTGGGTTGGTAATCTTTCTGTTTCAAGATAAAAGAAAAAAGCATGCTCTTAACTGGAAAATACAGACATACTAAAGAAAACAGCCACCCATGTTGAATAGTGGCTCATGATTCATAATTTCCACTGACAATTTGAGTAAGAGAAATATCCTTTTCACTCAAGATGAAGAAAACATATGTTTTATTTAGTGAGAAAAGAGGCCTCTGTATGTTTTAAGAAAAATCCTGCCACTAGGCACAATTATTAAACAAAAGTCTCCAAGTGACCCAAATGCCTTCAGCACACAGATCCCAGCTCTCCTTCTGTAATTAGAACTAGCCAAAACATCTTGCAGAGACTTGAACAGTGTTCTGGTAATGGTGACCCATTTCCCTTTCTGTGACAGAAAGCGTTCAGTTAGTAGACACCAATAAAAACAAGAGCTGTGAAGAAAAACAAGCAGAAGAACATTGCCACAGTTAAGGTAGTGGGATAAAACACATGCAGTGGACTTTTAAATGCAGACATTCAGTCAGATTGCTTTGATGGTTCATCAAAGCATCCCATCATGAAGGGTGGCCATCCCATAGTGGCCATGGAATCCTTCCTTAGTAAGTTTTAAGGTACATTTTTTCTGCTTTCTGTGGTGATGGCAATGCAGATAAAGAATCTGAGTCTAGAGTACAGGTCACAAGGGTAATTCTCAGACATTTAGGTGCAATTGAGCAATCCACAAATTGTTTGTGTCTGTGGCACCTTGAGCTGTTCAGAGATATTGTCCTAAGACAGGAACCCAGTAGCAGAAAAATGCTATTCTTTTACCTACATATGGTAGGTTCCTGAAGCCATACTCTAGCGGCCCAATTCACAGGTGTTGTCTGAAGATAAATGGCTTTAATTTCAGAAAGGGATTTTTAAAAAACGGATAGGACATATACCTGGAACATGGCTCATTCTCAAGCAAGATATTGGTGTCCTGTGTGATCTGAAACACTCAGGCTTCTCCAGCTTGATAAACAGCTGCTTGGCTTGGGCAGAGGATGCCACAGCTGCCTGAAGTACTGCAGTGTCTCATCCCAAGGGCCTGGGGACAGCACTTCACCAGTGACTTCAGTGCAGCAGTCACAGACGTGGAGAAGGGATAAAGCATGTTCCGCAATCTAATGGTTGCAGCCTCACAGTACCATCCCAAGGACTGATAATGGACTTTGTGTGAAGAATTCAGGGTTAAAGTACCAAAACCAGATTTTTAATCAGATCTATGGCTTTGCCTTTCTCAGGTGACTGCCAGGGACTAGTGGACTACAGAGGTTTCTCTCTCCCATACTCTTCCTCACCCCACTGAGCCTTCAGCCCATTTCAGGTCATTTAAATCACCCCTCATGGGAGGGGTTATTTGATAACCAGGTGTATGCTCAGTAAAATACTCTGCATTGGGTGAGCCACATGCTACTGACACAATTATAAATCACCTAATTAGGCATTTTGCAGCTGGATGCTGGCTACGCTCTGCGCCTGCAGAGAGATGGTGGCCCATATCTGCCAAGGGCAAAGTAACACCTATGAAAGTTTAAAACTTTGGGAGGGTTTTATGCAACCTGCTTATGCATCATTTTCTGGTATCTTACATATCACCAGTTTCCTGTGTCTCCTTTGTCACAGACTAATACCACTGTAAGGAAACTACCAAGCATGTTTACAGCTACCCCAGTTACTGCCCCTCATACAGGCGAAACACAGGCTGGCAGTAAAGTTTTAGCGAGAGAGAAGCAGGAAAGAGACCCTGGAATTAGTGGGGCATGGCTAGCCGAAAAAGCTGCAAGGTTTCAGGCACATGTATGAGGCAGAAGAAGGGGGGCCTTGTTCTCTTCCCCTTCTTTCCCTTCTGCTACCTCGCTCCTCTGGGTTACAGAATTCCCACCTGGGACCTTGTGATACCAATGCTTAATTTCCTCCCCTGCAGGTGCCTCTGCTCGTGGTGCTGCTGTTCTGAAGGGAAGGAAGACAAGAAAGGGTTTTGCACGTAACTCTGCTCAAACAGGAAGCAGGGTGGAAGAGATGAGCCCTGCTCTACAAGCCAGATGAGAATTATCCTTTGCCTGAACTTCAGGAAAGATTTGCTCAATGCCTGCAAACTGAATTGGGTCCCTTGAAATGAGGAAGGGAAAATTCTAAGAGGCTAAACAGATGAGGAGGAGTCAAACTTGTTCCTGTTGATAACTTGTATTCAAGTAATGCTTTGCAAAGCCACTTTATTTCAGTGCAAACTGTACAAACTTCAATAAAACTCCAAACTATGCAAGAATTAAATGATCTGGACTTCTTAACCAAGGTTGAGATTTAGGTCAAATTTGCCTAAGATACAACTAAACTGTGAATACTTTTGTCACCTCTGGCTACTTTTGATTTGACATCAAAATAATACAAATTTCACATTACTTTCAGGATCTGCTCATATTGTAGTAAAAAATTTGCTAAAGCTCTTTGGTTTTCATCAGATTTGCTTAAATATTTGAGCCAAATTCAATCCCTTTATTTGCAGATGCAACTAAAGTAAGATGAACTCAAATAAAATGAAGAGTAAAACTAATTTTCTCTGGTTTCTGGGTGATAACTGCTAACAGCTCTTCTGGACAGCTCCAGAACTGCTGCAGTAGAGCTCCCACTTTAGTGGGAAAGTCTCCCTTCCCCCAGTTAGTGGCCTGGGAATTTCCCTTCCAGGCAGCTCTCTGGGGTCCTGTGTAAGGGCTGGACAATCAGGACTAGCTTTCTTCAAGTTTTTTCTGAGTCTTCAAGTTTTTTCAGGACCACAGATTTTCACAGATTTATCTGACTACCAGCAAGAGACGTCACAGTAAATAACCTGCCTGAAAATGGCAGAAAACGGTCTCCTGATGCCAGCCCCTTTCTCAACACAGACTTATATATAGTTGCCTTTTCTACATCACAAAGGGTTGAGAATCAATGCAGATGGCATAAAAAGCAGCTGGTCTATGATTTTTCACATGTGGATCTGGGCTTACAGCACAATTCTGCTGACACCTGCACCTGTTGGTAATTCCAGGAGAGTCTGCTGAACATATACGGGGCAATGTTTAGGATATTCATGCTGCACTGCAAAACATCACAGATGATGATGTTTGCAAATAACCATAGAAGAAAATAAGTGCAATGTGAGTTCACATGTGGACAATCAAGCCCTTGTTTGGAAGTTCAGCTGGTGAGGCCAGCCAAAAAAAGCACCTCTCAGTGTGCCTCTGCTCTGCTGGGCTACCAGAAACACAAAATAAGGGAAATATTTTCATAAGGAAACTACACATGTACAACCCTAAAGGCACAGTGTAAGCAAATCTGTTAGGAGATGATACTCTCTCCCTGATTGTATTCAAAGAAAGCATATGCTGCTACCAGCAATCTGCCTTCTCAACAAACCCAGGCAGCTCCTCATGATGGCCTGGGACCAAAATCAGCAACTTCAGCAACACTTATCTTTGATAAAGCAACAGTCAGAATCTTTTATCAAGATTGTGTGTATTTTGAGAATACTAACTTCAATATTACCAAGATAAAAAATAGCAGTATTTAAGTGAGTGATTAACCACACAGCTTCCAGGAACCAAAACCCCTCCAAACTAAATCTCTTTTTGAAAACTGTATGTTATTTAAGCACATTGAGATGTTGATCAAATAATTCAATCTATCAAATATGTAGAAGTGTTTCTGAGGAGCATATAATTGATGCATACTCCCTTATAAGCCCATCATATTGCCAAACAAATATATATTCTCTTTTTTTTTTCTAAAGAAAAATTAAAGGAGCTAAATGATACTTCTCATAAATAATTTTGATCTCTCTACTGTTTTATTTCATTCTTCCCCTCCTGTTCCTTCAGATTTGTCTCTTGCCTTTAATTTGGAGGTTCCTCCAATGAGAAGTGTTATGCTGTGCAAGTATAGCAAGACTGACCCCTCCTTTCAGGCCTTCTGGTACACATAATGTAAATAGAATAAAATCACAAAAGTCTTCACCACCTATACATGTCTTCTGAACTCCACCTGCACCAAGCTAGCCCAGCTATAAATGGGTAATGCTCACTTGGCTTGGAGGCAACAGCTGTGGAAGTGTCACCTCAGCGGCTGCTTCTGTGTTTACTGCAAAGCCACAGCAAGTGTGCACTGATAGGGCACCAACATCCAGCTTTGACCTTGATGTTTGCCTTGTCACTACAAACAACTGTGTGTCAAAACCTGTTTACCACAAAGCACAAACTGTGGTGAGTGTATCTGGGCAACTGGAGTTCACTTACTTCAGGTGCAGACAGTATGGGTACTGTGCAGAACCAAAAAGTCACTTCCATATTGCATCAGCTAAGAGCTGTGAGCTTCCCTTGGAACTCAGAAGATCCCAAATAAGCCACAGCAAATTCCACTTTCCAGTTTCACTGCTGAGTACTTTCCCCTCAGATACTGGCAACTCAGAGTACCGTGGCTGCTGGGAAGGGATTCCTTAGCAAGAATGCAAGCTGCATGATTAAGGACTTCAGTGACCCCTGTAGATGTCTGAAACTGGAGCAAACAGAAGGCAAAGCAGGAATCAAACTCTAAATCTGGCTAACGCAGCACAGCTGGCAGGGGAACAGGGTCTGCCCAAGCTCCATGAGCTTGACACTCCTTTCCTCTTCCAACTCATGGACACCCATAATCCCAGTTCCAAACTGAGCTGAAAACTGAACAAGGGAACTTTGTTACCTGACTCCTGAGATATGACTGACTATTGTAGCATTGGAAGCACAGCTGTCATGGCAAGGTCTGCATCATAAGAAATTATGGCAGACCCTTCCCTCTGCAATGACAGGTGGGTTCAGAGCACCCTAATATATTCTGGGGCCCAAGATATATTTGGGTCTTCCACCATTCTATTCAGGTTTGTATGTGATGGGTTTTCCTATTCTGGCTATTTCCTTGCATCCTGCAGCATGGGTTTTTCTCCTGTGGGTCCCCTCCATGGACACAGAGAGTGAAACCAAGGAGTGTCTCAGGACAGAGGTGCCCTCCTGGAAGAAGGACAGAGGAGAAGCCCCATTCAGGACCCAGCATCCTTGTGGTAACAACCTGAGCAGTGCAAAGTGGGGGCAAGGCATTACAGACTATGCCACGTAATATTCTCACATAAAAAGAGAATGTGCCTAGTGAATTTAGGATAACACAGTCAATAATCTGTTTTGCAACCATGTCTATGTCTCTAATGTCAACTGGAGATCTTGTGATGCACAATTATAAAAATTAGGAATTAGGATAATCTCTTAAAAACTCCATTCACAGTAAAATCATATAATTTCTAAACCCTGTGAAAATCGATTTTGAGATGGTTTTCTCCCAGAGAACTAAAGATTCTGTTTGTTTGATTTTTAATGTGTGGCAGACTCATGTGCTCCCAGAGTGTTTTCATCAGTAGATCTCTAGTATATTACTCAGATGTGAAAGATTTCCTCAGTGAGAAAAGCTAGTGGATAACATCAGAGAGGCAGCCACAGCCATGATTTCTGCTCTGCCTTTCTCTTTGCCTGAGTGAGAAGGATGCAGCCAGCCCAAAGTGGCCTTTAAGATGTCCTAGTTGTAGACATTACTGGTGTTCTACAAACTGCTTAGATATGTATGTGGTTTTGGCTTCTGAGAGCTGGGTTGAATGATGGCTGAAAACTTCAGTATAAATGCCACTCATGTATACTAGAGTTACAGATGATAAGGATAAAAATATAATCAGCATTTTATATTATATATAAACAAATACTCTCTGTATATTATGTAATATTTTGCATATATATACACATACATATGCATACATGAATTATTATCATCATGTTGTTCTAATGATATATAAACAGTTATTTCTGGTTTATGCTTCAAGTGAAAGACCTGAGAAAGTCAGAAAAATTAATTATTTAAAATCCTGGGTCTATGAGAATACAGGGAAACACTTTTGCTTTTTTTTCTTTCTTTTTTTTTTCTTTTTTTTTCCCCCAATAATTCCAGAATGGGAAGAACATTACAAATTTAAGGATGATTGATATCTACCAACTTCTGGTAAAAGATTTACAGGAATGAAGTTGGGGAGCTGTATTCTCACAGTGCCTTGTTTTAACAGTTCCTGGGGTGTTTCAGTTTCATAAGGGTAAAGACAACACAGACTTGAGCAGTCTACACTGGGGAGGGTGATCTGGTGTGCACAAAGCCTCTGGACCTTTGGTTCATTGATCAAATTCTTTGCCATGAAAAAAAGGTAGTCCCCTCACCCTCCACAGGATGTGGGATTTGAAGGCTCTCTCTAAAGCCTATTGCCACTGGGTTGTTTTGAGATTATTAAAAAACTTCATTACCTTGGTCCTTTACAGAGGGATGAATAGTATAGCATTGCCAGCATGATTCTTGGAAAGAAGCAGAGTTTCTAAAATGGTGTCAGAACAGCCGGGTTAAAACTTGTGATCAGCACAATGGGGTTCTCAAGTGCTGCCTAGGAGACGTTTTCATTTTGAGGAGAGCCTGATTCCTCAACAGGAAGAGATCACATCAGTGACAAAGGAAACCTTACAAAGGAGAAGAAAGATTTTAGGATAAACAGTATTCAGAACCTTACCAGTACACAGCCTTGGTATGTCCCTGCATGGCTTGCTCTAGATTATATTTTGAAAGACCTGAAACATGGCTCTATATCTTCCCCCAGACAGCTGTCATAGATGGACAAACAAATTCAACCCCATCAATATAGTGGCTGTCATATATTTCAAAGAGAAAACTGAAAATTTTCATGCAGTGAAGGACAGAGTTAAAGAGGGACCTCTGGTTTAGGAAGGTGATGCAGTTGCTGTTGGGGAATTTGTGGCCTTTGAACTCAACAGATTTTCCCTCCCACATTTTGTGACCTGGTCCTGCAAAAGAGAGTGATAGCTCCTAATGACAATATAGGATTTTCTTCCTGACAGAACAAGGCAAATATTACTTGAGTACTGTGTGCAGTTCTGGGCCCCTCAATTTAGAAAAGATGTTGAGATGTTTGAATGTGTGCAGAGAAGGGCAACAAGGCTGATGAAGGGTCTGGAACACAAGCCCTATGAAGAGTGGCTGAGGGAGCTGGGGGTGTTTAGTCTGAAGAAGAGGAGGGGGGCACCTTATCACTCTCTGAGGTTGTAGCTAGTTGGGGGTCGGTCTCTCCTCCCAGGTCACCAGCAAAAGGATGAGAGGACACAGCATCAAGCTGTGCAAGGGGAAGTTTAGGCTAGATATTGAAAAAATTCTTCACAGAAAGAATGGTTTGGCATTGGAATGGGCTGCCCAGGGAGGCGGTTTTGTTACTGTCCCTGGAGGTGTTTGAAAAGAGACTGAGTGCCATGGTTTAGCTGATAAGGTAATGGCAGGTCACAGGTTGGACTTTATGGTCTCAAAGGTCTTTTCTAGCTTAGCTTATTCTGTTATTCTGTGATTTCTATGTTTCTCAGCATGTCTAAGGCACACTGCCTGACCATTTCTGGTTGACAATTCTCACCAACAGGGAGCCTGTGGCTTGTTTAAAGAAAGCTCAACTACTGTGGCCTCTGGCCTCTAGGGATATTATTTTTTGGGAAAATAATCAGTGCATGTGCTTTTACAAACTCTAGCTCAGTCTTTGACAGGTACTTCAAAACAACAGTGAATGAGAGCCATATTTAATGTGTCTGTATTACCAATGGGAAGTTTCTTATCTACTACTACTTCTCATTTTTGTCATCTACTTCTTCTTCCCAAATGGTGGGTCCCAGGTCTTGACCTCACTTCTAAAGTGTTTAGGAGGGCATGTATGTATGTATGTATGTATATATGTATGTATAATGGGAAGTAACTTTTTCTTTTTATTTTATTTTTCTTTTCTTTTTTTTTTTTTTTTTTTTTTGCTATGTAGTAGATACAAACACTTCCCTGAGATGATGAGAGGAGACATGTCCACCTTTTTCAAAGTGTCCTACCACTACACAAGGCTTAGCGATCTCTGGGCTCATTCTCAGAAAAGGTACAGTTTTGTGGGACAGGATGTCAGATATGTGCCCCACACATATCACCCTCATCACAGTGAATCAGGAACCCACTGGCGGACATGTTGTGCAATAGTTCTGGCATATGGAAGGGTTTTCACAGCTTTCACCACATGAATAACTATTCTTATTCAAAATCCAGAAGCTTTCTGATAACCTAGGGTTTAGCTTTACCATTACTTTACCAAAAAGGAATGTTACGATGGCCTTATTTGCCCTTATTGGTGTCAGCATGACTCACAGGAACTTAATGCAAATTGTCCTGCATAAACAATAAACAGTATTTGTTCTTTCCTTGAAGGAGTAAGCAGCACAACCCAGGTATTGAAAGTCTCCCACATGCACTACAATGTCCATGTATATGCACCAGAGGGATGTTTTGTGAATTGCTGTGGTGAAGAGGAATTCATGAGCAGCCCCTCAGCAAAATTACTTTCAATAAGGGCTTGTTTACTATCACAGGAAAAAAAAAATTAAGCACTGTTATACATCTTTTTTCCAGCCATCTGTTCACTGCTCAGCAGTACCTTAGGCAACTTAGCCTACTTGTCCTACCTTTGCTCATGTGGAACAATAATTCCTGAAGGGATGAATAATAGCAGAGCAGCATAAATTATGCCATTTTTTGCCTCCCTCAGGAGATCTAAAAAGCAGTTTCTTCAGAAGTGTTGTTCCAGCTGTAGGGATAATTTATTTCCACTAAATCCCCTTCCCAAGAATATGAAAATTTCAAGGATTTAACTGATGGGAGTGTAAAACCTGAGCTCACAATTTACAGGCAAACTCCAGCACAGGTTTTGCTGCACAGAGTAGAGTAAAAGAGCACATTGCTTATATTGTCTTCTGAAAGCATCTCTGTCCAAACATCACACACCTCTGAGACTTCCATCCAGCTGCTGAAGTTAGCATCCCACCTCAGCTACTTCTCTTGCTAATTGCTTGCGAGCTTTGCTCCTTATCTACTGTTGCAACAATACAACATCAGTAAGGTAAAATTAACCTGTCCCACAACCATCTAACCCAGCTCAGATTCTCTCTTCTCTATTTACTTTACTCCTTTTACATCTGTAGCAGTTTCATCTGTGTAAACCCTGTTGATGTTTCTAGCTGGCTTTTTTAATTCTTGAAAGTAAAAAGAGAAAACAGTCTCTCCTGGTAATCTTTTACTTGGAACCTTATAATCAAGCACTCTAATAACTCTATCTGCTTTGAGAATGTCACTGGCCTACATCAGTTAATAACCTTTTCCAAAGTTCCTTTTATTTCCAGCACATTCATAGAAGCCTCCTTTGGTAAAGGAAGGCCCTTCCCCTCTTATTTTCTTTCCCTTTTTCCTTTCCTTTTCATTTCCTTTGGAAAGGACTTTTTAAAGGATGTTTGTAGCTGTAAGGCAGTGGCAGAAAATGGGGCCCACAACAGTGCCAGAGGATGTCTAATCCTGCTGATGAATTTTACTGGCAATGATTACAGGCTGGTTTCAGGGCTCCTATCTGAAGGAGTTCAGCTGGGTGCTTAAGAGCAGTCTGAACCTAGAACATGCTCCTACTCACAGCTGTCAGAGATTTAGTTCACCTCTTAGCTCACCTCTATCTGTGTCTCTCCATTGCTATTTTCAATGGCAATTAGTTTCTGCTCCCACATGTGCACTTGGAGTTTAGATCACTGAGGGAAATCTATGCTGTTTAGGACACAAAAACCTCAGCTCCAATATGACCAAAGGAAAGGCGAGGCGAGTTGCTGGCCAGGCTCTCACACTGCCCAGCACCCAGCTCTCAGCAGCACCACAGCTTGACCTCACTGTAGTCCAGCCTACAGCTGCAGGTGTGCTCTTGCCGAGGGAGCAGAATTGTGTCTTTCACTCAATATGACACACCAGGAAGATGATGCAAGACACAGCTCACCCCATTCTCCCAGGTTCTAGAAAGCTGTTTTGCTTATTGACAGCAGACAGCTTCTGCCTCAAAATGTGTGAAAGGTTTAGAGGCAGGATCTGGATCTTGCTTTCAACCTAGAAAGCTGAAATAGGGGAAAAGCTGCTGTAGTGGGTGTGCTGCCTTGGATTCATATGGTTTTGTTTGTTTATTTATTTATTTAAGTCTATATGAAGTGAGACCTGTGGAAGTCTTCGTCTAAGCTCTCTTCTCAGGAAGGCTCATAATTTGATTTTATCAGGTGACAGTTTCAATGTAGTTTTAGAGTGGGGGAGGGGGAACGTGCTCAGAACACTGCAAACCAAATTTGCAGCTGGCTTTACTGCAAATAGGTTTTACTGGCACACACATTGCCAGTTTCAGCTCAGGTGACTCAAGAATCACACAAACTGAGTCACTATTTCAGTGACATCAATGTTACCTGCAGAAATAAATTGCTGAAACTTACCAAAATAGTGTTATGATAGAGATACTTCTGTTTTAACTCATCCTGTCCCTATCATGGACAACTAGTGGATGTTGGCTCTTAGCTATGGCCAACGGTGACATTTTTTAACTACAAGTAAAAAATGGTGCAGTGACCATTGCCAGGAGGTTGGTAACCTTTCTGTGCTGGGAACAGCCAAAATGACAGCAGGAAAGTGTCTCTTACTGTGGCCTTGCTGCCTCTGCCAGCTGTGCTCCAGAACAACCTCCTGTTCTTGAACCAAAGGGTTTGAGCCAGTCGTGTTGCCCACAGCCATAACACACAAGTGTGCCAGGCACCAGCCCTCTTCCCATGCAAGGAGAAGAACAGATTGGAAATTAACATGAAGGCTGGAAGTCTGGGTCCAAGCCACCATCATGGAATTACTAGAAATTTTCTCAAGTGGAAGCATAAGGAGAATAAATTAACTAATTAAAACTGAAGTAACCTACATCTTTGGGAAGATACTGATGGTGTCAGAGCTGTAAGAAGATATGGTCCAGTTCCTTAAATCATTCCTTTACCCCACTTTGGTCCCAACACTTAAGTTTAGGATGTGGCACTTAGAACAAGCTCTCAGTGTGGTGTAGTAGGATGTTTAAAAAACCCTCACTGTTTCCTTTCTGCTGGGTTCAGACTTTTAGATGAAATTACCCTGAAAAAGATGTTTGTGCAACAGGAAAATGCGGTATCAAGATTATCAGAACAAGGTAGGCAGCAATAGATTTCATGTGACTTGATTGCAAAAAATGACAAAGAAACCACAGGACATCGGTGTGAATGCAATGGAATGAGTCCATGAGGCATCTGTTATGTGCCACAGACATAAGGGTTTGTATAGATTTGAATGAGATTCAATTTAGATCAAAAGGACCTTCAGGGCTTTTTTTCTTCTTTAAGATAGAGGCATGTCTTTTGGCATTACACAGCTTGTGGCTATTGAGGCAGATCTAAAAGTAACAGGATGTGGAGCATGCACTTCTGATTTACTAGTACAAATGGCTTACATAGGCATGGAAAGTAAACTGCTTTAAGCTCTTGAAGATCAAAGATAAGACTTATTAGCAGGACTGTCTGGGGAGTTTTTTCTCATTACTTTCTTGCCATGTTAATTTGCTATAAAGGTACTTCCCTGACAGACCTATTTGCACAACACAATACCCACATTTTGTAACACATTCCCTGCACTAACCTCCATGCCGTGACCCCCACATCTCCTCTCTGTTGTTACATTTTGTTTCTTTCTATTTCTCTTGGGTCTTAGAATCAAAGAATGGTTTGAGTTGGAAGGGACCTTGTAGATAATTTAGTTCCAACACTGCCATGGGCAGGGACACCTCCCACTAGAACAGGATGCTCAGAGCCCCATCCAACTTGGTCTTGAACACATCTAGGGATGGGCATCCACAGCTTCTCTGGGTGACCTGTGCCAGTGTCTCACTGCCCCCACAATAAAGCATTTCTTCCACATATCTTACCTAATTTCTCCTCTTTCAGTTTGCACCCATTATTCCTTGTCCTGTCACTATCTGATGAAGAGTTTCTCTCTGGCTTCCCTGCAGGCCCCCTTAAGATACTGGAAGATTCCTATGAGATCTCCACAAAACCTTCTCCAAGCTGAACAGCTCCAACTTTCTCAGACTGTCAGTACCAACTGTTCTTTTGATTCCTGCTTTCTTACAGCATCTTATTATACCTGCAGGAAGAACAACATGACAAAACACTTCTGAAACACTGCAGAAATAAGTAATTTTGGTTGCTGTGACCTCATGGCAGAATGGTACTTTGCAGCAATCTGAACTGCTCCTACATAATAGCAGTCTGCAGAACTAAAATATACAGCCATAAAGTACTGTGACAAGTAACTAACAAAAGATATTTTACAGCGTTTTTTCTGTATATTTTTCAATGGTCCAGAATTCAGTTCAGTATAACTGAGCCCCAAAGAAATTTGTGCTGAAATTCAATGGCCTCTAGGACATCCTAGTAGAGATAATTTATTCTGTAGAGTTGGTTTTAGTGAGGAGTATTGCCTTGTGTCTCTCCTTCAGAAGGCATTATCCTTCAGTTTTTTGTTAACTTTCAGACTCATCACAATTTAGAAACTGCAGATGTAGCTTCTTAGATATCACTATCAAAGCATCCAGAACAAGACTTTATATATAACTTAGAACATGCACAAACCAGCTCTCTCAACCTGATGAGGTTGATGGCGCCTTCATGCACCACTTGTTAAGTATTTTGTATTCAGCTCTGTGCCTAGCCCCATAGATTGAAGCCAGGCTCACAGAGAAGACCTTCCTCATTCTATTGCTTTCAAACAAAGATCTACAAAGTAATTCCCATTCCCGAAAACCATGTGCCTCCAAGGGAACTGTGAGACAGAGCAATTGGCCTTTGAAAAGCCCATTCCTTAAAAGCAAGTGCTATGGGAAAGAAGGGAAATCAAGCTCTCATCCTAGCACTCGCCCATTAGCTGTGTATCACACTCCCTAATTCCAGCTACCTAGAACCTGCTTTCATCCCAACAGCTTTCAGCAATCCTTCAAGTCTCTCTCCAGAAATAGAGAAATCTCCTACTACATTCTAACTTTCCATCTCAGCTTCTCTCAAGCACCTTCTGGAAAGTACTGAAATAAAGATGCTTTCCTCAAAGCTTTATCATTTTCTGCTACTTATGAGGTCCTTGCATGAAGAATCTTTGCCTGACTAACACCAATAAGAAATGCCACAAATGAGCACAAATCATCTGGGCACAGAGCCATTCAGAAATAGAGCACAGGCATTACTGTTTGAGAAAAAATTCTTCAACTTGAATTTTTCAAACTTGAATTATTTCAAAAGAGAACATTTTATGATTTTCTGCTCATAAGTAAAGATCTTGACAAAACCAGCCAACTGATTATAGTCCTTCACATAAACAACACAGGGAAAATTACTTTAAACAAAGAACTGTGGAATGCACTAATACATAATAACCAATTTCTCTCTGTATCTTTCCTTCTTATTTCCTCAGAAAGAAAAGCTATTTTACATACCAGATTATGCTAGCCTTCAAACTGAGATCATGCTGGCCAAATTAATAGCACCATTCTTACTTGTACTAAATGTGGGGCAATCCAGCATGAGTTCTCTTCTAAAATGCCCATATGCTCTGAATTTTTATGTTTGTGCAAGCCCAGATTCTGTATGATGTTCTCTCACTGTGCAGGAGAATATTTTACACCTCATCTTCTCACATCAAGTTTTTCAAAGTAGGTGGCTACATCACGTTTCCCCAAGACACAGTGTTCTGTCTTTATCACAAATGAAACCAACCTGTGCACTGCGTTTCCAGTGAGATGATTAGTATTTGGAAGCAAGAGATATGCCTAGTCCTAATTAAGTTCTTCTTTTTCAGAGAGTAAATGTTAATAGGGATTTTCAATGCTGAGAGAAAACTGCAGATCAGATGTTGAACTATTGGAAATACTTATTTAGAAAAAGAGGTGTACATTACTGCCACATCTAAGGCTTTCCAGTGCATAACAATACACTAATTTTTTATAAGAAGAATATCTCTCTTTCACAGAAACACTTCTGTGTCATAATCCTAAAACACGTCAGTGCAAAAGTGTCCCAGTTTTGCTATTGAAATGTAGTCACCTTTCCTCTCAGTTAACAGGACTTTCAAGATTAAAATATCTGTTTCATGTACATGATTTCAAAATTTACTCATATATGTTCTTCCCCCTAATAAAAGTGGCTGAACAGTAAAGATGTTTTAGATAGTACTTCTAGGATGTTTTCTTCAGTAAAATTTGAAGGATTCAACATTTAAAAAAAAAAGAAAAGGTTTATAATTACACAGGTGCATTGTTGAATTCAGGTTACTTGCCTTCAGAAAAACATACATTTTAATTTCTAAATTCTTTATAGTCTTAACTCTAAATGAAAGGTGTCTTTGCAAATGCACTTTGTTAAATATTTAAGGAGAGTGAGGAGCACACAGACCCTGAGAAGGAGATTGCATTACTTTGTGCAAATCTGGTCTCTCTGCTTTTATTATTAAAATTGTGTATGTTAGAAATAAGTACACTAAGTTGCTATTAGTTTGAAGCAAATTTTTTCTTGGTCTTTTGCAGGTTCATGTATGAATGTTCCTCATATGTTCTTCAGTGTGAATCTCCATTATATTTTGTCTCTCCTGTTTAGACCTGAGTGACTTGAAAGATTCACCACATTAACCGAATTAATTTGATTTCTTTAAATGGAAGGAATGTAGAATTTCTCTGGCCTGTCTCTGCTTGGAAGACAAAAAGTTGTATTTGATTAACATAGGCATCCAGAAATATAACTGCAGACTTATTTCAAAATATCAAGAAATAGAGAAATCCCATCACTTGTTTTGAAAGTTTATTTTACTGCTTGATCGCATTCTGAATTAAACTCCTGAACCTTTATTTGTGTGGGTAAATTCTTCTGGTCGATCTAATTTCTGAATTACTGCACATGTGCCAGTGCTACATGGTTCTCTTGCTGTCACAGTTTTTGGAATTTTGGACTGCACCTTGAACTTGATCAAATCTGCTGTAAGTACTGATCCATTGCTCGTATTGTATTAGCAAATAGAGACACCGGCTAAGATTTCACTGAGAGGTGCACAATGTCTGTTCCAGTGACAAACAGACAAAATGCCAGACAAAAAGTTCTTCCTTTTTTTACAGATGAAAATATAGGAATTTACAGAGGAATAAATGAAGATCAGCATTTGGCACTGACACTTGCCTGAGAGGAACAGGAATTTTGTGGGAACTGAACCCAGAAAGCAAATTCATGTCTAAAAGGCTCTGGAAAAGAGCCAAACAATTTATATTTACAACAGATTAGAGCTCCGGTCCTAATTCTGTTTTCTGATACCCAACTGCTTACTGCCTCATATCCTGTAAACTCAGTCTGTGCCTTGAAGCACTCCTACATACATGGCAACAGACTGACACCACTTGTGTTGTTTCAGTCTAAGCCAATTACAAATTGGGAAGCTTTTAGTCAGCAGCTAATGTGATAGTTTCACTGTCTTTAGTGGATATGAACAATATATGTTGTGCCTTGTTACATACATCTTCTTTCTTTGCCAGTAAAAGCATTTCTGTAGCCAGAGTACTGTGTGGCATGTTGACTCTGAGTGAGTGTTTGGTGACAAGCTGAATCAAACTCACTCCCTCTGAGGTGCTGTACAGAATTTTACTGTTTGGTTCAAATTTTCACTAAGTCCTTTCCTGAGTTCCTTCAATTGTTTTTTCCATGTTTCATCCTGTAACATCTCAAGTAACACAATGCAGCTGCTACTGTCTGCTATGGCTCTTGGTTTGTCCATCTAATTATCTAAACCCTGAAATTAGAGAATATTCTCTTACATGGCCCAAGATGGACCAGGAACAGACCAAAGTGTAGGTCTGTAAAGCAGCCTTAATAGTCTTCATTTTGGCATAGCATATTTCACTTTTAATAGGTATTGTTATTTCTATCTTATGTCAGTTTCGCTGTGGTATACAGAGAGTATTTCCACAAATCTCATTATTTAAAACAGGTTTTTTGCTTGCTATGTGGTAGATTTGCATATATCACTCTCGTCAACTATAATAAAAGTTACACATCTAAAAACCCTGGTGGCAGATTGTGATAAGGCATATTTGACACACATCACTCTGCAGATGCTGCTACAAGACATTGACATTTGTAGTGAAATGTTTTGAAGAAGGACTGTATATAATTGATAATGAGATGCAGATGGCTGGAACAAACTGGATGCCAAAAGGTGACCAGCTTTGGAAGAAAGTTTGTGGCTGAACCCATCCCATAGAAAAGAGCAGACATAGAAAGGGTAGGCTTGATTTGTTTCTCTGTCCTTACTGCAGAATACGTGCTACTGAAAGTAAAAAAGAAGGACTAGGGAGAAAACAATCCCTTCAAGATCAAAAGATGGGGTTGGAAGATTTGACAGCAGCATGATAGTTGGCCTACTTCTTTCTTTCCATCTCCTTCCATTTCATAATGGGAGTCTTTGAGTGCCTGGTGAAGGTTCCCATTGTAAATGCACTATGTCTTTAATGCAGGGTTAAGAAAAAAGTAGCAAGCTGTTATTGAAATGTCATACATCATTTCCCATGCCACCTGCATGAAGAATTCTATCTTTCTGTTAAAGAAATGGCATCCTCTATTTACTTGAATGGCAGATATTACTTTCCCCTAGCTTCTACTTTAAATAGTTCCAGATATAACTCAAAGCTGATTTAGAACCACAATGTTGATTTCCTTGCCACTACCCCGGTGATTGGTCATACAGTACAGCTATTGCTTATGAATAATCACAAGTAACCTTGAGATTTAGCCAAGCCTGTAGTAGGTTTAAGGACTCTGCTTGAAAATACAGCCAGCTCAGTTAACTGAACTTGAAGTGTGGAGCCTGGGAGTGGCCTAAAGAAGTAAACTTTTCACCTGTAAATGAACTAAGCCAGGGGGTTGAAATCTTCAAGAAACCTTGAAGCAAGAAAAAAGCTTCCAGTGAAATCTTATAATCAGCAAGCCTGGGAGAAGGCTTTAGACTTAAGCTTATGACTTGTTTGCTACTTAATATTGATTTAATAAGCTTCTCTCTGTTCCATTAATGTCTTTTAATATTGGATTCTGCTGGTTCACAGACTTCTTTCCTCTGCTTAAAGAAAGTGGAATCTAATAGGCTGTTACCTCAGAGAAATGCAACTTCTTCTTTTCCATATATTACCACAGACAATTTCTTGTATCAAGACTTGATCGGCATTCATGGGCATTTTCTTCAAACAGCTAAAACCAGAACTATTAAACGCAGAAAGAAATCAAAGACATCTCAGATAACTCGCTAAGAGATGACTGACCGCAGGAAAAAACAATGAGAAGTACACCAAGCTGAAATGTGAACGCTTTCTGTTACATTTTAGGGACTCTGTTCTTCATAATCAGAAAGGATCTTGGAAAGCCAGACCACCAAGATGTTAAGTATAAGACGTCATGAACAAAGATTACACAGGTAAAGCGAAGAGGCGTACGGTCCCCTTCCAGAGGTAACCCATGAGAGCTGATGAAATGCAAGGCCTCTCAGCGCCGCACAACGGAACCCAAAGCAGCTCGTGCCAGCGGACTCTGAACCGCTTTTGCGAGGCCGCAGCCCCAGCGGAGCGGGGCACACGCTGATGGCCAGCCCCAGGAGCCGGGAGAGCCGTGCCTCAGGCAGCCGGCCCCGCTCGCTGCGGTGCGCCCGGACACACGCTGCCTGTGCTGGGCCCTGCCAGCATCCCTCGGCTGTGCCCAGCTCTGCCGGGCCGCACACCTCGGCCGGGAGGCCGGCAGACCTGCCGCGGGCAGTCTGTTCAACAAATCCTCGGAATAAGTGTTTTTGCACAGCCGAGCGAGCTCCCCATTTCCACCTCCTGCCAGAATAATCCGTTCTGATCTGCTTTAAACGTTGTGCCGCTGCTGTGTGTTTTTCCTCACCTCGTCTCCGTTTCCCCCCACAAGAGGGCACTAACACTGCATCCTTTGAGGAGTTTCATTCCCCAACGAAACGTGCCTCAAAGGAAACCGGCGGAGAGAAGCCCGAGGGACCCAGCGTTAAGATTTCAGGTCTAGAGCAGCTCCCTTCCCCCCTGGGCACCACAGTTTTAATTCCAAGGTTTTGATTCAGAAACATCTCTGGTAACAGCAGCATGAAGCCTCTAATAGAAGACAGTTGCATAAAGCCACTAATAGGAGATGGTAGTTCACAGGCATACATTTGATTTTATTTCTGTTTTGTCTCTTGGCCTCCGCTTCAAGCAGTGAGGCTATAAAAAAATATGGGCGTCTCTGGAATTAGAAACCTTCATGGACCTTAAGAGAAACCAGTCGGAGAGCTGAGAAATACCAGACACCAAATGTCTCTTGAAATAAAACATACATGAGACAGCCAAGAGACAAATCCTATTCAGGGAAATCAGAGTGAAGTAAAAACACAACTAAAATTGCCATAGGATAGGGAGAATCTAGTGAATAGAGAAGAAACTAAAAAAAAGCCCTTGTACTGTGCATAACCTGACACAGTGACAGCTATGGATGAGACAAGATAAATATACAGAGAAAATTAAGAAAGAAAATCACTTACTTAGTGTGGTCTATGGGTTGATGCTTGTATATACAAAAATAATTCTAAAGAAAGGAAAATTTAGGCTAAATACCAGACAAGGTTTCTGTACATGGCAGAGGGCCCACATGCTCTCATGCAGGCACATTTGAGCCACTAATATAGTTCCCTTATTCTGCAATTTACAAATGCTGGGCTAGCCTTCAGGGACAGGGCATAGCTACTGAGGTGGGGTTACTTGGCTTCTACTAGAGCTTTAGTTTACTTAATCTACTAACAAACATATTTTTACACAGCTCTCTGAGCAGGGAATTATAAGAAACCCCTGTGTGCTCTTTTCCTCCTCTCTCGTCCTCCACCTCCACTGGCTGCACACAGCACTTCCTCAGCTAAAGGCAGAGCAGTTTTCACAAAGTCCTGTAACTTGAGAAATGGGTGCTTGATGAAACCAACGTAAGATTGGGTTAAAACAGATAAAATAAATTTCTTTACATTAACAAAATTTAATTTTTATATTTACAAAACACATAGAGAATGTCTGGAATTTGCTACCACAGGAGGATTTTGATGCGCAGGGAATACAAGGGGTATGGACTGCAGACAATGGTCAAACTTGTACTGTCTCCTTAAATAACTGCTTTTACTGTTACTCCTGGAGAGAGAACATGGAATGACAGACCCCTGGTCTGGCTCAGGAGTGTACTTCTATATCCCCATGTAACCCCCTTCCATTCTTCTGATTTAGGCAAAGCTGTAACAACCACAACTTTAAATGCTATGATCACTTACCAGCTATCTAGAGGCTGCATAGAAAGAAGGCACCTTGAAAAGCTGATTTGAAAAAGGACAGAGAGTATGTACAAGCCTCTCAAACCCACCATCTTGCAGGGATCCTGAGGTTCCACACACAGAAAACCTCTTGGAAAATGCTGCCTGAACTGTTCTTGTAACCACTTGCTATCAGAAGATTCAACTCCTGCAAGCCAAATACCCTTCACCAAACTGCATCAGTTTGGCTTAAGTTTATTTTGGGAAAAAAAACAAAGGGGGAAGGGTGGGTAGTCTTGGTATTGCCCAAACATCCCATTCCAATGTTTTTTTGAATGAAGCCTTTTAGCTTTCCTTGTTTTGACAGCATATAAAATAAAAGAGAGAAAATCAAATTTTAATGTGTCCATGGATTCTGAATCACTTCAACATTTACTGAACATGAAATTTCACTACCCAGTGAAGGAATTAATATATCCAATTTTAACAGCCATAGCAGTAGTGAAAAAGAAAAGAAGGTAATGTTTCATACTCTATGGTACAGGAGTAGCCATCATGTCCTCACTGTTTTCATCATATGAAGGCTTCACTAGAAAAATTCACAAAGGAAAGTTTCATGTGTAATGCTGTAAGGAATACAGAGGTAATATATACTAGCCTTTCTAGGGCAAGCCCTCAAAAGAAACTCTCCTGGACTTTCCAAGGCTCTAATTTTCCTAATGTCCATAAAGGAATGACTTTCAGGACCATATATTTATTGCACGGAGACCAAACCCTACGATTTCTCTTCATAGGAATAGGCAAAGGAATTAGTTCTTCTAGAAAGAAACACTATTTAGAAAATCAGTTCTGCAAGAGGACTTCAGCACTGGCTCAGAAAATTCTGGTTTTTTGTGTGGTTTTATGCAGGTCATGTAGTCAGGCCCGTAGGTACTGGCAGTGATGGGCAGGCCACTCCAGTGGGGTTGCACCCATGCACATACATAGCCCATTCCACCAAACAACCCCATTTTCTCTGTCAGCCTGAACACCTACTTACCTGTGAAAAGGGTTATTTCCCTGCCTTAGGAGGAGGAGGGGGAATAACACTGGAGAGACAAAATCCACTAACAATTCTGTAGTATTCAAATACTGCTGTAGTGTAGGTGGTAGGAACAGAGCTAAATCGTTATCGTACTCTACTTAACACCTACTCATGGACATACTGATTCATATTGTGATTGTTTGGAGAATATATTGGATTGTACTTACTTTTCATTACAAGTATGAGACTGGTGTTTGAATATAGCTCACCTTCTATGGTTTTTCATGTACCTCTTCTAGAGGTGTATTTCTTGAAATGACTCTTTTGTAGCCTTTGTTCAGAAGCAACTTTGAATAAAAGCTACTGGAAGTTATAGTAGTTGCTGTACTATTTTCCACACATTTTACAATTCAGTTCCAGGTTTCACATTAAACAGTTCCACTCCCTGTTTTTAAGGCTAAGCAGAAAACTTTGTTCAAATGACTACCGACAACCCAAGCTGCCTAAAAAGATGTAAACAGAAAAGGCTTTTGTCCCAGGCTCACGCTATGGGATGCCACTGAACCGATAGCCAGTTACACTCACTATTTTGCAATATACATAAATTATAGGAGTTTTGTTTCTTTTTTTATTTGTTGGGTTTTTTCTATTCTTTCACAGTAAATTTTTCCTCTACAGTGGTTATTTGTGGTTCATAATGGGAGACTAAAATATGTAAAGTGAGGAAACAGAAGTCTGGAGCAATAATATTAAAACACTTACCATGTTCCACGCATTAGCACAGTAAATGCTGTAGAATTTAAATTGTCTGTGGACTCAGCATAGACAAGATGCCAGAAATCTGCAAGTTCTAATCTCATCTTTGCAGCTCTAGAAATAGGCATAAGAGAATTAACTCATCATGCTTTATTGCTTGAAAGCATCTATAAACTAAAATTGTATTTCAGATATTCTTCCATAATTGATTCACAGTTTTACTGCAGTTATTTTCTTAATGGCCTTTCCAGGCAATAACTCTTAATACATAAGCCTGTCCAAAACATGGAAACTTGTTTCCTAATTAATTTCTGGAAGTATCAGGACAATGGACATGTTCCCAGTGAACAAAACTCCTTATCATTTTAGCATAAATTTTTGCTTGCCCCAGGATTTGCTAGCTGTACCCACACAAGTGTTTCTTAAGCTCTTTTTGGTGTCAGAATTCATTACAAGATCTCCTGCCTAGAAGACAGTTTCCATCCTTTCCCTTTTTTTCAGTTTTCTTTTTTAGAAAAGTGAAATAATACTTGAGAAAGATGCCAGATAAAAAAGCCCTCAAGTCCTCCTTGCTACACTCCAAATCCCATGTCAAGAAACACTCATCTCCCCTCACAGGCATGACTCTTAACCCTTTGTCTAATAAAATAATTGAAACCTGCTCCCAGGCTCTCCTGTGCTTCTCCATCTCCCTTGAAATTCTCAAATAGGATGCCCAGTTGTTGCCCTTTGAACCCACAATAAGTCTATGAAAGTCAAAGCAATTAGTTTAATACATCTAGAGAGCACAGCAGTTCCTCTCATGTCTGGGTCTGAGCCTATAAGAAACTGCACATCCTCAGCTGCCTTTGACTGAGAATGTCTAACCACTTTGAGAGGACCAAGACTAGCTGAAATTAAAGCTCTGGATGGAAGAAGACTGTTAATATTTAATGAATGATAATGTAGTTTTGCATTAGTAAAAATAGGAAAGGAAAAATGTAAAAATGCAAAAAATGTAGATGATGGTATAGAATGATAACAAAAAGATGAATTTAATAGCAAGGAATGTTATAGACGAGGCCTGTAATAGCTGGTCTGATAATAAAGACAGAGATGGAGTAATGCTAATTCACAAGACACCAAGCTTGGCAATAAACCTGTTAGTAAAATTCAGCCTCATCAAAGCAGAAGTGAAATTATAATGGCTAACTTCAGGTAGAATTAAATATTTCTGTCTCATGGGAAGGACAATACAGGTCACCACTGGCAGCACTCAGCTGAGAGAGGGGAAGAAAGGTGAAAGAGGAGTCTAAATCAAAACACCCAAGGTCCTTCTCGTTCCCTCCAAGGTACTAACTGTTGGATGGAGACAGAATTTGCAATTGTAGGTCCCAGTTTCAGGGAAGGGGAATGCCTGCCAGGACCTCTTGTGTCCTAGAAGCCTGAAAGGGTATCTCTCCTCTCCCAGGAAACCTGTCAATTACACCAGATCTCTGCCTCTCAAAAACTGAACTGCTGCCTCCTTATGTTCTTATGTCTCTTGGATTGGGAGAGGCTGCTGAGATCTCTGAGGATTCCTCTATCTGTTACCCCAGCCATCAGAGGAAGAATGACCTGCTTGAAGAGAGTATTCATCTTCACAAATTAGAAAAATAAACATCATAAGTTCAGGGTTTTCTCAAAATAACAAAATATAAGAGAAAGACATTCAGAGAACAGGATCCTGAAGACAATTTTTTTTAAAATGTGAACACATTATTGTATATTTTTTCAAACTTCTTGTATTTTTTCAAACTTATATTGTACTTTAACTTGTATTTTTCCTTGAAGAAGCAAAATAAGATGGTACTAAAATTTTAAATAGAAATACTAAATTTTTTACATGGTCTGCCATCTTCCCAAGAAAACAGACTGCAATAGTAGCCTGCTTTATCAAAGAGGTGACTGACTTTCAGAGCCCATTTTTCCAACCTCTTCACTTCCTGCTCAAATGACTATACAGAGAAATAGCTATTCCTCCACAGATAGATGTGCTTTTCATATCTATTGCTGGCTTTTTAATTGCAGTGGCTATAGCATTAGGTTTCAGATATATGACTTATAGGAGTTAACTGTAGCATGTTAACTAACCTGTTGCATAAATTCTGATTCAGCAATATATTATATGCTGGATTCATTCTTCCCATTAATAGAAATACAGCTTTTAATGCAGTTGGAATACAGTGTTGGAAGTTTTGATTCAGCAGGAGATTATGTGCTGAATTAATTCATAATATTAATGGAAGTTTTAAGTGCTGGAAGATGTCACGGGAAGGTTTTTTTTTTATTTTTAGTTCCATGCTGTTTTCAAAAATGAATTTGAAGGCTTTTTAGATGTTGCAGCACATCCAGATGACACAGCAAAGGCCTTATATTCAGGTACCTTGAAGTGTCAGACTTCCATGGATCTAGCTTCGCTATTCTGAACCCTGAGCAACTGTGACGCCACATTTTGCCGAGAGGATTTAATGGGCCTGATGATACATCTAGGTTGACCAGTAAACGGAAATTTCACTTTTTCCACACTGGAGGGAGAAAGAATGCAGGGGCAAGTACAGAATCTATGTAGCACTGAGAGGAACGACAGAAAACACTGAAAGTGTGGTCTTGAAACGTCTATTAATAAGCTATGCAAAGTGTCCTTCACTCTCCACAAGCTACTTTGCACTAGGTCTAAGACTACTATAGTCTTTTGGAAGAGGCCTCCAATGTGGAACATTTTAGCCCTGAAGGCAGGGTCTGCCTAGCTAACACCATGGTAAAAAAGCCTATAACCCCACTATAAGTCAAGGAAAATTTCTTCCAAATGTCCCGTATTTCCAGACTCTCACTCCTTCCTGCAAAAGCACCTGAAGACTTGCAGCTGCTCAGCTTCTTCCTCTGTAGCACTGCACATTCATGGCTGCTCAGAAACCCATCCAACACCCTGGCTCATTGAACCAGAGGGGTGTGGGATTTTCTCTCTCATACACACGATAGTCATTGTAAAGAGGATATTAAAATTAGGAGCCACCTGCATGTGGTTTCAGAACAATCCAGCTGAGCTTGTAAGATAGGAAGAAGGCAATATGGGTGTCTGCTGGAGTTCAGATATCCCCAGAGTATGAGTATACAGAAAGTAGTTATGGAGTGTATTGATCCTCTTGCTAGATGCTGGAATAAAGCCCAGACCTATCCCAGACTAAGAACAGCATCTCAATTTTGTGCCAGCAGAGCCACAAGGAAGGCTGACTTGGAAATTTGGATCAACTGATGGAAATGTGGAAACATGGAAGTGACAGATACACAATTTGGATAGAATTTTTCAAAGTAAAGCACACAATAATAGCTTCTCAGCATTGTAGAATCCTGAATACTACTATCTCAGCCTGAAGATGAAGTTCAAATTGCATTAGAGTGTAAATCAACATACCAGAGATGACTTGGGTCGCAGTGGACACCAAAGCTCTTGAGGAGCAGCATCCTGGATGAACTTACCCTATTGCAACTGTCCCAAACTCTTCAGAGATACGGGCATTTACAACAACATGTTTGTAAGAGGATTTAAGTCACAGCTAAGAATATTGCTAACCATGATTGTGTCACACTATGCACTTTTGCTGACATCTCATTTCCTCTCTTGTTTTGTGGTAAAGGTATAGACAATGTTTATTATCAAGTCATTCTTCCTATGGTAACAGATGGAGGTAACAAAACCAAAAAAGCACACAAAAGGATTATTAACATCTATGGCAAGCTTCTCAATACTCTGGCCATTAGTTTTGAGTACTGTGAGCTGGAATGTATTATCACATCCAAGTGCACCCAATCTCCAAAGGAGGAAAAATAAATAATATGAAGAATGGGCATATGTTCATAGAATATTGATCCAGAAAGAGACATAAAGTATTTGACAATGGATACAACAGTAAAATATTACCAGGATTAATAAAGTTTTTATTTTAAAAAATTACATAAAATTCACTAGTTTTATGGATAAGCACTTGATTTTACCCATTAGGTTTCAGCTGCAGAACCAAAAGGTTGCTGCTGAACAATGGACTATTACCTGAGCAGTTGCCACCTGCAGCTGTAAGCTCAAAGCCTGCTTTCGGATAAAGAAAGAATTTGGTGATCCTAGCTCTGCTTCTTTTTTTATGTAACTCATAAAACACACTGACAAACTGGCTGTCCTGTTGCAAAAAACCCACAAGACTGGATTAACAGGACTCAGGGTTGAGGTGCAGTGGCTGAGCAAGATGAAGTTTGTACAGAACATGCATTGTATCTAGTTTAAACCAGAGCGATTAGCTGTTCACTTTCATGACTATTAAACACACTCATAATTAAAATTTAAAAGTCTGAAGTCTATACTATTTTTTCCAAGCTCCAATTATGAGTAATAAGATTTAAGTTTAAGTTTAACTTGTCTTTTAATAGAGGGTAAAGAGCCCTTATAAATCAGTCAAATAGAAATTGCCATTGAAGAGCTATTACTGAAGAATTGCTGTCGAAGTAAAACTAATTAATATCTGTCACTGCAAAGAGTTAACTACAGAAAACTTTCCTGCTTAACTACCAGCACTATTAAACCACCAGGACTTAGATCATCAAAAGAAAAAGTAGGAGAGAACACACTGTTTCTTTTGACATCAGCTTTTATCTTCTTGCTCTGGCAAGATTCTGAAGTCTTTTTTCACAAAATCTGACCAAAGAGAACCAAAGGCAGGTCTGGCTCCCCAATTAGCTCTGGCAATGTGGTGTCACGTCACATTCTCCAAGGGTTTCCCCTTAACTGAAATTTTGGATCACAAAATTACAAAAATGAGACAAGCTCTAAAGAAACTGAGATGTTAATAAGTTTCACTGAAGTGACCTTTGGTGGCTTTGCCACCTTGGGTCCAGAAGTGGTATCCAGGTCCTGAGATCAGACAAAGTGGTCTCAGGTCTCTTCCATGGTCCCTGGTGATACACATCTATTCCAACAGACACTTGTGACCTCACATCTATGTATTACTACGGCAAAAGAGATCTGAGAAACTGCAAGTAGCCTCAGCATAGCAGTTGTGGAAGTCCTATCCTTTATATCAGACAAACTAAACTGGAAAGAGCATTGGTGGATTATTGCAAGAGCTCCTGGAGGGGACAAGTAAGCTGTACTGTATTTGGTTGGGGAGGTTTTTTGGTAGGGTGGGTTAATAATAAACCTCTTCTTAACACATCCTCAATGTCATATATCCACACCTCAGGCTACAGTGCCAGTGCTCACCAACACAACTTGTGACCTGATGGCTTGCTGCAGTTTGGACTTGATGCTCCCTCACCTTCAATCTGGTTCCCTGAATCTTCTTCCAGTTCCAAATTAATTTGGGGAAATGGCTTCAGCTGGAGAGATCTAAGAAATGGGACATGCTCAGCCTTCCTATACATAATCTCTACATTTCATATCTCACTAGCAGAAGAAATCTCTTTAGGTGGGGACTAGCCAGGCCAACCTTCAGGTCTCCTACGTCATTCTCTGTTTGAGTAGTCCAGCTAACTGGGACAACAAATTATGCTTTGGCTTTGTAGATTTTAGCTGGCCACTGGAGAGGAGCTGAGCCACCTGCTGAAATTCTAGGTCTTGGAGATGAGTTGATATAGAAGCATGAATTAGCTAATTCATTCTATTGGGTGAACATTCCTTAGTTGTCCCAAGAAAAAGGAATATTTTCATTGCTGTTTGTAATAACGACAGCTCTACTGGTAGCAGTTACTATGGTAACTACTGGCAATTTATTTAAAAAAAGGGAGACTCATATTTTCACTGGTTACCTAATTTAGTTTTGTTTTCTTCACTTGAAATCTGATATTATATGTAAAACAGCTACCAAATACCATTTTCAGGGCCAGCCCTACTGAGACCCAGTGATCTACTAGGCCAGATCTTGACTGCTGATCTTGAACTTAAGTTTTAGTGACTTCAACAGAACTACTTGGAAAGGTAACCCTGCAGGATGAAATTTTAAAACCTCGCTTTTGTATCCCTACTTCAATTAGTTGTATTGAGAAAACACAACTAGCTCTTTGTCAGATAAAGGTCTGCATTTAGTTTCAGATACAAGCTCACCAACTTGAATTTGAAATTGGGAGTGAGGGTTTTTTATTACCCAGATTAGTTATCAGATTTTTCAGTAGTAAAACAAATTCATTCTTTGATGGGTTGATAGTTGCCAGTATGTTTAAGGTTGCAACTACCTGTACAAAACACAGAAAAGTTGGAAATCTCTGGTCTTTCCATCTCTCCTCATCTCTATTTTTCTTTATATAAAAGCAAAGCTGTTTAATGCTGGAAGCATGAGTGCCATTCCTTATTCTGGAAAAATAGCCCCAGCAGCTTATGCCTTTATAACCTGCCAAAAGAAAACACCAAACTTAAGTTCTAGTCCAAATTCTGCAGCTGGATCCAACTTCATGTAATAGAGGGAAATGTAGAGGCAGAACTAACTTTAATGACCAAGCAGCCTTTATGCATGTGAAACTATTTTACTGCTTTCACATGTTGGGAAGAAATATAATGATCATTCTGTGCTACATGTGTCTTTTATGCTATGAACTTCACCAAGACTATAAAATACATTTCTACTGAAAAATACAGCCTTTTGTAACACGATAACATTTGGGAACCATTAGCAGCATGAATGAAGTATTAGATACAGCCTGTGACATCAAGAACAAGGAAAGCCAAACAGTCCAAATCAAGACAAAGAAAATGCCAAGAGACAATGTAAATTAATAGTTAAAAAGAACAAACTGGCAAGCATCTTAAAGTGATATTATAAGGGAAAGGAAAGCTGGCCCAACTTCATGGAAATTAAGTGGTTGTTCTTGGAAATCAACTAGGATACATGGCATGGAAACATAAATTGATAAGAACTATTTGGCATTTGGATCCTATTTATAAATAACCTCCCATTTCTACTTTAATAAATCAGGCTGTTTTAGGAAGTGCTGACTTTGTACCTTTTGGCTTTATCAGCAGTACTTCAATAATGTTTAGGAAATAAACTTCACAGGAAAACCTCGGGTGTTCAATTAGTTTTAAATGTTTTAGTGTAGGAACTGAGATAATTAAATTAAAAGGATAATGGTGGCTTAATGCTTTGTGGCTCACATGAGATTTATACATTCCAATATTACCTCAAGCTGTACATATGGCATGAGAAAGGAAAAAAAGGGAAGGAAAAATAAAAAAGAAAAGGTTCCTTATTGGAGGAACAAGAGTGTAGTATTGAATCTGACTACAGTGGGCATTTTCTAGCTTCTCAGGTTTTGTTGGTTTTTCTTCTGTACCAGTGCTTAGTTTGGATGAAGTGACCAGGAAATACAACACATTTAAATACCATCTTTCCTGCTACCCAACCCTCTGAAACCATGAGCAATGTTAACTGAGCTGAACAGCATTGGAACACACTAAGACTTACTTTGCAAGATTCATTTCCTCCCTGTGTTAATTATGCTCAGAGGGAATACAGTGCAAACCACAACCCTGGAAAATCTTGCAAAAATATGTGTCCCTCTCTCAAACTGCAACTGGTAAAACCAAGGGGTTTAAATTTTGCTGTGCAAACTCTGGGATCTGGGGAAGAGTGTGGGCTGGGGGACGTGGAGATGGCAGGGGAGCAAGGGAGAGAGTGGGCTCATGCTGGGAGATTTAGAGCTTTGCAGCTTTTATTTAGCAGCCAAGGGTGGCTGTTTTCCCATCTCAGTCTCTGCCTACAATTCAGTCATGCATTTTTTTTAGTGAAGAAGGGCCCCTACTCTGAGTGCTCCCACTACACCCCAAAAACGTGCCTTTCAGATTTCTGGGGAAGTCTGGAAGGAGCTAGCTGAACTTCAACCAAACAGTGAAATATTTTTAATTTCACATAAGCATGCTTTTTAAAAGAACACAAGTTTCTCTTTTCAGAAGAGAAAACCGAAGGGAAGCTTATATCCCTGAAGACCTCATGGCAGGAGAGCAAACTTTACAAATTCCTAGTGTGCTCTATGATGAGCTGGCTTCCTTTTCCCTCTGAGGAGTGAGCATGGTGCTAGACCAGCTGGGTGTCTCCTGGAGACCTTGGACTGCCTGTGCTACTTTGAGAGCATACAAGGAAGCTGGCCTGATGTATTTGTGGCTGCTCAGCTCTTCCTCTCTCTGAGGGTCAGTCTGCCTCCAAACAGATTGCTGCAAGTAACTGAGACACTGGAGACAGAACATCCTTAGAACGTGAAATGTTTGAACTGTTGGTCCTTGGATGGGAAAGAAGAAAGGGGAAAAGAGGCCAGAAGAGACCCACTGGAATGAAGAACCTCCTCATAAACCCAGCTGACAGTCCTAGAAAGAGCCATTCAAATCCCCTCTAGCAGAAAATTCATAATATTCAAAATACAAAAACCTCTGACTTGCACTCCCTCTCTCCTAGAGCTTTATGACAGCCAGGGGGAACCCTGCTGATCCATTTGAAACAAGATAAATTGGATCTCATGCCAAATTGCTGGTACAGGTGTAGACTAAGAGTGCAGAAGAGAAGATGATCTTATCTTTGCATGTAATGTCACAACTTCCCTTTGACGACTCAGCATCTCCAAAGCCAGAGACAATTAAAAGAATATTGTACACAGGTATTGTGCAATATTTTTTTGCTCTTCATGGCAAACCTGACTCCTGTGTGCTCATCAGATTCTGTGGGAGAAACCCTGCCCTGGGTTCCTTCGAGGTCGTGAAGATAGCACCATGCAAACTCCAAGGACATGGCAGGGATTCATTCATGGCAAGGGAAAATGCCCCATGGACATTGCAAGAGGGCAACTCAGGAAATGTATTTGCCACAACAGTCCTGGGCAACTCAGTTCCCTTCCCAAGTTTCAGTTCCTTCATTTGTGAAATTCTCATACCGCTGCTTGCTCTTTCCCTTGAGGCTGTTTGGTCTTCAAGGCAGTGTTTGCCATGTACTGTGCATTTGCACAATGGCTGGCAAAGCAATAGTATTCAGAGCTGCTCTACCAGCAGTGAATGCATTAACTCCCTGATTCTCTTTGCCTCTTCTATTTGACTATTCAGTGGCACACGTGCAATGGACTCATTTAATTTCATGTGGAGGTGTATTCATGTTGACTCACTCAGAAATGTCTTTATCTGGTCATAATGGCAGCTCATTTTGCAGGTGAATGAATACACTTCAGAGCTGCATAATTTCCTTTTTTCACTGGACCAGTGCTATTCAAAGAGGGTTATACTTTAAATCTGAGAACAGCTATGTGAGCCATTTTAGCAGCCTTTTCACTTATCTATGGAGAGTACTTAAAGGAAAATACTTTTCTCTGACTGCTTCAAGTGAAGGTGTCGTCAAGTTTTTCAGGAATGGCAGGAAAAGGTTTTTAGAAAGACATGGACCAGCTGAAGAGAGCCCAAAGGAAAGAATCAAGAATGATCAGATGTCTAGAAACATGTGATTTACAGGGAAAGGTGACATAAATTTGGATTGCTTATTCTAAAAGGGATTTGGAGAGGATGTGATAACAGTCTTCTAATACACAGAAGTCTGGCTCACAATGAGAGGGATAACCTGTTTTTTCATGGTGGATATAATGAGAAGTAATAAACTTCTGAAAATTGCTGCATGGCAGACCTAGTAAGATACTGGGAAGAGCTCTCTCTGTGGGCATAAAGCACTGGAATAGAGCAGGGAGATTGCACAGTCCCCATTACAGGGGGTCAAGATGGCAGAAGTATAATACTTCCTTCCTTTCTTTAGGCTAAGGGACGCAATAATGACCTCTCTTCCAACCCTGTGATTCTTTGTGCTCCCAAATTCATCTTCATGTATAATGCAGAAATTCTGAATTAGAGATAATACAAAAAACAGTATAAAGAAAATCTTGCACTGAACAAAATCATCACTACTTGAAGTACAGGAAGTACTTTTGAAAGGTTTCCTTGTATTGCTTATTATAAATTTCATTTCAGGTATTCATTTAATTGGTTACACACCAGTGGTGGATACTGGATCCAGAAAGAAAAAATGTAATGGAGATCCTTGGATATTGTTATTTTATATTAGATGAGCTGTGCTCTAAACCTGCAGCAATCTTGGCAAAACCAGGTGATTTTACACAAACAGAGCCCAAATGGACCACATGGACTTCTGCCATTTGAGCAGCTGCCCATACCTGCCTGGAAGTCCAGGAGCACCAGCTAATCCTTCCCCCTAGCAACGGCCTTGAAAACCAATTTTGAGCTTTCAGAGATTGGCATTGATTTTTCCTTAATATCACAGGTTATTCACCGTGACTTCTGCAGTCCCATGCTGGATGCAAAATGCTTTTTTTTGCTGTATTATTTTACTTTTTTTTTCTCTTAAATAAACTGCTGAGAACATTGTCAATACTTAACTTACAACAGCAGGAATAATAGTGTAGTGTAGTCAAGTTCAGTTCCCGCAGGATAATACAAATGATAAAATGCAGAACTATGTATTATCTGATGCATAAATAATGCTGGTAAAGCTATTAATTTTTTCATGTTAAGCGGAGTAAAAAAATCAATAAAATTTTGTAAAGGTTTGATCTTTTCAAAACTTTATAATTTCAGAACAACATTTTTTGAGAAAAATGCTTGCCTGGATATTTGACAGAGTACAAATAGCACCGGCCCACGGGAGTCACATACCACACGGAGTTCATAATCTTTCCATGTGTCTCTGCAGCCAGTGGTGTGGTGCCTTGCTGAGAGTATCCCTAGCTGCTCCACACACAGCTGCTGAGGTCACCAGGCTGTAAGTAGCAGAACAAAAGTACATCCTCTATCATGAAACAAAATCAAAGAGCTGGGAGCTTGAGCAACAGGCACAGGGAAATCTAAAGTTCTGCAGACTCACCTAGTGGCTCCATCCTGAAGCCTGGGCTCTGCTGAGGAACTCAAAGGAAACCCACCTGCAGAGCCTCAGCCAGCAGTGAGTCACAGCCCCTCTGGTGTGAGGGAGCAAACAGCCACATCCAAGGAGCTCGACAGCCATCAGCTGGGGGCTGCTTGGCTCTCACATGACTCCCAGCTGTAAATCACAAACAGGAATAGAAACTCAGTGTACCTGAATGTACTCATTTTTTCCTAGTTGCCTGACCAAAATAGAAATTCAATAAATGAGCAGGAGGAAATTTGAAGAGAAGGGCCAAATTCAGCCTTAGCATAAGCAGTTGTAATTCTACTCCCTGTACGGGCAGGGGTCTCACCTTCCATCCTAAGATTTGGCCCATAGGTAGATAATGACCAAAGCATAATAATAACATACTCATGTGCAAGGAAATAAAATGCATGTAACTGTCTTCAAGCCCAATTTTTAATTTTTTCTTTATTTCCTCAGAAGATATCCATAAATATATAAGAAAGATATTCAGGAATACAACATTAGAAAAGACTCCAGAAAAGGAAGTCTGTATGCCTCCTATGCTATTACATGCAATTTTCTACATTTATCAAAAAGCTTCTGTCATGAGAGCCAAATTCTTGAGACAAACATGGAGAAAATTAAGCTTCTAGCAGTAGTGCACGGTGTGCCATTAATTAACAGGACCTAGTGCAGCCTGAGGAACAACTGCAGCTTGCAAAGTAAAGCTAATGATGGTACAAGGCTCACAAAACGGATGCACAGCAGAGCTATGTATATGCTGTCCCCAGACTTCTGAATTCTCACATTGTTCTGGTTTTGAAAGGTGTCATATGGCGGCACAGCAGGCTAATGATATAGCATGTTCTGAGGAATTAGTTTAAGGGGCTTTTTTTTCCCCAACCCAGTGAAAAATAATAGAAATAGTGAATTTTTGGAACTTAATGGGATCATACTGTTCTTTCTTCACATTGTCAACTTCACTTAATTTCCTCCTTCCTATTAATGTGTCTAATGCATATGTCAGGCGGAAGCCTGACACACTAGTGGCAAACAGACTGTTGTACGAAGGCGGCAAAGTGTTAAAACAATTGAGCAAGTGAGTACTAAAGTTTGCTGCTCTGGCCATATGGTACAGTGTTTAATTTCCCGTTGTGAAAGAACGTGGCTGTCATAGAAAAAGATGATGAATAAATTTACTTGGGGCAACTTATTATAATGAAGAATGACTTCTCAGAGGAAGCAAACAGAGGAATTTAGAGTCTGATGAGAAGCATATGGGAAGCATTAAGATATAAGCAAGGGTAGCAAGGCTGTGTGCTTTAAAAATGAAAGACATTTAAGCGATGTTTGTTGCTGGTGTCGACATATGGAAGTGAGAAATGGGTTTTGATTTGGAAGACAGGAAGAAGGTTAATAGCAGTAAAGGTGGTTGTGAAGTGATTGATACTTCGAATAACTAAGGCAGAAAGGGAGACAGCACTTCATGCAAGTCAGGCAACATACTCAGGAGAGCAATGTAATCCAGAAAATAAAGGACATTAAATGACTGGGCAGATCACTTGCCTGCAAGAAGAACTGGTAGGCCAAACCAGCAGTGATCAAATAATAGCCCATGGACAGCAAGGGAAACTGAGACAGGCAAAAGCATCTAGGCTGGCTGTGAAAGGGTGCAGTTGAAGAGATCAGCTGTTTCTCAGGATCAGTATGGTGCAGAAGCCCCGTACAACAAATGATGTTAGGTGATTGGGTGGGAAGGAAACAGCAAGAGTGATGTATGAGAAACACACATCAGTGTTGCTGCTGTCTGTGAGTGTGAATTTTCCCAACATCTGTGCAAGACAAGTGGGGGTGAGTGAATGAGATTGCATGGCTCCTCCCTTGCAGCAACTCCTGCTTTATGTGTGCTCAATGAGGCTGGAGATGCTCTGATACCAGAGGTCTCACAGAGAGGAGCCCTGTACAAGCTGTTTTATGTGCAAGAGCTTTTCTTGTTTTGCTCTGGCATGTGTCCCCCACCAACACTCACCCAACTGCCCAGGGGGAAGTATGCAGAACTGCAGAGGAGCTGGAGGCATAATTTTTCTCCTCCAGTAGATTTCTATTAAAGCCAGCTTCCCAGAGGTGAAAGGTGAGCTCATGAGCTGCTATATGATTTAGCATTTAATACCAGCTTATTCTGCCTGTTTCTGTTACTTTCTCTCAGTTGTAACTCTAGCACACAGAATTCACTCTTACTTGTTAAATGCTGACGTTGCATTGAAATAGGAAATGATATATAATTTGAATGCATAGCAAACCAACTGCACACTCTAGGTACTTTTCATTTCTCAAGCAGAGCAGTGGGCTAACCTGATCCTTATGCTTGCAAGGTTAAAGAACTTACAATTAAAGACAATTGACGTGAAGTTACAAGAAAATGCAACAAGAAGTTTTACTTTTCAAGGCAATGATCTGCTTTTTACTAATTTGGCTTCAACAATTCATTTAATATCATACAATATAGAAAGATATGGGTTTAAGTGGGGAAATTAGTCAGCTTAAAAATTTTAAGAGAACTTGTGACAGCTTCTTAAAGTGAATGAGGCAATTTGCCCTCTGTGTAGAAGATATTTCTGGTAGAAGGTTTTTTAGGGTCAGCCTTCAACAGCTGCTACTGAAATCAATCTCATTTTGTGTCTTCTGTGTTTTGATGACCTTGGAATGAAGAGCCAGTGTATGCAGAAGTGATTAACAGATGCACAAAGTCAGAAGGCATTGTCAGTAAAAAGAAAAGACTATCACTACCTTAAGTGGTAAGAACTCAAAAATCAGAAATGAAATAAAGATATGCAATGTGAAGTCATGCACTTAAGAACCAGTAACTGAACCCCTACTGCAAGCTTTGGCTCATTAGCTGGAAATTACTATGAAGGAGAAAAGCTTGGGTATATTGTATATGGTCACTACTGTATATGATCACCACCAACAATGTAATATGGCTCCTAATATGCAATAATGCAAGAAACAAGAAATTCTGGGTAAAAGGTTTCCAGAGAAAATAAGGAAGCATTGATGTCAGCAAACAAGTACTGAGACTTCACTTGGAATATTGGCAAAACCTATTCAAGGCAGAGTTTCAGAAACAGGTCTGGAGAAGATTATGGAGCAGGTTGTTGTGTACTGAAGTTGTTACAGGCTTGTTGTTACATTCCTCATGGGCAATAACTGTTTACATTGAAGAATAAGGTCAGCACCAGAAAAGATAGGTATAAATCAGTGAAGAATAGACTTCAAATGAAAATCAGCTTTCCAGAATAACAGAATTCCTAGCTAATGTGGATTCCTTTCAAGTGGGGTCTGACCTGATTATGAATTTGTGCATAGGGTTGTTAGCAAATAGTTAATTACATATTTATTTCATATTCATACACTGTGGACATGAATAAATGTTGTAATGAAAAATATATTGGCTGTGGCATTGTATTCACAGGAGCACTGTATCACAAAGACCTGCTTCATACTAGCCTGGCATTCCTGAGACCATAAACTAAATATCTGGTTCTTGCTCCCAGCCTCCAAGGAGTGAGGAGCTCTGACCATTGCAGGCAGCACTGTGGTGAGTCTCTGTTTGCCTGGCATCACAAGAGGAAGAAGATAAAAATTAACGAATCTGGAGTGGAGCAGACTGACACCAGCAGCAGGGAGAGTTCCAGAATAAAGGAATGAGAAAGATGATGAAGAATTACCTGAATTCACTAAGCTCTGGCCCCATAGGGCTGAGCAAAAGAAAATCTCACTCTGCCTTCTGAACTAGAGGAGAGCAGCAGAGTTGTGCATTGAGTCTGGAAGACACTAGAGATCAGAGAGGTACACAAGTGGATGTGCTACAGTCAGCCCCTTCCCCTTACTTCTTTAGGCAGAGCCAGGAGAGTATAAGGTGAATACAAGTTTTAGTTAAGATGGACTGAATTAATGAATTACAATTCACTGTTTCAACAGCACTGGTGTCATAGAGTTGGGCTTTAAAGGCTTGCTTTCCTGGCAAAATCCTTAGTCCTTCAAAGAAAAGATTTCTGTGGATGAAAGGGCAATTCAAAACCCCCTCCTCTCAACTATCAAGTCATCTCAGCCTGGAATTTAATTAAATATTTAATGAGCATAGCAGACAAAGATTAAATATTATGTTTAATTTTCCAGTCATACTTTTACTTATTAGACCTTTAAAAGATCAATTTGGTTTAAAAAGATAATATTCCTTTAATATTCTCATAGAGGCCACAGAACTTAATTAATGAGAAAAAAAAAATCTCTCTTTAAAGAGCTGGAGACAGGTAGTTACAGAGGAAATAAAAAAAAAAAAATCACAAAACATGCTGTCTCATGAGTGCCCTGAGGTACTAGGAAACTCACTCTGAACCATGTCTGCCTGTTGGCCAGATGGGGATGAATCGGACAGCTCCAGTAAGATGTCTGAGTTATCAATGGGTATTTCTTTCCTACTATTCACAAAGAAATTCCTGGAAGAAGGGAGAATGCTTTTCTTGCAGCAAGAAGTTGAATATCCAAGAACAAGGGAGATGTAACATGAGGTGAAGAAAAGGGGCTAAATCACCTGTTGTTAAGAGCTGGCATAACTCTGGCAAGTAAAGCCAAATTAACTCAGTGGAGCGATGAACTATTATGATAGTTAAGGATCTGGCTGAGTATCTTAGAAAGGGATGAAGGACAGGGAGAGTGATATGCTGTACAGTCAGAGGGCAACAACATCTCTTATAAAAGAGAAGCAGGGAATAAAGTGAGAGGAGGTTTGGAAGAAAATAAAACAGCCCTGCTCCTTGAGCACTCACTCATGTCAGTGCAATTATGTCCATCCCATATGCTATTATGCTAGCCAAGGACTCAGTCTAGGGAAAGGGCATTCATCCAGGGCAGCCAAGGTTTTGACTGATAGTCTTCAGCTCCCAGAAATGTAGCTAGAAAAGCAGGCATGTTTTTAATATGAGTCATCCCTGAATAAAGCATAGCTGAAGTTCACAGAAGGTTCACAAAATCAAACTGGTTATGCAAACCCAAAAAGTAGTTCACAAATTCACAAGCACAAAGGAACTGCAGTTTGTTCCTTTCTGCTGAGGGAACCTGAGAAGACCTACTTTAGTGTTCCTGTGGGTGGAACAGGTTCTCACTCCACCTGCTTTGAGAAGGCCCCAGCAAAGCATATGGATGATGCTATCAGAGCAACTCGTCTACCTGGAGATGGGGACACAAAAATAATCAAGGGATCAGGGAATCTCTTGTATAAGGAGAGGCTGAGAGAGCTAGGATCATTCAGCCTGAAGAAAGGAAAGCTCAGAGGGGTCTTCTAAGTCTTTATAAATATCTGATGATGGAAGTAAAGAAGATGGCAACAGGGATTTCTTAGTGGTACCCAGTGGCTGTACAAAACACAGTGGGCACAAATTAAATACAGGAAATTAAATTTAAACAAAGAAACATCTTTTTCACTAGGAGTGTAATAGGACAGTCCTGAGCAGTTTGTTTGGGAAGAGGGGGTGGACTACATGATCTCCAGAGATGCCTGCCAACCTCAGCCACTCTGCAATGCTGTGAAATACCACTCATTGAAATCCTGCTTAGCTACTGCTCGGTTTGGAGTAGTCTTCAAAGTCTTAGAGTAGTGCTGAGTTCCAGTGAAATTAATTAGTAAGCACTCCTTTGAATAGATCACAGGTCATTCTTCCACCTCTTAAGTGTCCTTTTTTGCCCTGTCACCGCAGGCCTCCTGATAATTATGTAACAAGTACACTTGAGGATGAAGTGATTATAGACTGGGAGCTGCAATCGTACTCTGAACAAATCACATTTTCACCTATGTATGTGCTGTAGACCTGTGACCTGGTTGCAGGGCTGTCATATGCACTGAGCAAGAACAAAACCTCAGTCAGTAGCTCTCCAGCCAGGCAGGCAGGCTGTTTTTCACAAAACAACAAACACACCTGCTTTAATGTCTACTCGAGGGATGTAATTATCCGAATAAAAGGAGGCCATGTGTACTGGTGCACAGTTGTGTACTTATTGTTCAAGCAGGAAAGCCAGAAAAGCACATTATGTATACATACAAGTGGCTGCCTTATAGATTAATAGCACCTGGAGTCTGCAGTCTGGAGTGTCTAGATAAATGTGCACAATTACTTTGTAAAACTGAAAGGGATTCCCTTTATCCACATTGAAATTTGCCTTCAAGAATACTAAGGCTAGAGATACCTAGTTTAATACCTGTGAGGGTGAATAGTAATAGGACATAAATTCTACTCTTTATCTTTATAGAATCATTCTCTCAGACTTGAAAAAGCCAAGAATCACTGGAAAAAAATCCAATCTATTTTCTAGCACAAAGAGACAGATTTTTTCTTTTGAAGTATGCAGTTTGCTGGGTGGTGAGTGGTCAAGAATTCCTTGCACTTTACAGGAGACATCAAGCATAGTTTTACTTTGTATTCAATTTCTACAGCTACTGAAATTCAGTAATTTCTCATTCTTTCCCCAGACCTATTCCATTCCTGACTGTTAGAGCTGTTCTGCACTTATTCTCCACCAGTCAGATCCAATACAAAAGAAGGAGGCTCAGATCATCTCCTGTCCAGAGAACAGTAAATACCTAATTCAGTGCCAACACAGCACAGGCATCTCTGGAGTCTGGAGCCATTCATACTCATGGGGAACAAGGCTAAATGAAAAAGACTGTTGGAACATTAACCCCTCAACATGAAGAAAAGTGACAGCTGTACTTTTAAAAGAGGGATGCCCACCAGCAGTAAAGAAAGGGTAAAGAGAAGCATGATTCCCAGCATCTTGTCCAGACTTGCATAAGGAGACAGTGGAATTATATGGTTAACAGCGGAAGACTGTGGGGCAGCTTGGAAGAGTGCATTTGGGGGAAGCCTCAAGAAAAAGGAATGTAACCTCACTGCTCTGCAAAATCCTGGGAAAAAATAATATTGCAGTATCAATTATAAGTCACAGGAAATTATCATGGTATTGGTTAAGCACATGTGAGGTCACAGTTGAGACGCTGTATGCCTTTCTGGGCACCTTATAAAAGAAGGATATTATGGAAAAGTACCAGAGGGCAACAGATATGACTCAGACACAGCAGTATTTAGAAAGGTTAGGTAAACTGAATCTGCATTCTTTAAAAGAAAAAGAAAAAAAAGACGATTATAGGACTTATTAAAGTACTGCAGGCAACTTCTGAGAGAAGAAGAAAAAGCTATTTGAGCTAGGGTGCATGAATGTCATCAACAAAGAACAGACAAACTAAAAAAACTGATGAGGCACTTCAAGGAATAAATTAGCTGGGAGAGAAATGTAGAGCTGCTACATAAAAAGTTGAAACAATGTGAGGGCAAAGGAATTATTTAGAGAGGGGGAAAAGTATGGTCTGGCAGGATAAGATAACCTTGGGCAGTTCTTTTTAAATAAGGAATAAAATATTAATCCAGCTGGATTTCTGTAAGTATTATACTGGAGGTAAAGCATGCTTGCCTGCATAATGCATGACTGTAGGAGTCAATGACATGAGTAGTATTAAATGCTACACGATAATCAGTTGACCAAAAGATGTATTTCTCTCTGGATCATGAAAATGGAATTATAGCATCAGCACAAAAAATGTGAGAGGGATGGGAAATGCCAAAGATTTCCTGTTTTCTCAGTTCTCTATAAATTAGATGGTCTCGCAGGACTAGAAGGGATAACAGTTCTCCAAAAGCCATGAATATTACAGCCTGCAGGAGGAAATCCCCTGGATATCAGAGCATGTCAGGAGGTCTGAAACATTGATTTTTTTGGGATTGCCTGTTCTCATGCTGTGCTTCCAGGAACACCCCTGTGGTAGCACAGTTTTTTTCAGGAGTCACGTTCCTCTCATCTTCCTGTGGATGGAGGCACTAAGGAATAAGTTCTCATAGGACGCATTGGAAGGAAAATTCTTCCCAGCTTGATGCTTTCTCTTTTTTTCTTTTGTTTCCTTTTCTAACCGCATCTCAGTAGTACCATATGTGAAAGGCTGTGTGGGGTTACAGCCAAAGATAATGACCAAATTAAGGTTCTCCCAGTTAGGTACTCTCCATACCCGCATGCATGAAGGGCCAGCTCCAAGGTGGAGTTGAGGAAGGTTCAGTGCTGCTGTGGAGCGGAGATGGTACCTGAATCAGGCACCTTTAGTTCCACTCACAGTCATTTGTTTTTGCTGACATCTCTAGAAGAAGGGCAGGAAAAGAGGTGGCCTCTGTCATGCAATGCGGGGAGTTCTCTGTTGGCCCCTGGAGAAATCAGGGCTGGCTAGGGGAAGTGCAGGGCGAGCAGGGACTGCTTTATTTGGAGCCTGGCCACCAGCTGAGCAGGGACCAGTATCATGCCTCACCCTGCCTGGCAGGCAAAGGAGCTGCCTCACCTCGTCTCTCAAGTCACCGCAGATCTCTCATGTGGCTCTCAGCAAATCTTGAGAAGAAGAATTGTCCACCCCTCTCTGAGACCCCATCTTCTGACAGCAGCTGTTAGAGAGGTTCCCTTGTTTATCTAAGGTTCAGGGAGAGACACTGAGCTACAGACAGGCTTTTGTAATGCAAGATGTACACAGTGAAGGACTCCAGTAGATTCATGAAATAGCAATGATTTTATGGCACTGGAAGCAAAGGGAGCAGAAATATGCTCTCTAACAGCAGAGGTGGAGTGGGTGATAATCAATCTGGGAACTGCTGAACTTCTCCTGTTGCTCCCTTATGTCTTCTATACCTGGACACGTGCAAATACTCTGTGTTTTTCCAACCTCTAATAATGATGGTATGAAATCCCCTGTACCCAGGAAAGGCCAAAGATGGTGGAAACATTACAGAAAGGGCAAAGTAAGGAGGAATAGTTATTTACACCATTGTGGATGAAGAGCCTCAGGAGAGCAATCTCAGTGGCTCAGTTTCTCACACTGAAACAAGAAGGAGCCAACAAGAGGCAGGAGCTGCTGAGCTGCTTGGGCGGTGTTCATTATTTATGCAGATCTTGGAAATTGTTACCTCTTTAGGAAAAACATAACTAAATAAAATTGCTGGAAGGCAAACATATTTCAGTTTAAACAACATTAATTTAAAATACGAATAACAGTCTTGGTAGATTAATCAATCCAAATGTTGGGGTTGTTTGGGGAATTTTTTCTCCTCTGCAGCTGTATCTTGCTAAGTAACACATTTCTATTTCAAGACTGTTAATGCTGTAGCAGCTGCAACACTCTCTGGGAATTTTTAAAAATCATATTGAAATTAAAGGCTGAGACATAAAAACAAATCCTTCACAGCTATCCTAGTTGATGGTATTATAACAGTAACAGGCATTTTCAATACATCATATTCTTGGCACATGCTACTTTTAGTCAGTGCAAGTCATAACACTGCATGTGTCTTAATGTATTTTTCTCCTGCCACCTGAATATAATTATCAAATATTAAGAAACTGAGCTTCACGGCCTCCCTTCAAGAATGTGCTTTATCTCTTCCCTCCCCTGTTTGGTTTTTTTTTTTTTTTAAATAAAGACATGGAATAACTTGCTCACCCAGTAGTTAGCTACAGCTGTTTTTGTCTATTTTTTTAAGAAGTTTGGGTTTCAAAAAAACGTGCACCTAATTGCATAGAAACAAGAGATGTGATTGCAAGCATAAATTAAGTATTTGCATGTAGAAGATGAAATAGCCAATTGTGTTGAGCAACTGGATTGTAGGGGCTAAGAGAGTGTGACTCTGAGCTTACAACATTTCTCTCATGTACAATTTTGGGGAGAACAAAAAGAAATCCAGATTTTGAGTGACCTTCACATGTCACAGAATTATAGAATCATCATGGAAAGGTTTGGGTTAAAGGAACCTTAAAGACTATCTAGTGCCAACTCCCAGCCATGGACAGGAATGCCACCCACTAAATCAGATTACTCAGCCTGATCCCACCCACCCAACCTAAATGAGGTCCCACCTAACCTGGCCTTAAACACTGCCAGGAATGGGGTAGCCACAGCTTCTTTGGGCAACCTGTTCCAGTGCCTCACTATACTCTGAGTAAAGACTTTCTTCATAATATCTAATCTAAATCTCTCCTATTTTAGTTTAAAACTCTTCCCCCTTGTGCTGTCACTATGTGCCCATGTAAAAATTCATATGTACCCAGGAAGCATGAGTAGGGCTAGGAATGGAGCACATGACACTGCCCCGTGTCTTTTGTATCAGGGAAATAAACCATCTTCTTATAGAGGTCCTATTCAACTGCAGAGATGTAGGAGTGGTTGCTGTCAGCAGTTGTTTGAGATGAAGAGCTATGAATCCAAACTTTCAGATCATATCAGTGCTGTTCAGAGTATAGAGGTGAAAGAATGAGCAAACCCCTTCTCCACTACAAAAGCATTGCCTCCTATTTTCAGGCCACTTATTTTCTAGGGTATCAAAAGCCTCGACAGGCTCCAAATAATTTGTAAAACCCAAAGCACTTCCCTCCTTAATGTCCATTCAGGGCTGAATTTGTAAACCCACCTTCTACTTCAGTACATGCAAATGAAGTACAGATCTCTCTCCTTACTAATAAAGTCCAGACACTTTAAAATGCAAGCTCATTGCCTGAACAATAGAAGCCCCAAAACTACAATAGACCACAGGAGGACTTCAAGAGAAGTCAGAATTACTCCATCAACCTAGAAAAATCGGTGCTGTCAGGTAAAAAGGTGCTGTGACCCCAGGAAGGGCTCTACAGACTACAAAAAAGCAGAAAAATAGCAGTTAGTCTTTCACCACTCTCTTCAGGGATCTTCCCTTTGAGCTGGGAAAGAATGTCATTTCTCTCTCTAAATCTCACAAAGAGCACAATCACCGGAGCAATGCACCAGATCAGGCACCTGCAGGGGTTTCACAGTGCTCCTCCATCATCCATGGGATGTGTTGTTTTAGTCTGTGTGAGCTACATCCTGCCAGTCCAGTCCAATAGGGAGAACATCAGGCCTTAACCAGGGCAAATGGTTGTGGGATCCATGGCAAGCAGCAGAGTGACACCAGTGCAAGGCCTGCCTTTATCTTACTGTATGGTGCCAGAATCATCCTGGCATGATCAGGATGGATGCCTTCCTCCCCCAGCCTGTTGGTGGGGGAACAGAGAGGAAGAGGTTACAGGAAAGCTCATTGCTCACTACAAGAAGGCAGAAGCTACAAGTGAGTGACGTTTGTGGAAGACAAGATGGCTCATGTACTCACACAGAAGTGAAGGGCAAGGGGAATTTAGGTGAATAAAAGATGCAGGTATCTCCCTCTCCATCAGGCGGAATCTGGTGTACACATCTGAGGCTTGGGGGAGAGATGTAGATAACCATCTCAAGGCCTTGTGCTTTTCTGTTAGGATTTGGACAGGTATTTATACTCTTGTGCAAAGCAGACAAGCTGTTCATTGGCCTGATCCCGTAAAGGGCTGAGTCACTTCCAGGGTTCAGTACCCCTCATCATGGGGGGACTGCCACAGACAGTTTCAAAGGTCTTTTTCATTTTTTATTGTCTTTGTGTTTCTTTTTTTCTTCTTTTGGCAGAACAAATTTTGGTTATTTCCCAATGAATCATTTCCAGCTTTTTGTCTTCTAAGGCTGATGACAAAGGAGAGAGTGTGCTGACAAAAACCAGCTCTATCAAAGCATGATAAAGTTCTTGCTGTCTGCCTTTATCACAGATCTAAGCAGTGTCAAGAACCCAAGATTTAAACAAGCTGCAGACCTAAAAATAGATGGAACAAATGCACTTGTTGTTTTGACTTTTAAGAGTTATTACAGATGAAATCTGCTTTCTATTTAATATATGCAGCGAAAAGGGAGGGGGGCTTCAAGGAGACTTGGATGCATTCAACTGTTGCCTTGCAAGCATAATGCAGCTAAGACATGAACCCTGAGCCTGTGAAGGCACATTTATCTGCAACCCACCTCTGACCCAGAAGAGTCCCTGTTCCTGTGGCTGGACCCAAATCCAGGCACAATTCCTGCATCTGCACAGTTTCACAGATTTCAGTGCTTGGGCAGACACTGCTGCAGGATTCAAACCTTTGTGGATGCCGAAGTCCAGACAAAAGCATTCTCTGAGGACTCTCTTCTGTCTTTGGAGTAAGGGTTCATAACCATGTCTGGGAGTGCTCAGCAGGACAAGGATTCTGCCTGGTCTCCAAGCTACACCACACAACTGGTGAAATTCCCCAGAGAGATAAAGAACCACCAGAGTGCCTGGACTGGGACCTACTGATCCTCTGGTGGAGAGCTTGGGCTTGGGCTTCACAGCCCACACTCTGACATCCTGTCTGTTCTGCACTAAAAGCAAGATTGTTTTCAGGGCATTCAGCAGGTCATTCAAAACTGGTTTCAGCTTTCTGGTTCACACTCTTTATACCATCCAGTCCTTCCATTTCCTATCACTTTCTGTACTGTATACCTCTGGACACTATTCCTGTACTTAAGCATCCATCTTATGCATTCATTCTCAGCCAATCCCTTTCAGACACTGACTTGGAAGCACCAATACACAGCAAAAAATGAGGCCTAGAGCACTCACCAGCTGCTGGAGCACCTGGGCTGTCTATGAGCTTGTAGAAGCAGGTTTGTGGGGAAGTAGACACAATCAGTCCTCAACAGACACTGGAGAAATTACCTAAAGAAACACCAAGTCCTTCCTGACTCTGACATTTCCCAGGCTGAGATAACAGCATCACTAATAGCATTGTATCACAGTTTCTACTTCACACTATGCCCAGCTGCTCTGGGTAGTTCATTATGATCATTACTGCTGAAGGCCAAAAGTAGAGATGGTTTGAGAAATGACTGGTCATTTTCATGGCATATATACCTACGATGGTTTTTTAACACAATGGTTTATATGCTTACAAGGTCCTTAATCCAGTAATTTTTGGAAAGTTATATAGCAAGGAAGAAGTACTCTCAAGTTCCCTGTTTTCCTAAACATCTGCTACCGGACAGTGTCAGGAACATAGCAAGAGGGATCTTTGATCTAACCCAGTAATGCCATTTCAGTTCTAAAGGACTGAAAACTCCCGTGGTTTCCTTATTCACTCTTGACCCTGGTGCATATCCTCAAGTGCTCCCTGGTCTCTGCTGCCCAGATAATGACCTCATTTTTTTTCTTATTACTGAAGGGCTACTCTTTCTTTGATTAATCATTCCCCATATTAATATCAAACAGCCTTTAGCTTTCTCAAATGGATTACTGTTTCTGTCAAATTATTCCCTCCCATTCCTCTCAGATAAAGGAAATGGATAAATTATGACCATCAGTCCAATGGGAATGAAATAGATGCATTTTAAATATAGCTCTGGAAAAAAAAAGGAAAAAAAGAAGAAATCCTACAAGTCAGTTAGCATTTGATATTAACTTGAAATGACTTGTGAAATAGATCAAGAGTCTTAAAGGCTGAGACCTATATTTTGAGCTTCTACAAAGTTGGCTGAGAAAATGATGAACATTTTGTTGTTGTTGTTCACTTAGCGCAGCTTCAAAAATGGAGCTGAATTTTCTTGAACAACATGGAAGAATGTGCTAGAGATTTTAAAACTTTTTATTTATTTTCAAGGTGGAGGGAAGATACATTTATTTTTTTAATGCAATTAAATTATATTTTACAAAGAACTAGCCAGTGCAGGACAACTAAAATATGAGCTCTTTGTAATTATTAAGTTCTTTTTACTCTAAAGATCTCTAACCAGTTTAACCATCCAGAATCACTTGTTATATGCAAGACAGCCAGATGTTGTTACCATGCATCACTATCAGATGGGCTCTGGACAGTCTGGGCTCAGTTTTTCAGTCATCTTGACTACTTGAGTGGGTCAGGCAGCAGTGTCATTAGCCCTGTCTAGGTAAGAGTTGCTCAGAAATAGTCCAAGGCAGTGACAGAATGAGGCAGGAGCCCCATTTCCTGCTCTATCACTCTAACACTTCATTTTCTCCAGTAAAACTGCAGACATTTCTTTTGCTACAATAGCATCTCACATGAGCTCAGGCGATGGAGTTGCTGAAGAGGTGTTTTTTTTTCCTCTGACAAGTTGTCTAGCAAGTTTAATAAATAGAATTTGAAAGGTTTTTAATATTCTCCCCTACAGCTGTGTGAATGGCACTAAGCAATGTGTTATCTGCCAGATTTGCAAGAATACGAGCTAATTTCTGAACTTCTGAAATAACATCTGATTTCTCTCCCCGATCAAGAGACAACTGTCTCCAGCAAATTTCAGCTGAATTCTTTGGAAGTTTTCAGAAAAAAAAACCAAAAAACAAACAAACCCAAAAACCAGTCCAAACAAACTTGGGGGTGGGAGAGAATGGGGCCTTGGTTTTCAAAGGACACTGCCTCAGCAAACCAAGTTTCCTATGGAGTCAGAATTTATGCTGGGGACTGCCCAGCTAGAAACCAGCTTGGCAGAAAAGGAACCTGGGGCTCCTGTTGGACACCAGGCTGACAATGAGCTAGCAGTGCCCTTGCAGCAAAGAAGGTTAACAAAGAAGTGCAGTAACCAGAGCTGCAATAGGTACTGCCAGCAGATCATGCAAGGTCATCCATCCCCTCTAGGGAGCACCAGGTGAGGCCACACCTGGAGGCGTGCATCCCGTTCTGGGCTCCCCAGTCCAGGAGAGACATGGACATAGTGGAAGAGTCCAGCCAGTGGCCACAAAGTTGACTAAAGAGTTGGAGACTCAAACCTGTGAGGAAAGGCTGAGAGAGCGGGGACTATTCAGCCTGGAGAAGGGGGATCTTACCAATATTTTTAAGTACCTGAAGGAAAGGTGTACAAAGAGGTTGGAGCCAGGCTCTTTTCAAGTGGCACCCAGTGACAGGTCACAAAATAAAACACAGGAGGCTTCCTCAGAACATAAGGAGACAATTTTTTACTGTGAAGGTGGCTGAGCACTGGCATAAGTTGCCCAGGGAGTTTATGGAATCTCCATCCTTAGACATACTGATGAGCTGTCTGGACACATCCTGATTGGCACCTGGCTCTAGACAGCCCTGTTTGAGAGGGGGTTTGGGCCAGATGATCTCCAGAGGTCCCTTTCAACCTTAATAATTGTGATTCTCTGATTTTCAGGAAGCACTGGCTGTCAGCAGTGGCAACAGAAAGTTTAGGACTGCTTTCAGTCACCCCAGGTGACAGGTCAGGAGCAGCCTGTGAGCTTTAGGTACAGCCTTTCCTTTCTATCTTTCTAGCTCTTCAACCAAGAACTTGCAGTGCCAGACTTGGAGGTTAAAGGGTTTTTTCTGTGTTATATAAGGATATGCTGACTCACACAAAGACAAGATAAAATATCTATAAAATCAATTCCAGTTGGTCAGAACAAATTTCCATGATTGTCCCTTCTTCAATGTCCATGCTATAAATCTGTGATTGTCCTATATGGAGGAACGTTTAAGAGAAATATCTCTGGTTTGGGCATGGAGCAGAAAGCCAGCAGCCCTGAGAGATCCCAACCCTATTTCTAATGGTGAACATCCATGCAACCCAGTTGTGGACTCTGCTTTCAGGGAGATATTGCTTACCCACACCCCTGTATGAGCATTATCTGCTTTGCCTGTCGAGGCTTGAATCTGATCTCTGGAAAATTGATGGGACATTTGCCACTTGCTTTGACAGAACTACAAACAGATCCAAATTCATTCCTATTCTGTATCTTTCTAGCTAATAGCTGCACTGCTTTCTGAGCCCTAACCACAGATCAAAAGATTCAGGAATGTTTGTATGTGCCCAGAGTAATTTCCACAGCATAAAAAGCCTTGCCCACTAGATCTTTTAAGTAACAGTGGGTTAGATGTGACCTCCTGTAATTTAAATAACTCAGGAAACTTCTTTGATATGTTTCAGGGTCTGTAGACCTTTCACAGAGAAATTTCATACTCTATTTTTTTACAGAGGTTCCAAAACAGAAAATAATTATAGGGAAGAAGTTATGGTGCCTCAGATTTGGTGCCTCAACAATCAAGTTGCTGTATTTGAAAAGCAAAAGTTCACCAAAGTAGCGACAATAGAGATTGTATCTCTCTCAAGTCTTCACAAGAGTTTATTTTGATTTCTGGGATTGCTTTGCTTACAACTTTGTACAGAATTAACAACTCTCTGATTGAGTTTTAAGCTCTGTCTCCAGACAAACACAGCCATAGGCAGCTCCCAGGGCTTCTGTATTGTCTAGGAGTCAGTGGAAGTTGTTGGCACAGAACAGGCAGCAGAATTTTGGCCTCTGGCCAATGCACAACTGCGAAAGGCTCAAACCACTGTACAAACAAAAAGGACTCAGTGCAATCCAAGAGCACCTTCAAAAGTGCATTATCATGCAAATATACCAACATGGCTTGTATGAAAAGCAAACAAACAGCTCAGATAAACCCAGCTGTGAAATATAGCTGCAGCCTGGACTGAATGTCTCTCTTTTCCCCTCCAAAAGTATAAGCCCAGCAGCAGTAACATTAAGGCCAGCACAGTGGGTGAAGAAGCAAGCAGAGGTGACACTTCATTTTATGGTATGACTAAAAATCCCATTAAGAATAGAGATTTTTGAGCAAAGCCTGTCCAATATGTTGAAAGGCCCAGAGATCAAGTGGTCACACAATTCTGAATCCTTGTGTGCACTTCCAAGTGCACCAAAAGCTCCCCAGAGCTGAATGAATCATCTGCATCGTAAGCATTTCACCCAAACAGAAGGACATGTGGTGGCCAAGGCACTGTTTAGCAGAACTGCCCTCACCCACACCACACTCATTGTACACATGCGAGCAGGAACTCAATGGGAGAGGTTTGCTTGTGCACGTCTCAGGGTGGAGAACAGAGAATAGGATACACCAGTGAGGTATTCTGAAATCTCATCTGTAATAGTTTCCTCTTCCTCCTCTAAAAGACTGTCAAGGAATGATGCACAATCAATTCTGTGGAAACTGGGTATCTAATTCTCTTATCCTGTAACAAATTACCTGAACAGCTTTTTGCAAACAATCACAAAAATGTAGAGCCACATGCTTTTATTTGCTGCATAGATTGAAATATGTTCTACGAGTACACACCATGAAGTTACCATTATCTAGTATAACTGCGGCAGAGATAGGTTCAGACTTCTCTAAGTAGAGGAACAGTTCCTCTGAATTAAATGTCTGAGCTCTAAGTTCTTATTTTGATGCAAATATAATTAGTCTAATTTTCAAATAGATAAGGGTTTTTTCCTATGGCTTCAGTGAAAAAGCTTGTGGTGTTCCAGAGTCTGGAAGTTTAGGATCTCCATGTGCTTCCTACCCTGTGACTTCCAGAGGATTTAGCCACCTAACTCTTTGAGGAACCCAGACTGGGATCTTAATTTCAGGTATCAGTTTGACCATGTGTTATACAGACAATATAAAGAAAACTCTTGGCTAGCAGCTCATTTTTCTTCCAAATACTTTTTAAAATTAAAGATCAGCAAAACTTCAAATTTATTTTGAATTGGCACTTCTTTCTGTGGTCTACAAGTAACACAACTAAAACCTGCAACTCACATTAAGGTCTGGTAGTGTAAATGTGGATGTGTATCCCCTGCATTTGTGTGTGCTGACTGCAAAACAGTACTGGCCAGTGCATGGTGAGACCCTGTGGTTGTTTGCTGTCACCCGACTTACAGACACACCTTTGTCTGTCTGAGAGAGTAAAGCATCGACCTGCACTGCATGCAAGTACCAGAAACCCTTCAGTGTCACCCTATCAGATCTACATTAGGTCCCAGGATGGGCAGAGGCTCTGGAAAGGCTGTGTAGTCCTGTGCATGGGGCACTAAGTAGATTCTCCAGAGACCTGAGTTCTTTTCTTACAAACGTTATTCATGTGCTACACGACCTTTGGATCATCTCAGTGCTCCTCTGCACTTCTACTTCCTCTCCCAGGGCCTGCTTTCTCTCACTGCAAATTCTTTAGAGCAGAAAGTTTCTCATTTTTTCATCCTTCAGTCTCATGCAGGGGTGATGAAATACAAAACATAATAGCAACTGAGAAAAATAAAAGCTTTTAAATTCTTTTGTAGTTCATGGATGTTATAATTCTGCCCATGAGGACGAGATGGAGCATTATATTCTTGCAACTGTCTCTTTAAGGTATGCCAGGAAAATGCAAGTCGGGTCTTCGGCTGAATTGCTGTATACATTATTAAGAAAAAAATTTCGAACCCTCAAACAAATCTCACATTGCAGACCCACATCCCTTGTAAAGTTGGTCTGTCCTCCTTGTTTTAACCTCACGCTGGGCCAAAATAAAGCGATTGCTTGCCAAGGAAAACTTCGAATTTTTGAAGAACTGACCGATGTTAAGCAATCCCGAGAGTTTTGATGGCTGGCTTAGCACCTCTCACGGAGAGCCCCCACAAGAGTCCCGAGCACCGCTGCCCGCTGGCCGCGTGTCCCCGCGTGTCCCCGCGTGTCCCCGCGTGTCCCCGCTCCCGGAGCGCTGTGGCTGTCCCCGCTGGGGCGCCGCTCCGGCGCTGTCCCTGGGCAGTTCCAGCGGGAAGGAGCCGAGCCCGGCTGCCCCCGGCTCCTCCAGGTGTCAGCACAGCACTGCCGCTCCCCCCGGCTCCTCCAGGTGTCAGCACAGCACTGCCGCTCCCCCCGGCTCCTCCAGGTGTCAGCACAGCACTGCCGCTCCCCCCGGCTCCTCCGACGCGCCCTGCGCAGGGCCGGGCGTCTGCTTCCCTCTCGGCTACATTTGTTTTTCTAATTTCTTTTTACTTCAAGGTTTACCAGCTGCTTTATTACCAGGCTGAGCTTTCCTTGCAGTCTCTCCCTCTCTCCTCCTCCTTCCCCTTTTTTTGTTCTTCGAGACAATCAATGTCTCTGGTCCCAGCTGCCACTGCTGATTTTTCATTACAGTTTAATTTAAAACTGGGATTGGAATGGAAATGTCTTTTTGCCATTTGGGGTTTGCGAGGCCTGTGGTTTTATTGCCAAAGGCACAAATGTTAGCTACTACTGTTTTTCCAGAGTACAAGTGTAAGGGGTTTGCCAAAGGGGGGCAAAAGGGTCTTGAGGCTTGTGGGGAATGGCGAGGGGGAGGAATAAATCCACTTCGCAGAGACAAAATAACCCAATTCTTTGTTTTGCATTTATGCTGGTACACGTGCTGGTGTGTTAGAGGGAGGTGGGGTTTTAGCATGTCTCTGGGCATAGATCTGTGCAGTGCACTCATGAAGCAGATGTAAAAACAGACTAAAGCTCTGCTTGCTTCCTCGGGCCAGGGGAAACCAAGACAGACTAACTACTTTTCATTTACAGCTCCCTGGATCTCTTGCTTTATATAGCAAGCTGAGTGTTATATAGCGCCCTGCTCAGTAATAGCACTTCAAGGGAAAACAAAACTGCAGCAACGATGTGTGAGATGAAAAGGAGACCTGCTAGTCACTTTCTTCAGTTCTCTTTGCCTTGTCTACACCAGAGAGCAGGGCACTACAGACACTGCTACAAACTCTCCCAGAGGGTCAACAGCAAGTTCTTGCAAATCAGTGTTTCCCCACATGTCCCCAGCTGGCAGAGCCTCTGATGCTCCTTCTGGTTTGCTTTACTCCATCTCCTCCATTCATCTGTAGGGAAATGATCAGAGAGAGAAGAAAGAAGTAGCAGTGTTTCCAAGTTCAAAATTAACTTAAGCTGGATGGAAAATTTAATTCTTTCTCTTTAGAGATAAATGGAGGATGATGTTGTGGACCGTTACAATCTTCAGTTCTAATATTCAGCATCATGACAGGAAGCTACTGTTTCCAGCATGACAGATTTCAGATGGGAATGCCTAATCTCTGATCTGTTACACTAAAAACAATTATTGTCTCTCCTCCTAGAGAGAGTCTTATCTTTCCCCAGCTACATCATTTCAGATGTCAGACAGAATATCTGCATTATCTGGGTGGATCATACAGACTCTTCACACGTCCTAAATTGCAACCTCCTTCTGTGTTGGCCTTGGGCTTCTCTGCATCTGGAGCTTGTCTGGTGTCACTGTGGTATTCCACTGTCAGTTCACCAGCGTGGGGGGCATGTGCCACTCTGCAGAGAGCTGTGCAGATCCTGTTCTTCTCCAGCATGTTTCATTTCTGTCTCCACCACCAAACAGGTTCTCAGTTACATGCAAGCACTGACAGTACATTCAGTGGGACAGCACACCTCATGGCCATGTGCAGTTCAGGCTGCTCTCCCCCCTGCTCTCCAGACCACTAATGAAACTATAGCATCCTATGAAATTCTGATTCTTCTCCCACAGCCAGGGAAAGATAGATATTTCTATACCTTCTTGCACTGCTCAGAGCTTGTCCAGATCTACTTTTCCCTTGCACTTCACTGTTATATACATACATTTCTAAAGAGGAAGTTTTATGCTGGAAAAGAAGATGTATCTGTCAGCTTGCTGAGCTGATGCACCATGTTTGTCATGATGTTAGGTGGGCTGAGGCACACTGGGGCACAGCTGAGTGCAGTTAGTAGGGGAGGATGAAAACACTGAACTTGACAATAGAAGGAACCAATTAAAACTTTCAAAAAAGGAAGAAGCCTAATCAGAAGCAGCAGGAAAATATCTAAAGAAATATCAGACACTAAAGATCCACAAAGATGAACCAAGATGCCAGAGATGTTTAAAGATCTACTTTTAAAGATTTTGCAGTCAGGTTCAGAAAGAAAGAATAGTTTCCAGACTCACTGCAAATGAAGAGGTGACAGGATATTTGTGACAGAACCACAAATATGGTAAAGGCTGAACAGAGAAATGCTGAAAACTGTCATCTTCTTCCACTTACAGTGCATAGCTTTTTCTGTCCACTGGCTGTGATCATCCAGGAAACATTCTTTTTATACAGTGATCTTCCTGTGTCCTTGTCAGCCTGAAAATTTAATTTTCAACATCTGTTTTCTTTGCTGCCTCTCTGTTTCCGAGTTAAACCTATGTGCCAAGGGATAGTGACAGAAGGCTAACAATGGGGGTTATTTAGTCTTCATGATGCCCTGTTCACTTACAGACAGCCTTGGACAAAGACCTGGCTAATGTCCACAGATAAACCAATCCTGAAACAAACAAACAAACAAACAAACAAAAACCCAATAAAAACCCAGTTTCACATAGCTTTTCTTCCTCCACTCTACAGAGTCTCCTGAGGTCACTGAATAATTAAGAAATAGATCAGTTAGAAGAAACTTGGATTAATTGCAATGGTTGGCCCAAGATACGCTGGCCAAGTGTTTTATTAGAGAAGGGAAACAAACTCTCTTGTCTGCCAGTTCTGAAAGGAATATAACTGCTCAGACAGGTTTCATGTTCCTGAGGAGCAGACATGTTTATGAGGAAGGGAAAGCATCTCAGGCACACTAGAAGAAATCATCTGTTTCTACAAAGAGTGTTTGATGGATTTCCAAAGCCTGCTCCAAACATGGGAACCCAAAAAAGAACCAGGAGAAGCATTCCCAAGGCTCAGATGGAGACACTAGTTCAGGGTTCAAGCTCACATCACTCTGTGGTAGCTCATTGTCCCACCCCTGCTGCCAGTACCAGGAACTCCTGCCCAGGCACTGCAGTTGATGGCTTCATATGGTTTCTTTTGCAGTATTTGCATCTTGCATTGTTGTGGGATGCATCCTGTGAGAGTGCACCCATTGTGTCTGGCTTTGGGCCTGCTCCCTGCCTGGGTTTGCTCCTCAATGTCACATTTCATGGTCTTCCCAGAGAGCTACGGCACAGATTGCTCTATGCCACTTCAGTGACCTGGTCCATGGCCTGTCACAGAGAAACCTGCTCCTCCTACAGCCAACCTCTCTCTTACAGTCCCAGGGAAGCTCAAAAGGCATGAACAAGCTGCTAATTCTGGCAAAATAAAGCATTCTCTTAACTGTGAGATTCAGCTTTCTTTGGCCTCAGTTTATGAGCTATCTTTCCCATGGCCATTGAAGTCACCACATGGCTTTGCCAGGAGGCACAACAAAGATGCTCTTTGGTGCACCCCTTACAGAACAGCAAGATGTGGGGAACCCATGCCCATATCTTCCTCCTACACCACCCACTGACACAATTTCATGCTGGCCTCCCTGGCTGTTCTTATGATTTTTTATTGAGGACTGTCTAGCAGGATTCTCCAATTTGTCAGTTGTCACGGCATCTCTTACCCACAGAACTTCTCTTTCCCTCTTTCCATTTACCTCCACCCTGACAGAGCTGTAGGCTGCTCTTAATTGTTCAGATCTTTATTACCTATTTCTGGGAAAGTAATACAGGAACAGAAATCTCCAAGGTCAGATCAGACTGTAATATAGGGGGACTCAACAAAAAAATATCTCCCACGTAAACACCTGCAGTTTGCTCTCACACTTTGCTGCATTCCTCATCTCTTTCATTTTTTCTTCAGCAGAAACACTTCACACTATTTGAAACTTTCCACCTGAAGATCCTACAGAAGGCTACAGATAAAAATAAATGAAGCCACCAAGAATCTCAGAGTCAAGAGAAACTGAGAATGTGATAATGCAGTAAGTTATCTATTGATTATGTTTAAACTTCCAACCTCTGTAGAGGCTAAAGGTCCCCCCAAAATGTTCAAGCAAGTTCTGCAAGTGGTCTCAAAGGAACAGCAACTCTCTCTCCTGCTCTTAGGGGTGATTGCTAGCTTCTACACTAATGAGCTTCCCTACAGGAATGTGAGGGACGTTTGTAGAGCCCTCCTAATTGTATATGAGGCTGTGCTAAAACCATAGAAATGATCAAAAGACAATCTTCTGAATGCCAGCATGACAACTGCATGGGTACCAAGAGAAAAGGATGTTGATTCAGCCTGTAGTGTTTTTGTTACCAGTTTGCCTTGGTAGACATTCTTTGTCAGGACTTCTAGCTCAAAATTCCCCAAATGCTAGTTCTGCCAGCCTAAGCCCTTAAAATCACACAGTTAAAATCCCCCACCACATCTGCACTCCAGGCAATCATTGGGAGAAACATGTTGCTTTTCAGTTTTCAGACCTAGCCTACTTATCCTTCTCTTATGCAATGATAAACAGAATTCCAGTGGTTTGACCTTTCTCACTGAATTCATGTCAGCACATGAAAACAATATTTCTTTTCCCTGTTGCTCCAAGCACATTTAACATATATGGGGAAAAAACAAACCAAACCCAGCTTCCTCAGGTTCAGTACACTCTAAGACAATACATTTCCATCCCAGTAAGGATTAAACACAGTGAGTGCTACAGCAACATTGGAACATCTGTTGAAGGCATCACCAAGTACATCAGATTATGTGAGTTGTGTGTACACTGTACAAGAAGCAAGGCATGTGATTTAACTGCAACGTATAATTACAAAAATATGTAGGATGACTAAAACACTACATCTCCACTAGGTGTGGAGTAAGGTAAAAGGTAAATATTTTCTGAACTGTTTCAGATCTTGTCTTGTTGAGAAGCTGATTAAAGCTTTAAGTGTCTTCCTGGTCAGGAATACTAGAGGCTGTCATCTGGTCTTTTTAGAGTGAGAATTCTATACAGATTTGTTAGCCTGTATTTACAGACTCAACTATGGAAAAAATTGCAGCCTTAATGTTAGCTGTCCAGTTTAACAAGAAAATAGATTTTTGTTCTTATTTGCTGCTATAGAATTTTTTTCAGAAATCTCATGGAAAATCTTATAAAGCCCAGGTTGGCTGCCACATATGGGACCCATTAACTCCTCATTTCTGCTGGTACTTAGCAAATTTTTTTCTGGTGACTACACTTGAACTTTTTGTGGTTTTGTTTTGCTTTGTACTGCAGTGCTTTGCACTCTGTTGACTTGATTTGGTTTTGGAAAGCACTAATGGTAGAACGAAGCCCTGGTATATCTGAGAAGATCAGTTATATTAAATTGTGTGGAGCCACATTCAGATTCTTTGGCAGAGAAAAGGGTCTGATCTCCTTTCCTTTTCTTGGGATTTCAGTGTTGGCCATTGTTGCACTGAAAGCTTTGTTCAATGACATGCAAAGGGACATCTAAGTGACATCCATTGTGCATTTGAACATGAGCTCCATCCCATCCCCCAGTGATGGTGAAAAGTGAATCTGCCATTTCTCATGTGGTCTCTGAAGTAGAGGTGTGTGTGTGTGTGTGTGTGTGTGTGTGTGTGTGTGTGCGCACAAGTACCTGTGCAGACAGAGGGGGCTTTGCTGGCCACTTAGGGGGGTGTCATCCTGTTGCACACTTATTCTGGTGCCTTTGGCATACGTCTGTCGGAAAAGGCTGCACATCCTCACCAGATGAGTATCTCACTCTCATCCTGATGGAAAATGGGAAGATAGTACTGACAACCACACATGCTTTCTCCCATCTGAAACCCAGAAGTTCTGGGGATGGATGCAGTTCCTCTGTATTGTGAGGGAAACACCTCTTTAACATACAATAATATTTCCAGTTTTCAGCCATTTATTTTCAAAAGCCAGAACAAGACAGGCAAGCCCTGTCAAGGTCATGTGTAGAAAGAAGTTTTCTAAGTCATAAAGCAATAACATGGATCATCACCAGACAGCTGCTTGTGGAACCTGTGGAACACTCTTCAGCCCCAGCATGCTTCTCATGCCCCTGGCATCCCCTGACATGTCCTGAAACAAAGGAAAGGTGTTGCTCCAGCACAGCCCAGCTTTGTGACAGCAGGGCTGCTTTGCGAGGGACTGAGCTGTATTGGCATGGAAAAGTGGCAAAAGTGGCACAGCATTTGGCAACACCAAATTTATCCAAGCTGGTGTGACTAGCACTTCTTTTTCTTAACCTCCTTTTTCCTCAAAAGTGTAAATTATCAGAGGCCGAAGGGATTTTTTGGTCTTTGTTTTTTGTTTGGATGATAAGCGGGCTTGGTGGACTGAATGTGCTTAACAAAGATGCTCACCTTGTATTCATGTTCATAGCTCTGGAATGCTCAGCTCAGACCATTAGGAAAAGAGTTTGTGTATTTAACCTTTCTCTAGGGAATGGACTACAGGAAAGGCAAAACCTGCCAGATATTGAAGGTCTTTCCTTATAAACTCAGGGCTATTTTTAGTTTTCTAATGTAAAAAGTCAGTGAGATGAAGAGTGAAGTGATCCATTTCCAGCAGAAAAAATGTCTGAATCTTCATTAATAATTCTTTAGAGATGGCTGTGTGCCTTTATCTGACAGACTGACGAGCCATGCTAAACAACAGTTACTGCACAAATGGAAAATATATAATCTCACTACCCAGTCTCATGGTGCTTCCATTGTCATGTTACATTACAACTGGAGTCTCCACCTTCCCAGAGAGACATGGCAGCAGGGTTATTTTGTTAGTACTTGCACAAATGTGCTCATGATGGATGAAGTTTAATGCTTTGATATGGAATTGTATTTGGAAACTAGAGCTGACACATGATATGAAGAAGGGAAGGGAAGAAACAAGAACTCAAATGTATAATCCTATCCTCGATCTGCCTGTCAGTGATAATTAGAAAAAGCCTATATCAAAAGCTGTGCTGAAAACTGCCCAGAGGATGGGATTTCATAGCTCCCAATTAAATGTCCTAGCTGGCTTTTACCAAGCTAGGTTAGTGGATGCTAGTGACATGAGTTCCATTCTTGGCTTTGATTTCCTTGTAAAATAGGTGACTTCTTGCAGTGGCCATGAAGCAATGGAAAGGAAGACTTCTCTTTTGCCACTCCCTCACACCCAGGGGCAGAATAAGTTCAGTCATTTTACTGTCCTCTGTGGTGCTGAAACCAAGCCAAAACATCTCCAACCTTTGGACTGGTTCAGAAAAGTCCCATCTAAGATGTTGAACCCATCTCAGCTGCTGGTGGAAATGTCGTGACTTCATATGCAGCACCAAGTCTGTGGCATTGACACTGCAAGGGAAAGAACAGCTTAGAAAGCTGCTAGTCTGGGCTGATTTTACAATGACAAACACATTCTAAGCTACTGAACTGTTTGCTTTCCTCCCTCTTCCTGATGTTATCACTGTTTCCTAAACCCTGCCTGTCAGGCATGCTTTGTTAATAGCACTCCAATTCTATCCAGAGCAAAGGTTGCCCAACAGCTTTCTGATCTTCCTGCTGCCTGTCAGGAGAGGAAATCACAGCTTTTGGGAGAACCTGACAGAGGGAACTGGATAGCACACTGGGGTCAAGGGTAAGAATGCACGGAGAAGTGAGAAAGCACAGGCCCTCCAGCTGGCTGCACAGGAAAAGCTTTGCCTTTGCTTTGCTTTCCCTTGTTTACTGTGTTGGGATGTTCCAGGAAGAAACTCAGCAGGCTTTACATCTGAAACAGCCAGCCAAGCACAAATCGCTGCCCACAAAGCAGCATGAGCGAGAAGAATGACAACTAAAAATCTTGGCTTAAGTTTTTGATGACTTAGATCTTTCTTCTTATGCATAGGATTCTGAAAGTGTAGTGGACAGTGCTACCAACATTTCACGCAGCTGTTACATTCTGGCTCATCTTGACTGCCATCTGTGAAAAGTCCCAGTCAAACCAGAAATACCAAAGTGTCATTAGAATGTACCTAGCAGCTTCTGCAGCAAAGGAAAATCTTTTGCAAATGGCTATTTGCAAAATGGCTAATGGCTAATGGCTTTGCAAAAGACTATTATCTGGAATAAAAATGGCTGAAGCAAGGTTTGGAGAGGAAAGTGCTATAAGAGGTGCTCTTACGTGAAAAGTGTGTTTACAAGTGAGACCCCTGCTTGTTCTATAGTCCATTTAGGTCACCTCTACAAAGCTGGGACAGACAAAACCTCTGCATGTCCTCTTCCACCTTCCCTGGGTGTCTCCAGTCTCCATGATTTTCCAGCCCTGAGCCTGAGCAAATGTCTCCTGACTCTACCAGCTCTGCACCAGCCTTGGGCAACTGCCTTCTTCACAGGGTAAATTTTCACTGGTCAAGAAAACCGGATAGGATTGAACTTGAAGGACTGAGGAATGGTTGTGTTTCAAATTATCTGAGTTCAGATTACTAAAAATTGTCATAACAAACCACTGGCGAGAATTTATAATTTTCCCTCATGAAGAATTTGATAAAGGTAACAAGGTAAAGACATGGTTGTAAGAGGTGTTTGTTATAAAAGGCTACAACATTTCTTCTGGAAAAAAGAAGAATATTCTTCCATAACAAAACAATCCCACAGAAAAAAAAAAAAAGGAAAAAATAGGGAAAGCAAGCCAAACAATTTTCCAAACAATTGGTAACAAAAAAACCTTCCAAACAATTTTCTCGAAACACGTTTTTCTGTCATGATGATTATATAAAACAACCATCACCATCTGTACAATAAAGCTGTGCCTCAGAATTCTTTTCTTCATGAGATTCTGGAACAGATAAAGCAGTGTTTTACTAACTCAGAAACTGAGGCAGGAATGAGAGAAATGGTTTCATCACCATCATCCAGTGAGTTGGTTGCAGAAAAAAGTATGGTACCAGCCAGTCCCAAATCTTCACTGGGCCTGGGCAGGCTGATTGATCTGAGATAGCAAAAATGTAATTGGCAGCTGTTGATCAGCTGGCATAATGTTTGATATCACTTAGTTGCAGGGTAACAGGAGAAAAATCTTTTGTGGAACAAAGAGAAATTTAAATGAATAAGAAGAGAAAAAAATGAAAAAAATTAGTCAGCCTTGGTATGTACTTAAGGTCCAGACAAAATCATCTCAGGGACTCCAAAAGCACTGAATGATTTTGATCTTCCTGCTAATTGTTTCATATTTGTTTTTCAGATAGTACAAAAAAGCCAAGTCAGTACCCAGGGGAGTAGCAGGCAGCTGTTCAAAGACCAGTCTCTGGAATATCGGTGTTGAACATGAGTGTCCAGGAAAAAGAAAAATAAGCAGAAGCAGGGAGAAGTCTACAGAGAAGCAAGCTACAAAGCAATCAGCCATCACACAATGAAAGACACATTGAGCATGTTTTCCCAAGAGCAGTCACAACCTTTGCCCTAACTGCTGCACTTCCCTGTGCAGGGGTGGCTCCTCCTCATAGAAGCCACTTGCATTTTTTACACCCCAAGCTGAGGCTGGGCATGTACATGAGCAAGTATTCACAGATCCAGACAAAAAAATTAAACCCAAAAATATTTTCAGAAAATTAATTAGAAATATACAGAACTGATCAGGGTGGTAAGATAAGCCAAAAAAGCAATTGAGAGACAGAAATAAACAATTAAATATGCATTACTCCCTTCACAAGGAAATTAATGCCATGAGGAAAAAAGTAAGTATCACTAAAGAGGGAAGGAACTTCTATCCTTCCAATTTCAAAATGCTCTTTATAATTGCAATTGTTTTGGAGAAACACTTTTCTAGAAAATTGTTGGCTTGGATTTGAAAATGTCATTAGACTTAACTGAAGATGCAAAGAAAATACAAAGGATTAAGCAGATGGGGTAGGTAATAAAATGCCAAACCTCCCCCTGTTAATTAAACAAGCCTACCAGATGGTAATGGTGCAGAATCAAGGTCCTGAAGGGGGAGCTCAGCTGCAGGCCCTGCTACACCCTCTCCTTAAGCCCCTGATTACAGATACTGGAGGGAGGTACCAGGGGAAAGGCTACTCTGTACACTTCAGTTTTCATTTCTTCTTTTTGTCTCTCACAGTCAAGACCACAGGGCTGACCAGTTTTGATGAGTCACAGTTTTTGTGAGCCCAAGGATGACAGAGGTCTCACAATTTAGACAAAGGCAGAACAGTTTGTGACAGACACTGCTTTTTTCTGAAAAAAAAACCCAACTCAAAATCATCCCTTTGGATTATGGACGCAGCTTTGTGTTTTCCATGGAGATAGGCAATTAAAAAAATGGATGTGATGAAAAAATCTGTGCTCCAATGAGTAACATATTGTAGAGCGTTTCCTGGACTTAGCCCAGAGTCCTAATTTCAGACTAGCTCCTGACTCACACTGCAAGAGCTACTGGTGGACAGTTAATCCTTCACTTGAGATAAAACCAGCATGAAACACTGACAACATTCTTACATTTATTAAGTTTAAAAATCTGACTTTGTGTCTCTGCATGATTTGTAGTATGCAAGTGGATTTAGTTTACTTTCTAAGTTAGTAAGAAATACATAAACTTTCTTTGTCTCATGTTATTCATCAGACAATTTTTTACAAAGTCCATTTCAGCCTATAAATCTGTGGTGAGCTTAGCAACCAGTTGACAATTCACCACTTCCATGGTATCACTGATCACTGCAGTCACAAAGCATTGTCTTTTAATCTTTGATGAAGTGACTGACATAGTCCAAATAATTTTCATGTGCCCATGATAGGCTGTAGAAATGTGATTTAACCAAACCATCCTAAGACCAGGTCTTCCCCATCTATAGGCCAATGGTAGGAACATTCAGAGGAGCTGTATATACCACAGTGAAAAGGCTGTCACATTATTACTCTTGTAATTTTGCACTAAGATCCAGAAACAGGGTCTCTTACATGCCTGTCCATAAAGGCATATAGTCTCTGATCCAAAGAACTGACAATCTAAGAAAACTGTATCTCTGTTCTATAAAAGCCACCTAAGGCCCACAGAGGTGTCATGACTTGCTGACACAGGAACTGAGCTCATATCTCTTGGCTTTCCACCTTCCCAACCACCAGATCTCTATTAGCTACACAGCAGTACCTCTGTTCTGGCATTTAAGGGACACTCTAGCTTTTTTAAATGCAGAAACAATTTCTACATTCTGTTAATGCTACTATAGATGATAATTTTTTTTCCTTTCAGAAAGCCTCAGTGATAGAAACTAAGTTAGGAAAGGTACACTAAGAAGGACTTCATTGTCCAAATCAAGGCAAGACAGCTAATTAGTGAAACAAGGTATAGGAGGAAAGCCTCAAGAAAGAGGGTAATTATAAAAGCAGCAGTTGTCAGAATGCCGTCATGTAAGAGTCAAGGCCTAGATTAGCTATTTCTGTAGAACCATTTCAAGACTACCCCCAAAAATAATATTTTCCACTAAAAAAATCTGACTTCAGCAACATGGAGCACAGCCTCTGTTCAGGCCAGGAAACCATGCATTTCTTTCCCAAGGAAAGAAAAGACAGCAGCATTCCCAAAAGAGAAGATGGAAACCAAATTGCCCAGGCTCTTCCTGGTAACCTTGTAAGGAAGAGATTGTACTTTTGAAAGCTGAGATCTTTGCATGGGACTCTGAAGGTCAGAGAAAATCAGCCCTCAATTAAGTTGCCAGTTAGGGAGAAGGATGCTTGTTGCTGCAAAGAGAAGTGAACACAAACTCCTTTGCTAAAGTAAGCTCACATTAAGTAGTTTCTCACAAAACCCAGAGTTTTTGCAGGGTAGAAGTAACACCTTCTGAATAGACCCTTAGGACATGCTGAGGAACATATTCTTCACAATACTCTGTTTGGAGGGGCCAAGCTATCTCACATACCAAGGACATGTCAATTTAGATCCCTGCTTCCTCCTAGGCATAAAGGCGCTCTCACAGTGTCACCTGTTCTCCGGGGTAGATGAAGGACTAAGGGAACTGCTGATGGGTGGGAAACTACACTGCCACATAAACATGCTCTGTTGGTTAAGAGCAAAAGATCCTTCTGTGTCTGAGAGATATGACACACTTTCCAATAAAAAGGCATGTGCCAGGATCCAAGGACAGCACCAAATCCCTTCCTAAACTTCATTCTCTATTATCTCACTCCTTTTCTCTTACTCCTTTTGTATGTTTCAGTGAGCCTCACAGGTTAACTCCAGCTGCATCCACTCACCAGACACTGATCTCTGAGCTGTCTGCTTCCAGCCTTGCAGACCTGACAGGAAAATGGAGTTTTGGACTTGGTTCAGATGCTGCAGTGATAAGGGCCATGGAAATACCTTTAGTTAAAATAAACAGCATTGCAGCAGACTCTTCCATTTTAGGATATTGAAAGCACCACATCCAGAGCTTTAGCCCCTTTCTTCTCTCCCTGTCCACCTATAAGAAAGAGATGGGGTCACAGCCCAGCTAGGTTCATGTCTAGGATGAGGAACCTCCCTGAACATCTGGACCATCTCTATAGTGTTTTAAATGTCTTTTGAAAATCAGAAAATGCCACATTCTGGAAAGAAAATCTGAGTGCACTGCAGCTGAAATGCAGATTGCAGTGAGGTCAGATGCACACTCAGACTGTCCTCCATAGCACTCAGAGCTGGGGTGCTTGCCTTGGAAACCCAGTCAACAGCCAGAAGTTGCTCTTGGGACTGCTCCTCCATAACAAAATACATCCATTTTCTGCAGCCACCACTAACAGATCTCACTGTGTGTATGTGCCACACAAACCAGCTGACAGCTTGTGTTTTTCACCCAGGTGGTGACTGATACCTAAGGACAGATAAAAGAAAAGAAAAACATCTCTAACTTCAACACCCTCTATTCTTATTCTCTACCTCATCTTGGAAATTAAGGAAGAAATGCAGCAGTAGGGGTTTTTTGTGATACTCTCATCATTGCAAAAGAGAAAATAATTTGTCATTCCTCGGTCTGATGGAAACTGTTTAGGGAACAAGCCCCTGCTGACAGTGTGCTTTATTCCACATAAGCTATCAAGAAGCTTAGTTGAGGCCATTCAGCAACCACATAGATCAAATGAGATCAGCACAGCTCAAAGCCCAGAAGTTCCTGCAGGAACTTACAGGATGCCCTTCTGTCTGCCCCTACAAGAAGGGACTTAAGATATACTTAGTTAAATTTAATCACCAATATGTGTATAAATCCATGGACAGGATAGTGAAAACTGATAAATACGTAGTTGCATCTGTGTGACCCAGTATTGACTCAGCAAAATGAGCACCTCCAAGGCAAATGTTAATAAATGAATCCCCGAAAAGAGCAAGACCTGCCACAGTGCAGAGTGGCATTATTTTGGCACTAGTAACATGATAGGGGCAGGCAGTCCCTATTAGGGAGGTTTTAAATATTTTTTTATCTCCTTTCAACTTTGTCTAAGGCTTAACTCTTTCTCCTCTTCTGGGAAGGGAGTCTACCTGCTGCTGTTTTTTACTATGTGTAGGTAAGTCAGAAAGGTAGGAGCTGTCAGAGGTGTGGCATAACTACATTCTTTTCTCTGGACAAGGCGCTGACCAAATAATTTATTTTTCTCTTGGACTGTGGACTTGCTCTTGCTTATTCCCAAAAGGGATCATACCAATCCTCAGGCCAAAAAGAGCTTTGTCAGTGCCTTCAGCAAAATCAGCAGAATGAGGGCCCAAATAGTCATTTGTCTTATATGCCAAACTTGCAAGTGCTGAAGTGAACAAATAGCCCAAAAAAATCAGTGTGGAAAAGTTCCAAGGGTAGAAACTACTTCTGGTTGCAAAGCTGACACCAGTTTTATCTTTGGGAGCAGAAAAATATGTGGAGAATTTGGATGGCTCAGAGGCTTAGCAAAATCTGAAGAATAGTAAGAAAAAGAAAGTTAGATGCTGATATAGTTCTTTAAAGATTTTGTTGACTTAAATGTTCATTGCAAACAGTATTCTCTAAGCTTCACAAAGCCTCATGGCACTGCATCTCTGCTTTCTGTAGTTCTCTTATCAGCACATGTGGTTCAGACCCTGTATTCTCCCTTCATTTTCATGGAGACGTCTGATTTTGGGCAAATCATCCTGCTGTTATGTCTGTTTATCCTTTTCATCATGTCCTGCAAATTGCTGTTACACAGTTTATATGGGGTAGATGTAAGAAGCTTGAAGCACAAGGGTTCACCTTTCCAAAGCAGTATGAACCTTCTCTGCAAAGATTTTCAAAGTATTCAGACATGTATGTTTTACAACTCCCCTCTGAGACTTACTGACATTTGGTTTTGGGCCACTGATTCTAATCAGCCTTGTCATGTCTCAATGAGTATAAAAATAACAAAATGAAAGCCCGTAATATGAATATATGAATATATTTCTCTTATAAAAGTGAATATTGAGTGACTGATGTTGCCCTGAAAGTCTAACAGTGACAGACTTGAAACTTAAACATAATCCAAAACCTCTGCTTCAAACACTTCTCAAACCATGCCTTTTAGATATTGGTGAAAGTCACCACATTCAGATGCAACTGCTGAGCTGCAAAGGTTTTACTTGACACAGTGTCAGGAGAGGGACATTTGCAAATCACTGCTGCAAACTAGGATTTCTGATAACTCCAAAGTAGGCCAGTGTTAGAATGCTTATTTTACTCTCTTACTTAAGTGTGACATATTTTTGTGGGAGCTGTTGGTCCTCTACACCTTGCTTGTTGCTATCCTCTGCACTTACCTTCCACTAATTCCTTTGGAACAAAAGTCCATCTTTGGAATTGTATCTGCTTTTATCCTGGAGGTTAATAACTATTTTCTCTGCAAGGAGGGAACTTTCTTGCCTTTTATTTTATTTTTTTTTTTAATTATTGGTCTGTAATATTAAATGGGATAAAGAAAGGAGTTTTCATACACTAGATATTTGAAGGGCTTTGAAGATTTCACTTCACAGAACAAGTAATTTTAGATTCTGACAGATGGATTTTATGTTGTTGGAGGAAGAAAAGGCAGAAAGGCAGCAGCAAAGGGTACCATTCTTGGAGGGATATCCAGTTGTGTTAATGAAGCATGTATAGCAAAGGGGGGAAATGCTGTCTATGAGGGTCTGGCATATCAACATTATGGGAAACATGCCAAGAAGGAAAAATAAGGGATATATGTTTGGCTGCAAAATGGAGCTAAGGAAATCTCTTTTCTTAGCAATGTCATGTCAGTATTTATCAATTGAAAGAGTATACATCAAAGGATGATACTAGGAGTTATGACTTTTAGAAATAAAGGATTGACATTTCAGCTCTATGGTTTTGTAGGTTTTGCACACTCAAACCCTCCAGTTTAAGAAAAAAGAAAAAAAGAACAATTGATTGCAAGGTGGGGTTGATGGTGGGTAAAAGGTTGGCAAGTAATCGGTGGGAAAAGCAAGGACTGATAATGGTTGTGCATGTGCAGTACATTCTATACAGTCAGTAGGGGAGACAGACATCTTCCACCACAAAACTAGCATGGTTAAAGACAGCCTAAAGCACTGCTGGGCAGTCTCTGCCTAGACAGGAGAGACATCCAGTTGTGGATCTGGATTGGAAAGTAAACCCAGAGGTCAGGATTTTGGCCGGTCCTATCCAAAGGGAATGTGTAAGCTGTCTCTATCTTTGTTTAGGACTATCTAGAAATCTCTGTCTTTGCTTAGGACTCCACACAGATCCTAAATTCAGCAGATCATTGAGTTGTTATTGTATTACCAATAATAAAACTTATTCTGAAGGTAAGGAAAACCTGCTTGCTGAATTTGTTTGCTACTTCAGTAGATTTTTAACTAAATATAAAGTATTAATTCTTTCCTGTCCATTCAAGCTGTGCAAGAGACGACATGCAAGCAAGAATTAGGAGAGAAGCAGCAATGAATTTTCAGAACAACATTGGCACGCCTGCTATCCCTGAGCTGACTGCTAATGCTCCTGCTGTTATTCCCCAAAATATCTTTTTGATGAGGCAGTCTTTTGTAGAAACGTGGTGGTGTGTTGCACCCTGGGTGCAGTTAGGTTAGGCAGTAGCACATGGGGAAAAAAATACTTCAGAAATCTAAAAACCATCAAAGAAAGTGTTATTGTTTCAAGGCAAAAATATCCATGTTAGGCTCTACCTAGACTCCTTTCCTTTTCATAGCTCAGCTGTAATCAGAGAAGCAGACCCTCTATCCAAGTCCCTGATATTCAGCAGAATGATGATCCAAGGTGACAACAAGGTAATCCTGACCAAGTGAGGTGTCAGAAGGTAAAAGGTTACATCCATTAACACGTTCTTATCTGCACTGTCATCCTTAACCAAAGAGAAACATGGTCAGGCCTCCCTTCCATCAGCACCTCAACCTCAATGTTGCGAATTATCTTTTCTGAAGTTTGAAAGCTTTTGTCTACAGTGAGCTGACCCTTTACTAACAGCTGAAAGCTCGGTTAGAAAAATATCCAGCCTTCAAATTCCAACTGGAGAGTGAATGTGAGCTTTTTACCTTGCATTTCACAGTCAAAGCATACAGCATTCAAAGATTGAGCCAGAGAGATGGGAGACATGTGAAGGATGAAGAGAGATGAGCTTCTCCCTTTATAAAAATGAAGTAATTAGCTTAGTAAGTGCAGAAGGAGGAGAAATGGGAAAGGGAGACCCTTTTGTTAGGCATTTATAATACAAATCTCTCTACTGGCCAGATGTGCTTGCAAGATGTTCCCAGATTGCACACACTGATGAATGTAAGGACTAGAGCTAAACTAAATTACTTTCAAAGGCACCCATCTGGGGAATCCTCATTTCTAAAAGCAGGAGATGTTCCACCTGTGTGCAGTGCATTTGATTTTTAGGGACTGCCAGTTGCAGGAGACACTACTTGTTTCCCTAGAGCAAAGAAATGTTATTCCTCTGATTTTAAATAATGCATGGAAGCTCTGGTTACAACGGGCAGTCTTCCAGCCTTTTGGGCTGTCATAATTGGGACTTTGATGGGGAAGGACAAGGGCTGAGGAGCTGGCAAACAACACAGAAGCCCTATAGATATAGAAGTTCTCATGAAGAAGTCCCTTGCATGTTGGATAATCTTCAGTTAAATGAATCTTCTATAAGAAGAACTCTTCAGTGTATTTAGGTGAATGTTTGGAATAACAAGTGCTTATGTTCTTACTGTCCAGAAGCATAAACAAACAGCCAATTTACATCTCCCCTACTACATTTAGCAAAAACCTTTCCTAAGAAAAAGTCTTTCAGCCCCTGATTGCAGCTTGAATTTCAATATTAAAAGACAGAGCTAGACTGGGGAAAAGGGAAGAGTTATGAGTAACTATTGTATAAGCTTCTTCCCTTTGAACCTTGCCTCACACACTGTTCACCAGTCACATAGCCTTTCCTCTGAGCTTCATTGTCAGAATATAATGGGCAGAAGTTGGAAGCGCAGCTCAGTTCATTGTAAGCACTGTGTAAACCTCCAGGGTAATTGAAATTATACATATTGCAGGAGTTGTTTGAATAAAAGAATATCCAAAGAGAAGAGAAAAGAGCAGAGCCAGCATAAACTGTTCTGAAAGCAAGGCTGAGTGTGTTGTTGTGAAACCTTGAGGCCTGAAAGAAGAAACTTACCCTACAGGGAAGTTTAGAAGCCTCTCAGGAAATTTTCTTATAGGGAGCCACATCACCCAGAGGAAGAGAGCAAAGAATCTCTGAGACTGGAAAGTACAGGTAACTTCCCGGAGGCACCAGATAATAATTACACTCAGTTCCAGTTTTGCTGCAAGAAGAAAAATTAATTGTGCATGAATAGGACAAGAAAATAAGCTTTACTGATTCATGGAATGTGTGGAGTATGAAAATTGTATTAAAAAAACGATGAAGAGAGATGGGAGGAAAGGATCCTCACTGTACCTTTTCCATGGCTTCCACAGCTCCCTTGCTCTGCTTTTCTGTACCTGTCTCCACAGAGAGAAAGGTGTTACCTGTTTTATTTATCAGGCCCTCAAGATACTTATCCCATGTGCCCTCATGCTCTCTTACTATTCCTTGCACACAGAACATTGTAATATTACTATTATCATTCCCACTCTTATCTTACATCTTAAACCTCTGCTGTTTTCAACTCCTCCTCTTCCTCTGCATCATTATGCCCGTGGAAGTTCCCATTTGCATTTGAGGGATGATGTCAAATCAAGTTAAAGCAATTTCAACAGAAGAACAATTTGCCAAAGAAGAGGTTTTTCAGGTGGCTCCAATCTGTGAGTTTGTATGGAACACTTTGACAACCTAGTTTTATATGTACAAAAATTGGAAAAAAAGAAGAAGAAAGTTTGTTTGAAAGAAAACAGCATTTTAAAAACAATGCTCCCTCTTTATTTTTTTCCTTTTGGTCTGATATTCTTTACTATCTATTCTGACTAAGTTCATGATACATACCTGAAATTACTCTACTTAGAAAGTGTCAGAACATGTTACCAAGTTGTATTTCAAGTATTGTATTCTAAGTATGTGTTTCAGCCGTTTTGGGATGAGACTTTTAATCTCCCTGCACTTCAAGGCTCCCACACTGTCTCCTGTTCAATTGCACTGAATATTGTCCCCATCTTGCCCATGGTCCAAGTGATGTCTGTGAATGGGTTCTTCCTCCAACCCAGGCTTTACATGCAGCTTTCAGTGTAGTACCTTTAAATGTTTCCCTTTTAGTCAAGGTTTCATGCAGACTCATGATTTTTCATTTTCATCACTGAAACATCCTTTGCCTCCATCTGTACAAATGGCATCTTGTCCCATTGATAGCCACTCAGAATAGTGACAGGATCTGGGGGCAGCATGTACTATGAAGGTCTCTGATGCACTTCCAAATAACTACGGGAACAGAGCTTTGAAGAAATCACTGTAAAATGAGTACCAGACTGACTAAAAATCATTGACAAAGAATACATACTGTTAGTGGATCTCTCTCCAGCTGGGGGGTATACTTTAAGCAGGACACAGTGTTGATCTGTCCAGACACATCTTTTATTTCTTTAGTAACCTGGGAGAGATAATTGAGCATACAATCAGAAAATTTGTGTGAGATTGATCTGACTAGTCCTTGTTTTAAGTTACCACGTATTTCGAAAATCTTTGAAAAACTTGAATACAGAACTGAAATACTTTAATATCTCATTTTTGGTTTGTTTGAGAATTCCTTAAGTCCTGATAACCTTAAGAAAAACTGTTTTATTAATATGTTTATGGCTGAAAAACAGAATTTGGGGACAATCAAAGAGCCCTCCACATCTCTCTCTTCCTCAGCTTAGTTCTCCATCATATTCCTTCCTTCTCCCAGGTATATCTGCAATGAGTTATATTTCATTTCCCAGCAATAACGTTCATGCTTCCCCTTAAGAGTGCTTCTCCAGATCTTGTCATGGAAACTTGTGGCAATAACTGAAGGGCAGGATATCATACATGCAAAGAATTATCTCTGAAAGATCTGGCATGCAAAGCTATAAAGTTAAAATCTGCCTGGCTCCCTGTACTTTCTATTAAGGTCCCTGTCTTTCAGCAGTAGTGAAAGACAGGTTTTCTACAGAGCCTTTCAAAAACAGTTACTGCTTTGCAGTTCTGTTAAGTTTACATCTTAAAGAAGCTTTAAACATTTTAATTTCCTTTTTAAAGCACAAAGATTTTATTTTTTTTGTCTCCTTCCCTTTCTAATTGTAGAGGTCAACTTAACTTAATCCAAAATATATTGCATGTTTCCAGGTCACTAGCTGGCAAATGACACATGCTTAATAAAAAATCTCATGAATTCTTTCCAGAGAAAGTCATTCATTCAGAAAGACTTGGAAACTTAGAATAGAGATTTAAATTTTAAAGTACATTTAATTTGCAGGGGAGGTGCTGGTTGCAGACACTGGCACACTGAAAAGCAGCAGTGCAGGGATCCTCCACCCTGCCCCTGTGCCCATCTCCCTGCAGAGCACAGAAGGGATTCAGTGTTAGGGATTAGTACAGGGCTCTAGGGCCCATCTACTGAGGCACCTAACAGCCTATCTTATGCTTGATGGGCTACTCTGGCTCAAAGCAAGCACTTGAGGGCTTTCCTAGACTGCAAGGAAGTAGTGAGTATCTATTCCTGAGGAAGAGATCCCTGGGAGCAAGCTAACTGTGATCTGGGTTTGGGAGACAAGTATTCAGAACAGACTAAGTCTACCCTAACCTTTCAAGTTGGCCTTCTCAGGGCAGTAATTACTTGGTTGCCAAAAAAGGTGTAAAGTTGTCAATCCATTCTCAATTCCCATTTAAATTATCAGTTCCATCAGCCTCTCAGCTCCCCTCAGGCATCCTTTTCTCTGATATTTTCTTTCCTCAGCAACTTGAATTTGCCTCCCAGGCACTCTTCATTGCTATAGTGATGGCTGGTGGGCACCCTTTGCTATTCAGTCACCAGCTTTCTTTGCCTCTACTTCTCTCCAAGGCTTTGGAGAGCTTACTACAAAATCTTTACTACAAAATCTTTTTCTCTTTACCCAACATAAGCTTTCCCTCTGTCTTGATTCCACTCTCCCACCCTCCCACTACTGAAGGTCAAAGCTGTTAATAATGCATTGTCAGGTGCCCTCTAAGTTTCTGAGAAGCTGAGCACTTCTTTAGTGCCTTATCTAAATATTTTATGTGTTAAACTACAGTCTCTTCACAAAACATTGCTTCACCAAATACTTCAGATTGCAGCTGAGTCTCTGGTGCTGTTTTTAATGGTGAACTCCCTGAAGATTACTATTTATGTCATGTGCCACTCAAAGCCATATTCTGCTGTGTGCTGCTTTTTTCCCATAGCAAGTGATAAGCTATGCTGTTAACAGTGAGCATGTAATCACACACTGTACATTACAGCTTCAGCTGCAATGATTTCTTAAGGATTTTTAAATGATCTAACTGGTGAATATTTGGCCATATGGTCTGCCTTGTAATCCTGTTTGTTCTCAGTACATCACTGCTAAATTGTATCTGCAGAACTAAGGATACCATCGTAATTATAGCCTCCATAAGGCTGTAACTGTCCAACAAAGAGAATTCATTCAGGTCAAAACAGTATTTTAATGCCATTATGGCTATAGGGGGCTGCCTGGTAGTGCTGTTCTGACTTGCTATTTGTTAATTGGTAGTCACAGATGTGGGCTTTGAAAAGGAGTGGCTGGAAGTTGGGTGAAAGACAAGCTGACATAATTAGTGGGAGTTGGTGAGGAGATGGACAGAGACGCAGGCGAAAGAAGCTCCCTGCTTGCCAGCTAAAAAAAGCTTCTGTCTCTGGCTGCAGGGGTTGCTTTCTGAGTCTCACTTCCATCTGCTTGGAAGATGGCTCTCCAAAGGTGGCAGACCAAATCCCATGCTCAGACAAAACACATCTCCTCTGCTGCACAAAGCTCAGAATAGAGGGAAAAAGCAATTTCTAAATCCAATCTCAACCAAACACAAACACTTGAGCCAGAAGAGTCCTTGGTGTTGAGACACCCCTGAGGACAGCTTATTAAATCAATTTCCTTGATTACCAGAGGAGTGCACTCAGTGGTATGAGATGACATCTGCTCCCTGGAAGACCTCACCGTGGGGCTCCACCTCCCTTCCCCCTTAGTTGGATGACACACGTGGTCACTGCAGTGTACCCAAACTAAGGCCAACTGCTTCATGTGGATGAAGTTAAGACTTGGGGCCAAATTACGGTCTACACTCATGATAAAAAAATTGCAGTGGGAAGAGAAAGAGAGATACTCTTCCTGGGCATTCACACCCATTCCTTTGCCCAGGGAGGCCAAGTGTGCCACAGCACAGAGCAACCCTAGGAGAGCTGTTCTTTTACACTTCAGACATTCTTTCTTCTCACCTGAAAATCTGGCCTACCAGACATGGGGCAATAGCTTCTCCCTATATCCAGCTACTCCTCTCTTAGTCTGTGCAGAGCTTCTTTCCCAAAGCTGACAAGGTGGTTAATTCAAAGTAACTCATATGCATGTCAGTAAATAACTTCCTTGAGAGACTCTTTCAAAGCAGACCAGTCCATAAAGAATTGAATCCAAAGCCCTGATGCAAGTTTGTAATTTTAATTAATAAGAATTGTGAGTCATTATACATATTACATTATATGTTATGGACTCATGAGGATTTATTTATAATCACAGGAAGCAGAGCATGAAGACCTCTGAGAATGACACTGTTTATCTCCTCTTTCTAGAGCAGGAAAATCTGCCCATTTCATACCTCAAAGACAGGAGCCTCCAGCTTTACTCTGTCTTTTCAATCCTTACAATGCAAAATATTCTCCTAATCATGGCTTAAATCTCATGCTCCATTAAGCCCATTGTTTCTCTTCATTTCTATGTATGGGCAAGGAAAATAGATTATTCCCTTTTCTTTGAAGCAAGCTTTTCCAGCTTGTAGAATTCTCATATATCCCTTAAGCACTTTCTGGTAGACTGAACAACCTTAAATCCTTCAGTCTGTCTTTACCAACCATCTTTTCTGAATTTCTGTTGGTTGCCATTGGTCACCTCTGCTCTCCACCAAGGCAATCTATACCTTGAATTACAAAACCCCAAACTGGATACTTAGTTCAAGTACTGAATAAGCAGGAATAAGAAAGAAAATGTTGCTTTAATTTATTGACAGTTTTAATGAATTTAATATATATATGTGTGTGTGTGTGTGTGTGTGTGTGTATGGTAGCAGTTCTGCTTTTTTTTTATAATGCTGCCATATTTTTCACTTCTGGCTCTGCAAAGATTCTGTCTATTTCTTTGTTCACCCATCTGACAATTTTGCTACTGATTATTCCTAATAAGATACAGACATTTGTACCTTATTCTTACAGTATTGCATTCTACTGTTTTTCAGATCACATTTCCAAACTGGAAATACCTTTCTGAATTCTCTTCCTGCTAAGCAATGTACTCATAGACCTGGTGCCTGGTGCCACCTGCAAATTTAACTAGGAGACACGTCAATTGCGTCATTTACTGAAGAGACACAGACTCCTTCCCTCCAGCACCCATTCACACACCACAGCCCCACCATAATGGGTGCTGTGCAAGCACAGCACTAAAACATGGTTCTACTCCAGTAGAGCTTGCTAGCCTTGTTTAACACTTTTAAACCTCAAGCTAAGCTTCACCCCATCTTGCACCCAGCACTCTGACACTGGGCCCCGAAATCACAAAGTACTCCTTTGAAATAGTACTGGATCCAGCTAAGATGAAGTTCATTTTCCTATAGCAGCCCCCACAGTGCTGTGCTTTGCACCGGTAGCTAGAAAGGTGTTGATGACACACCAGTGTTTTGGCTGCTGCTGCGTCCACAAGTACTTCTTTGTCATGAACCCCCAAAGCACCTGTAAGTCTCCAGAGTTCTGGTGAACCATGGCAGAGTTCTAGTTGATGGTAACTGCCCAGAAACTGTGCTGTCAACATTAATTAGAACTTTAGTGTCTCAGATCTGTAAGCAGCCTTCTTCCTTCCCAAGTCTTCAAAATTTGGTCACTGCAAATACCAATCTACACAGAAATGCCTTTAGCTACACACAATCCAAGGACATAATTTCTCTAGTCAGTGGAATCTTTCTCTAGATTTAAGTACAACAAGGTCTTGAGCATTATCTATGTCTCTGGCATCAAGGTACATTAATCATCTCCTTATAGAAAATAACAGACATGATTTATGCATTTGGTAAAATTTTATCAATTTACAGCAATCAAATTAATTAGCTAAATTAATTCCTGTTAATTTATTTACATTGCCTAAGAATATTTCTTCCATGGATAGCTCCATTAACTGCAATGTTATGCTTTAGAGAAACTCCAAAGTATAGTTGTTCAGTTGTAGATCATGCTTAGACTGCAATCTCAAATCACATCAGCTTTGGCCAGCACTGAAATACTGGAAACTGCTATCTCACAGGTAATTCTCCATATTTCAGTCAGCTCAGGAGGTGGGTGCTCCTGTTGGAAAGCCACCCTTACAGCATACAAGGACTGACTCAATCAGGGGCAAATAAAGTACAAACATAGTCAAGTCTGGCAAATCAAAGTTAACTCTTTATGTTCTACTGGAGCCTCAAAGCTTGGCTCACCACTAGTATTTTTTGTGAAGAAATTACTCCACATTCTTTTTGGCTAATAACTTAAGTAAACACAAGTTAGTGTGCTACTTTTTCTTCTGCAAGAAGGCCTATGGAATTTCACTTTCCACTGAGGAAAACAGGCATTATGTCAGTGTGTTGGTCTCAGCTTTGTAAGTCTTCTGTCATCTTCTCCCCCTCCCTCCTTCTCCCTCAGGTTCTTATTTCCTCAAGCGCTTCGTGGAGGCTTTTATAAATAACTGGACATACTCATTCTAACAAGCACTTTGGCCAGTCAGATTTATTTCTGTATAACCCCTTGCAGTGCTATTCAATAATGCGAATAATTACCATAGCAACTGCAGCATGTGGTACATATGGTGCTTCTGAGAAACAAAGCATTTTCTTTCCTTCTTTCTTTCTTTCTTTTCTAACCCTTAGAAAAGAAGCCACATACATTAATTTTTAATACAAAATGATGTCTTGCAGTGTTTATTAGAGGGGGAAAAAGGTTTACAAATGAAGAGCCATTTCTAGCTCTGCTTAGAAGCTCAGATAATCAATTCTTCATACATCTCCATCCTTTAATCTCTCATTTCCTCACATTATGAATATTTACCTTTTTGCAAAATGCAGACAATAGATCCTTAGACAAGAAAGTTCCCTGATTACATCTTCCTGTGCTCGTACTGGCTGGACACTCCAACAGACAGACAACATAAAGTGAAGGGTGTTGACTTATGGAAGGATTGGATTAAATTTGAGGAATAGCAGCCCTTCAGACCTGCTTTCCATATCCCTTTCAGGCTTTCTCCCCTGTCAGAGGAACAGCTGAGCTATAGAAATGAAGTTGAACTGTAAGTGCTGCAGTGTACTTCTCATGTCCTGAACACACTGGTAATATCTAGTTATTAACACTGAGCTGTAAAACTGAGTGTTGCAGGAGTTGTTTCACATGCAGTTCCACAAACAGCAGCACCACTCAGGAGTGGGGCCAAAGACCATTTGGAACCAGTAACTGTGTCTGTCTATGAGTCAAGGTCTTAAAATGTTTCACCAAGATGTGGTAGCCTTTGTGCCTGACTGGTTGTATCTAAAAGTATTAGTTTGATGGCCATACAGCTAGAATCATACATGCATGGCATGGACAGTGAGCGTGGAAGAACACTGCACTTTAGGAGATCAGATTCTGAAGCCCATATCTTTGAAAGTCAAATTAGATTGCAGCCACCATCTCTCACAAAAAAGTTCTGAAGTAACATCATTTTTTAGCATCTAATAGGAGATGAAGCCAAGGAAGGCCAGCAGGCTGAAAAAGGGATAGTACTCTTGTTGACTTGGCCTGCAAGTTACATATCTCTAACAGGCATTTTCTCAGTCTTCAAGTATTGGGATCATATTGAATTCAGAGGGGATGAGCAAACACTACCTTTGCTAGCAGCAACAAACCAGCTCATACCCTTTATACCATCTACCTGCAGCTGGACATTGTTCCCAAAACCCTTCCTTAACTGAACAGCCCTGGCACAGCAGGCTTGTAAGGCTAACTGCTTAAAGCTAGCAGATGCCACAGGACTTCTAAAGGACAAGGAAAAAGCTCAGAGCCTTAGAGCTTCTATACCTGCCTTTGCTTCCAGGTAAACTTTGCCCTCAGTCTCTTTGTTGTCATCCTTCCCAAAAGACCCATATCAGAAAAAGGTTTCCTGAATGTGCAGACATCTTCCAGGCTCAAGCTTAGGAGACTGAAAAGATGTGACACGCATGTTTCCCTGTCTCTGCCCCACCTTCCCCTGCTGACACATCACTCCCTGAGCACAGCCTGGTTCTGCAGGGGGATGAAAGGTGCAGGGAGGGGTGGGAATGCTGAAAACAAAAGCCTTTTCTTAGATGTCTTTCCTACCTGAGAGAATGTCTTATATATGAAGAATCCCCATTTCTTAGCTCACATTCTCCTAGGACAGTCCCAGATGACTGGATTTTTGTTTAAGGTTCTTTTTGACAACAGTAGCTATTTGTAAATCTGGCATGAAATATTGGTTATACCTAGCTGTACACATTTGTGTACATATGTTGCATATAGAAATGGCCACCTCAGGTATGTAAAAATCTTTCTGTCTGTTTTGAAGTTTAGTTTTAGGGATCACCAGCAGCCCACATCTACAGCCACCAAACGCAGGTGAAGAAAGCACAGCCCTAGAAGTGTTTAAACATATGTTTAAACACTTATGTCACGAAGTACATTTGAAACTGAAATAAACATTTATTTTCAAAATTGAAATATTTGTTACCATTTTGTCCTTGTTGGAATAAGGCTGCAAGAATGATAAACAAGAGCATACAGTTTAACTAAAGATGCCTTCAATAAATACAAAACAGACCCTTAGTCTTTGTGTGAATATATTAGTTCACAAAATATAATATAATCTTGGACTAGAACAACATGAACTATCTGAATACAACTTCTTCTCAAAATCAACCTCCCCACATTTAGATGAATCTATTTTGAGCTGCCCTGCCACCACCCAGCAGCAATTTTTCAGACAAAAAGCCACTAGAGCGCGCCTCTTCCTCAGCAATGGGATGAGCAGTGTGAACCTGTTTGTGTGAGAGACTATTTTGCTGAGAAGTGGAGAATTCAGGAATTATTATGCACCATTCACTCTCTTGTAATTTAACTCTCAGTAACCAAAGCATAATGCATAGTCTGGTTTACTGGGCTGATTTACAACACTTTAAGTGAAAAGAAGGTTTCCTTCTTTTCCTGCTGACATCAGCAGATACAAATTGTGTGTCTCATAACACGACATTGCTTTAGACAGAGCAATGCAGAAAAAAGCCCTAAGAGGTTGTGGCAGCTAGGGAGCAGAGAAGCAGCCCAGGAACCACATCATGCTACCTTGCACTCTCATTTGCCACAAGAAAAGCCACCAGCAACACCTCACCAAATGAGGCTGACGGGGAAATGGGGCACCAATGCTTTGCTGCAGCTGTATGGTTTGCCACCTTCTCACAGGGGCTGGTATCTCTGATCAGGCAGTGGGAGCTTGCCTTGTGCTGTGCAAAACACTAACCTTAGAAAACACCTTCTTTTTTAAAGCTGAAGTTTCATTCTGGTGTCTGCACATGGGAGGGAGGAGATAAATCATATCCCAAGAGTGCTGTTCCTTTTATGGCACTGTATTAGAGCACCATGCTCCTACCAGGTAAACCCATTAATTCCCTTTGCTCCATCTCTTACATACTACACATGTTAAAAAAACAGATAAGAAAACCTCAGTGTGCTGTTACCTAGATTTAATAACACCAACTGGCACTTTTCACTTCTCAGCCTAACTTGAGAGACTGAAGAAAACCTATCATTATCATGGACCTTCACAGATCACCAGGTTTTGCTCTGGATTCCTTACCAGAGGTAGGTACCTCATAAGTTTGGTTTTGCTGGTTTAAAAACAAACAAACAATGACAACAAAACCCCAACAACAAGCAGAACACCAAAACTAAACACAGAAGAAACTCTCTTTCACAGACAGGAAAAGAGCATACCATACTTTCAGCCTTGATCTGAACTGCTCCATTTCTGTCCAAAGGTGAAGAGACACATATGAAGTGTTAAGGGACCATGAAAGCTCTCATGAATGAGATTCCTCTCCTGACTTCTATGCATTCTATACATTCTATGTATTTCAGATTTGGTCAGAAAAAAATACAACAGGGACACAAATACTGGTGTCTTTCAGACTGTTTCATAGCTAAGCAGGAGGCGTAACCCTGTGCTCTCTTTAGACCGGTACACACCTACAAAAACCCAGCATTTTGACACACAGAGAAGTGCCTGGGGCACAAGAGCCTGCTCTGGTACTTTTGGGCTGACAAAGGCTTCTTTATTTCCAGTTGAGAGAGCAGGGGAGAGCAAAGAGTGGATGCAGCAATTCATGCTCAAGAAGACAGCAGAAGCAGAAAAAATGTCACTGCATCTGACCTGAGACAGCCCTGCAGTTCTGGAGGGAGACAGCAGCAAGAGAGACTTACCTGTTTCTGAGACATGGCATATGAGAGCAGTCATGAGAAAGGCTTTGCTTTTCTCTGTGACAGCCATGGAGCCTTCATCTGCCAGGTGCCCTCTCCTTTGCATTGAAGAAGGGATGGATGGATGTCATGACAATCCTGGGAAAACTCTACAAACAGGATGGGCAAAGTGAGGCAACGGCAATATGTATAGAAGGCCAGATGCCAGCCTCTACATTAAGCCTGGAGATTCCCTTGGCCTACTCAGGTGCTATAACCTGTCTATTTTTACCCCACAATTGCCACTCCTGCACACAGGCACAAGGAAAAGCTTCTTTAGGTGTCTTACATCCACCACTTTGTTCTCAAGCAGGTTCCTCAATCAAACAGATGACCTACTCTGTGAGCTTCTCTTCAACAGAGACTTGAAGGAAATATAAACATTCTGGTCAGTCAGGAAGCCAAGTAGTGAACTTACATCTTTGCAAGCAATGCATCCCACACCTACAAGAAATCACAGGTGCAAACCCCAACAGACCCTCAAATCTCTAGAAGACAGGAGTTCTTGCCTGAATTTTATGTTTCATGTAGTCCAGAACAGGTCTAAAAGTACCACAAGGCAAATACCAGCAAAAGCAATGCACTACCACAGCTCTGCTACCGCATCACATCATTCCTCTTCAAGATTTATTGCAATAAGCACATAGCACAGGATAGATCATCTCAGCTGGATAACAGTGAATCCTTCAGAGAGACTGATGGGAGATAGCATGGAAAGGAGCCACCTGCTCAGAGGTTTAGGTCTGACACTGCTCCCAGGAGGGTTATGTGAAAGCTGTCTCTGGAATGAAGAGTTTTCAGTTTATAGGCTTTGTATTAGAAGAGCCCTCTAAGAAGGAATGTCTGTTTTCTGTCCCTTATTATACAAAATGAACAGGCTGGACAAAATGGAAAGAAGAAAGTAGAGCAGATAATGGTATCCTCCATTGAAGAGCTCTTTAATAATGGTCACATGTAAGTAGTAGTAGCAGTGACAGTGATGTCACCTGTGTAATGCTGATCACAGGAGGCCATGTTACCTGCTACGCAAGCCTGGGCTGTGTGCATGCAGAGGCTTGAGAGAAAACTTCAAGGCTCTCGAGATAGTCTGAAGTGGAGAGAGTTTGTAACAACAATATTACAGGCTGAAATAACCCCTACAAGTAGATGTGTTAAGAGAATGTGTGCAGAACTCTTCCAATTCATTGGCTCACTTCAGGCAATGTCTAGACATATCTAAAAAATGACAAATGAGCTTCCTCACTTTTGTTTTATCAGTTACATTGATGATTCAGCAGCAGTGAACCAGACAATGAGAAAAGAGGAGCAGTTGGTTAGGCTGAAAGCACAGGGACTTGCCCTACACTGACTCCCTGGACGTGACACTGTATTGCCACTACTTCAGCCTGTAAGCAAATCTGTAGGAACATATGTTACAGCAAATGTCTGTATTTCAAGTAAGTTGTTTACCTTAACATGAATTACCAGGGCCATTACAAGACAGCTGGAATGTCTGGTTCGTGTTTTGGTCAGCTCATTGGGCCCTACTCAGAGCGCCTTCTCAGCAGGCAGAACAGCCACATCCCACGGAACTCTGCGGCTGGAAGCTCTGCCACATGCAGAGACTCTTTGCTAGAGAGAAGTGCAAATCTGGTGTAAGCAGGTGCAAATTTCACTGAAACCAACACTGTGCTCTTAATACTCAGCAGCTCTGGCAATCTCAGTTTTGGTCTACTGAAGTCCTTATTCCCACGGTTTTTGTGAGATTGGCTGTCAGTCTACATCAACCATGGGACAGATTCCAGCTTGAATACCTGCCTGATAGCTAGAGAGAAAACTGGGACTGTGACAGCTCAGCTTAAAAGATTGCAAACACTGACTGGTTAGCTGCTGAGATGGCTATCATGAGCAAATAAATATAGCTTATTGCAATAAACTCTCCAGTTTATCCAGGACTTTCAAAACTTTAATAAATTCTCAGGTACATTTGTTTTCACACTGATATAAGAAACAAAACCAAATCTTCTACAACTCTCCTGGGGTCTACTTATGAGATGTCATGAAAGTTACACACTCCCTGAGCACTGGAGGTAAAGTATGCCCTTCTTAAATAGACCAGAAAATACATTCTGAAATTCTTCTGAGTTACAATCATGAGAAAAACCCCACAAAATAAAACCCTTTTATCACTCCCAGTGTACAAAAAGTCTAATGAATTTCATACTGAAAATGCAGTTAAAGGTAGAGGTGGCTTGAGAATACGTTCGCTCTCCCTTAAAATATCACCATTAAAATATCAGCATGCACAGTTCTAATGCTTTAGATTAAAAAAGAAAAAGTAAAAAAGAAACACCAAGGTGTACAAGAAGTCCCAGAAGTATCTTATACTGCTCTTACAAGCACATATTTGGCAGCTACAGCTATGCTTTCAATATGCGTTAGCATTATGAAACTCTTACATCTCAGCTAAAATCCATATCATAACTGGTTATCCACTGTGATTGTTTCCCAGGCTTGAATTGGTGACTTACAGAACTAGCACAGACTGCCCCAAAAAGAGTTCTGTACTTTAACATTTGCATGTAATTAGATACATGATTATTTGTAAAGCTCAAGTTATGCAATTCAACTTTGTAATGTGTTTCACAGTGTGAAGGCAGAGTTAATTCTAATATTTCCAACTGACACAATCTGAAACCTTAGTATTTATTCATAAATTCATTGGAAAACAATTTCAAATAATGAATCAGTGTAAGAATTTCACAACTATTTCTGAATAGGGAAAAAAGGAGAATTGTTAAATAAATTCTTTTTTAAGAATGATTCCTTTCTGACTCCATAGCAGCCTTCTAAAAGCTTAGCAAGGGAAGCTGTCAAAATGTTTGTTAATGTTACTGGGGCTCCAAGCTTATTTTTAATGAAGAGACCTGTTCAGGTTCTGGATAGAGCAGTTATTATATGGATCTCCTCACAATCACCAGCACTACAAACTGAGCCTGGGATCAGAGTCATGCTGCATTCCTTTGGTTCTGTTTAGCATCCAGGCAAGCAAGAAAAGCTCTACAGCCCCAGTGATAACCTCAGTACAGCACAGGGAACTGCATTGCCTCCAGTTTATTAAGCAGATTTGCACAGGTGCTAAATTGACAATGAACAATATTTTTCTTGTCACACAGTGGAAGGAACTGGAGGCAATCCTCTTCCCCAGATGTTCTAATGCTGCACTGGGACTCTCAAGCAATAGAAGATATTTTTGCCAGAAAAGTCAGCAAATGCAAACAATGACCAGATCATTAGAGCAAGACTACAGTTTTACCCAATTGTGTTTCAGAGTCAGATGAATATAAAGTTTCAAATGACACCAGAAACTTGTCATGCATTTCATGGGTTTAGGACTTCTAAATTATACATTTCTATTAACATTACTTTAAAGGGCAGTCTTATCAATTCAGAAGAGTTCGCATGGAAATAATTTAAACTCTGCTAGAATAAATATTTCAAGCTCTCCCTTTTCATTCCATTCTAAGAATATCCTCATGTAAGTGACAATTGTAATGTCTGTAGGATGAAATTTTTTTACCATTCAAATCCATAACTGTATTTGCAATGCTTTAAAGACAGTGTGCAATTGATTTATGGTGTACAATTGATTTATGCACTCAGTTTATTCATCACCTGAAAAAATGGGCTGAATGGAGATGTTCCTTGCTACAGATTTTAAATACAGTTTTTTCACCTGTGTTACATATTGACTCTTGATAGAAAACTAGTGTAGCTATATGGTGTAAACTGTGAATTAAGTAAATAGATAGGAGTAGACCCTGTCCTGAACATAAAAGATAGAGGCATAAGGAGGAGTGCAGGAAGCTCTGGCTCAGCAGTGATACATATTATATACCTCTCCCTAGGGATGGCCTTTGAATATCTTGAATACTAAAAAATATTTTAGATTAGCTTTGTTTCAGCCAGAGAAATACAAAAACAGGAACGAGATAGGAGACTTCATGCTTCCCATAATCCCATGAGTGGGAGTGTCTGTGAACTTCCTTTTCCTCTCATCAGCCTCTGTTTAGCAGTTTGCCCGAACATAATTTCCTGCTTGATGTAGGTATTTCATGTTTCAGATGTATTTTTGCCGTCTTTTCTTCCCCAAACACTGAACTGAGAGGCTGACATAAAGTTTCCCAACCAAGTTCTTAGGGAATCTGAAAAACTTCACATCTGTTTATTGTACATGCCAGGGCTGATAACCAATCACTAGAAACTTAGAACGGGGAAGGGGAAGGGGAAGGGGAAGGGGAAGGGGAAGGGGAAGGGGAAGGGGAAGGGGAAGGGGAAGGGAATTCTTTCCTTACAGAGGAAGGCATTGTGCCCCAGGAGCTCTGCACTTGCCTCAGCTCTTCTGCACCTTTACTCACAGAGAAGTGCCCTGTGCCTTGACCATTCAAACCACACCATGCACCCACAGAGCAAAAGTTGCTGCCAGCAAGAGCAAAGAGCTGAGGCATCACAGATGCTCATTAAACACACCCTCACTGGCACCAAAGGATGAGGGAGAGGCAGGAATGCTTAGGAGGAATCAGAGCTAGCCGAACAGCTCAGCTGCAGTGCGCCTTCAGGGGAAATGTGATCCTACAGCACAGTCAGAATTAGACCTCAGCCCTTCCTAAGCCTCAGTTTACCTTTTGTTGACTACTTTATTCATTTTGTTTTGGCGGCTGTAGCAGTTATCATTTAGATAAAATGTATAATACATACTTTGACACAAAACCAAGATAAAACAATTTGGTCTTGGTGTTTTGTTTGCAGAAAGCATGACTTTATTGCCAGTAGCTTTACAATAACACTGCAGAAACACTGATGGGTCCAGCTAGCATCAAAGTACACATGAGGACAAGGTGTGACTTTGACACCACAAAAACCAAGATGTTTCTTGTAGCCCTTACCTAGCTCATGCCAGATTTGAGGCAAAGTAAAAAATTTCTGAGCTTAAGCTTGCTTTTTCTGTTTCTGATTTCTGAGGAATTTTATCAGCTAATTTCTTTTCCCTAATAAAAATACGAAACAATTTAAAAACTACATCCTCCTCCCTATTTCTTCAGGCTGTATGCTGCATTATACCTACTTTAGACTATTACTAGAACTGGGCAGCACCTTAATTCTCTATTCCAGGGACATATCTGTACCTGCTTAGCAGGTACTTGTGCTATTATCCTTCAAACCTGCTACTCTGAGTACAGGTGTCAGCAGTTCTTCCCCACATTCCCAGAGCTGCATTCTGAGGCATCCTAGGGTTCTTTCTGACTCCAAGACACAGGACAACCATGTAAGCATCACCTACTAGCTGGGTAGCAGAAAGGAGAATGACACCCTCACACCTTCCAAAGTCTCCTGTGGCTTTGTGTTGAACGGGGACTCAAAAATAAGATAAATTCCACAGCCTCATCTTAGTGTCATCACAGCCAGATCCTGACTAAAGTCCAGCTGTGGATAAGCAATACAGTCAGGAGGACTGTGTCAGCATATCAACAGCAAGATACTATTTTCAAGGGACAGAATAATTTAGAATCATTAATCTTGCTGCAAAAATGGAATGGCAAAAGCAACTTTTTTTTCCCTTAGTCTTTTGGACACTGATTCAGAATACATTTAGACAGACATAGGAAGTTAAACACAAAATCTCCCTGAGCACTTACAAAGTGCTCAGGCATTTAAATGCCTTCATGAAGAAAGGCTTAGACCTCGAGGATAAGAGCCATCTCTCACTCTGAATATAAAAAATACCTGTCAGAGTAACACTACCTTAATGACAAACAGGGGATGGAGAAATTTGGGCCCTACCTTGTATGAATAAACTATTTTTAGTTGCTATCTGGAATCTTTCAGGATCACTTTGAAGATGAAAAAAAAAAAAAAGAAAAGTCACTTAGCCAGATGAATTCTACCCAGTTCGACAGCTAAACCTGGACTGACTCCATTGATTTTGGTGAAGTAATCTTTTCTTTATACCACTTGAAGAAAGAAATTTTGGCCTGGGATCATGTCTGAAAATGTATACTTTTCTAAGTTAAAAGAACAAAAAATATTTGGGAGGGCAGCGAGTTTAAAAGTAAACAACAAAAAAAAAAAAAAAGGAAGAGGAGAAAAAGAGAATATTTGGGGTAAGAGAAAGTGGGAAAAGGATGAAAGAACATGGAGACTTTTGAAAAGACATCCAATTGGATTAAAATGATGATAAATGGAGGTGCTGTGCAGGGGTCAGGCTCCTCTCGATAACAGGATCTGAGTGCTCTCAAACAGTTGGTGTCTGTCAGTTATATGGGAGCCCCCTTGGTCTCTTGTGACTAGAGTTTTTCATCGTGTGTTTCTGACAGGATAAAGCAGAGCAGCTAAACAGGATAATTCCCACATTCTGCTGGGTGAGTCATTTCCCTCATGCTTTTGAAAGCCTTGCAGGCAATGAGAGCTGTGCTGACAAAGCAGAGGAAGTGCACTTTTTCGGATTTCACAGGGCACCTGGTTCAAACATGTGTCGTTGTGACAGAGAACACCTGCAGCAGAGTTCTGCAGCAGTCTGGCAAGCACAGCCAACCAGCTCAGCTGGGGCCATGCACAACACATAGGCTAGAGGGCTCTATTCTTTATTTTTATGTTTATTTAAACCTTCTGGGCAGTAGGAAGAAATCTTCAGCCAGGGCACTTTTCTCTCTCATTAGATGGCGAGAGGCAATGACTGAATTAATGAAGCTGGCCAATGCAGAAACTCTACAGCAAAGAGCCCCATGTGTGAAAGAGTATATGTGTAGCTTATTGCTATTTGGCAAGGCTGAGATCAACTGGAGCATCACAGCATTAACAGTGCTCCTGAATGCCAGTTTAGCATTATGGAGGTAAAAGGGCTGCCACTGAGAGCAATCTGAGTGGCTGGTGAGGTTGTGGAACCTGGTGATTAGCAGCCTAATTACCCCCTGTGGCTCACAACTTATTAATCAACCATTAAAATAGTCATTTTCAAGAACAGACTCAGATGTGTCAGAAGAAAAAGGGCTGGGGTAGTTAGTCTGTAGCCACTTTGGGCCAAATTAAATGCAGATATTGCAGCAGCCAGGAATAATACCTCTGAACTGTTGAGTGTCTTAGACCCTGCCCAGAACCCTGGGCTCTCCAAAACTTGGGAGTGAAAAATACCTTTGGCCTATGACTTATCACAGACTCCTCTTTCTTCCCAGTTCTGATCATCCTTCTCACCAGGATGTGCATCCCATTTCTCTGCCCCAGTGCCGTAACACCAGACGTTCCAGGCAGAAAATTACAACCGCGCTCTCAGTGTCAAACATCCAGCTGGCCCCCGGGCTGATGAGCTGACAGCAGTTGCAGCTGAGCACTGAGCAGATCAGAACACAAATGTGCCCAGTCCACACTGAACCCCACTCATGCCTTCATGCAAAGCTGTCCAGCTTAACCCTATGCCAAATGATAGAGAAAACAGAAGGCAAAATAAGGTTTCACTTACACCATGGCTCAGCTGCACTCACATCGCCTCCCCAGAGCTGTAGCACCAGGATGGGAGGCCATCTGAGTGGGCTCCAGGGCAGACATGCTGAGTGAAAGCACCTGCCAGTGGCACACTCCACCAAAACACACCAGTGGACCCCAGCTGCTGGCAGACAGCAGATGGCAGGAGGCCTATCCCCCACTTGTTTTAACAATTTTAGCTCAGCCCATGATTTGTGCTTCCCGCTCTGTGCACGGTGGCCAGCCGAGCAGTCCAGGTGATCTCTTCATCACCATTTGCTCCTAACACTCATTCTTTTGTCTAGTCTTTATTCCTGCCTCTGCCACTGCTTTTGCAGATCTGTGTAAAAAAGGCAGGCTTGCTAAAACACTGTCCTCTTTTGACTCCTGCTTAAAAATGCCCCCTGCTGAAATGCCTGCAGAACCTTTGATAGCAGCCAGACCATGCACAAGAGGACACTTTTATCTTTCAATTTAATGAAGAATGTTTCATTGTTTAAGCTGCCTCTCTGCCTGGCCGGGGGCTTCTGCTTAGTCTCACATATTCATATGTGTAGCTAATCAGGTCCTCAGAAAAAGGACCGTCTTTATTACTTGTGTCCAGCACTGAGCACGACACTGTCCTGAACACATGCTGAGGCTGCAGTAGAGTAGTAGGATAATTCACGTGTTTTCAGATCTCATGGGCTTAATGAAAATCCCAGTGTGTTTTGAGAATTGGCCAAAGATGTCTCTGAGCACTGAGATCCTCTAAAGGAAAGGTGTGGCTTCAAAAAACTCCAAAAGGGCAAGAAGAATGCCTGTATCTTAAGGAAGAAAAAAAAACCAAAACCAAAACTAAAAAATAAAAATTTTAAAAAAAGGAAAAAGGACTTGAGAAAAAAATAATAGAGCTAAAATTCAATTCCCAGAAAAATGTTGGAAAAATAAACAAATTCCTTGTATAACTTGAAGGAAACAAAAAGATGAGTAATAGCCAACATGGATTTCTCACAAAGACACCGTGTCAAAACAGTGTAACTTCTTTCTATAACAGGGGAATAGCTGTAGGGGAAAAAAGAAAATGTCACGTATCTTGACTTCAGTAAGGTTTTTTGACACTGACATGTTACTTTGAAAAAGCAGATGAGGAAATGTGGGCCAGACAAAAGTACTCCAAGGGTCAGGCAGTGCAGACTTGGTTGGAAAATCATTCACTGTCAAAGCAAAAAGATGGGCCTAGTGAGGTTCCACAGGGATGATTTAATGTTCTCACTGAGGCCTAGATGACAGATTAGTGAGGACACGCACCAAAGCTACAAATGAGGCAGAGATCAACCAGCAGCAATCTACTGTACTTGTACAGAACAAGGCTGGGCAGCAGTTCTGTAAAAGGGATCACAAACTGAACATGAGTTGACAGCACCATAGCATTCCTTATGGGGAAAAAAAAAAATAAAAGGAAAAAAGGCCACATATCTTCCTGTACAAACAACAGCATAATATGTATATCTTATGAAATAATGTCTTCAGCCTATTATTAAGGCTTCCACTGCAGCAATAACTAGGCAAAAGACACCCAGACCGAGCTGGGAGACAAAAGGAGATTGACAAGAAAAGACAGCATAAAGACTGCATAAACTGTTGTTGTTTGGTGTGGTGATGATAACAAGGAGGGGAACTGTGCTGAGTCCTGAAATACAGAAAGAGCAGCTTCAGAGGAAGCAATGAGTTTGCTTTTCCACCAGTGGTGGGCAGGATGAGTTGTAATAGGCTGAAATTAGCACAAACGTCAGGTTAATCATTAAAAATTCTAACAGCAGTGTACCATAAAACTAGATTTTCTAGGGAGGCTATCAAATCACCAAAGGTTTCTAAAAATGTTAGACAAAATATCTTCAAAGAACAACATAGGTTTAGGTATAAGTGCGTTAGGACAGGGAGCTGGACTACACCTTCATATTGAAATAAAAAATAGTGCTAAATTAGATCAACTTGAGCCCAAAGTTCAAAAGCACAAATATTCTAGTGATTCAGTTTCCTAAACTGATATAATCAGGGAGGATTTTGTTCCTCCATGGTACACTTTTCATAGGTAGTCTTCTGCCTGCAAAATGAAGGCAAACATTACTATACTACATTAAGAATTTACACACCATTTGCACAGGTATAAGCAAGAACAAATCCTTGTATTTACATAGTGTTGCATTGGACAGTACGATATGAAGCTCAAAGTTGTTTCTCTGTTAGAATAACAAAAGCACAATCCAGCTACCCTTTTGATACTGCATTTTAACCCTTATTTCTCCTGAAAGAGAGGCATGTATCCATCTGTGCAGCCAATTGAACTCCTTTTCCATACTCCTGCTAACAGAATCTTATTACATTGCTCTGGTGTAGCAGCAGGTCTAAGGTGCTGCTGAAAGGAACAGGACAGACTCTCAACTTGTGATGTATGAGTGTAGCTTTAAGTGTGGCTAACACATCAGTACACTTGTTTCATGCCTAGAGTCAAATCATTGCAAAATGTGATCTTAGATCTTAAAACTAGGACTAAACTCAGTTAACACTTGACTAGGAGACTTTAAAAGAAAAACCAAGGGCTGGGGGAAGTGTTCCACAAAGCTTTTAACCAGCTCCTCAGCATGGTGCTTGAGGTCACTCTGGAACAAAATGGGTCATGTTTCAGACAGAAGTCTTGTGGTTATAAATCTGCAAAGAGAAATGAGAGGCGAGGTGGGATGGGGTGGGGCAAGGCGAGGCAAGGTTGGAAAAAGGAAAAGGGGAAAGGGGAAAGGAAAAGGCAACAAAAGGCAAGGGAAACAAGAAAAACAGCTGCTACAAAATAAAAGACACTTCAAAAAGAAAAGATTGGCTATGAAACACACAGAAGTAAAAGTCCATGTTTTTCATTTTGAAAATTAAAATGCAATGTTCCAGTATTTTAATTTTGTTTCCTGCAGAACTTCTGTTCTCTTAAAAAACTATAGTTAACATATCAGAATTTTGTCCTAAGCAGGAATTAAAAAATCTCCTGACATGCAGAAGTTTTCCACAGGACAGAAACTCCAAATGTTGCTCATGTCTATTTCATTTTTTTCCTTTTTTTTTTTTTTTTTTTTTTTCCTTTTTCTACCAATTACATACCTTTGTCATGTCACAGACAAGAGGGTCTGTGGAAATGTCTTACTCTGGTAAAGCTGTCAAGAGGTTCCCAGCTGTGTACTCTGCCATTCTCCCAGGAATTCCTGCTCTGACAGCAGGTACTGCTGCCCTTCTTGGGAACTGACTCCTGGAAATCACTTGGGTTTTCCTTAACAGTTTGAACTATATTTTACAGCAATTCTTAAGATGCTTCACAAATAGGCAAACCAGAGGTGCAGGCAAAAATGCCTGAGAAAAGGCAAAGGTAAAGCTGGTGCAGGCAATGAAACCACCTTGTGCTGGGCTGAGGACAACAATAACAACAACATAATTAAATCTCCTCCAAAAACAGGATATTTTCAGGAGCCAGACCAGGCTGACTGTGTGCTTGTGCTCATCCAGTGTAAGGCTTGTTGCACCTCCTCTTGATAAACCTGAGTGCTGACGAACCTTACAGCAAGAGTGCAATACATATCATTACTACACAAACAGGAGCCAAAAGAGCATTTGCTGTGGGTATGTGGCCATCAGCCCTGGAAGGCTTCCCAGAAACACAGTATTTCCAGCAGCCCCTTCATGGATGAGAGGGAGGCTGTCCATCACACAGGGATCAGCATTTTATTATTGCTGTACTGATTAGTTGGGATTCAGCCCAAGGAAGAGGTGCCTTGGAATGGTGTGCTCTAATTGATTTAACCAGTGCAGCACAAACCCTGGTGAGTATTCTTTTTTTGTTCATGGAGAGACAGAATCTTGCAGGAAGATCAAGATGAACCAATAATCTGTCATCTTGGGATAGACACTTTAGCCAGCAGCACAGGAAAAGGAAACACACCTTCCTGTGGTGACACACTTATAATACTCCCATATTCCCAAAATTGCTGCTGTGCTGTGTCAGCACAAGAGGGTGGAGAAAAGGCACAGCAGTCCAAAAGGGAAGCTGAGAGAAGGACAAGAATTGAGGACAGGCTGAACACTCCAGCTGAGGGAAGGGCCTTGCTTCAAAAGTGATCTGGCCATGGATGAAGGTGAGACCATCAGCCTCACCACAAGCATCAACATTCCATCTGTTCATCCCAGCTTCACAACTATAGACTCAGCTGAGGGTGGGGGAAGATATCTTAGAAGGGAAAAGGCATTGTTCATAGTAGGTAAGACAGAAAATCAAGCAAAATCCATTTTGGATTCTTTTCTTTGCTCAGCAGAAGGGGAGACTTGGCAGACTTCTTTTGAAAAAAAAATGGAAAGGTAAGCTAAGGAAAGCCATGCTGGGCTACCAACATTTCAAAGCCTGATACTGGGGCTGAGAGAAAGACTCATCTCCTTCAAAGGGGATCACAAGTTTTCCAAGAATTAAGTTACATCACATCCCATTTTCACTTTGACAAAAGTTATATATCAAATCAGAATAATTCATCTAAGCCTTGCAGATAATTTCTTCATCAACATGCTTTATTAAAAAAGCAATTTCAAAAAATCCTGACCTTTTATAGGTCACTTCTTTTTTCCTAACCAATCAGATCTCATTGTTCCTTGAGGTCCTAATCAATTATCAGCCCATTTATTTCACTTGAAATGAAGACTGTGCCCAATTAATTCAGAGATGCATTAAAGTGAAAGCTTTTACAATTGAAATGAATGTTTTTTACTTTCTGTCATGTTCTGCTCTGGGAAATTAAGTTTAAATAAATGTTAAAGGAATTGTCAATAATGCATTGCAGAAAGGTCAGGGTGGTCAGGCATTAATACAAGGGGTGTTTTTATTTCTTTGTTATTAGAATGTATTTTCTTCTTTTTTCAGGTAAAAGAGGAGAATTGTACAGCTACATACCTGTGGTACAGTTGAAGCTTCATTGAAGTGAATTGTGATTTGATACCTTCTCAGCCATGGCCATTTCCTGTCTATTCTTCTGTCTTAATTAATGAAAACTTAAATAGGCTTTCAATTTTATCATGCATCAGGTAGACTGAACTTTGTACTAGTTAAACAGCTCATTAGAAAGACTGGTTGAAGTAGAGATGAGATCTCTGATTCTACAGAAGAAGTCTCCATCCATTTGAAGCTGCAGTAATTTCTTAGAGAGGTAAGACAGACAGAGAGACTGTTTTTAAAGTGGTAAAGAATGTGCCAGCTGTACCTGCTCATAAATTTCCTTCAGTTTAGTTTAGTGGAATAAGGTTTGCCTCCTGCAAGGTTTTCTGGGTATCTTCTCCATGTGGATGGAGTGTGTGGAAACCTATATCCCCTCTATCTTTGTAAGAGCCTTAGATGAGGGGACACCACGTAATTCCTAGCAGGTTTTTCAGTAATAGCCTTCTGCAGGCATAAGAAACTTATCTTCCCTGCAGCTCTGGCAGACAGGGAAAAAGTCCCTCTGTTTTATAGAGGTGATCCTTAGACAGAGAGGAGCTAAGACTAGAATCTGTAGAGGGAGCCTGGCATCCCTGGTGACCCAGCAGCACTCTGCTGAACAGCCAGGTGGCTGTCTAATGAAAAAGAGCACACAACACAATGTGGTCTTGTTAGTGTTTAGTAAAGGACCCTTTGCACTTTGCATTTTAGGGAAGACCTGGGAAGCCCTACGAATACGGAATATCTCCATACTCACATCTCAGCAAATCTTGGGTTACATACAACCAGTTTCGTGTCAGTCAGGGAAAACATCAGCATCTCTTTAGTATAATGCCAAGGCCTCAGTGTCATGGGAACTCTCTCTGTGGGCTACCTTGGGACTTGAGAAGGCAGGGTTGTGCCAACACAGCATTTCTGTTTTCTTGTTCTGCTGGAGAGGGTTACAACAGAAACGAGCAGTGATCAGCTTCCCCAAGCACTGCGTGGTTCCTTATCTTACTGTACAGGAGCACCCCGTCCTTCCACCTCTCCCAGAGCACGCACTGAGCTTTACCACACAATACAGGCTAATCCCACACCACTCATTGCACACTGACTAAATGTGTCTGGAGAGCTGGGTTTGGCAGTTGCTTTGGGATTAGGCAGAAATCATTTAGAAGTGCCTTACGAAGCAGAACTGTACTTACCTCTTCTGCTGTTGTATTCCCTGCTAGAACATGTAAGCCAAGGTATAGTTACAAGTGTGGGAAAAGGAAAAGCTGGTTTCAGGTGGAATACATGCCTTCCACCACAAATGCCAACAGTTTAAAAATGGATTGTTTTAAACCTGGGAGTTTTCACATATAAAATGGCTTTGCTGATGCAGGAAAAAGCATCTTGTTCTTCCTCTGATGGCTCAGTAGGGAATTGATGCAGAAAACATGCCATGTGGAGGAAGAGGGCTAAAACTAAGCTCCCCAGTGTTACCCATTTGTCTTTTACAATGTGGCTGCAATTATGGTGTTTTCATTGTTTCAACAATCTGTACAGAATGAGCCAGGGTCCCCTCTGATTTTAAAAAGTCCCTGGTCAACAATGATACTGCTTTAAAAAATCTGGGTAGGAGGCTAGGAAACACAGATTTGAACTTCATGGGAAAACTTCTGTTGCTCTCCTCGGTTTCCTGCACTTTAGTGACTTCACTTGCAACAAAAAATTCATCCTTCAAATGAGATACAAGTTTCTGTGTATAAAGTGGAAGCAGTTCAAAAGCAAGAAGGTTCTCCAGTTTACAATCAGTTTGCCATGCAGCTGCCATTTTTCAGAGAAGATAAAAAGAATGCTTAGGCCTTCCTCCAGTGTTCTAGTTTCAGCATTCAGCATTCTTCTTTTTTTCTGTAGCTTTTTGGTGCTTGTGAAAAGAGAAATACGCCAACCAAGCAATTGTGGAAACACAACTCAAATACAATTAATTCATTTTCTGCTGGAGTTTGCAGGGAGCCTGAAAAATCAACTTTGAGAAGCATGATCTGCTCTTTTCATTTCAAAGCAAGCTAGTTCACATTTGAACTGTAGTACCCAGCAATTCCACTAGCTCCTCCACAGTCCTTGGCATGTAAGAATGGTTAAAGAGTATAGCACTATGAAGATCTGAATTATGGTTAGGTCCTTAACCACATAAGGCAGCACAGGAGATCTATGGTTGGCTTTCATGAAGAGGAGCTAACTCTTAAAAGTTTGAAAAATACTGCTCCAAGATTCTAAGCATCCTCAATTCCCACTGAGCTCCAAGTAATTAGGTAATGGAGCTTATTTTCAATCTTTATCCAATACTCTTCTTAAAGCTTTAAGCCAAAATACATCATCACTCATTCTGAGCTGCTTCCTATCCTATGAAGCTGAACCAGCACTTACTACTAAACCTGTCTCTGGTTTCAAATTCATTGCTTGCTATCACACCCCAGGAATGGGGCCAGCAGGTTTTTAGGGATTTATTTGCAAGTCCAGATTAGTACTGATTCATTTGCCACAACCATCTGTATTTCTTTAAAAGGGGTACTTATACATTTAACTACCTTCATTTAATATTATTCCTTAAGCATCAAACAAAATAACTGGAACTTTGTGGAAATATGGATTCAATCAGTGATCATTGGCTATTTTTTTTTTTTTTTTGCCTCAGTTATGAAAGGAGATGAGGTGTTTAAATTACTAGATTTCACATGTGGAAGGAATAAGTCTGAAGGAAATAGCATAGGATTCCTTCCAAGCTTGAATTACAAATTATCCCAGGACCCAGGAGAGGAGCAGAGCAAAGCAGAAAACAAGATTTGAGGAGATTCTTTGTCAAGTTAGTTTCTCAATCAGCCTTGAAAGGCACCTTGAGGACCCAATTTCTTCCTTATGCTGCATTCCTTCACTGGTGTAGAAGCTTAAGGGCTCCAGTTGGTACCTTTTTCAATAGCTGTTTATATGATGTGTTGAAGTATTTATCTTACAATAATGCATGTTAATGTCAATTTTGCAAGAAAAATGAAGTAATAGATGCATTGCTCCCCTCAAAGAATTTACTTGTTAATGTGAATCTTGTAGGTACATGCTACTCACATATTACCAACCTACAGGCTCAAAGGGATTCTTTAAAAAAACCTGCATAAGGTTTAATAGGTGAATGTTATTAGACTGTTCAGATATCAGATGGGGGAAATTCACATCTTCCTTTAAGCCCTTTCAATAAAGCAAGAATCTCCATCTCTTCTCTTACCATGCCAAGTTTCTTTTCCTAAACAGGCAGTTCTTTCAGGCAGGCCAGTGGGAGTAAATGATATGAGTATTCATATTAATAGTCCAGGAACTATAACCAGCTACATGCCAGTGGGTGCTGTTCCTGCTCTGAATACCCACAAATCTAGAGAGAAATCTCTGCCTAGAGGTTATCTTTAATTTGGCATCAAAATAGGGGAAGACAGTTTCCCTCTCTGGTGCAATGCAGTTCCCATGTCAGTTGGTGCCAAAAGCATTCTGCAGAGAAATAGCAGTAAAAGGAAAACCAGCAGCCAAGTTCTTATATAATGCTTTAAATTTAATTTTTAAATTTCTTTTTTAATAATTGACCTGTCAAGATAATTACTGCAGATCATGAGACAGTGTCTCCAGCACATTTAGGAAAAACGAAACCATTTGGAGGAGGATACACATTTTCAAAGGGATCCCTGCCTGGAATGGAATGCAATTTCACTGTCATTGTAAGGATTAGGGAAGAGGGGCAGGAAGGGCACATGAGGCTGGGGTGGGCTGTGGTCTTTTGTAATTTTAGCTTTTGTCAGGCTTTTGAGAGTTAAAAAATCCATTGGCAGATGAGCTTGCTCTGTAAAGGATCCAATTGAAATTAATGAGATAGATTTTGCTTGGAGATGACTGCAGTGCAACAGACTTTCTCAGTGACAGGCTAAGGGTAATGCCACATCTTGCATTATTCAGTGTACAGTTTGCATAGTCTGTAACTGTAAAGCCTGGTCCACTTTGTTTGACTTTTATGCTTATGTCCAATGGGGCTTGTTTACACTCTGCTTCCCCCTCAAACTTTTCTCCTCCAAATACTCTCCAGGGAGGATGAGCTGGAGCATCTCTGCAGGCTGTTATGCTGCACCATGCCACAAATTCAACCCATTAATATGACAGCACATCTGATCCCAACACTACTGTCCACCACCCTCTAGTTCTCCTCTGGGAACAGCTGCTTTTAAATGACAGACACCACTGTCTCATGCTTTGATATTCAAAAGCTTAGTGGACCGTGCTCTGTGCACTGGGAAGAGAAATATAAGCTGAATCTGCCTGAGAAGAATTCTGCTGCACAGTTTAGCCTCCTCTGTTATTTTAATGCAGCACTGACCAGATAATAAAATCCTTAATATTGAATATGAGCTTCAGCAGTCACAAATGTCATCAGTTTGAAGTGGAAGCACATATCATCCATTCTAGTACAAAAGAAGCCTGAATCATGGCTCCTTTGAAATCAATATGAAAGCACTTCTTAGACTGAGCAGGCCAGAAAATGATCGTAATTATCATAAAACATAAAATTTCACTTCCCGAATGGAGCAGGCATGTTCTTTTTGGGTGTAGAGGTGTGTGGGATGGGCAACAGGACATGACATATACAGCCAGATGTTTCAGTTGCTCACCAGACATTTCCATTTTTAAGCACACTTCTAGGTGTAACAATTGACAAGGGAACAGCAAGAAAGCAGCCTAAGTATCACTGCTTAAAAGGTCTGCTTGAGTCTGCATATAGACTGAAATGCCATCTTTGAATTGCTCCTGTCCAATCCTGTTTGGATTCCAAACAGAATGCTTTAAGTGGCAGTATTACTTCCTAACTTCTCTGTTGCTCAAAGGCCTTTGAAAAGAAGAGGAAGGACCAGTGTGACATGAAGTACTAGGAGAGGGTGTCCAGTAATGATGCAGAGATAGAGCAGCACTTTCATTCTGCTCAGTTTAGCTTTTAAGTACTTGGACAATGCACTCCAGAGTCCTGGGTAGACCTACAGCTTAGACCTATCATTCTGTATTTATTAGTTGACCCTGAATTTAATAAGAGACAAATCATCCTGTTTTATTTTTGACAGGTAAGCCGCATGACAGACTTACTCTTACAGGATACCACTATCTGAGAGGCTACAGATGATCACTCCTGAATATTCTAAGGCTATATGGCTAAGCAAGTACAAGTAGTAGAGGAAGAGGATGTTCCAAAAATGCAGCAGGCCACAATTAAAAATAAAAGAGAAATATTTTGAAATCATTCTTAACCTTGACTTAATAACCCCAAGAACAAGAAAGCCCTCATGGCCATTGCTATAAGACCAATCAGATGAAGAGAGTTTCAGCTATTTGAAGCTCTATTATTTGCACTTCTTTTATTTTAAGATATCTACCCAAGCCCCAGATACTATCCTGTGTTTTTGTGGTGCCTGGCAGGTTTTTAAAGCTGCTAGTACATTGGGACATCTTCATGTCTGAAGCAGAACCTAAATTTCACTGCAGAAAGGAAAGGGAATTGATCTGCTCTGAGTCACAATTACAAATTCAGCTTCAGAGCACTTTGAAAGCTGCCATGAGGCATTCCCAGCAGGAATTACTGTCCAGCTGGGACCAAGCAACAGTGTCTGCCTGACTTCAGAAGCCATAAAAATATAGAAGCAACACTTAACACTGAAAGAAAATGCCTTTTTTCCCCCTTCCCTATCTTGTCTCTGCTGCTTAAATTGCCACTTAACATTATTCAGAAAGGGCTCCTTAAGAAGCTTCCATTCTGTTTTTTAGGAGATACTAAATGAGAGATCAAGGCCAGATATGACCAAAAATCAGCTTTGGGGAAAAATGCTGATGTTGAAACCAAGCACTCCACACCTGAAAAAGTGTTCACTGCATAGGCAGAAGGGAAAAAGAGGGTCAGGAAATATATATGTATGTTTCTGTATGACCTCAGCTCTGTGTTCAGTTTCCCATTCACAATTCACAATGCTTGTTCTGGAATTAAACAGAACAGAATATGAACAAAAGCCTACTACTGCCTTGTATTCCTCCTGATTTTGGCTTGTTTCCTTTACCCAAAAGCTCAAAGGCTTTCCTGGCCAGTGTTTCTGGAAAGAGGTTGGCTGGTATGCAAGTTTCTAGCTGCTCCTTGACTTAGAGTAGACCTACTGGGAATTCAGGTTGTCCCAGCAAGGGGCTGTGGCAACCTAGGTCAGCAAAAGCCCTGCTGCATCAGGATTGAAATCAAGAGCAGAGCTTCTCAGCACCTGTGTGCTTCACCTAGGCAACTCCCACCTGCTGCAAGTGTCTGAGTCACTCTACACAACCAAACCAGAGCTTGTCTCTGCCTAGGGCTCTATGTTCCTCTCTGGATTGAACTATTCCCTGACCCACTAAAAATAATGAGATTACCTGCCGGGGTCAGCCCCGCTATGAACTCCACTACCTACCTGTTCTTTTGCACCCAGCATCTCTCTTGGAGTGTAACTGAGCACAGCCCACTGTCCCAGCCACAGATTGGATACTCTCATGTGAGCCCATATATGAGGGAACAGATCATTAAAGAGAACTGAAATGCTTTGCACATGGAGATTAATGCAAGATATTCAATGCCTTTAATGGTGGACTTTAGCCTTCCATGAGGTCATAGGAAAGAGCCAGAGATAGGACAAAATGGGTCTTTGATTGATGTCCCACTGAAATCTGGAATAAAGTCAAGAATGGGACTTCTGATAAGGCTTTCATGGTAATACCTTCCTGTGGATATACTAAAGAGAACACATTCCTACCCCTAGCAAGCTCAAAGCAGCTGTCTCTAAGTACCTAAGTGCAGTAGCTTGCAAGAAAAACAAAAAACTCCCTGACTGGATGACTGTCTTTACAAACCTGCCACTACTTTAAAAACCAACAATCACACCAGAAAACAGGGACATGCTGCCAACTCTGTTATTCACAAATGCAGATAAACCTTGATGGCACAATATTTTTCCCAAGTGATATTGTGACCCAGAGCTACATAAGTGCCTCTGTCTCCCCTTTCCACCTGGATGCATCTTTCTTGGCACATTTGCTACTACACTGTATTGCTTGGTAAGAAATCAGAATTCAAAGAGCAGGGATGTATCAGTCTTCTGATTCTAAGAAACACGTGAGTCAGGCAGCTCCTATTTAGTATGCAGGAGAGAAGCATAAGTGCCTTTTATGGTTAAACATAGTTGCTATCTTTGTTGAGGAGAGGAAAGGGGATGTCCCCATTATAATCTATGATTTATTTCTCTGAGCTCTGCCTGACTGTATTTACAGTAAGTTTCTTCTTTCAGAAGCAGGTAGGTTCATCTACAGTTTCACAGTGGTCACAGGAGGATTTTCCTTCCCTCCTGGAAAGTATCCAGTCTTTTTTCTCTCTAAGGACAGGGTAATCCCCCCCTGCCTCAAGAAGAACAGAGCTGGAAACCTGCCATGGAAGACTGTCGCATCAGTTTAATTTTACTGGTAACAATAAAGAGGGTCAGTGCCCAATTCTAGAGACAGTGACATGCATACTAAAGCTGCCGGTTTTCCAGCCCCTGCTCCTTGAATAAAATGATAGAGAGCTGTAGCGTTAGAACTGCCTCTAGCACGCTGCAACCAGAGGGTTGCCAAGGAGCCAAATGCAGCAGGAACTCACCTCATTGCTTGGAAAGACTCAGAATTACAGCTTCTGCTTCAGACAGGAAATAATGTATGAGCCCTGAGACTCTACTGTAGACATGCAGTCTATGGGAGAATATAGCACCTCTTTTTATGCCTTCCTGTCCTATTCCAAGCTTTCTTATTTGACCTGCACAGGCATGTGAAGGATAAGTCCCAAACAAAAAGGTGCTCTTGGGATGGCAGCTGAGGAAGCCATGGTTTACCTTCGCCACCTGTGCTTCTGGAGCAGTACTCCCTTCTCCAGCTCAGGGAGACCAACTGAGCTGTCGGATAAGTATGCTCTTTATGGCCACAATCACCAGGTGAGTTGACACAGCTTAAATGTTAGGCTTTCACTAACCCCCTTCATTTTGAGTGAAATGTGATAGGCAGCACTCACAAGAGCAGCTTCACCAGTAGATTACACAGGAAAATATCTTCCACGAAGAGCTAGTGACAAGTTGCCAGCCAACTTGTGTGACAATGTGGGTGCAGATAGAAAAGGATGTACCACCGATGTGAAAGCTCAGTTTCAGACAGTCTCAAAGCTCATTAAATCACTGAGTGTAGTGGCTAAGCACTTCTAAAGATGTAAAACAAATCAAAGGGAAAGACTGGGCACATGCCAGACCTTTCGGAGTGGAGACCTAAAATACATGTTTACTTCTTGTTTTAGACAGAAGATGCCCATTGCAGTAGCACAGCATTTTCTTTGTGGTTTTTCTGCCCCTAAAACTCTTCCAAATCTGTTTTAATGCTGCTAAAAGGCTTTTGTGTTGTTTTTCTTTCCCAGAATCCTTGTTCACAGCCTGCAGATATAAGCAGGTCTGCTGAGAACAAGGAAAAAATTTACAGTGTGTTTTATGAAACAGTATCATGTATGTAGCATTGCAGAGGTATGTGCTCCAGAAATCTGGACAATGTGAATACCACATCCTTAAATGTACTCACAGGATTGTGACAGTGATGTAGGTATGTAAAGTTGTGTTCCCAGAGTAGTAATATTTGATATTATTAGCATACAAAAGAGCAGAACACATTTAAATGCTATTTAGTTGCTCCTCCTCTCAAGATTACAGATCTTTAAAAAATACACTGTCTTATCAAACTTGAAAGAGCCTGGTCTATTGCTTCATATAAGATTATATCTTTACTACACATTGGAATACCATTATTTATTACACATGGTGTATTTTAATAAGAAATTAACTTTCTGTGGATCACACTTGTGAAATAAGTTCCATTGGCCAGCAAAGTTTTGGCTGAAAAGTGTTACTGGCTAATGTTGTCAAGGATGATGTCTCCAAACAGAGTAACTGTGGCACAGTCTATTCTCTAATTGTGCTATGAGCCCCTCAGGCATTAAACTCAGCTGAAACTTCATAAGGGAAAAAAAAGAGTAAAAATAAGGGAGGGGCTTCATGAAATTCCTATATTTTATTATGAAAATTCAAACTAGTGCTAAAGTTCTTTGTAGCTGAAACTGTCCATAGACTTCTAAAGATCTATATGCCTCCAAAACCAGCAAAAGGCAGTCTGATCTATAATTAAACCTGGTCTACCAGAACACTGAAGTAATTCCAAAATATTAGCTTATCCTGGTGGGATGCTGAGTTGCTAGGAAGACTCCTTATTTCCCATGTTCTTTTGGCTGTTACTTTCCAGAATATCCAGATTCCTTCCCACAATGAAAGAACTTGTAAGACTTATGAATGTGTTTAGGTTGGAGTAACTCCCCGTACAAGATCTGAAATGAGAAAGTCAAACTACTATATCCCTGCACTCCAGTCAGCCAACACTAACACTGTGTTCAAATGAGCTAGCTTGAAATGGGAAGAAAGGATTTGAACCTCACAGACACTTTCATTCTGTTACATGAGGACATTGGCAGGTTGAACAAGATGGCTGGGCTCTAAATCTGTTCTTAATACCCTAGAAAAAAAACCTAAACGTGCCCCCCACCCAAAATGGAAAATAACCCCACCCCAAGCCTCTAAGTATGTTTGAGACATCCTCAGTGGAAAACATCTGGTCATTTCTTTAAAAAGAAAAAAAAAAGGGAAAGGAAAGGAACATTAATGATGAATGAGAAAGAGGGCAGAGAAACAATTATATTTTTGTAACGCCACTCTATAAATTAACGGTATACTCCAGCGTGAACTCTATTCGTTTTTGGTCACACATCCCAGGAAGGAATTGCAGTGACAGGGAAAAGCAAAGTCACAAGTGCTCTTTCTGTTCTGTGTTTGCCAACACACTTTCATCTGCTTTCACACATTTTACTCCTCCATGTCATTTTGACTCTTTAGCTAGATCCTTTGTTATGTGAAAGGCCTTTTCTTCACTGGTATTGTCTACTTCTGGAAATTCTCTTCTTCTAGTCTATGGACTGAACTCCAAGTGATTGTAGGATTTTTTAATGACTTATCAATGTCCTTCTCAAACAGACTCCCACAGGAATCTTTCATGTTAATTAGAGTCACCCATCCTCTTGGAACAACTGCTTTACAACCTGTGCTCTAAATCCCTGTGCTTTTGTCATACCCAAGATAGTTCATGTATGTTTTGTGTCAATTCCCCTGTTATTACTGCTTCATTGACTGACTTCTCCAAGATCCCCCTCGGCAGCATGTATGCAGTATCTATGTATTGAGGAAAAAGCTGTTTGCATGAGCTGTTAGTCCACCTCTAAACAGACTGTGGGAGAGTTCTAACTCTACAGTCACATGTATTTCACTAAAATTTTACCTCATCAGTTTATTCAGAGTCACTTCTTTCTTTAAAGTTACAGGACTCTCCTCACACCTCCGTGACCTAAGCTGTCCTTTGGGTATACTTCATAGCCTGGAATTACAGTATGTTATTGATTTTTTGCATCATATTTCAAGCTTTCTGTTGAATAATGTCTATGCCATCAAGGTCCTCTTCTCATAGTAAGCAGGAGTGTCTAGGGCTGTCAATCTTACTGCCATTCATAAGTACTAACATCCACTAAAAATAAATTAGAACAAAAGTGATGTGACAATGAAAAGCTGTAATGGGAAGATACAGAAGAAAAAGCCTTTTGTCAAATTTTACTCACATGGAGTGTGTCATATAACACGACCCAAACTGTTTGACAAGAACAAATTATAACAAGATTCCCTATCAAAATAAGCCAAATCCATTAAAATTTACAAATAAATCCCAGTTATGAGATCAGGAGCCTGTATTACTGGAAACTCTGTTTACTAAGTTACACAACTGAATTTAAAAATAGCAAATGTTCATATCAATAATCAATCAAGGGCTCCTTACTTTTTTCATAAGGGAGGAATTTTTCAAATCTTCAGCTTCAAAACTAGATGGTGGGATTCCATAGGGTTACTGTAATATTGAATAAAACAAAAATATAAAACATGAAAAAAACCTGACATCAACAAAATGTAGATTAACTGCAGGAACAGACAAAAGGCCACAGCAGCAGATCAAAGAGACAGCAGCTTGGCAAAGTATGATGGAGCATTACCATAATGAATTTTGTGAGTAAGCAGTGTCCTTTAAAATAATTCTTTTGATCTCTTAAGAAGGCATTAACTATGATCAAGAAAGGGTTTACTTAGCAAAAAATAAAAACTGAATAGGCTTATATAGGATTTAACTTTAACCCATTTCCAGCACCTCCATCATGATGTTTCATAGATTTGTAACAGGCTTACCCTGATTATCTAGTCTGGCCTTCTGAATTTCAGCCAAAAGAACTTCATGCAGCAATTCCTGACTTGTACTCTCTGAGAGAAATTTCCTCCTGTTTCCTTTCATGATTAAGAATAAAAGTGAGAGACCAGTCAGACATTTAAATTTAACTATATTCCAGATCATTTTTCTGGACTAGAAGGAAATGCAGCTCATCAAGTACTTGAGATTAAATTCAAGGTTTCCCTGTAACAAACGTAAAATTGAACCTTCTCAACCTGACAGCAGATAGAGGGAGTTGGAGTGCTCTTAGGCTCCTAAGATGGAATAGAAAAGGCTGACAGAAAAGACCTGAGAATCTGGGTTTGCTGTTCCCACTGTTCCTGTCTGCACAGTAGCTTGGGCAACAAACACTGCTGCCCATACAGCCAATTCTGCCATCCCATTTCTCTCCATCCCACAGTAAAGAGCTATCCACACACACACACACACACACACACTCTTCTCTCAGGAAAAACAGGAGCCATCAGCAGTCAGTTTTGCAGGGGACTGCAAACCAGCAAAAGCGTGGGACTACAGTTGCTATGGGCAACTGGCTGCCTGTGTCTGTTTCTCGACCAGGCCTCTTCTGGGCTGTGCTGGGCTTTCAGTGAACAGACAGAACTACAGTACCTCGGCAGGAAGAGTCTAAAAGATTGGAGGGAACATGCCTTTCTCTGTTCAGTTTTTGATCCAAACTAGACTAGCAAGTCTACAGGAATCACGGAGCAGACTGTTGCCCACCTAGGCATCCAGCTGCCCACTGGTGCATCTGACAGGCCAGGCCATGCACCGACACATCAAAAAGACCTGTAATTGTCATTACAACTGACATAATGAGGGCATGGTGCTAATAATTGTTTGGAGTAGGAGTCTTCTCTTCTGTGAAATTTTCCTGAATGCTGTTAAAGGGGCCCTGGCTGTTTTCAAATGAGCAAGTGAAATATAAGGCGCTCAGATCTGCTAACAATTATCTTCAGAGCTGCTCTTGCTGCTGCCTTTCTCCACTCTGTCCATCACATGGCCGCCTCAGATCAGGAGCTGCAAGGCAGGCTGAGAACTCTGTGGGGTGGGAAGCCATTAGGCCTTATTAACTTTGAGTGACTAAGCCTTTTGTGCAAGAGCTGAATATAATTAAGACACATTTTCATTGCTGAGCAGTTAGAATGAGAAACTAGTCTTGGTCTTTTCTCTTCACCCTACCTGACTAGTGAATTTATGATAAATAGCAATGCTGAAGTCAAGAAAAATCTAAAATTATTTCTTAACAAAACAGTAACACCAGCCAAAAGTAGAAGGCAAAAGAACAATGACTACATATTATTTAAGCCACATAGACATCTGATGCAAAAGGCAGGTATCTCATTTCAGAAAATACAGAGTTACTCAAAATGTGGGAAAATTTTTTTACACAAGTTCCTTTCCATACTTAATATGGCTGTTGACTTTGGAAGATTCCATTTTCCAGTCTTGACTTAAGCTACAGAAATTGCCAGAGCCATCTTAAATTATTTAGAAGAGGCTTCAACAAGCTGGATATCCATTCTACCCTTGTGGGAATTCCTGCAAGGAACTGATCAGACTGAAATATGCCAAAAAACAATGTTTGGCATAAGTGACTAACTGTGGCTGCTGCTGCTACAGTAATTTAAGAAAGGCAGCAGCTGGGAAAGACTGTTTCTCATGGTAACCCTTTCCATGTGTGTCCTCCACCCAGATGTAAAGTCAAAGACCCTCCTCTCAAAGGAGCAGCTTTGAAGTTCTTAACTCCAACAGCATAAACCCTTTATCGCTGGTATAAAACAACCAGTAAAATAAGATACCACACCCCAAAGACTCCAGGACCTCGAAAAGAATAGTTAATGCAGAGGAAGGAGACACAACCTTGCTTTGCTCAGGAATCCTAAGAATTGTGCTACATTTTAACAGCATTTTTTGAAGTCAGAGAATGCAAAGCCACTCAGAGAGATTTTTATCTCCTCAGCTCAAACAACAGTGGTAATAGACACTCCACCATCTGAGTGCGCCTATGACCTGGGTTTTGGCTGCTTCTCTGAGATACTTTTGAATTCATATGCTTTTAATTTTTGAAAGAAAAAGTGTTTGGGAAAGGAAATGAGCATGAAAAATATATCTGCAATCTGGGAGCTACAGTTAACGGAAAGGAATCGTCTGTTTCTTATTTATGTATATAAACACACAGAGTGATGCTGAAGGACTCTAGATTCTCCAAGTTTTTCAGAGTGTAATAAAAAAGAAGCTCCCATAATTTTACATACAGCTTGTCACATACAGATTGATGCTATTCACCCACAGAAGAGAAGCAATGGGGTCTCAGCATACTCTCCCCACTCCCAACAAGCCATTCCCAGAACCTTGTGGTGCTGACACAAGGAGTACCACAGACTCTTCATCCAGTTGTTATGTTTACATAAATGAAAAACATTTTGATCACACAGTTGAATGGTAGAGTTGCATCTATTTAACCCTGTAAGAATTTTTTCATGAAAGAGCAGGACCAAGTATCTAATACCTTTGTATTTCTTGAATGAAACCTGGAAGAGAAAGGGGGAGCATGTTAGTTTGAACAAAATGGCTTATTTTCAGTGGTAGTTCCACTTCATCCAAATTCACTCCTATTATTCTGCAAACACCCACACTAGCTGCTTTACAGCAATAAAAAAACATTCAAAATGATCAAGAATGGCTTATAACTCTATGTGCAAATGGATATATCATATTCACATTACTACTTGTAGGGGAACTGTTCAAGAAACAAGCTGAAAAAGGCCTGAGAGCTCAGGGGGAATGCCATAAAACTTGGGCCATAAAGCACACAGAGGAAAACAGTCTGCTCTCAAAGTAGAGCAGCAAACAATTAATGAGAAATGTATTGGATGACAACCCTTATCAGCCACTTCTGAAATAATTGCAAGTATGTTTACAAAACTCAGAGCATATTCAATGACAATTTGAAAAGTGAATATGAAGCTCAATTCATTAAATAGGTTAATTATTTCAAATAGTTCAACCACTTCCTGTAAATCACAATCTGAAGAAAGCAGCTCTGCCTGAGAAGGGCTTCAATTTGGCATGGCTTGTCACCACAGTCTTTCCTATGCCTTCTTGTTTATGTAGCCTGTGATGGCTTCAATACTTGTGTCCATGCAGCTGTCCTCTGATTTATGAAGGATTTATAATGGTGTTAAAACAGACTGTTTAAGTCCACAGCAAAGCAACAAACACAAGCATCTCCCCATTTTTGTCAACACTGTGACAAAAGAGGGCTTGTATGGATAATCTTTACTCCTGAGGGACCCCCCCCCCCCCCAAAAAAAAAAAGGTTCATTGTTTGAATCTCCCCTGTGGCTGCCACACACCACCAGCAGTTACCTGGCCTCTTCCTCCTGCCTTGTCATCAACAGCCTCCACAGTGGGGCATCAATACTCTTTCCTCAGCAAGGCAGGACACATCTTCTTGGCAGGCACTGGCATCCATTTCTTCAAAAGATATTGCCATCCATCTCCTCAGAGGGTCACTGTCATCCATTTCTTCAAGAAGTCAGCACCTGTCACCTTTGCAGGCACCTGAGGTCATCTCCTCAGCAGGGCACTGTCGGCCATTTTCTCACTGAGGCAGCGTTCATCCCCTCAGCAGGCACTGACAGCTCTTAGCAGGCACTGGCACCCCTCTCCTCAGCATAGCACTGGCTGCCATCTCCTCAGCAAAATGCAGGCATTCATCTCCTCAGGTGGAGCCCACTGCCTGTCTCTGCAGTGCCAGGCACTTGCCAGCAGCCCCTCTGGGGATCAGCGATGTGTGGGCCCTGCCGCTGACCCTGAGGTACCTGGCTGCCCGCTGCAAGGTGAGCTGTGTGCCTGTGATGGCGGCCATGGCAGCCTGGGAGAAAGGCTGCTGGGATCAGGTAGCAGGGCAGCGCAGCTGGCACAGCAGAAGGTGGAGACACACAGTGTTTCTTCAAGTCTCTGCTGCCCACAGAGGCTGCAGCATGGCAGCAGAACCACACACAAGGGCAAGTGACAGTGGCCAAACCCTACACGAGGGGAGCAGAGCCCCGGATTGGAAAGCCCCATGGAGCAGATGAGGCAGTAGGGTGTTCAGATGGACAGAGACCAGGGCACCCAGAACCTTCTGTGTGCAAGGTATGTCTGTGAGGGCTGATCTTGTGGTCTCAGTCTGGGGCACAGAGACACTGCCGAGGTGTTGAAAGGGAGTGAATGCACTGACTGATTTGAGTCTGTTCCCATCCCTGCTCTCTACATGACAACAATGACACACAGCAGGTGAAATCCTAGAAACCATGGTGACTGAGCTGTGCCACAGTGAGTGAGAGGCTTTCACTCAACAGTACTTGACATGAAGAGATTATGCAATGCTGAAGTCCTGCAGCATCACTGAGAGCCCTGGATCTCATCCTCTGCACCCTCATGCTGTGAACAGCCAGGTGAAATGGGACAGATGCTGCTGCTTCCTTGCACATTTGATGGCTGGGATGCATCTTTCTGAGGTATTGTCAGAGGAATAGCAAAGGATAAAGCTGAAGGTGTCCAAAAGCCTGCAAGCCAGATAAGTGTGCTCTTGTCTTGCTTCCTCCTCAGATGCTGGTCTTGTCCTAGCTCCCAAGTACTAAAGAAATGGCAGACTTGGTGGGTTATCTTAAGTGCAATAGTGGAAAAAATTTTGAAAGGGTCCTTTGAATGCAGATACCCAAGAAAAAATTTGTTTAACAGGTGCAGAGAATATGCCATTGCTTATGACAGTGAATGAATCTTTGGAGAATCAGGCCCAGTTCCCCTTGTTATCTCACTAAGCTCTCAGATACAGACAGAGCAATAGCAAACTTGAAAATTTACAGATTTTGCCAGCTCACACTCATGCTCAGGTGTCTCCATGGACTGAATTTGTTAGAAAACCTTGAAACTAATATATTTCTAAATACCTATAGATTTGCGTAAAGGCAATGAAATTAAAACTAACTGTGCTTACTAGACAAACCTGTCTAGCTAAATAAATCAATATATACCCTACTTACCAGAAAACTCTACCGACCATATTTGTAATTTGAGTTATTGGAACAAGAAGAGCACTAAAGGAATGAAAATCATGGTAAGGGAGCAAACTGGAAGCATTTCTATTCATGTTACTTAGTTTTTGAGTACTTTTTCTTACCTTAATGTAGTTGGAACATAATTTATATCAATTTATTTTTTAAAATCTATTCTATACCAAGCATCTTAAAACAGCTGTCTATAATGTAGGGCACTGTAAGCATTCAGCAAGCTGCTCATTGCTGATGCTCTTCTTCTGCACTGCTTTCTTTTTTTAATTCAGGCAACAGTGTTTCACCTCTTCAGAATCCATGGCATCTTCTCATTGTTTTGCACTAGCACAGGGTGTTGCAAACTGAAATGCAGTATTTTTAAGATAATTTAAATGGAAAATATAACTAAACCCACACATTAAAATCTCCAGTTCATCTTCAGATTGTAATTACCTGACACTGTTTTTCTTTCACATTCCTTTATTTCCCAAATCCAGTCCATGTCTCCAGATAACTCAACAGTGTGCCCTGAAATATCCAGCAGGACTTACATATAAGGTAGGCATTTGTGGTGTTAGTTAACAGGAAACAATTCACTGCTAAATTGTTTCTGGTGATACATATTAGATTGCTCCTATGTGGTATTTGCTGTGGGTTCACATGCCATATAATCTGTATGCTTTACAACCTATAAAAGATTAATCATAAAGGCGAGCTGTATCTTCATCACAATCAAGGTGAAAAACCTGCTTTTATGGTTGCCTGACTTTTATTACCTACAGATTTTATAGTAACTATTAGATCTAAAATATAAAATTTATATATATGTTTGAAAAGTTTGAATGCAGCCAGGAAAAACTTTGCACTCAGGAGAACACCCACAGTAAATGCAAGAGGGAACATTATGAAGTAGGTATCAGTGTATTGACAACATTACTCAATACAGAAATTGAACTGAGAATGTATTTCTCATGACTGACTTTTTCACACTGTGGGTACTAGAAAATAAGTGTTGTGTTTGCATTCCAGGTTCACTTTATTAATTCATTATGCAGATATTACCACTATAGTAGATTATTTCTCAGCAAAAAACCCTCCCTTGCCCAAAAGCCTTTTGGATACATTTAACCCAGTGCTTTGCCAACAGGATCTAATAATTAGTAGGCTTCTTCAGAAAGGAACTGCAATCAGGGATGCTGTGAGGGGGAAAAAAGTAATAGACGAAGGCCTCCTACATATTTATTGTATGTAAAGATATTTAAATTGTTGTCTTGTGATGTTTGCAATGTAAGTCATATCAATCCTCCTTTTTTTTGTTGAGAGAAGATGGTTAAAAGGTGAGTCTCAGAAAGACTGTGCAGAGGGCAGCTCTCAGCCAAATAAACAATTGATTTATCAAGGAGCTCTCTCTGTTGTGTCATTAGGCTAATGGCATCAGACAAAATGCACAGTGATGTGGCTTCGTGTTGTTTCTTACGATGTAGTAGAAATGCCTGAAAAAAATGGTTGCTTTCTTTAAGAATTATCCCTACCTCCAAGCTTTTTCATATGTGAAAATTTCAGCTACTTTCATCCCAGGAAAATTATACAGTTACTGGTTACCAAAATCATCACAATATAAAACCCATAAGGCCAGAAGTAGAACAGTCAGAAGGGACAAGGTTTCTCCTCAGCTCGTTTAAAACTCATTGCAATTTGTTTTTTCTCATAAAAACACTTGAGTTTTACTACTAAAGACTCAGTACAGATGCAATGTTAAACATCTTGCAAGGCTTCTTACAAAATTACAGTGGAGAAGAGCTGCCAGTCCTGATATTCCTAAAGTAAAAAGCAGGTTGAAATTAGCTAATTCTTAAAAATCTTTACAGTCTTTCAGGCTTTCATTGTACAAAAAAGCAAAGCAGATTTTAACAATCATGTATATGTCCCTTGTAAATTTGTATTAAATATTGCTTCACTGGTTTTAAGATGCTGGCCATGCCTGTTTTAATGTCACCATACCACAATTTTCCCCTATATAAAACCAAGAAAAACAAGGTAAAACTAGAATCTTCCAAAAAGAAGCTACAAAATTCTCGAAATTTTCATCTGGCCTTCCTTAGAAAAAGAAAGAACAATATATAGAGAGAGGAAATACCTTTGAAAGTGAATACAGAAGATCTCTTTAATAATGCCTCCAATGCCCCTCCTTTCTTTGTCAACCAAGTATTTCTGTATTCAGTTGATTCCATCTCCCCATGATGAGTTGGATGTTTCTATCCCTTGGTTATCACTAAGAGATTTGATTCTGGGCAAGCTGACAGAAATATACCATGGCAGCAGCATCTTCAAATTATGAACGGTGCAGGATTTCTGTGTAAACATCAATTTTTCCAGATTGCTGTTGCCTGAAAGCTTCAGAAGCTATGCTTACAACTTGTGCCTACTCTAATAAATCTTGTGAATGTTTATGAGCAAAAATGTAGCTTGCAACAGTGCTGATTAAAGCAGCTCTGCTAGGGCAGGCCAGAACCAAGGCCTGACAACCTGAGTAATGCTGAAGTGTTGGCACCTGTTCACCTTAATGCTAATGCCTTCTTACATCCTTAGGCCAGCCCAGAATGTACACACATACTGCTTCAAAAGCCTTTCTGAGCACTGGAGAGAATTGTGCCACTGTTGGAAAATAGGTGCTAAGTGGCCTGCATTAAGACTGTCAAACTGGCAATCCAGGTCCATCTGGATTCTGAATGATTTTCCATCCTCATGTAACAGTATAAGGTTCATTTGCCATCTGGCTCATGAAACAACTGCTGTCATACAAGCAGCACCCAGCTGGTCCAGGGTCAGAATTAATTTGTTATTTGGGGTATATCCATTTTTAGGTGCCCGTCTTGAGTAATTCTGCTTGCTGACTGAAAGGGAGTTGCAAGAAGTTGTTGTTCTTGGAATACTGGGAAACTTTAGCAAACCTTGTAGTGCTACTCACTGAGGTCAGTATTTCAGCAGCAGAGAAGGCCTGGAGCACACATTGTTATAATAGCTGGGGTGCCTGTATGTACTGAGCTCATTGGCTTATTTGAAGCTCAGGCACTTCTGTCTTTTTCTTACTGGTTTTGGTTGGTGACTTTAGGAACAAGAAATACTAAACTGAAAAAAACAAAAAAAAATAAAAATGAGAGAGAGAGAGAGATAGAACCATCTTTAAATGCATTACACTTGGGACCTGATGACTGAAGTTCTGAAAAGTAACCATGGCTTCTAAAAACTTCTGCATATTCTCTTTATTCTTTTGGACATCATCAATCATCATCAATCCTTCCAGTCTCAGTTGTTTATCCTTTTCCCTGAGCTTTCCTCTGAACATATCTGGTTCAAAGGTGTAATGAAGGGAAATCATTCAATGAAAGATTCTCTTTGCCTCAAGGAAACTGCGAGGTGGAGAAGTATTTTGCCACGAGCACTCCACAAACATGCACAAGGGGTAAAAGAGCCATTGGTTATGGAGCTCTCCAGCTACTGGAACACTTCATTTCTCATTTTTCATCTTTATTTCTTTTAAAGCCCCTTGTAATAAAGCTACAGCCTGAAGTGGAAGAACTCACCTTAGCTGTAAAGCTTCACTGCAAGGCAGCAAATTGCACTGTAGCATAATATCAACCTTATCTAAGATTCATGGAATGAATTATACATATTACATTGCCTTAAAAATGAAACCTTGTGAAGTATTACTGTAATTTGAAAATCTAAGTAGATTTGTACAGTGAGATTTAAAATTTAAACCTGTTTAAATATTAAGCTGATTGGGAAAAGGTATTTTTGAGAAATGGTATTCAATAGGAGAAGAATTTCCATTTAGAAGAAAGGCAGCCCCAAACTAATTTTGTTGTAAGAACAAATCATTAAGAAACATATTCACTGGGCAACTTCCATTTAGAAAAGCACATAAAATCAGAGTCACCTGAACATGTTAATGCCCATTAATGTAAATTCATGCTGAATTAGGAATTCAAGGGAATGCAAGGTATTGTCCCTCCTGGATAATAGATACTTTGGGCTATATTGATTGTGCTAACTTTATTTTACTGATTTATTTTGATCAAGTAGAAGGAAACAATTAATGTTTTAGGTGATGTAGGACTTTTTGTATGTATTTCTAACAGCAGAAACCATAGTGGCGGCTGAATCCCTGGGTCCTGATTGCTGCTGTCTGTTCTCAGGTGAAGTGGTGTTTTAGCCCACATCCTCCAGCAGCTTTTACCACTTGTCACAGCAGAACAGACACCTTTGTGAGAGCAGTTTCTGTCCTTGATCTGCTGCTCAGTTGACCAGATCAAGGACCACACTGATGATCTTTCATCTTATTAACATTATCCTGCTGGAGTTTCATTTTGCCTCTTCCTCTATAAGTCTTGCAGGATTTTATAGGTACCATTCTCCTGCTGAATAATGTTTAACCATGATGCTTTGTTTGCCTCTGATAAGGACCGTGGTAGAATGTTTTACTTAGCAGAAAGGAGAGACTTGCCCAAATACTGTGTCACAAATGTACTTACATTAGTGAGGTCATCTTGAAACTGATCTGAAATCAGGCATTGGTTTTAATCTCAGCATTACTTGGTATGCTTCATACACCATGTGTTCTCTAAACAAATGTGCACTAAAGCGGGCTGGTGAAGTTAACCAGACAGATGGCTGAAATCCCACACGTGAGATGGATTGGTAAATGAATAGGTAAGGACACGGATGGGTGTTTCAAAAGGCAGAGAAAAGGGTAGTTGATTACAAGGCTAGATAGAAAATGGAAGGTATTATAAAAAGAAATATGGGATAATATAAACAGAGCCCTTAATCCAGTTGACTGTAAATCCCTTTTTCTTAATTGGTTTAGAAGCTGTGGGCTGTAATGTGAGACAGAGGGCTCTCAGCTGCTTTTCTTCTTTGCTGTCTGGAATCACATTAAGTGGGAAACAATAGCAGAGCTGACATCTCCTTGTCTGAAGGGGCACTTGGAGCTAATCTGCTATTGAGACTAATACAATTATATGGGATTATAGGATTGCCACTGATATACAGATTAGGGAACTCCCAAAGGGAGCTACATCTTGGGGTATTACAAAGGAAGAAAATATACAAGGGCCCCGATTATCCAGAAGTCAAGGGGAAAAGCCACAAAAACACATTTGGATTTCTTTTTTGCAGATTTGTGTGCACACACTAGGTTCTCAACCCAGGAGTAGGCAAACAATGCCAAAGACTTTATTATATATTGTTTACTCCATACACAATGCTCAAGTGCTCTCCTAAGCATTCTGAAGTCAAAGACAAAAATGCTTGTTTCAATTGCTGTCTTGCAAGAAAACCACTTTAATACATCAACTTGAAATGAAGGCGCAACCTAGATCCAGATTTCATATAGCAGCTAGTTGTCCTTGCTCTCTCCCTTCCTATGCATGCACAACATGTAGAGACACCAGCCCCTAAACAGAATGATATAATGTCTCTTGGGTGAGTTCTGAATGCCCATAAATACCACAGTTGTGAGCCTGGTCCTTACATACTCTCAGAAGAATGAGCACACAGCAGGGTTATCACAGCCCACCATGAATGTGTGTGCTGTAGGCATTGAGCTGACACTTCTGCTACCAGCTTCTGGGTGCCTTAAGCCTTTAATGAGTTACTTTCCTAACAGCACCATAAGGTGTGTAAATAAAAATGTCTTAAATTTAAGGCTTGTTAACCTACTCAGCACAAGTCGCATAAAAACCTTCATTAGTGTAGCTATCCCAAGTCTCTAGTTACCAGGCCATGTTTCACATATAACCCCTTCAATTCATATATTTCATACATATTATTTTTCCCTGGCCAATTGGCAACAAAATGTAAGCATGTTGTTCCCATCACACCTATTCCCAGCTCCAGGACAAACAGCTGCAGTGCTGTTTAACAGCAATTGCTTATTTGACAATAGCAAGTAAAGAACTTCAACGTAGCTTCTCGCTTCCTGATCTAAGTTAGTTCCAGGCATCTAATAAGAGATTCCTGAGTTCTAGCATAAAAAGAAAAACAGAAATGTAAAAATTAAGGACTATGATCTCATAGAAATGAATCATGGCAAAACTAGGAATAAAATTTGATTGACAACAAAGCTCAGTACTTGCTGGACCATATGGTTGTAACTCAGACCTGGCCATTACCAACTGTGGTGAAGGAGAGGATTGGTTTTTGCATTCACAGCTTTAAAATATTTTTCCACACATCCAGGATGAAATTATAAAAGAACTAATGCTGCTGCTTTTTCTTTTTTTTTTAATTTAGGCAAGTACATTTTTTACAATACTAGAGAATATCTCCCAAAAAACCACATTCTATGTATTGTGACCTGGAGGACTTTTGGCTTTCAATGAGAGTGGACCTAAGCATCCATAGGAAGTCATACTTCATTTTCTTTTAGCAGAAGCGTAAAACAAAGTAGCCTTCAGGTCCTGAACCTGCATCAGGCACTACACAAGTGCCAAGACACTTTTAAGATTAAAAAAGTTGAGTGGTTGTTTGGCCTCCAGCTTCATCCATCTCTTTCTTCTTGAGCAGAAGATGGGTCTTGATCTTTCTTGGTGGTGCCTGAGGGTAGGTTTCAGGAATCATCTCCCAGTTGTCTGGTGTCATCTTTTAACACACAAAAGCCAGTTCCTCTGTCTGAACCAAACTGTACACACTTAACATCATGTTATATATGGATCTGGAGCCTGAAGCACTGCCTGAGCCTGAAGCACTGCCTGAGGGACTGACCTGGATTACTTCCCTGAAGAGATCATGCTACTTGCCAGGTTTAGCTGTCATCTGAGGAACATCCAGCTACTGCAAACCAGGGAAATAGGAGCTGATTCTGAGAAGCAGTTCATTGATGGAGGAGGACATAACACATTATCTTTAAGGAAACTTAATTCTAATCATGGTCTCTGTGTGAATAAATCAAGGGCTCTTTACTTTCTACAGAGCGCTCATGTTGATAACAGGTTTGCAACAAGATGAAAAGTTGGCCTTTTTATAGAGGTTATAGAGGTTATTTTTTAGTTGCTTACCTCACTGTTCACTTGACTCGGAAGGAAAATAGGTTCCTCTAGACTGCTGTGCTTGGGCCCAACTACTGCTCCATCCTCTATTCTCTTTTTGTCCTTTCTTCCTTTTTTTTTTTTTTTTCTTTTCTCCACCCTCCCTCTACCCTAGTCTTCCCCCTCTGCTTTAAGAGGACATTTTCCCCTAATCTGCATTTTTCTCTCTTTGTAACAACTTCCAGTCACTAAAATTAAGATCTCCTGCTGAGACTAATATAGTACCATGAAGCTGGAGAAGTAATGCCCTGACATACCCAGTGCAGATGAAATTTCAGCTCAAATACAAATCAGGCTTCCTGCACCTTCAGAAGAAAACTTGTGTGACACAAACCTTGCCTACTTTGTTTCTTGCTATACTGTGTGACTCAGTACAAAACAATACCTCAATACCTCTCCCTATACATCTAGGCTTGAAAGTACAATATATTCATCAATTTTCCCCCTTTTTCAGCACCCAGGGAGCTGTAATTTATTTTTATTTGTGGGAAAGCTCAGGTTCAGAAAGCACTTTCTCTAGGAGATAGGTCATCAAATTTATTCATCAGACTAAGAGTCTGTACCCCAAAATTAGATAAAACAGAGATTAGATTCAATCACTATTTGTGTTTGGGGTATAGAATTTTAAAAACTGGACTGGGCGGGTGAAAACACAGAGTATGAGTCTGCCAAACCTCTTGGGCATTTAATTTAACTTAAAGCAAAGACCTTTGTGATGGAACTATCTGACAGCAAGAACAAATTCTGTGCTTGCAGATTCCTGTGTGTGTGAGAGAGATGCATACAGCTTCCCATCTGGCTGGGCACTGGGGGCAGAGAGAGAGATGCAGGTGCAGCAGGGAATGAAAAGGCTGTTAATGTGCAGCATGAACAAGAGTGCTACACAAAGTACATTAAAGTGGGACAAGTGACAGTGTCTTGTTTTATAGGTAAAGAGCATCTTGTTAAGGTCTGAAGTGGGTTAGAGACTAGAGCTTACTGAAGTATTTTTGTGAGGGTAAGTGCAGCTTGGAAGGAGGGAATGGGGGAAGAGTGAACCGAAGCAGCTCTAGGAAATGAAGTAGGAGAAAACAGACTGCTGTGCAGAGAGCTGCTGGTGCAGACTCTCAAAGGAGGGCCATCTAGAAATGAGGCCATCTCTTACACATGTATGAGATGTCTGGATAGCTGTCACAGACCTGTTTGCTTAAAGCCCTCAACATGTGCTAGTGCAGTGCTTCAACAATTCCAAGCAGTGATGGGAGAGCTTTGCTCCTGAAGCCTGCAGTGTCTGACCAGTGTTAGACCTTGTGCCTATCTCCCAGGGCTGCCACAAGGAGCCATGCTGTAACCTGTGGGTCACCATCAACAAAACAGACCCCACAGCAAAACTTGTGCAAGGATCCATAGCTTTGATTTCACACATTCCCTCAGGACATGAAGTAGCAATAAGGGTTGCAGCCAGCAATGGCCTTGAAAAGATGAACAGGTGAGATAAGTTTATCCTTACTTAGCAACGCTTTACTTTAGAAATGTAGTGCAGGGAGCTTGACCACAGTAACCTTTACAGCACATTCATATATCATCTGCAATATGTATATCCACATGCCCACAGATTTGCCTAGGCAGACCTGTGAGATTCACCATAAAGCTGAACACAGCTACACATACAGGAGTATGTGTGGGATTCAGAAAATAAATGAGTCTGAAGTAGTATGGGGCAGATTAGATTCCTGCATACCTAAGCAAGAGATCACAAATACTATACAGCATACTGTGGAGGGAAGTTGACTCAATCACCTTTCTTTCCAAGTGATCTACTGTACAACTTCTAATTACGATGCAAATGACACAGAATTACTTGTAATAACACGAGAAGAATCAACAAGTCCACTTCTTCACAGATATAAACTGAGTTTCTCAGGTGTTGAATTCCAATAGCCACCTGTAAGCAAAAATATTTGTTGCAATTTGATCTACATATTTATGGAGGATTGAAAAAAGTGAATATGATGAATTAATGTTAAGTCATTACAGAAGAAATACAGCTGCAATTCAAGAGTGGGAAAAAATACTGCTCTGCTGCCAGATTTATATACATAGCTTTAATCTTGGTTATATATGAGAGGAGCTGAATGTTTATGGTTTCCTAACCAAGGGACTATAAACTTCAAGAATAGATGAAGGCAGAAAAACAATGTAATTCAAATGAGTACGGAGGGTCAGTCAGAATTAAGAAAAGAGAAAGGAGAGAAACTGATTTAATTTAAGCAGCATTAGGGGACTAGATATTAAAGATGTTATTTCCCTTGTGCTTGACTGAAAACTGCCTTGTAGACATGCAAGGCCGTTTCTCATAATCTCAAAAGGTATTAACATGTGGATGGAATGACAATAAAAATTCACTAAGACCAAGATTTCTAAGAAGGACATGATAATTTTTGGATGTTTCTACCATGGATTGTTTGCCATAGGAATGACAAAGTCTGTCTTTGACTGACCCCTCAAATGTGTCTGAAAAGTGAGAAGATGAATGTTAAAAACTAGAAATCCCAAATATCATAAAACTTGTCCTGTAATAAGAGAGGAAAACCCATTATTTTCTCTATATAACTCTCACAGACTGCTGTGGGATCTTAAATATTGAAAATATACTAAGATATACTTTTGATCCCAAAACATTTTACAAAACAATGTATCTGTCAATAAGCATCAACACAGACAAATGCATTCTGAAATTCAGCAACCACAAAGACGTGTTCAGCACCACAGCACAGTAGCTCAAGACAGAAAGTAAAGCACGGGAAGTATTGTAACCAAATAAAACTGTGGAGATGAAATTTGGGTGGCAGAAAGTAATATTCCAAATTACAGCCTGATGAGATCAATTTCCTAGGGTTCATTAAGAGCTTACTGGTTTTTAATGACCAAAAATATTTCCAGAGTGATCAGGCCTTGACTATTCTACCTAGTTTCCAGCTATTGTTCCAGAAGACTCTGGGTATAGACACTTACAATCTTCAAAGCAACAGTTGAATTCAGGCAGAATATTCAAGAGTGTCTGAGAAAGTACTAGATGCCTGTATTCAGGCATCTGAACCCCAGCCCACATGTTTCACCTAAAAAATACTAAAATAATATTCATTCACCTAATATTGTGAAGAGATGAATAAGAGGTATCATGGGGTAGTCTGGTACTTCAGGAAAAAAGAGCAATGGAGGGAACAGCTGACCACAGTTTTGTCACAGCCATGAACGATGGAGTGGTCCTCTACCACATAACTCTTCAAGCAACCCAAAGTGGAAATGTACCATTTGATAATTTCCTGTTTGCTCTAGGATACTTCATTTCCTCCACATCACTCGAGAGAGATGGAGAAGAATTTTTTCCCATCACCTACCTTCCCAAGAGCTGGGGTGATGAACATAAGGGGGAATACACAATCAGTGCTGCCTAAAGACCACTTTGTGTTTTAGTGAGATATGGGAATCAATGTGTTAAAAAGAAAGCATCTTCATATTTTACACTTGCATGCTTTTAAACAATATTAACAAGATGGAAAGAGTATTTAAAAACTTCTAAAACTAAACACTGTGAGCTCAACAGTCTATAACTGCTCTGTTAAAATATAAAACTTTTCAAGCTAACAAAATGAATTCATGGATAGCAAGATCTGGAGGGATGAACTATTATGCTTATCCACTCTGACCTTCTGCACATGATACAGTCCAGAGCATTTCACCCAGCAATACCACCATCAAACCCAGTAATTTATAGCTGAACTGTGCCATTTCTTTCAGAAGGAAGGACATCCAATCTTGATTTAAAGACTCTAGGCGATTAATTTACCACATCCCTTTACCATCTGTTCCAGTGGTTAATTATCTTCAGTTAAATGTGTGTCCTATTTGCAGTCTGATTTTTGTCAACTTTAGACTTTTATCTGCTTCTCTGTGTGGACATGATGGCTCATAATACTTTGATATTTCCCATACATTAGGACTGAAATGTGATGCCTAGACTGAAAATTTCAGGTTTGGAGTTTTGTTTTGGTTTCTCTTGTTGAAATCTTAACACAAAGACTTTCAAGGCATTGGCACAACACACTATAATATTTCATTTTGGAGCAATTTCAATGACTCAGTGTTAATGGCATATAGTATTCCAGATTTTGAGGAGTAAAAATATTATGTGCACTTCATCTGTTTGTTTAAAGTGTTTTTTCCTAATGAAGGCTGTACTGTGCTGAAATGTGGAAGCATGAGTTTGATCTAGTGGCAGGAGTAAGGAGTGCTGAGAGTTTTAATTCTTCTACCCTGTTCCCAGTTCTGCCACTGCAATTTGATTTGTGAGCCAGGCAAAATCACCTCACTCAATTGTACTTAGAGGGCTGTTACAAAGTGCGTGGAGATTTGCTGATTGAGCCACACTAAAAAACAGTGTCTGCCTCTTTTGAAAGCTTAGTAACTTCAATTAAAGTGATTACAAAGTCCAATCCCTACCCCAAACTTTTTGAGTTCTAAGTATATAATACCATTTTAAAACACATTTTATCCACCAATATATAAATACATTTTTGTGACCAACCAGACACATCCCTTTGGACCACCAAAGGGTAAGATGCAGATGTAAAATATAATTTTGGTGCTGGCATTGTTCTATTATTTAACTTCAGTTATTGTAATTGTCCTATTCCCCTTATAACCTTATTCTCTATCATATGTTCTTGAATGATCCCAGTGTCTATTAAACCCACAAATCTATCAATTCTCTGGTATTGGACTTTGGCTGTTTTTTCTTCAAATTCTTTCCTCTGTCTGAATAGTCACGAGTTCTTCAAGGATGACCATTTAAAATCTACTCTTATTCAGAAATATTTTGCCCCTATAAAGTGCAGCTTTAAGGCCTTAGTCTGTGTTTTTGGCAATACAGAGCTCAACCTTTTTTCTCTATAAGCAATTAAATAAGATTCTTTCAGGTTACTAATTTCTTAGAAGGTTGTATCATCTGAGTGTAGAGTTCCCCAAATACCTGACATTTTCACTACATAAATATTTTTCTTCCCTGTGCCACTAAAGTCTTTAAATTTATGAACAACCTGCACCATTCTTGGTACAGAAAGTCACTATTCCCAGTTGCATTTAGTTTCCTTGAGCCACACAAAGGAAATCTTACACATGGGGTGGAAAGGCTGGAGTTAACTCATGTCCTCCTTCCTAGGGTGCCTTCCTACATCTACAGAGTTGTCTGGCATCCCCCTAGCCAGGCCACTCTCACAGCTGGCTCACGAGCTCCCTGCAGACACTTCCCCAGCTGCCCTCTCCTGCCTGTGGAGATGGAGCTCCATGCAGGGGTATTCCATACATGACTGGAATTTAGCAATTACAACCTACTTTGCAACTCCTCTCCCGGTGCCTGAGGGACAGCACGTGCTTTTGCATGGTGGCAGCCCTCTGACTGAATGCACTGGTACAAATTTGCTTAATGCAATTCAAATCCACACTGCTGGACACTGCCGAATAACTTCTATGTCCAGACAAGGTCATGGTGATAGAACCAGCCATGCTCTGATAATAAAGATTCTGTTCTCCAGGGGGATCTTCAGGATGCACAAGGAAAGACCAGTGCCAGAGAGCGCTGAGTGCTGTGCTATCTGTTTAGTAGTTCATGAAGCAATTAGCACTGAATGCTGGCAGGGTACCACAGATGGCCAGAAAAACAGAACTTTGGGAGTTAATTCCTTCCTAATCCTCCTCTCTTTCAACAGTCATGGAATGCTCCTAGATCTCTTCCATTGGGAGCTTTAATTAAGAGACTCCTTTTTTGAGCCTAATTAAAACCAAAGTCCAATTGGGTAGCTTTAGAGATGTTCCAAAGATGACAGGAAGAGTTTTTTGATGGAAAAAGAGCTTCAACCAACCACAGAATTATTACAGTAGTGTAAATGCAAATTGAGAAACTTCAAGGAAGTCCACCAAATTCCTCTTGATTTCGATTATCCTCTTTTTTGAACTGGTGTAATTTCAAGTTTTACTTCCTTGACCTCAGCTTTTCTCAAACCAGCTGGCATATTCTAATTGTATTAGCCGAATCAAGATAAACTCCTGGAGACATTGGTCACATGGAGCTACACAGATTAACTCACAGGGAGGCAGTTTTGCTAAGTCATGAAATAAGTAAGAGTTGCAACTGTTAAGATTTTTTTTTCTCCCTTCTATCTCTGTTTTATTCTTGATAGACTATGTATTCCCAGAATATGTCAGACATTGTGATCCTCAGCAATATTTGTGCTTACATTGTCCAGACAGTAAGAAAAGGTGAAAAATGCTGTTTACCTCTCTACATAAACACAACATGAAGAAACACTTCCCTTGAAAGATCTATTTATTCAGCTGAGGTTGGCAACTATTAGCTCCAACACACTTGACAGTACCAGAAAACTGTGACTAGATGCACTGTGCATCTAACAAGGAGTGACACCACAAAGCAGGATTATCTGCAGCAGAAGCTAACGGGAAATAAAGCCCTTCTGGAGCAGGGTGGTCAGCAAGGACTCAGTCCTGAGCAATGTGGTAACATTGGCCACCCAGATGACCTGGCTGTCTGCAGCAGCAGACCTGGCCCAGGACACAGAGTACTCTTATCAGAAATAGCTTAGAAATACTGCCATATTTCTCGCTTGCATTGAATTGTGTAAGGCACTCAAAAGTCAGGCCAAGGTATCTGGCCATTATGCTGCACTGGGAACAAAATTTCCTTTGATATTAAATTTGTACCTTTTTATTTCATCAAGGGATGACTTGCATTTAGGCCATGGGACTGAATGAAATTAATTATCTTTTATCTGTTATATTCTCTATTACTTTGCACTTTTCAAATTAAGTAATCCTTGTCCTTTTTAACTTCATCTGGCATAGACTCTTCCATTTCTTCCTTCTGCATTTTTAATAATTTTTCTGGGGTCTTGTATGCCTTGGTCTCTGCAATGGCCATTTAGAAATGAAACCACCAGAACTGAAGGCAGTAGTTTAGTTGGACCTATAACACAAATCAATATAATCCTGTTTTAATATGTTCTACATTATTCTTCCCTCTTTCATACAATCTGACATTTTTACTGTGCTTTTATTTTTTATCAGCTCTGTACATAGATATCTTCGTTGACACCTCTTTTTTTCCCCATAGAGGTTATAACAGAGTAAAATATAATCCCTGCATGTGCATGCATACTCGTGTGTAGTTTAAGTAGTTCTTTGCATAGTGCATTGTTTTGCACTTCTCAGTGCCAAATCCTCTGACCTCATACCAGCAAATTACCCTAAAACTTACAAGAGGTCTCTGGTCACATTCTCCAGTTTCTGCTTTTCTTCCCTTCTCCCTCATCTCTGCTTTGCAAAACTTGATACCAGGGATTTCTCTAACACAGGATTCCCATTCCCTTCCTCAGTCTCAGCTCCCAGCCAGGGAGTGTTAGCAAGAAGTCAAGAAAAATGTGGCTCAATTGGAAGTCTTCCAGAGTTGAGAGATGAGAATGAGTGGAAAGACAAAATACATGGGCATAAGTGAAAAACAAGGAATTCCTGATGTTAAACAGAAAAATAAACTGAAAGGACTCATGATAACAGTTAAAATAGTTATAAAAGGAGGGAAAGAAAGAGCAGGTAGTTATGACAAGCAGTAAAGGTTCATCTTGAATCAAATATAAGTTAAATAAAGGAGTATAATTTTCTAACTTTAGGAATGGGGAAGTAGTGAGATGGATTAAATGCAGAGGCCTCTCTACCATTCCTCATAGCAGGAAAGGCAGGCAGGGTGAGTTAGGCAGAGCAAACCCTTGTCTGGTTATGAAGACTCAAGAGTTCTTCCCCACCATTTCCTGTGATTCTGTGCAAGACATCTCCTTGGCATGTGCTCAGTAGCATTTCACCCTGTTCACAGCTGAGATAGTGTAGCTTCCAGCCTTTACACAGGGTCTTGCAGTTGCTAAAGAGAAATCACTACCAACACAGAACTAACAATGGAAGAAATAAAAATGGCTCCTGGATGTCCCACCAATTAGGACAAAGAGACCTGTGTCTCACGGTGGTAGTCTATGGCTCCATGAGGGCATGCAATGTCCCAGAAAAGATTTTCTGATTCTTGTCCATCTGCTTGGCAATACTGATGGATCTCTTACTCCCTGTGTCCTCTGCCAAGCCCTGCTTGCATTGCAGGATGAGGACAGTCTTGCTAAATGTCTCTCCAGCACTAATTCTAACATGGCTTCCATGTCAAGTCAGTCTTCTAAGAATTACCATAACACAACTAATAGGCAGGAATAGTATGTTCTCAATAACATTGAGAATTATTCCTGACTGCATATTTCTGTCAAAAGAAACAGTGGGATGTTACTGCATCAGAGTAGCATCTTTAAGTGTAGAAGAATCTTTACGCAACTTCTCCACTGTGAAGTAGCTCATGCTTTGGAATCAATATATGCATACATTTATACCTACAATTTATAGTAAAGATATATATGCCTAGAAATATATTAATATATATGAATATAGAATACATATCTTCTGAGAGGAAAAATAAACTCAGTGAAGTGACTGGTAATCACTAGCATTAAGATTAATAATTTTGCTTGGATGCCAGAGACCTACACTGAAACTAAAGCCCTTGAAGCAGATAAATGCAGACACAATCCTGCTTTTAACCATAGTTAAGACCAGTTCTACCAGGAGCTGATTAATATAAGGCAGATAGTTTTGTTGGGGACACCAGGAAAACTTTTCCAAGATTGCAGCTAAGCATGCACATGAGACACACTACCATTAAACATGCAGAGTAGGATGCAATAAAACTTTGTTTCAGTACTCATGAAATAATTTTTAAAATGCTTTAGAAGGAAATTGTTGCCCTGTCCCAAAGCTTCTCTAACTCCTTGTCATCAGTCATCTACCTACTGTCTCCACCTTGGTGGAGCATATCACATTCTCACCTGAAAAATGCAGATCCTACTGCTGTTGTAGGAACTGCTAAGTTTGTCCAGGTGCCCTATACTTGTGCTGCTGTTTATCAGCCATTCAGGAGAAATATCCTGTTTTTTTGCGAGATCTTATCGTTCCATAGTTGTAGTGCCTTGAGGTCACACACTCTGCTCTGAAAGAAGAGTAAATTACCTCAGCTCAGCCATAGGGGAACAAGACACAGCTTGAGAACAGTCATTGTGGAGCAGCTAACCTAAGGTAATCTGATGCAAGGAAAGCACTGAGTGCAAGGAACCTGTTGTTAGATTCTGCAGATATAAAGCAAACCATGACAGAGCTAAAGGAAGAAAATACACTCTTAATTAAAAACATTCACGACCGAATACATGTTTGAACCCTAAAGCTTCCTGGCTTCTTTTAGTTATCTGAGCTGTTGGAAGCATGTATACCATGACTACAGACCCTCATGAAGAAATTCACCCACTGCTCCTCACAGAATGGTGGAAAAAGGGCTGTGATGGAACAAAAGATAATGTGCTACTTATTATGCAGAGTTTCCCTTCTAATAATTCCTCTTTTGCTGATAGAATCCTATCTCAAATTGCCCTGATTTGAAGATTCTTCGAGTACTAGCTGATATACCCTGATATTCAAAGCAAAACGACTTCATAGGAGTGTATTTCAGGAGTCAGGGGATTATAACATTTGCATGCTGTTTCTTACAAATCTATAAACTGGGAATAAAAATGGTAACACAACACACTTTGTCTTCTAAGAAACAGTCAAAACCCCAAGATACCACATGGGGGGATAACCCATTTAATGACACGGAAACAATTCCTTCAGTGCTGGATTCAATTAACAATGAACAGAGACAGTTCCTGCTGTGCAAAGCCTATCCAAAGGTATGGAGGTTTCAGGCCTTTCTTGACAGACAAATCAGACTCCTTGAGTATTGCTCTTAGCCCATACACTCTCTTTTGCCATGCTATTCATTAGGAAGACTGCCTGACAATTACTCACAGTAGTGTGCTGACATGGCTTTCCATATATGATATACTTCAGAGTACAATTAATCATTTGAATTGTTTGCCTGTGGAATTGTAGGTCATTCAACTTTTTCAGTGCTTAAACTTTCATGGATTGCTCTGGACATCCCAATGAATTGGCTGCTGTTTACATGTGTGCTGACAAAAATCCCTTTAAAAGAAGTGAGCCTGTGAGTTAAGAGCTGCCTTGCCAGACATGAGGCTCCTGAGAAGACAGACCGTCTCACATATTGATACAACATCACAATGCAAATATCATATTGCAGTGTCAGGACAACATGCAACAAGTGTTTTGTGGCTCTCTCAAAATTCATTTCATGTGATCCATCCCCCCTCTCATTCCTTCTGCCCGTGCACAGAAAAATGTGGTTTGTTTCTTCTCTCTTCCTGGATGCTTGGAAAAATAAGAGATGAAGTCTTGAAAAACATGTTGCATACCAGATACATTAGCTGCCCTCAAGAGCCACAAGTAGCCCTATTATTCTTCCAGAATATTTATATTAGAGTGATGCTTAGAGGCTCCAGCTAACTGCAGGGCTGTATAAAATCAGGCTGAGTGCCATGGAACAAACGCATGTTAACACACAGCTCACTTTCTAAAGAGCTTGGGATCCTCACTGCAGTCTCTTGTATATACAACAGAATTAAAGATTTTTTTTTTCCCCTCAAGTGCTCCTGTGAGACAGGAAAGTTCTATTTACCTGCCATACTCTCACTGTAGCCAAATCCCTGGACAGTTCTAATAGGAAATTAGTGCTACAAAACTCAAGCTGCAACCTTATGAGAGAGAAAGCTGTCATTTATTTACGACATCTCTAAGCTGATTTTATCTGCTCATACACAGATTTTATACAGTCATATTCCTTCTCTTTCTCTAAATATGTATATTTATATAGACATGTACTATTTCGAAGAGGCAGGCTGTTTGGATAGTCAGCTCCAGATCATCAAAGTGGATGTTCGTTTACAAGGCTTGAAACTGTTATGTATTTCAAGCCAAGGTATTAGTAAGAAACCAAGGAGTTTTCCAGTGCAGGGAAGATTATGTATAAAAATGTGTATGACTTGTACCAACAAACCCATCTCCTAAAGTCAGCAGTTTGAGGAATCTCTTCAGGTGACAGAGATTCAGGAATGCTAATTGCTGTGTTGCTGAAGAGTTACAATAAAGGCTACTTGGTTCAGCTGATACACCATCCTTTTATGAGGAAAAACATGTCAACTGAACAGCAGCTTACACTGCATTCCTCACAGGGTACCCTGACAGGAGTAACAACCTCCCCACACACTGCCAGGGCTAAAGGTCTCAGGATTAGAGTGAACAAGGTCAGTGTTAATTAATGCTTTAGCTAATCACAGGTTAAGTGCTTCCAGCCACAGGCAGCCTACAACACTTGTTTAATCTGCCCTGTGTATGGTCTGGAGCTGATATGATTGTTGTAAATTTTTTAAGTGTATCTGTATATAAATTTGTTGCTATAATAGTGAATCAAGTATTAAACTTTTAATAAGTCAGGCATTCTTTCAGGACTGATCTTCAGTGTTGGATAACTTAATTTAAAAGAAAAAGCACCCAAGTACCCCCACTTCCCAATGCTGACTGTAGTTTGGGGCCTACTCAGTGCCTGGACAAGCTCAGCACTACAACAGGCTGGCACCCAAAAGCAGTGGCTGCTGCTTTGCTGATGGGAACACAGCCAGCTGCATCCATAACTCATGGCCTTTCTCTTCCTGGGCAGTGTGTGGGCTGGCAGTACAGTCACTGAGTTAGTGTAAGTCCAGGATGAGACCAATAAAGCAAAACCAAAACCAAAATCCCAAAATAAACAGTAAAAAAAACCAAAGGATGCGAAGAAGAACAAGAAAAGTAAAGCCCTTTCACCTCCAACTCATAAACATCTCTTTTGATCTCTGTGTCTCCTATTTCTGATCTGACAAATATTACAAATGCCTAGCCCACACCCCGCTTCCCTTCAGTGATTAATGTGCTACGGTCTTTCTGAAAGCTTAAAGAGCTCTCCCTTCGGGCCACCACATTTGATAAAGAAATGAAGCCTGGCGATTAATAATTCCCCGGGCTGAGTTTTTGTTTAATAACTATTCTGTCAGTGATAGATCTAAAGGGCGAGGGTGTGGATGTGCGTGCATGTGGAGGGAGTAATTTGATTGTGGCCAGGAGATTTGGCAGGCTGGCATTACAAAGCAGCTCCTTAGCAGTTGCTGGAAAACCAGCATGACAAATCACTCCGTTCTCTGCTTCCCCAGCCTACCCCTCTCCACAGAGCTATCTCATTAGTCTCAAGGCAGCCAATCCAAGCCTATGATTTGGGAAATATTTCCTTCTTGACATTCAAGAGAACAATTCCTTACCCGGGGAAAATTACATTTAAAAATAAATGGAAAAGCATCAATCAGCTAGGAAAATATATTCAGCTTTTTGGATCTCTGGAGAGAAAGAGGTTTTTTTTTTTATTTTATTACATTTAAATAGAACTGAAGGCCATGGTTTGATTTTAAAAAACTAAGATAACGAAAAAGATAGCACTGTAACATTTGCATATTAATAGTTATGTTTTCTTTATATAGAGACAGTATTTTTCATTAAAGCTACATCTTGAATATTTACAGACATGTAGAGATGCACTAGAAGATACATGTTAGTAGAGACTGATAGGCTACATAGTACAACAAATTACAAGGTGATTGGAATGTGGTTTTTTTAGACCAACAAGCCAACTGTATTTCTAAGCGAACTTTTTAAGAATTTTCAATCCTCCTTTCAGGACTTTAAAAAAAATAAAAATCAAATTAAAATAGCTTTCATTTAAAAACAGTTCTCTCTGCTGAACAGTATCTTGTTCATTCTTGCTTCCCTAGTCCAGAAAAGTATGCAAGTCAGCCGAGCCACTAAGGAATAATTTCTTCATGCAGAGTAGCTCCAAACTTGACCCATAGAGGACAGTCTTCTTTATAACATCTCAATCTATGCACTGAGCAAAAAAGAAAACAACCACATAAGTGACAGCTTTTCTGGAGCATGCAGAAACTAGGGAGGGATCCTACCTCTTCCTGCACATGTAACAGCCTATCCCAAGGAGCTGATAACTTACAGCTCTGGGCATCTGTCATCTCCCATCTGAGCTACTTCCTGTCGGGCCTCTCCACAGCTATGCATCTATTTTTCCCACTGAAGATTATCTCCCTGACAAACAGGTTAAAAGACCCCAGCACATTCCACACAGATGAGCTGGGTCAACTTAAGCATCTTAAAGAGGTGAGTCTTTACTATGTCAGCTGACAGATGACAGATGACTTGGAAGAGTCACAGGAAAGTCTCAGCATCACACAGCAGCAGAATCAGGAGTAGAATGCAGGATTTCTGGCTCCTAGTCCAGCTTCCCTGGGGATGAAGCTCTTTGCCTTTTCAACTCTGACAGAAAAATAGATTCAGCAAACCCTTCTAATGAGAATCTCCACAAATGTATCTAAGGAGATATTTTCATATTATGAGAGCGATTATGAATTTTATCCGGGGGGTAAATAACCTAGAAAATTAGATGTGTCATTGCTAAGCCATGAAAGAAGAATTGATTACATCACCTTTTCCTAATGGGATATTATAACTGACCGTGTATTATTTCTGCAGACCTGCAAGCTCTACCATGTCCCATAATTCACTGCAAAATGTTGGAATTCAGGCTTTGCCCATATCATTACATGAAGATGAAGTGCTAGTGCTGCTCTGAATTACATTTCTATTCATTTTACTCATTTTTTTAGTATTTGCTTCCCATACATAAATTGTTACTATTATATAAAGATTCACTAAGGCACCTTGCTGACAATTTTTTCCTCTCTTTTACTCTGAATTAATAACAAAATGCAAATCAGTAGCAGTGTGGTTTTTTCTTTCCACTTAATACAATGCTTGGATAACAGAGCATTTAAAGATTTATGATACATATTAATAGCATTTAAGCACCCTTCAGAATAAATACCCCTTTGTTTTTCATCCTCTCCTTCTGTACTTACCTTTTTCTGTATTTCTATATATGTCAGCTCTCTGCACATCGCACACTTTAAAACAAGGCCACCTCATCTCAATCTTTCTCCTCTGCCCCTTCCTTTTCAGTTGGCAGCAAAAACTATCTCACTACTTAAAGAAAAATAACCATTCATCCCATCTGCCACCCCCTACACTGCAGAGAAAAATCTCAATATATCTGCTCACCTAGATAAATCCAAGCACTATTGTCAAGACTAAATATCAGGCCACAGTAACAAAGACTGCTGCTCTATTAAATTCTTTAGCTGATAACACTGGTGTGATAGCTTAAGTAATAATAAGTCATAGTCAGTTGTTTGTAAATTCAGACAAAGAGCAGTTTCTAGGACTGTGCCAGATGTTTACCTAATTTACCCAATTAAAGCAATCTATTGTACATACATCTTTTCTGCTGATGACAGTGCTCAATTACTAGTTTCTTTTCCATGGTAAAGTGACAGAATATTTTTTAAAGAAATTGAAAGCAAACACTTTTAAAAAATTTAAAAATTCTCTCTATTATTCCTCCAGTTTACAAAATAATTTAAAAAATAACAGTACAGCACTTTTAAATTTGTGATAGAAGGGTGGTTTTGTGGACATGGTGAGCTGTGTGAATTAACCATCTTCTGCACCATCATATTTCAATTTCTCCCTGGAAAAGACCAGCCCCACCGTACTGTTAACCATTATTGCTTTCCCAAGAAAATATTCCTTCCTCTCCTTCTTTTCAGGGGTTCAAGTAGTTTTGTAGTATCTTTAGGGATTATCACCTCTTCCAAGCTCTGTTACCTGTTTTTCATAAAGATGATAAAGATGATACCCTGAAACCAATTTGAACACAAATTCAGCCAATCAGGATGAATCATGACTCAGACCTTTGGTATCCTGAGATGCCAAATTCAGCATCTTTTTGTTTTTTGGATACATCACCATTCTGAGTGATTGCAAAACTCTGATCATTTCTAAACTGTCCTGGGGGGAAAAAAAACCAACAAAAGAAACAAATCAGAAATAATTACGTTCCCTTCTGCTTAAGGGGCACTAAAACCAGACACTAGCCCATCACTTATCAAGTGCATGACACCCAACAGTGTCAACCTACTTGCTGAGTCCACAGTACTCGAGAAGGAATTTGAGGAAGTTGTCACACAGTTCTCCAAAAGCACCCCATTTTACAATGCTGCTTATTTCTGACAGGACCTGAGCATCTGTTTCAGTAACTCAGAAAGGAATAGTCCAGCAGAGTCCAGGAGGAACATGGGAGGTTCTATGCCAAGTACCAGCTGCAGTGTTGGAGCACATGAGCAGCTCTGAGTGCCAGAAGCCAGCACTGGGTGGCAGGCTAGGACAGCACTTAGGAGTGACTCCCAGCCCTGGTACACCACTTCTCAGCTTCTCCCAAAGTCTTTCCTTGTCACCTACAAAAGGCTACAAAAGCTTTAGCTGGGTGGTAGAGCAGGAGAAGCCCATGCACCCAGCACTGGGGACTGCCTTGTTCTACTAGCTGTACCCAAGAAACCAGGCAGAGTTCTGCCTATCCCTGCAGTCAAAGAAAGCTGCAGATACTGGCTTATCCTTTTGTCTCTTTAAACTTGAAGTAAAAACGCCTTTGAGAGGGAAAAGTGTGACTGGAATTTGTCCAGGCAGCTAATCTAATGGCTGTAATTTTAGAATGGAGCAGTCTGGCAGTCACAAACATTAACAAGTATAACATGCACTGCATTCCAGTGTTATGTGAAAACAGCTCGGGAGTCAGCAGCCTTCTTCCCCATGGAAGCAACCACCAAAACCTTCCTCCATCACCACTAGTAAGGGCAGGACTAACTTGCAAGGTGGTCCCCTTGACAAGGACCAGCCCTCCTCCATTCCTAGGAAAAGAAACTCATCTGTTGAGCATATGCACGAATGCCTGTCAAAGTCAGCCCATGGGGACAGAGATGTTTCAGTTCTCCACAACAAAGCTACTGATGCTTCTGTGCATCTTTACAATCTTCTTTCTGTGTGTTTGGGTGCTCTGTTGCAGTCCAGTCACTTTTTCTGGGCCTACTGTGATTCACACCAAATGTCTGCAGACCATTCAAACACCGGAGCCCTGTCTGAATGCATAAAATGCTAATCTCATTAGATTTCTCATTTTCAGTGTAATATTGTCACAGTGCTATGCACCACTGCCACAGATTAGCAGGCTTGCCAGAATGGAGACCCGCTAATGAGTTAATCCAAATAACACTCAAATCCCAAATCAGATTTAAAGCCATCTAGACAGAGGACCCGCCAAGGATGGGTGAGGGGGAGGAGGGAAGAGGGTGAGCCTAGTTTTGACAGAAGTAGTTGTCAATTAAGTGAGAGAGGGTTATAAGGGAGAAGCAAGCTTGCATTTTTTTTTTCTTTGGGAGGACAGGCTCAGTCAAACTCCAAGTTACTATGCACAACCCAAATGCAAAACCTGAGGAATAATCTGCAAAAGCACATATACCTGTATGGACAGTCAGCTTCTGACTTGAGAGACACTTAGCTTTAAAATCAGGAGCTAGCAAAGCATCTATTGCCATCATTTAATCTACAGTGCTTGGAAGGTCTAAGCAGCTTATAGCTCTGAGTTTGATTCTTTCCATCCAGGAATCTGGAGATGAGGGGAAGGAATGGTTTTCATGTATTTGTTTCTTATTTTACAAATGACCCAACATGCTGTAGAGATGCACAGAGGCTCAAAGGGAAGGCACCAAAGGAAACACACATCTTTTATTGTTTGAGTTTGAAATAGGTTCCTAAAATATAGCTGCAGTCTGAAGGGTAGAGCTGTCAGGGATCTCTTTTCTTTTTCACCATGGTTTTAAATGAAATTGCTCCTTTAGTGGGAAAATACTGAATTACTGAAGCTGAAAAATTTCATGATTACACACTGGCTTCATTAGGCCTCCAGTCAGACATAGTTTCAGCTTGGGCTTGGGAAAATGTGGCCAGAGCCCAAGGAAGCACCTCAGAACAGCAGAAAACAAGAACACAAGAGGGACAGAGGTACCTCCAAATTTTGAAAGGCCTCAGCTTTACTTCATGGAGAAAAAAAACTTTTTTTACAGTAGTGGCCTATATCTCTGGATAAAATGTTGTTTCCCATTCAACAATTTACCAAAGAGTGCCTAAAAAAACAGTATAGCTTTCCATTGTACCTATTTGCTCCTTGTGGATCCAATAGTGTATGTTTTACCTGAAATGTGAATTTTTTTTTGCCAACGGTAGAGAATAATTCTTCTATCCTTTAATAAAAATCTAAAAACTTAGCACCTTGATTATATAGTTGAAGAGAAGGGAAGAGAAATGCATTTTATGCTGACATCAACAAGCTTGTCTGGAAAGTTTTCCTTTCTTTTGACTGTTGATGGATGGAGCTAGAAGGAAGTTTGACTCTTAGATGTGGTATTCAGCTAAGCAAAACTGCTTAGAGAATTCTATTTCGATTGGTAAATGCAGCAAGTTTTTTATAGAAACCTCTCTGTAGAAACTTTCATAAAACAAATGTTGTGTTAAGAAAACCTTTCTTCCCAGAAGTCATGCTTCTCAACACATCTCTTACTGCTGTACTTCAACTACTGTGGCAGCTATCAGAGAATGCAAGCCCACTGAGCTGAGTCAGAATATGAAGAAGTCAGTCTGAATCTCTGTTGATTTTGCAACACCTTGATGCTGGCCTTAATCTGCACTGTGTGCAGAGAGAATAGCTTGCTAATGTCTCTTTCCAGCTCTCACTAAGCAAACAAATTAATAGGAAGCAGTGCATTCAAAGTAAGAGAGTCCATTTACTTTATTGTGTCCATTAAATAGTCCTGATGATAAAGCATGCCAATATGCTGCCAATTTTTAAGCGTGGAACAATTTTGTCATCTTTTAATATGTTACCTCTTTTTGTTCACTGATAAATAGATTCCAATGTAAAGGGAATGAAATAGCCAGCGGTGCCAAACTTCCCAAATGTAGCTAAGCTGCCAGAACATGCTTTTGTGTGCACAGATTCTGCTCCTTCCAAAGACAACTGCCCACAACAATCTTCCTGCTCCATGCTAACAAGGTACTAATAACAATAGTAATCACAGTTTGCCTGCTCAGCTCACCCCAGGAACATGGCAGCAAATTGATGATCATTTCTCATTGTGAATTATGACACAGGCACATCACCTCTCCCTTGGAATAAAACAGCACCTGCCAATCCCGTTAAAACAGCAAGGGGAAAAATGAAAGCCCTGCCGTAGCCAATCTGATTCCCCGCTGACTCTAATTACCCAGACGGGAATTTTACAATTGCTTCCTCCACCAACTCCCTCTCTGCAGTCTGCAGACTTTGGCTAGTTCTTTCTTTTGTATGCCTACTGCCACTGAGTAGATTGGGTTCCTAATGAGTCTTGACACTAATGGTACAGGGAGACAGCGCAATTACATATCCCTCTTCCATTCAGAGCAAACCTGGCAGGAAATGACCTGAGACCTCACACCCTTCTACCCCAAAGAATCCAGTTATAATGCCTCAGGAGCAGGGCCAGCTGGTGCACGCTCCCCCCCTCAGCAGCCCTCACATTACTTCCCCTTTCCATTGTGCAGGTGGCTGGAAACAGTTCTTTATGGCCTAATCCATGACCGGTGGGCTGAGGCTAATACAGAAGCCAGAGAAGCCTTAGCACATTTGGAACTGAAACTCATCAAGAAAGGAAAAAAAAAAAATAAAAAGAACATTATTTCACACATGTACTGGATGGCTCTAACACACAGTTGTTGTCTATTAGGTGTTTAACAATGTGTGTAAGTCAGACTGCTTTAAAGTGGGGAGGGGAGAGACATGTGCTTCTGTGATTTCCATGTTGATTGTAGTCCAGGTGTAAAAGAGACTGGAGCTACCTATTGAACTGTGAGCTAATTACAAGAAGAAACAGCTGTTGTCTGTTAATGAGGATGCAAATCCATAAGAAGCATGTTAGCTGGTGAGGAATAAACATGTCTCCCACTCCTTGAGTGAGCAGCAGCCTACAAAAGATGTCTTATATCTATGACTCATGTTGCCACATCATCTGAACAACTCACAAATGATACGTTTGCCTCTGAGAAAAGCCCTGTAAGAGATGAAAGCAAATATACAAGTAGGAAGATCCAGCAGAGGACCAAGGACATATGTAGAATCTGAACAAAGCATAAAATAGGCCAAAATCAGCTTATTTGTACTCCAGTGTTTTAAGTACAAATCTATTGTTTGCCTTATGCTAGTAACTCTGAACCCAGCATTTCGTGTATCACTGAATTTCTTTCACTGCTTTACTACCCTGTGATAGCATAGTCTCCTACTTCTATTAACCTCACTGCTACTTCTCTTTCCCCTCAGGGCCCTGTAGGTCTTCTGCTTCTCAGTTATTTATTGTGATGTATGGGATGTTTCTCTTAACCTTCAAAGAGTTCATCTGACCTTCAAGGTTCTTCCTGCTCCTCTTTACCCCCAGCACACAAGGAAGTCCCCACAGTTCTCAGCTGCTCACCAGATTCCATCCTGTTACCCTCCACGCATGCACCCTGACAGATTCTCTGTGCACTTTGTCTCCTGGACAGCATTATCTGTGGTGGCTCTAAAGCTGCCATCAGCATGAGCTCTCGAATTTCAATGCTTATGGATTATTACAGTTTAGCGCCAAGGGAAACCTTTGGAGAATTTATCTCCAGGGTAACTCTGCTGGCAACAGTTAGAGCACAGATTTCAAGGATTGTTTAAACCTTTTGCATCCTCTTTTTCCTCCAAAATTTGGTCTAAAACATATATCATTTTAAGAAAGCAATGGATAATTTTAATCCTACTAATTGCTCTTTTCCTTTTTGACATAAGTGTTCTGAACCACATAATATCCTGTAAAGTTTTGAGGAGCAATAAATTTTGCAGGGAAAGCATCACACTTATGCAGGTGTTGCTATTCTATAACCCACTACACAAAGAATTCTGTAGTACATGAAAAAGGAGCAGTAATTCCAAGTAGCTCAGGGAACTATTAATGGAGTTCTTGCTTTTTCTTTTCCTCTCCAGTTTTAAAGTATTATTTACTGTAGTATTAAATTAAGAACAAGGGTTTACTGTAGCAACCACAGCAGTGAGAATTACTACTCATACACAGTCTCTGAAATACAAGCTTTTAAGCACCTTCTTAACAACACTTGTTGATAAACCTGTGATGGAGGAGAATGCTACATGGTTTATAAGGAGTGACTTGCACACTAAATTAAGTCTTCAGGAACTGTATTGTTTGAGGTCTTCCCATTTCTCCCCAACTTTACCTTCCTAGAGTTAGCACACTTGTTAGCAGAGAACAAGGCTAATAAAAATATAAAGACATCACCTTTGGACTGGGACTACAAAGGAGGAACTGTCATATGGCAGCTTTTCTCTCTGCCACTATGTGGCAGCAAAAGTTGCTTGTGATTCACTACATCAGTATCTTTGTAGGCATTCCAGCTGTGACCTTGCCATCACTCATTCTGGGGACCCTCTCTCATTCAGCATCTGCCAGCTGTCAGCTTGGGACTCCAGGGAAAATTACAGAAGATTTCTGGAAAATTACAAGGGGCAGCAGAAGGGAGCATTTGATTTGTTTCTATTTTCTCTGTGTAAAGCATTTCAGGTGCCTGCAGTTTGCCAGCTTCCTGACTTTCTTTTGCCTGGGTGGCTCCATTCTTCCATAATCTCCCACTTTAACTGCTTTAGGTTTTTCTCATGTCTCTCCATCTCACACAGTTCCTCTTCCCATGATGTCATTTGCCTTCTCAAATCCATTCCACAAGAATGGGAGAGCAACAAAGCATCCTCTCCCTTCTGATGCAGAGACTGGGTATTATTTAGACATATCAATGATCATTATCTTCCTTGACAAGTTTTGCTTTCCCAAGCTGCAGTCCCTTTACAAAGACACCTTCTAGACCCAGAAAAGCTGTAAATGGGTGTGCACTGGGAAAACACACAATTAACAACTGTAGATAACCACAGGCAGATAAGACTATATTAAACATGACTGTCTTTGTCTAGACTAGATGTTAAGTGGTGTTTGCAGTAGACTCTTTAGATGCTAGGAGTAATTCTGCTTTCACGTTCCCACCTGCTTCCCCTACTGGTTGAGAACATAAATACATTCACTGTTCCCGTGGTTTTAATATTCAGGATTCTCATTCCTTCATTGATCGAGGTACCATTGAATTCAAGCTGGCAGTGTTCCACACTATAAGACAGAAGTGCTGATCACTGCATGCTGATTTCTCATCTCATTATGGCTTACATTTTTAACTGATGTATTTTGTTGCATTTTCCATTTCTTTCCTAGAATCCAGCTGCTAGCATGGCCAGGTAACCACTCCTGGTAGGGTAGCTACCTTGGGACAGTTTTGTGGGTATTGTTTTTAAACGTGTTGGAGTTGAGAATGCTGTATGCACATACAGTATTACTGTTCTTTGCAGAAAGCTATCTGCAAACATGCTCAAAACTGCATTGTATTATGAATTTAGGGAAGAGTAAAGACCGAAAGACCAAACACTCCTTTAGGCAGGAGCTCCTGGTTTGTACTGTTACCTAGGCAATGGCTGCAGAAAGCGTCTGAGCACACATAAGTAAGGACCTGATCGGCTGGAATTGGGTGCTGCTGATTACAGCTGCTATTTCCAGAAGACTTAAGGGAGACACAGACGCACACCTCAGGCTCACAGAAAGAAACAGCTCTGAGCACTCATGCAATTACAGCTGCAGAAAAGGAACCACTCTGGAGTATCAGGCTGCTCATTAACTTCCACTGCCAAGGTTAACACCTATATTTTAGCTCTTTAACGGATGCCCTGTGAAACTCCCTTTAATAATCTGCTTCTCTCCTCCTGCTCTAGGACCCAAATCAGACAGTTTTCAATCTTATTTTAAAAGCCATGGTCGATTTTAAGTGAAATGACATTGCACAAATTGTTTTAATTAAAGGAACCCTATTTTCTTCTTCACTAGAATCATACCCCAGGTAGCAACAACAGTGACGAGAAAATCAACAGGTGGCCTGTTTGCCAATTACCTAAGCACATCTGCTTCATTCAGCACATTTTCAGGAGTTGGTTACGTTCACTCAGACTTTTATAGTCTGATTTATTAATAATTCTCTTAACCCAATAGCTAGAAATTTAATTGAATCCCTTCAAAAAGATGTTAAGAAAAGCTATACTCTTTGACAGGCCAATGCCAAACAAGAAGTGTAGCCAGAGTCTCATTCATTTTAAATCATGTTATTCAGCTCCAGCACATCCACTGGCTTTGCTGAAAACCATAATTTTAATACTGATACTTTCCCAAGTCCCACATTGCTACATATTTTGAATATTTTGTCCCAATATGGTCTGATTATTGCTAAGTGTGAAATCACTGCCAATTAATTTCATGCAGGCTGAATTTATTTTCAGAAATGGGTGGAGGATTAATACTACAAAAGGCCTTCTACTACAAAATCCTTCAGTTCAAACTATGGCAAGCCACAAGCAGGCTTGGTACCCAGGCTAATTTTCATGTAACTTGTATCTCCAAGAAAGCACTCTTCAGCATAAACACAAAGATCTGCTTCCATAGCTGAAAGCCAACAGGAACTGTGCATTCCTGTGGGCTGTGAAAGAAAATTCCTCAGGCCTAGAGCCTCAAACTCACTAAATGCACTAATTATGAACCTGAAATCCCTCTGTGTTACTGCCCTCAGGCTCTTGATACTCCATTTTACAGCACTCACACTAGCACCCCAGAGTACTTGTGTGCATTGCTGCAGGGTCAGCTTCACAGAAAATGTAGCTGTAAGTTGCCTTCCTTTTATATGGAAGAAAAATCAATTGTTTTCTCAGTGTTCAAAGCTCTGACATAAGTTGTGGAGGCTCTGGATTCAGCTCCGTTCCTTGTCCGAGAGGCATTAGGCTCTTGGCTCTCTGGTGGAACAGATTTAACCATCTGGCTAATTCCAGGAAAAGACTTTTGCTGAAACTACAGGACTGCCATGAGCAGTAAGGAATGTGATCAAAGGGACAGGGAAGTTCCTTGAGACATAGCAGACATAGTCCTCATTCTTTCACCAAAGGCTTTACATTAAGACTTCCTATTAAAAAGTTTCTGGAAAAAACACAGCTGACAGACTCGAAAACCCTAAGTGGGCAGATGTCTCATCTGATAGTGCTGAAGTGGTATCTCAGTTCTAGGAAGGTACATAGATTTAAATACATCTATCTCCAGCTTGCTGGCTTTTGTGAATTGCTCTCCAGAATACCTTCTTCTGACTGAATACTGCAGAAAGAATATAGGTACTTCTGTGAGGCTCATGCTATTACAAGCTGTAAATTCTTATGTCTCTGTGTCCCAGATATTGATACAATTTTATGCTCTTACATATTTCAAGGAGCAATCTTTCCCTCACATTCTGATGGCTTTTTCCTCACATGCTCAGGTTTGGAGGGCAGCTCCCGAGGAAGAGATGCTGCCAGCCAAACTACCAGTGCTTGACATAATTGTGCTCTCAGCCAGAAAAAAAATTCAAGTTTATAGACATACCCTAAAGCTGAGTAAGCTGAGAGGCTACAATGCATGCTCCATCACAAGCTCTCCAGATTATCTGCAGAAGTGAGTGAAGTTACCTCTTCTCTGTCTTGCTAATATGACTTGGCCAAAATGGTTCTGCAGGACTACAAGCAGGAAAGAGACACTTTGCTGTGACAAGATCAGCTCTATGACTATGAGTAGGAAGAGAAATAGGAGCAACCACCTGACACAAATTTAGTGGGACAGCCAGTGGTTATCAACGGTTTGCAAAAAGTGATTTTTCAGCTCAGAAGCTGAACCAGAAAAAAAAAAGCGTAAATATTTTATTTTATTTGGATTGAATCAAAGTTTTTGTTTTTAAATCTATTATCCTTCCTTTGGGTCGTATTAGTGTGCCATCTGAGCCAAAATAGGCTATTTTGTTTTCAATGATTTGTAAGAAAAACAAAATAAATTAAAGGCTGGATTCAGTGAGGTGATAGAAGAGACTGTCACCAGTGTTAGAGTCCCTTGGAAATGGTTGGTGAATCTACCTCAGATTTGGGCAGTCATCCCTCAAAAACTAATTAATAAGGGGGCAAGGATTAAATCCCAGCTCTGTGTTGAGTGTTTTGTACATTAGGTTAGAAAGTTGTGATCTCTCTGAACCCACAAACATACACAATCCCTTGGAGAGATTCCAAAGACATCCTACTTCTACATAACCCATTATCTCTTAGACAAGGCACATTTCTGTGAGAGGGGGCAATGAAAAAAGGGGGGGAAATCCTCGGGCTGGAAATCAATTGGTGTGTAATCTGTCATGTACCAGAGGTTTTCACCATGCACCACTCTCTCAGCCTGTTCTGTTGTAAATTAGACTGTCATTTGCCAGTAATGAGGTAGCTACAGCAAATACATCCCTAGAGCAAGAGATGGCCTTCTCAGCATCCCTTCCAGCCCTCCTTTTCTGCAATCCTGTGATCCTGACTGCTGAAAAAGTCCTGGGTGAAACAAACCCACTATTTACAATTTGATTGTGCAGCCTAATAACTTACCTAAGGGTGAGGGAAATGGGATAATGACTAGCAGGGTAAATTGGGTAAATGTCCCGAATTGTCTAGGTTTTCCCTGGACACTTTAAATATGCTGAATGTCTTACCATCAGACAGCAAATTATCTGGGACCAAAACAGAAGAAGCAAACAAAGTAACTACTGGATAAAGGGAAATGGCTAAAGGAATATCAAGTTCCTTTTTGCAAGGAAGTTGAATTTTAAATGTGAACTGGACTGTGGCAGAGTGTATTAAAAACTCCCTGGTTTGTTTTTTTTTTGTATTGAAATACTCTGCAAAGTGTCGATTTTCCATGTTTACCCCAGGGTTATTTCTCCAATAGCAGTTCTCTCCCAAGCATTCACTATCAGTATGGATGCTTGTTCCAGTGACTCTGATCCTTTTTCCTGCCACAATGACAGTCTGTGGCATAGCTTTTTCTCCCGTTAGACTTCCTGAGGAAAGCCAACACTAATGCCAGGTTTGCAGACAATACTGTCCTTCCATGGACAGTAATATGAGGCTGCAAAGCAAACTTTGCTTTCAAACAGCCACAACAAAATAACAAATCCACCCCTTCATTTTCTACACTCTATTTTCCTAATTAGGTGGGTGGGGGAACAAATGTCCACATGCAGAAAGTAGGTGGGCATAGGCTGGATAAATCCCATGCTCCCAATTCTTGGCATGGAACAGCACAGCCATTATCCCTTCTAAATGTCAGGGAACTAGCTCCAACTCTATGAGGTGCCAGACACCTGCTCCCACTACTCCCAGCTTTGCCTTCTGCTGTTGCATCTCTCACTCACAGGCCTTGGTGTAATTCCACTCTGCACAAATTGAGCCATAAGTGCCAGGAAAGTGGGATTCTGAAAGCATTTCATAAAAAGGCACAGACCAGGGCAGCAACAGACCCACAAGGAGGGACACAGCTGCCACTTCCATGAAGAGGAGACACTCAGCACTGAGACTGTACATTGATAAAAAGCCAGGAGAGGGTTAAAGCAAGATGCTTTCTTGCAGGCAGATGAAATGAAATGGATTTAGGGATTTTTTTCACAACAAAAAGAGGCAGAAGAGCTACAAAAGGCTATTGAAAGAAGACAGTGAGCTCTCCCGTCTGACACATGTCAACACAGAAGCAATGGCGACACACACAAGGCTGTGACATTGAAAATGCAGCTCTTCCAGCCACAGGCTGGGCTGCAGGGCAAATCCTGTGTAGTGAAGTCCTTGGATAGAGGGGAATCTGTCTGACTTAGTGTAAGGAGGCAGCAAGGCGGGCAGAGCCTGCTTCACGAGGTCATCATTTCCTGCTTATGAGCAGGGCTCCCTCCGTGCTTCAATCTAACTGTTTCATGTGGGAAGAGCCACCAGATCCACCAGCAACCATGATGTATAGTAGAAGACAGAGCTAGAAAGAGTTGGGTAGAGGGTAAAGAAGAAGTGAGAATGCTTCTCAGTTTCTTCCTCTGGCTTTGCCCAGGGACTGTTGATCTCAGGCAAGTGACACCTAATGGCTCATTCAGCAGTAACCCTAACATCCTTCCCATCCTCATTGTGTAGCAAAGCAGCCCAATGTCCAAAACAGGACCCTGCTGCAGATCATGGCAACACTTCAACATGGTCCAGCAAACTTATCATCATACTTTGCAGGATAGAAGGGTTTAATGACCCAGATGGCTGACAGCCCACAGCCTTGTTGTGCCTTGAGACACTGACAGCTCTGCCACAGAGCCAGTGTGGTTCCCCCTCCCTGATCTACACAGAATGTGCCATGGTGCTCACACCACTCCGGACAGCTGAGCTGGTTTAGTCTGGAACCAGCTGGAGAGCACACATGCAAGTGTGCTACTCTTCTGGCACACCTGGGGGAAGGCAGTGCCAACAGGCAAAGGTAGTACCTTTTCCACTGGAGGCTTGGAAGGAGTAAGAGACATATCCTGCCACAAAGGGCACACAGCAAACATGGGTGGAAAGAAAAGGAATGTGCCAGAACCCAAGATGGTCATTCCTGTAGAGAACATCCCCAGCTGGATCAGATCACTATTTACAATATATATTTCTGCAACTGAAGGTGTATATCCAGATTCCTTGGCAAATAAGAACATGTGCCATTCCTGATGCACGCCTGCCTGTTACACAAATTTATTGATATGTGCAGTTATTTGTCTTCTGACTGCTCTGCAGCACATCACAACCCTTGTAGTACAATAATTTCACCACTCTGATTAGCTTGCACCTCTTTGGGCAAACCTGCAGGCTGCTGGCCATAGCACTGTAAATCACACAAGCCAGTTAGCATCAAACTGCAGAGACAGGCAAGAAAAAGAGCCAGTACTTTGCTTTCTAGCTCTTCACCGGCTTCACCATTTTCATGGAAATAGCAGAGCTGTTCACTTTTCATGACAGTAGCAACACTGTCACCATGACATTCAGGTACTTCAAATAACCTGTTTAAAAAGCCTAATGGGTTACTGAGACATATTTTAATGCATAGTTGCAGGAGCTGTGACACTACCTGAAGATAAGACATGTCTGCGCTCGATGAATTGTGTATCACTCAAGAAAAATGGGACACTTCTGAATTACATGACCCTTTCTGCTACAGTATGCTGCTCTGAAGGCTGTCCACTAAAGACACCAGACAGCACACCAAGCAAAACACCAGTCTTCTCGTGCCTACTGGGTGGTTTCTCTGCAAAGATAAGTGCTGCTCTCCAATAAAAACATTTGTTAGTTTAATGCTTCCATGAATGTGAGACCAGTTCTGCCCATGAATGAACCTCAGAAATGCTACCAGTTACATCATGTTAAATCAGAGGAGTAATATATTGATTGACATAGAAACAGAATAATGTTCCCAGACTATGTTCTTCCTCATTTCCAAACTCATGAGTCTCCCATATGTCAGCTTGAGTTGCAATGTTTCACCTATTGAATTTTCTGTGAAATTGGTGAGAATCAATTTGAAAGCTCTTATGTAGGAATTTAGTCTTTCTTTCTGAGAATCATAAACATTAATGAAGCCATACTCTACATGATAATAATTTTAATTTATATTACATAGCATCTAGCAATTCCCAGCTAAGTTATAGAAGTTTGAGCGGTATTCATATAAGGCAAAGAGATTGTCCTTCAGGAGACAAAATTCAAACAGATGGAGAGAGAGCATGAGAAACTGAGAAATTATGTAGATTTCAGTCAGATTCTGAGTCTTATTAAAGAGAAAGTCACTTTATAGTGGAAGGTTTCTGTTACTGTAGGGTCTGGGTTTTTTAAGGAAAGTCATTGTTGGGAACTTCAAGATATGTGCCAAGCACATATTTTTCTCACAGAATTTCTTACTCATATAGTGTTTCAAAATCTATTGCTGAGGGCAAGTATCCTGAAGTAAAAACCTCTGCAAATTACTATTGAGAAGAATGATATCTAGAATATAAAATAACATAAGACAACAAGTAGCTGTTTATGAAAAGGAGGAAAAATACTTGTCTAATCAGATGTCAGTAGGTCGAATTTTCATCTGAGATAAGCAGTCTGAAATTAGTCTGTTTACATGCTCACTAGCCTGATGTCAGCTGGCTAAATGAACTCAGAATCTGCCAGCCAAACTCACAGTGCACTTAAAATCTTTTTACTTCTCTGATACAAGTCTCATTGTTGGGAGCTATGTGGGTTTCCACTTCTGGAGTATTAACTTCTTTTCAGCCAGCAAAATCCACAGGATCTGTTGGTCTTGGAATCAGAAAGTGCCAGCTGTCTACTTCACCCAGTATGAATAAATGCAGATTTACTATTTCAAAAAGACTTATAAAGAATTGTGGTTTTCTGAAGCCAGAAACAAGCTTTTCAGTCTCCACAGGCAATCTCCAGACCTATTTTCCTTTTACACTACCTGTAGACTAAAACCTAAGAATGCGTATGAAGATCACTAAAGATCATTCTCTAGAGAGAGAAAGAGAGAAAGTCAGAGTCTAGTTAGAGCTATTGAAAAAGTTGTGAGGTTATATTTGCATTATGTGTTATTTTGGAAAAGTGCCCATTTTCAGCTTATATAGGAAGCATTAGCATGGTTGGTTGTGCTATAAATATTGGAGATAGTACATGGTCCTTCTTGGTTTGTTGCAAAGCATCTAGCTTGAGAAAGGAAAGAAGAGGGAAGTGAAGGCATGGAGAAAGAAAAAGTCAATAAATACCAAGGAAAGGAAAGGGAATGACCACCTTCCATATCAGGACAGAAGTAAGATGGAGATGAGAAGATGCAAGTTCCATGAATATTGTTTATTTCTCACCTATGCAAACCAGTCCGTGAAATTCAGCAGATTGGTAGGTCTGTCTCTTTCTTACTCCTAGTGCAAGCACAAAAGTACCTGCTGTTGCTATTGCAAGTGAAAAATAAATATCTGACAGGAGGGAGGCGCAAAAGAAGTATAATCTGGATGGCTTTCTCCTCACTTAAATGCAATCCAATGCTGAAAAATGTCAGCTTGCATTCATTGTCCCCAACACAGAGGGCCAACAAAAAAACCACAAACCCTGACCTTATTCATCATGCCAGGTTAAGAACAAAAGGACATTTTGACTAAATTATCCTTGTTTGAAAGGGACCTTAAATTTGAATACAAAGCCAGAACATCTCTGACCAATTTTCTCCCAAAATAATTTAAAAGTTTCCCATGCGTGATTTTGGCATGAAAGACCCACCCAGTGGAGGTGGCTCGAATACCACAAAATACTGTGACTAGGAAAAAAATCTCAAGATATTTCAGATCACTGCAGAATTTAATGACAGATCGATCAGGTCCCACACATGAAATACAGGATCTTCTAAATCCTAGCCATCACTCTTCTAACCTGTCTTTAGTGGCTGACAGAGCAGTACCATGGCATCGTTCCTCACTCTGGTACCCTTCAGGTCTCTGTTCTCCAGATGGATAGTGCATACTGCTGTATCCATCCTGTACAGCTGTAATGGAGAAAAGGCAGTTGATCTCCTGCAAGAACATGCCCCACAGCTGCCTAGCATGACAGCTGGAGACAATATGACCTGGGGGTAGGCACAGTGTGTCAGATTCTCCTTCACATTTCAACAGTTCCAAAATTGTTGTTTCACACTGAGAAAAGTCTGAGAACAGACACTGGGCTGGCCTGAACCCCTAGAGTAGCTGAAAACACAGGTTCACATTTAAAACAGCCCAAATACCTTGACATAACTAAAAAGGTGCACCACGCAGACATCATAGTAGGAACTGTACTTGGAGGGGACTCAGATTAACTTTATTATTCCACGAATCTCTCCTCTAAACCTCAAAAACACTCTGTCAGTGTTTAGAAATGTTTTTTTTTCACCTGTGTTCTTTAAACTAATTTCACTGTTGCAAAGGCATTGTCTCTCTTCATTAGGTTTTCACAGAAAAAGCATTTCTCTATTGTATGTATTTGAATAATTTACTCAACCAGCATGAACTCACTCATTTCTCTTTCAACTAGCAGTGCAACCACGCAAGTGCAACTCAGTGGATGAAGCAGCTATGAAAAATTGTTTAACTGTGACCTTAAGCAGCCTAGTTATGGCAGAAATCCTCTGCCATTAATCAATTACACTTTGTCTGTAGCATTGACTTTGTACTCTTTATGAAGCCTTTCATTGCAGAAAAGCTGGTGGATAGTTTAAGAATATAAAAATTACCTTCAGATTTCAGAGCACCAAAAAAGTAAACAGGAGCAAATATCTTGACAATATTCTTATGCAGCTTCCAGATGCTGCAACATGTATTTTTGGAAATGTGGTGTGGAATTTTCTTGTGTTTTTTGAGAAAGTGTGTAATCACCCAGTTGTTTGTCTTGTACAAGAAGTTGCCAGCAAATAACTGTTATCTCTCAACTATGAGATTTCTGTCCCTGGCTGACATTGCTGATTAAATAGTTCCTGTGGTGAGTGAGTGTGGAAAGGCAACCATTTTAGCTGGTGGAATATTATTCTCCATTCATATTACTTTCAAAAAAGGAGGGTGTTTACACAAAGGAAAAACAGCATCATAGCAGGAAAGGCAGAAGGAACCGTGCATTTGTAGGAAAACGTTACCAATTCAGCACCAATGCAAGATTGTTGATGAGATGTTACTCTGAGGCTGGCAGGCAGGATTTTGTTTGATGGGTAAGATATTCTTATGCAGCTGCCTGCCAGAAGCTGTAGAAATAATCCTGATTAGAAAAAGGCAGTTTCGGAAGCTCTTCTGTCTCAAATAATGTTTCACTTGTGAATTCTTGCAATTCCCGAGAGTCTGGTCAGAGGGATACATGTAGCAGAGCATGTCTCTTACGTACTCAACAGCACTATGGGGAGACCCAAGATGTTCAGGAACACAGGACACCTGGATTTCTGCAAGGTGGTGCTGAACAGTTAGATGGAAACCTCACTGGGGGCAAAAAACTCCTTTGGAAGTACTGTCTGTGCAGAACTCTGTGCTGTTGTCTTAACAGTAAATGGATTAACAGAAAGAGACTGTTGACTCCAAAGTCAACAACAAACACAGTTGGGGCTCATAATCTGAACAGCCAAGTCTGACCTTTTCCTTAGCTGTCACGGAAGGATATATCATTTTTATACAGGCAAATCCCAGAAATAGTTGATAGAAATCGAACAGAAGAGGCAGAGCACACAAAGTGAAAGGGTTAGCAGGTCCTTTTCTGAAAAAAAGGTGTTTCTCCCTCCCTAACTGATACCGAAGCAGCTTTGGGCACAATGCATCCCAATGAGAGAGCATGTGGCCTAATTTGGCACTTCTTCCACCAGCAGGAGTCTCTTCTGCAGGCTATTCACAATCCAACTGAGGCTGGCATCCTTGCCTGGTTGAAGCAGACATGCTGTGCCACATTATGAGTGGGAACAGGACCATCCTAACAGATTAGCATGAAAGCAGGCTTGCCAGAATACCAGTGTGTGGATAATACTTAAGTGTTAAAGGGGGGATCTCTGTCCAAAAATGATGAAATGACAGTCTGTCTTCAGCTTGCCCAGTTACAGTTAGGAAGTCTGTCACAGGGTATCACAGTTGAGCTTGGCACACCCCAAAGCCATTTCTGCAGCCCATGTCAAAGAATAAACTCTGTTTCAGGAATCAAGTTCTCTAGAGGACATGAGAAATCCCCAGAAAAAAAAAAAACAAAAAAACAACAAAACTGTGAATCTCAGTAATATGGTTGTTTTTCTTGCTGGTGTGTCTGGTTTGGCAGGGAAGCCAAATTACAAATTTCTTTCATTATTTCAGGGTAATTTGTGTATCTGTGAGCTTCATGGTAAATTTTGTAGTGAGAAGCAAAGGTTAGGGTCAGACCACGATGAAGTTTATGCAGATACAAGAAGCCTCTCCCCAGTTCCTTAGAGCCTTGTGAGATGAAAGCAGCTTTTTGTATCAGGCCTGGGTCTGTTAGCCCCCATTTGCTCCTTGAGTACTCTGGCCCAGTACTGGCATGTTGGCTGTGTCTCAGCAAGCAATTCAGGCCAGCTACCTTCAAAACTTGCAGAATACAAACTGAATTTTTGTGAGATATTTATCGCCCATAACCAGGAGCTGTGGTGCTTAAGGCAGGGAAAAGTCATGCTTGCCAGATTAGCACAGCTCACTTGGAATCCTGCTTTACCTTTCAAAATCAGGGGTTTTCCCATCTGTACCTAGAATAGTGACCTACCATTTAAGATGGACAGGTGATTTACACAAAAAGTATACTTCAGCACCCTTCACAAGATATTAATGTCACACCTGAATACTCTTTTCAGATGGTTTTCATAATAAAAGAGGGAAAAAAACCACCTATATTTGCACAAACCATGGATAAAGTGTTTGACATTTTCAAAGGTGTGGGGTGAAACCCAGACATATTAATCCCAGATAAAATCTCAAGGAAATAATTACTGGACCTCAGAGAAAATATAAATCAAAACTGCCAAAACTGTGTCAGTAGATTTCATTACAGTTTACTTATTTAAGCTGAGAAAGAAAACAAGCAGAGTTCTCTGCAAGTTTGTACTCCTGCACCTCCTCTTAGGTCTGTCTATTTACATTTTACAGTGTTTTAAGTGACACAAAGGTGACAAGTTGCTGAATTCTAAATGTCCTTCAGTAGCTGGAACATTGCATTCCTGTGCCTCTTGATGAGTCACATTACTTATTTGTCACATATGTTGTTCACACAAGGGAATGTATTCAATGAAGAAATTAATCCAGGCAGCAAGCCATGGACAGATGAATGAAAGTGACCAAAAGCAGGTTGGAGCAGATAGTGAGGAAGAGAGAAAGGACAGCTATATCTGTGCAGTCTCCAAATCCTCCTAATATCAAACACAAAGGCTTTAGAGAGTGAAAACAGCACGTAACAATGCAGAAACCACTCTCTGTCTGCTGCTGAGCAGGAACCTGGCTTGGTGGGACTGTGTTCCTCTCTTGATGTTAAACTTCTCTCAACTGTGCCTTTGCCCTTGACCTGGGTGCAGAGGAGAAGCAGCAGCTAGCATTTGGGTAGGCTGCTTAGCAGAGATGTGAAGTGTCTATGGATCCTTCATCAGGACCCACTGGGAACTTGTTTTGGGAGGAATGAGAAAACTGAATGCATTGCCAGCACTATGCTGAGCTCTTATTCTTTGGAGTCCAAACTTCAGCCAGACTGTGAAATCAGAGGATTTGGAACTGAAACAAGGAAAAATGCAAATACAGAAGATGGTTTTCTACCATATCACCTCATTTCACCATTGTCTCCAGAGGGCACGTGAACACGTGAACATCAGGCCATTGCTAGATTTATTATTCTAACACAACATGCTTTCACCCACATTTTTTGAATGAAAAAGTAGTATTCTGCCAAAAATTAGCCCTGGTTATCTCAGTGTACCCAAACCCCTCATGCTGCATAGCTAAGGCACAAGGCTGTTGCCATTATAAAGAATTAACACAGTGACTGCTTCTTCCATCTCAGGTTATTTTTATTGGTTGCCCCATCCAGTGAGATCTAGATTCTGGTCATAGCTTCAGAAACTTAAACACCATAGGACATTGTAAACTTGGGTACAGTGTAAACTGTACACAAGTAATCTAGCCAAGAATCAGTGACTTATTAGGCAACGCAGAAAGTAAAAGAAATCCTGATCCAGTACCTAAGTGCCTGTGAACTCGGATGAAATATGAAGTGATCAAACTCATCAAAGTTTTTCTCACGATTTCTGCTCTTTGATAGGAAATGAGTACTGTACATTGTCACTTTTCTGCCAAAGAAAGGCTTCAATATCTCTGAATACTTTCTCTTGAAAAAGATGGGTTTATTCCAGCTCTTTGGCATGCCCCCTACTGCCCAATGCCCAGCCAGGAGTTCATTCTTCCACAACATGGCTTCAGGCCACTCATTGCACTGTGGTCTTCTGTATTCTGATCTATTCCTTATTGCTAGCTCAGAGATAGAAGCTTTTCCCAAACCAAAGTATCAGGAAGGTCTTGAGCTTATTTCAGTTCTGTTCCCTGCTTCCAGGTGTGGCTGAGTGGCTGACTACCCTGGGAAAAGATTCTGTGGCTTTCAGTAGAAGGGAATGGTGTTTACTCTTTAAGGAAGCAACTTCTGGCTGTGCAGGTTTGTTGAACTCCAGCAAGTACAGCTGTTATGCACAGGGTAGAGAGGTGCACCTTGTGATAGGCATGTGAGTGAAAGAGGGTTTGGTTCTGTTTCTTTTTTTTTTTTTTCTTTAAATAAGAGAAAATTAATATTTCATTATTTGAGCCATGCTGCTTTCAAATCTGTCCTCTGAGAAACTGAGATCACTGCAGCCTGGAGACAAGGGAATTACAATTCCAGACTAATAAATTTTTGTCTGACCTAGAGCAGCTATGAATCATAAATAACCCCTCTTACTTCACTCATGTGAAGCTAACCACCATGGCGTTTCAGACACTGAACATTGTCCGTGACCTCTTTCCCTGGAAGGACAGTTGGATAGAAAATTTGTGTCTAGTGAAGCATTCCTGCCCCAAATCCTTTCTATTAATTCAAAATACAATAAAAAAGACAGGGTCTTACACTCTGGAGAAGATGACCAGTCTTAATACATTCTATTTTCTCCCCAAACTTTTCAAGTTGGAAGCAAAATTTCACCTCATCTTTCCTTTGTTGGTATAATTTCAGCAGGACTCTCAGAAAACTAATGAAAGAGTAACCTGGGATCTCCAACAGAATTTGAGCATGTTCATTTAAAGACCTCCTGCTTCTCAGTAAAACAATGACTTAGTGTCATCCAAAAGAATTCTCTTGTCCCTCAATTCCCATCAAGCAGTTAGAATCTGCTGCTACCCAGCAAGGATTAATTGGTTTACAGCATTATCCAGGTAACCCTGACAGCACTTCACAGAAGTCAGGAGGATGAGCCAGGCAGTAGAAACTGGGTAGACAGTTAGAAGTAATTTACAAAGAAGGCTGGATTTGCACAGAAGCATTGGCACATAACATGCAATTAGGTTCAACAGATTTTGAAAATCTGGTCCTAAAAGCTGAAGTCAGATTTGAACTACAGGTAAAATTCCCATTTGAACTACAGGTAAAACTCTTATTTGTCCCCATTTTTGCAGGACAAAACTAGCATTCAGTTCCTAAGGTTTCCAAAGGCAATTTCCATCTTTAAACCCACTGACCTCTTATATTCATAAACAGCTCAGACTGTTCCTCATTGCTCACATGCACTCCTTTGTAAACCATACAAACCACTCCATTACTTGCACTGTCATTAGAGCACACTTCATATTCAAAATCAAAACTTTGTCTCTAGCATTCTCACGTATACCATGACTGCTTGCCCACTAGGGGACTCCTGATATTCTCATCTACCTTCATGAAGGATTAGCTGTCACTTCAAGCCCTCCAGCCACCTGGAACATGGAAATTCCATTTACATAAATTCAGGGCCCAGGTTGTTTCTCTGCTCTCGCTGGCTGTCATAGCAGCCTAATTCATGGGTGGTCACGTCAGCCCTTCACTTCGCATGGTGCCTTCAAGTTACAAGCAGCAAACACAAAGCTGAAGAAGAGAAAACACATTCTTCAATCTGGCACTGAACAACAGGCATATGAAAACTAAGGAATTTTTTATAATCAGAGGGGTTTTAAAGAGCGAGTAAGCTACACTGAAAATAATTTACACAAATAAATAGATAGTTCTTCCTCTCTAATGCAGATTTTCATGGAAGCCACTTTTACCCTGTAGTCAACCTCTGGAAAACCATTGGTACCTTAGGGATCTTACTAGCTGTGTTCTACTACAGGATGGATTATTTAAACATTTCAACCTTGGATTAAACTCCTTGGGAAGCTTCAAATGTTGCCTGTCCACACCAAACAGAATCCAAATCAATTGTTGGCATAAACAGCAGTCAAGCTGCCTTCTCTTCTTTCCAGAAGAATTAGGTCCAATGGGACTTAGCGATCGTAGTTTTTTCCACCACACCTTCCAGCTCAAGACTTCCCACCAAGCAGCCACCCATTTTTTGTGGGCTCCAGCCCTGGTACAATTCCCAAGAGGCTCAATCTCAAGCCTAGGAAGGCAAGGGTGTTGGTCCAGCTTCACTCTGGGACATGGCAAATGAGTCTCAGAAATCAGCAGGAATTCATTTTATGCAAACCTGACATGAATTTGACCCTTTTTGAATTTCAATGCAACTGTCAGAACTCTTATATTGCAGCTGCCTTCTCCTCATTTAGTGCATAGCTCAAAAACTAATATTACCCATCTATTAGCATTTCACAGTGAGTTATTTGTTTAGTAGCAAAGAAAAGTGATTAAAATATACAAATGGTGAAAATCACCTTCTCATCCCTGCACTGCTGTATAATTCATGCTGAAGAACAAATGAGATTATAGCTCAGGGACTGTCTTCAGGATGAGTTACATTTGTCCCATTTCCCATTCCTGTTATAATCTTTGTCAAGACAGTAGAATGATATGTCCCATTTGCTGTCCCCTTCACAATATTTGTCAGACTACTGCAATAATATAGTTGCTGGATACCCATATATACATCATGAATTATTTGTTGATGTAAGGAAAGTGTTCTTGCATTCTCTCTGAGTAATCTGTCCTTCTCTTTCAATCCAAAAGCAGGTACTGAGCAACATTATTTCTTTTCACTGCTTTCAGGGTGAGATTTTTTTGTTTGGAGAGATCCTTTTGTTTGGAAGTGGTAAAAGAGGAGAGGGTATGCAGCAGAATGGCAGACGCAGTGGATCACTTTGCTAATTGCAAGGAGAGATCCAGGTGCTGGCAGAGACCAAAACTACTAATACAATATCACCAGCCCTAAAGGGCAAATAATTGCAACAGATGAATCACTGTTCAATAAACACACCATTAGAACAGCCTCTACCCCAGAGCAAACAGCTTTAAGAAAACTTATCTTCTTATACAAGCATTTGAGCAGGATTAATAGTCATCAACTAACAGCTTTTCTTAACTAATGTCAAAAATGGATATGCTCCATTTGATCTGATAGGACTGCTGCTGAGTAAATGCAAACAGGAAAATAAAATGAAAAAACGAACGCATGACAAGTGGATGCAATGTTTCAAAATTAATGGGAAAAAGATGGAACAAATATTATACTGTTTAGCTTGCACTACTAAGAATGCCTCACATGGCAGGAGTCACATTGACAGGAGGGTCAAGTGATTACCTTAAACAAGCAATCTTGTTATTTTAGGGGTTCAGTTTAAAAACCTACCTGCCACTTGGTTGGAAACTGTGCGAGAACAGGATCACTCCTGTCATCATCAATGCATCTTGAGCCTGACTGGACAGGAAATTAAGTGGTTTCAACACTGGGCCATGGTTGGGAAGTGCAGCTCCAGGCTGACTCCTGAAGGAACTCCTCTCATCCACGGTGGGACTCACTGGACCCAAGGTACCATGCAGCAGGAGTCAGAGCTGCTCCCACCCTCCCACTCCTTAAGTCCAGGATGACTAAATGCAAACTTTGAAAACAAGGAGGTGAAGGCAAAGGGTAAGTAGAATGTGATCAGAACCAGGACATGCAGAGATAAGGGGGAATCCCAGTTCTACAACCCCAGAGTTGCTCAGGCAGCTTAGCAGCAGATGACCCAGTGAGGGTACCATGAGGTACATAAGCAGGTACCCATCATGAGCATTCATGGCTGTTTCTGTCTGCCAGCAGCAATCTGCAAAAGTAATTTACAGGGTGAGCTGCAGCTGTATAGAGGAGATGGTTTTGCTTCACCCTGGGTACACCAAAAGCAGTTGTGTTCTGGCAATGCTGCTGCTGGTGCCGGCCACACTGGAGAGAACCCAAAGGAGTGTACCAGAGAAGGGAAGAAGCCCAGCTGAACCAGACTGACAGCAGAAGAAAAGCTTAGCTTTAAGCATTCCACCTGTGGCAGGAAGACATCACAGGAACTGGACAGTTTATGATGTATGCTATATCACAGGGCTATAAGAACAACCTTTGTGTTCCAACCTGAAGGTCCTTCCAGTGCAGTTCACTGTCAGGCCTAGGTTTGGCAGGGCTGGAAGCAGGGACTCCAGGAATATGCTGGAACTAGCATGGACACAGAACATGCAACAAAGCAACCACACAGAAAGAGCACAAGAATATGCTGCCCCCTCAACAGTAGGGAAGAATGAAGTGGCCAGCCTAGCATGCTGGGGAGGAGGGACAAATGTACCAGCAGAAAGCCTGGTCAAAAGCAGCAGCAAGCTCGCTGAGAAAAGACAATCTCTCTATGACTTCCAATATAACAAACCTGCTTATGGAGAGGGTGAAGGGAACTTACCACTGATAAATCCTGATTAGGAAACACATTTGTTCCTCCCAAGTGAAAGAGCCAAGGGGTTCACTGTAATACATATTTCTGCAGCAAGCAATTGATAACACATGACAGCTAACAATTAACAATAGAGACTTGGCCCTCCACAGAGAGAGAGAGGCAGCCAACAGCAGGGTGGCCAGGGCAGCCACAGGCACAGAATGGGTTGCAGACCTTATTTGACCCACACACTCAGCAGCTCAGGGGCTTCCTCTCTGCTATAAATGACGCAGAAACCATTTTAGCTCTTTCTTAAACTGAATGTCATGAGACAGCTGCGCACTCACTACATCTTTCTTCAAGATGTTTGCAAGCTTAAGAATCCTAAATGATAAAGAAATCAAAAGAGGGAGACTATCATTCATGCCACTCACAAAAAAATTAACTTTTCTCACCTCACAAACAGAAGCAGCAATATGGCAGTCACATTTGTATTTTGAAAGAAAACAGTAACAATAATGCTGTCATTTTTTTCAGAGATTATGAATTCTTCAAAGATACTTTTTTATTGCTGTTTTAAATATGTATTTCCAAATGTGAAATACAGACATGAACACTGTGTACCAGATCAAGAAAAAAACAGCAAAATAGATACAACTGTGACAGTGACCAGATGCCTGAAGTGAATAGGAATAGAGAAAGCATAAGGAAACTAATTCATCTCTCTAATACCACCCTCCCAGCACCCACCTTTTTTCAGCTCCAGAGGTGTCCTCCCTGTCCCAAAATTTTCTTCCCTAAATCATAATTTTTCAGTTAGCCTGTTCATGTGAGAGCAAGATTATAGTCAGCTGTCAATAATTTTCAGCAATGATCCGGAAGGATTTCTTATTTTAGATTAAGTAGGGATACTTCATACTGATTAAATTTGCCATGAGCCAAATACCAAAAACCAAAAAATAACCAAAAAACACAAGTTAGGCTTACCAGAAGCAAAACACTGCCTTAGTTTTTGCACATGTCAGTCAGACAACAAAGTAGGAGAAGGAAATCAATGAGCATAGACTCCCCAATGAGAGACGGTTTTGCATTTGCTGCTCTTTACAAAAAGTGTGTAGGTTGATGTCACTTTCATACACTTAGAAAGCAAGACAAATTATTCAGATCTTTATTCATGATTAAATACCTTATTAAGGTATTTCCCCTTGTTAGGTACAGCAGTTGTGTTTATGCAAAACCAGAAGAAGGTATGAATTCCCAGGAACCATCGTGGGGTTTCACAATGTACTGCACAAGGAAAGCAGGCAGTTGCATAATTATTCCAGCATGACATGTTCATGCATAAAATTAGGCCTTCTCTCCAAGCACTGTCTGTCAATAAGCCCTGCAAGTCTACAGGAGAGCTGTTCCTAACACATTCAATTTTACCTATCAGTATGATGTCCAATTACTTGGGAAAGGGTGAAAGACTTTATGCCACATCTAAACATGACAGACATAACCTTTAAGTACTGGCAAATGCCAAGATGTTGCTGGCGGTAGGCATTCTGAACATGTTTGTGTTTTTCTTGGTACATGATTTCCCTTTTTTTTTTTTTTTGAGATAAATGTAAATTGTTAAATATTTTAAAATCCTGCATTATCACATCACACAAGAAGCAAGTTTAGAAAGCAGAAGGAAGTTTTAAACTACCTAACATTTCCTAATGCATTTAATGTAATGTGAGTTTTGTTCCTTCCACTGGTACCAAATTAGCCCTTCCCTGATCCCTTGTTTCAGTACACAAGTACAAAGTTATAACTTCAACAGTAGGTCCAATCACTGAGCCCTGCACAAAACTAAAAAAAATCCAAAGAAACAAAAAAAAACCCCAAAAAACCTAAAATAATTTTGTTGTATTATTCTTAGTAAAACACATCAAAAGCCTCTGTTCCATTTCCAAAGGGTAAAGCTGATCTGTACCTCACAAATCTTTTGAAAGAAGCCAGCATGTCTTCCTTCTTAATACCTCCCAGCAGGGAGCACAACAGCAGGTCTAGTTTATCTTAATTATCTGTCTTTATCTCCATAGGAGAGGAGATTACTGCCAGTGTGTTGCTGGCTAGAACAGAAGAAGCCAAAGAGCACAAGCCATTTCCCGTTTTCCACAACTTCTCTCACAGCTCAGGTAACTGCTGATGGAAATACTGATGGAAGGAGTGAGGACCAGGAGAACGATACTTCTGTTGTTTTGGGTTATGCATTGCAGGTGAAAGTGCATGGTCAGAGTCAGAGTGTGTGTAGAAGAAAGAAAAAAGTTTCTCTTTGTAAAGGAGCATTTTATCCTTGCTTACCACATTGGAAAACAACAAAGAGAAAGATGGCTGCAGCCACTGCGCCAAAAAGAGAGAGAGATAGAGTGAGAGTAAGGGATATGTACAGAGTGGACAAAATGTGGCTTTCAAAATGTTAATTTTGTAGGGTGGTGTGTAGGGTAGTTCTTTTTGCATTAGAGAATTTAACTTTTTGAAAGTTATTACCTCTATGCAACACCATACTGCTGCTTCTCTTCCAGCTAGCTTAAAGAGCAGGGGTTTATGTTCCAGGGAAGGTGTTGTGGCATTTGATTTGAAGCCCATGGCTTATTGGAAATTGCAGTTCTGCTGGTTTTTGGCAATTTTGGTTGATCTTTTTTAGTATTGTGGTTGACTGTGTAATTAATGTGCCCTGGTTTTAGGTTCTTTGCTATAAGGAGAGCCCAATTCTGTATTTCAGCAGAACATCATAAACTGCCTTAGGAGTCTGATATGCTGCTCAGAGAATTTGATGGGGAATAGAACAAGATTCTCTTATGATTCCTAGCACCTAATTACTGAATCACAAATAAGATTGTGACATAAATCTGAGTTACCATTTTCTTGTATGCTTTGCTCATCTGTGCTGGTTTTTCCAAGACTTTCTCTTAACTCTTTATGGCCTGAGGAGCAATCTTTTTTAGCATCCGTTGCATCTCGATCAGAACTCATAACTTAGCAGTAATTTCCAGAAATGTTAATGGAAATATTTAGCATATAAGGCTCAACAGGAATACCTTGGAGAGGTAAAATAGACAATTAGAAGTCTTCCAGTTCATCCCAAAAATTTACCTCTCACTGACCTTATATCTGCTTCACATACTAAATAAACATAAACACAAACACAAAATCACTGCCTTACTGGCCTAATCTGGATTATTATTATTGCTCTTCCTCTGTGTATTATTTTGTACAAGAAATTAAAACACAGATCAGTCACCTTTTGCTGCCTGTTTCATGTGATGTGTAGTTACTGATGGTGAATAATTTTTCCTTGACATTAGGATCTGTATTATTGTGCTCATCTCAGCCTGTCAGATGAACTTTGAGGATTGTGACAATCTGCAGGTTTCTGTTATACAGCAGGCTGTGGATAGTACTTCTTACCCTTGCTCTAACTCTTACATTAAGGCACAGCCAGTGGACTGGGTCATTGCTAAAAGGGAAGCTCTGGCCCTAAGGTTCCCCAGTTTAAAGTGAAACTGTAAGTTGACCATAAAGCAAAATCAATGTTGATGAGTAGCTTCTCCTTTATCTATGTGCAGCAAAGTGTGGATTTACAGGACTGAAGTCAGCAGGAAATCCTTTCAATCAGCTTTAAAAAATTTAGCCAAGAATTCTTTCCTAGCAAACTTTTGGCAGCATGTGCACAGCCTTCTGGTTTATAGTGAAGGATGAAAAAAGAAGATACCAGTAATACTACTAATAATAATATATTAATTTCAAAAGCTGGCAAGTTTCCTTCCTCCAAATTAGGAAGAACCCTTGAGCCAGCTGGACAGTCTGAATCCTGGATATCAATGCTCTTTTCCAAGACAGAAGTAATTTGATAATTTATTTCAAGCATAAATCTTTGTCTATTTGAAATATGATTTATATCTTCTGGCTGTCTGTAAAAAAAAACGTATCTGAGAAAGACCTCAATTCGAATGGGTCCTTCAGGACAATACAGCCGATAAATTCGAGTGATGATCATTATGACTGCTTTAATAAGCTGTAAAACTCCAACTGTTGGCATGTAACCAACAAGTGAAATGGTTGCCTGTTTTACTGTTCCGGGGATTCCACAAAAATCTGACAAATGTAAATTATATTCTGAAACCTGTGTTTGAAGTTCCAGCCATACAAGCCTCCAGGACTAGTGGCCCAGTGTTTGAGCATGGCTTTTATGCAAGAAAGCATGGGAAGATTTCATAGCAGAGACAGTTATGAGAGTTTCTGATTAGAAAATATTCATACCCAAAATATGTACTCACCTGCAGTTTTCTAATGATGGCCCAAACAAATTACTGACTTTCTGAGCTGTTCTCCTGTGAAAAATGTAAAGTGAAGGTAGAAAGGTGATTCAAGCATGGCATTTTTCTTCTGAAGAAATAGAATAGGGGTAGCAAATGTGCATCTCTTTCATTGAGTTTTGGCTGATGTGGTGGTCTGTGCTTGGTGAACGGTATTAAAGGAAAGACTCTATTTTGTATCATACTTGCGCAAATCTTCATTCTGTAAAAAGACAAAACATGCATCACTTGTATTCATGTTTCATGCTCAAGACTGTTAAACAGCAGTTTTTGTTGTGCCAGATTTATTTTTGTTGCTGTCTTTTGTTATTGTAGATATTACAACAATGTTGCAATAATTTTCACTGTACTCAGAGCTGGAGAAATCCACCTAGGCACAATCATCAAGAACCATTTTCTTAATCTACCCCTGTGTGAATGGAAGGTATGGTACAACCCCACTAAAACAGGGGAAAAAACATCCATATTGTGCAGTTTCTGCTTTCCTCTCCCATCCAAGGCCTATTTTCTTTCGTAAACAGCTCAATGACACTTCCAAACAGCTGTATGTTTTCCTTTTCTCTAGCTAGATTCTTCGAAGCAATCAGAATTCTGCTGCAGCATTAAATCTAAAATATAAGAATAAATAAAATGAGCATTTCAGCTACAAGCAGTCTTTGCTCTTTCATTGCAGTATGGCTCCCATCCAAAGCCAATTATGTAAAACAACAGCACCTCGACACCATTACCACAGCCATCTAAAGGGAAGAATTGCACCTACTCAAAGCTGAAAACATTTTCAAGAAATTTAATTATTTTCTTACTTTCTCGCCTCAAGCATGCTTTTTACCTTACTTCACTCTAAAACGCCTTGGGTGTTATTCAGCTAGAACATATGGAGCACTATATAAATCCAAGTTGTTGCTAATTTTACTTAAAAGTCAGGTTTTATTTTTTGTTTTTACTTCTGCCTGTTTACACTCCTTGAAACATCTTTTGCATTGCTCCAGATGTCGCTTCTCACAGTGCATCGTCTTTTGTACATGTTAATCTTGCTTCTTCAGTACTTGTGATTTTTTGCTTCATACAGTATTAGAGATAAATGCAATGCCAAAAATTAATTGTCAAAGAAAATAGAAAAATTATTTAAGTTAGTGCCTTAAATTCAGTATCAATTAATTTTAATGGTCAAAACCTTTTCATCAATTTATGAAACTGTGTAGATCATGATTTCCAAAGGAAGAAGTGACTCTGAGACAGGTCTATATAATAGAGAAATTTCTCTTTGTTTTACAGCTTTCTGTCTTTTACCTATTGTGGAAATAATTTGTGGCTTTTTGTTCTCATATTAGGCTTTCAATGATCTCAGTCAAGAATTCCAAGAATACTGATAAGAACTGCTGGCAAAGCATGTTCCCTGCTCTGCAGTGGACTATAAGACAGAATAATCGAAACATGATTTACTCTCAGATATGGTACTAGTGGACTCTCTAGAATATATATCAGAGTTATATCCTGGAGGCACGGTGAGTTGTTAAATATTGGCCAAAGTAGTGGTGGTCTTCTGGAACGTTTTCATTCAAAAACTGGGGTGCCCAGCAGGCTGTATTCATTTCCAAAGAGAATTCTTCAGAATGAAGTAATTTTGAGTATTATATTGAGTAATTTTGGGTATAGTTTTGAGTATAAACAACACAATTCTTTGCATAAATACTGATGCTGTTTCATGTGTGCACTAATACTTCCTAAATGAAAAATAGCTAAAATGAAAGGACTGAATGATTTCTTCACTCTCAAGAAAAGACATAGTGTTTTGTGTCCTCCCATATCTTGGTTTGTAGTGTGGAAATGCTACGTAAAAGGGTAAAAGGAAATAATATTTTTCTGTTTTATGTGTACCCTTTCAGTCTATACACTCTAGGTGAGGACTTCACCTGCCTCCAAATTCTCTCAGGTAGCTGGCACCCCAGAAATCACAAACATTGCTTGTTCCTGATCAGAGTTATTACCTTACTGTTTTTGAGACTGTGGCTAAAAATAATTTCCTTTTAATTAATTTTTTACTCCTGTATGTACATTTCTTCACTAACATGAACTGAGAACTGTGAATGAAAGCAGTCATTTGGATGCAATCTCTTTGACTTAGGCATGTGATCAGACAATCCCTAAGAGTTGCTGAAGGGAAGGGGAAGTGGGAAGACAAGAACAGGAAGAAGACAGTGGAGGGCACATGGGTCTATACACAGGATTAGGGAAACTATAAGCAGAGGAATAGATCTTGGCCCTGCAGCACAGATTTTTTTCTTAGAAAGCAAATTATTAATGCAGTATAATGCCGACCTGAATTATTCTTGACATCATGGAAAATAATAAATTGGTAGACAAATACAAATTTTGAAAGAATAAAATACATACTTCATTCTAAAGCATGTGTGTTTCTATAAATTGAGGTTGCAGTGCTAATTGAGAAAAGATAAAAAATCTGGAACTTAAGAAGCTTCTTTGGAAGCTTCCCCTCATTGAACCACTGCTTATACTGACCTTGTGTCTCCACATCTTGTCTTGATACTTGGGCATTGCTGAAAAGAATGGCAAGACCACCACTGTGCTCAAAAGCACTGGAATCATAAATAGTCTCTCTGGAGTCCCTCAGTAGGGGTGTGTTGATGCCTGCTTACACTAAAGTCCAAATTTTTCACCTCATGATTTTAGTGAAGACCCATGGAAAAGAACAGAGCAACAGCCCCTACCTTTCAGTAGCACCATGTTAGGAGGTTGACAAGCAAATGTAAAGTAAACGTATTAGGAAAAGCAAATGTAAATATATTAGGAAGAAGGAAGTAATGGGGAGGAAAGATGTTTCAAGATTTGTTTCTATTTTCACATTATCCTACTCTGATTTGATCACTAATAATTTAAATAATTTCCCCAAGTAGATACTTTTCTGCCCATGAGAGTAACAGGTGAATAATCTCTCCTTGTCCTTATCTCCCTGTCCTATACCTGTCTTTTCATTATATTTTCTCTCCTCTGTCCAAATGAGGAGATGAATGACAGAGCAGCTTTGGTTAGCACCTGGCATCCAGGCAGGGAAAGCCCATCAGAGTAAATAATACAAAAAGGAGTTCTGTGTGATCCTGTTCCACACGGAACTTCTGAAAGTTCAGTCAGGTCCTACTTCAATGTATTATTATTCTCAGTAGTGTGTGTTGCTGCAAGTAATATGTTGTTTTCTTGCTGTCCCTGATTTAAGATGTATTGTGTGCAACGTTTTTAAGGCACCAGAGAGCTCCATCAAGGAAAAGAGCAGTTCCTTGGCTTAAAAAACCCTAAGAGCCTTAAGAAATGCTTGTTGGTTCTACACAAAGAGAGCAGCATTAAATTATAACCTGAGCTTTTTAGCAGGCTCACTCAAGTACAGCAAATACCAGCTGGAGGGTAAGGAGGGATTTGCTTTCCAAAGAGCTAGGAGAGGCATTAATTTCACTAAATTAAACAAATATCAGCCTGTTTATGGCAGTAAAAGTCAGCTGGACATCATGAGCTATGGTTTTTATTGTGGACTGTTCAAGACTTGGCATCCCTGGGGGCCCTGAAGGGAGCAAAACAAAGCTACAGAAAAATGCAAATGTGTGGGCTGTGTGTCAGCAGGATCAAGACATCACAACATGGAGGTGCAGGACAGGTTTCTACCATGCAGCAAAACTGATGCTAATAGTACACACTGTTCACTCATGGTCTCCTGAGAGATTCATCTGCCTGCAGAAGCAATGCAGCATCAACTATGCTTCTGCCTAGAAGAAAACTATCTCTAGTCATTCTTTACATGAGATTGTTGAAATGAGTGGGGACACCAAGAGAGAATATTCCCTGGAGCTTAGAGAATTCAGAGAAAGAAAGGAGGCAGATACATTTAAAGGAGAAAGACTTTTTTGCATCCTCCCTGCAACTAGCTCTTCAAAGACCCAGGAAGGGCTGCTCACAGTCTCTCTAGAAGTGGGCAGGTGTCATTACTAAGAAAGAATCATAGAATGGTTTAGGTTGGAAGGGACTTAAAGATCACCTACTTTCAAACCCCCTGCCATAGGCAGGGTCATCTTTTATTAGACCAGAGCTCCAGCCAGTCTGGCCTTGAGCACTTCCAGGGATGGGGCACCTACTACTTCTCTGGGTACCCTGATCCAATGCCTCACCACCCTCAGAGTGAAGAATTTTTTACTAATACCTAATCTAAACCTACTCTCTTGTAGTTTGAGTCCATTTCCCCTTGTCCTGTGACTTCAAGCTCTTGTAAAAAGTCCCCCTTCCTTCGGCCACATTGGTACGTAAATTCCCAGAAAAAAAGCTTTTTTTCCCTACACTGTACTGGCTTAGTCTTGGTTTTTGAGGGCTGTCCAATGCCTGACCAAAGGAACAGAAACTTTCCTAGTAGGGAAGAGGAACCAGGCCCAGTTCATACCCTGTGTGCAGGAGTACATAGAGCACTTGTATCACCCTAAAAGCACACCCACCTTGCTTTCTGTAACCCTCCAGCACCATGAATATGACTGACCCCTACCACTCATATTGCTTATTGCTTACTGTCCAGATGCTGCCTGCAAATGGTCTGGAATCTCTGCTATGCAGCTTCACACAGCCCCAGCTGTCCATAACACAGGAAAAGGGAATCCCATCACACTGAATGATAAGGAGGATTTGCAACTATTTCCATCAAATAGCTATTCTTAATGTGGCCTGAGTTCGGGCATTTTGTTGCCATTCATACACTGAATATTCTGTCAGCCTGCAGAGAGCCTGTGACTCTTTTCTCTGTGGGCAATCTAGGAGGCAATAGGGCATTCTGTTCCAAAGAGTGAGTGGGAAGGCTCCCTTTGATTTGTAGTCTTCAACTGATTGCAGGGTGGTTGGATTTTCACTCCCACCCCAAATCTTTTGCACTGTATTTTTACATTCCTTGCTTTCCAGTACTAACACACTCTTTTTGGAATTTAAGGCCTTCTTTTATTCTTTTCCTTAAGTATATGTGTCCTTTCTGATAAAGTAGACAGCCTTGAAAATACAAATCAGAACACTCATACCACCAGCAACAAGATAAACTTTCTGATGAAAGGGGTTTTTTTGCTCTAGGCTTCAATTCTTCAGTGAATTGAGACCATAAAGAAACCTTACCTGAGCTCTGCACAAAATCTCTGGTGAGGCCAGCATTTTAGTACTGCTCTTGAATCTCAGCGTGGTGTTTTTTTCTGAAGACTGTCATTTTGCTGGTGGCATTAATGCCTGTGTAGTTGAGAGAGAGAAACAGGAGTGAATTGGCCAATGATAATGCCAGTGCACACTCATGCAGACTTACTTCATAAAATAAAAGAAATTGAACTTACCGAACAATAACTTAGCAAATCTGATTTCTTATTTGTTCCAATGCCGAGAGGCATTTCCTTTGTCTCAATCTACTTCTCAGCAGGAGTCCCACACTGATGAAGTATCATCAAATTGTCATCTCCCACTGAGAGAGACACCCGTACTGCTCACTGATTGGAGAGATGGAAACAGGGACAGGTGTTTCTAAAAACTGTGGGGTTTTAAAATTAAAGGAATACAATATTTTTCCCCTTGTGGCACATAATTCCAAAATAGAAGAGCTCCTGAAGTAAGGCCATGAAACAGGACTGAAGAAGGCAAATGAGACTAGTTAGTGTGGCAAGGAGCTAGGTGACAAAAGTTTTAAAAAGTCAGCCTCAGTGGTGGAAAGGACTTCATTCCAGGTCAGCTGAAGTCTTGATAGTTCTGTGGCAGAGTAAGGCAAGTCTGTTGTTTCGGTTCATTTCACAATGGCTGTTCAATCAGAGGTGTAGGTGGGACTCTGAAAACAGGTAAATTATTGTGAAGAATAATGGTATCTGTGCTTAAATTGGTGATGATAAAAATGCAGGACTGGTAGAATCACTTATTATTAAAACTGAGCAGCTCTCTTCATGGTCAAACCATATTTCATTAGCTTTTTAAAGCATTTTAGAAAGAGCAATTGAATTTCTCAAAGAAATTGCTCAGCAGTGATCTCCTCTGCTAAATGAGGATAATGCCAAGCCCTGCTTTTACACAAATGAAAACAAATGTGGTAATTTATGTGAGGTCCACAGCTGCTAAAGTCAGGAATGTGACAAGAATGTCCATGATAAGATGAGTAATCCTAACTTCAGCATGAAGTGAATAGTGTTCAGTAAATAACCTGGGACCACACAAACAGAATGGGAAAGGAAAATATTGAACATCTTCTTGCACAGTGGATTTAGTCTGTCCCTTGCATTCTGAGACACAGGCTCTCTGGGGAGAAATAATATATGCTTATGCAATTAGATAATGCATGCACACAGGAGGGTTAATTAAGGTTGCACTGTTCTGACATCTCATATCTGTGTGTTTTAAAATTTGCAGTCTTAGCTTTCTGGCATTTTTCAAGGCATTGTTTTTAACTTATGTGTTTGTCAGTACAAAAAAAGTATTTGTGTTCTAATTACAACCAAACTTTCGTTTCCCCCCTCTTGCCTAACTGCATTAAAATCCTCCCTGCCCAACAACACAGGATGCCTCTTATAGCTTAGAGGCACTCCCCACAGCACCAGCTTATAGGAAAATGAACAGCAATAATTTAGTATTTTTTATTTAATTCTTCCACTCTTATGAAAAACAACAATAATGCTGAGCAGCTACAGAAAAACACAAAATCAAGTTCTACCCTTTATGTGGAGATACTTTCAAAACAGGAGTTGTGTAAGAAGGCAATTGACTGGGAAGGGACTTGTTAGTGTGGGCATGGACAGTGTTCGTGGCAGGTTACCATGCAGCTCTTTCCTGTAGAACACGACTGAAAGGTCCCATTGGATAGATATATCCTAACAGAAGAAAAATGTCTGATTCCTTCTATGTTCAATATAATTCAATTGTCTCATGTAAGGACCAAGCATCTCCTTTGAATCCCGAGGGTGAGGGAGCTTTTCACAGGGTATGAAATCATATGAAATCAGTCAGGCAGCTCCACAGAATGGCTGGTTGCTGCTTCTGCTGAGCTGAGGAGCAATTGCCAGCCAGAGACTTTGTGCTTCACCTGTCAGTGTTAGGCAGGTAAAGCACTTAAACAGTGTATCTACTGGGCCCTGCCCTGTTGTTTGGTTTTATCCCATTAACCCTCTTCGGAACGCACCTGACCCCTTTATCATGAAGCTGAATAGTCACACTATGTTTAAGCCTCCCAAGACAGCTTTCAGTAGTAAATTTAGACCAGACATTTTTGTGTCTCTCTACAGTAATTTTTCTCCCTTGATTCTTCTCATTTCATGTACAAACCCTCTGAAAAGTCCTGCAGAAGTTAAGAGGGATGAAACCCATAAGAGTCTATAGAAGTATAACAGTGTTCTATTCCAGAGTTGAAATAGTCTCGTCTTCTGCAGGCTTTTTGAGTCATCCTACCAGATTATATTATTTGACAAAGACATTAATTGTATTCTATTCTATGGGTTGTTCAAAACGTAAGGAAAGGTTATCATTTCCCTTAGATTCTACAGAGCTTTACCTCAGAAATTGACATCACAGACTATAAAATGCAGTCACCACATGAAGTATGCCAATGTCTCTTTTATTAGGCGTCTTTTATTTTTTGTATGAATTATTTATTACTCATTAATACTGGGAGAAGCGTATTGTGCTCCTGATCATGACCAAGAGAATGACAGGGAGAGTGAGGCAACAATTACAGGAGTGTGCAAGTTCTCTGAATGCCTGTAAGAATGATTTAGTTCGTTGTAGGGGCAAAAAAGGTTGTTTAATGTCTGGTTTTGTAGGAAGCACAAATACCCTGGTGATGAGTGCTATACAAATGCCATAGTACACTATGGAAGCCTCATTTTGTATAAGGAAGTAATACTCAAAGAACACAGTAGTCTTTGACATTGTGACATCTACTCTTAGATTTCCAAGAATTTGGTAGAATTTAATAATCATGACATCTCTATGTGAGGAGCTGAACACAGAGTAGCACAGCTGCCCATCTACTCCTCAGTAAATACACTGTGAAATGAGGAGATCTCAAGGCACCAGATTCTTGCTTCAGAGCTCCAGGGTGAGATCTCCCTGAAGAACATTTGAGCAACATCCCCTAGGTAGGACCTTACCATTTACTTTGCTTTTAATGTTCTTAAAGAGTTTTAATCTCTCTTGGGTACTGCTAAAATACTTAGACCTAACAGATTCTAATGCATTAGACATACAATACACTCAACACACCCATCATAATTAAATCTTGACCTTTTCTGGCAGGTAACCCCAGCAGGCTAACATCAATGGATTTAGTAGTGGACTCTTTCCTTCTAAGATAACAGTGTCTTCATTTCCCTTCTCTAAGTGGCTTTACATTGTTTTGGCCCTATCTTTGTATGGCTGTTAGTATAATTAGTTGCTAAGATAAGTCATTCTTAGAAATGCAGGAGTAAAACAACAGAGCAGAAGGCAGGTGCACTTGGAAAGCTGTCACTGAAGAGAGGATGTGGCTGATCATCTGAGTGACATGAACACACAAAAGGGTTATGAGGAGTTATTTTCCACAGACAAGGAGCAAATGTCTGTGCGCTCTGAATAACTCTTGTTTCAGATTAAAGGAAGCAGAGACAGAGGGTGAGGGGGAGTTTGAACCAAGTAGGTGGAGCTATGAAACAATTATGGTTGATTTTCTGTGGGGCTTATAGAGGTATCTTCTCATTTTACCAATGTCATGAATAGATCTAGATTGCAATGCATCAACATATACCAGTAGAGAGTTACTGGTAGCATCTGGCAGCAATGGCGGGTGGAAAATGAAGAGATAGCTGTGTGTATAAGTGCATGTGCATGCACAGATGATTTGCTCTGTGACAGTGACTACAATGGACTTTACTCAGGAGTGCTCCCTAAAGAATGGCTTCAGGATCACTTTAAGCTCTAATGGAACACTGTGAATAAAAAACCACAAACCACAGGCACATATTTGCATATTTGGAATATACCATGAAAGGCAGGAACAGCTAGGGTCAGCAGCAGAAGTGGGGAGAGGGGAAATGAAGATTTTATAAAGGTGCTTAAACCTCCTAAGAATCACAGACAGAAAAAATCCTGTGCTATTTTCCCTTATAGTCCTATGCTCTTGTCTGTACAAGCACTGTCTGATCTTGAAATACTTTTAAAGTGTCTCATGTGCAGATTCAGTGAAGAAATGGCTGATGCGGCCTCAACAGGAGACTGGCTCCTGCTGTATACAGTAATGTATAGGCTTGCTATTGAGGGCAGAGAAAATTAATGTCTCAAGTCCACAATAACATGAACTTGTGACATTTTTAGCTAAAAGTAAGACGAAGCTGGACTGACTTCCTTCCAGGGTTTATTTAGAGATCTGGCATAATTTAGCCCTGAAAGCAGTAGTCACACCATTTTCTTTTTCTTGACATAAATAAAACATTCTTATTGACATACTTGAAATACAAAGTCAGGTTGTACTAGGATCTTGGTACATACTTAAATTTGATCATGTAAGGAACCATTTTCCTTAGCAGGATTGGAGATAAAGAAATATCTGTCTCCCTTTTGCCTCCACCCCTGAACTAAGTCTGTTGTGTTTCTAATTCCAGCTGAAAGTACAGTAAAGACAAAGCTTAGAAAATGTCACATTAAAGCCATTTTGTCATAACTCAGGTCTTTTTCTGACCAGTGGCACTCACATGTATTTCTTTCAGGACTTTATTCAAACTGCAAACCATAGTGAGAATCAATTTTGTCCCCCACTTGAAACCTAATAACAGAACTTTCCTAAAAGTCATGAGGTCATAATGAGGTTAAAAATCCAGATGTTTAAAACTAATGCACTCTGAAGGTTCTTCATATTAGCTTTATAATTTTGCAGTTCTGTTGGATTACAGGTTTTCAGGCTTTCCTTACCCCATCAAAAGGAAGAGAAATCGTTTTTATGAGAGAAAGCTGAGATTGCCACAGACCTAGAGCTTGGAATTTAAAGAAAACCATCACCAAATATGGCAAGAAACTGTGAGCTGGAGATGTTGAAACACTATTATTATTATCATCTGCTCTCATCTTGTCTTTCCCAACAGGCTTCACACCAAACAGAGAACAGAGAAAATGCTCTCACCTAAGACAGGATGAATAAGCTGGTTACATTTTAAGAAGTGCCAGGCACCCGCAGCTCCGCTATCAGTGGGAAATGCAGGTGCTCTAAGAATAAGAACCGGTTATCAGGTTTTTTCTGCTGTTAACTTGTCTTCTTGTTCACTCTTCAGGCAGAACACAGTCCCACTGCTTTTTTGTGTAATAATAGCAGTGACTCGTGGCTGTTCTCTGCCAGCTTCATCTACGGGCTCACTCAGGGTCAAAGGTCAGCCTCTTGGGAAAGACATAAATTGAGTGCTCTGTGTTTATGGTCTGAAAGAGGGATCTGACTTAAACACCTTTTTACTTTTCCCAGTTTATTTCCCACAGAAACAGAGTGTGGGAGGATATGTATGACTACGTCTTCCCCCAGTACAAAGCTGGGTTGAGCTTGGCTGAAGAATTACATTCAGTTTTCTGTGATGACTTTATTGCAAACAGCAATGTATATGCTGTGAGGTTTGGACTCAGTGGTGGAGTGCCAGACTGCAGTTAGTAGCCTGAGCAGATGTCTGAAGTGTACCCCTCAAAAAGCTTTTTTGTCACTCAGGGCAGAACTGTGCCATGGTCTCTCTTCTCTGGATGTGGCAGAGCCAATGGCACTTGTTCCCTGACTGACTGGCCTAAAAGCTTTCTTTCACTGCCAAATGCTGACTATGGATGCCTGCTAGTGTGGGATGGAAAAAAAAACCTGACTTTGAATCATCTCATAGAAGGCAATGGTACCAACCTCCACCAATGTACCTCTGGTGCAGTACAAAGAGAGTTTTGAAGAAAGCTAACATGTAAAGAGCATAGATTAAGCAATAGGAATCCCAGTGACACCCGTGTGCATATTTGCATGCAAGGAAGGGGGATGGAGAGACTATAACTCATCACATGTATTTCTATCCCTGATGGTCTTGCATTGACTGCAATTAAGAGGAGGAAGAAGGTAAGGCTTATATGAGTGCATATCCCCCCAGACCAGATGAGTTCTTGCTATTTGATTTTTTTCTGTCACTTTACTCTGCTTATTGAAGGTGCCAATTGTATAATTTTGTGCTATGATGTGAGAACACCATTCACACCCATGGTAATGATGTTCCATTCCATTGGGCTGCACAGCTCTTAATTTCTACTTTATACAGTATCAAAGTTTTATGTCCAACATCCTAAATGCCACAGCATGTTGATGAAAAGAAATTACATTGATGAAACAGTTAGGCAGTGATTAATATGATCCATAACTCAGAGTGATGTAGCAGCCCCAGCTTTCTATCCTACACAAAATGATGTCCAATTACTTGCTATTGATCAGATATTGCATTGCACCAAATGGGATGCCAGCATCAATTCATTTCATCATATTGAATTTCAGCCAGTATCATGGGTATTTGGCACATGTTTTGCTGAAACATTTGTCTGCCATCACAGAGCTGATGAACAGGTTGGCAGGTTTTGTTTGTGAAAAGGGTGGGGAGGGGATGGCAAAGAGGAAGAGAAAGAAATGTGCTAATCCTGCTTGTGAATTTGTCCTCATACCTGGCACTGACAGGACAGAATGCCTCCATGCATGTGCACATTTGTCTCACACAAGTAGCTGCATGTCCCTTTCAGCTGTGTTAACATTCTGTACTGCTCACTGCTTATTTTTTATTGATAGTCAGGTGAATAATTAAAGCCCAAAAGCTATGTAAAACCCACATAAATCATCTTCAATATGCAAGTAATGCTCTTGTGCTCAGGCATGGCTCCTGTTAAGAATGATGGCCTAGAAAACCATGATTCGTACCAGTGTGTATCACTCTGAATTTGCTTGTAGGAGATGTGGGTGCCAGGAAAACTCAAAGGAATGGGATGGAGGTACATAGAGGGGTCTTAAGGTGTCTCTTCAGCCTACTTTCCCATGAAATTATAGTCTTGGTTTTATGTTTCTTCTTTGCTGTTGATGTACTATTTTCCCAGCTGACACACCATTATTTCTGAGCTCCCCTTCCACTTATTTTAATATTTTGTTGGTATTGTTCCTGCCATTAATAGTTCACTTATAATATTTGTTCTACTCTCCTTTGAAAGAAACCCCTCCCGTGGAAGTGCTGTTGCTATTAACCTCTCTGGCGAAGATCACGAGTCGTGTGCCTACCACATGGAGCACTGCTAGGCCAAATGTAACAACATCTGCCACGCATTCAACAACTTCCTTTTGGATTCCTCACACTCTATTTTCACTTCCAGCTCTAAGCAGGAGTGAGATGTCTCTCAGATGCCAGAGGGCTGGGAACGTGCCATCCTTCCACTGCAAACTGGGTGAGCTTTGGAGACAGCAAAATTAAGCCAAGCACTAGAATAAAAGTGGAGATGAGCTGTCCACAGCTTTTCTGTTGACCCTCAAGGCACTTTCTGCCATTGAACTACTTTCCAGATCCTTGAAAAATACAGTGCCTGCAAAATTATCAATTATGGAGCTGTAGCTCTGCAAATGTTTACGTATCTGCTCAATTTAATGTGCTTGAATGGTTCTGGGGCTGCATGAGGGTGTAAAATTAAGCAAACATGGAAGTTTTTATAGGCTTCAGCTTTCTACCTTACAGAGCAGATGGCATCTCTGTAAGCATTGTGGAACATTATATTTAGAAACAATTCCATTTGTTATTCAAATTATTTGTTTACTGGGCACAAACAGCATAGTTAGTATGCTGCAGATGTTGAGAAATGTCCCTCTTCTCCAAAAGGGTTGTGACTTCCATGGAGAGTGACTACAGATACCTGAGCAGAACAGTCTACCTGAGCATCTTTCTAGAGAATCTGGTTGGGTTTACCAGATAGCGTAGTTTCTTTTCAAGATACTTCACTCAGTAAACTTCTCTAGTGCCTGTAGCTAGTCTAGAATGTATCCTATCACACAGGCATTTCTTATGCTTTAAGTGTCTTAGGACAGATCAGTTGAATTGTGTTACTCACACTTGAGATCAAATATAAAGAGGAAAAATGGCTGAGATCACAAAAAAAAAAAGGTTAAATAAAGGAAAGAAAATTTGAATTTCTCTTTATTCCATTTTATTCCATAAGCACTTATATTTTCTTAATCATTTCTAGTGTACAGTAATAGTTTATTGCAAAGATAGGATAATAATCACAGCTGTCCACTCAGTACTGAACTTCTAAAAGCCAAAGTATTTTCCATCCTTACCCTCTTTTAGAATATTTTTTCCAAATGCAGTTTCAAATCAATCAGCAAATTATAACTCAGCATGTGTCTGGAGGGACAAATATTCTTCTGCAATACTTCAGTGAAAAAAGTATTCAAGGGACAATCCCCTGGCAATACCTGTTTTGTTGTGGCCAGTATCTCCAGCTGATCCTTGCACTTGGATTGGATCACTTAAAGACATCTTTTCAGAAGAGTAATTCTCATCATTTCCCAAAATCAGACTCCTTTGCAGTTTCAGAACAGGTATAGAGGAAACTGAGCAATCTCAACTCAGGAGACTTCTGATTTTGTAGGTTTATATACGTATTTAATTAAAAGTATCCCCCCTCTTTTGAATCAAATACCCAGTACAGGATTAAGTTCCCCAATTATTCATAACTTGATCAGTTTCATTGCAATACTTGAATATTCTGTTCTCCAGGCTGAAAAATGTGGTGAAGAAAAGGCTCCAGGGAGATCTCATTGCAGCCTTCCAGTACTTAAGGGAGACCTGAAAAAATGAGGGATAGAGATTCTTAACATGGGCAGATAATGATAGGACAAAGAGGAGCAGTTCTAAACTAGAAGAGATGTTTAGACTAGGTATGAAGAAGAAATTTTTTATTGTGAGGGTGATGAGGTACTGGAATGGATTATCCAGAGAAGCTGAGAATTCCCCATTCCCATCAGTGTTCAAGGCTAGGCTGAATGGGGTCCTGAGCAACCTCATCTAGCGAGTAGCCCCCATGTCCATGCCTGTGGGGTTGGAACTAGATGATCTTTAGGGTCCCTTCCAAACCAAGCCATCCTATGATTCCGTGATTCTGAGACTTATCTCTCTGCATTGGACTACAAAAAACTTAAACATCTCAAAATGTTTTCTGCCACTTTCTCTTTATTTTAAAGAGTTTGTGATGTGGATGGTTAAAAAGAAGAGGCAAGTCTGTTGGGTTTTTTTTTTGGCAGTAGTTCTATGGGGCTTATTAATGCTTTTAAATTTTTGTTTTATATTAGGAAGGGTTTTTTTTTAATCTCAGTTGGCAGCAGACAGGTAAAAAAATGAAGGGGAATAAATACAGCTACTAATTAATTTTATCGGACTTTCGAAAATTAAATGCAGAACCTTTAAAAGTCTATAGTGCTGATGAAAATCTTCCTGCAAATCTCTGAAACAAACTTCAAACAAATTTATGTCTAGCATTCTTAACATCTTCCTTCTTTTCCACCTTTAGGTTCAGTTTAATGTGTGGTTGTTTAAACAGGAAAACATACAAGACACACTGGAAACTACCTGGCATTGCAAGTTCGGTGTTGGAGCTTAAGCTTCATCCTTGCTTACTTAAAGGGATGTTCACATCTCACCTGAGAAGCTGTTCTATCTGATTGCCTAATGTGCCCTGCAGTTTATGGCCAGAGCTAGTCACAGAGCTTCCACATACTTAAGAGGGAGGATTTGAGCTCAAGGAAAACATAACATTGCCAACAAAGATCCTGAAAAGGAACAGATGAACTCCCTGTCCGAGAATGTCTTTAAAGCTAGAAATTAACATTTAAAGTCATAATTCTGGCATCCTGTTAGAGAATCACAGCATTGCAGAAGAGCTGATGTTAGGAGGCATGTCTGGAGATCCCTCAGTCCCACCTCCTGCTGAAGGCTGCATCAGCTGGAGCAGCCTGCTCCGGGACATATCCAGTCAGGTTTTTGAATATCTCTAGGGATGCAGACTCCACAGCCTCTCTGCATAGTCTGTGCCAGTTCTCAGTATATTTTCTTACGTTTAAATGAAATGTCTTGTATTTAATTTTGTGCCCACTGTCTCTTGTTCTGCCACAGCTGGGAAAGGTCAGGATCTATATTCCTTGTCCCCTGCCATCCTCTGGAGTTTATACACACTGATACGATGCCCCTGAGCTAAATAATCTGAGATGTCTCAGCCACTCCTTGTATGGTAGATGCTCTGAATCCGTCTTTTTGTCCCTTGCTGGGCTCACTCCATTATGCCTATGTACCCCTCTGTGCTGAGGAGCCTAGGACTGGGTGCAGCTGCAATCTCACCAATGTTGAGGAGAGGGGAAGGGTCACCTCCCTCGATCTGCTAGAAACCCTCTCCTTATGTTAATCACCCTTTCACTTTCAAACTAAATCTCTTTGATTCTTATTTTAAAACTTGTTTCCATAAATGTGAAGAATAAATAGGGGAAAAAAAGAAGAAAGGGAAAAAAATGCAAATACAAAAGCCCAGAGAAGAAAGAAAAAAGACAATGTGAGACAAGCTCTTGGAGCCCAAGGCCAAGGCTCTAAGAAAAAACGTCACATTGACACAATACTTGTAATAAATTAAAGAGCTGCCACTTCAGAGGGTGCCATTCAGCCACTCTGGCTTTGACTTCACCCTTTCTTCTACGGAAAGGCACCAGGCCCTCTAGGCTGGCACCAGCTATACTGGTTCCTGGTTCCTCTCTGGACTCCAAACTGCCCTTAGCCTACAGGAAGTCCAAGTCATCTATTTGGTTCCTCAAATATTTGTGCCTGTGGTACTTGCTCTAGGCTGGCCAGAGAGAATCTGAGATGAGTTTGGCCTTAAACTGTAGTTGGAAACCTGTAAGTGTGTGTATCATGAAAAAACTGAAGGGAGGATGGATGCTGCAATCACTTAACACAAGGAACTAGGCAAATAAGGAAGTGATGTTGGATAAGCAGAGTGGGAGACAACCAAAGAAACAAAATTATTTAGCTAGCATATGATCCATTGCAGCAAGAAACTTCACAATTTCATGAGGCTTTCCAGAATTTATAAAAATGTAATAATAGGCTTAAGCAAGAAAAGGCATGAGGTTAGGCATCATGTGATGTCTGTGATAAGAGAAATGTGTAATTGAGCTGGAGTGGAGGTGAAGGCTCTTCCTGCACATACAGTGCTATTACATTCTTTTCCACTTGGATACCCTCTCCAAGCACACTAATCCATGGATCTGCAGAAGGATAATCTACTGACATCCAATTTTCTGGGATATTTTTTTTCCTGGATGGGCCAATTTGTTGACTGAGAGGTGTGGGTGTTAACTCTTTCCTACCTAAGTGGACCTCAAGAATTAAAGATGGGTTTTCTCATGTGAGCAAGCATTTGTTTCTACCTGTCTTAGAGATGACATTACTAAGTTCCCCTGAGCTAGGGAGGACATTAAAGACATTAGAAGGTAGATCACTACTGTAATTAGCATACAGGTAAAGGAACAACTGTCGACTCTCAAAATTAGCTGAAGCAAAGAGAGGGGAGTAGGCTAAAACATTTTGACTGTGATTGTTGTTCATATCTATTCCCTGGAGATCAAACACAGGATTGTGGGCAAAGCCTAATTCTAACATAGATATTCCTTGGTCTCACAGGATGAATGCATTCCTTTTTCCAACCATAAATGCCTTGAAGCTAGGATAAAAAAGGCCATTGTCCTTAGCTAGTGCTCACTACTCCTGGTGCTGACAAAGCCACTTTGTTCTCCCCAGGAGGAGGAGGAGGAGGAAGGCTGGGAGTCGGGGCATGACCAGCACAGCCTCACAGGGAGCTTCGAGGGCTTTCTGCATCCAGTTACTCGTTTGCAAGACAATGAAAATCTTGCAGCTGCTATTGCAGTGAAGAGAGTTTGGATGTTAGCTGGTATATTTGTACTACACTCTACATCCTTAAAAGATGTACTGGAAAACAATTCTAATTTTTTTAATTCTAAAATAGTTTGATGTGTTTAGTGGTGGGATCTTTGTGGTGGTGTTGTCTGTGCAAGCCTGGGCTTGGGTCAGTGACTTGGTTCTTTCATTCCCTGACTAGTGCTGGGAGATCTTCCTTCTCCCACAGTGCACATACTACTGTTCTGCTTTCCTTCTGCAGCCACTTCCATGCAAATGGCACACCCTTGGCTCTCAGAAAAGCAGCCCAAGAAATATTCCTGCCTCTGGTCAGGCCTGATGAAGGTTCCTCAGTCTGGAAGTCTGTTGAGTTCTGTGCACGGCAACAGTGCATTATCTCCCTCAGAAACCTTGGGCCTTCTGAGTGTGTGCGGACAAAGTTTTTCCCACAGTGTATCTCTGCAGAAAGTGCCTCTGCAGGGTATACCTCCAGCTGTTTAAAGGAAGAAGACAAGGGAAAGCAAAGTGATGGGATAAGGGAGGGTTGGTAGAGGCTTTTGTTACAATGACAGGGGGACCTGTTGTGGCACTGTCTGAACTCCAGGCTCTGGACATCCTCAGCCATACTGATACAAAGTTCAATCCAGCTGTAAGCTGATGGATGACCATCCACCCAGCATGACCACCCTCTTGAGGGAAAGGGAGCACCTGTGGAGAGGACTTCTCTTTTTACCTCTATTTCTAGCATTGTTGGGTTAATTCTGTGTAGACAGACAGTCTCCAAGAACAAAATTACTCATAAAAATCTCTTGTAGCAAGTTTCTCTCAAAGTATAATTTTTATAACTCACTCTACCCTTACAAACACATGCATACCTTCTGTTTTGTTAATGTCTGGCTGAGTGTTCCCCTTGTGGGTTGACTCCAGTCACCAGATAAAAGGGAATGTCAGATGGGAATTAATGTATCCCACTTCTTTCCCCTGAAGCCAGGCAGAATAATTCCAGTAATAATTTGCAAAATGGTCATTATTTTAATCTGTAGAACAAGGACATTGACTTTCATTGCCAATGGGCCTGTCTCACCCTGTTGGGGTTTTACTTTTCCTTTCCATTTCAGAGTGGCCCAAATCCCAGTATCGACAGCTGTAAGAGGACAAATTGCACCTCAGTTTCCTACACACCCACCTTCTGGTTTCTTGTGCAAAGATTGGGCCAGGTCTTCTCTCTTCTTGGCTGGCTCATAGTCTTTCTCCCATCTCTCAGCAGATCTATCTTCCCCCCTCCAAATATAGCAGAGCAAAACCCATTTTTCTCCTTTTCTTGGATCATGACTTTGTGATGGATCACTCTTTAGCCCTGGAGATTGCTCCATTTCAGTTTGTACGTCTTCCTGCTTCAGGTGTCTACCCCAGAGAAATGGTCATCTCATTCCTGAAGGTCTTTTGCCTGGGAGGCAAATGAATTTGTGGAGAGCACAGGTAAACCATGAAGCATGCAAGCATTTGGAGTTAACAGGTGGCAAAAAGAGGAGCAAATGGGGAAAGGCCAAGTCATGTTTGTGGAATCTTTTCCCTTGCAGGGAAGAGTGGCTCCAAGCCTCTGCTGCATGCCTGCTTTCTCCTTGCCAGTGTGTGAAAGGGCAGGCTGAAATTTCAGTGCTAAGTCCATCCCAGGAAGATGCTTTGCTAATTCTTTCTGAGGGAGTGGCTTGCAATTCCTGCTTGCCTGGAGCTCCTAGTTCTGCTTATTTTAAATTAAATGCCTCATTCCCCAGCATGCTTACATGATGGTTTTTTGTCCCACACAGCTCACTGATCATTCAGCACCTCCAGCCCTGCACTGGAGACATGCACGCATTGCTTTGTTCAGTATAAAATTCTTGCTAGAGAAATTACTGTCAGATCAGGCAGATGGACACAAGCAAGCATTTGCTGCTCTTCCTTTCCTCCTCTGTCTCTCTGTGTGCAACCCTGCCTTGCTTGGGAGGGCAGAGGCAGCTGCTGCTGAAAAGAATTAGACAGATTTTCTTCATTATTCTATCAGGTCAGGAGACAGCAAAGCACTTGACATGAGAGAGTGTCCCTTGAGGTGGCTGAGGCCTGGCTGGGTTGTCACAGTCGTGCTTTCCAGGAGGACAAGAGCAGAGCAGAATTAGGGTTGGTGGCTGTTGTAGCAATCGATGAAGTAAAAGGCTTAGCCTGCTGTTTCCTTTCTCATCCCTTCCAAATTCATTTGTTAAGGTGGATGGCAACATGTCAATTTGCTTCTGGTCACCCTGGGCTTTCTTTTATATCAAGCATGGCCATGTCCAGCAGCATCTGGAAAGACACAGAGGCAGAAGTCGCAATCTTTACATAACAGAGTTTTCAGGAAAAGGAGCTGGGGTCAGGAACCTGACACCAGCTGTGTCAGTTGCAAAAAAATCGGTATTGAAACTCAAAGGAGCTATGCAAGATTTGCAGTGTTTATCTGAGATCAAAATATGGACATTCGATATAAATAAAAAAAAATAATTAAAAAAAAAAAACCAAAAAAAACCAAAAAAAAAAAACTCTTTCTGCTAAGCCAGACAGCTGGTCAAAATTGCACAAACACGTTGCAATCAAAACACATCTCAATAGCTGTGATTGTTTTGCCTGTGGCCATGCGTGGATGTCACCTCTAAGGGGCAGTGTGTGTGTGCGCATTGCGCGGCTGGGATCAGCCGGGCAGGGAGAACCGACTGCCGGCATCATTCAGCAGGGGCAAGTTGTTTTTCTGGCTGAGAAACAAGGCATAATATATAAAATTGCTCTAAGGATAAGAATAGAAAACATGCAGCATAAATAATGTAAAGCAAGAAGAAAGTCCGGCATTGTTTAGAATATTTTATGAGGAATTTATTGTTGTTAATTGAAGGAGAGAGATTGATCACTGAGGAATCTAGCTCATTATTTAACAAAACCTGGATAAATAGTCTGTCATTTCTGTGTTCTGCTTAGCATTCTCCTTCTGAAACCTTCCTGTTTATGGAAAAAAGGCATTTCATACGAGATACAAAGTGATGCCCCAGGACCCCCCTTCCATTCCCACATAAATACATTATGAAATAAAAACAGGCAGGATATAATGCTCTCTCTCCTTCCTTTTCTTTTCTTGCTCCCCGACATTTTGAAATTCCTGCAGAACCTCAGCACGTAAACAAGGGCTCCAGGACTGGAGGAAGGGAAGGATGCGCTGTGCCGTGCCCCACATCCCCGCTGTCGGGGCCTGCCCCGGTTGCATGCGGCAGGGAATTGGAATGCTGATGGTTGCGAGCAGAACTTGCACAGCGCTGTCAGCTCCTCCAGCCAGGAGCCCTGCCAGCTATCGATCCGGCACTGCGAGTCACCCCGGTGCATCGGCGCCCAGGGCCTGATTCTCACCAGCAGGACACTTCTGATAACAAGGTTGCCTACGTGAGGTGGTTTAAAAGGTCTTTGCTGTTAATTTGTTAGGGAAAGAAGCAGAGGGAGGTGAAAAGCCAGTACATTATGCTAATATTTTTCCTTTTTTTCTGCTTTCATTTTGGATGTAGTCTCCAGCCTTTGAATAGATGCCCATAATGAGCTGGCTCTAAACAGAAATACTACTGGCATTAAAATAAGGCAAGAATACTTTGGACATGCTGATTATATCCAACCCATTGCAGCCACTCTCTGATGCCCGTTTAATATTAATTTTTCAATTATCTGTACCAGACCAGTGAAGTTAAAGGGCACTGGGTAGATACCAGAGTCTAACCTTGCCTTTTCCATGCTCAAGTGGAGAAGGTTGGATCCAGTCTCAACAGCCATAGAAACGAGTGACAGTGTTCCATGACCAAACAAAGCATTTCCAAGCCACTCTAAGAACACTGTGATGGCATTGGGAAGGACCAAACTGGATGGACACAGAGGAAGCAGGGCTCTCTAGAGGCACAGTGCTATGCTTAGTCTCCCATCCCCACCACTGAAGAGATATAAGCCCTAGACTGGAATAGCACAGAACCACAAAACACTGATTTCACAGCAGCAAAGTAATTTTCTAATAAATCCTGATTTTACTTGCTGTGTTTAAAAAAAATCCCCAAAGCTCAAATTATCTCCATTTGGTATTTTATTCCTAATTAAACATTTTGATTTTCAATTATCAGCATGACATTTTTATTTTTGATCCTCCATTTTATTTTGATTTTGTTTACACAATGCACAGATCAGCAAAACTGCTTGAATACAAATTTTTATTCAATCCAAAGTAAACTTTTTTCAGTCTTCAGTGTAGCAAGGTTTTTGTACTTGATGTCAGCCTAAAAGTATTTTCACCCTATCTTTTTCCCCTGAAACTATTAATACATTAGTGTTTAACCAGAGTTTCAGTGGACCCTTCCTTTCTGCATCTCCCAGGCACTGAAGGACAACTAATTCTTTGCAGGGTTCAGGTTTTATAAGACCATCAAGACAGACCCACTTTCTGGACATCTCCTGGTACTAGAGGCTCCCAGCACTACCCAGGGCACCACATAACAAAGAGAATTGTGATTTCTTTTTAAATGGCATCAGATCATTCTGAAATTTGTTACTGTTCTGCAATACAGTTCATTAACTACTGCTTGTGTAAACATTTGAGAGATGACTGTCTACTTGTGTGGACAATAATACAATAATATGTGAGGCTTAGCTATGGGCAAATTTTTGTAGTTTTAGCTTTCTTAGTTTTTGTTCTGTCTTTCTTGAATTTCTATAAGGCTTTAATGAAAATCAGGCCTAATTAAGTCTGGGAATTTTTTTCTGTTCCTTGATTATTGCAAAGACAACTCAAGGGCTGTAAGGGAGAGCAGCCGATTAAGAAGAAATCAAAGTATTTGGGTAATTTTTCTAACTACTCGCCATCTCATTCTGCAAAATATTCCCACAAACCCAAGGGAAATCCCTGAGTCTTGAGCAGTGACACATGAGTGTTATTGCAGCCATGCTAACCTGCAACAGAAAGAATTACTTTGACTGACCTTCTTTGGACCTGAAATGGTTTCTGAAACAGCCAGAGAAGAAGCTGCACCTCAGAAGCCACAAAATGTCACTGCTGGATCACTTTGAGGTTTATGTCTAGGATGAGGTGGGGAGCTGGTCTCTGAGTGGGAAGGGGCAACGCAATTCCCTACGTTGTCTTGACTTTCTCTGCCTGCATAGGTTTTCCTGGGCATGGATGAGTCCCTGGTAGTGGGGTGACTCTTGTTCACACGATGAATCTATCACAGATTTTTTCAGTATAGATGCTTTTATTAGGCAGGTAAGTTTGTTTTCAAACTCACAATTGGCTGCTTAAATACAACCCCAGATGTTTTGTGATAGAACTGCTACACTGACATTTTATTGTATATTTTAGAAGCAGATTTAGTCAAATGGTTACAAATAATTTGAACTTTGGAAAGCAAAATCCTTTTTTTTTTCCCTGTGGGCTCAGTGCTGGAGAAAACAGGTGATTCATGATGCGACATTATGCTCTTCATTTGAGTGCTGCAAAGATTAGATTAAGCTTGTTGTGTACAGTGTGTGTGACTGAGCCAAAACACTGCCACAGAAAATCTGGTCCCTTCTGCTGCAGCACTGAGCACACATCTCCTCACTTTGGGAGTCCTAATGGTGCCAAGGGTCAGGCCAGGCACCAGTGCTCAGCTATGGGTCAGCATTCCTGCCTCTGTTTTGCATGTCTTTGTGTGTCCCTTGGGTCCATTTATCTTAGGTCTAGCAGGATGGCCCTTCTGTGTCCTAATGCATTTGCAGACAGTGACACAGAGCTGTGATATTCCCTTCCTCCACCTCGTCTAACTGCTGAAATTGAGAGAATTGTAACAGAGTGATTTCCAGCAGAGAACAGGAATCAAGAGCAAGGGACTGAACCTTCACATGTATTCATGACCACGCACACTTTTATGGACCCAATAGTACTGTCAAGCATTTCATGGAGCTTTCTATCAAGGACACTATATAACAATAAGTTGTATTGTACTGCACTTTCAGTGAATATATGAGGTAATTGGTGTGCAGTTCCCCAGACTAATACTGGAAGACAGGCACCTGTAGACAGAGAAAATGAAGTTTAAAAATCTCTTTGCTGACTGTGTTCCCCCAGCTGGGAGAGCAAAGCACAGCCAGTAACAGCCATAGATCAGTTGTTCTTAACCCACTCCAAGCCTGGGTCACATCCCTCCACTGTGGCCCCATCTTACTAGGATGGAGCTGGGGACTGATTTAATTTAACAGTGGAGGGAGGGGTCTATGCTTACACCCCCAGCCCTTTCAAAGCCCCAGAAGAGGCTTGCCCCCTTTCCACAGTGCTAAGCTGAGGTGTAAGCCCCAGGACACGAGGTGTTCAGTGCACAGAAGGCCAGGACAATGAGAGGAGAAGTCCCTGCCACCCTGAGTCACAGTCCAGGCTGCTATGAAGAACAGGCTGCTCCCTGGCAGGTTGTCCCCCTGATAGCTCTCAAAGGTTGTGTAACATGTGCTGTCATGGACAATCATGGAGCACTTAGAGAACAGAAAGAGCCAAGCCTGCAGCTCACTTCTGAGCAGTTTTCCCAGGCCTCCATGGGTAATATAGGAGATGTGGGCCACAGGCAGAGAGCCAACCCATATTTTCTCTGAGGTTGCATTCAAACAAGATATTCAGCATTGAACCCATAAAGTATATCTTTTGTCATTCAAGGTCTGATCTGTTAATCTGTTGTCCAGCTGCAGTCAGCTGGATCATTTAGGTTAGCTCTTCTGGGTGTGGTGTAAGTCCATCTTGAAACTGGCCCTTAGTACAGTGCAGGGCTGGGAATCCTGCTGCAGAAGTGCTGGATATGAGCTATAGCAAGGAGGAAAAATGTATATTTTCCTTCTTGTTCTCTCTTACTCTGTGAGCCATCATAGAGCCATTTCATTGAGATGTTGAGTCCCAAATGTCTGGAATATGATTAAGCTGAGTCATCTTTTCATACAGATTTCTTTATTATTAGTATTTCTAACATTTACCCACTTAACTGTGAACAGTGATATTTATGGGGAGCATGTCCATCCATACATAAATATTGCTGTTAATATGCCCAGGGACAACCACTTGCTAGGCACCAGGCCTTTAAAAATGTAGGCAGTGCATTAAAGCCCACCCAGACGGATTTATCCCCTGACCTAATTTGCACAGGAGGAGGTCATACTGGCAGTTCTGCCATGTTCACAGTGGCCAAAGAGCAGCTTACAGTGTTAGGAGCGCTGTGCACCATGGTAATATTATGCTCAAAGCAATCCATCACCCATTGCTGCCAGGACTAGTTATGGATTCAGATCACCTATGCATGTATGGGAATGTGAACTTGCACATCACCGGAGACCCTGGAGCTTTATTTCCACCACTCTGTGCATGCAGGTCCACCAGAGAGTATCATCCTCTGACCAAGTGACAGAGCAGGTGCAAAGCACAAAGAAAAGTGATTTGAGAAGGAAGATGAGACCTGTGACTCAGAGATTTGTCCCTCATAATAGAACAGTGAAAAAGGCAGCAGTGGGATTTTCAAAGCAACATCCTGAGAAAAAAGTGAAATGGTTTTGTGGACATTCACCATTAGATGTAGCACTTGATGGCAGAGCAAGAAGAAACAGCACGCTGTAAACTTATCAAAGGTAAGACCAGTGTTTGTGGTCTGTGTGTAACAAAATAGCAAGCCAGTCTATGTATGACCTGTCTTCCTGGGAGCTACTCAAAAGCAAAGGCTCCTAAAGGATTAGGTAAAGTCATAAACAGAAGGAAGTATGTGTGCTAGTCTGCCTCTATAAGAAGGTTGTATTGTTACCCACTGGCCCTATAGCAACTGTGTTGTGATAAGAAGAAACAATATCTGGCATCAAACCTTTTCTTTTAAGATGGCTGCAGTATTACAATCTAAACCTCTTTCTATATCCTATTGACTATTGTAGTCTTCCGTGTTACTGTTTAACCGTATCTGCAGACAAATGTTTTATATTAATTCTGATTTCCTTTAAATTGTCTTATTTCATGCTATCGAGCAAATTAATCCACTGAATCAAGGACAATTCTTTCTGTTGGGTAGCTCATCTTGCTCATTATTCATTTCTGAAGGAGTGAAAATCCTTTATGTAACTTCATGCTTCTCTTGCTTACAGTACTCCCTGTAAATACAAGGAGTTGTTTTTCCAACATTTGCAATTGGGTTGGGAGCTGGCTGGAAATTGCAAAGTGAAGCAAAGGAAGAGATAGATTAGTTTAACTCAAATCCAGAAGGAATCTAAAGTCCATTTTGCAGGAAGTTTGCTCTAGGATTGCTTTGGGCCTGGGGAAGCTAGCATGTAGGCTCCCAGTGTATGTCCAGGAGCTGCATTGTGTCTGCCCTGAACTTTGTGAACCTTTTCCCAACAGAGTACAACTGCTGGGCAAAATGTTCTAAGCAGAGCTGCAGTATGCAGTTAGGACTCTCTGGTTCCCTGGGAATCTAGAAGCCAAACTACAGCAAGATTGAATCTTTTTTAACCTTGATATATTGGGAAAGAATAATCTCAACACCTTCAGATTGCAAAACATTGCAAAATATTCACATGGATTATCATCAGGTATTACAATATCTAATATAGTATGTCCTATATATGCACACACATATACTATTTTTATATAGTATACCTTTTGGGGTCCCAGTGTAAGTCACGTGCCCAGTGTATCCTTTGTCTTCTCCCAGTGCCCATGCCCAAAAGGCAGACCTAGCACTTCAGCACTTTCTCAGGCATTGAGGTTATAGAGTGGAAGTGGCCCTGCAGAAGGAATGCATTAGAGGCAGAGAGGCCAGAACCTTGACTAGTCCTCATCCCACATGCCCACTAATGCACAGTACATGCTGGCACAGGGAGGAAGGGATTTTGTGCCATTAGAAGCTGTGGATTTGTCTGTGAATGCTGCTGTCACACACATCTATGCATGTCACTTCTGAAGATTGTGACTTTGTCTGATGTGGAGGCTCTTGGTCTGGTGGCTGATAAAATGTCCCCTCCTGAGAGGGGAGTGAGTGACAGAAGGAATTAAGCTCCATTGCTTCTCCTGGAGGTTGAAAAACTTTTGAAGAGCTAATTTCTTATCTATTTGTTTTAGCAGGACAGGGCTGCGTTTTCATCCTTGTAGACTGATCTTGCTCATTCAACATTGTTCATTCAACAGGAAAGTAAATATCTCTTTGAGCTATACTTCTCTCCCCCACTTACTTGGCAGGAGACACCTGTAAAAGAGGAAGATAAATAACGTGTCAAACATGGTCTGTGGAGGATTCAGCTGAGCAATTTCTGGCTTCCCCTGCATGTCCTCCAGCTGTTGTGCCCCTAGTAACTTCAATTGCTGTACACAGTCTTGGCCTGGTTACAGTTTCATTCAGTTGGATCTATACTTCCAAATATTTTTCTTCTATAACAATCTGGCTGGACCAGGACTTCAAACTTCTTCCTGCATGGACTGGGAAAAATACATAGTAACTCTTTCTGCACCCTGCTATGAACAAACATTTAATACCTGTAAGTAAAAGATTTCAATCAGAGCACTGGGCCAGCAAACTGCTTCTGTGGGAACCAGAGTCCCATGTGTCAGGTTTGTATGTACCTCTTCTCATACTCCCATGACTTGGCTTGCCCAGGAAGGAAGAATGATTTTTCTACCAGCATTTATCAAACTTTTATGTGATGAATGCCAAAACTCGTCCATGAATTTTCTCTGGAAATTCCTTTATGAAAGAAAATTACACTCAAAGAAAGCTGAAAGGTGACTTCTTTCAGCAGAGATTTCCTGTTATTTGTCAAAAAGAAGCCCCAACTGTCTTCATTGTAAAACTGTGATGCCCCACAGCAAACCTGTTGTTATCTAGCTTTCCCTGGGCTGTACTCATGCTTGTAACAGCAGCAGAGCCACATCCCCACAGCAGGATCAGGATGGAAAGCGGTGGCAGACACCAGGAGACTTGGAATACAGCCATGGTGCTGAAGGGGCACAGTGGAAGGGAGGGGGAGATATTTATGCCACATATATCCAAGAGGTATTTTAGAATGCAAATACTCAGGGGCCAATTTTTTTGCCAAAAGCTTTAAACTTCTCTGAAAAAGATAAAGGGGGAAATTCTTAAAAGCTTCTACAGGAAAAAAGATTAATTTCAGTCATCTGTAATGACTATATTAAATGATGAATATGTTCTGTTAACTTAATTACTGTTTAGAAAATGGATTGCACATTGCTTTGCTATGTGCACCTCAAACATAAAATATTAAAAATCATCTGCATTTTCTAAACTCACGGGGATTTTCTAGAATTAGGCACTTTGGGTGTGTGGTAGAAGATATGAGACTTTAACCGGACCTCTGAGTAAGTCTGGTGATTGGGGATTTTCCAAAACTCTTTACTCATTGGTGTTAACCAGTAATATCTGGTGACTCCTTCCCTGTCATTTAACACAAGAAACTTCCTTTCCATAAACCCAGTGACTAAAGGTTTTAGATCAGTTTTTAAGAGTGACACAAAGATGTTTCTCCATAAACTCCATGACAACAATTAATTATGCTTGGTGTGTAAATTTGTAGTCTCTAGTTAACATCCTTCCCTCAGCTATTCAGTGAATTTCATTGGTGAAAATATTCTGCTCTTGGTATAAGCAGGTAACACCATCCGTATTCCCTGAAGACCATACATGCAGGGAAAGCAAAATATCAGAACAGACATTAGCAAGGATTAGAGAGGTTACCAGAAATTTAGAAATGTCCATTTGAATGAGGGAGCTAATCAGGACAGTTACAGAAAATTGTGTCATGACTGACAATCAAACATGTAAAGGGAAGAAAAGGCAGCTTTTTTGTTTGGTTATTTGTGGGATTTTTTAGATTTAAAATAAAATTTGTTTCTCTCTAGCTGACAGCTGTGAGGGAGAAAGATTTTTTTTTTTTAATTCATATTATTAAATTAAAATCTTTTTTTTTGAGAAACATTTAATTTTAACCACTTGCATTTGGAGAATTTTTAATTTCTTAAGAACAAAACACAGTCCTTTCCACAACTGGGTTATAGATTGATTATAGGACATCAAGAAGTCAGATTGATTCATAGCTGTTTGCATGCTTGTACTTACAGACCACATACTGCATGTGCATGTTCTGTTAGAATGATTTATAATAATATGCTGATAGTATTAACTGTATGCAAAAGCTTTGGAAACAGAGACCTGACTGAAACAGTTCAGAGAATAGACAGGGACTGATTAAAGAGTGGATGCAGCACACCGGGATATGCTGTGACTGACAGGCCAGTTTTCCATGTGCTTCCCTCAAATGGTAATTTCTGAGATTTCTTTTTAAAGGGGATTCTTCAATCTTATTATCTGCTTGCACTGCTCTGGAGGCAGGCTTGTTGCTTTTGGGAAATTATTGTTTCAGAGTTGTGATTTAGACAGCTGGATATGTAAGAGTAGGGAAAGAGGCAAGGCTGAAAGCTTGGAGGCAAAATGCAAAAGAAGTTACAACTGAAGTGGAAGAATATGGCACTGCTGGTAAACTTTGCAGATTAAATAAACTTCTCTGGCATGATAAATGATGTTAATAAGCGCAGAGCATTCATGCGGCAGGATCTGGACTGCTTGGTAAGCTGGATTTTTTTAGAAAGCTGGTGTATACACACAGCCTCTGGGAAGGTCACACACACACAGACCAAGAATGCAAGCTATATTTTCAGTTTCAGACTGGGCACTAGAAAGCACAAATCCTGGAAATAGTGTAGGGGCTATTTTGTATGAGCAAATGAATGTGAATTCCCAGTGTGAGGGTTTGATGCAATCCTTGTGCAAGTAGATAAAGAAATTTAGTAGGGCTAGGGAGTGCTAATGCTCATGCTCAGATACTCAGAAAATATGCAGAAAACTGGAAAAGCACTACAAAAACAACTGAAATAAATTCTACCTTTCAATAAGAGATTTAAAATGTCTTAGAACTATTTTCTGACTTATCCAGAGGAAGGTTAAAATGTAATTTGACTAAGATGTTCAAGCATCAATATCATGAGAACATTTCTGATGCTGATCTTCCTTGTGGGAAAGAAACTGCAGCAGAAAGGAAGACATACAAAGTACCAGGAAAAATAGATTCTCTTATACCAGTTGCTCTTCAGGAGCTGTTTGTTCCCTCTGTGCAAGTGTTTACACCTCCTGTGCTAGGAGACAGGCTCCCCTTACATATAACCTCTCCATTATTGTAGTTTGCTGTAGGTAAGAACATGAATAGGGGTGATTACCTCAGGGGAGCTGACCCACAGTAATTTTTTCCCTTGAGGTGAGCTGCTCAGATGTTAAAGTCCATAGAGAGGTCCAAGGGCTGTCAGCTGAGGCTAGCCACATTTGGATGAAAGATATGATTCATTTCTTTTTAACAGGGAGGGTTAAATATTTAGGTCAGGCTATCTAGGGATGTAGAGGGTTCTCCATTAGTTGCAGTCGTTTAATCAAGACTAGGTGCCTCTGTAAAAGACACACTAATTGTTCAAACAGAAGTTAAAGGTTCAGCATGGAAATTCCTGGATGAAATTCTGTGGCCTGTTAGGCTAAAAGCTCATAATGAACATTGCCTAGCCTTTCACTCTATTAATCTGTGAAAAAAAATGAGCAAACTATTGACAGATAACCAGGTCCTCTGAAGTTCAGACTGAGGATAGCAAAAACAGGATTGTTAAATTTGCTGGAAAAGCTAAAAGGAATTTTCAAAGAAATCTGCCAGAAAAATGGGCAGAGAGCTGTTCTTGGCTGCAGTAAATCAGGACTCAGTGGAAGAACTAGTGGAACAATGTGGGACATTCCAAGAGAACAGGGAGATATTACTGGTGCAAATGGCAGAGACTGTGGAATGGAGGGACAGGCAGCTCTTGAAAGAGGAAAATGAGTCCACACTGGAGGAAATGTCACTGCTCATTTAGGGGGCTAGGGTGAGAAATTATTTGCCAGTTCTGACAGAGAAAGGAAGAGAGAGTAATTTGGGCAGAAAGGTGAGACAGCCTTGGGGATAGAGATAGAAAGTCTGGACATTGTGGAGGAGATGTGAGACAGACAGTGGAGACAGGTTTGAAGGATACTTGCTTTGGATAACAGAAGTCAGCAGAGCATGAGCCTTCATTCATATGGCACACACTTGACTTTAATCACAGGCTTACCTGATGGCATTACATCCATGCTACTGGGAAAAAACCAGCCCCCTCACCTTATATAAAGGTGCGTTCCATTTTAACCACTCCATGACCAAAAATAAATTGTACAGTCATCCTATTCCAGACTACCAGATTGATGGCTGAACAGTTAGAACTCAGCAAGTTAGGTAATTTTGCACTGAATATAAATGAGAGTTATAAGATAAATGACATTTAGTGACATTAATTAACTGATTAAATTAAACCTGATATTTTAATCAGAATTTGTTTATGCAAAGCTCTGGATAAAAAAGAAATGGAGTTTAACCTAGTTACTTTTAAAATTCCAGTTACCATAACAACTTCTTGTGATATCAATTAAAGGTGGTCTTTTCTTTACATTATTTTTAGAATTTGAGTTACCATAACAACAGAACGCTGCTTCATTTGCAAAGAGTTAAAATACGTTGTTGTTCTTTGAGAAGCAATCAAAATACAAGTAGGATGCCAGGAATTAATACCCTGGAATGGTTGCACAAACACCATTTTTCAAACACCTCACTTGAGGCACGAGAGCCTGATGGATCTTCTCCAGTGTGACAGGCTCAAGATGTTCCTTGGTTGCTCAGATCAGGAAGAGATTATTTATCAATTGGAAAAGAGTGGGGCTGTCAGGCACCAGAGGTATTATGAGCTGTCAGATCTGCAAGGAAAAATGATGTAATAGCAAATAAATTCACCTGGCCCTCAAGTGTTTCTGGAGGGCAGGCAGGAGAGTGCCTCTCAGTGACCCCCTGCCTTCTCCCCAGAGATTCTTGGTGGGAAGAGAAAAATGCTGACAGATTATTTCAAGGATTGTGCTGGGCTCCATTGGAGGTCATCCTTCTATTCTACCCCGGCCATTCTTCTCTTGGGAGGGGTTTTTCTTTAGGCAACAGCAGCACCTGTTGTCAGAGAGCAGCCTTGGTATGAACTGCCTGCAGAGAGAATTGGATGCAGTTATTGTCTCTGCCCAATTCCACAAGAGCTCCATGGGACAAAAACATGGGTGAGATTAAAAATCAGAGGTGTCACAGTGACCAAGGCATGGAAAGGGCACCACAAACATGCAGACACGTATTTGTGTATGTTCACCATCAAATTAGCTGAGGGCTTGCACTTGTACCCCAAGCCTTATTTTAGCATAAGTACTGCTCTAACTTACCTCTGAAGGGGAGGTAACAGCTACAGACCTCTACAGGGTCTGTACAGATGCAGCTCTTCTCTTCTTGTTGAGCTGGATCTTAGAGATCCCATTCACTTGTGTGCAGAGAAAGCAGAGGCCTTCAAACATTTCAAAACCCTTGAACCTACAGAGAAAATGCCTTGAAGTGAAACAGCAGCCCGTGGAGCTATGCAGTAAGGTGAATTTCATAGCCAGCATCCCACTTACAATCCAGATGTAGGCTAGAAAAGATGAGTAAGGTGGGCATCAGCTTCTGTGCTTGCTGCCCCTCTGGGCAGTGCTACTCTTGAGAGGACACTGCAACACAAATGCAGTTCCTCTTATTCAGCTGTGGTTTCCAGTGGACCCAGGGAGATACTCTAGGCTATTACCAAACTGGAGAAGAAAGTGTGATGTCAGAAGGCACAAGCTACTTTCCCCCCACTTGCACACTTCCCACACACACTTGAATATTCACTGCAGAGGAAAAGCAGACTTATACCGGATTTCTCTTGTTGCCTTTTGGTGACAGGGTGAAAAAACAGCTATAGCTATCTTGCATTGTTCTGCAGTGACCTTTTTACCAGGCAAAGAATGCAGATGAGGTCCTGAAAGTAGGAGAGGCAACCCTGCATTCCTGGTTTGATTGTGGTCTCCATACTTAATGAGTTTTTAAGAGGAAGAGGAGGAGGGGTGGGTACACAGGGGAATTTGCATGTGCTCTTGTGTCTGAGGCTTATTTAATTAAAAGACAATAAAAACGTCAGCTGCTGCAAGTTGCAATCTGGATCCCCTTCCGCTCCCCTTATCTCCCTTCCTTCTTCCTTCTTTCAAAGCAGATAGATAAGTCATGGGGAGGAGGGGGGTGTCAAAGAACAGGACTGCTGCAAAATGCCAGCTTGTGCTGATTTATGTTGGGCTAACATAAATTGTGAGAGGGCTTGAGGCAGAATCTGTCTTCTCTCAACAGCAGCTCCAAAGTCACAGTGTGTTTGTCTCTTGCAGTGCTCTTCTAGATATGGTTTGGGGCAGCTTCCTTCCCAGGATGGATGGCTTGAAAACACAGTCTCTTCTAGTGGCAGCCACTTTGGGGCAAACACCAGCTGGTCCTTGTGGGTGCTCTGACACTGGCCCCCTCCTTGGATCTGCCATCGGGTGTCTTCTGTGACTGGTCCTTGCCCATTTAGGCTGAAGAGGACTGGCTCCCTTGAGGAAGGCTTGAAATGGGTTACACTGGGAACAGCTCATTTTCCCCATGCAGGCAAAGGTGTGCTCACAGGGAAAGCTTAGCTGGCTGAGCTTTGTGTGCTTCTCATCAGCAGCAGGGAGAGGGCCATGAAGATGTGGGATTGAGGTGGAGCCAGCTTGTTGCAGAGGGACAAAGCAGCACCAACTTGCCCAGCAAGATTGTCTCTAACCTCCTGCAGAAATCTGATTTATAGAAAGGCAGAGGAAAGCTTCATACCCACCTCTTATTCCTTGAGATCATCTTCTCTTAAGACTTCTACCCAGCTGGGCCACACTATGTCTACATGCAATTTTATTACTTGAAGAGAAATTGAAGAAAAGTATTATCTCAGGCATTGTTTAGCAGTTGGTTATCCTTCCCTCAGCAAATCTGGGTTCTGGGTGGTTGGTGCTATTGGGCAGAAGGTGCTGTGAGAAAGAACAAGGGCATGGTGTAAATGCCAAAAGTGGCTAGCTCATGTCCTGAAGACATGACTTGTGCAGCTCACTTGGAGTCCCAAAGAGGTGCCTATAATCCAGAATTCTTTCATCTGAATAAACTGTTCCTATTTGAGCAGCAGCCATCCTTCCTGGGGCTAGTCAAGGTTTGCATATGCTGAAGCTCGGAATAATGTGTTGTGGTTCAGATCTAACTGGGTGGGGAACCCACCAGCAAGCAGGGTTAACCCCTTATGGACCGAGTATCCAGTCCCTGCTGAGTCCTTTCCCAGCCTCTGGGCAGAGTCAGATGCTCAGAGATCCTGGCTCCCTGGAGCTGAAACCAGCATCAAATGACTGGTAAATGTGGCCAAATGTCTGTGATGTGCCAAACACAAAAATAATCCTGCTGTACAGAGAAAAGCTGAAGTACTTGTCATGGCAGCGAGAGCAATAGTGCTCCTAAAGTCACTTTGTATGAAGCTGGTCTGTATAGGGTTTTGCAATGTGCACAGCTCCTGAGTACCTTTCCTTTGGAAGCCTCTCATCAGCTCCTAGGAAAGCTGTATGGAGACTGGATTGTTTTATTGCTGCAAAAAGGAAAAGCGTAAGATGATGGAAATAAATGTATTGACAAGTGAGACGAATAAATGTTCCTCTTGCCTGCACTATCCAGAGGTGTTTGACATACCAAATTATGACATAACTGTAGGAGTAATAGTTGCAGCTGTTGCCTTTGTAAAATGATCTGTAATGCCACATGCTAATAAGTAAGACAACATGTCTAAGTCATTTTATACCATGCCAGAAGACTAATCCCATGCCATGGGTGCTCAGTGCCAAAAGTGGTCATATCACAGCAGTATGATCAGTCCTGGAATAATCACATCCTTAGGAAAAAATCCTTTGTGTAATACAATGAAATCCCACTTAAACAAGTCAACCTTATGAATCTATTAGAGCAGCATCCCCAGAGTACTGCTACTGTAGCTTGTTTCTAGCACAAAGTGGAACACTCACATAAAAATGAAGACAGGAGCAGAATATTTACTCAGGTGAAAATAGGCATCTTTTGGGAATCCTTATGGAGAGAGAGACAGGAAAGCTGCAGTTGCCATATGGAGGATATCAAAACCTAAAACCCGTTGTATGCAGCCAACCTGTCAGACTGGTTCTGCACACCTAATACATACAGACTCCATTTGTCTTATGGAGGAAACTTCTTTGAGCTAAGATGGGGGATCATCCCCCTAATCTAAAGAAGTTCAAGCCCTTGCTGCATTTTACAATTCATACATTCATTCTGAATAGGAACAGAATGTCACAGAGTCCCAAGGCAGCTTTGTAAATCTCATCATTTAGACCTACAAAATCTGGATTATTTTTTCTCCTATTAGCTCTAAATACTACCTTTGGAAAAAATGCTTCTGACAACTTGCTTCTAAGTATCAACACACACATGTAAGTCTAACAAATACATGAAAACTGCCTTGTTATTTGATGATGAAACCAGCTTCACTAATTCAGCTGAGCAACACAGACTGATGTGATTTCCCTAATACCTGGGGCTTAATAATTGCGGTATGTTAAGGCATATTTAAGCTTCAAAATCACAGTAGGTTTTTGAATATCCATTCAGAATGTCATCCAAGTGTATCTATTCCTTGCTTTGCTTTCACAGAATGGTATTTACTGTATCTATTTGCTGTCATAAAGCATAAGAGGAAGTTAAAAAATTAAATAATTTAACATATTGGTCACACATCCTCGGGGTCTTTAAACAGCTGCTGAGCTTTCCATTTCCAAGAAAAGCTGGGGGATTTGAATAGACTGAAGCCAGGCTATTCATGGGCCTCCTCTGCTTTCCTCAGCAGGGGGAAAACTTGACCTTGAATGGTTTCCTAGGCACAAACAAGTATGCATCCACACCAATACTTGGAAACTCATCTTCCTGCTGCCAGCCTATTGCTTCCCAGCTGGTGCTTTGCAGTTCAGCCTTGGGGCAGTAGGAGTGGAAGAGGGTACTGCCATCAAAGGAATGCTGTACTCTTCTCCCATTCCTGTTTTGCTTTCAGACTGGCCAATGAATTATGTCCTGTTGTGGAGGATACACAGTTAGGGGCTTCCAAAGTATCCTGAGATCAGCACATGAACTGATGATCCTATATTTCGCTTTGCTTCCCTCTGGTGCCATTATGTCCTATATGTCTTATGTTGATCACCATATAAACCATGCAGACCTGAAGAGATCTTTGAGGCAGAAACCTTAGTAGACCTAGACACTTTTCTGAGAAGTACAACCTCTGGTCTATCTGCAGGGATTTCATGGCAAATTCATCCCAGCTCAGTAAGCAGTCAATGGACAAACACAATTTCTCTTTTTTCCCCCCAGTACATTTACTGATCTCAAGAAGCTGCCATTCTGTCCATGTGGGGTACAGAGAGTATGAAGGCAGGTGAGGCAGGGTTCCAAAGAAAATAGCATGCAAAGCAAATACATTCCCACAGAGCTTTAGCACGTGCTGTTTCCAGACAGATTTTGGTAACTTTATAAAGTAACAGGTGATTTCGGATAAAAGACTTAGAAAAGGCTCCCTATGTAGGCAGAGATGACATATTTAACCAGTAAGTTGCACAAATTGTTTTTTGCCCCAGTAGCTCCTGAATCATCTATACAGCTGTGTATACAGTATGTTGGAGATTTCAGGCCTCTAGGTAGTCCTGCTGGAGAGGTGACACTGCTGATCCAGAAATTCCCCATAACAGATGGCCTCTGCAGACCAGAAGTCCAACAAATGCATTGGAGGGATGTTAATCAGTTTTGCATGCAGTAAATAAGAATGTATTCAGGATGGAACATTTTGAGGCTTAGTCACTGAAAACAGCTTGAAGTTATTTATTGGAGGAGATTTTGTTTGGGGGCCAGGACAATGGCTGAGAAAAAATCAGATCATTTTCAGAAGTGAATAAATCTACCCATACGGGTTTTCTTCTTATCCCTCTTTCCCTCATTACTCATTTTTCTGTCACTGTGTCTGTTGTCTTGATTTACTATAGCTTTTCCCAAAGCAAATTTTCTAAGAGAATGTCTGCTAATTAATTATTGTTTCAACATCATTTTTATCCCAGACCTTTGACCTCTTGGCAGCTTTGTAAAGCATTCTGAGGCATTTCATATTTGCTTAATAAATATTTCTTTTAAACAATAAATTGAGAAACGACACAAAGAGTGCATTCTTATCCTTTTCAAAAAAGAAAGACTACAATAGAGTCAAGTTAGAATAAAACCACAGGCCAAAATCACTTGACAGATCAGCACATTAGTTCCCATGAAAAAATGGCAGGCTCTGTACCTAATATAGGGTAGAAAAGAATGTGCCCAATTATATTATTTTACTATTTTTTATCATTAACTTTATTTTTTTGACTTTTATTTCTCAATTCCCCATGTGAGTGCATGTTCTGACTGGAGTGGCATCTCTACTCTGGTGAGGAGGGGATTATTCCTTGCTGAGGCTGATGTGCCAGTACAGCACTGCAAATTATGGTAACAGCCATTCCATACATGGTGCTGTGCAAGATGGTGCTGTGCAGGGCCAGGAGTTGGACTCGGTTATCCTTGAGGGTCCAAGTGATGCATCTGGCACTTCCCTTTGGAGGCTTAATCAGCACTCCTCCTGCTGCTTGCCTGTTTGCCTGCCTTCAAGTCCTGGCCAGAGAGGGTAAGCTCCCATCACAGAGCTCTTCTCTTGCAGGATGTGAGGGTAAATCAGTCCCCTGCAGTCACAGCAGTATCAGTGCTGGAAAGAGGGGAGAATCCAGCTACAGGCTTCCTCGAGGTCTCAGGATTATATTTTAGTGTCTGAGATGAAGTGGTGGCTTTATGTCCTTGACCCAATTTGATGAGAGGAAAGACACATCTCAAAAGACTCCAATGGTCTGGATAAGGCATTGTATGCTAGGGAGTAGGAGGCATTAAGTCAGGACACTGATGTCTGAATGCAGCCCTGAAGGCAATGTCCCAGACTATTTGTGAAGCCAAGCCTACTGCCTAGGCTGTATTTTACACAGATTAAGGATTTGGTAGCACTCCAGCTCTCATCCAGCTACTTGTCCCATACCCATCCTTTTACCACCAAGGAGGTATCTGGCCTTGTTTTTTCAGACTATCCCAGATCAGTTTGATCAGTTCTTCAGAGAGAGATTTTGGCCAGAGAAATTAATTCTACTAGACTAATCCATTTGACTTTATCTGATTTCAGAAGTTCCTCACCAGTTTGCTGAGCTTGCGATTGTCAACCTTCCCTTATTGCCCTACATCTTGGACTCTCGTGCCATCAAAGTGGATCCAGCACTGCTCTGGCAACCTGCAGATATCTTTTGCTTTTATTTCTTGGCTGAAAACTGTGGGAAGTGGAGAAAGCATGAGAAGACAAAGCAAAGTTTCACAAGCTGTGGTCACAGTGGTCAGGTGGTATGCAGAGAACAGTCCCTCAGCCAAAACACAGGGCCCTGAGCCAAGCTTTCTGGATCCTTTTTGTCAGTTCTCCTACACATTTCCTGAGGATTTTGAAGGAATCATTTAAGCTAAATTGGGCATCCAGAAGTGCAACTAAAGTGGCTTGATTTTCAGAGGTGCTGAAAGCTTACAGCTTCTGTTCAAAAAAAGAAAGGCTGTGAGTTTTTTTACAGGGCAAGAAGTGCCTGCCCTTAGAGTCCTGCTTTCCTTGTGTGATGCTTATCTTTCTTTGCCTTCGTTTTTCACATCTGTAGACTAAGGAGAGCAATAGCTAAATTGAAGGGCTCAGAGACAGTTAATTCAGTAATGTTTCCAAAGATCTCTGAGATCTCAGATGGAAGACACTATATAAATGCAAAGTATTATTTTATGAAGATCAGTTAGTAGCACTTCATCATTTCAAATGGCACCAATTATACACAATGTACATTGATCTATATACTCTATTTTCATAAAGTGCTGCTGCATTTGACTCAAACTTATTTGCAGTCTGATAACCATACAGATATTAATAATGCCACGAAGAAGAGACTTTTTCGCAGTCTTTCATTTTTTAATTTTTTTCCAAGTGTTGTTTCATATTCACTGAATATTAGATTTACCAGTCTGTGCACTGGTCTGTGGTGGTTCTTGTGCTGTGATGGTGACATAAAGCAGCCATAAACTCTTGTATCTTTGTGTCACCAAAATAGGGGTGTAAAAGCCAAAATACGTTTGCTAGTGAAACTGGCTCTGGACAGGTTTAGTGTCTGAATGGTAATGAGATTTTCTCATGTCTTTTTAAATAGACTAATTCTTCCTTGAGAAAGTAACTAAAGCTTTCTGTAAAAGAATCTTCAATGGATACTTCAAATTAAGTTCATGCATATAATCTCCTGTCCTTTTGTAGAGTAAAATAGCATCATTTAACCGGGTTCAAAAAAAGTATCTAGGGATGCCCCTCCTTCCCCCAGCACAAAAATTAAACATTGTTCCTGTAGCTTTGCCAGTCCTTTCTTTTTCAGACTATACATATGGTATCACTAAAAAAAGCTCTCGAATCATGCAGTTAAACTCAGACACAGTGTGCAATTTTGTGTGTCCAACATTCATTTCTCTGACAAAACACTGGAAGGCAAACCAGGAGTTTTCTTCCATCCTCTCACCTCGGCCTCTGTGAGTTGCATCTATATTCCCCTATCGTATTCTCAGCCTTTGTAATTGTTTTAGAAGGCTTGTGATATTTGGTTCTCTTTCTTTCTGTCCCACAGTTGGCACACTGCAGAGAAAAAACCTGGAGGCATCATAGTTGCTGAACAGCTTGAGAGCTTGAGCTCGTGTGTCCCGGTGGCTTCTGAATGGGCACAGGTGGGCCTCACTGATCCACTTTTAACCATATAGAAATGCCTGATGTGGTCTCTTCTGTGTGCACAGCCTTAATGATACATGCAGACAGAGGTGAGACAACCCTGCACATCACCTGCCAGAATTTTCCTGTAGTCAGGAACCACCAGGCCTACTCCCTGTCCTTAAAGAGCAGGGACATGCTCAGAATGGAGTCCAATTGAGGGAATAAGTCCCGCTACTCCTTCTTGTAGCCCTGGACAATTTGCCAGCCCAGCAATAACTGCTGCCAGCTTCTTCCTAGACCAGGGCTTCAGGTGACCCAGCACATTGTGGCCTCCCCACAGGTGGGAGCTGCCCTGGAGCTCCCTGGAAACAACACTTAGCTGCAGAAGGCCAGTGCAGCCCCTCTGCCTGCTGGGCGCTGACAGTGCTGTGCACCAGAGCCCTGGACAGCAGCTGTGCTGGGGGAGGGAGCTGAGGAGCTCCAGCATCCTGTGGAGACACACACAGGTTTTACAACTAGGCACCATCCCCTGCTAGTGCAGGAGGCAGTGAGAAGATGATGTTCATATGTCTCTGCTGGAAGTCTTTAACTCTGTGTTCTTAAAGACACAGACAGCAAACACTGAGGGCACTGGCACCCTGCTGACTTGAATTTGCAGTTCACTTCAGTTCAGTTTCAAAAAAGCCTTTCATTTGAGTACATATCAATTTCCCCAGTACCTCACATGCAACTTAAGAAAAAACATTCACAGTTCTCTAACCTCTCACAGTGATTCAGACAGTCCTAGGCTTCAGAAAATATCTAGGAATACGCAAAGAAATTATATTTTTAAATGAATGTATTTTCATCAGGTTCTCTCTGCATCTAAAAGCTGCTCTGTTTGTGAGTCTGATCTGTTTTGAGGACAGCTGCATAATTTAAGTTATTGATGGAAGTATCTGTAAGATAAAGGTTTCAGTTTTCCCATTTTTTTCTCAGGCATATTTCACTCCCTCACTTTGAGTCTATGCCAGCACAGTGGGTTTAAATATTTGATGGCAAGAAAATTGTTTTATTTAGCTTATAGTTGAGCATTAGACTTTTCTAGCAACAGAACCACAGAAATGGTCTCAGCACAAGATCTAGAGGAGAAGGGATTTATGTGCAATTGCACAACATGATGAAAGGTTCAGATTGTAGAAGTGAAGGCTGGCTATTGACACAGCGGCCAGGATGTGAAGTTCAAGGCATAAACCAACAACAAACTGCAGTGTGGCAGATACAGGCTATGCATGAGAAATGAGTGGGCTGTGTGTTGAAATGGCCACCTGAAAACCTGCTGAATTTGCGTTCTCACACCTAGGACTAAACCTGCCATATTTCTAGGAATGACACAGGGTGCTTACAGCTCTTCAAAGTGGGACACCCTCACTTGCTTCGGGCAGAAACTCTGGCAGTACCCCTGGCTCTCAGCTGCCTAGGAAAAATGGTGTGGTTTTTCAAAAGCCTGAGTGGCCTCAGCATTATTTGCAGTATATTTGGATTCCTTGCCATGGGAAAAAAAGAGTACCCAGCTGAGGTGTGAAATCATTTCACTGTTCATGTGCATAGATATCTTTATATGCCCGGTTTTATTTTATATTTTATTTTATTTTATTATAGATGTACTGCATTTTTAAGCATTTTATCCAACATCTTCTCAAAAGAAGTGTTTCAGAATGAGGAGAGAACAGTGTGAAAAGTTCATTTTTCAGGTCTTTCCCTCTGCTGACCTAAGATACGACTCAGGGATAGATAAGAAATGCATAACTTTAGTTTAAATTTTAATGGGTACATCTTCACATGGAAAAATTTGCCAAGCTGAACACTTGCTTCCCTAAGAGAGATCCAGTGTATAAAACTGGGATACTATTACATGCAAAATAATGGAACAAAAATGTCTGTTACTGTGTTTGCTTATTACACACTTTGATCAAGCCACTCCTACTATTTCCCTTCCAATCTTTAAATTAAGCTATTTTATATAGAGATTTAGCAGGATGCATTTCAAAACAGAGGTCTTTTGGTTGGGCAGAGCTCAAAAACAGAGGCCTTTCACACTGCGTTAAGGCAACAATTCCCAATAGGAAGCACAAGAGAGAGAATTCATTATTTTTTTTCTCTACCTGGCATTGGCTGTAAAAGGATGCAGCCATGCAGGTCAGCTGCAAACAGCTGTGGCAGTGCAAGATGTGAGTACCTTCCAGCTGCTTGTTACTGCCCTTCATCTGGAGGTCAGTAAGCAGGGAGCAGAGAACTGGAGAGGAATGGAGCCTGGGCAGAAGGATGTCATCTCCTGTTCCACTTCCATATTTAAGCTGTTAACAATCAGGGTATTCAGTGAGTCTGAATTCTTCCCCTGCAGCACAGTTATAACAATTCATTGGTGAGTATGCAAAATGAGGAAAAACACGACAGGCCTGAGGTGAAGAAGACCCTGTTTTATATCTCCAAATTGAATGTGGAACTCAGAAAGGGATGTGGGCAAGCTGGGTTGCCAGCATCAGTGGTGTGGCCTTGTATAGCAAGGTTTGGTACCTCAACAGATGTGTGCAGCATTTTTAGCAGCCATGGAGTTGCCCTCACCAGAAATTTTTACCTCTCTTCAGGTGAAAGCTTGGCCTTGAAGGCTTAACTGCTGAGTGAACAAGAATCAGAGGGGAAAATTCCCATATTTGTCTAAAGGAACTATAAGACTTAGAAGTGTAATTAATCATGGCAAGACCCAGGTCGGAATTAGAATGCACACTGCCCATTTTTCAGGCTTTTAATGCTCTTCTTCTTTAATTGAACCTAGTGTGGTTTAAGCTCATTTGAATAAAGCTTCAGATGTATTTGGATTTATTCTCGTCTGAAAGATGCCATATGATATTCCTGGGATTCAGTGAGGACTGTGGGATTCTCATAGGTATTTTAAGCTGAATTTTAATGGGAAAGGTTACATGGATTGTCACACAAATGGAAATTGCCATGGCTACCAATAATGCTAATCCAATGCCATGACTGACTAATCCTAACCACATTGTGCTCAATAAAGAACTGAGCAAAGATTTCTGCAGGTTGGTTGGTTTTCCAGCAATACCAGCAGCTATCTAACCCAATACAGCTTGAGGAATTTGCATGGATAATGGGCATGGATTGAACAGCATCCCATAAAGCTACTTTTATAAATAATGCCTTTTGAAGATCACTAACAGAGTGCAATGTAGGGCTAGCTCATCTGAGCTCTGGGATGAAATGAAGATCTTATGCTTCCTTCTTTCATAGCACAGGGACAAGATCAACATACCAATTACTGCAAGAGATATTTCATCAACTCTCGAGTTAATGAAATTAAACAAGTCCCTGGAGCCAGCTGATTTTGCTGCTTCTTTAGTGGACCTTTTGTTCAGACTATTCTCCCATAGCTCCACAAGAGCCTGAACTCAGGAGCTTGCAGCCAAGGAGCCATCTTGGCACCGATTCTGGAGTAGGTGCAGGTCAGGTCTGAAGTGCAAGCACCTGAAAGGCTTTGCAGTTGCTCTGCCAGGTTACCTGGCTACATCCTGTACAGTGCTCTGTTGTGCAAGTGCAGAGAAGAAAATGGTGAGAAGGGTAGAGAATTCAGCAAGAAGCAATGAAACCACTGCTCTGTGGCAGCCAAGCAGCTTGTCCTTAGCAGCAGGAGCAAGGCCAAAGCTGGGTCTGCATGGCTCAGAAGTTCATTTGCATTCTGCCAATACACTTCAAAGCTGTTGTGTCTTCAGGGAGATACAACCCTGCAACTGTATTCCCTTGGATTCCAGATTGTGAAAGAAGGCAAAAACAAGCCCTACATGTTCCTGGAGTCCCTCAAGGATCTTAGGCAGGCCCTTGCAAAAACATTTGGTTGGCTGCCTTAGCCTTTCACATAGGGATTAATTTCACAATGACCTTGAGACTTCTTTCATTTCAGCTCCTGGATTTATGCCTACTGCTGAGTGTTGGCTTCACTTTGGAGATGGTGTCTGCTCTCCTTATAGTCTCTGAATTTGTGCAATTTTCATTCCCACTTTTCACTTTAAAACACAGTACTGCTGTAAAGACTGCAAAGCATAGAATAGAATAATAGAATAATTCTGGGAGAGTTGTAGTGTATTCAGGGGCTCCCCAGATTCTGGCACGATTTGAAGGGAAAATGAAATCCATAGGTTTTCCTCCCAAACCTTGCTCCTTGTGCAGCCTTTCACCTGCTCTTTTCCTCCTTAACCCCAAAGCTAATACCTTTGGGCTGAAAGAGAGTGCCCAAGTGTCTCTGTAAGACACAAGCACACTTTAACTCATCTGAAGTGTGGGGACCACATGTGCTGATGGCTGACTCCTTACCAACTGCCCTCTGAGCTACTAAAATAACACTCAAGAGAAAAGTGCTGAGCACCTGTCCAGGTATGGAGCAGACACAGGATACCTCTCAGTTCAACACATTTCTCAATGGCACTTTCATTCCACTGTATCCTTGTTTTGCTAGCCTGAGGAGAGCCATCTCTGTGTTCAACTCCTGTCAGAAAAGATGAGCTACACTGCTGATTATTTGCTACTGGGAAAGTCATTCTAGTGAACTGTAAGAGAAATCATCTGCCCAGGAGTGCTGTCAAGTGCAGAAACACACAGATCTAAAACAAAGACACACACAAACACTTGACCAAACCTGCTGGTTTGGGATTATAGGTGGTTTCAAAGGGGTGCAGGGGTGAAGACCACAGTAAGCTTAGACAACAAATTGAAACTGGGTACCTAATTACATTATCTTTAATAAAATCTCAGCCAGCAGCTGGAATGATGTACTTCATTGTAATTATACCACCAATATTCTTCTCTTTTGATGCATAAAATACTTGAACATAACTGTCAAGTCTATTCCTCTTACCTACCTCCTGTGCAGCTCCCTGGAATTCAATCCATCCCCAGGCCAGGCTGTGTGAGAGATGGAGTAGGCTGTCAAAGACCTCTCTGTTTATGCATCTGGATTTCAGTCAGTGTAATATGCAAGCCTGTTTGATGGAAATGTGATGTTCGGTCATGCCTGTGAAATGCCACTTGTTGTGGAGGAATAATTGGCTCTTTGAAAGGGGACTTGGATGACACTTTAATCAGGTGGCAGAAGGGTTTGCCCATTGGTGTTGAACAGTGTTCCCAGCTCAGAGCAGGAGCTGTATCCTCTGTTCTGAGCATGAGAACACAAGAGCTCCTTTAAAGCTAGAGAGAGAAAACAAGAGGTATGAAATGGGATAGTAAGAAAATAGTAAACCCATGAGGCCAGAACAGATGGAGATCCGTCCTGAAATATGAACAGTTTGTGGTGGCTGAGACAGCCAGCCACAGCCTGCAGGTGATACCTAGCCTTCCCAGCCTCACTGTGTAGCTCTAACAGGAAGTTTAGGAAATCCCACTTTAAAGCAGTTGTCCTCCCTGTTTGCAGTGATTCTCTGCAGACATTGGAGATAATGTGGACTTGAGTTTGATGTCTTTGAATTTTTTGCATGCCATTCCTGAGACTGTGGCTCAGACCTGGTTTCCAAAATAAGAGATTGATTTTCTTGAATGTTCATCTCTAAAATTCAGGTCCATCTTGTGTGAGCAGGTGGTTCCTTTTATTTGTCGCAAAACTAAAAAGAAGTTCTGATGGAAAACAAGTTTTATATCTTTTCTTTCGTACAGACAACATGCAATATTGCCCTTGGGGCTTTGAATATATTTACATCCTTTCACAATTAACCCTAATGGGACATATGTGGCATTTTTTCTCTTCTCTGAGCAGATACACTCAAAGCTGCAAAACATCCAGTGTTTAAATAGATCTCATTATATCAGCTACACCAAATCTCTCTTCTTTATATACAGAGGATTAGACTTCTTTTCACTGTCATGCAACATTAAAATAGGAAGGCATACACAAGGCTGACATGGATTTGACAAAAAATTAATGATTTGTACATCACTTTAATGCTTTAAATCTGCAATTCATATATGCTAATTAGGTCATAATGGGGCTGTTTGAGAACAGAACTGTCATCATGCTGCTCTGGCAGCTTCTGGGAGTAGAGATACAGCCCTGCCCTCCCTTGGTTGGCTCCTGGAGTCTGTGCTGTAACCTGGCAGATCTATGACACCATTTTTTTCTTACACAATTGTTTCCTGGATGTGGTGCTTTAATCTATCAGAGTTATGATGGCATATCTCAAATAGCAAGCTCCTGGATCCCGCAATACATCCTTGTGGGAACGGCACACAGGCACTATATCTCAGTGATTGATTCCCTGATTTTAAACTGTCACAATCTATCTCACAGGGCAGCTGTCACCTTCCCAGATGCATGAAGTTGTATTTATGCAGTGTGCTATGGAAAAAAAAAAAATAAAAAAAATATGATTTTGTTTACAGATAAGTAAGGTTGTAAAACTTAGAAAAACAAAAGGGGATTCAAAAACATGTCTATATTTTATTTTTCATCTAAAAAGCCTGGCATATCTCTCTATTGCAGGAGAACAAAACTGCTCCCTTGTTCAGTTAGATCTCTTTAGTTTTGCACCAGTGGTGCAAAGACAAAAGCTGTCACAACAGAGGGAGAGAAAGCCAGAAAGCACCTTTACAAATGGGACAACAGGAAGCAGCAGAACTTGCAAAATGAAAATGTTGCAGAGCATTGTGCTGTGTGATAACATGATCTGCTGTCTTTGCTGACAGCTGCTCTTTACAGGTTCTACCAAAGCTGCTTTACAGTTGGAACAAGGGTACCTTGTATAGAGATTCCACAAAGCATGCAGTAAAAGAGGAGAAAGTTATGCCTTGTGAGAGTTTCTTCAGGGAGAGTGTTATAAGTGCCACGGGGCTGATTCAGGCTACCTGACAACACCTTGATCTTTCAGTCAGCTCCAGATCATAAAGGAGTATTTTCAGGAGGCATAACATATTCTTTGTCCTAGAAAGCTGGAAGAAAGGCTAAGTATAGATGAATCCCAAAAGATTATGGTTCTGCAAGGAATGATGTATTTAAAAAATTTGGTAAGCAACAGGTCTACATAGCAACTGGATTCTTCTGCCTGTTGGATATTTGAGTTCTTCTTTGACAGATTGTCTTCAGTCTCATTCTTTTTCTTGTTTCTTCTCTTTCTATACACACACACACACACACACACACACACATAAACACACACACACACACTCTGAGATCCATTTGCTCATGTATAGTCAGAACTGAACTGGTGGTGAGTGTGCACCTTCTACAGCCAATGGAACCCATTCCAATAGGATATCAACCAGTCAGGTCTTTCCTTGGCCTATGCATCTCTATTGTACCTTGTAAAAGTGGGGTGTTTTCATCACATTATCAGTAATAACACTGTTACTCATCCATTTGTTAATAATCATTTTCAATAGACAAAAGTCTATTTATGTCAAAAGACATAAAAGTCCATTTCCTTGCACTTCACATGGTTATTTATAGAAGCAGCAGCCCTCTTATAACTGTGAATCTAACTTGAATATAGCTTGAATGTGTCAAAAAGCACACTCAAAGCATATCTTCAAGTCAAAGCAGCCTCATTCATAATCTCATTTTCATATACAGTGGCCAATCTAAATGAAAATACAGAAGGCCTGCTAGATAGAATATCTTCCCTGCTCTGTGGACAGAGTTCCAGAGTACATGCCAGGTGATATCAGAAGCGCTGATGTGACAAATATTGCAGTAGTGGCCCATTTTGACCACTCTGCAATACTTCTGTGCAAAGTGCTAATGTAGACAGTATGGACTGCAGAATAGCTGTAGGTTTTGTACTGTGCTCAGAGTCCCAACAGAGATTAAAGCTCTCCTGTGGTTGGTGCTGCATACTCATCCCCCTCCCAAAGCTTGCAGTCAAACAGACAAGACAGATGAAAGACAAGAAGTAGAGGAAGCACACAGAAGTGAAGTGATTTGCCTGAGGTCACACAGTGGGTCAGTGACGGAGCCAAGAATAAGAAGCCTTGCTACTTCTTGCCAGCATGATGTCCATTGCCTAAAGCTATGTACAGAATTTCTCTGAGGCTGAAATGCTCTGTCTTCTGAAGGGCTGCTGCCAGCAGCAGAGTGCAGCTGTGCCATGGAACAACAGCTAGTGATTCCTGCAAGGGAGCACCGAGCATGGCTTTGGCAGGGTTTGAGTACAAGGCACTGCAGTGAGAGTTTGTGTGGCCACCCTGGCACTGCATCTTCACTGATCTGGCAGCCCTGAGGGGTAGGCACATCTTGATGCAGGACAGGGGCTGTGAGCACAAGAAATGTTCTTCAAGTCATCACTACTAACCAGTATTTGCCAACAGTGAAATGTGATGAGCTTTCTCATTCCCCCTTATCTAGGCTAGCTATATTTTACTGACTGGCAGAATGTCTTGTGTTGTTCTTATTCATTGCATCTTATTCATGATGCAAGCGGTATCTTCCCTTTGCACAGGGAGTCCATAGACCACATGGGAATTTGAAATATGTTTGTGTAAGGCCATCTTTTAAGAGTTTATAGTAAGGATGTCCCACCACTGCTAATCCAGGTCTGGCTTCCATGTTGGAGAAAATAAATAAAGAGAAATACCTCTGTAGCCTTATGAGTATAATTCAGCACAACATTAGGGAGGACAAGGACAACCTTGCTAATGACTTTTCCAGCTTTTGCTGACTTTTCTGAATGAAGTCTTCCCCTGACAGGACAAGCAACTGGAGCCATGTCAAAGGAAGCAACAGGGAATTCAAACAGAAAGCATTTGTCATAAGCATAGTTCAGACTTCCTTTGACTAGTATGCTGAGGTTTCATGCATATTGTAATTGATTTAAGCCCTGGACCTTTTGTCCTTGCTTAGTTGTATGCTATATGGTGCAGAAGACCAGTGCAGACTGCGTGGAAAGTACAAGGTGCAAAGTGAGAGCAGGTTACAACACTAAAGGGTGACACTCTGAGTTTGGTAATAGTCCTATCTGTGAAAACAGGCTAAGTGTAATCTTTAATAGGTGTTTTGTTTGCTCTAGTAGAAATTGACTCCTGAATCTCTGGATGCAGCAATTTTGTCAGCAAGCACATTAATGCCAGATTGATTTTTCCAGTAGTCCTTGTGCCACTCATCATTTCATATGTAAATATACTGAGAAATAAAATCCTCACCTTTCCAGTAAAATGCAGCAGCTCTTTCTACAGGTACTTGTGGCATCTGGTGACGTTCATCATATAGGACAGGAAATCCATTGCTAAAGAGACAGGGTGTAAAAATACTGTCCCAGTTTCAGTTCAGTTGTCCTGAGCATCATCACTTATGTCCTCATAGTCACCTGTGTCATACTCCTTGTGGCAAAAGCTGAGGTCAGCTTTTCCCCAAATGACCCTGGTGCTCGGTATCCTACTGAAGACACCCAGGGATGTCAAATACCCACATCCACAACAGCTGTTCCTCAGCAAACACCAACCACTGCATGTCAAGAGTGGCTGCCCAGCACTTGAGACACCCACAGTGAGTAGCGCTTCGTCTGAGCTCCTGAACACTCTATGGGCCCAATTCCAGCTTTTTTAGAAATGCTTTCCCCTGCTCAAGGAAGCCAAAGGACCTTTAAAATATGTCTGACGCTGCTTTATGCTTCAATTTAGTTGCCTCTCATTTCTGCACCTCTGTCAAGCAGCCTCCTCCATATGCATGTTGTCTGTCATCTTACTCAGAAAATGTAACTATAAAGCATAATTAGTATTAATGATGTGAGAGATTGAGTTTCTTATTTGTATTAATTGCTGCTTAATGCTTTAAATGTCTCTAGCACTTAGAAGGATTTTAAATTAGAAGTATTCCTTTCTGTAGTGTCTTCTCAGAGGGGGGCTCTTACTGACTGGCACTGACTAACCCAGAGTGTGCCATGAGGTTGTTTATATGTTCAGGTCTGTTACCACTAAACAAGGAAAACACTGATGGAGCTTGCTTAAGGGGAAAGAATTATTTCACAGCTAGTGCAGCACTGAGCTGCGTGTTTGGATTTTAAATAAAAACACTGCTGTGGAGCTGGAGGGGCCTTGTGTGAGCTCCCATTGCTAGTCCTACAGGTGGAGGAAGAACTCAGCTTTTGTAGTGTCTTTGTGTGTGGGTATGGAAGTCAGTGCCCTTTTCTCTGTAAAAGGAACTTCTGTAAACCAATCTCTAGGGCTACTGAGTAGGAGCAGTTGGCTCTGCTTTAATAGCTGAAGGTTGAGACAGCTTTCCTGTATGGACTATTGATTTAAGCATTTGAGTTTGTCATGTGTGTCCATGTATCACCCTCAAAACCAGTGTTCCTCAGATTCTCAGCCCAGTCATGTGAACAGCAGTGATTGATAAGAAGTCCAGCCAGTGACTTCTTTGGGAGACAGAAGCAGTCTCACAGACCAGGAAAAATATCCTTGCTTTCAAAACCAGGTGCATACTTAAGAATTAGATATGTAGAAAAAGGATTCTGGCTGGGCAAGTATATGGGTGTATTGATGCACCTGTTACACAGGAACATTTCCCTAAGGAGAAATGCTAATATACTGCCCACAAAAGGTACCTCTGAAGTATATCCATATAAAAGATCTTACTGATGTAACTATTTAACAAAGAGCAACAAATGTGAAAGCTCTTGGACTGGCTGGAAGCAGCAGTGCCATATTCGGTGTGGGGATCTTGACAGCTTTGCTTTGCTACTGCTGCTCCACAGTTGGATTCAATTTCTGCATTCTGCTACCAGTGTGCAAGTCATGAGTGGAAGAAGTAAATGCTGTGTCTTATGCTGGTCAGATTGGCTGGTTTAAGAAATTCTTATGTTCTTAAGAGATTCTTATGTTCCAGTTCTCTCTTATTATACCACAGCAATTCACAATAGGATTGGCCAAAGGGAGTATATGATGTCAGGCCATCAGGGCCAAGACTGTGCAACACTGCTGGACTAAGAAATTAAATAGTAAGGCAGAGGCTGGTGCTGTCTTCCACATGTTCCAGAGCTCTTGTCAGAGCCCTGCATCCTGACTGGAAAAGAGACTTCAACAGAGGTCAGGAAAAGAAGTTTAAAGATTCCATCCCTTGAGCATCAGTACCTAGAGTGAGACTGCGTTTGCTGAATGTACCCCAGAAGGATAGTGGCAGCCTGCAGGAAGGAGAAATCTCTCACATTTTGCCCTCAACTGGGGTAGGAGGCTTTCAGGGCTGTGGAGGCAGTTGAAGGCAACCATTATCCTCATAATTTCATGTTATGCACAAGAAAGGAGCTGTAGCTTGCTGGGACGGGCCTTCCCCAGATTCCTCAGTGTGTCTCTCTGCAGGTGAGTGCTTCCCAGCCAGGGGAGAGGATAGTGTGTTATTGCACACTAAGGTTGCTGTCGTGGAGCTGCTCTCATACACCCTTTGTAGTAACTCTGAGGGAAGGAGAGTAAGGAGTGAGTTTGAGATGCAAACTGTAATGAAGTTTGGCATCCCCACTTGCCTGGGTGGGTGTCCTAAAGAGTGTGCTCTCACTGGCAATGAGTGAGTTTGAGAACTTTCATATGACAGACACTGCATTAAACCAAGGGCTATAGGGATCTGGCAGTGCCTGGGGTGCCTGCATGTTAGGCAGTGCTCATGTTAGTGTGCTCCCAAGTGCAAACTCTGTGCTCTCAGAGGTGCAGTGTGGCCCTTTCCATCTTGTTGTTGTGATTCTCACAAGGACTGAAATGGCACATTTTCCAGCCCATTTAACTTTTTACTTCACAGAATGTTTTAAAATGGTATGTTTTTGTCAAGCTCACAGATTTTAAGTTCAATAAATAAATCTTCCAATTTAGAAAAGGTTTTTGATCTCTGTAAATGTAGCAAACAGGCCAGAAACCACAGGCATTTAAGAGACATCTCAGATCCGTAGCATGCATGATACTTAACTATAGGAGCAGAATACTGTATGCAGACATTTTATGAGAAAGCTAAGATCCCAAAGTTCCTTATGTTGGGTTGTGTCTGGTCTTTCTCACAGCCCTGGGAGAGTGGCTGTCCCCTGCCTCCTTCATGGGGATCTACACTAAACCCTGCACCAGCAATGACACAGTCCCACTCCTTCCTGTGGCCAGAATGCTTCAGCCTCCCTGGGAGGGCTCCTGCCTGCATGTAGCAGTCTGGGGCCTTGGGGATGTACAGCACAGCCCTCCACAGAGCCAGGCATGCTCCTGCACTCAGGTTGAGTTTGTCAAAATGATACACTGGTTGATAGGGCTTCAACAGTCTACCTGGACTAAAGTGCTCTTTAGCATGCAGAGGATTATGAGTGATTTGGGTTGTTTGGGGTCCTTAGTCACATGTCTGTCTTACCATTTCACAGCTGGGGTGAAACTCATGCTTGTGATGAAAATGGGCATACAAAGGGACACTTCAGTAGTGTGTCTTGAGCTATTATGCTGACTGTCATCTGAGCTCTCTTCTCCTCAGAACAACTGAGGAATGAAATAATTCCTGCTGACAACTCAGGGATGAAATAATTTCCAGTGTACTTTTAAAAGATCCCGGGTATCATACAAACAGTCTGATATGAGCTGTTTCAACTAGGAACTACTAGACAGTACTTGAGAGTCACTCTTCAGAGCCCCAGTCCAGGCTTTGGCTATGCAGTGGTGCCATCAGCATTGTAAAGAGAGTAGGAAATTGAACATCTAGCACTGAAAAATAAAGAATGAAGCTGGATAACAATATCAGGCCATTTAACAATAAATTTGTAACCTATTTTTTCTTTTTATTTTTTTCCAAACAATGGCTGGTAGATTTGGTTTGTCTTTCTTTTTCATTACATATACCTAGGAGTTACTTCCTTTTCATATTGTTGAACATATTTTTTGTTCAGAAGTGTTTTTGAGAAATGGCAAGTAAGGATTTTCATAGGTTCATTTTTTAGTCCCTCCTTTTTCATGGTAAATAGAATTCAAATTCCACAATTCTCAAAATGCAGACATGCCTATGCAATGTTGACTTCATCAGTATTCTGCTTTTTCATTGGTAAGCCCAGTGGAGCCTGCCCACGAGCTTAGTGTGGCTATTGCAGAGGAAGAGGAGAGGAAATGCCAGCCAGTCCAAACACAGAATACTGAAAAGGTCAACATAATAGAGCAAGCTGCTATGATTCATAGAGACTTTAAGAGTCTAATATTTCATCTCATGACAAAGATTGTAATGAGAACTGAAAATGGCACAACATTAATTCATCTTTGTGACAAACACTATAATGAGAATGGAAGTGTACAAGCTTCAGATACTCGTGTTACTGATCTGTGGTCCTTGTTCTGTAACAGGACACAAACCCCAACTGCTCACTTAGAAATAGAAATCTAAAATCAACAACTTCTACAGCTATTCTGAACAGCCTATTACATGTTCTGATGCTAATGCAAGCAGAGAGCAGCACAAGCCTGCCAAAGTCAACCAAATTTGCTACATGCTGGCCAAGCACACATGGCCCACTAGCACAGCCTGGCTGCTATGGCATGACCCTGCTGAACTGTTTCCATGTCCATGTGTTTGCACAGTTGTATAGAAAACAACCTGTTTGCACAGCCTTATGTTCACAATGGTAGAAACTCCCTGTAGATACTGGGAGCTGGCCTGGGGGAAAAGATGATAGGCTGGCTCATAGCAAGAAGTCCTTTATTTTCTGCCTCTGACTAGTCCTTATATAAGTGGGGTGGGAAGGAACGTGTCTGTAGAAAGTGCTTTCACTTATTACATTTTTAGTCGACATTTTCCATGTTATCTTTAGGGTCACGGCAATATAAGCAGAGCATGCGTTGCAAGTCTAATTTTATATTCTGTTGGTTTGCTTTAAAAAAAGAAAAAGGAAAAAAAAGTAACAGAGAGAAAGAAAAGAAAAATGGCATATGGACTCTGGCATCAGTTCTTGGAAATGCTGAGATTCATTAAATAAAGAGATGTACCTCGAGCACTGTGTTATAAAAGACTGCAATATCACACTTCACTTTCTGAGCACTGGGCACAGCCTCTGGCTTCAGCTCCCCGGGCTACTGTAAAATGGTGAGACTTCTGTCCTTGTAGAGTGTCACTATACGACCCTCCCACTCTACCTCGAGGTTTCCAGGCGACCCATCACATTCCATGGACCTCAGTCTATAGCTAAGATCTTGATCCACTCCCCTGAAGAAACTTAATAGTTATGTGCCAAGCATCCTGGAAAGCTTTGTATGTCTGATAAAAAGCAAAGCAAAGAATGAGCACTTCTGAGATATTTTGCCCAAAACACAGCTTGGATAGTGGGATCCAGCCCTGAACAGCACACGGAATGCTGCTAGGGAAGGGTCATTTTTCTGTCTGAGAGCAGGAATCCACTATTGTGTGGATCACATTAACCTAAGGGATGCCATTTTTAAGAGAGGTTCATGCTGGTCGTCTTTTCCATTCCTTTCCCCCCATGCTTGCAATTGCAGAATTTCCTTCAGGCAATGGAAGCAATTTACTTGCTTAAGTAACATTAGGAAAGTATTTAACGTACATTTAAGAGTGTCACAGTGCAATTTAGCAGCTGGAAACAAGGAGCAAATGAACACCATGTGACATACCAGCTCGTAATGGGCCATCCACAAGTGCGCAGTGGAGCATAGTTTAAGAATCAGTGTCTTTTTCTGTGTTTTAAAGAAATCCATATTAATAAAATACTCAGTCTCTCTCAAACACACATAGACAGGCAGAGCGAGCTGTGTGTTTCACATTGCAGACGACACAGCCAGAAGATGTGTTAGCCACTAATGAAACGCAGCTCTGGGAAGGACTGCGGCAGCTGTTGAAAAGCACAAAGTCACGCTACACGGCAAGCTGGAGTGGGAAGTGAAGAGAAATATTGTATCAGGTTGTAACTACATGAGGAATTTAGATAAGCAGAAGGAATTTAGAAAAGCAGAATGTGATCACCCACACTGAAATTTAATTAGCCCTCCAGAGCTTCCACCCCCTTACCAAAGGTGCCATAGGACTGCCAGCAAAGGCGAGCAGTTACTATTCTGGTGCTTGGCAATGTACAAACATGCAAGATGATATAATTTATATCCTGAAGACTTAACAGTTTAAAGCCCCCAATTAGAGTGTCAGGAAGGAAAGTGTAGAGACAACTGAGGAAAGGTGGGATGGGAGTAGGGAAGAGTATGTGTTGTTAAGCCTTAGTGAGCGTATTTGTGAAGCTTAAAGTGCAAATATGTGTCCATTTCCAGGGTCAGAGTTTTCTTGAAAACAAGGTTGAAAAAACTGAGCTAAAATAGGGAAGAAAAGGATGGTCTGAAGATGGTGGAGAGAAAGCTAGGGCAAATGTCCAAATACTTATAGTTGTAAACCTGACCCTAATCTGAAGCTAGTTTAAGGATCTCTCTGACTTCATTGAAGGCCAAGTTTCACCACTGGTACTTTCATGAGTAGTTTTAAACTTCCGTGACATTTTAAACTGATTATTTTGCAATTGGTTCCAAACATCTCTTTTCATGCTAGAATGTCACATTAATTCATTCTTAATTGAGCCACGAGCTTCCAATTTTCTAAATCCAAACAAGTGTAAAACTTGAGTAGCGAAGATAGTATCTTACGGTAACTTAGTATCTTACTAAAGATAAAGTTTCCATGGGATACTTTATATAAAGAGAAAGTATCTTACCAAATATATAGTTCCTATACTTTAAACTCCCTTGCAGTTGTCAAAGGTGGCAGCTTTTTACATATATATAAATACAAGAAGAAGGTGTGCGTTCCCTGAATTTTACTATTTTTCCAAAGAAAGTTGTTTTAACTGTGGTTATTGAAATTTTATTTGATCTCAGAAGATATAAGGATGACTAGACACCATGGTTACTTGATTTCTGCAAGATGTAGCTGCTTGCCAAAATACAGTTGGAAGACCTAATATCTAGTAAAACTCCTGTTAGATACTGTGGTTTTCTTTTGTATCCTCTGCACAATGTGAAATATGTCCATGCTGACTAAAATATTCATACTGTATGGTACACATAAAAATTCTAATTTATATTCTCATTCAAAATTAAGTTTTGTGGAAAATGCCTATCAATCTTACTTGTAGAAAAGAAAGATTTTTTTCCCTATAGCTTTATAATTGTAAAAATATGCAAATATGCTTTACTTCTCATTCTAGGGAAATAGGGCTTAAAATGTAGAGGGTGTTTTGAATTCTCAGAAACTGAAAGGATAAGCTCATGGCTTATTTTGTGTCAGTAATGAACAGAAAAAATTGCTTCTCATACTTCCATTTGGCACTTATTTTGTATTTTCTGCAATTAAAGTGGGGCTATAGTCAAATCAACTCTAAAAATGACACATTTATCCTCTCACAGTGACTCCTGTATCAAATTCACTCTGATTATATATCAAGAGATGATTTCTCTAGCTGTCAGCACTGCAAATTCATCCTGGGATCTCAAACTGCAAGCTGCATTCTTTATCCTTATTACAACATCATTCGTAACAAAGACCGAGGAATGTGGATGTGATTGAGTCTGCAAGATGCAAAATCCAATCCAGCTCATTCCCCTACGGCACAGCTGGGGGCACAGCAGCACAGGGAAATGGTCTGACACGGCTCTGAGCCAACATGCCCATCCCTGCTATTTGCTTTTGTAGGTGTGTTCCTAGAACTCCCTCACACTGACTATCTAACCCAGAATAAACTGTCCGGGTTGGACAGCACTAAAGCTATTTGAACATCCCTTTACATGCTGAATAGCCTGCAATGACTTGGGTGCAACCCCAGTCTGCAAAATACAGATCTTCATTGAAACACAGGCTCTGGTTTCATTTCAGCTCTCTTTCGTCTCATAAGAAGAATGAAGAGAACCCAGTGTCTATTTTGCCAGTTCTCATGTCACTAAGTACCTGCCATACTTTTAATTTTTCCTTTTTCTTTGCTTTTTTTCATTTAGCTCAATCTCCTCTTGCTCAGCTTTGCCCAGAAAAACAAAGCTGCAGTCATAGATGCTGGAGGCACAGTCATGGAGCCAACATGGTATAGAAGCCCAGAAATGTTTGCAAATGCAAATAAAGGTGCCTTCCCTTTGCTATCAAGATTTATGGTAGCAGAGGTGTACCTTTCTTGCTCTTAGTTCATCTTCCAGTATCACCAGCACCACAGGAACTCTAGTACACCTGTCTCTGGGGGGGCAAGATGGTTATTCCCCAAGTAATTTGTCCCACCCAAGGGTCACTCTTTATGTGCCAGGTTTAGTAGTGTGAAGTGCTTCCCAGGCTGCCTCTGTTGCCTGCAGCTTCTTACCTTGAATCATCAGTAGGATATTTGTTCTCAGCTGGCAAACAGTAAGGTGGAATTGCCAAAGACACAGCATCTGTTCCACACTCCCAAACCTGCTACAAGGGAAGGGAGCCCCTTGTGTCAAGGGCTGGGGGTGTCACTGACATCCTTACAGTCTCCTTTGCTAACAAGGCCATTGCTTAGGGAACTCTGCCCACAGAGTGATTCAGGATGAAGGGCATATGAATGTCTTCTCCCAGCTTCCAGTCCATAGCAAAGTCAACTTAAACTGGCATGTTAAGAGACCAGCGACTGTATTGTGTCAAGTATATTTATCACCAGCTCCAGGTGTGAGAGTCATTTCATTTTACAGGTTATGTAGCAATTTAGTGTGCTGCCACCTCACCAGCCTGATGAGATATCTTCATGCTAATTATGCTCATTCATTAAGTGCATACTGCCATGAACATCTCCTTTGTACTAGAGCATGGGTAGCACAAACTTAGCTGGCAAGAGAAATACAAAAATGGTGATTGTTGCCATAGTGCTGGCACAGGAGAGAGATGTTAACTTGCATACAGGCTCAATAATAAATGAAATGTTTGACAAAGAAAAATGAATTGGCAGTGTTCCTCCATCTTTCTAAGAAACTGACAGTGCATCCTGCAGCCATGGGGTCCACATGCTGACAGTTACAAAGAGATTTTGTGAACACATTAATATAGACTATGTCAGCCTGCCATTAATTTTGGAGTTTCTTTTCTGGGCAGTTTGTAAAATCTAATCAATGAGGCATTTTTCAAAAAAATCTTTGAAAATTTTGAGCCTGTAATTGTGCCTTCCTAAAATAATAACAGGAATCTGGCAAGAGAAGGTGAAAGCTACACAATGTGCCTTTCTTCCTGGCTGCTGCTGGAATGTGTCCTGCAAGCAAGAGCTTTTCCCATTATGCAATAGTCTCATGCAAAATCTTCAGTGATATAGCACTACTTGGAGGAATTGGAAACCTCAGATCCTTTCCCTTCTCTCTTCCCACAATATATATGGTGTTACTATAAAGTTAGTATCATGGTTTTCCCCTTGCTTTTCCCCTATATAGTTTTAACTGTTTATTTACATATTTTCCTTTTATCTCAAATCATATGGCAGGCTCTACACATCTGAAGATGGGCTAGTTCCAGCCTCCCCATGCTTGAACTGCCTCTTGAACTTTCTCTGATTACATCATTATATATAATGATACATTATTAGCGCCATCAAGGCATGCAGAGTTGGTCACAGTGCTTACACTCTAAATCTGACAGAAGCAAAAAAGAGGGCAATAGTTTAAACAAAGGGGGAAGTGGAGATGACATTGAGTAGGAAATTGATTGCAGAAAGCTTTATGAAATGAGTGCCTAGCTGAAGGAAAGAAAAGAGCTTGTTGGACTAGAAGTTGGGGCTGTTCCAAAATGAGGCCCCTACTCAAGAGAGAGTTTCTGTTCAGGGTAGTGTTTAAGCATGAAGTCAGACATTTGATGGGCTGGGGCACATAGACCTTAGGGAGACGTTTATAAAGACACAATGAGAAGGAAGAACCTACAGGAATGTAAGAGCAGGAGGACAAGAGGCCTCATAGTTTGTGTTCAGCAGGGTCAAAGTCAGCAAAGCAATAAAATGTGTGTGGGGGAGATGAGGGTTTTCATGCCAGAAATTCAGAAGAGACTGGCTATTGGGTATTCTTCTTGCGGGAAGAGATGCTGTCCTTCACTAAATAAACCACTATGCTGATGGGGAGGGGGCAGATGAACTTCTGAGCACATGAACTTTTCTCCAAGGCTTTAGTAACATTGTTTGGAGACCTGGACAAAATGAAAAACAAACACCTTTTCCACTCTCGCTCATTTTGAACTTTTTACTTCCTTGAATTAATTGCTTACTGCTTGTACTGCTGTTGTAAAGTATGGACTTGAACATGAGGATTTTGCTCTCCGGAGGAATGTCAAAGGCCTGTTTAGAAAGAGGGGAGTGATAGCAGCAGACATGTGTTCATCCACGAATATCACAATGGGTTTAGAGGATCTTGCAAACCTAAACTTCTCATTTGATTTTTCTTATTTCTATGTAATTGAATTGAAACTTTCCAGCTCTCCTTATTGTGTTTTGTGGCTACACAAACAGGAGAAATAAAACTGTGAGGAAAAATCCGAGGCTGACTATTAGGAGGAAGAGAACAATGTGGGTAGGAATAAAGGAACAGAAAACAGAGATCACCTGATGAGCATATAGCTAATTTAAGATGGAGACAATCTGCTCTTCATGCCTTTACCATACGCTTATAGTTTGATGGTGGAGTTTGAATACACAACATCTGCCGTACTAGTATTAACTGTTATATTTTTATCTCTCTTTCAAGTACTGTATAGTATGAGGATTATTTGAATTTTTAAAAAGATGGATGCTATAGAAGTATAGTGTAGGCCATAGACAAGGCACAGGACTCTCTTTGTGGTAAAAGCCTCCATACTTTTGAGATGAAATTGGTGGTGCATATTCCAAGGGACTTGTAGAATAACTAGGAAAAATACCTCTGAGTACAGTCTTTCTTCCCCAGGAAAGAAACACCCAGCCTTAAAACTTCCAACAACCTTTCATTTAACTCAGATATATTGCACACACGTGTGGTGTGTGTGGTTTCTATGGTATATGTGTTCTCCACTTGCTCATGATGCAGTTATTTGATTGAGCACCCTTAAGCTCAATATGACAAATTATTTATCTGTATATTCCTCTGAATAGACGCAGGTAAGGAAGAGTCTCATCACATAAAAATCAGCCACTCTAGTGGAGCTGGCTTTGGCACACAGTTGAGTAATGGCACCTTCTCTGTAGTGTAGCTGCTGAACTGCAGGCATGGCCCTGCCCATGCCAAAGGATCCTGATGTAGCCAAGCTGTACAAAGCAGTGCAACTTAGGGCACTCCTTTCTGTTCAAACCACTATCATGCACGCTGATGGCTGGTAGGCGGTAACCTGTAACACCATGGCTTCACGTCTTTGTCCTTTTTATTTGAAAGCAAGCTTTTAATAAAGTTTTACTGAAAAAAAGAAGTTGTGTCAGTAACAGTGGGAGGTGGAACAGAGTTTGACAAGAGAAACAGTAGGCTAGTGAATAAACTGTTAGTGGAGGTGTGAGTTACTGTGTCTTTTCCTACACTATTTGAATCATTTGCTTCCTTAAAATAAAAGAGCTCTTTATTTCAGACTATCTTACAGCTACCTTAGCTGTCAGAAGTCAAACAAAAAAATATTCCTTCCTCCATAGAGAGACATTCATCAACCAGTAAATATTACTCACTCCATTGATTATACTGTGATTATATTTTCTCTTTAAATAGCTGTTAGAATTGGCTATAAAAGACTCATTTATTTCTACTATAGATAGTCTCTTTCTTTAAATGGTTCATTGTTTTGAATTAGTCACTGCAGTTTGCACAGCTGAAATGCCAAAAGTGATGTCTTTCTGGGTGATATTTGGGAGTTATCTCCTTTTTATTTAATGGCCTTCCAAAGGAACCTCCAAATCTTATACAAAGACTTTAAGCATTATTACTGTGACCCCCTTGTAAGAGATGCAGCTTAACTTTTTGCAGCATCAGAAACTCTCGGATAATTCTCAGAGACAAACAAAAAGAGTTCAGCTCAAGTGAAGTGATTTTTATCAGATAAATAGGATGTCTGGAGACCTGAGTCTCAGACATAGCTCTTTCCTGCCTTGCTTTCTTCTAGCATTTCATGCACTGTCAGCTGAGGATAGTGAAACCCCACATAAAGTGCTTTAAAATTTGCAGGTGGCAGTAAAATCTCCCTTTAATCGAGCCCATTCCTCCAGGTTTGAGTGCTTTCTCTAGATAGAAACTGCCAGGCAATGAATTCCCCATAAATATTGTGCAGCCTGTGAACATTGTCAACCCACAGACAACCTGTCATGTGCTTAATTAATTAGACTGAATACTAATTAATTAAGGTGATTCTGATCAGAGCCAGCTCAGCAATACTTGCATGGCCTGAGGCCTGAGCTTGCTGCTTGCCTTGACACAACACTGTGACAACATGTGAGGGAGCCATCAAAACACTGGGAACAGTCCTGAGTGTGCAATATGGGATTTTACCAGCACCTGGATATCCCTACAGAGCAGCGTGCTGGCTGAGTGTAGGTCTGGCAACCCAGCACAGAGCCTGGGACTGCTTTGTTCATTGTCCATGTCTGTTCTCTCCAGAGCCCTCTCTCTTGCCTTCACTACTCCTCTGACAGTACAAAGCTCTCCCACCAGCCAGATAAAGTTTTACTGATTCTTTTGAGGATGCTCTCAATATGTTCCCCTGCAGAGCAGCAGGGAACTTTCCAGCTGCAAGCAGCCTTAGAGACCATTGCTGTACACCAGCCCTCCCATCACTACACTTATCATCTGCGGCACAGAGGCTTTTGATGGAACTGGAGCTTGTCTCACAAATGGCCAGTCTGTGTGGGAAGACATTATTCAGGCCAAGTAAGGGTTTGAAACTGTCCTCAAGTCTTTTCTTTAGATCCATCTCAAAGACATTTTTTAGGTTGCTGTGTGAGAAGGCAACCCTAGCAAGTCTGTCTTTGGAAAGAGAAGTTTCTTAAGCCTGAAAAGGAGGTACAAATGTTCAGCATTTTCACAATGTCCAAGCGCTTACCTACCATACATGTGTGAGTGAACAACAGTCTTGTGGTCACATCAAAAAATCCAGCATGTTACAAGTTCAGCTGTAACTTCTGAACTCATTTTAAGCAGTTTAAATGGCTCTGAAATTGATCTATGACATTTTATTAAAAGACAAACATCAGCTGTTATAGATATGCTACGTAATGGCTGTAAGAGAAACAAAACTGAGCTTAAAGTAAAATTTTCAAAAGTACAAGTAAAACATTAAATGAAATAATCTGAGGCTCTGAAGTTATACTGAGATTCACTTATCCATTTCCTTCAAATTAGGAACCACCTGTTCTTCATAACTGTCTGTTTGTATGAATGAGGAGCTCTGAGTTTAATTAAGTATCATGTGTGGGTGGAAAAGGCTTTCTGACAGCAGTGAGATTATTAATGGACATCTATATTGAAGTTCTTTGCATTTTTGAAAGGCTAATTACAATGTAAATTTAGTTTTAAATTATTGCTTTGGTGTGGGATGGAAGTTGTCATTTATTATTAGGCAGATTTTTTTTCAAATCTCAGGAAAACATTGGTTTGTCTGTATAAGCACTCTGTAGTCTCTTATTTTTTCCTAATTTGCACTATTTGCTCATGGTTCAATGTGCTGTAAAACATACCTCCATCTCTAGTTTCATTATTTTTATAGGTTTTTTTGTTTGGTTTTGCCCTGCAACACTGAGGTTTCAAGAAAATGAAAGCCAAGCTTTTTTAAAAAAGGCCTGCAGCCGAAATCTGGAAAAGGTAAACTCGTCTTAAGAAAATAGCCCTCACTGACTTTTTGGTACTTTAACATTTTAACTCCTAGTTTATTGCATGTAGGTGGTGATGTGTGCAATTTAAACCCCAATCTGAGGGATGTCAGACCATGTTCTGCAATAGTGAACCCAGAATAATTCCTATCAAGTTTGTCAGTGCCTGCAAGGAAAACAAGTCTCAGCTGTTGGACAGCCTGCAGCACACCCAGCCCTTCCTTTGGACATAGCTCCAACTACAGGAAAGGCAGTTCGGGCACATGCTCTGAACCAATGTAATGCATGATTTGTGCTCTCCCTATTTCCTCACCTGAGAAGTTTGATTTTGGCTCTGGCACAGGTCGAGGTGTGAGCCTGAGAGGTGCAGGCAGGATAAGTTTGTCAGTGAAGGGTCTCACAGACAGAAGGGAGTCTTTTGCATCAGTCATTTTGTGCCCACATTTTGCAAGCAGAGGGAAGAGAAAGGCAATGAACTAACACACCCAGGGACATGTTACTGGACCTGTTTCTGCAGTGACAGAAAGCAGTTGGCTGAATACCCACTTTAGTGTGGGATTTTCTGTTCTGGGTGTTATTAGATGAAAGAGTGCTCTCTGGAGTGGGCTGCAGCCTGCCTGCCACTGGGCACAGGGTCACTTGGAGGCTAGTAGGAAATAGAAACCTCTGATTCCACACTGACTACATTAAAGATCTATCTGCTATGCCACTGATGGATAACCTAAAGTTTACAGATGGGAACAACAGGAAAAGATACAGTATCTGGTCACGTCTGAAGGACCTGCAGAGCATGGTAACTCAATTGTATGCAGTAAGCACTTTGCTGGCATCACCACTGATAGAATTCAATTAAAAACTATTAGCATAACAAGCCATAACAAGGGCTGCCAGAGTGCAAGGAAGTTATAAAGCATCTGACTGGGACTAGGAGAGGACTGATTTGACAATTTTGATATTTTCTGTTCCTGTCTCATTTAATAGTGAACAGTGACAAAGTGCTGATCTGCCCAGTGGCATTTTTTCTTTACTTTTTTCTTAAGTAAGAACTACCTCATAGAGATTTCTGAGGCCTACATCCATAATCTGTTTGCCTTAAGGCTCTCTTGAAAGAAAATAAGCATTGTATAGCTCTTGTTATGAAAGTTGCACAGTTCATGTATTGCTGGGGGAGGGTACCACAGCAGGAATTTTTTGATTGTGTGGGAGATCTGGTTAGGTATTTGTTGAAGTCTCCTTGGCCTTATAGTGTGTGGCTGTCAACAGTTTCTTTTCAGAGCATTGAAAATAAAACTGAGCTAGAATTAAAGTAAATTCCTACTTTCTCTAGTGGTCTCTGAAGCATAATTCTCGAGGATATTGGGGAAAGCAGACCTTCTGTGAGCCCAATGACGCATGAAACACTGGAACAGTGTGTCAACAAAGGATTTGCCATGCCCTGAGCATTGCCCTCAATTTGCCTCATTCACCCACTCACTCTGTTTCTCCCAGTGTGTGAGGGTTCCTCTAAAGCTGCATGCAACAAAGTGCAGAGCTTCCTTCCCCTGCCCATGGGTCCACACAGATGGGGCTGGCCTTGAGAGTGAGCAGCTGCCACAGGCTACAGGGGAAAAAGGAATCTGCCCATATCCATTACTGGGACTGGAGTATTTTAAGATGACTGGAAATAAATCAATAAGTATCTTTGAATTCTTTAAATATCTTTAAATTTTTAGAAAAACAATAAATTACAGCTAAAAGGTTAAGAGCTTAAACAAAACTCCTTCAAAAGTAACCTAACCTGGAGGACTGCATCCAGTTCTGAGGCCTCTGATAAGAGGACAGAGACCTGCTGGAGCATGTCCAGAGGAGAGCCATAGGGATGATGAGAGAGCAGGAGCACCAAGACATGCTGAGAGAGCTGGGGTTGTTTAGCTTGGGGAAGAGAAGGCTCTGGGGACACCTGATAGCACGTTCTAGAACCTGAATGGTGTCAGAGAGGGACTTCTTGCCAGGGCAGGTAGTGATAGGACTAGGGCTTTAAACAGAAAGAGATTTAGATGAGATGTAAGGAAGAAATTCACTACATGGATAGTGAGGCACTGGTCAGGTTGTCCAGAGAAGCTGTGGCTTCCCATCCCTAGAGGCCTGCTTGGTTTGGGCTCTGAGCATCCTGGTGTAGTGAAAGGTGTCCACGCCAGTGACAAGGGGGTGGAGCTGGATGATCTTTAAGATCCCTTCTAACCCAAGCCACTTGGGGATTCTATAATGACATTCTCTGGCCATTTAAATACAGGAGAGATGCTTTGCCCCAGATCAGTTCTCAAGGTTTGCCTCATGGGGACAGTAACATTTAGCAGTGCCACAAAGATATTGTGTCACTGCTGAACTTCCTTATGAGTTCCTGAGATGAAAGCTTGTATAATAATAAAAATTAGCTTCATCTTTATTTTATTCCATAATCCAGCTAAGGGCATATTTTTTGAAATGGGATAAAATCGTATAAGAATTTCATTTTAACTAGTTTTTCCTCAAAATAACTTTTGTCTGTTTTTTATATGTAGGCGAGGTTTCCTTCCTTGCTTCATAGCTATGTAGCCATTTCTTTTTGTGTTATTAAAACTGAGAAAAAATGCCTTTAGGTGAAAAGAAGCTTACTAGTGTGTTAGGTCTTGCTATCTGGAATAGATCCTGATTTATATGTTACTATTTGGGAATGTTATTAACTTAAATTACTGTTGTAGGATGAGAAGATACATGCAAATTACAGAAAAATAGCTGTGATTTAACAAAATAAAGCCATTTTGTTTTATCTACACCTTCTTTAAAGAAGAAATAGCAGTAATGTCATTAAATTATCCCAAACCCATAGATTAGTGTGAACTATTACCTGATGCCAACATTTTGGAGAAAATGATTAAAGAATTATTTGGTGTAATTCTACAATGAGTTCATTTTGCTTCATGCTCCTGTGGCTCATTTCAATATAGTGCCACAGTTTATTTAGGAATAACTTTACAGACTATTTTGCAGTCTTCAGTTGAATACCTTCCCTCAGATAAAACAAAACAAGTCGGTTCTTCTCCACTTTGCCTGTGTTAAACATTTTAGGGTAGGTAGATTGAGTGGATTGCAAGAAGCTTTGAATCACATTTTCCAGTGACTTTCACTTTAAAGTTTTTATTTGATTATCTTGTTGTGGGGTGGAGTCGAATGTGTTTCCAATTTTGCAGAGAGTTGTTACAATCTCAAATGTCTTTTGTATGCTTCTTGGCATCGGTTAGTGTAAGTGATTGTGGTTTTGAAGCCGGCTCATAAGGACAGCTACAACACAATCATTCCCCCCTCTCTGCACATCACCCCCCAGGCTCTGACTGGGGAATATTCCAAGTTAGCCAAAAGATGCACATGGAAAAAATGTTTTATTTTTAATAAATGTACAAAGGAACATACAAATGCAGTGTTTATTCCTGTAGGCTAATATTTTCAGACTTAGTTACATACTTGTATTCACATATTTTAGTTCCCAAATCTAATACAATTTGCCAAAGAAGTTAAAGCATTCTCAGCAACTCTGTAGCCATAACAAAGAAGTAGGATGCAGATTTAGACAGTTAATTTTGCACCTGCAAATTCATCGGAACAGTGCAACTGTAGAAAACTATGAGTTTAGAAAATGTCTTCATGATTAGGGCCACATGAATAATTGATTGAAAATGATTGATTTGAAAAAAATTATGGCTTCCAATTTTTGTTATTGGTTTAGATCAGACTTATTGTCCTGCTTAACAAAACTATTTCTTTTCACTTCCTCAAAATTTTGATTCGTTCAATTAAAAAAAAAATAAATCTGTAAAAAGAGGAAACAAAGACTGAGATTCAGAAAACTGCTTGAGGATGCAATGATGTTGTTATTCTCCTCTTGTTCAGTAGCTCAGTGCCTAAGAACCCTTCCCTGAATGTCAAGAGGCTGGTTCAAATCCTTCTCAGAACTGTTAAATTTTAAGCAGGAACCTCTTTTAGGTGGGTTTTCTAACTGGGCTATAAGTACTTGGAGCATGAACTCAGTCCCTTCTCATGGGATTGCAGCTGTACTTTGTACTTGGGACTGCTGAAGTATTTCACGTGGAGGATGATTCCATAGGCTCTTGGTTAGAGCACATGCCTGAGGCTTGCCCCAGAGAGTATTTTTTCTGCTGAATATAATAAAAATATCACTGGAAAAAGGACTATGCAAAAAATAAATACCTTCTCCAATGAGAGTTCCTTCCTTGGGCTGCAGAACTTGTGGTATCTCTTCTGGCACAGAATGGAAGGCATTCTGAATAATTTGCATCCCTTTGTAAAAGGAAGACCAAAACTGCATCTTTTCCCCATTCTGATTTTCCCCTCTCTTCCTCTTGTCTCATCAGGTATCTTTAGTGGCACTTTTTATGCTGACTTTGTGAAGGTGAAGTTACACTTTCAGCTACATTACAATTCATTAGCAGAGTTGTAAAGACCTGAGTTCTGATACTGCACTGCTCCTTTTCCAACTTGACTAACAGATCACCCTTCTTGCCAAAACACACCCTGCAGCCAATTGTCACACCAATGCATATCTGGTAGCTATCTTAGTGCAGCCTTGGAAAGATGAGCAATGGGTATAACAATATTTTGGCATGAATATTAGCTGTTTAGACTTTCACATGTACTGTTTTAGGGAATGTGTTAAGTCTCCTACCCACACCTTGAAACAGTTAAGAAATGGCATAAGGCCAGGTAAGAAGTGTAAGTGAAATATCACACGAAGGGAAAGAATTTGGAACATGGTGGTATCACTGTGTAACAAGTCCACTGTACAAAGGTGAAAAATAGTCAGAAGGAATATAAGAGGAAGAACCATCCATTTCAAAGAGTAAACTGAATGTAAAATATCCAGATTCAACTTTACATTTATAGTAAGACAACACACACATAGCTATCCCTCCTCCAGTTCTTGTAGTTGACACTTCAGTCTGGCACAGTCATCTAAAACTGTAGGAAACATGACAAAGCTGGGAACTCCGTGGCTGTGAGGAGCAAGCTGCCATGCAAGGAGGGTGCTGAGCAGTCCCTTCATCTGACAAATCACATGAGACAGGCTGAAGCCTTCAAAGCCTCATACTTGCTCTAACAGGGATTTTTAAAAGTAAAAAAAGCACTGGTTACGTCAGATGTACGTTTTAAGTGGCGGAGAAACAACCAAGAGAATCCCTAGATGAATTTGCACCTTGTTGACAAGCTTCATGTGATGTGCACAGCTACTTCAAATGCAGACAATCATTACTTCTTCAGCAACAAAACTCTTTGATGTGGCCCTGATCTGAGAAAGCCGTTAATCCCATCTTTAAATATGTGCATAACAATCTAAAACAAAGAGGCTTTTCAAATGAATCTGGGTCATCTGTGGAGATACATCTAACAGAAATTATTAAACACAGCCTAGAAAGCAGTGTTTGCAAAAATAGAAAGCCAGGCTGGTCTCCCAGGGGCCTCAGGCTTCAAAATGGCTGAGTTGCTTAGTGCTGGATGAATCTGCTCACAGGCACACATCTTTACACTTAAACCTGCTCAGTAATTCTACACTAGTCTTTTGGGAGGGGACAGAAAGGGAGGAAAGTGTTTTTTTTCTTGAAATGTTAGTTTTACAAAAGGTTTAATCTGTGCAAATGCTAAGGCAGAGAGGAAAGCAAGGCAGGGCTCACTGTGAGTAATGCACCAGCATAGATGGGACAAATCCAAGGCTCCTGGGCTGAATTTGGACAATGTGAGCAGCTCACCTGCTGCCCTGGAGCCAGCCCTATGTTCTTTCTTCTCTAGACATGGTTGAACAGCAGGTAATAGGGCATAAGAATCACTCCAGCTGCTCACGGGCTGCCCCTACACTGTCTGCCATGAGAGCCACTAGGTTTTTCCATGTAGCTCCAGCTGCATTCCAATGCCTGTACATGTAGAATCACTGCAGACAGGCTGGGGAGGGTGCCTCTCAACCTTTACTCACCAGGGCAGAGGGTGGCAATGCTGTAATTTGCCACAGGGTCAGTTACAGCCCTGAAGGAAAGGCAGGGCACAGCCACATCAGGTAAAATAAGGATGGCTGGAGACAGCCTTTCTGCAGGGCTGGATGTTCTGTGCAAGGTCCTCTTCCTTGTGAGGGAACCAAAGCCAGGCATTCTGGGCTCACCCCACAAGCTGTTCGTTTCAGTTAGGTATTTTCTCCTTGAATAAGCAGGACAAAAGCGATGTGATATGCTGAATCATTTAAGGAAAAAATCACCCTGTCAAGTGGATTATCATCAGCTAAGCAAGGCCCTGGAGGCCAAAACCTCAGTCTCTAAATTATACATGCTGAATGCCTATGCTTTTACTGTATTGTTGAGGCAAAGCCTGCACAGTGGTTTCAGGGACATTAAACACGAAAGAAAAGTTGTATCATAGCTGCTACTTGCCCAGTGATTCCACCTTAATCTTGGGACTAGCAGGTATTCTAGACATGCCAAGTCCCTAGCAGGGAGGGAGGGATTTGTAATTGTTGGCAGAGGTGCCAGTGGGGTCAGTCAGTTGCTAAAACATTAAAGCATATAAAAGCAGGGAATTGTGATCCTCCTGGAAGAATACACGCTCTGCACATGAGAGGAAGCAGATGCATTCTCAGGAGGTGGGTGTCACTCTTGCTTGTGTTACTCACTTTTCTGACACTTCCTCTGTTTAGTGTCTACCTTTTTCTCATGATTTCACTTTCAAAGCTACCTGTGCACATTACCAGATGGTTGACTTTCTGTCTACATTTTTTTTCCAGGAGGCGTTCAGAGTCAAAGTTTAAGTGAAAACACCCCTGAATTTGGCTTAACACCTGACATTGTCTGGATTACTTCAGGTTTGAATGTGACACTTGCAAAATTGCACAAATAATTTTCTTATTGGAAATTGTTCCCTGCAATTGCATTTCAATCACAGGGATTATATCCCAAGCCAGCTATTCTCCAGTGAATGATATTATTCTAACACAAAACTTCAGATATTAAATTAACAGTTTCTTACCCAGGTGCTAGAGGAGTGGGAATATGAGATTCTGGTGTGTATCTCTGGAAAGGAGCTGCAGCTTTCCCTTCTTACTAGGTGCAGAACCTCTTTTAGGATCTTCTGAGCTGACTGCACGGATCTTCCTGGGCCTTTTCTGCTTCTCCCACTGAAATGCTGGTTTTGTGACTGTTTCTGTGGCAATTAATGTCTGCAATGGCAACCCCCATTCACTGTGCAGTAACACAGCCTCTGAGTAGAGCATTTTGTTTCATGCTGTTCAGAGGAAATTCATCTCACCTGAGGAAATATGGAAAATAACCTGTGAAGCACAGGGAGTGGAACAGGGCCTTGATCCTGCATTTCCTTCATTGCAAAGAGATCACATGGTGCTTTGCATAGATGCACTAGGAAGCACAAAGCCCCATCAGCCTTGATCACCACTTTCCTGGACTACAGGTAGCAGCATAGTGGGAAAACCTACACCCAGGCATTTCCACACATCCTATTTTTGTTTGTGAGTATTGGCACAGCTATTTCAAACAGTCTTGCATCTTATACCCAAGACAGTCAAAAAAGGACGATGTTTCCTGCACTCTGCTCCTTAGGACATGCCTGGAAGCACATAGGTTTGTGATACTGAGCCTGTACTCTAATGGAGAGAGGCCAGTGTAGGGCCGAGTGTGCATGCCCAAGATTTTGACATGCTTCACACCTCTAGCAATTACCATTAGGACTTTTACAGCAGCTCTGCTCTGCTCCAGGACTCTGATAGTAAGCTGCCCCCTTCCTCTGAGCAGTAGTATGATTGAGTCCCCATTTAAAAATGGTATTGATTTTGATAGGAGTTTTGATAGAGTATGGCCATTGAAGGAGTGCCAGATTTGGCTGTTAATCTTCAGGATTGCTTCTTTCTGCTTGGTTGAGCATATGTCTCACGTTTGCTGTCCCCAGTGTGAAGGATTTAGGAACTGTCAATATCTATGTTGACATATGAAGCACCAAACACAGTAGGAGCAAGATGCATATTTGGGTCACTCCTGCTGAGGTCTGGCATTTTTACTGGGGTAATTTTATAAGTCTCCACCTTCTGTCCCCCTGTTAGGGCCTATTGTCCAGGAACAGAAGCTGGGAAATATTTTGGTTGCCTGTTTCTCTGTTGCTGGTACTGCTGCTCCACACTCAGACAGAAGCTGAGATGCAGGGTGGCTGCAGGTAATGACACATCTCCTGCCTTTGCTCTGGGGGGTGGTCTCTGGCACTCCAGCTGTCCTCGGCCCAGCATTGCTCTTAGAGGTGCTCTGCAGTCTGTTTGAGCCCAAAGCAGGTCAGCAGCAGGGTGGGGGTCTAAATTTCAGAGGACCCATAGATGCCACCACTTTTGGAGTGCTCCCTGCACCTGAAAGGTAACCTGCATGTATTGAGGGTTCTTTGGAAACTGTTTCATTTCTCTTTGTGAATTTACCATGGGTGTCCTATTTTACTAAGAATGAATGGCTTCTGCTAGATATCCGTAAAGACTGCAAGTGTTGTGGCTGAACTAACAGGTACATCAAGCATATATGGGAAATAAGACTTTTAGAGGGAGTGATTCCTTTTTATTTATTTTTTTTAAGTCATGCCTGGCATTTTTGCCACAGCCTTGGCTGACAAAGCATTTTCTATCACATAGCCTCAAGACAACACTGAAGATGAATGTTTGGAATATGCTAAGCTTTGCAAAAATGTAAAGATAAAATCAGAAGAGTAATTCAACATGTCCCTGAAGCTCTTAACCACAAGTGATGACATTCTTATCTTTGGGGAAATGCAGGACAAGCACCGTCAGCCTTTCGAAGTGGCATGTGTCACAGTGAAGAGGGTGCAGAATCAAGGCTGAATTTGGAAAAGGGTTGCTGAGCTCACATGGTGTTCTCCAAAAAGCAGAAAATCCAACAGTGCACCAAATAAAATTCTGCTTTTGGCTGAGTTGTGGATGTCAGCTGGGTGTGGGATGCATTCCTGATTCTTCCTCAGAAGTTTCAGTGTGACCTTGGGGCATATGCATCCTGTTCCCACACCTGTAGAAATGGGCATATGAATAATCTTTTTCACTACTTCCTTTGTGGGCTCTGCCAGAGCCTGGAAGCATGGCCCACAGACAGGAGCAGAGAAACATGCTGCATTTGTATAAATGCTAATTGTGCTGGGCTCAGGTTTAGGTGCTCTACTCTCATTTTTATGCAAACAGACAGGAATACAAGAAGTGCAAATGTGGTTCATCTGGCAAGGTGGGGACGGGCCACAGCGGGGTCACAGCCGTGGAGCAGAGGCTCTGGCTGCTGCAGACTGCCAGAGGCCATGGATTGAGACCCCACACACAGCACAGAGGCAGTAACGCAGCTCTTTCTGAGGCAGTCTGCTTCTCTCCCCTTCAAACCGAGATGCCATGGAGGGGAAATAGATTTGCAATAATTAGCTTCAAAGTCAATGGGTCTCAGAAGCCAAAGCTGCTGATTTTTGTAACAGCAGAGCAGTTCCTGATGTCCTTGCTGCAAGTGAAGAGAACTTGGATTGGGCAAAGCCTGTGGGAAGGTTGGTCCCAGAGCCTGTGCTGTTTCCAGCTGAGGCATGAGAGCTAAGCAAGGCCAGGAGAGCAGAGGTGGGAGGTTCCTTGCCCATGGGAATGTTGTCCTGTGTAGATGCAGCCCTTCCAGGAACTGCTGGTTCTGCACAGGGTTGGTGGAAAGGGGGTGACAGGTTTTGCTTAATTTCTGACAAACTGAACTTTATTTACACTACAGAGAAAGAGGAGTGTCTCTCACTGACCAAAGCTGAAGAAGGATGAGAAGGCTTGGCACAGGTAGATTCCAAGCAGAGGAGGAGGAGACAGATGCAAATGCACTGCTGCTCGTGGTGTTCTGTTATGCTCTTCCACAGCAAAGCCCTTAGCTGTCATCTAGGCATGCATAAATATATTGGTCTATTTATACATCACCACTGACTACAGTAACTCATTATTTTATCTGCCTTGCTTGAAATGATGATTCTTTTGAAACAAATGCAGAAGTTATACAAACAAACAAACAATCAAGAAAAATCAAACAAAAAAGCAAGCCAGAAAGTCCCCAGCCAAGCAAAAGAATGCTACAACTCTAAAACTGAGACAGATGATCCAAATTGGAAAAAGTCCTAAAATTTATATTAAATAAAAAAAAAAAAAAAAAGTTCTTTTGGATTCTGAGGCTTTACAGTGAAAACATATGACTTAAGAAGTCTCTGGCCCAAATAAATGCAAGTCTTCCTTGCTTGTTTTTTTAACAAAAACTGAAATGTTTATGTGTCAGTTGCCTCCATCTGCTGGGCTCTAAGTATGGTATTAAGTATCATGAGATTCAGTTTTTCCCCTGCAGTTTTATCTTGAGCATTTCAGCCAACAGGGGAGAAGCTTGCATTAGCTGTGGGGTTAGGACCATGAAACTAAGTCAGGGAAAGAAAGTAACCTGACAGTATCTCAAGTATGGCCATTGGATCAGGAGTACTACACACCACCAATTGCAAAAGAATACTTCCTTTTCAAAGCTATCCCTATGGTTTCATAAGCTTTTGCCTCTGCCAGAAATGCAAGGAGTAATAAAAGAAGACATGGTTCTAAACACTATAATGGATCCAAAGGGAGCACAGATGGGGCAGATGATTACAGGACTGAACTCTCTGCTATGGAAATGGACATATCTGAATAGAAATTTCCCTTCAAGACTTAACAATGAGATTGCAGCTCTTGAAACTGCATAGTGCTCACCAGTACTACTTTTCTGGCACAATTTTTTGTAGTATTGTCAATAAAAACACCAAATTAGTAGTAGCACCTTTCTTTCAGAGACACTCTGAAAGACCCATATATGTCAGAACAACTTTGTGGTTGAGCCCTTCTTCCCAAGGATCTCTTGAGAACAGAGCATCCTATGAGGAAAAGTGCTAAGAAATATGTTAAGGCTTCCAGCCATTAATCTGGAAATTCTTTACAGAAAGAGAGTAACCTGATATAAAATCTTCGAGTAAATGTTTTTTAATTATTCAAAATATCCTGCTTCAAATCCATCTGAGTCAATTCAAAATTTCAATGAAAGAATTCAAAGGACCACAAATTATCTGACTGGTATTATAGATTACCTCAGCAATCTTAATGACTAAAAAAAATTCGTTCCTTCTTAAATTGTCAAATAAAATAGAAAAATGTAGATCATCTCCATGGCATGTTTCACTTATAGCAAACATTAAAAACCCAAGAAAGTATCACAGAGAAGTTATTGTTCACATTTTGCAGCATCCAAAATATAAAATGTTGCTTTTTGTTTGCTTCTAAATCTCTAATCATTATGTTCTGATGGTTTGTGTGCTTAATCACTGCTCATTAACACCATTTTTCTACACAGCACTGCTAAAAATATTTGTTTGCAGTTGCCCTTGTAGTCTGAACTGTGCCATTTCCCACGCACAGCATCCTATGCAGGGAGGCAGAACATTAATACCCTGTGCAGGTAATTCAGAGAACAGTGACACACTGGCATAATTAAATAATGTCATCAGTCTCTGAAGTGAACTCCCTACGGTGAGGCACCGCATGAGAAACCTCCTAATACAACACCTACAGCTTTCTTACGCAAAACTGACTTTACAGTAATGTATTCCATTAGGAGAGCTGAAGTTTAATGGAGAAATCATTATTTCATTATATTGGCATTTCATGGATAACGTGGTATGACGCTTCTGCCCACTGGATCCTGTCATACTTCCATCTGGCTCAAATAAAGAGCTGTCTCTTGTGTCTTTGCCACAGAGGTGCTAGATCACCGTGGTCCTGCCTCTTCAGTGTAATGACTTTAGATGGTCTCTGACAACAATGCCAGTTTTGGACTGCTGAAGCCCTTCTGAGCTCTCCTCTAAAGTATCTACAGTCTTCATCATCCACTTTGAATTGTGGGTATCCAAAGCATGACACACTGCTCAAGTAACGGTGTCCTCAAATACTTAATTGTCTTATACTAAATACTAAACCTGTCTCTGATATGTCTGTCCCATAGACAGATAATCCCAAGCATTTCTCCCATCACACCATTCTCACCAAAGCCATCAGGCAACGTGAGATCCCAATCCTGAGGAAAATGGCTGGGAGAGAGGCTCTTCAGCGTTGCTGCTGCTCCAACATCAGGTAATGGGCAATATGTACTACATGGGCTGTGACAGCAACAGGGCAAGGCTCCAGCTCTCATATCCATTGCCCATGTTGTATGCTCAGGATGGTTTTTCTCACAGCAAAGCTGGACATGTTTGTGGTGCTGCTGTCTCAAATAATCAGTGGAAAAGCAGAGAAATCTGGGACAAAGGACCATTGCACCAGGGTGCCTTACATAGCTTGGCTTAGAATCTTCCTCAGGCTGTTATTCCTTGCCACGTTTTTTTGCTATTTTCCAGGTCTCCTGCCCTTCCTATTCCTGCTGTGTTACACACAAGCTTGAGGGTTCTTACTTCTTATCCCCCTTTCAGTCAGGTTTGCTTTCTATTTACCCATTCCTCATGCTGACTCCTTGCCTCTGTGTGGGTTTAGCACAGCCTCTCCTGTCTCCTGTACTGTTTTATTTATCTATTTAATGCTGTTCTCATGATTATGGTATTTGGGCACCAAGCAACTCGAATAAACTGTCTGTTTCATTGGCTCACAGTGTTCCCATTTATGTCGGTTGCCTGGTAACAGCTGTTGTAACTGAAGTTGCAAAATTTTTAGTGAAAAAAGAATCCAGTGCTCCCAAACAGCCTGAACTTGAATAAAGCTGCAAATAACTGAGCTGGAATTTTCCACGCTTTGGGGCTCTCCAAAGCTGATCTCTTGCTGTCAGCTTGAAAAAGTTCAAACAAAACCAAGTTCAGCCTCCTTAAAGTCCTGCGGGGGAGAATGCAGAAAGCCTCAGTCGTGTCTCTGCGCCTTAACTCCTGTCCTTGCTGCACTCAGAGGAATGCAAATCACTACCTGAGCCCTGCAGCTGGCTGGAGGCTGCCGGAGAAGCTCGCTCTTGGCTGGAGGGTGTTCCTCACTCTGGAAATGGCAACACAGGGTCTGCCTCTATTTGTCTCTGCCAGTGGTTTCCACCCTGCAGGATTGAGTTTTGAAGCTAAAAGATGTTTCTAATTACAAGCCTTGCCGAGGCAGGCTGGGAGCTGGGAGGCTGCGTGAATTCAGCTGAGCTGAGGAGACAGCAGAGGGTGTTGGCAGCCAGGCACGGTTCTCATTTTCTACCTGGGATGAAACCTTTGTGCCTACGTGCTGCGGGTCTGGACGGTGCAGGCAGCACCGCCTCACATCTGGCCCGCCTGGGTCCCAGAGCCCGTCTCATACTTTGTGCCTCCATGGCCTGGGAAAACAAGCTGCGGAGCAGAGTGATAGAAGGTGATTTTGCTGCTGAAGAGGCAGCTTTGGTTCAAAGCCTGGGTGCAGTGGGGCTGAGTAGCAGCGGTGCTTTGCAAAGCCTGTGGCACCCAGAGCTGGGATGCCTTCCCTTGGAGCTACTGCAAAACAGCATCAAAACATCGCCCCAAATTAGTCTTAGGTTTTACAGCACCTTGTAAAACCCTAATCCTTCTGCCGAGCAGGGAGCACCCAGACTTTGCAGGAACAGGCTTTCACGTGACCGCAGAATTCACTTCGGGGCCAAAATTGTAACTGCTGCAGGAAACTGTGGAAATGGATGAAAAACTACCTGCTAACATTATAATGAAAAATCCATGCTATAGAATATATAAAAAAGGAACAAAGGCTTCATGGGCCAGTTACAGTAAAAAATAAAAATGTCCATGCTTTGTTGCATTAATTGAAAATAATCAAAAACACCAATATTTTGTAGTATTATCAATTATTATTCAGTGTCCAAAGATATAGAATGATGAATCCAAAGCCAAACAAAATTAGTATGACCAGATCATAATCTATTTTTAAAAATACGAATGAGTTGTTGAAACAGCAAGGAAAGAAATCAGCATGTGTTTGTTTGTTTGTTTACTTTTTTCCTTATGGAATTAGTGGGTGTATTTCATTCCCAAAGCCTAGCAGAGGGCAAAAAGAGCATTTTGCCATCCATTTAATATGAGTTCTGGAGGGGTGAGAAGCTGTTCTTAATGCCAACATGAAAATTTCCCCTCTGCGTTTGTCAATATGTGCTCAGAGGATAGTGTGTGTAGGGTTTAACTGCAGAGCTTTTCAGGATAATGCTCTCATCACAGGAGAAATCACTGGGATTTTCAAGCCTCAAGTAAACCCAAATTTCAAGCCTCAGATAAACCCAACCCCACTTTGGGGAAGTTGCAGATATGCATTTGTGCTTCCCAAAGCTTTCAGGTTCCTTCAAATCAGGCATCTCCCATGTGAGATTAAAGAAGAGAGAACATAGAGCATGATATTAATGGATAACACTAAACAATATTTGCTTAAATTGCCATGTCCTTAATTACTGCTTAAATATAATGACTCTAAATGACATATAAGATTTTATTTTTGATTGTTATTGATCTCTGCAATGCGTCTAAACATGTTGGGGTAAAAGAATTATAGCTGAAAAATATTATTTATCATTAAACAGTGTGTCTTACTTTAAATATTAATGTTATGGCCTCCAGCATTAGCTTCACAGTGAATAGTAGCACAGGAGTTGTTTTTGTATTTTGTAGACAGATCCAGCACTTGATAAATACTTGACATTGTCTATAGAGGTACAATCTTAGTTTATTTTCTGAAAGAACCCTTTGGCTTTGCATGTAGCTAACAAGAACATTACATGCACTTTACCCCCAAATTCCAGATTCCTCTTTTTCATCCTGTTAAATGACAGAAAAGGTAAAATCTTGTTTGCCCTATATGTAACATTTAAGAAAATGGACAGTAGGTTTGCTTTGTGGAGGAACATTGTTCTGGTTTCCTTTCCTTTTTCATACCTCTCTTCACAGCCATCTGGGTTTGGTCCCTCACCTCCCCTGTTCTGTACAGCACCCCAGCTGGCTGCCTCAAGCCTTGCAGAAGCTGACTTGGGGCAGCTTTGTCCCCAGCAGACACAGGGTGAGTCAGCAGTGTGGGAACCTCTGCAAAGAAGTTTCAGAAGAGTCCATGAAAACATGGTTTCCATTTGAAGCCAGTGAATTCAACAGGAAATTATTTTCTTCCCTGGCACAAGAAAGATCAGTTTGTTACTGGGAGATGGGAGAAAGCTGTCAGTAGAAGTATTTATGTCTTGCATCTATTTATTTCTTTATCTTTTGTCCATCCCCATGCTTACCTGCTTTTCTAAAGCCACCTACACTGGCTAATCAGGAAACACACAGTACTGCAGTGCAGCCATCTGTGAAGGGTTAATTTCTTCTGTCCAGATCAAAATAACATTCTTCTTGGCACTGCCAGGAGTCTGGGTTGCAGGTTTAAATCAAGCCCTGTGCACTGCACTTCTGTTAAGCACAGTGTAACCCCCAGAGAGGGGACACTACATGGTGTCCCTGAACTCTTAATATCTTCCATAAAGCATGGGAATGGCTGTCAAGGGATGAGGCTGATTTGAATGGCCTCTTCAGCCTAGTCTGTACTAGCTGCCAGCTCATCCTCAGAGTTTGGGACAGCAGAGGTGGGGTTAGGGTGGATATAACCAAGCAGAGGCAGCATGGGGACTGTTGGGGAGAGGAGAAGACAGAGTTTGTCTTGTCTGCTGCCTCTGTGCTCACAGGGTGCAGTCAGGGCTGGGCCCCCAGTGACAGTGGCAGGAGAAGATTTAGCACTAAGTGGGAGGCAGAGGAAAACTAGGGGCACAGCTCCAGGCACACTGAGAGGAGCTGGAAAATCTCCTGTTTGCCACACAGACAAGTTTAAGTGGCCTGATTTTCTTGCTATAGCTGGTAGAAAGCTGAGAAATCCCTTAGGAGGAAGAGTGTGATAAAATAGTGGAGGGCTTTACACAAAGGCTGGCAAGCTGTAACCAGAAGGCATATATTAATGTGAGAGAAGTTGCATTCTCATCTATTCCACCTGTGAATCCCAAGTGAAGTCAATGTGGGAAGGCCTAAATGGCAGGAATATCTGAAAACCACTTGCAGTTTAATTATTGTCAAAAAGCTCTAGGAAGAGTTTGAGTGTCTGAAGAGTTACACAGTCTGAATATCACCACAGCAAAATCCCATTAGATGCAGATGAAACTACAAGACAGTGATAGCCAGACTACAGAATAAAACCCTATTCAAAGACTGATGTAGTGTATTTTTCACTGCAGGGCAGGAGTGAAACTTCGAGTTATTGTGAAAAGAGAGAAAGAAACTTTGGCCCTCAGGGCTGCAGTAGGAAAGATGGTTTAAAAAAAGATCATTAAAGAAAAATCCCTCCTGAAGACTTTGATGTCTATTGATGCAAGGTGCTATTTGTTCTCCTACTGAAGACAGATCTGAAAGACTCTGCAATTACTAATAAATCACTTGCAATATTGAGCAATTACCAACAATGCAATCATAAAACACTGCAATAACTAAATAATTACTCGCTTGTTAGGAGAATATGTTATTTGGCTTCTTGGAAAGAAAGGGGAAAGAGGTGAGAACACAAAAGACAGGATATTGGACACCACACAAATAGCAACAAAATACACTTTGCAGCCAGATTGCAGAGTAGTTGTAAACACACAGGGCTGAATCCTAACCCTAGAGAAAATAAGAGCAAGTTTAACTATTGATAGAATTTATTTTTTTACAGGAAGGTTAGTCTGCCATCCAAAATATTGAGTATGATGGCTGGAAAAGCTTTCTTCTGTCTACTGGCCATGTTCTATCCAAAGCCAGCCCTGAGAGTACCAACTGTCTCAGTAGCATTTGCTTTATTACTCATCCTGCTGTTCATAGGCTGCTACCTCCAGTGGCACCCCAGGAGCTCTGAGGAGAGCATTGCACTGCAGTCACAAAGGCTTGTCCGTGCTGGTTACCAAGGCCCAGCTGGAGCCACGGGAAGCAGATTCACATACTCCAGAGGTAGCTCTAACCCCTTGCTGATGCCTGGAGGCCACTCTTCCCACACCTGGTAATGGAGGGATTGGGAGTGCTCAGGTTGTAGATGCACTGCACTGGGATAAAAACCCCAGAGGGATGGGGAGAAAAATGGCGAATGGGAAGCTCAGGTTTCACTCAACAGAAACTAATTATGATGGGAGAGCGAGAGAACCCTGCTGTTGTTTAGATTTTCTCCTCAACGAATCTGTGATTATTCCAGAAACAGCTGGAGAAAACATCTGCATAAATGAATTGCTTCTTGGAAGGAAAGGTGTGTATCAGTTACCATAAGTCAGGCTGATACGCCTTTGGCTCGGCTCACTGGTGTTCAGCTGTTGCCTTAGGTGTGAAAGCTGGAATACAATGGAAAAGAATGAAGATTTGGAAATGCTTTTGGGAAATACTGTGAAGTGTTGTAGGAGCAGAAAACACAATATGTACTTACTGTATACATTAAAGAAAAATATCTGTTGTTGAAGAGATCAAGAAATGATAGCTGAAGGATTTTGGATATGTTCAAGGATTAGGGACCATCTGGAAAAAGGATCATGAGAGGAACTGTCTGTGGTAAAACATGAAAGGAAAGGCAGGCTGCTGTGCATGCCTGACCCAGATAGTTTTGTAGGCACAGTCTACATAAGTAGAGCACAATTTATGGAGCAGGCTGGAGACTGATACTCCTGTAAAGCACGATGTCATTCTTGGAATATCAAGCAAAAGTGATGGCAAAGTATAAGAGGAAGGCAAAGAGAAGTAGGCTGTGAGTAGCATTAGAGCCCGGACTCTGGTAGCCAAGAGCTATGCTCCCTTCCTCCTCCTGAACAAAGGAAAGGAGGGAGGGCTCTGCTCTAATCCTCCTTCTGGCATGCATTTTAAATAAATCCTTTGTGGTCAGGGGAAGGGAACAGACACTTACACACCCTCCTCCTTCCGCAGCTGAAGGTAATGCAGCTGGCAACAGGCACAGCATCTCTTTCCACCGAGTCCTCTCTCCTCCCTGCCGTGTTGCTAGGGATTGATTTGTGATCTCAGAGACCAAAACTGTCTCTCTCTTTGAGATCCCCCAAGGCTGATCTGGCCTGGGAGCCCACAGGTTTTCCATATGTAGAGCAAATCTTTCATCTTTGGGGAATGAATGGGTAAAAACTTCTAGCATCTGTAGCTCATATGACTGGACAGTATAAAATAGCCTGAAAGGAAGAAAGGGAAAAGGCAAGAGAACGTAAACAGAAAACTGAGAATTGATGAGAATCTTTTTAAAAGCCTGCACCTTTAGCTGTGATGTAAATGGTCTTCTCATGGATTTTGTGCTGAAATACACATTTAAAAATCACATATATTAATTAAAATTATAGATACTGGCCAGATTATGACACGTATAGATGTTGCCATTAGCAGTCACAAACAATAGCTGCAAATAATATAAAATAAAGCAAAACAAAAAACAACTAATAAAACCCAAAGGAAAAGAAATGAGTGTTAAAAGCTAAAAGTAAACAAAAAAGTAAACAAAAAAGTAAATCTAGAAATTACATACTACTAAATAGAAGCCAGTGGTGGCCCTTGAAAACTCACTTTTTTCTCTCAGATAATCAAAGGCCATATTGTACCTTTAGGCACAGCTTTGAGTGAGGAGAGATGAATAAATTGCATTGCTACAGGAGTAGCCTTAGGGTGGGAAGAACAGAGAGCTGGTGCAACACCCCCTTGCTCAGATCAGTAAGCAAATGTAGCTCTGCTGTGCAGCAGTTCCAAGCCACCCTGGGAAGTGAGTAGCACTTTCCTAAGGAAGGGTGACAGTGTCCATGTCAGGAGAGAAAATCATCACTATAAAGCTGTCACGGGACATGAGAGCATCCCATGGACATGGGCTCTAAAACACATATCAAACACAAGATGTTCTGTATCAGAGCTAATTTGACAGACCCCAGGATCTTAAACTAAATCTCCTTGATCAGTGCTGTAGTAAAGGGCTGAACCTTTGTTTTCTTCTCTAGCTCAAGAGAATTCCTCATGTGCAACTGTTAAAGACTTTTGTCCACAAATCTCTGTGAGGAAAAAGTTAAGCCTAAGTGATTTTCAGGACAGCCTGTGTGTTCCTGCATAACCTCAACTTACCACATACCCTGTTTGTACACTGAGAGATGAGCAAGACTGTCATGGAGAGGTGGCTCAGACCAAATCCAAGGTGTCAGTACACAGCTGACATTATCACAGAGTTAATAAACCTCTACTTTGTAGTTTAGGTGACTGTGGAGAATTAAGGAGAGTCCAGAGCTGGGAATGCTCTACCATCTCACTGCCTGATAACATTCCCTATCACAAAACATGTCTTCCACAAAGTGCTGTGCCTTTCCATACTGTTGCAGAGCAGAAGAGGACTTGGGTCCTTCTTGGATGTCCTGGAGAAACAGCTTGCTCATCCTGGGCAAGATACATCACAGAGCAAGAATGAAACTCTGATGAAGTAATAAATGGGACCTTAGTGTTTGTTGGTCATGAACCGCAAAATCACTCTTCATGCCAAATGAGGTGGAGATTGGAGCAAAGCAGAATTTAGTTGTCAAAGTGAAAACATTAAGATTCTTTTGAGATATGTGAACACAAATATAAAAGAAATCTAGGATTATATCCACCTATGCTTTTAAGTTAGCTTCAAAAGGCTTCTCTCTCTCTGTCCTAGAGATTGTATCACTAAGGTGTTTACATAACTTTGTGGCTGAGGACCATTTTGAAGAAGTCTTTAAATGTGTAACTTTTATACATAAATCTTCCCTAGGGCTTTATTAATATTTTCCTTCCCCTATGGATTTCTCTGAACGTACCTTTGGTTTTTTGAGGGACTAATTTCTACACCTACCAAACTTTTAAGAATGTCAATATGCTTTGGACCTATTTAGACAGAGCCATCTCCTGCCCACACTGTAAACAGAGCTTGTTATCAACAGCTCTTATGCTTAATTAACTGTAAACAAATCATTATCCGATGAGCAAAACATTCCTTTCCACACTGTGGGGTGGGGTTTGGTCCTCGGCGTTCAGCTCTTCTGCACTCCGGCTTTTCTCGTGCAGGCGTGCACTCACTGCCAGGTATCCCCGCTGCCCCTGGGAGCTGAAGGATGCCCAGGTTCTCCCAGCAGGGTTGGTGCAGCCTGCCTGGCTGCCCAGCTCTGGCTCCGGACAGGGCTGAGCCTCTCCTGTACCTGTCCTACAGCAGGGATCCCTTCTCAGCTGAAGCCCACCTACACTAACTGAAAGTGGAATTATCCCATCTGGTTCCAGACTTTTATTTTGATATTTCAGGGGGTATAGTACTGGATATTCAAGCATGCTCTTCTTTCAGATCATTATAGAGCACAGATATTAAAAAAAATGTTTTTCTTGAGCTAAATCAATATAGTTATATGAGTAGAAAGAAAATCCAAGGTGAACTAGGGATGGCATCATGAATGGAAGCTGAGAATCATTTTGCTTTGCAAGTCTCACAATTTCTTTATTTATTATTTCAACTTTAAATTAGGTTTAAATTAAACTTTAGCAAGAACTTGATTTTATATAGATTGTAAGCATATTTTTTATATTGTATTTTAAAAAATTCTACCACAGTTTCCAAGAATATTTGTTAGTTTGCTTTCCCTTTATTCACCAACATTGTACCACTGAGACTTGGCAGGGAAAGTGGTTTTATTGATTTTCATTATCCAAGCTCGAAGAAATGCAAAATATAAACAGCAGAAATTATGACCCTTTTTGCCTTTAGTAATTGAAGGGTTTACTGGTAACAACATTCAGTAAGGAGCAAACAAATACACTTTACTGTGTTACCAGAAAAAAAAGTTCGAAAAATCATAACCCAGATCTCCTGGGATTATGAAACAGATTTAAATGATAAAGTTATTTTCTTTTCTTCTGGTTCAACTTTATCTCCAAATCCATTCCAGTCTCTGAAACCCTGGAACAAAACATACCTGCAATAATAACATCTTAAGGCTCTTTTAGGACTTTTTCAAGTTCCTGAACTCAGATTGAATGTTTTCCTCTCACATGGTTTATTAATGGCAGAAAAGAGGCTGAGCCAATAGTGCTCAAGGAGTATCTTCTTTGGCAGCCTTGGCTACTGATGTCAAATAGTTAAATGCCTAATGGGTGATGGTGTAGGAAGGAGACATTGATCAGAGCCAAAAACTAAAGGTCAACACTTGTGTTGTCTTGTTAGCAGCAAAACTAGGAAAAATTCCTTTGTGTTTTTAAGCAGGTTGCTTAACCAGTCCATGTCTGCTGGCACAGTGATTGCAAATCTTCACTGAAAATTGCTGATTGTTGTGGGATCTTTAGATAAAGCCTCACAGTTATAAAAGCAAAGTGCTGATTATCCTTACTGCAGTTTCCAGTTATAGCAGAGAAAGTGTAAGAGCCATTCAACTTAGAAAAATATGATTTCAGAAGTGTTAATTTCTGCTCCTCTGTCTGGCACTGTGCTAATGCAGTTCCACTGTGGGAAGGAATGGTTGGTAGGTAAGGCAGGGGTGTCAATGCATTACTGACCCAGCATCTGGCCAGCAGAAAGCTGCCAGCAGTACCCGGGTCAGGCACAGAGCTGTGACCATGCTGCTGTCCTGCAAAACATCACAGCTCAGGTGGGAGCCCTGTGCTCTCCTGTGGAGGGCTGACCCAGAGTAAGGGATGACGATGTTGTAAAGTGAGCTTATACCTGGTCAGTACCTTGTGTCATGTCTGTAGAGTTTCCCATTCAGTGCTCAGGAACTGAGGGTACAGATCTGACAGCCCATAGCCTTTGGGGAGAGGAGCCAGAGGGGACCAGTCAGCTGTAGGACAAACTCACATGCAAAGTGCAAGAAATTTGCTAAGGCAGTCGTTTGGACAAAGAATTTACTGTGGTTGATGAAAGTGGAAGTCTTGTCCACTCCCCTTCTGCTCCCAGCTGTTGGGCTCTGCCCTTGCCCTCTAGCCTGCCCTGGGATGTGTCGGAATCTTCCCTGCATGGCCTTATCTTGCCAACAAAGCAGAAAATGTTTTCCTTTTTCCCATGTTAGCTTTCTAACAGACTGATACACTGAAATGGCTCATGGAGATATCCAAGAAGCATCAGGTGGGAAAGGGTGATGGAAAGGGAGGAAGGTAAGAGTAGTAACCCTCAGTGACAATGAGTTGTTAAATCTGCTCATCCCCTCTCGTGAAACTGATACCTGAATGTTATGAATATTATCTCATGGATATGTATTTGTGTATGAAACTCATAACCAGGCTGCCTGCAGAGTACTGTAACCTGATATAAATCAAAAGAAAAAGGCTGCTGTCTTGCTGTGCCATGTTCTCCCTTGGGCCAGTGTAGGCTTTAAAGCCCATTACAGAACTGAGTTCTGATTTATCTTGATTTTCTGGTTTCTGCAGAACTGATTTGGCTGAAAGCTAATCTGGCAAAAAAATTAATTTCCACAGCATCTCAATGCACAGACCTACAACTGTGCGTGCTGGCACATGAAAGGGAATGGATGGGAACAAACAGCTGGGGCCAGAAGGGAGCAGAAGTCCTCCTCCAGGGGGCAAAGACAGTTTATGCCGCTTACAGCATTAGCTGGATGATGATCTGCTTCAAATGAAATATGGTTTGGATTTCTGTCGTGGAACCAAGCAGGCAGGTCCTCTTAAATGCACAAAAGTATAGCAAAAACAAGATGTCAAAACAAAATTATTAGTCAGTTTTTAAAGTTGCTGTATTTTACTCTGAGTAAGTTTAAACTGGACATAAGGATGGGATGCTGATGACTTGATTCTTAGAGGTTTTGTGTGCCCAACAAGAAGCAGGTTTGGAGCTTTGGAATTTGGAAGCCTTCAGCTCACAGAGGTCCATGAGGTATTTTTTTTTCCAGGAAAGTAATTTTTGGTTATAATTCCTGATGATCTCATTCAGGAACAAATGATGTAGGGATCTGATAGGTAAAAATTACCCTCTTCTCTCTTTCACCATATTGCAACTCATATTGTAGTTTCTTAAGAGGTGTTTTCTTTGAATTACAGTTCAACACTCCTGGTCCTCCCATACTTGGGTTCTTAGCTGTGCCAATATGACAGCTTTGCTTATCACACTGTTACCTGCATTGGAGAAACTTACTTTTGGAAATGTGCTCCCCACCCCTGAGGAAAAAAAAAAAAAAAATCATTGCCAATTCTCTGATAGAAAACGGGTTTCTTTTCAGGAAGTTGTGCAGAATGAAGTCCCAGGGATAGTTACAGGTAAAACCTTGATATGTAGGTGTTAATTGTTAGCAGATGGCTTCAAAGACTTTCAGACTGTTTCAGCATAAACAAATGTGTAATTCACCCAGAACACAATAATGTCTTATTAGCAATACCATGCATAACTTTCAAAGAAACAGTGGCAGACAGTAAACACACTGGTGATTCGTCTGCAACCTTTTCTCACTCCCCCTTGTTGATGTGTGATAATTAAATACAATCTCAGTTTCTGTAAGATACTAAGCACACACATTTAAAGACAACCTTTAATTTCCTTTCATTTTTGAACAGCTATAGGTCCTTATAGTCTAATCATAGACACTTTGAAACCTGCTGCTTATGCTTCAGGTATGATGTTGGGGGAAAAAGCTTTTTAATTTTTTCGGACAAATCAGTTGGTCTAACACAACACAACACAACACAACACAACATAACACAACACAACACAACACCCTTTGTCAACAAGCTCTACCCAACTCCATATCTGAAAAGTGCATGTCACCTCCACTTTTCAGAACTTGGGGAGAAAGAAAATCATACCACATACCACATTTTTTCCTCAGTGTGTCAGACTTGCTTATAAACAGAGAGGGAGAAAGGGAGAAAGAGAGAGAGAGAGAGAGAGAGAGAGAGAGAGAGAGAGAGAGAGAGAGAGAGAGAGAGAGAGAGGAGAGAGAGAAGCCTTTATATTCACAGTCAATTATTAACCTAAGTAACCAAAACCAAAGCACAGGGACCCAGGCTTCCCACCAGGATGTTGGCAGCTGAACTAGAGGAGTGCCCTGAACTCCTTCTGCCTTCTGCTCCCTCTGATTCAGCTCTGAGGCTGCTGTGTGGAACTTCTCCCCCTTATCATTTCTCAGAAGCAAAGAAAGATGTGAGGAGCTGTTGCTCCCTACCCAGGTACCCCTGTTGCTCCCTCCTTACAAACGCAGTCTATAGAACTGGTTAGGGATTATATCAAGGCTTCCCTTTTTCTCCTCCTTGATTATTTTTCATGTGAATCACTTTTGTAGCCTATCTGACTTGCTGGTCCTTCTAACAGTTGGCAGGAATGCCCATTCAGCATGATGAATGCTCTACATTGGTGCTGACCCACAAGAAACCATTGAGCTCTGCTCTGCTATTGGGAGCCAGCAGTGAGCTGGCTTGGGGCTGAGCTGGCAGGGACAGAGTGGTGTGTCTGAAATGGCCATATGGGCTGACTCCAGAGAACCTTTCAGCTGCTCCCAGCACTGTCCTAGCTGCTCTGGAGGTGTTTCTGGCCTACAAGCTGTGCTGCCTTACCCACAGTGTTTTCTGAAGAAACAGAAAATTCCTGTTTCTTTGTATTACTTTGTATTTCTTTGATCCTGGAGGGAAAAAGAAGTAATTTTTCTATGGCTCAAAGCATATGCAACACACATTTGTTCACTTACACATGCAAACACACGTACACACACAGGGAAAGCAGTTCTATATATGGCTTAATAGATTATTTCCCTGGGATTTGCTCTGAAATGCTGCGGGCTGGTGGCAGACACTTCTGGGTTTGAAAAAGCAAGGATGAGATGTTTACCACCTGCATCAGTCCCACACACCACTTGTGCCTGTTCCTAAGGAAACAGGATGAACTTTCCTCTTGCTGGAGTTTATGTGGCTCTGTCCTCATCTCATTCCAAAACTTCTCTATTCACTTCAACCTTCAGTTTATGCAGTTCTGGCCCACTTCCACTACAACATCTCTGGTACTGTCATTTGGTTACATCACACAGCACAGGGCTTGGATTGCTTATTTGATTGCTAATGTGAACTGGTGGGACAGTAATAGTCCCCTTGTGCTGTGTGATGTTGTGCTGTGGTTTAGTGGTATTTTCATACTGCCTTTGCTTTGCAGGGATTTTCTGTAGTACACATCTCTGTGGGTAGACTGATCTGTTATGATTGTGATGGTGTCCAGTATCTGTACTGTGTTTTATGTGGATTAGTGGTAGGTAAGACGCAGGGAGCACTACTTGGCTACCATGTAGTACAGAACAGTGTACTTTGCAGAATAGCAGGTGTTTGGGGAGTGCTGCAGAGCCTCACATCCCACTGTGCAAGTTGTGTGGCTTCACTGTACCACATCTTGAAGGGTATGGGCTGTCACTGCACTGGAGTCAGTTTCTCTGTCTGTTGCTGCATCCTGTAGAGCAGATGTGGTTTTCAGAAGTGCTCGAAGGTCGCTGTGTGTTGCGGCCAGGTGCATGTGGGGTGTCGTGTCAACCTCTGAAGGTCGGGGGCGGGCAGCTGTGCGCAGGTGTTTCACAGCTTCGTGGGGCAAGGGCTGTGCTGTAACTGGTCGTTGCACCCCGGAGCAGGCTGGGCACAGTTTCTCTCTTAGGTGTATTTTGTGTGCCACAGGGCCTGCTCGACGAGCGAAGGATGCTCTGTGCCTAGCGCGGTCCAGCCCAGCGCTGGCGGGAGGGCTACCCGGCCAGCCGGGCGCACAACTCTCGGTGGCCCGCAGAGCCCCGCGCTCCGGCGCAGCATTTCACGCCTGGCTGCCGGCGCAGACCGGGCTGGGTGCTGCGGCGTGGGTGCACGCTGGCCGGCCGCTCCGCGCAGCGCGGCGCTCGGGGGACACGCATCCTCCGGCCGCACGGGATGGGCGCCGCTGCCCGGGGCTCTCACCCGCGGCCCCTTTAAGCCCGGCCCGGCGCTCCGTGCCCCGGGCGAGCGCCGCCGCCGCCCGCGGCCGCCCCGCCCGGCCCGGCCCGGCCCGGCCCGCGCCTCCCGGAGCGCCGCGCGGGGCGGGGCGGGCACGGCGGAAGGAGAGGCCGCGGCCGGGCCTCGCTGCCGGCGCTGCCCGCGCTCTGAGGCGCAGCCCCGCGGGAGCACCTGCCGCCCGCCCCCGTGGGGCCGCCGAGCCGCACCTGCCGGCGCTGCCGGCCCGGGCCGGGCGCCGTTCGTGGGCGGGCAGGGCGGGCATGGCGGCGCGCTGAGATGAAAGTGACCGTGTGCTTCGGGCGGACCGGCATCGTGGTGCCCTGCAAGGACGGGCAGCTCCGCGTGCGGGACCTGACCCAGCAGGCGCTGCAGCGCTACCGCAAGGCCCAGGAGAAGGTGAGGGGCGGCCGGGCCGTGCGCGGAGCCGGCCCGGGGTGAGGGGCGGCGGGGGGAAGGCCCGGGGCTGGCGCGGGGCCGGCCGGGCTGCAGGGACGCGGAGGGGCGGGTGGGCAGCCGGGCCCTGGGGCCACGGGCACACGGGCACGGCCCCCCTGCCCGAGTGAGCCTGGCAGGTACTTTGTGTGAGCAGCTGATGCCGGCGGGCGGGGAGCGTGTCCCGCTCAGCTGCACAGCCGGCATGGCTCTTACTGCTGGGCGCGTTGACTAACAAACTTGAAACAGAAAGGAGCGCAACAATAAGTCAGTTTCATTCAAGCTTGTGTTTTGTGGTATCAGCTGCTCGGTGAGGTGCTATCTACATGGGAAGGTGATTTCCTTTACATGAAAGGAGCTCTAAGTTTTTCTTTGGCTGTACCTAATTGAGCATAAAAATATTTTTTCTTTTTTTCTCCAAGAGGCAGGTGCTGAAGGCTAACGGGATACTGTTCAGTATTGATGAAAGGCCTAGTGTTGCAAATACTGCTTTGTGAAAGAGATTCCAGTTATGAGCCCTGAATTAAGGGCTTGCAGGATTGTTCATCTTCCTAAAACGTCTGGGTAAAAAGTCCAGCCAACATCTTATGGGTTCTGTTTTGTGACATGTGCTAGTTAGTTGGGCCCGGTCAACTGTTTGATGTCCTGAATTCAAAACTGGAAGTAAATGCTTGTTCTTGCAGAGTTAGTTTGAGGAAAAACTTGCTACTGATATGTTAAATACATAATGAACAGCTTACACTGCTCTAGTGTGATTGCTCAGAGATTGCTGTGGTCTCCATGTTGGTTCTTCTGAGCAAGTGTCATGCTTCAACCTGCCTTAAGACACATAGAGCTTGATAGATATTTTACGTTAAAAGTCTTTTTTCCTGATGATGCTGTTTGTATGTAATAACTAAAAAATGTTTATAGAATTCTTGCTGCTGTTAGAGTCTACACTCAGTGAACTCTTTTGCACTGAGGTATAGTTCAGAGTACTAAAATATGTCTTCAAGGGACGGGCTTTACCAGAAACAGAATTACTTTCAGCTGTGTTGAATTTAGAAATTTACAAATTGATTTCAGCTTTTGATTTGTGCTTGTGATGATATTGGAATTAGCCTCATGACGATGGCTTAAAGGTGGCCTACAAAACCTTTGTATAAGGATTTCAAATCCCTTTCCTCTTCTACTCTTTATTTACTTTTTTTTCATTCCTTTAGAAAGGAGTAGAAGGGTGCCTGCCTTTCGAGGTGAAGCCCTGACTGTTCTAGAGGGCTCAATAAGCAATTATAGGATAGAAATTCCAGCAGTGTGAGAAAGCTTCAGATAAATGCCAGACACTTAAGGTGTGCTACAATTCTTAAGAATTTGTAACCAATTTGCTATTGAAGTAGTATCTAAAGAATTTTATTTTTTTTATGCCTTGTAATCATCTCCTATGTTTCTGTATGCCCTTCAGTGTGAGGTCAAAGCCATCAGCCTTCTTTATAGGACAGCCAGAGGCCAGAGTCCATGTTTCTGACCTTGTAGTACATGTTTCTGACCTTATATTTCTTCCTTTGCAAATAAGCTGGTTGTTTTTGCTGTTGTTGGGGTTTTGTTTTGTGTTTTTGGCTTATTTCATTACAGAAATGTTGAGTTCCTTATTCTGGGTCATAGCTGGACAAAGTAGGTACAGGCCAGTTTGTTCAAAAATTGCTGATTGCTGAGTAATGGAGCTTCAGGGCTAGAGTTTATACAAGGATGTGTGAAGAGGCAGAGTGGGGGAGCAACCTAAGGACTTGAAAAGCAGAATAGGTTTTCATTCAAGCTGCTAAAGAAAACTTTTATGCCTGGTGCATCCTCTCTCCCTCCCCCGTTCCCTGGAAATGTAAACAGTTCTGTTGTAGTGCTTTGATTAGCTGGCTTCCAATCTACAAGGTTTGCAGTGCAACTGGCCAAAAAGATAAATTTCTTCTTATCTTGACAAGCATCATTCAGCATTAGATTGCTTTCCTGGGGGAAAATTTGGGGTTGGTAAAATAGATCATACAGATGTCTCAATTAATTTTATTACCTTTTGGAGTATTTTTTTCTCTGATGTAACATGATGGATTAGGTGTGTTGCCACCTTCCTTCTCTTTGCTGTTTTTAAAATAAACTTTCTTTAAAAAATGTAAAATTCTACCAGGAATGGGATTATCTCAGGATAATCAGCAGCTAAAATGTGCTGTGAGGTGTGCACATAAACAGGTTTGTGCTAAAGATAACTGAATATTTGTTTTTCTTTTGAAAATATTTAGAATGTTTGGAATACTTTGTGACAGAATGCTGCTCTCTCTGTTGGCATGTTAAGTGTTCTTTTTGTAAGTTTTTTTTCAAGTGTTAAAACCTTTTAAAGGAGCCAAGTGGAAAATTTAATTGTTAAAGTGCCTGAAGTATTTGGAGAGGGAGGGAGAATTGATACAAGGAATCTCTTTTGTAGTTGTAGAAGGGAAAATGAAAAAAGGTAGCTAGGATACAAACTTTAGGAACTTTTTATTAGTTATGGTACTTTCAAATGTACACAAAAATGTTTGAGAGGCTCTGCATTTTGGGAGTCATCCTGGAAGTCTACTTTTGCTCTTACACTACAGTCACTTGTCTGGCATAGGGGAAGATACAAGATTAGAGTATTAATTGATATATATTGTAAAATACTTGAATACACGTATACAAATAATTTTTTTTAATTGGTTTAAACTACTTCACACTTCTTTATACTTGTAATGAGAGGAAAGTTGATGCAGTAAATTATTAAGTCTCTTGTTTCTGTGAGACTTTTGGTAGATAGCTGAGAACTTGGTGGGTAATTTATTGTAGCCTCCTGTGTTTCCTTAGCAAGCTTGATTTGGTTTCTTGACTGGACTGTGTTGTCAAGATTTGGTCACGAAGGCTTATTTGCCTCAGTTAATGAAGTTGCTTTGTTAACTGAACCGAAACTTGGGGCCAATTTCAGTTGAGAAATCAGACAGTAATTATTTCTTGATGCTACTGAATTTAGTGGCTTTTAGAGATACTGCAGAAGTTCTACTACTGGTCTACTACTGCAGTAGATGGGCAGATCCTGTCTGATTCACTGGAGGATACAATAACTACCTGGTCTTAAGAATTTTGTATTACAGTATCAATTAAGAGATTTCTGTGGTCTAGGATTTTGTGATATGAATAGTCACAGAAGTTCAAGAAATTGTTTGTTGATCAGCTGCTTTGTGAGAATTGTAAATAATTCATAATTTCAGGGACGTCACTGCTGTCTCAGAAAGTGAAGTTTGAATGAATGAAGTTTGCTGGAACTCTTGTAACTCAGGATCTGGTCTTGTTGCTGTTTAGTAATGTACATTAAGGCTTCCTGCTGACAGGTAGATACAGTAGGATTAATGATTCCTTATCATCAGCCCAGTCCCTAACTTGATTTTTTTGGTGCCTTGGGGAGCAGTTGTGTGTCATCTGTTGCATTTAGGATTCTTTGCTTGAGTGAGAACAGATGTACTGCAAAAGAGTTGAGTTGCTGTGCCTGATACTGTGTTTCCTTCTCTGTAGCTGTTAAGACATAGCCTTGGATGCAGGACAAGGTACCTTGTTGATTGTTTTCCGGTCAGTTCTTTTTTCCTCCCTCAAGTGTATGAATGAGAGGAAAAAGAGGAGTTCTGGGTCAGCATGGAAGGGTTTGTGGGGTTTGTGCGGTCCTGTTGAAAGCAATTCCTTAAAATGCACGTGAAACTAAATGCACTCAAGCTAGATGCACTGTTGTGCTCACATCTGTCCCACAGAACAGAAATGCTGTTCTCCCACATTTGAGGCAAGAGCTGAATTACCAGCTTTGCAGCGGAGCCCTTGGCTCAGCTGGAGATCCTTGCTTGCTGTCTCAGAGGCCTTGAATGATGTTGGTACAGAAAGAGCTTTCTGCCCAGGGAAATGAAACTAGCAAAGTGAAATCCACTGTGACTTTTCTTTAAACTGCAGCGAAACTTTTCTGAGGAAAATGTGTGAAGCATCTTGCTGCTCCAGATGTTCGTTATCTCTCTGGAGGAGCCAGAGATCGGCAAGTGGTGGTTATCATCTGTGTATTCATTTACTCATGTTTGCATACATTTGCATCCAGGCACTTACCTGGATGGCTTGATTGTAGTGACTACTTTGGCTGCCTGCAGTCTTGTTCGTGGAAGCCAGCTGAATGGGTGGGACATGGAAGTCATGCAGCAAAATTAATAAGCACTGCAATTTGTGGTTTAAAATTTAGGCGCAGTTAAATTCTGTAGTGGCTCACTCTCAACAGCCTTTGTGAGCCTCCTTTGGGAATGCGGGCGGAGACAGTGAAATATTAGTTGCCTTGTTTTCCAGGAACTTGATCTCCACTTGTAACAGGCATTAGACTGTGTCTTCCCATTCATGAGAACATACAGAGACCCAGCAGTCAATCCTGGGATGGTGATGTGAATTTTGACTGGCAGTCAGACTGAGCAGGAAGCAGTAAGATAGTTAAGGTTAATTCAAAAATGTTGTGGTTTTGATTAGAATGAGGAAAAAATGGGTGATTTGGGTTGTATTGATGATCCTTCCCAAATTAGATGGATTTAAAGAGCTAGTACTTCAAGTGGATTGTTTATATAAGTTTGTGAGTTCTACTAATAAAATACTTTCTCAGTTTCTTTCTGTTCCTGCTTGCTGACCACATGACAATTAGTGTTCTGGAATTAGGTATTGTTGTTGTAAATCAGCCAGCAAACAGAAGCAGAACTAAATGTTCTTGTAGTTTCTCTAAATATATTTGGGATAGGGAGAATTTTTTTCTGACTCTAATGCTTACAAAAGTTGTTTGCAAAACAGAAGATATATGTGAAAAGTTTTGAAAGACGTCCTTTCTATGACTTTTTTTTTTCTGTTTTGGGCAAATTTTAAGTATTTAGTCCTTTTTAAAGGCATAGTAATAGAGTTGTATTTGTGTGGCACTTGTGCACTTTTGTCTTGGACCTGGTCTCTAGGTTGGGTATTTTTCCCTATCCCCGTTTGTCTTAGTTTATTTTATTTTTTTGCTCTAATAGGGATGGGGTGAATCCATAATCTTTGTCTTACCAAAACAATTCTAAGTTCTATCTTTAAGTACTTTTTTTTTTCCTATAAACTATTTTAACTCTTAATTCCCATATTTTCCTTAGTTTGCTTAATCAGCTACACTATGTTAATGAGCTTATACATTGTTTTGGTAACTGATATATTTCAGTGAACAGCTTGATTATCATTTCTATGTTCAGCATTTGGAGTTGTCACTCTGATACTGTACTAAAAAATGAGAATATAACTTGATACACTGCTTTCTCATTACTATTGTATGAGTTTGAATAACTGACTCATATATAGGAATACAGGCTATATGAGTAGAGAAAGTAAAGAAAGTAGAAGGAGACAAGTTATTTCAGAAATTATTGACTTAAAAACCCTAGTGGCAATATTTCTTTGAGACTGGGAACATCTTTCAAGTAGCAGAACTTTGGGTCCCTTAAAGAATTTTCTGTATCACTTTTACAGTGACCCAGAAAAACTGAGAGTTAAAAAGTGCCTGCCTTTTAATCACTTTTGTGTAAAACTTCTTCTGCTGTGTCGCATCATAGCCACTAGTGCTGAGGTAATTAGATTTTTGGTCAGTTTTCAGACTCCTTTTCCTTTTTACCCACAGGTGTTTATAATCTCTACAGAAAAACTGCTGTTGAATTAAGAATTATCACAGAAAATGTCTTCTAGGACATTATGTACTTATGTAACATGAAAAAAAAATAATTATCCCCTTTTTCCTTCTTCTAAGGAGTTGACTGTTGCCAGTAATGGGCTTTTGGCTGAATACTGAGTTACCTGATGCTAACGTCTCTCAGGGGAGCTCAGTTGAAAGGTAGAGCTGGATAGAATTGGTGGGAAATTGATAGGCAAAATGAGAGTAACCTGTCCTGAAAATACTGCAGGTCAGACTTGAGTGTATGTGATAATACCGAGGGTCCATTTTTTTTCTCCCAGATCATATTTATCAAGTTCTAAGCACTATTCAGCTTTTATTAATAGAGATACACAAAGATTTCTGTAGTAACTGAATGTTAAGTTAGTCATAGGAGGGAACCATTAAAGAGCAGTACAGAGTTCTAAGTAGTGACTGCTTGCTGTTGCTCTTTGCCAAGTTGAAGATGAACTCTGAGTAGACTTGTAGGAATTTGTGGAGAAGGAATTCAAACCTCAAATGGTATTTCTGGCATGGGATGGAACTGGGAGGTACTTTTGTTTGCTGCATAAAATGCAGGGTTTTTTTGCTTAAGTGTCTGAAAATGGAAGGTTGTGTTCTACTGATATTTTCTGAAAAACATAATGTTTTTAATTTAACAGATACAGTTATTTGGGCATAATGTTTTATGTTGTGTGACTTAACTCTCCTCCTTACTCATAGGTCAGTTGAATTGCAACATACTGTGCCGTCTGGCATCTTGCTACTGAAGCAGCAGATTTCCTCCCCTTTGAGCAGAACATTCTCTAGGCTTTCCTAATGATTTGAATGTCAGAACTGCAGCTTTCCTAGGCATGATGACCTATTGCTTCATTATTGTAAACTCCCTCTAACCCCCTATAAACATGCCTGTGTTTCATGCTTAATGAATATGATAACACTGAAGTTTTGAGCAATTAGTATCATTGAAAACAGATTCTGCTTTGTATTTTTCTATTCCATTCTTGAATCTTATACATAAGGATATACCCATTTTATGTCAGGGAACTGACTGAGCAGAAATGACAGGCTCATGTGAATGGCTTATTGATAGAAATTGTCTTGTAAATTCTACTGAGCTAGACAGTGCCCGAGTACATTGTTAAACTGAGAAAGGTGCTTCATATGAGAAATTTAGAAAATCACCATGTTACAACAACTTTTGGGCAAAAAGCCTCTGCAATATTTGTATAATATTGTCATTAATATAAGCGTTTTTTTTTTTTCCCTCAGGTTATATGTTGCTCTGGTAGTTTTGTAAGCCTTCTTATCAGTACTTTATTACTTCCATAGGATTACTTCAATAACTTATTTGTAAAGGAAACTTAGTGTTATAACAAATGACTGTTTGCACTGGATAGGACTTTTTTTGGACTGTTTTCCACACTGTAAAGAGAAAGTATGTAAGACTTGATTTTGTAAATGTTTGGGGTTTTTTTCCTCTTTATGCCTAATGATTGTGCTAGAGACATCTCCATTAAGGGAACTGTTGTAGTATTTTAACATAATCAGAATGTCTCTTCCTTTCCAGTGTAAACCTGTAATCGTGATGTCACCACTAAGAACATCCATTCAGAACTGATGACTTGGCTTTTTTGTGGCAGGTGTCACAGCACTGCTCCGGTGCTTGACTTGCTCTTGAGAATGCTCCTGAGTTGGGAGGTTCCAGACAAGTTGCTCATTGGTTTCACAAGAACGCACTGGCAGCATTTGTTGCCACAGAGACTTACCTCAGTATTTTTCTTTATTGGCTGTTATGTGTATGGAAAAGGAAACTACAGAATGCTTGAATGAACATGTTTCTTATAGCCTATAACAAGGATACTGTTGGACTGAAGGGTAGATAGGGAGAAAGGTGGGTGATTGTACTCGTACAGAGACTGAGAGTTGGAGTTGCAGTCAGTCTGATGAGTAGAAGCTAACAGCTGACACTGGACTCTCTCTTTTTCCTGGCTAGGGATTTGACCTCAAAGATGAGGCTCCATTGAGCCAAATGATTTTGCAGTACAACTTGTCTGATAGACTGGTTTTCATATAAACAATAAAATATTATCTATTGGTGAATCATAACACACACCCTCCCTATCATTTTCCTTTACAAAAATGCAGTACTATCTCAATCAGTGGAAGAAAATAGAATGCTTAAAGGAGAATTACATGCAATCCCAAGAACAGAGACCTGCATTCCTTGAAAATTGTGTGGCTTTATTTTTTTACTTTGACAAATCAGTTTCTCTACTTGTATCTCTTTCCTAGAACCTTAAAAGACATTCACATTTTTGTGGAAGATACCATCTCATTCTCATCAGTCCATCAACAGCTGAGTTGGTCTTTATTGGCAAACCTAAACAACTAAATTATAGATTTTCTGAGAGGAGACAAAAAAAACCTTTATATAATCATCTCCTGTTTCTTTTGAGTGTCAATGTACAGTTCAGGTAAGAGTAGTTCCAGCTCAAAAGAAGTTAGAATCCAGCAGGTCTATGAAGGACCTTTGAAGGAGAGACAAGTCATAAATCCCTGTGGGTTAATCCTATGTAGATGTTGTGTTTGTTATATACATATCCCATGTATGTGGTGTATTTGTTCTGTATCCAAACCCTGGAGCACCCATTTGTAGACCTTTTTACAATTAAGGGTTATTTCTTATAATTTGAGCATGGCTTTAGGCCTTCTCATTACCCGTGAGAGGTACTGGTAAAATAGCTAAGTGTTTTGACACTTCTCTGAAAGCTGCCATGACAAGGTTCTGTCTGTCCAGTAGCACATGGGTGGTCTGCCTGATCTTCAGGTGGTGATGTGCTACAGAAGGGGCTGGTTGAAAAGGTGCTTGTACCTGCTCTGTAGCTTGTTCTCTTGACTGGTGTGCCAGGAGGACAGGCAGACTTCAGTGTGTCTTTATAAGTGTTATAAATATTGATGATGCCCATAGTAAAGTAGCTCCCTGTTTATGTTTCTCCTCCAACTATAAGTTTTGAGACCATGTAGTCTTTCCTAGCCTTTGTTTATATTTTTGGTAGTCTTGCAATGTTGTATGTCATTAATGGTGGTAAGACCAGAATTTCATGGTGAAGATTTGGGATAATTGCATCATTTTTCCATGTTTTAAGGAGTTTTACTACGGCTGAATGTAGGCACCATTCAGTTCATTTCCTGTAGGTCAGGCATTTCTTTGTTGAAAGCAGTTTGCCTGCTGTGACCTTTGCCCAAAATGATGATGATAATTTTTTTTTTTTTAAAATCCTCTGTGATACTGATTTGGTAGGTAGTATTTTAAGTGTTAGAAAGCTTTCCACTAACATTCTCTGTTTGCCAATTCTTATTTCTGAGCACAAGCCAGAAGTGAAACAGACTACAAATTTAAAGCTCTAAAGACTTTGCTCTTATTGGAAATGTAGGCTGCAGGCTGCTTTGGATACAGACCTTTTGTAAGTGATGAGTTTCATGAGCAAAGATGATAGAAAGTGACCTGGAACTCTGCCTAACTAACTTCTTCCTCCAGAACTTGTCAGAATTCCATGTGCTACTTCTGCCTGCTGGTCAGTTGCAGAACACCCTTCCTATGGATTCCTGCTTCAGCAGCTGTTAAAATGCTCTCTTTTCCTGCTGCAACCTTTTCTATAAGGATTTCTTCAGTATTTCAGTAAGGTTTTTGATGGAGAAGTTTGATCTCAGAATTTTTTTTGATCAGTCCTAGCTGTTAAACACTGCAAGGGCAGGTCAGAAATACAGTGGTGCACAAGTAGGGTAAGCAATAGGGAAAGCTACTTGTTACAATGTGTCTGTAGCTCTTCTAGAAATAGAAGTAATTCAGAGGTTCTGCAAATCTGACCAAGGCAATGTTGCTTTTTGCAGAAGTTTAAGTCTAGAATGGCTCATTGTACCCTTTATCTTTTACCAGTTGTGCAATGAAAACTGTGCCTCACTCTATTCTGGGCAAAACCAAGTAACTTCCTCTAACTTGTGTCATACCTTAATCATCAGTAAATTGGGTGATGGTGCTGCATCTCACCTGTACATTTTTTTAAACTGAAACAGCTTCTGCTTTTGAAATAAATAGTCCCAAACTCTTCCATTCCCTGCTTAAGTTATTTTTTAAAAAAGTTTTATGTGGGTTAGTGTCACTGTAGACAGGTTAGTCTACATGAAAACCTGTATGGAAACCAGAAGTCATAAGGGATTTTTTTTTTTGCTGAGTAAAGATTCCAGAGGACTTGCTTTTAGAAAAAAAAGTGCAGTATTTGTTAAGATTTCAGGGGAAAAAAATGAGGCAAATACAATATACGTCAATCAAATGTTTATATATTGTGAACTCTATGAATGCTGTTTGCCTCCAAATCACGTCCCTTCTACTCAGACTGAGTTAAAAAACTATTTGCTGTAACGATGATTTTTGTTAAGGTGTAATGATTTTTTTTTTGAAAAATGAAATAATTGGCTGCAGTAGGGAGTTGTCAGCAATCTATTAGATTCTTTTTACAAGGTAGTTTATTTCATACCGTGTATGAGTTAATTTGTGGAAATATCTGGTCTGTTCTAGTGGGTAAAAAATGTAGCATACTTGGCTTTGACTTTGAAAATTGTATTTTCTTTAGGTTATTCATTCTACTGAGATTTCTATAGAAATTCTGTATTTTTCTCTAGGTTACTTCCTCGGTCCTCCCCATTCTATAGAATAGGTTACAACAGTGTACTAATATATAAAATTTGTTTAATTTGCATATTTTTCAGAAGCCTGTTTCTCACTGTTGCTTTTTTTAACACATGTATTTTTTTTAGTAATGTTGGAAATTTGACTGTCCTCTTCTGTTACTTTTACGCCTCTCAACCTGTTCTTTGTCTGCTCCAAGAATAGAACATTGGAGAAGTGATTACTTTCTTCAGTTGAATTTTCCCATATCTTGTGTAGAGGGAAAAGATTTGCTGAAATTTTTCAAGGACTGATGGGAGTTAGCATGCTCAGCCCCTACAGAATTAGGCTTATTTGAAAAACCAAACTGCTTCCAATTCACAGTTAATTTTCCCCTGCTGGCTGTAATAAATGTATCCTGAACAAATGTTTCAGGAGTTCCTGGCATTATAAGCTACAAAAAGAAAACCCCCTGAAGAGCTGGAAACCTGAAATAGTTGTTTTGGGTGACAGAAAGGAGAAGGTTCATTGACATTTCAACACTGTGCATAAAGACCAGCATTTGCGTAGTAGTAGTCATGATGTGTTGTTTAGACGGTAATAAAAAGGAAGATGCATTTTTTTTGTGAAAAAAAAGTACGTGTGTCTGAAAAAAATAATTTAAGGTTGGTGTCTGTCAATGATAAATTATGACTCTTTGTCATAATAACTCTTGCCTCCTGTGTGAGGCAAGAAGATCTGCACGTAAAAATCCAGAGAAGTCTTTTGTATTAGTGTTTCAGGAGCAGTGATTTGGATAGCTCTCATTCAGCTGCTGGCTGATGGGAGGTACTAACTCTACCTAAAAGCCCCCATGGAAACCAGTTCACTGACTTAGTGAAGAACAAAATCAATAATTAAATTTTGCTCTAAAAACTCAACAAATCTCATAAATGCTTAGAAGAAAGCACGCAGAACATGCTAACTCATGACCTGTGCTTTTTAAATATATTATTTCTAAGGGTATTTTCCTCCTTGTGATTGTTGTATTCAAGTCCCTTTTTCAAACTGTCAACAGAACAGAATTGCTCTAAATGCTTCTTTTCACATACTTCCACTTGGAGTAAAATGGATCAGAGTATGCCAGTGCTGGTCCCTTAATCCCTGAGTCTGGAAAATGTTGGTTTAGGTAGTTTTCCATTGAAATGGAATTTTTTGTGTTGTGGGGGAGTAATTGCTGCAAATGAGAATGTGAGAGGACTGGATAGTTTGTGTTTGTACATTCAGGGTGCTTTTTTCTTATTAGGTCCTTCATGTATTATTAAAAATGTAATGCTAAAGCTGGACTGCATCCTCCTCTGGTTGTCCCAGGTCTCTGGTAGCTGTGCTTGAAGTGTGATTTTTTTTGTTGTTTATTTTTCTGCAACATTATTCACTGCCATATAACTCTGAATAGTGCCTGAATACATACTTCGGTTGTTTTTATTTATGTATCAGGAATTTTGCATCATATTTTTTCTTGTCTGGCATAACAAAATAATATATTAATTGCTGTCATCATTTTATTAAATAAGCCATATTCAAAGACACTAGGAAAACATTAGATAGATTTTTTTTTTTTTGGTAGCTTCCTATTTTCCAAATATAAAGTACATCTGGCAGTATGCACACACTGTTTGTCCTGGTATAACACAACTGGCTTTGAATGCAATAAAAGTGGAGGAGTGGCTTATTGTTCATAGTGCAGTTTGTTAATGGCTGTAGATAGGAAATGAGCATCTCACTAAATGGAAGTCTTGGTCAACCTCTGACTCTTGCCTTAAGGCTTTGAGAATAGACAATATGAAAAAAAACCCCATCTTATTTCCAGATGGCTGAATGCTTGATGTGTCTTTATGTTTAGCTGTCATTCAAATGTGAATGCTGTGGTGATTATAAGTGTCTTCCATTTTTCTGGTTTGAAATGATCCCTTTTATGCATTGTGTATTTAGAGATTAACTATTTGGCTTATCAGTATGAAAAACCCCAACTTGATCATGTAGCAAAATCTAGGATGCTGGTGTTCATAAGCAGGATGGATAGTGCAGGTCTTAGTTCCACATGCCGTGGTGCAGACCAAAGTAGTTTTGAAATAGATTGTAGTGGACTGCTAATGTTCTGCAAAATGTTGTTTCAGTTTTGAAACATCTTGTTTATGATAAATTTTATGCTAGTGGTTTTTGTCAGTGAAATAATACTTTAATGGAATCTGGGAAGAAAGTTTGAAGGAGGCTTTGTGGGATGGAGTTGCTTTTAACGGGGAAGAAAAAAAGCTAGATTTGACTTTTAAATGGTGAGTTTGAATCATGTATTTTTGTGATGGTTGAGTTCATATTGAAAGGTACAAGCTTCAGTTCAGTGAGCAAACTGTTAAATACTGTTGTAAGCTGAGGCACACTTAATGAATTTTCAGGCTGTTTTTCTTGGGTGTGCTTTTGTTTTTGAGCCTAATGTCATAGTGTAAGACATAGCTTTAATAATGCAGCCAAAGCTGTTGTAGGTTCTGTAGGAGTCCAAATCACTTACTTTGTGACCATTAGACCAGTAAATTCTGATGTTATAATTTTTTTTTATTAACTGACAATGGCAGTGTCCTTTGTTAGTAACCATTTAAAGAAGAGAATGAACTGGTTTCCTTTTCAGGCACTGCATATAGTGATAAAATTTAGTGGAAGTAGATCCAATTACTTGGCTGAAAAGCCTTCAGCAACTTGTCAGAGACCGGCTCTCTACTTGTTTTTGTGTGTGAGAGTTGGGAACCAGATCTGATCATCGCTTACTGAGAAGGGAGTTGTTATTCTGCAAGTCCTATTGACAGTGCATTGTGCTAAAATGTTCCTGTAACACGGTTAGGGTCGAGCGTTCTTGTGAATAATGGCTGTGTTGTGTCCACTTAGCTGTAGGTATTTTCAGTAAATCTTTGTTTAATTTTCTTTCTTATTTTTGTTGGTGCTTAAGCATGATATAATATGTGGAGCTAATGTGTGTGGGTACAGATCTGGAGCCCAAAGAGAATAAATGAGGTAGCTGATGGAAAAGTAAATTGGACTCATTTGTATCAGTGATGGATGGCATCAAGCTGCAAATTATAATGAAGGTTGTAATGGCATCTCAACAAATACAGCATTTAAACAAGTTTGTTTATCAGCTGTTTTCATGTTTACTTTATTATGGGGTTGTACTGGCTGGGTTAAAGTTGTGTAAGGGTTTTTTTTTTTTTTCCATGTGGACCCCTTTCAACCTGTGGGTTGGAGAAAGTTGCTACCAAACAGTAACTGGAACGTGTACCTCAGGTGTTGTTTTTCATGTTTGGGCTAAATGTTGTACTTGACTTACTTAGACCTACCTGTCTGTTAGTTGTTTTGCAGTGACTCTGATGCTGCTTTCTTTTTCGCTCTGAAATCTGTGAAGATGTTTCTTCCCAACTCTTTTGTGATTCTGTTTTCCTGAAGACACTTGGAATAGCAGAAGAAATCAGCCCTTTGGGATAAAGGCAGGGCCAACCGTTATGCGCATTAGTAGTATTAAATTTCAGTGAAAAAGTGGATAATACCAGTCTCTTCACTGTTTTTTATTTGGCCAAAATTCACTTCATGTGTTGAGGTTAAGCATCAAGTTTTGATGATGTATTAATTCTGGCATGTTCTCTGTTTCAGTCAGATGAAGGTGGAAATTGTTCTCAGGAGCCTTGTTTGGGTTTCATCCAGTTCCATCACTTGGCTTTGGCAATGTGTTTAAAGGTAGAGGTTGTTTCAGCTGTTCACTGGGTTTATTTGGAAGTATCTTGGAAGTCAAATACTAAAACTTACCCACATTGTACTGTGATGATATAAATTTTTATTAATATAGCACAGAATTGCAGGTTATAGAATAATCCACACAGTGTAATGTTAAGCTGCTAAATATTTGTATTTCTTTTTAAACTTCCTGATTATGTTCTTTTAAACAATAGTCAGAACCAGTGAAGCTGACTAGGTTTTATAGAATTAGGTAGTGCTTTACTATTAGTTGTGCCTTCAAAATATTATTGACCCAGTTGTTTTTTCCTCCTGAGAAGTAAAGGGAGGAGAGAAACTGGTTAATTTTGTATTTCACATGAGAACAAAATAGGTTACAGCATCATCTAGTACAGACCTGCAAACCTTGCTCCCACACCTGTATGGGTAAAACCCTTTGTTTCCCTCCCAGCAGAGCCAATTTTGAGTCTATTACTTTCCACCACCATCATATTACTTTCCACTTTTTTTTTTTTTTCCTTTTGTTTTCATTTGTAATGAACTTACTTCTGCCTCAAAGGGACTCTTCTTACATCTTCAAATGCTTCCAATGCTTTGGTTATTTAAAACTGCCCTGGCTGTCTCAGCATCTTCATAGCACTGGCACATAGCCCTTATGGCCTGATTTTGGAGCACAGTCACTGAATGTACTGTGAAAGGTCATGTGTTTTCTCTGAGTGAGGAAAGAGACCCGAGGTCTCTTTAACTCTTCTTTAACTCCTCTCTAAGAGGAGCAATGAGCTGTGCCTGCTAGGAGGTGTTCAGAGAGCATGGAGAGAGTTCATTAAGATTGTTAGAGGCAGTGAGACCAGTGAGAACTGGTGGCATTTCTTACATTCACCAGTTTGGATGTGTGAGAAGGGAATGGTGGTCTGGGCTCTGACTGGCTCTGACTCCTACTGACACTATAAATCTGACAGTCTTTGGCAAAATTCCTAATCTCGGGTTGGTGGTTGACTCATGCAGGAAATAGGGTGGTACTGCAGCAGAAAAGTCTTGCTGTTCTCTAAGGAATTCCAAAAAATATCTGATGGCTTTCTATGAGGAATTAAGGAAATGCTTCTATAGTTTAGAATGATTTTTTTTTTTTTTCCTCACTTGAGCTTTGTCTAAAGCTCAGTTTGTGTTAAAGTTTGACAGGATTCCAGCATGCTTGGTCTGCATTGTCTTACAGGCATTTGTATTCAGTTTTGTTTAGAATCTTGTGTTACTCAATCACATCTTTAAAGCTCCCAGCTGCTTCTGATAAGCAGTCCTGTGTCAGCTGCAAATGCATTAATCACTTTATCAAAGAAAGGCCCAACAGTTGTAAATAAAACAATCTTAGATGGTTTCTAGATGCAGGGCTGATGTGCTGGCTGCCCTTGGAGATGTGAACCATTTATCATGTTTTGTTGAAGATCTGGTATCCTTCAGTGCTGAGTTTGTTACAAACTTGAGTTGTGTTAATTTGCAGCCAGCCTCGTTTTTATCTGTAGCTATACTGAATGATTTGAATTTAAGGCATCCTCAGTTTTTATTGGCAAAATAACAGCATTGTTCAGTCACTTAACCTGGACTTTACTTTTGAAGTACACTACTCTTATACATGCATTTCTTACTTTCTTAAGTTTTTCCCCTTCTCATTTCTATGTGAAAGATGTATGACAGTTTGAAGGAGTGGCTTTATACTAATATGGAGAGTCTGCCCACTTAATTTTGGATTTTAAGAAATCATTGCTGTGGTCCTTAGCCCCCGCAGTGTCACCTTCAGGAAATCAAACAAAAAGCCACTCAATGCAAATTAATTACTTGCCAGCTGCCTAGAGCTGGGTAGCAGTTTGCTTATTAGCATAACAATACGACTCTGAATATTGCAGATAATATTTGACATGGAGGACTTGGGATATGAAAGGTAAGCCTTAAAATCTTGCAGGTTTATTTAGAGATGTTTTGTTCTGGAACTTTTGTGCTAATTTGCACAGGGTTGAGTCTTTTGTGTTTCCGCATTGTTGAAGCAGTCTAATGTTATGGACTTGAAAAGCTAAAGGATATTCTTAGTTTATAACTGAAGATTAGTTTACACTTATATTCTTACATTTGTGTAGTTAACTTGGATTCAGTGCCTGCCATACAGCGTGCTCCAGCTTTAACTGAGGCTTGGAGGGGGAGATTTTGGCTGGTTGTTACAAGTGCAGTGTGTAGACCTCTGTCTAAATGTGTATCTCCAGCTTTCTTTGTAAAACTGAAACGGGCATACTTTCTTCACAGAAATGGTCTTCTTAAATGTTGCACTATAATGTAAAGTTGGGCTATGTGATCATCTCCTGATGTACTCTCTACATCTTATTTTATTCAAGTGATATTCAGACAGCCATATTCAGAGAGTGGTTTCTCATTCAGATTCAGTATAAAATCAGAATGCTCTTATTTTTGGAGGGTTCCAGTGCTGCAAATCAAGTAAAAGTTGAAGTGTTAGTTGAAATAATCTGGGTCATTTTAGGTTTATATGTCTGTGCTCTGACAAACAGAGAATTCCATGATAGGGAGATAGAAGCAGCTTTTTCTGTTTTCCTCCTCAGACTGAATATGGGAGATAGGTATTTTTTCCCCCTGCATATTCAAACCGTCTCTTCTTTCTCCTTTCTGATTACAGTGAAGTACCTTCCTTGCCTTGTGAAAAATGAAGACTTTATTATTAGTATATAGTCCTGGTAATTTCTTAAAACATAATTATTTACAGATAGCTGAAGGACAAGGAATCTTCTAGTCCCTGTTTGCCAGCACTGTCCCTTGAGAGCCAGAAGCGGCTTGCTGTCCGTCCTTCTGCTGTGACCTACAGTATGCAGTGTTGAGTGGCTCAAGTGGAAGAGTCCTATTCACTCTGCTCCCCTTGGTTTATAGCCTATGTAAAGAACTTTCACTGTCTTACTATCCTGTGGTTTGTCTACCAGGATCTCAGGCCAGGGTCTTTATCTTCAAATGTGAGCTGGGACTTTTTTAACAGTTGAAACTGTGTATAATCTGTGTGCTGAGTTCCTTGTAGCCCACATCTTCACCGTGAGAGCTCTCTGATGTCTAAGCCCATCTTGCTGTAATGAGGTGGCTCTTACAACCAGTCACTGAGTGTCTGTCTTCCCAAGTAAAACAGAATGTGTTAACTGTACGTGAAAATTAATCAGAGAAGGAAAAAAATGTGCAAGAAAGTTTCATACCTCCAAAATGAAGTTTGGTATATGGTGGAGTGCAGGGAACAGGTGAAGACAGAAAGCAGTGATCATCAGTTCTTGCTGTTGTGTTCTGATTACTAGTCATGGAAATACTAGGTCCTGTTAATTTCTCAGAGCATAATTATTTGAAGATGGCTAAAGGTCAAGAAATATTCTAGGTCCCTCTGGTGACTAGGGATTGATTAATGGTATTTTGGACCATTTAGCATGTCAAAGGTAAAGCTGATGGTGAGCTGTATTTGTGCTGTGTTAGGCCTCATTCCAAAGACTAAAAAGAAGCTCTGCTTTTTGGTTGTTCATTGTGCCTGGAAAAAGCAAGAGAATTTTTTTTTCTGCTTTTTTTGGGATAGTTAACAGATTGTTTCAGTCACAAATCTGTGGTAGTCCAGGGTCTATTTTATGCCCTTGCTGTCCTTAAAGGCCATCAAGGCAGTGTGACCAGACTGTGCAAAAACTGCAAGTGTACTGAGATAAACCCAACCGTTCTGACAAAGATGAATGTTTCTCTGTTGACCTGATCTGATTAGTTCCTCTTTTGGCATCTGGTTTTTAGCACTTTCAAAGACAGAAACTTTTAAAATTAAATATTTAAAGTGATCTTATGTAAGTTACTGTTTTTTCAGAACTCCTTTTTTACTTCATACCTTTTGGCTATATTACATCTAATCATGATTTGAAAAAAGAAGTGCTTGAGGGAAGAATATGTTTTCCACAACTAGTATTGAGAGATAAAATGAATGAATCTGGACAAAAATTTAGTATGTGTGAAAATACATAGAATGAGATTTAGTTTTTTAAATAGCTTGTTTACAGGGAATAGTTTCCTCTACTACAGTTTGAAAAGAGATCTTTCTAAAGAGTAGGAGAAATTGTGTTGGTTTGAAGAAAATAATCTTTAATTCACCTTATATTTGAATATTTAGTCTATTCTTTTTAAGAGGAGAGAAATTTCTTATGTGTTATCTTACTGTGTGAAGAAAACTTCCTAACTTATCTAAAAAAAAATCAAAATGTGTGCTTTAGTCAGAAGCAAAGCATCATGGGTATAACAACTTAGACTGGTGTTACTTCTTGTGATCATGTTTTGGCATGAGGTTTGAAAGCTTGTTAGACCTGCTAAATTTATTGTGAAAAGTGAAGAACTTTGTCTTCCATGTACTCACAACTTTCCTTGGAATGAACTTCTTTCTGTTTGCTATCAACCCCCAGTTAAGGTAAAATTTCTCTCTGGAGATCCTTTCTTGTGCTGCTTTGTTTTTATAGTACTTTATTTCATTTGGAGGACAGATTAGGAGGCATCCCTTACAGTCACCTTTCTAAGACTATTTATGCTGTATGGCCTTCTGTGTTTTTATTTCTGGATGCTTAAAAGCATTTTCTTTCTGAGCAGACTACCTTGTCCTTTGCCCTTACCTCAGCTTTAATTTCTGTCTTTGAGCTCACTGAGTATAGATCTTTCTTTAATATTAATAACTTGAGAGAATGTGTGCCACTCCAGCTGGTAGAAGGCTATAAAGAAGTTTTATCTTCTCTCTAGCATCTTACATTTTCACTTCTAATGCAAGCGGAGTCAGAGTTTTGGTGAAGGAGAACAATAGCACTATGAAATACACAAGGAATTTTTTTACTACCTCACTGTTTTGTAGCATGTTTCTCTTCCTTGTGTTATCTTAAAGATTTCTGCTGCTTTTGAATTTCTAACTGGAAAGGGTTAAAAATGTGTTGGTTAATGTTATGCTATAAAGACAGTGTAATTAATTAGATGGTGAAAATTAATTTTTTCAACAGTGAGACCTAGAAATATGAGCTTGTAACATCCTCTGTTATGTGTAAAGTAAACTAAACTCTGGAAGCTTCCTGAGCAGTGAAACCTAAATATTGCATTTTCTCCATTTTTTTAATTTTATGAAAAGAAGAACCAATTTGTATTCAGTTACAGGTGTGTGCATGTGTAAATACATGTATGTGTTTATGGAGTATACTCATGTATTTTGTATAGGGAGGCTTATTCAGATCAGGTCTGTGCCAGGAACTTCTGTATTCAGTAATGTCTGGAACAGGCTTAATTTGTGCAGGTAGCTGTTCATCTTCTATTTTTACAGAAACTTCTTGTGGCTCCTTTTATTCCATAAAGCTGTTTTATCTGTAACCTACAATATTGTATGCAATGATACAATTCTGCATTCATGCATATGAAGAGAGTAGGAGTGGTGGTTGTTTGCCTGCTGTATGGACAGGGTGTGATGCATATTGGGGTGGTTTGGATTTTTTCTTGGGGCTTCTTTTAGGTTGTACAAGGACATCAATGCACATATGTTGTGTTGTTGCTGACCTCTAACTGTTCAGCTCCAGATTGTGATAGTCTATTGTGTGCAAACATCTGTTTTGTGGTCAACTCTTGATTTGGGAAACTCTGTATTCATAGAGCTGTAGAAACAGAGCCCCACCTTTACTACAACTGAAGATGGCAGCCCTGTTGGTGACAGTTGAGATGGAGTTTAAATGAAGTACCACTTCAGGCTTGTTTGGAGGTGTTTTTGGTAAGCAAACCAAAAATGCTTAAGGCAGATCTAATTCAGTGGTAAACTTTGAGAAGGATTTAGAGATGAAGCTTGAGGCTGTGCCCAGTCTCATCCGTATGTTCCTCTCGGAGTTGCTTTTTGTGCTCTCTTCCCCAAGTTGTGGTCTGAGAGTTAGGGTTAATAACTAATACTTATTAGTTAAGTAACTAATAAGTATTTAACTTATTGCTAATAAGTTAACTAATACTTATTGCTGTTTGTGCATAATGATACATTGTGTAGCCTTAAAATGCTTATAGAAATCATTAAATACTACTTAATATATTGACGTAATGCATCACATTGCAATTTATAATCTAAAAATGATTAAGTGGTAGAATACCTCTTTTGCTGAGCTTAACCTAAAATATCCATTTGTCAGAAAATGGTTTATGATTATGGGATTTTTAATTTTACTTTTACACTGTCTAAATGACAGAAAACAATGTGGCCAGAGGCCACACCTTCCCCCAAGTTTGACCTACCATTTATTCTGTTGTTGTGTATGTGGAACAGGCATATATGATTTCCATTTGTATGCTGTATTTCATTGAAGCCTGTTTGCTCTAGTGAAACACTGATGTGGAGGCACTTCAGAAATATCAGCATGAATAAGTCAGTCCTATTTCTGATTTTTTTTTTTGTGCATCCTATTGTTACTATATTAAATTAAGAATTCAAATATAAGGTTGGCTATTAATTTTATGCATTCCGCACAGCGGAACAGAATACAGCATCAAACAATAATTAATCGTGAAGTCCTTAAGTGGTGGTGTTTATTTTATTGGTGGTCAGCTGAAATGTCTTTAAGTTAGGATTCTCCTTAACAGTCTGAAATACCTGATGTGGACTGTAACATTTGTTAGATATGTTGCTTAGTTTTCAGGAAAGAGACTGATACATTTTTAGGTGAGTTGGGAACAAAAAGAATCAAAAATGCTCTCCAACTTTTTCATACATTAAAAATGTGAATCTATAGATTTATGTAAAAACCTAACAATAAAGGTGAATGCTTTAATTATAGATTGATTGGTATGTTGACTGAAAATAAATGCATAGAAAAATTCTTGAACCTGTTTTAGACTATTTGAACAGTGATGGTTTTGTATTATGTGGCAACAACTAAGTCAGGATTCTGTAACAACATGAATGGCAAGCCCATTTTTTAAAATTTATGTCACTTCTCTGCCTACATTGCACTTGTGCATTCATGTGACCTGGCTTTAATTTAACATTTGGTAAATATTTGCATAGTAATTCCTAAAGTGTTCTCCCACACATAAAGGAAATGATGATAAACAGCTTTTAAGTGGCTTGATGTTAAACACAAACATGACTTGCAGCCCTAAGGTAAAATGCACATTAGAGTAACTGTTCAATATTCATTTGCCAAGTGCTGTTATGAATTATACCAGGTAACTTAGTCATACATTTTCTTTACATAGACTTTTACAGGTTTGTACTTCAGCTGAATTTCTGCCTCAGGTTATGTACTACGCTGTAAGAGAACTTCTCCCCACTTGTGATGCTAGGATATTTTGGAACCGTAGTTGCAGTTTCTTCAAGATGGATTTTCTAACATTTAGAAATGTTTAGGAGCAGATATAGATTCAGGTAACCATGCCTCAATGCTGTCCAGAGCTTCCAGGCTACTGTTAGTGTTTTATTTCTACAAGAGGCTTTTTCTAAACTAAGTATTTCTTTTTAGGCATGTCAGCTTTTAATGATGATGATTAAGAAGATACTGTGAAGAATCCTTCTAGACATGGTCATTCATTAGAATAAGATTTCAGTCTCAGTCTAGAGAAACTTAAAGAAACAGCAATCAATCAGAAAAAAAAACCAAACAAAAAAACCAAAACTTGTCCTAGTATTTTAGAATACAGTTACTTTCCTTACTTTCTATTTCATAGCTTCTCAGCAAGTGCTTTCTCAGTAAGTATGCCCTTAATCTATCTCTTCTCTGATCAAAAATGGGGTGTCATTCACCATTTGCTGCTTTCAGCAGGCAAGAAGTGTTATTTTGTTGAAGCTGTCTGGCACTGACCCTTTGCACAGCCTGCCATCTCTGTTCCTGGGCTCTGAATTTCAGAGCATTCAGAAGACACTGTAGAATCGGCAAACTCTCTTTTTTGCAAGACTTCCACTTGTATACATTATGAACTATGAAGTTACTCTGTTGCATTAGAACGGCAATCTCCTGCCTAGAAGTTTTAAAACACATGGAAACCTGCAGTGTTCTTGATGCTCCTTTTGATTATTCTATCATAGTAAAGCACAAGAACCTTAAAATAGGATGATTTTTTCCTGAGCAAGTTTCATTTTCTCTGTTAATGATTTCATGTACCATATTTTGGACCTACTCCTTTTGCACTCTAAGTAATGAGCAAAATGTGAGTTTGTTCATATGTATATAGATACAGTGCTATTTGGAATTTTAGATAGTCAACTTTTCCATCTTCTGGTAGTTAATAGCTTCTTTTGAATGGTGAGTTTTCTAAAATGTTTTATTCAGTAAAACTGTCTTGAATCTTGGTGTGACTAAAGAAACACTGAAGAAACTGATGTATATATTTTAGTTGGTGGGGGTTTTTTGGGTGGTTGTTTTTTGTTTTTTTAATGGACACTTTATGCCCAATGCATGTCAGTGTTTGGAATTCATACAAAGAACAGAAAATGTTCTCTGACTTTGAAATTTTTTTTGAATAGCTGAATGGGTTTGCTGTCAGGTGGACTATTTTACGTTTGTGACTATGTGGAGGGAACCTCTTCCCAGTCTATCTAGCACTAGTTACTATTTGCTTCATCAACCAAGTTTATAAAAAACTCCCTGCACCCAGCATGGGCTTTTACTTGGAGGGATGAAGTTCATATAAGCTAATAGAAGCCATTCCCATGTGTGTTTCTGAGGCAGCAAGTATTCAGTCTTGCTATAGTCTGTGCTGGTCATTGTAATTGGGGAGTCCTTGAGATCAGAAAGTCATTGTGTGTTCATACTGTGTGTACCTGAACTAAAGTATGTGTCTAAACCATTAAGAAGTACTTTTCTTCAAAAGAAACTGTGAATCCTGATCTGCTTTAGTTCTTGTACTTCATTGTGAATTGTCATTGTCTTCTTTTAAAGAATCTTACATTGTTCCAAAAGATTGGTGAGGAATGGCATCTTTTGTTTTTTGAGACTATTTTAGAGATGTTCTCTTGGTATTGCCACTAGCAAAAATAATTTACCATATTTGCTGTGTCCAAAAGTAAAAGATGTTTAGGAATTAATTAAGTTTAATGTAATATAGGGTGGCTATGTCTTGAGCTTGTCCTGCCAACTTGCAGCATTCTATTGGGACAATAGGGTTTTACACTTGTTTTTTCTTTGTTTCTGTTTCAATGACACATCTGTGTTGCTGCAGCTACTGAATCACAAATAGAAGTGAACACTGAAAGCAAAAGATTCTAATGAGCTGCGTATTTTTTAACTTCAGCTTTATTCTTAACATTTCAATAGTATAATACATACAGCAGGTTTTAAAATGTGTTTGGCCAAATAGGTTTAGCCACAGAAGTTTGCCCAGTTAAGAGGAGTGATTTTCAATTATGCTGTTTTAGTGCTGCTAATTATGAACAGCTTTGTGGTTACATTAGTTAAATTTTTCAGGGGGAGCATCTGTAGCTACTGATGTATTCTGGTTTTGGAGTATCATATTTTATAAGTTTATTGGTATGGTCAAACTACACTTTTTTCAAGGTATCTGCATTAGGTAAATATTATGATCTAAATTAACCTGCTCATTTATTGCATAAAGGTATGTTTCTTTTCTGCCTTTCCATCTTAGAATTTTATGGTTCTGGTAAAAATACTTAAGTTCTGAGCTTAAAGATTAGAAATTTGAGCTGCAATAGTTGTCCACACTTTGTCACTTTACAGAAGAAAAAGTGTATTAATTGATATTCCTAAGTTTTGTAATTTTGAACATGTGATACCTAGAATGAACAAGCATTTGCTGTTTCACAAGTGGATGGTTTCATTGCAAAATGAAATAACTGTAGTAAGAGGTAAATTAGAGACTAAATGGGCATGTTACAAATAGGCATTCTTTTAGATGGTTAATTGTGTGGTTATCATGCAGCTGTACTGTATCTAGTTATACTTTACTCTCAGTTGCAGGCCATCAGTGGTCATATCTTTTTTTTTCCATTTCTGAAACATTTCTCATAACTGTGTGTGCCTCTTTCTTGGCCCTCAATTTTAGCATATTCTGGCCATTCTCCACAGTATTTGATGGAGGACTCAAATATGCTTTATAATCCTAGCTAGGCATGTTTTTTTTTCTTCGTTGTGCTGTAGCAGATGCAACGTTCATCAGTGCTGATACCACTCAAACTTGTCCCTGGGACTCACTGAGCTGCCATGTGCTCATTAAACCACAGTAATTTGTCCTAGCAGGATAAATCTTAACTAAGGAAGTTCAGCCATAAATACCACTTGGAAGTTGTGTACACAGGTAGTTGGTATCGTCTGGGGGCAGTGGCTGCAGACTGTGTCTCTATTCTCTAATTTTGTATTTCCTGTCAGGGAGAATTTGCTGTTAAGCAGTACACTTGAGCCTTTTGGCTTCAGGGTCAGTGGAATGATGGCTGAACTCTTGGTTATTGAAGTGAAGGAGTTAATAATGTATGAGAAAAGCATACATTTTTGAGAATTAATATGATCCCTATTAATATGGTACACAGTGTTGCATTGGAATTTGAAAGTATTTGTTTGTGAAAGCAAACTGGGATTTACTTATTTGTTTGGGGATCTTTGCCACATTAGTATTATCTGCTTCTTCAGAGAAAGAAATGATGGATGTGTTTTATAGATCTAAAAAAATAGAGATGCACCTCCCCACAACATGTCAGAAGTGGTGCATCTATCTGTATTTATTTATACGTTTGTTCTGATAATAACTGAAATAGTCCATCTATAAAGTATTGTAGAACAAAAAGAATTTTTTAAAATTATTTCAAATTCACTATTCAAATTAGATAAAGATTAATAAGGAAATATGAATCAATATCAGTAAAAAAAAATCTATGTTTTAAAGATTTTTTTTGTGTAATGTTCTATATGTATTGCTTGTTTTTAATCTGTAGTTTTCATTTGCTCTCAGTTTCAATTTTGAGTAGCAGCTCCAATCTCCTACCTCATGACTATAGAGGGAAGTAGGTGGAAAACAAGTGGGACACAAAACTGCTTTGTCTGACAGCACTAAAATCATGCAAAGGTAGGTTAAGAAGTCTTGTATCTGTCTTACAGGATCCAGCTTCCTGGGTAAATATTCACCACCTGGAGTATACAGATGGAGGAATCTTGGACCCAGATGATGTGCTGGCAGATGTTGTGGAAGACAAAGATAAGGTAGAGCTTGTATGAAAATATTATGTGTCTTTTCAAATAACAAATGCTGCTTTCTCATTTCATTGACATCTGGCAGGTGAAATGGGTGTTAAATATTCTTAAAAACATCTGCCCATAACTGCTGTGACTCTCCCCTTCTGGAGTAGAATGAAAGAGTGGGAAGCGTGACCCAAGCAGTGAGAAGAGAAGCCTAGCAGTTCACTTAGGACTTAACCTTTTCAAGCAGTTCTGTGTTTCTTTCTATTTCTATATTCAAATAGCATGGTGAAAGAATGTAAGTTTTACAAGACATTTTTTTCTTTTTTATACCACTTAAAATATCTTCTATAATCTCTTACTTTGCATGGAATTAAGATTTTGAGAATCATTCAGATGTCATGGTTGAGTGTGACAAAATAAACAAATCCTGTGGTGGTTACTTCAACTGTTAAATTTTGGGAGTTCCTGTGATTTGCTACTGAAAGTCTTAGCAGGCCCCTTATTCATTTTAAAGGATACGAGTCTCTAAATTTCAACTAAAATAAGACAAATTTCCTTACTTGGTAGAGAAGTAGTAACTGCAGAGAAACCTCTTCTAATTTTAAATTGTCAGAAAAATTTACTTTTGGGAAACTCATTGGTGACTTATTCAGCATAGAGGGGGAGGGGTATTATTTATAAAACTTTGTTGATTTTATCTTCTTTTCTTCATAAAATCAGAGGAAAAAATATTTAATGGCTTTAAACCAAAGATCCAAACATGGGATATGCTTGTGCTTTTAGACAAATTGCTTTGTCTATTTAAAGTGCCATATGCTTGATGACCTAAAAAATAATTTAGTATGTTGCAAACAGAATTGCTAGTTTTGTATGCTGTGTTGATTCTTCAATGACTTAATACAAAGCAGAACATTTTGCTTATGATTAATGGGATGCTGCTATGTAACTTAGAAAATTGTTTAGGGTGTGCGTCAGTGTCATTTTAGGCTGGTTTGTGTGGGAATTTCTAAAAACAGTGAAACTCTGTTATAGATTCTTTTCATAATATTTGTGTTTCTTGCTTGTCCATATTTACTGGAAGTGTACTTAAGACACCTTAAGACTATTTTTTTTTTCCCAGGAGTGTTTGGAGACAAAAAGACTGAGTTCTGAAATTGAACAGCTTTGTATAAAGGATAAGACCATAAGCATAAAATGCCATAAAATGAGATATTAAAGAGAAATGTTTTGCTGGTCTCATTAGTTAATGAAAATTAGTACGTTTATCCAGGATTTTTTCTATTTAAAGTACTGATAGAGGAACACTTGGGGAAATGTGGGCATCAATGTGCAGAATATTTAATATGCCATGCAGTTTTTAATTTGTGATCAGAGCTTTTGCTGTACCTTGTTGGTGGCTGTCACTGGTTGAGTATGTGTAGCTGAATAAGCTTCTAGGTCACAGCTGTGGGTCTAAGCTTCCTCAGTTATAACAGTGCTAAGTGAAGCTCTGAGGTTGCCTTGGGGAAAACTTGCTGGGAAACTGGAATCGTACTCTTTGAAGTGGTCTGGTGTGGTTTAGAAATACAGCAAACTCCTCAATTTCTCTTCCTCTGATGTCTCAATTACATGGGATATATCACTATTATCTTGTCTTCTTCAGAGTGGCTTGGTGAAACACAAATAAGAGACTTGCTGAACAGAGCAGCTGCAGTGAAAAAATTTTTTCATTAAAGTAAGGGAGAACGTTGTAGGGAATCTGCTGGTCTGAGAGGTTGATGAATTATTTCATTTGAGAGTGGAATTGGGCCATAGCATGTGTAAGAAGCTGTCCATACTACCTGCTTACAAAGTTTGATGTGGTCTGATATCAAAGAATCAGCCCTATAAAAGGCTTACAAATAGTTTTGATAGCTTTACTGTGGCCTGTTAGTCTTTGAGCCTTCACCAGCATTATTTCACACTGAGAATCTCTATTAGGGGATCTTTAAGCTTTGAGAAAAAGGGGAGGAGATATTCAGGCCAGATTGGCCTGCTATTTTATTTGGTATTTCAAGTCCCTCAATTGATAAAGGAATTTTTGGTATATTTATCTGTGCTTTGCTTGTCTTTGGTTATGATTATCTGTATATGTGGTAAATGAATAGGCCACAGGTTTGTTGCTCCCTTGTCCTCCTTTGCTGTGCATTCAAGCCAGTGACATAGTTTCACATTAAATCAGTCACTCTCTATAAAAATAAACTTGTACTTAACCTCAGTGCCTTTAACCAAAGGTGTGTTTGGCACTGCTGACCATCAAGCTCTTCATCAGTGGCAGAGGAAATGCTGGTGCTTTTTGAAGAGATAATCTGCTCTAGATCATACTTTGATAGCAGTAAATTAGCACAGTTTCTTCAGAGGAAAATGTCTTTGCTAATCTATTGAATTCTTTCACTGTGACAACAAAACATTGAGAGTACTATCAGATATAATTCATTTAGAATTTCAAAAGCTTTTGACAGTGCTTAACAATAGACTGTTAAGGAGGTGAAACTACTCATGTGGTAAGCAGCAAGTGCTGTGGTGGGTTAGTGAACAAATAAGAGGGAATTAAAAAATGGAATAAACGGTGAAGTTCCAACCCTGAAGTAACGGTGCTGGAATGCATAATGCCCATCACTGGGAGTGGCCGTGGTTTTGAGCTCTGCTTACGTGAACTTCCTGGCTTCCTCTTGAACTCCAAATTAATCAAAGTTCAACCAATAGGCAGTTCAGTGGATGATATTAAGAGCTGTCAACTGCACAGCTTTGCATGCTGGACAGAGTGGCATCTTTTAATTGCCTGTAAAACAGATCTAAATTAGTATTGCATGTGCTTGGTAATGTGTCATGTGAAAATGCTTTGGAAATTCTGCTGGCTGAGAGTCCCTCTTGCTGCTGTTGCCTCAGCAATAATCTGTGGCCTGAATCGGATGTCAAAGCAAGTTGACTTAATTTTGTGGAATTAACTTTAAAATAGCTTGTTTTCAGTAAGTTATCCAGCAATTGGTTCGTGTCCTGATAATCTGAATGATGAATTAATTAAAATCCCCAAATTTTGTCAATAGAATAAGAACATGATATTTAAGTTGTGTGATTTTAATGAAGTTATAAATGGTCTCCTCTTCGTATACTGTTCTTAACAGATCTCCCACTTGAAAAAACTTGAGCAAGAAATTGTTCTGAGAAAATGTCTTTACTGTGTAAAAGATGGAGTACAAAATTTTTCCCTTCATAGCACTGAGTACATGAAGCCCTGTGCTTGGCACATGTCTTAAATGCATAAACTTGATGTTAAGATCCATTTAGACTTCTGGCTGATTTTATATGGAACTGTGTTTTCATATACTGGCAAAGACCTGGGGAGGCTAAGAGGATGTAATGAGGGCCTGCGTTAAAACCTGCTTTGCTTACAGGACAACAAGCTTCCTAGATCAGAACAGTTCTGCTTTCTGAATAAATGTAGAAGTGTATGGGGAAAATATACTTTCTATTAAACTTTATGCATATGTTCATAGTTTGACAGGATTAAATACAAGCCAAACATGTTTACAGGTGTGCTTTTTCAACAGAGCCCTTCTGAAGTAGGAGATGGTGGTCTACTGTCAGGGTGCCGGGTGATTCTTTGGGTTGTTTTGATTTTGTTTTGTAGTTTCTTAAATGTTTGCTTTTGTGTCTTTTTCTTGTTGCTTGGTACTTTCTGGTTTTTGTGGATATCTTGGGTGTTGTTTCATAAGACTGTGTTTGCAAGTATTGCAGTAGCTACAGTTGAGCCAACAAAGCTGCTGAATATTTTTGTAAAGATACATTTTTCTGATCAGTGCTGATGGCAAAAGATTAGGCATGTTATCCTAGGAAGTGATGTGGGTTTAAACTCTCCAGAGACTTGTTTGTTGGCAGCTTGACTGCTAACAGTGAGGGGTGTTTTGTGGCGTAGTGTGTTTTTTAGGAGTGGAAAGAATAAAAAAAGTAAGTCATTGTGATGGGCATTGTGCTGACACTGAAATAGCAGGATAGCAATATGATCTTAGAAATTATTTTTTTCTTGGGTATCTCCTTCGTTAAATATAGATGAGTAGGGGTTTTTAACAGCAGCGAAAGCTTTTGAAGGACACAAAGCAACGTCAATGAAATGCTGAAATAGTGACACTGTTTCAACATTTGTAGTGACTGCAACTGTCATTTAAGTGTTTCTAATGATGATATCAAGTAAATGGTTTGAATTAAGTATAGCTCAGATACCTATTTTAGCTAAGCATTTAATGAAATATTAAATAGGAAAATCAATGAATTCTTTCTTCTCAGCTCAGTACCAGCAGAAATGCAATATTTAGAAAACATGTCTCCTGGATGCTAGGGAAATCAGCTGCAGGCTGTTCAAAATGGCTATTGGGCCTATGCATGCTCCTGATGAGAAGCTCAAGGTCTGGCTGAAGCGAAGCGTTTGTCACAGATGCTGAGTAACTCTTTGAGGCCCTACTTCAGACAGAAACCTTTGCAGGTAGCTTTAGTTTCAGTGATGGTTTTGCAAGTATGTGGCTGGTTTGGAGAATTGTTTTCAACAAAGTAGTAAAAAGGAAGCAGATGTGAACTTAGACTGATGACATACAACATGACAGGTGTGTTTTCTGTCAGTGGAGCTGGAACTATTCTGTTGTTTGCAGGCAGGTTTAGTCACTGGGAGTGATGGCTGTCTGTGTTTAGCACTGTAGAGCAGTTATTTTTTGACCTGGGTTTGACTCTGTAGACCTTCAGGGTTGTCATGTTGACTCTGAAAGTGATGGCGTACTCTAAGGTGCAATGTGTATTTAAATTATAATAAGCTAATTCCACCTTTGATTGGTTTCTATTCTATTCAACCATCAAATTCCTTGTGAAACAGAGAAGTAAATCAGAGTTGCAGTAACCCTTAGGTAAGTATAGAAGCTCTGATTGAAGACTGAGGTGATAAGGAAAACTTCTACATCACAATGAAAAATGTCAAAATTAAGTGAGAATGAGGAGGCTAGTGGATGGAAATGTCTCAGTAGCTTAAATCAAAAGGCTGGGGTATTCTGAGGCAGTTTCTCCTCACATGGAATTCCAGCATTGCTGCTTTAAAAGCTTCCCCTGGATGTTGGTATCAGAGGCCTCAATGCTGGTTTGTTACCTCCCAGCATGTCAGCACAGCCTGTAAATGTCATACTTTACAGCTTTTTTTGTCATGTGGCTTGATTCTCAAATATATGGTCCATGCAAGTAATGCATACTTAAGTTAGAGAAATGCTGTTCAAACTCTAGACTTCTGTGTAACTGAGCTCTCTAGGGTTTTGTAACTTTTTGATAACTGGGGTGTAGAATAGAGGTGTTTTTTTGTTCTTCAGTTTGTTGTACAATAGTATATTGTACTTGTTTGGGAAAAACAGAAAGAGATGTGAGACCTCATTAGAGCTGAGAATTTTTTACCTGTTGAAGATTATGCAGCAGTTTTGTTTTTTGTATGTAGACTCCTCTACAAAATACTGCATATTGGGCAAGTTTCCCTTGGAGAAGTTTAAAAAATCCCTTTTTTACAAGAATGCGAGAGAGGTGTCTGGTAGCACAGAAAGCAGTTTGATGATGTTAGTTTCAGGTAATGTGGAGGTAACACTGGAAGTGTGCAATGGACACAGGATAGTTCAAAATGGTATGTTATAACTTGGATGCTCTGTGTCTTTTGTAAAATCTTTATCAAAAAGAAGAATCAAAGAAGAAAAAATTGCATATTTTCTTCCGTGTAAGGTCATTAATATTGCTCTGGACTAGGGCTTTGACACAAAGTTTTATGGCATTTAATTGTTGATTAATACCATGGCCCATTGTTGCTCTAATGTGTGTGCTTTTGCTGACTGTTGAACTGGCTGCAGCAAATACACGCTTCAGACACTTAGTGCTTCTGGCAGAGTCTTGGTTATGCTTCTGTAAAATTTGAAAGCCTTTTTAGAAAAACAGGTGTCCAGAGGCAGCCAATTTTGATGTTTAGCTCCTTGCTGCTAATGAGGTAAACCAAGGGATTAATAGATCAAAAAGCCTGATGCAATCAAGATGAGGGAAATGAAGTTACAGAAATTTGGCAGAACTCATATGTAAGGGCTGCTGTTCTTTGATTTGGTTTTAATGTGTTTTTTTATTTTGGGATTTTTTTTTCCCCTTATTATAATTTTAAAGTTGTGGTTAGTATCTCTGCCAGAGTATATGTACCTGTTGGTGACTCTTCCTCAGCGCCTCTCGTTTTGTATTTGTGATTTCAGTAATGAGATACTACAGATGCCTTACAGAAATCTTAAAATTCTATTAGCAAAAGGGTAACTAATAATGCATTCTTCTTTCAACCCTAAATTGTAAAAATTAAAATGGATTTAACTTCTGTTCTGAATAGCATGTTTACAACCTCCAAAAGCATAATACAGTATTAACATATTTGTTAAATTTAGAGTACTCTATTTCTTCCTTGTGTAAATTCTTTGTAATAAGTTTCAGCTGCTATTTCCAATAATCAGAGTTATTAGGATATGAAATTGTTATTGCTGACAGTATTTGTTTATTTAAATATTCATATCTAGTTCTGAGTGATGAAGTTATAAAGACAAAACAACAAAAGAGTTGTGAATAAAATCTCCATTCCATTTCTGTTCTATCAAGGGAATCCCAGTAGAAGCTCTTCTGGTTAGTGATAGATCATATGTCCACAAGGAAGGGAAGTGTTAGAAAGGGCTTTTTTTAAAATAATATCTTTATCCTTGTTAACACCTTAAAGTATGGAAATGTGGTACACAAGAAAATCCAAGAAAAAACAGGATCTCGGTCCTTTTTTGTATCAAAGGAAGCATTGTCAGCAAGCTGGGGGAGGTGTTTCTCCCTCTCTATTCTGCTCTCATGTGGCTCCATCTGGAATACTGAGTTCAGGTCAGGATTCCTCAGCACAAGAAATAAGTGAACCTGTTGGAGAGGGTCCAGAGAAGGGCCACAAAGTTGATTTGAGGGAAGGAGCACCTATTTTATGAACACAGGGTAGGTAAGTAAGTTGGGATTGTTCAGCCTTGAGAACGCTCCAAGGAGACCTCATTGCAGCCTTCCAGTGCCTAAAAGGTCATAAAAATGAGGGAGAGAGACATTTTATGTGGGCAGATAGTGACAGGACACGGGGGAAGGTTTTTAAAGTAAAAGAGGGGACAGAAGAGCTACTAGGAGCAAATTCTTCAATGTGAGGGTGGGTGAGGCATTGGCACAGAGAAGCTGCGGATGCCCCATCCCTGGAAGTGTTCAAGGCTGAGGCTGGATGGGGCTCTGTGCACATCCTGATCTGGTGGACAGTGTCCCTGCCTGTGACAGAGGGGTGGAACTGGATGATCTGTATGGTCCATTCCAACCAAAACCATTTTATGATTTTTTTATTGATTGTAATAAAGGCTTTTCTTGTCATCTTGACAAGGCTTTTGTTCAAAAGGGCAGCATTGATGCTTGCTAAGAATTTACACTGAGTCTGTGTAGGGTTTACCAATAGCTCAAAATCAATCAAAAAAAAGAAGGCATTGGGGCTGGTGTTATTCTTACAGAGACACTGTAGACCTTGATTTGCTGGCCCTTCAATGACCTAAGATGGAGTTGTGTTTTCGCTATTGACAAAATAATATGCAAACCAGTCAAGCTGCAGCCTATTTTTAAAAAAATGTTTTCACACTTTTCAGGAAGAAAAAGTTTCATGCAATTTTGAGCCAGTGCTTGTTTAGGAAACAGATGTCTGATTTCACTCTTGTGTAGTAGTGTATGCTGTGAGCCACCATATACATATAAATGTAAAAAAAAAAGGTATTTTGGTAGGAGTCGGTCTGTTTATTTCTGACATGGGGTCTGAGCTGTAAATACCAGGGAAGGGGGCAAAAAATCACCATCGTTAGTACTTCCTAAGCAACACTTTATTTAGTAATGCACTGTCTTTTAGAATACAGATTATGAAGCTTTGCATTTTTATGAAATTTGTTTTAATTTCTTGCTGCAGAGGTGCCATGCATTATTCAAGATTATAAAATGATTTGGATTTCAGGAGCATTTGGATTTGCTGATGAGGATTTCAAGCTGTGTAATTATGAAACTGTATGCACATGGGTTGGAAGTTCAGGACTCATTAGCGTAATCATTAAAATAACCATTTTTTAAGTGTGGTATTACATTCCGGGGTGTGCAATTACACTCATGTGCTTCTGGTTACTGGAAGCATTCTTTGCTTGAAGATAAGTTCATAGCTTTAAGAACAGACACCTGGTCAAATGTTGCGTAGGTTATTAAAGAAAATTCAGTTTTTTAGTCTAGGGCCATAACATGGTTCCTGTATGCATGAATTTACCTCCTGTTTATCCTAGAAGAATTTATAAGCTTTTACAAATTTAGTGCTGTGTAATGTTATTTTTCTTAAAATAGATATATTGGGACATCTTGCAAGGGTTACTTATTTCAGATCTATCTACTTTAACAGTAGTGTAGGCACGAAGGTTCCTACCAGATGGACTCCACAATTTTAGTTTTTTCCAGTGTAATGTTTGTGTTTGAACATTCTGAACTGTGAACTCTTTCTCTGAACATCTGTAACCACCAGATTTTTTTCCAATTGTGATAAGTATTCCATTACTTGTTTCAAATTTAAAAGAAGTTAAATAACCATGACAGTAGATCTGTGAATCTAATAAAATTCCTGGTAGTTTTGGAATAAGATTTTCTATTTAAATGCTAAATGGGAGATATTTGGAGTTAAAATTCTCTTTATGTCAGAGACGCTTAAATCTGAAACTTGTTCTTTTCTAGTTTGATTTCCTTTTGATCCCCCTATCTGATTTGTATTTTGGCTTTTGAGAATATTAAAACCACAGAGCAACGCAGGTTTGGGACATTCTGGGTCACTTAGTTTTTAGGGAGTGTTCAGCTCTACAGCCAGGATACTTTCTCTTGACCTGAAAATGTGTTTTGTCATCTGGGCACTAAGTACTGTAGCTAATTGGTGATCTGACAAGTGAAGCTGTCTGGTTTCTGTTCCTTGCACAATGAGAGGGAGGGAGGTCATTCTAAGTGCATCTGGCCACAATGAACTGAATGAAGATTCAAATTTCCTGATAAAAAGAAGCTTAATATCTCTTTGTGTAAGCATAACCTGGTGGAAGAGTTACTCCTTCTTAGTGATTTTCATTGATGTAACAAGTACTTGGAATTCTGTATACACGTGTTGATGCTTAAGTGCCTTTAAGCACACACATGTTAATGCTTACCAAGGGAGTAATATGCATTCTAAAATGCTGTAGCCTTGTGGTGGTAAGATAATTTGGTGGGTTGTCTTGCTGTATAAAGTAAGCTGAGCTCTTAAATACTTCCACACAGTTCTTTAATTATGATATGTTTTGGAAGCTGAGAGAATTGAACTTGTTCAGCCTGAAGAAAAGGCGGCTTTGGGGACATTCATTGCAACCTTTCGGTACTTTAAAGGCGCCTGTGAGAAAGGTAGGGACAAATTTTTTGCAAGGCCTGTTACAATAGGACAAGAGGTGATGGTTTTAAACTTGAAAGAAGGCAAATTTAGACTAGATGAGAAGGAAGGAAGTTTTTACAATGAGGGTCCTTTGCAACCTAAACTATTTATGATACTACTATATCACGTGTCCTATTTAGATTGCATATGAATTGAAGAAAGAGTTTTTGTTGCATTTTACAGTTGGGGCTCCAAAGATTCTTTCAGTACAAGGAATTAAACAACTACTGTGATTTACCTGTGGTGAAGGAGAAGTTTTGTATTGGTTTTTAATTCCTTTTCAGAAGTAACTATGTTCTGGCCTAATGAACTGATGGTGGTCTGTGTGCAGTTTTGGGAAAATGCTTCAGTATAGTGAACTTTCCTTATTTTAGACTGATATACAACTCCCGTATCAGGTTCTGTTCTTCTAAATCCTGTGACTCTTCCCTCCAGAAAGTTAAAGCTTGTTTAAAGTTTTGAAACACTGGTAGAAATATCTTATATTTCAGCAGTTGCAATCAGTTTGGGATTTGTGTCTTGGCACTCTCCATTTGTAACTGGGATGATGTACAGTGAGATGCCTAATTCCATTGCTATTGTGAAAGCGAATACATCCTGCAAGTATTAAAAAAAACCCAACTCAATTCTTCTGTGCAGGTTTGAGACATCAACCCTTATTTAATTTATTCAATCATAGTTGATCTGTTTGAGGAAAATACATTGTAAATTGCCTTCGAAAATGCACACATAGAACCTGGCACACATGTGCCAGCTTCTTGAAGTATGCAATGTGGACTTTAACAGAAAGTATGCCCTAGTTTAACTTCAAAAGGCAGGGAAGGACACTGGCTTCATACTTCAGCTCAGGAGACAGCTTTGTGGCTGAAGCATAGCAGACTTCTATTGAAAGTGCCAAGTCAGTGTGAGTTAGTTCCTTCCTTGCAGGGTAGAGAGGCTGATGTGTATGAAAGGCCATTGGGATAGAGACATGTGGATGGACCTTTATGTACCTCTTGTACAGTAAATATCTTCTGAAAAGGTGTAGAAATAAGATAATATGCTTTCATCTTTTTGAGAGTTCAGCAGTATTTTCTGCAAAGTACCAGAGCACTGACTGTGTTCATAAATTGTTTACAACTTTCATGGAGGAAGTTTAACCATGAAGAGGAGGCTCAGGGGAGACATCTTCTCTCTCTACACCTTTGTGAAAGGAGGTTGTAGTAAGGTGGGTCAGTGTCTTCTCCCAGGTAACAAGTGATAGGACAAGCAGAAATAACCTCATTTTGCACCAGGGAAAATTGAGAGTGGATATTAGAAAAAAATTCTTCACCAAAAACGTGGTCAAGCATTGGAACAGGCTGCCCAGGGAAGAGGTTGGGTCACCATCCCTGAAGGAATTTAAAATATATGTAGATAAGGCACTTACAGACATGGCTTAGTGGAGGACCTGGCAGTTCTGGGTTAATGCTTGGATTCTGTTATCTTGAAGGTCTTTTCCAACCTAAATAATTCTATAATTCTGTTCAGTATTAGTGCTTTCTTTTTCTCTTATTCTGTGACAATGGAGTTAGTAGTAAAATTGAGTTTGTCAATTCAAAGGCTCAAGTCTTGAGGGATTTTAGTTTTCCTCTCTCTTCAAAGATGGAATGGTAGTTCAAGAACTTCAGTTTTAAAAAAAAATTGTCTACAATTACACATTTAAGGGTCAAGATATAATCCTGTCACTACATGGTTAAAGATCAGCTAATTAGCAGGGAAAAAAAAAAGTTACCGAAGAATCCTTTAATAAAAATATGCAGTTGGGAAAATGTGATAAGAAATGATATCTAGGAGTAAATAGTCTAGTTGAAAAAAAGTATTATTTAAAATACTCGGAACTTTCTGGAATGAGAATATGTTTGTTGTGCTGACAACTTCTACAAGACCTTTTACTGATTTCATTCAATAATGGCTTCACATGTAGAAGTTCTTTTGGGATTTTGAGCCTTTTTTTTCTTTGAAATCAGATGAAGCTATTAAGAGCTGTTCTCTCATTGTTGTAGTGCTGGTAGTCCAGTCCTTGCTCTTTTACCCTAGACACTTTTAGAGACATTTAACAGCATCCTTGGTTTTGAAGATTCCTTCCCTCTTATGAGAGATGCCAGGTAATCCAGAAGTCAAAGACTTGAGAAGCAGAAATAAGAAAAACATTTTGAAAGCATGCTAGCATTTTTGGGGTTTTGTTTCAGAACATTTTGTGTTCTGAAATGATAAAGGCTATTCCATGTTCAGGTGTGTGGAGCAAAACTATCCACAAAAGGATGCCAGATGATTCCTTAAATTCACTTTTGCTGTTCAATAGTGGATGCTGCTTTTCCCTGTACATACATCTTTGATTGTCTAGTTGGTTTTCTGTAGGGGTTTAGTGCATGCTCAAGCTCTTATTATCTAGTGGTATACCTTTCTATTCATATAACTGAAATGGCTATTTGGAAGAAGGAATATCAACAATATTTTCTTCAGGTCTGAAGGGTTTCCAGCTTTCAGGATTTTCCTGCATTATCTGAAGATAAGTTTTGCAAGTCACTTAGATTTGAGAATCAATACATGATGCCTGAATCTTATGCATCATTGGAATTTATCTGTTTGGAACCATTTTGGACCGTTGTGAAAGAAGCAGTGTGAGGAGGAAAGGAGGTGTTAAAAATGATTTTTAGAGTAGGCTTAGCATTGCCTTTGCTGAGGACAGGGGCTGCTGTGGAGAAGGAAGCAATGTGTCTCCAGAACGACTGGTACAGTAGGTGCTGGACTGAGTTCACAGGAGAGGACAGATCTCTCTGGCTATCAAAAGTTTGGGTTTGTGGTGGAAGACCAGGCTAAGAACTGTGGGTGCAACTGTATCACTACAGGTTACTGTACCTTAGGTGGTAAAGTAACAGCAGAAAGCAGTGATAGTTTCTCCTTTGCAGTTCTAAAAATTGACTTGGTTTAGTTTTTACCTTGGTTGAAGACTTCATTTGTGGATGCTTTTTCTGTTGCTTTTTGTTGAAAATTGAGTTGAAGACTAGCAATAATCAAAATGCAAGAGAAAAATGCATGAACAGCTAGCCAAGTACAGACGTGCATTAAGTAATTTCCTAGAATAGCATTCAAATAGTACATAGACTTATACCATTGTTTTTGCAAAGTTACATTTCTTCATGTGGTGTGTGATTTCTTATTAATTAAAAGTAGATAGTTTTCTGTCCACAGGGTGGGGTTTTTTTGGTTACTTTCTTCCTAATGAAGCTATTTTGTGTCTTCTTTGCCTTTTCAAACAAAATAAGAGCTAACTTTTCAATGAACTGAAGTTCTACTCTTATATGATTATTTAGCAGGCTATAGTAATTACAGTAATTGGTTGGTTTGTTTTTTTTTTTTTTTAAAGTCCACCTTTTCCAATGCATTTTTGACTTTTAGGTGTAATTCTCAAGAGTATAAAAAAATACACCACAGAAGATCATGCAATCAAGTTTATGTAATCAAGTTTCTAATCATTTTCTTGGAAGAACTATTAGAGAAGATGAAGACTTGCTCTTCTTTTGCTGAAGAAATGTCCTCATTTGCTGTTGACTGAGGTCCTAAGCTTGAGCTGCTAGGTTAAGCTTGACCCAGTGGCACTTTCAAGTTATGATTGCTTGCCTTCCTGGGACTACACAAAGATTACTGACTGATAAGAAATCAAAGAACTGAATTTCAGAGTACTGAGATTTTCCTGATCTTAATGTTTTATGTGTTTAAAATCTGAGGAATCTTTCATATGGTGCTAATGCATTTTATATTAACACTTCTGAAAGTTTTCCTTAGATGACATGTTTCTTGCATCATTTTATGTTCAGCTTTTAAGGAAGGTTTTTCCAAAACTTTCCTTTATATCTAATATCTCCCTGTAGCAGTCAAAGCCTCAAGGAAAAAATGTGTATGATCAAGAAGTTCCTGTGGGTCAGTGTAGAATTATGGTAGTGAGATGGACAAACAATGCAGCAACAGGAATTAGGTGTCTTAAGACATTTTGCTATCCCTTTGTGATAGTGGAGCTAAACTGCTGAAGGTAGACATGAAATGTATTATGTAAGGAGCTTTGATCACCATGTGTGGTGTATTTAGTTATCAAGTTACCAGATCTTGTATGAAGCTAAAAGTACCCAGTGGCTTTATTTATAATCCTTGTATAGAAATGTAGTTCTTATTTCTGTGCCTCCTCCCTGCAAACTGGTTATAGTAACTGTTGAATAAAGGAGTGAAGAATTACAATTTCTCCTTTTAGATAACAGCTTCTATTTTGTTATTCTGTATAGTAGCAGCATTCAGTTAATGGCTATTTAAGTAACATCTTCACAGCTAGAATACTATTGAGTCTTATGTATAAACACAAACTGGAAAAGCAAATTCATTTGGAGAAGAGTAGTAGTTAATCTAAAAAATAAAATATGAAGTGCACTTCAGGAATGATTGGGGTTTTTTTTCTCTCTATAAGGTTTGGTGGGTTGTTTTTTTTTTTAGTTTTTTTTTTGTTGTTGTTGTTTGTTTGTTTGTTTTGGTGAAGATGAAAGCCGACATATATACAACACTTTTGTGTTTAGAATCCCTTCCTCAAAAACCTTCCCTGCTCCATCCAGCCTCCACAAAGCTAGCCTGAGATATAGCAAAGGACTTGTAGCTATATGTGGTCTCTTTACATTTTACATAAGTGATCCACTTTCCTGTTTCCCTATAACCTTTTTAGAATGCTGTCCACCATGAGGTCTTCTCATGCAAAAGTGAAGGTGGCAGCAGTTGCGTACGGCTGCGCTTACAGAGCCTCTTAGGTTTCCTTTGTCTCTGGAAAAGGGGCTTTTACTCCAGTAGCTGAAGGCTCCTCTTCCAGAAGAGGCACTCAGAGACAGTGAATGTTTCTTAGGCTTAGTTTTGCCTTTAGCTGTGGCTTGGTGGCAACCTTGAGCCAACCTAAGTGTGCATTTGCTTTCAAAGCTACGGTTTTGTCTGTCCCCACCCAGTCCTGCTGCTCTTGCCCTCTGAACTGTACAGGAGCAGTTCTGCATTTAAACTAATTTGACACAAGCATAAAACTTAATTGTTTTTACCTGGAACAGTTTTCCAAGTTAATTCCTTTGGTGGGCTCTGTTTTTGCCAGAAGTGGTGAGAGGCAGCAGTTCTGTGTAGGGGAGGGTGTTGCTGGTAGCATTTATGAAGTGGTCATGCTGCTGTGGTACATCAGGAGTTGAGTCCTGTTCTTTGCTTGCAGCCACATTACAGGAAGAACTTCAGTTCCAAATTGTGTTGCTAAGCAATAATGAACTAGAATTGGACAATACATGTCCTTGAGAAAATAATTCACTCCTTTGACTGTGCTACTTTTGCTGTAGTAGCTCACAGGTTTTGGAGATTTTGTTGCCATTTCACAATCTAATTTTTGCCACTGTCCTCTGATCAAGGAAATTTCATTAGTTTCTTGGAAGGCAGGGAATATGTGAATGTTTTATATAATAACTTAGACTTGGAAATTGTGATAGAACATGTAGTAAGAGCTGTCCTATGCTGCTTCATGTACCTTCCTGCTCTGAGTGTTACTCTTGTATCCAGTTTGCTTGGAAGTTCTGTCTGTTCACCCAGAAGAAGGTGCCTGCTGGCATTGCTTCTCATCCTGCCCTGCTGGTCTGGCTCTTAAAGGAGGTTTTAGAATTAGGTTTTAGGACAGGTGTGTGGGTATTTTTTAAAAAAAAAAAACAACTATATTCTGCTTCATCCAAATGTAGTTTGGCAACCAAGAAGCTGTATTTCTTGAAGTCAAAAGTATTGTAGAAGACTTGTTTTTCACTTACTAGGACCAAAAAAAAAAAAAAAAAAAAAAAAGTGAAGAAGTATTATGCTGCAGCCGAAAGGGCTTTGTAGCTATGCTGATTAGCTGTGCTGCTTCAAAGTTTAGAAAACTTGATGATTGGTCATATATAGGAGAGGAAAACCTGGTAATTACAGCAGTTGGAACTTCAGCTTTTCTTCATTAAAACTAATGAAGATGTGAATAATTCTACAGTTTGGAGGTCTGAAAAGTGGTACGAAGCCTGGAAATAGAGACTGTGGGTGGACTGAAAAGCCTGTTCTTGTGCTGTGATACTTAATTGATCAACAACTGTTTCAAAAATCCAAACTTGTACATTCCTGTCAGCAGGCACTGGGAGAGTTATGTCAAAAGGTTCAGAATGCTCTGGATCATTACAAATGTTGGCCATCAGGTGTTTGTGGGCTGCCTGCTTTTCTGCTTTAATTAACCATATTCTGATGGTTAAAGTAGAACTGAGCTTGAAAGTTAATATGCACAAATATTGCAGCAGACCTACCTGGCTGGTAACCTCAGAGTAGAAGAAGAAAGTTGAGGATGACTGTGTCCAGCTTCATGGTAGGTGAAGCATGGCACACCATTTAGACCTACGTGTACTCCTGTATCCCTATACAGATAAAAACATGTGGTGTAGCTGTCAGAAATTCAGGTAAAGAGTGGTTTCTTCTGGCTTATTAGTTCAAAAGTGAAATTTTGAAATTCTTCCAATTGCTTAAAGCACATGAGTAAATACTTCCAGCCATTCCTTTTGCTGTTGGCTGTCTACTTAGTAACACTAGCCACTCTGTGGAGGATAGCTGAAAATATAAACATAGTTTAAATATCTTCAAGTCATATAGGATAGAACTGAAGAAGAATAACAAACAGCATTTGAAGTATTTTTATCTTGTGTTAACATTTGATTGCATTATAAACAGTGGGTGTTATTGGGACTTCTAGTACTTGGCTTTTTCCTCACTATGTTCCTTACTCTTAGGAGAGGAAAAAAGAAAACAAACCCAGACTTGTACTGAGAACACAGTATAAACACTATCTTAGTTGCCTGTTTAATTTTTCTGGAGTAGAGTTTCAAGTAGTAGAAAATAGTTTCATCCAGTTAATGGAAGACACGTTATTGACTGAATCTGATGCAGAGAAAATTGAACTATCTGTTAAAACTAAGGAGCTGCTTCTTTCTAGTACATTGTTTTGTAAGTGCATTTGTAAAGATAATTCCTAGACTATTATGTCCCAAGAAAAACCAAAGCATCTTTTGGTCCTCTATGGTCTTTATGTGCTGTTACTTGTTGTCCCTAATTGTTGGAAATCGATGTTACTTTTCTCATCTGACCTAACAAGTTACTGTATTTTCTCTAGGAAATTAGGAACAAGATCCAGTACTTGGCCTTGTGTGAAGAGGATAGTGAATGGAATGTCCTTACTGTTTAGGGATGAGAGCAGATCCTTTCTTTGTATCTTAGTTCTTGTATTAGGCAGAGGCACCTCTCCTCCTCAAATTCATTTCTCCAAAAAGTGAGAGAAAAAGCGAAAACAACATCAAAGAGCCATGAGCAAAAACTCCAAACCATTACTGCATTATGGAAATAGTAACAGCATCACTGGTTTAGCTGGACTAGGGAGCAGTGGTTTGCAGATTGAGTGATTTCAATGTTTTCCATCTCTGCATCATAATCTTAAAACCCCAAGAGCTTGTTTTGCAGTTTCTGCCTGCCCCTCTACCTCCATTATTCTGTTTAATGTGCAATTACTAGGCAATTCCTGATTTATGGTTTGGAAAAGGGTATGTTAATCTGGGCAAGGCACTGGCTACAGTCACTTGTTAAAATGTGTTATTTTACTTTCCTGTTTGGATGTGCCCAGTGTGAGCTTTTTCAGTGTTGATTCTTTTTTGATAAGCAAGCATTGTCTAAATGTTTGTTCTGAGAAAACACGTGTTAATGTCATCAGCTCTGAGCATTTGGAGAAGCGAAATGGGCTAAAGTCAGATCACTCACTTCACTCTAACCTGCAGCCATTTTCCATTTCTTTCCTCATTCTGTCTGATTACATTTACATACAGGCTTACACCTACACATTTTAGTGTGACATTCAGAACTGCATGTGTTACACTTGTATTTATCCTACTAATTATATAAATTCCTTGCATCACATACCTGTATTCAGCTCTTCTATACAGCTAAAGGCTAAAAAATGGTCTTTATGATATAAACTAGTATCTGTAGAAGCTGTTATCTCTTTGACTTGTCTGTTACCATTGATAAATCCATTTAAATCATGTTTTCCAGAGAACTTATAAATGTGCAAAATACATTCCTTATTCCTGTTAACTTTTTCCCATTAATTCCCCTGTTTCCAGCTGCTGTCTTGCCAGGAAAAACAGTTACAGGACAGTTGGTTGGATGAGCATATTGCAGACAAGACCATTTCTTTAATGAAGTCTAACACAAAGTCTGAGAGGCTCTGTCAGAGTGGCAAACAACTGCTTTTCCAAGCTGAGATTCCTTTATTTTGGCAATCATCTCTAAAACTTGGCAAAGTATTGGAGCACATAAGGAACTTCTTATATATATATTATTTATTATTTTCTCTTCACAAACCACAGATTTATTAAACCTTGTCACCTGTACTTTATAGAAGACTGTAGGTGTAGAGTGGAATGCATTGCAAGTTTCAGGCAGTTTTTGAGCATGCTTGAAATAATAAATTTGAGAGTTTTTGTAATAATAAAATATATTGTAAGTGGAAACGATCAGCCACAAATGCAGTGTGCAGAGCTGCGAGTCTTCCATACCATGGAGCTGTGCTTGGGTTAAGATGAGTCCTGCCCCAGCACAGCCTGCCCCTGGGGCATTGTCTCTCTTTGCATTGTCACCTTGTCTGCAGAGGAATTCTGTCCTTCCCTTACTCTCTGGGGTGTGGGCAGCACTGGGTGCCATGGATGGGTCTCCAGCTGTTGCTGGGCAGCACGCAGGGGGACCTGGGCTTGGTAATGCTGTAGTACTGAGTGATGAGCAGCGCTGAATTGTGTGGCAATCTTCTGTCATCTTGTACATCTAGGGGCACAGTACAGATTCTGCTGGAGTACATTGCTCCATCATTTTAAGGCTTTGAACAACATCAGCTCTGCTGCTGATTATGCAATCAACTAAAAAATTTACTTGTTGAAAGTGTGTGTTGAGTCTGGCAGGGCTTCTGCTGTTGCTTTGTATGTTTATGGATGCCTTAGGCCACCATTCCTTTTTTTTCTTGCAGGTTGCTGCTCCCATGTTCTCTTCCCATACTTTTGTAACCTGGTGTGTGGCATTTGAATGCTAGTGGAACCATAACTCTCCCCCCTTTCATTCATTAGCTAACAGTGTTAGTACTTATGTAGTACTTCTGGCCGAGGCACGGTGCATCATATTTTAAAACGGTTTTGTACATGTAGTGTGCCCAAAAAGAAAATTTTGTGAAAGAAAGCTTTAAAAGCCAGTTAAGCAGTAGAATATTAATCGTCATGTTGAATGCACTGACATTTTAAGCAATTAAACATTTTCAGGAGAAGGAAGAACAACTGTCAGATTGGAATCACGTAGCACTTCTTAAAATTTCTAGTAGCTAGTGTTTTGTTAGCTGGCTAGTACTGAGAAATTTGTAACCAAGTTTTTTATAGTGGATCTAGGAGAAATGTCTTTGAACTTGTACGACAATTGCCTTTTCTATTAATTAGATATTGATGTATTCTTCCCAGTTGTTAATTGCAACGGGCTCTTTAAACAATTTCTATTTAGTTCAGTTATTTGTTACTGCATGCATTGTCTTTCAGCAGTACAAAACATAAATAAGTTTAACAGCTCACCAGTGTGATCACATACTTTGTATAATTTAGATAATGTCTTTTGGGGTTTTTTTGACTAGATTTTATGGCAAGGTAGCATTTCTGCATTTATCTATCTGGGTAAATTTCAGTGTTTGGAGAAGGATATTCTGTCTGCAGTGACTTGCAGTGTAGTTACATATTGCTTTGAGTGTGCTATATATTTCAATTGAAAACCTCTGCTCCAGCTAAAGCTTGGACTGAATAAGCTGAACTAAGGGAGATTTTTGGATGACACACGAATACATTAGTTGTCTTTGAATAATGCAGAAACATTTGGAGAAAAAAAATCTAAGGTGAATTGAAATATTTTGATTCCTAAATTTGATACCATCTGAACATGCAATCAGTTGACCCTTGTGTGTGATGCTTTGGAATAATGGCTGTGGATTATTCTGAACAGTTGCTTGTGCTGTGCTTTGTGCCTCAGCACATGTTCCTTTCCCCATAGATTTTAAATATACAGTTTTTGAATACACATTCTTAGATTCTAGAGTAAATCATAAATTTGAAAGAAGTGGTGCACAGCAGGACTTCCAAAGTGTTTAAGGACTATATTGTTACTTGGGAGACTTGGTGCTAGTAAAGGCCCTTGGTAGTGCTTTTGGTGGTAAAGGAAGAAAGGATGAAGACAGATTTGAACAAAATATGAGTTTCTATGGTCTTAATGATAAATGGCTGAAAAGCAGGCTTCCAACCAAATGCTCTAGCCCCTGATTCTCAGTAATTTAAGCCTAGTTATTTAAGTCTTTCTCATTTCTACAATGTCAAGGCAACTTTAAGGGATTGTGTGTGCTTATATGCACAAGAATATATGGCGTATGTATTTTAGTTGTGGGAAAATGGGTAATTAAGTTGGCAAGACTTGTGGAATCCTCAAAGTACAAATAACATGAATTTTGACATTCACAGATTTGGTTCCATATGAAATCTAATGTGTGGATACATAGCCTTCAAGTCTCTGGCTCAACAAAATTTATTTAAAAGTCTTGGGCTTTCTCTTTGAGCTTGGATGGACTTTTCTTTGTCTCTTCCTTTTTCTATTCCTTTCCTGGAAAAAAAACCAGTGCTGTTGAATGATCCTGAAGTAGTCAGTCTTTAAGTCTTACAGTCCTTGGCTTTTGGAATGATCAGTGCCATGTTAGGTACTTTAGACTTTGGTTGGCGCAAAACCAAGTGTCTAAAAAAATAGTATTTAAACACTTGTGTAAATGCACAGTCTTGGTCTGTTTTGTAGAAGTCTGAATGTTTCTGTGCATCCTGCAACCCCTCTGTTGTATTCCTGTCCCAGGCTCCTTGTGGGCTCTGGAACTGGTTACTGAGATGGATGGGGGCAAACTGAAGTGGGGCTTTTCTTGCTTAATCTCAAGCACAGTGTTTGTTTCTTGGGAAAAGAGAAAGGGACAGATGGAGATAATTCAATTGTAAAACTCCTTACAGTTTTACAGTGTCCTTGTGAGAAGCACAAAAGTGAACAATTTTGAGTATGTTTTGTGATTTTCTTTAAAAATCTGATTAAAAAAAGAATAAGTGTTTAAGAAGCTAAATTTTCATTTGTTATCCACGTGATGTCAATGACAGGAGCAATTCAGTACAGAGCTTTTGCTTTTTAAAACACTGTTTTGCAGCCTACTTAAAAGCCATTTTCCTACATGTGGGAAATAGTGAAGTAATTAAACACATTTGGGTCTATGCATAAATTTTCTAAAATTAACTGTCTCTTTCACACTAATCTTTCTTGTCTTTAATTGGGTTGAAATGTGTGAAAGGGAAAAAGGTTTGATAGGGAGCTATTTTTCAGAGAGTGGTTTAACTACAGAGTACATAAAAAATTTGTTAGATGTGCTTGGGCCACAGAGGCAGGAACTTTCTGTTAAAAGGGAAAATATTTTTGTATTGGTTTCTTCTGCATTGTTTTTGAGTAAATAATGTGCTATTTCCATGCTTTTATACCTCTCACTCCAATGGAGTAATTCAGCTGTGCTGCAGTTTGAAATAAAATATCTTCTCACATGAAGAATTAAAAATCCTTAATCATCAAGTTGTGGTTATCACTCACCACATCATTATAAATACACTTAATTAGCTTTCCTGTTTCCCTTTTTGTTTCCCCAGCAGTTTGCCAACGTAGTCACTAACAGCAGTGCTGACTAACCTCTTCAGGCTTCAAACTTGTCTCATTAGTAAACTAATGCATGACCCAAATGCACAAAAACTGAGAAATCATTCTGAAAGATGCCCAGCATAAGGATGCAGGATTTCAGGGAGAAATGTAAATGTGATGGAAACAGAAGTCACATTTAGGTATGTATCATGCTGTAGCACGGGTGACATAACATAGTAGAATAAACAATTGAAATAGTTTGTAGCCGTGATTCTCTTTTTTGGCTTATTTATAGCTGAGTTCTTATCCCCTCTGTTCTCAGTGGAACCGTTTCCTGTTTGGAAATTCTTTTCTAGTACTGAGTAGGAAGCTAACTTATTTCAGGTGTATGTATGCATATTTTAACCCTGAGGCAAATGTTTTTGCACTAGGGAACTTTTACCTTCAACTCCATCATCTTTGTTTTCAAAGTGTGTTTGCTGTTATAATAAACTAATTTATTCAGTTAACTGGAATTTATGAAGCATATCTTGGGATGAGCATTCAGTCTTTCACCTGCTATAACAAACTTGAGACACATGGTTATGCGTTTTTGTATTCAACTTTTCACTTCCGAGTAAGTGATTAATCTTTCTCCTTGTCATGTTTTGTGTCACAGGAGCACTGTCATTTTCTCCCTCTGACAGCCTGACACTGTTTAAACATCAGTCTAATTTTGCACATAAGCCAGTTTAAGAGAAGGAAAAAAAATCACGTGAGGCATGTCACAACTTATTTTCAGAAGCAGCAGGCTTGCAGAAGGCACAACTTGCTCTGTTCTGTGTTGATTTCTGCTGACAGCAGGCTGTGGTGTTAAGCACATATAATAAAAATCAGTATTTCAGACAACAGAAGTATGGAGAGTACATATCTTACTGTGCAATGAAAAGGCAAAGCTTGTTGGAGGGGAGGGAGAAGGTGGTAGAGCCCATATATGACTGATTTGTACTGGTATCTCTATCTTTTTAGGGAAAACGTCTGCTTTATGCCATGTGTTTTAAGAACTACAATTTTCTTAGTATGCTGTACATCCTGATACAAGCCTTGCCCCCTAGCTTTCAGCACTGGAGTCTTCACCTTGAGAATGATGTTTAAATATGCTGACTTTACCCTTCTGTTTTGCAAGTTCACACTAAGTCAGATGGAGGTCATGTTGAAAATAGAAGTAAGTGATGAGTTAGGAATGGCTTCTGTCTCCCTCCCATGTATGAAGTCTTGTGTGCTGCTCCTTCTTCTGTCATCTGAGGTACATTTATGTGGCATTTTCTTCTAGTTTTGTCCTCCAAGAATCAGCATTTTATGACAAAATGGGAAAATCCTGCTGTTTTGTTCCTTTATAAACAAACTGTGTGAGAATCTAGAAGAAGCACCTGTCATGGGTCAAAAGCATAGCTTTAACAACAGTTTCCATATATGACTGTGTATAATATCAGTATTCTGGAGGTGTGTGGACATGCCTAGAATAGCTAACCAATATGTATGGCTGTAATGCTGTCCTAATGAGAGAACAGTTAAAGAAATACCACTGTATCTAGATATTTCTAGCAGAGCAAGAGAAGACAGAAAAAGCTGAAAGCCTCTCAGAGACCTTGTCAAGGTAACATGCTAAATATAATTATTCTGTGTATTTTGTAACTGCTCACTGAGGTTTAATGCAAAACCCCCTGTATTTACCAGATTACAGTGACATTGTTCAGGTTATGTGGGTCTTCTGGAATAGAGCTGATAGTCTCTGAAATGTGTTGATAGCTCAAGGTTTTAACTAAAGTCTGGTCTATTCCATTTCCTTTCAAGTATCCTGAACCACCCCTGTGTCTCAGTATTGAGAATGAACAATTCAGGAAATGCCTGTCTGTAAAAACATCTTCAGCTTGTATTCGTCAGTCTCCCTATTTTGGCCGAGGGTTTCAATTTCTAATTTTTCATTTTTATTTGCTCCCCAGCTTTTGAACATTTAGAGTTGGAAAGGAAAGCTAGGGAATTTTTTCTAGAGTTTATTATAATCAGAAACAGAGGAGATCTCCCTTCAAGCACGGACAAGACAGAAAAATTGTGTTAATAAAGGAAGGAAAAGATTTAATTCTTCATGCATCCAGTTTTTCAAATGCTTTTGCAGGATAGGTGTAGAAAACTTGACATAGGTTGGAGAGTGTTTGCAAAATAAAAAGCTACGATGTCAAATCTGGCTACATGGAGTTCTCTACCATGGTAACAATGTATGTAAATAATAAAATGCTTGGTGAATCCAGGAATATTCTTTTCCACAGGAAGGATGATATTTTGTACATTTTCCATATGCAAGTTTTATTTATTTATTTAATGTAAGAATACATGACTGAAAGGTACCTACCATTTAAAGGTTTTACTCTGGAAATTATATAGCAGGAAGTTTGTTTTAATGTTTAGTCGGAGTTGGGAATTGGTGAAAATGTCTGTTAACGGAATGTTATCTTTAAGGACAGGAGTGAGAAGAGAACTGGGAGTGTAAATCCTATGGCAAGTGGAAAAGACTTCATATGTCATAGGAAAAGCTTTATTTTGTGATGTCTTATTGTCAGCTCTTGCATGCAGTTGTCTGATGGTCATTCCAATTTTTTTTTCTTTTTCAATTTTGCGGCAGTGAACTGTTGTACGTGTGTTCTTTTGTCTTGGAAGAAGTTAAAGGTGTAAGCTAAATAACTTTGAAATAAAGTTTATGCTTTTTTTCCCTTAAATATTTTTTGCTCTGTGTCTGTGCTGAAGAAGTCATGGGCAAATTTATCTTCTACCAGGGGTAGGAATTTGAAAAAACTGGTGGCCTGTTTTCTTCTGAGTCTGACCCAGTAGTACTTTTTGCTTTCTTGTATGTCACAATGAACACTTTGTTTTTAGAGCTGCTGTTGTATGTTGCCAAACCTGGAAAAGGGAGTAGTTTCTTGCAGGATCATCTAATCCAAGTCAATGCTTAAAGACGTGTAAAGGCTGTTGCTTGTGTGGATTCAGTTCTTCCTTCTGAATTTCCTTTCCTGCTATGTGCATACTTTCCTTTCATCTGCAGATTAGAGGAAGAAAGTGCTGCCACTGAAAAAAGGGGTATGTCAGACTCCTTTGAATCAGAAATAAGCCTTTTCTTCTTCCTCCTCTTGGACTCTAATATTAGTTGATCTCTCGTCTTTCCTCTCAGTTGGGTTATCATGAGCTGTTGGTGGGATCCAGTCTGTTACTCTGTCCGCTCAACACTTGTAACACAGCCGGAACTGAAAGTGTCATCAAGGGGAACTTAGGGCCCTTAATTGGAGTGTGTTACTAAAGCTGATTTGTATTATGCTGAACGGGGGTTATTTGCCTGAGAGATTTCGTAAAATCTTCAAGGAAAATGAGGGAACTAATGAAGGTCTTTGATGTCTTCTTTACAGAAGTTAACTGATGTTTGGGTTGCCCATAATTAATTTCATCCTTCAAATTAATTTTCAAATTACTAGTGTTGCAGTAGTTCTTAACTGTGGTCTTTCTGTTGGGTGTTGGTCTTAGCTGCAGCTTGGGGAAATTCTATTTGTGATGGAGGGCTGGCAGCATGTTGCTATTTGGTGGAAGAGTCAGCTGGCTTGGGAACAGTGTTGCTTTCTGTGTCTTGTCTAGTGTTACCATTCTATCCCTGTGTCCTAGGGACTACACTGAGATGTTTGCTCTTTTCTCCTTGTGCCTACTCACAAAGATGTTCTGTAGCTTATCACAGCCTGCAGGCAGGTATGCATCTAAAGAACAGTGGCTTAAAAAAAATAAAAGAGGGTTTTTGTTTATACAGTCTTCACTGATTCTGTTTATAGATGAATTGGTTTAAAGCACTTTGCAGAATGATGGATGACAAGAGCAATGGACTCACCTTCAGAACTGTTAATACTATGTTACAAGTTGGCAATTGATTCCTGTGGAGCCTTACACGGCAAATGACCCTGCAAATTCCGTATCTGCCCCTTTTGCAAGAAACCCCAGAGATGTCAATTCTCGTGAAACTATAAACTGTTGTTTAAATGAACTTGAATGCAGGTGGTTACAAAATCTGAATATTTAATCCTAGGATCATATTTTAAATAACAAGATGAAGCGAGTTTTGAAAGCTATATTGCATTGTTTTTGTGCTAGCCCTTTTCCTTATCTTGAGTCAGTATCTTAGGGTGAAAGATTTGTGTGGTTTTTGCTGTCCCTGAGGAGATTATTTTCATGGTCTTTGGTCCTACCTGTCTAAAATTGCTGGACTGTGAACTGGGCTCTTCTTTGTTTAGTACACCTCCATGTGTGTACTTTCTCTGTTTTGCTTGGGTGGCTTACAGTTAATTAAATTTATCATAAAGGAAAGCCCAATAGGAGCTTGTTTTAGACCAAGTAGACTGAGTCAGCACTTGTGTAACCAATACTTTAGCATAGTTTTGTTACAGTATCTCCTTTGTCAATTATTAGTTCCCTGAGACAAGCAGTTGTTTACTTTTGTGTTTTGAATAGAGTTTCTTCACCTTTTGAAAAATCCATTGAAAAACATGCAAATGATCCATGTTCTATTTGTATTTAAAAGATATTAATATAATGGAAAGGACTTTTACATAACCCAGAACTGTGGGTTCTGTGCTGAAATCACATTCTCTACAACTAGAGAACAAAGTGAAGATTGTGTGTTGTACCAAGTGGAACTATTTCCTATTGAATGAAATAGCTAGTTATTCCATAGGAAATTTTCCTTTGTGTCTAGGGCTTTGAAGTACAATGTTAGCAGAGGAAGAATAGGAAAAGGGTAGATTTTTTTTTTTTTCCATTGTAATGCAGTGAATCTCTTACCCTAGTGATGGCCCAGAAAGCCATCTATGTTGCACCTAATCTCATCTTCTCTTCCCCTTCTGCTGCTGGGCTGCTTCAAAATGACAGCAGTGATGTTCTCCTTTATATTTTCCCGTTTTTCATAGACTTCCATTTCTGTTGAAAATAAAAGCACTGAAAGGTTATATTTACTCCTAGAAGAAACAGTGAGAGGTGGAAAGAACTCTTGACAGTTGTCCTGAGGCAGCAGAAAAACTAATAATGAAAGAAACTGTTCAGTGTCTGTAAAATGTCTAGTCTAAAATGAATACATCCCTCTGCCCTTCTTGGAGATATGCTGGTTAATGGAATTCCAGCAGACTGGTGAGTATTGTGGATGATAACCATTACCTAAGAACAGTATTGCAACAATATTACTGCAGTGGGAACAGCTTAATGTTAGTGTTAGCTGTAAGCATAATTTGCATATGCAATAAATAATAAACTCGGAAGCAAAAAGACGCATTATGTCAAGTGATTTACATATTTTCCTTTCCTATAGAATGTTCTGTCATAGTAACCCAGAACTTGGTGAGTTGCTTGAAGACATCAGGTCTTTTCTCATAAGAACTTGAAATGGTACCTAGGCAGATGGAAACAAAGACAGTGATTTAGATATAACTGTGCAGCAGGACAGAGATTGTATTACTGGAATTTAGAAGTATTTCCCTAATTATGAAAGACTTCTGGATGTGTTCCTCTCTCTGCAAAGTAGAAATAATTCATTAGATTCTATTTCAATATTCAGTATTTGCTTTAGACAATAGTAAAAGAGAAGGCAGGCTCATCTTCAAAACAAGCATGTTAATATTAGAAACACAGCTATATAGAGCTGTCTAAGAGTTGTGTCTTCTCAATATAATCAGGCAACAAAAAAATGTGGGCTTGATGTGAAATTCCACAGCCTCTATAGCGTGCATTTAATAATTTATATATTTTTTGTCACTTCTAGTCTGTAGAGACAAACAGTAAAAACTAATGAGGCAGGTAAAGTTCTGAGAGCCAACTGAGAATTTTTTCAGCTTCATGATGCATGAGGCTATGTTGGGATGATAAAACACAAGCAAACTCTTGACAACATTCTTGGATTATTACATGCAGAATTTTAGTAGAAGCTAGAAGAACCTCTGTTCAAATCTGAGAATAGGTGGTTTGTAGATAGTTGTCTGTAGCTCTAGCCTTGGATGGCAGACTGATGATGCATATAATTTAGAAAGACTGGAGTTTACTGAAATATTTATACTTCTGCAGACTGTCTTGTTCCATGTGTTCATGGAAACTGCAAGATTATTCTGAGAAGCTGGCCAAGCTTCAGATGCGTGTTAGCTGAAACTCCGCTTTTACAGGAGAGTGGGACAAGGAATGGCTACTCTAATACCCCTGAAATCAAAATGTATAGAAGATTATGTCAAATCTTTATGAATCCTTGGAGGTATGCACGAGGTTGTCTGTATTTGGGTTTATTTAATGCTTATTGTATGTCTTTTAGATCCTTGGTCCTCCAACTTTTTACTGAAGTGTAATGAATGTGATTATTTCTTTAACACACTCTACTGCGAGAAGCAGCGGATGCTTTCCCCTTCTTGAACCATGCTAATTAAAGCAAAGATGCATCACAGAAAACAGGAACATTTTTGTTATAAAGAATCCACTTCACAGTTTTTTGGCACTGTATATTTTTTTGCATTTTACTAAAGATGTGAACTGTAATACTTTTGTGAGGACATTTATTTTGAAATAATGATCTATACAACAGATAAAAAATGCAGTTATGTAAACAAGTAACTAACCAGAATTAGGTAGAATTTGTAGATACAAGGAGTAGCAGATTTGAGTCTGTGTGTGTGAAAATGCAGCCTTGTTACGTGTCACTGCTGTAATGCCTATTAAAATAGTTACAGTATTTTATTGATTTCTTTCTTTCATTTCAAATGAGCTGTTTTTCCCTCCTCCCTTGTTTTGGTTTTGTTGGATTGGCTACCACTTCAGGAGCTCTGGGGTGTCTTTGCCCCTTGTGCTAGGAGGTGTTGCATGTGCTTTCTTTGATTTAGCCAGTGCTACTGCCAGGAAACCAGCCCTGCGTGAGAGAAGTTCTCTCACCACCCCTAAGTGCTGGTTACTGGCTTGTTACAGTTTGTTACAGAACCATTTAACATTGCTGCATCATTTATCTATAAACTATTTCAAGGGTGCTGGGCTTTGGTTTTTTAGCACTTGTTCCACAGCTGTGGAGTTGAGCTGTTATCCTTAGTGCTGAGTGAACAATGCCATTGATTGTCCAGAACTGTTCATATGGACTATTTTGCTGCAGTGTAATTTCATTTGGAATTCAGCAGGTTTACATAAAAACTGTCTGTTCTGTGTGTCTTGTCTCCCCTCACATACTATTCTACCTTTTGAGTGGAATATATAACCATTTTGTCATTGTTCTTTCCCTTCCTCGTTAGCTATATAAACAATTTCTTTCTGCTTTATAATGATTGTAAAGAAGATATAATAATATATTTTTGCTTGTGTTAATGTGTTAATATTTTATATTGTATAAATATTGGGGAAAAAAACCCCTTAGCCTCTCAGGGATTTGGGACCACAGGCCTTGTTTTTCTGAAATTGCATGAGGTGTGGATCTGTATTTTTCCTTGTTGTGTGAATGCCAGTAGTGCTTTGCTGTTTTCTGCAGGCTTTTCGTTTGTATTTTGAGGGTTAAATAACTTTTTCTGTTTTTTCTTGATCCATCACTGTAACCACAGTAACCATTTTAACTGTGTTTGATTTAGTCCCAGTAGGCAAGCAAAAAATTAATATTTAGAGCAATTCATAGGCAAAGCAAACTTATCTCCTCATCCCAGAGGATTTAAGAAATGAATTAATTAACTATTGTTGACTTCAAATTTGGTATATTATTGACAGGTTAAAAGTTTCGTTGCATTTTCAGCTTTTTAACTAGCTGTGTAATCTTTCAGCTTAAGAAATACACAAAAACCCCCAAAAGAGCACTCATTGAAACTAATGTTGTAGAACTGACAAAGACCAGAAAAATTCCAGTAAGTAAAAGAACCCAACAAAACCCAACCAACCTGCCCCCCAATTGGTCTGCCCCGCAACAAAGCACTCAAAGATTCATTTGACCTTGACTTGATAGCATTGTTGGGGATGTGAAAAGACAGAGAGGTCATAATATCCAACAAAATATAAGAGTGGCTTCACTCCAGCTAGCATTTGCACAGTAAAGGTATTTATTTTGTTTGTAATCTCTTCAGGAAAATTCCAGAGACCAATGCAGGATCACTCTCACTGTGGAGGCATCGGGGAGGAAAGGTGGGAAAATAAGGAGGTGTCTCACAGGTGGGAACTCTGCTGTGCTGGTTCCTGCCATGGGCTGTGGCTAACTGGGCAGCTCATGGACATAGGGTTTTTTGCTCTTGCCAGAATGCAACCTAAAGTCACAGTTTTATGTGAAAATCCAAAGTTGTTTTGTTTGCTGCTTCACTAGGTAATGAATATACTGCGATTCTCTGCTTTACCAGGAACTTGGTCTTTGCGTAATTAATCATTAAAGGTTGTTAGCATACTGTGGTGGAGCTTATTATTAGAGCCTGCATGTATTTCAGAGAGCTATGACCCCTTCATGAGTAACTATAGAAACCTCAGCAACCATAGTTATTAGCTTAAATTGTGGAGTTCATATTTTTAAAGAAAATTGGCCAGAGTCAGTGGTTAATAATTTTGGTGTCTAAAATGATGAAGATTGTAAAATTCTGGTTATTTCATTTTGAGTAGCAGTGTGGTAAAAGCACTATCAGTTTGCACAAGTTCAGGAATGATAGAATACTTGCATGAGTTACTAGGCACTCACAAAAGTCCTTAGATAACCTTGCATATTTTCCAAAACTTTTGTGTAAAAACATTTATGACTATGGCCTTTTGGCCAGATTCACAATTTAAGGGTAAAATTTACTGAAACAGCAAATAAAATGTCTTTGCTGTTTCTGTTTTGCTTTCAGTACATTTCTAATATGTCATTTCTTAATGTTTGACTTGATTTACACTGGTAATTGAGGTACTGAAAGAAATTCTGTGTCAGTTTGCAAAACAGTGGTAGGAGCACGTACTGCTGAAATGGGAAGGGAAAAGAAGAAATGTCAAATGTGAACACTGGTGTAGACTATTAGGGCCTGTTGGAATAGCAGGTTTGAAAATAGGAACTGTGTATTTGTGAGAGCTGGTGAGATTGAGTTTTTACCAGCCTGTGTTTTGGTGCTTTATTTGTGGTGGGGGAATATATCTCATTCCTTCATGGTTTAAATTGCTTTATAATTTGTCTGAAGTGTAGAAGGAAACCTGATTTGAAGGGTGGGAGTATTCAAAGATCTTCTTGTTGTTTCATGATCTTTATAGCACAGGCCTGTGTGGGGAGGTAGATTACTGGAACAGAGCAGTGATAATCACGATGGTTTCTGTGTTGCTAGAGCTGGGAAATGCAGGGGAGAGCATACCACAACATACAACAGGAAATGAAGATGCTGCTTAAACATGTTAGGATGGATTTTGTCCTATTTTGAGAGAAAGAGAAACTAACTTGTTTTAGCAGTGGTGGTTTTTTTTAAGGAAATAAATCCCAAACCTTTGTGCTTTGGTCCAGATGAATGATTTGGGAAAGACTATTCTCTGTGTTTGCAGGTAATTGGGATACAGGGAGAAAGGCAGTGGGCACAGATAAAACTTGTTTTGATGGCAGGATCAAAATGTTGAAACTAGCCAGTGGGAAGAAACGCTTGTGTTGACTTGCCATAATGTTGTCCCACTTGTGAATCATTGAGCTGTTCAAGTAATTAATGCTGTCACTGTTTTGTTTTTCTGCTCTTCTCTCTGTGTATCTCATATTATATTGCAGGTTGTTCAGTCTGCAGGTGTTTCCCTGGCAGGATGCCACTGGCTTACTGAGACAGAGCTGGCTGCTGGCAAAGCTGTCTCTTTAGCTGCTGTGTCTCCAGGGTACCTTCACATAAATACTTTGTATGAAATTGTTGCTTCCCTGAACTGATGTTGAGGGAGACAAGCTTAATTCTTACAGATATGTTAATCTCATGGTGATGTTTTAATAACTGGAACATGTATAAATGTGAGATGGGATGTTAAGTTGGGCAAAGTTTGCAGGTTGTATTTAATCACAACCAGCATTTTAAGGGAAATCTGTCTGTCAGAACTGTGGATCTCAAAAGCTGTGGTTTTATTGCAGCATAATCTGGAATAGTGAAAGTGCTTAACATAAATTAATAAAAACTAATGAATATAAACATGGAGTGTGGCAGAACGTGGAGAAGACTGGTATAGCAGTTCCCTAAACCCCACTCTGCTGCACCTAGTTCATAGGTTTGTTTTTGGTTCAACAGTCCTTAAGGGCTTCTTGGGTAACACCAAATGCTCTGGAATCCTGAGTGCCAAAAGGAAGGTTTTTATGGTACCTCCAAGGTTTGTGTGTGTATGTTCTCCCTTGCTTTCCTTGGGAACACTTAGCCTCTTGATGTCCTGTAGTGGAGAGTCTGTGGGGACAGGAGAGAGAGAGGTGGAGAATGGTGTCAGCTGCACGGCTGACCTTTTTTTTTTTTCATTTTGCTGGTTTTTATGCCTTTCAGCCCTTCTGAAGTTGAAGGTTGCAGCAGTTAATTAGCACTTGTGTGTGTATGTTAAATATTCTATAGCATTTAGGCATTGGATTGTCATTAGAATTGTGCAAAGACTTAGTTATGTTATAACCCTCTGTAAAACTTTACTTAAAAAAAAAAACAAACAAAAACCAAACCCAAAACAAAACAATGGCAATTTATCTTTTCTTTTTTAAGGCATATTCTCTGCTCTCAGTTCAGCCTTTGGATCACCAGGCTAAGTGATAAAATAGTCACATTCCTACTTCTAAAAGCTTGAATCCAGTACATATTTGACATGGAACATTAATGATACATGTATTATTTTTTTGTGAACATACTTTCTCAGTAATAGAGAGGACATTGAAGTTTTTGGAGCTTGTTCTCTATGGGTTTTGTGGAGAGCCATATTGAATAAAACCAGGCCTTATGTAGGAGCCTGTGCTGCAGTGGAACTGAGTGGTGTGGAAATTAAGACTAGCTTCCTTGAATTGAAGGGCTCATTGGTGTTTATACAGTTGGGATTTTGATTTTTTTTTCAATGTTGTGAAAATATAATAACCATGTCTTAAGCATTTTTAAAGTAAAAATGTAGATAGATGTGTTAGGTGTTTATTGAAGACTACAATATAAATATCAATCCTGTTCTGTTTTTTATACACTACCTTTTTTCTGAGGAGATAGTGAGGGGAGTAGTTACTGTGTGTATGTGATCAATAGTCTTCAAAATAATTTCACCGGTGAGTTCGTTAATCCTATTCAGAATGCAGTGATGAAGGGAGAAAAAGAAAAAAATTTCACTAAAGAATAATTAGCAGAATGAAATTGAGTTAGTAGGTGTGACATCCAATTATTTTCTTCCCTGGAGATAAATATCAAGTCAGGGTTGGATATTACAGTTGGAGTGTAGCACCTCTGCTGCTTCTGAATCAGGCAGAGTGAGAAGTAGCCATGTCATGTGAAGAAAAAAGGTCGCGTCTCAGCTGTGGTTAATGCATAGTTTGATTCAGAAAGGGGTGTTAGATACTTCTGATTGCTGCTTTAATGAGGACTTCCCTTTCTAAAAATCCTTGTTTTAGGGATTGCTACATGGAATGTTTGATTTTGGTAGTCTTTTTGCTCTATGGATGAAGCCATATACAGAAGATTTTGAGAGACTTGTGTGTTCCAACACAACATAAAGATGTGGGCTAGGACTGAAGCACAGGATTGCTTCTACACACCAAAGGATTTCTGCTAGGCTTTCCTTCTAAGAAGGCAGTTTTAAATAGTTGCACTTCCATGGCTGTGTGATAGCTGGATTCCATGGTCCATTGAAGGGGTGTCATGGGGTGAAAAAGCTGGCTCTGACAGACCGATATCAGATTAGCTGTATGTGTGAATTGACCTTATCCCATGAATTGCAACCAAATAGTCTTCTGCAATGTGTAAGGCTGTTAAAGACATGGTTTCATCTGTGAAATACAAGAGATTTTCTTTTCCCTTCATTAAAATAGTAAGAAAAAAATTTATTTAGTTGCTGGTGTCCTTCACTTGAATCTTGTTTGGAAATACTGTATCACTTTCTCAAGCTGATAATATGCCTATATTGTGTCTATTTAGTGTTCTTTTAATTGTTTCCTTGGGATATATTTCTATGTTCACTTTTTGCCATGGTAATATTCAGATTTTTTTCCCCTACAAAAGTACAGATGTTATTTTTTCTTCCTTGTTTGTTACTTAGTGTTGTCCAATTCATTCTTGGACTTCTTACAAAATAAGCTCATGCTCTCTTAAGAAAAGCTTAACTGTTTAAATAGCTATTAAAAGCGATGTCACAAGTATCTGCCCATGTAAATTACAGCTTATGGAAAACTGTGTTGGAGAAAAGTTTCATTACTAAACAGATGTAGAACTAGGTTAGAAAGTGTGTGTAGATGGTATAATTATCTGTTGGAAATAAATGAAAAACACTGTTAATTGGGTTTTCTATCATGTGAAAATGGCCTGTTTCTCACCAGCTAGTTATTCTTCCACTCCTTATTTTTAAATTTATGTTAAATTTACTGTTTTCCCCGTGGACTATTTTTCTTTGAACTTTCACAGTTTGTAACTTATGTAGTCAGCACTTTCTTGAGTGAGAGAGGTGGTTCACTGCTGTGTTTATGTAGCTCTGAGAATTTCATGATACTTATGAGATGAAAAAATACTTATATTGGTTTCTTAATGTAGTTTTGGTATTCCTTCTAATAAAGTATTCCACTATTCAGACTCTGGCATAAATTGTGTTATATTAAATGCAGATGTGTCACATAGCCAAGTGTTTTTTGGAAGGAGATAGATGGTCATAGTATGATAGAATTGTTTAGGCTGGAAAAGATCCATCATTGTCGGGCCCAACCATTAGCCCAGCACTGCCAACTCCACCGCTAAACCACATCCCTGAAAGCCACATCTACACATCTTTTAAATACCTCCAGGGATGGTAGCCTCACAACTTCCCTGAGCAGCATGTTCATCAGGGAACATATATAACATCATAAAACATCGGAAGATGCTTTAAAACCCTTTTGGGGTTATCCAGTGCTAATTTACAATTCAAACCTCCCCTGACACAGCTTGATGCCATTCCCTTTTGTGCTATTGCTTCTCATCCTGGGGAAGAGACCATCTCTCACCTGGCCACAGCCTTCTTTCAGGCAGTTGTAGAGTGATGAGGTCTGACCTGAGCCTCCTTTTCTCCAGTCTAAACACCCTCAGCTCCTCCTCAAAGAACTTGTGCTCCAGACCCTTCACCGGTTTCACTGCCCATCTTTGGACATACTCCAGCACCTCTTAGTTCAGCTTAGTTAGCACAACTTAGTTCAGCTGGCAGGAGACATTCAGAGCTGAAAAACTTGAGATTTGGTACCGTGCAGTACCAGGCAGTAAAACTGAGAGTGAAGAGGCACTGAGATGGGGGTGAGAAAGATGGCCTCCTTCATTTGAAGGAGGAAAGCTTTTAGATTAATGGGAAAACTCCCCCTGTTCACACAAGCAGTCTTGACAACATGTAGATGCTTTAATGAAATTTAAAGGATGGATTTCATATTTTATTGGTTTGGGTGCAATTTTCAATTCTTAGAGCTTTTCCTGTCTGTGTATTTGGGTCATTAGTTTTCATAGTAACTATCTTAAGTGGTTGTTTATTTATTGGATACAAACATGAGATTAGGGAGGTAACTCATGTGAATGAAGCAGTGATCCATGCTCACTGTTACTGAAAAGTTACTCTATCTAGAACTAATGCAAGCAATCTAACATTACTGCAGTCTTGGAATTTTTTTTCAGGCTTCTTTGTGTCGCTGGAATAAGTACATGGAGTGTGGGAAGTCCAGTAAGTATTCACTGTTGTGCAGGAAATGAGGTTACTAAACATTGGGTTTGTGCAAGTGACTGTTATGGACCCCCATTCTACACTGCTTATGTTTTTACATGTAGAATTTACATATAAAATCCCATAGATCAAAACTTAACTTTTTTTAATTTGTTGAGTGGGGATAAAAGACAGCTCTGACTAACAATAATGTTTCTTGTCACTGTAAAAAGTTGTAAGTAATTTTATGCCTTTGAATTTTTTCATAGCAGAATGCTTGGCAGACAGTTGTGTACAGGTACCTCTAGGGACAGCGGAATTCCATCTGGTCAAAATGGGTGTGTATATTAGCTGGGGAATATAATGAACTTGTTCAAAATATCTTTCATTGTACATGACTTTTATTTGGGAGATGATAAGTGACTCATCAATTTTGTGTGGCTTACCAGATCAGATTTGGGATATTGTTTAGATATTTTTTACCTGAGAATGACCCATGTTTTCTTTTTTTGCAATTTGTTTCAGCAGACTTCTTGTCCAAATACTTTTCAAGTACTTCAGTATGTAATTTCAAATTTTATTGTAGCTGTATTTTGAGAAAGTCAGCAGTAAACTTATTTAAGGACATTAGTTTGTTTAAAATGCATTATGAAATTGTGGTCTGTGCAAAAGACTATCATATCATCATGCAATGTTTTTCAAACTCTGATATAGAAGGCAGTGCATTTTGGAGTATATCTTGAAATACAGAAAAGCTTTAGTTTTTCTTTTACAACCATTGAAGCTTCCTTGATTTCTCCTTTGCCCTTAATGGGAAATGGATGAGTGGCTTTCCACCTTCATGCTGTCTCTTGTGTTGCCAGTCTATCCATGTAGCCACTCATGGCAAAGCAGGGTCTCTCAGAGCTAGTCCAAGTTGTAATCTTAGTAAGAGAATGCTCAGTTCATACCTGCCAATGTATTTATTATACCTCTAAGTCATTATTAGCTCTCTATTTTATGCTAACCAGTTCTAGAATTTGTTGTAGAGGTACTACTCTGCTTTTAAGCCCTCTGAGTTTGTGAAAACAAATTTAAAATGATGGCTCCTGTCTTCCAGTGAGAATGTTTCATTTCATTGTGTTTGCCCAGATACCACCGTGAGTAGATTGTAACTCTAGTTGATCACTGCATAAACTATTGGTAAGTACTGGCCCAAGGAAGGATTTTGGCATGGTCCCATAAATACCTGGAATCTCATGAAAAAGGTTGCTATTTTTACAAAGGAGGAAAATGTGATTTGCTGGTTTGAGGAAGGTAAAATTTTGCACTTACTTCATATGAGTCTCTTCCCATTCTATGTAGTTTATAAGACAAGAAGGCATGGGGGGCAGTGGAAGGTAGAAGAAAGGGGAAAGGAGCAAAGCATTGCTTTAAGAGCACAAATCAGCCAAAAGGCCATGACACATACTTATCTCAGACTTCTTCTTTTTAGTTGTGGAGGAAGGGTGTACTGGCTTTTGTACTTTCTCATATTTTCCCACTGAAGTAAGCAGTAACCAGCAGTTGTAGGAAACACAGTAATTCATTAATATTTTTTTTTTCTGTCCAGTGATGTTTTTCCCCAAGACCAGATGAGTTCAGGATCACGCTTACTTGCTAATTAAGTAAAAGTAGTTTCATGATGTTAATGCTCTGCATGTAGCAAAGTTTTCACCTTTGGAGTAAGTCTACATAGTGAAGAGGATGACTGTGACCTTATCACAGTTCATAGCACTTTACATATAAAGTACAATTCACCCTAATGTCTAAAAATATTAAGACTGTTGATTACAAATTTAATTGTAGTATAATATACATTGTGTGTAAGTATTGGCATACACATGGAGTAACATACAAATATGGAGTGTAACATACACAAGACACAGTCAGTATGGAGTAATTTAAAAACTTGCTAAATATTTAGTTGTCAAGAACTTGGAAGGGTTTTGGTAAGAATTTCTAAGTTTAGACAATAGACGTTTTTCTTCTGATTCAAGCACAATCTTGAGACCTGGCAGGTCTCAAGGCTTCATGGAGTATGCAGAGGGTGTGTGGAGGTTTAAAAGGGTAGGAGTGCAAGCGGCTAAGTGAAAGATAAGTCTGGTGTGTTGTCCCATCACATCTCCCAAGATGCCCAAGGTGTCACCTTCAGCCCATTAGCAGTAGAGTTTAGAAATGCGATTTCTTATTTCATTTACAGCAAAACTAGAAATCTATAATCTGGCACCGAGTCTTGCAGGTCTTTTGGGACTCTGTCTACACAGTGGACATGGATTTTTCCAATGAAGGCGAAGTTAAATGGTGTGGCATAAAAGAAAAGAAGAATCCCTGCACAAGAAAGTTTTCTAACTATGAAGTAGTCATTCCCCAAAAGGAGCTCATCCCTTTTTTCATTTGATTCTGGCATCATTGCTGAGAATATTATTATTTCTTTTTAAAGGTTACGAGATTTGTCATGTTGACCAAATGCACCTATAATCAGAACAGGTTTATTCTAATACCTGAGTCTCCTAATTAGAATTAGCATTAAGTGGTACATTTTCCTTGCAACCAATTTAACATATATCTTCAACTCACAGGAAAAGCAGTAGTATAGGAACTAAAGAATACTTGGAAACAAGTTGTTATTGTCTTACAAGCATAAATTGAAATTTCTGCTAAGACTTTGTAGCTTTTTCTTTCTCTCAGTTGTCTTTAGGCATTTGGTTTAGAAGAATTCAGTTAAGTTCTTACCTTGAAGATTGAGAATCCATACCCTCTCCCCATTAATTCCTTTTATTTCACTTGATAGAAAGTACTTCTGTGGGTTTTTTACTCTTATTTTTAATGATTACAGACTATAAATGAAATACAGAATACATATAAGCTCAAAATTTTTATTTTAACAATACATTTTTATTGACCTTTGGTATGTTCAATACCATAGTTGATGTAGATAATGCTTTGCCCAATTTCTCAAAAGCTTCACAGAGTAGGAAAATACTATTGGGTTAGGAAATGAAAGACCATTATACCAGTTTCTTGTCTTTTTTTTTTCATATATTTTTTTAACCTTTTCTTCCCACTGGTAGTTAATCATTTGGTTAGTTCTAATCATGTACAGATGTTATCTCTAAAATGTTGTTGTAAGGGGTGGGGAGTAAGCATAACAGATAGTATGCTTTGATAGAAGGGCAAAAGTATGATGTACAGATACATTGTAATTTATTGTTTGACTCTTCGCTAGTTTTTAATAATCTGGCTTTTTGTGCAGTATGCATGAGTTCTCACAAGTGAGCCACTTTAGGCTGTCAGTTTGACAAATGGTACATATTAGTTTTTAAAGCTTATTTGTAGCTTCATACTGTCTTTGAATATATTCTTTTTCTGCAGTGTCTAAGCTACTCCTTTAACATTACTTGAAATGTTTGAATATTCACAAAACTTTTTGTTTAGTTAATTTAACTGTCATGTTCTCACATCTTAAGAGAAAAATCTAACATGACAGAGCACTATAGGCTTCGTTTTCCCCCGCTAAGGATTAGGTTTAATACATCCTTACAGCGTTTTGAAGGAGTCTGTCCAAATCTGTACTTTCAGTACACTATTCTTTAGCTCCTCACTAAGATGGTAATTGAAACACAAATGTCTGTTATGATAGATTGTAAAGGTATCTGCTTTACTAGATGAAAGTATCCTCCTCTTCTATGGGGGAATAGTTTATAAAATCAGTTAAAAAGAAACAAGTGTCCATCTTTGAACTGTGTTCTTTTATGTGTTAGCAGTCACTGTGCTCTTCTTGTTTAATGGGAACAGATTTTGGGTTCTGCAGTAAAACCATCTGTGATGGAGGTGCCAATTTCCTCATACCTGCTGTTCTCAACCAGTGGCTTCTATGGTTCCAGATCACACTATGAAAGGAAATCAATTGAAAATCATTCACTCCCAAAGTTTAGCATGGGGAGATGTTGTAGAACTTCAAATACAGCAGATAACATAAACTGCTTCTTTTACAAGGTTTAATGGAATGTTCAGAATAATAGAAATTCTTTGTTTTGTTTCCTGTCTGGTACCTTGGGATCCTGTTTTGGGATTTTTTTTTTCTTTATAGCATTATAAAGAGAATATTCAGTTTGTTGATACCTTCCTTATTAATGTTTATAATTGCCTTTGTATTTTTTCTCTACAATTGCATCATGTTTGTCTTTTCCTGGTAACATCAGTGAATATCAGTTTGTAGACATATGTATATGGCAGCCTGTAAAAAGCTGGTGTGTTTGTTTCTTGCTGTTGAGGGCTCTGTGGAGTTTCTTGGTGATACTCCTCAGCATGTGTGGTGCTTCCTGTAAAGCCAGTCATCCCTCACTGTGCCTGTGTGCTTCCTCAGCAGGACTGACTTGTGCTCTGCTGCATCAGAGCATACAGAGAATTCACAGGTGCTTGTGAATCCCCAGCTCTGGAGAATTTGACCAAGGAGTTCACAAATGCAGCTATCAAAAGGACACTGTTTATCTAAAAAATAAAAATCCATTGGGAAGGAAAGAAAACTGCAAAAGGAGGAGGTGTCAAACTCTTTAAGGCTTTTTTGTGTCTTATTTCCAGTTGCTGCACACTGGTTTCTTAATAGTGGCGTGCTTGAGATTCTTCTAGGTTGATGTCTTGTGGGATGTCTGAGTTAGCAAGGGTGTGATGGAGTTTACATCAGCAGCTCCTGTCAAAACAGTAGGTTGCAAATGCTCCTGATTTTCTCACGGCTTGTTTTTTTCCCCTTATTAGTGTTTAATCATCACATATTTCTTTATCAAAATATGAAAGCCAATAAAGTAATACTAATGGTCTTTACATTTCCCAGTTCAGGATCCTAGTCCTGATTTTCGTGCCTATCTTGTATCTTTGACAGAAGTTTCTTGAAGCAGTATTATTGAGAATGTTCTCAAACTGGGAGACCAGATATCTACTTATAGCAGCAGCACAATGTCTTGATTTTATGGGCTGAGTTCTTTTTTTGTCAGATGACAATGTGGACCCAAAACCAGTAGATTTTGGCACCAGTGACAAATTTACTGTTGCAGTGCAGGACTTTTTTTAAAAGCCCATTACAGGGGCTCTCTTAAAGAGTTAAAGTAGCATGTGCTGCATTTCATTCTGTAGCATTAAAGTATTCTGATACTTGAATATGTGTTTTATGCTCTGTTATGCCATATCAAATGATATTGCCCTGAGGACAAAGGTGGAAAACCTGAGCAAGGAAAAACATAATTTTTGTTAGGTGGAGGGAGATTCGCATTGCATTGGAAGGCAGTTCTGGCATAACTTCCTTGTCTGTATCTGTGTTTGAAGTGTGGAGAGAATAGCAAGGAAATAGGTTTTCAGGACGCCAGTGAACTTGCTTGTGTTACAAGTTGTTTCCATTTCTTTTTCTACTGATAAGTAACATGGTGCTTTACCAGTGATACTTCCCCTACTCCCCTATTTTCTCTAGATCAGAGTTAACACTTGAATTGAATTAAATGCTTCAGTGAAGAGCATGAGCTTCAGACTCAGTGAGTGATAAAAATTGACTTCTAAAAATCAGCAATGCCGCACAGGAAGTAATTGGATTGGAGTGTTGGTGGATAGGTCCTTTACTGTTACATAAGCAAGGAAATAAAATAAAATAGTGGACATTTTGGTGAGATTCCTCCTTGGCCTTTCATATTCCTTGCCTCCAATAGTTTCTTCTATTTTTCACCTGTATGTTATATAGACAAATCAATTTCCAGCTACTTGGATTAAGACTTGTTACATATATGCCAAGCTTGGTAAGGAGAAAGTAAACTCTGATCTCAAAATGTATCTGCTGCTTTTTCAAAAGAGAGGTCAAAAAGTATTTTCTTACATTAAATATAATATATGTATTTTATTACATTAAACCTGAGTTTCTGAATGTGCCTTGAATATCTTACTGAAGAAATTACATGATTTTTTGGATTAACTCAATGTTCATGCTACAGAACAGACAATTATAATAAGTAGTCTTCAACTGAACTTTGAAATGCTATTTGGTAATATTAAGTAAACCTTGCATGTTGGTTAGCAGCTTCAGAACTCATTCTTAAAACTTCCTTGAATCCTGAACTTTGGTCTTTATCCAGCAGACATGTTTGCACGGTGTTAAGCATGAGGTAAGCCACGTTTGTTTCAATGAGAGAACATTTGAGCCTGAAATTCCTGTCACTCCTGAATTCATTGTCTGGTTTTAGCTCTTGCTCGTTAGATTGCACTCCAATGCTTCTGTTTGGAAGATTAGTACTCAATGGTAGATATTGTCAATAAGGATGATTTTAAGATTTGATGGCAGTTGAAGTTTTACCCAGGAAAATTTCGGTAAGTTTAGTAGTTTTTGTGTAGCTGCAGGATGCCACCAGTAGTCACAGTAGCCTCAGCATGCACGTGCAATTTGTACGTGCCAGACATTCAGTGTGCTATGGCTGGTGTTGGTGCCATAGCTGTTGCTATGAAATTTCTCATGGTGATTCTGTGAATACTTCAGAGGAGGAGTAGGGGTGATGTTACTCTTTGTGACTGTTTTTTGAGTATTTTGGGGTTGGGGTGTTTGTTTGTTTTATGAGCCTAGTGCCTTCATACAAATCCTTTTCTGAAGATACGGCTTGAATATGAGGCCAGGCTTCCTTAGCTGAGCTCTTCTTTCAAGCAGGTACAAGGGAATGTCTTTGGCCGTGTCTCCTGAGTGCTGGAATAGACTTGCTTGGAGTTAACTGCCTGACCCCACCTGGCTTCAGACTGACAGTCCCCTCCTGCCTTTCAAAGGCTGCCAGGCCAGCTAAAGTAAAAGAACCAGCCTTAGATTTAATTTTATCAGCTGTAGTCCATTCAGAGAGTTATAAAAGTGTACAGTGAACCCTATTTTCACTTAAATACTTTTGATTTTAGTGTAGCAACATTAATAATAAAATGTAGTAATTTTAGAAATTAACTTCCTTATATTCTGAAGTTGTTAGGAATAATGCACAAAGCACAGTGAGGCATATAGATAAGTGAAGTAATATAGTTTAGGATACTGCATTTCCAGAAGTCATGTTAATTTCACAGGAAATTTAATATATGAATAACTCACTGTGAAGACAAAAAAAAACCTTAGAAATTATTACTTCAAAAAGTTTCATGGTAATTTGTGAGGGCTGCAGAGAGATTCCATGCTATGATGATCATAATTCAGAAATGTAAATAATAGAACATTTATTTTTCTCACTGCCTATTAAATGTAGCCTCTGGAGTTATAAAACAGGAGTCAGAACCTCTGTGTGGCTACTTAATTTTTAAAGATGTTGATATAGTTAGCAGAGAAGGAAGAGCCTGAAAGCTTGTGTATCTCTGCTTTATATGCTGTGGAATTAAAAGTAGATGTAGTTGTTTGGTTTTTTTTCCCTTTAAAAAAACCCAAAGTGATATTAATTTAAATGGACAGAATTGAATTCTAGTGCTTGAGAGAGTTGAGTTTGTTGACATCTTTTGTAGAAGTTATTTTAAATTGTGGGATGGATGGCTGATGCAAGGTTTAAGAAAAAAAAATCCAGCTAACGTAATCAAGGTCTCAAGATCAGGTGAAGAATGCAATGCTATGGGCTATGCTTTTGAATTTACTAATGATTTGGTTAATATGAAAGAGAATAATTGTTCACCAAATGAATAAGTCTTTGCTGTGGAAAAAGACTTTTTTTTTTTTTGCATATGTGAAGACAACAAAACCTTGTAATTCTCTGACTAATCCAGGTAGCTTAGCAATGCTGTGTGCAAACCAGTTGTTTTGATGCTGATTCTAGTTCTAGATTCTCCCAAAAGGAAAACAAACAAAACTCCCAGGAAAAGCCAGCAGTGTTCTTGTGTGAAGAGCAACCTACCAGAACAATGGAAATGTAAAAATAATAAGATAGTGATAAGATGCATTAGAAGTTTGAGAGTAAGAGAACTCAAGACACGTTCCAGTAGTAGATGTTCTTGTTTTACACGTGGGAAGGTGAGAGCAGTTTGTGATCTGCATGCAGCAGGATGTGATGTGGAGGGATTAAACCAGAGGTGTCATGACCTCCTCACTGTTTCTGTCCTCTTTCCCCTGGCTAATTTTTTGATTGTGTATGATAGAATATTGAGGATATCCAGCAGTGGTGAAGCTCAAAGCTGCTTTTTAATGATCGAAGCATTCATCAGCACCACTTTTAGGATAGTGGAGTGAAATTCTTTTTTTAACTGAGACAAGCAAAGAATTAAAAAAATGTAATTTGTGCACGTCTAAAAGGAATAAAGTTAGATATTGTAAATGCAAAGTTTTAAAATTTTATAGAAGTAATTAAAGATTAATAAAGGTTCTTAAAACATTTTTATAAGAATAATTCATATAGTAATTCTGTAATAAGAACTGTTACATATCTGGGTCTTGAGAAGAATTTATTCTAATATTCTAATATCTAATATCATTCAGTATGAACTGTAAAAGAGAAACAATATTCTCAGGAGGGATTTTGCTTTCAAGGTTCGTGTTTAGCACAGTGCTCTGTGTGTGGATATTGGGGTGGTTCCTGCTATTCCTTCAGTGTGAGTGCAGGCAGAAGGCTGGCTTGGGGACAGCTGGCACTGCAGGGTCCCCTGGGACAGAGCAGGGGAAGTCCTGGTGCCTTGGCTCGAGAGCCATTCATTCAGCTCACACTGAAGGCCTCAACTGCTGGAATGCTGCGGAGGCAAGTTTTTATAATTCTTCCAGTCGACCTGTAATTATGCTTTTAGCCTGATCTAATCACTCTGCAGTTTGTAAAATGTCCTGTTTGTAATTCGGATTTATTCAGGACAAAATTGGGGAAGCACGTTCCAGAGCTAACTGAATTATAAGAAGGAACTATAAAAAGTGTAGTCTTATTTAAATCAATAAAATGTAATACTGTAATGTTAGTGAGACAAGATATGTCCAACACCTTTCAAATATCCTTCCTACATTTCATTTTCCAGTTCCAAGCTCCACTTTACAAGTCAGAAAGGCAAGTTATTGGTAGGATGAAGATCACTTTTGTGTTCTTGGGTCATGAAGAGAGATTACCTTTCCACAGAGGACTTGCTGCAAAGGGATCACTGTTATTTGTACCATGAAGCCAGAGAAATTATGAAATTATTTGGGTAATTTTTAATGATGTTCCCTTGAAAAGGTGGAATAGAACCTGCAATCACAAGATGCAGCATTAAGCTTAGTTTTGAAACAGCATTTGATTTGGGTTGACTTTTAATAGAAAGATTTATGTGTGAGATGAATTGAAAATTTCAGTTCAGTAGCTCCCATGTATGCATTCCCGGCGTGCTTTCTGCCTCCCATTACTTTTGACATACTTTTTGGCAGCCTGACAGAAACACAGCTTACTAGACAATGAACCTGAACTAGATTTCTTAATTTTTCTAACCAGTGATAAAATGGAATAGTTATGAAAATAATAAGCTGTCAACAGTGAAAGAAACCACAGCTCTCAGCATTGCAGTTCTGTGGAAGCACTGGGCTGCTGTGCATTCTGTCAGACTGGCTGCTTTAAACTTAAAGCAGGGATTCTCCTTTCACATTAGTGCTGCTTTTAGTTGACATCACTGTCCCTACAGTTTATACAGTATTTGTATTCAATTGTGCAAAGCTTCACTAAAACTGGGTCACTAGTTTTTATGACTGCAGTTCTTAAAAAGTAAAAGCAAAAGAGCTTTACTGCAGAATGTTCTGTACCGTGTCTGTGAGAGAGCAACTAAAGTGCCATAAAAAGGCCCTTTAAATATGAAATTGTTTGAACCTGGCAAATCTTTGTACAACTCTGACCCTCACATATTGTTTTTAAAAATGAAATCTTGGGAATTAACTTGTCATCAGAGGATGATATGAGCAGAAGAGAAAGGTGAAGCTAGAGCAGAACCTCTTTTCAGGAATAAGGAATTAATGAACAAAAATTGACTTAACTCTAAGCAGAGAATTTCTGGGGATCATTAAATTTCCCAGAAGGCGAAGTCAATTTGCCTTTGGCTTCTGCCTTAATGTAGCAGTGACAAGTAGTAGTTTTGCAGACAGACTGTCCTCTGGAGGATCCTGATTCTTAATTGTATAAAAGTTCTAATTGTTCCATTTTTAAGTGCTAACTTAAATAAGTTGTGCATATAACTTAATTGTGGTATGAACATCCTGGATTAATCTAAATGAAGCAAATAAGTCTCACAAAAGAGACTTATTCTGTCCATAAAAAGACAGAATAAAGGACATGATAAGAAAGCAAGAGATTTGGTGTTTCACTTGCTAAAACATAATTGTTTTTTAAAATCATACCGTTGCTGCAATGTTTGCAAGTTCCCTTCCTGTGCTGTGCTTTTCCTCCTGAGACAGCATCAGCAGTCACTTAACAAGGCTTCAGTGAACATTACACCAAGTTTAACAAAACGGTGCTCTTCAGTATTGAATGTGATGCCCGAGTCAGGTGTTCAGATGCATTGTGTGGCTGTTGATAGCTGGTCAGAGCCTCTGGTACCACAAGCCCAGGTATAAAAGGCTGGAAAGTAATGTGAAAGCTGAGGCCAAGGGAGATGTCACAATTTCAAGCCTGTATTTGCCTCACCACATCCGCTCTAGTGTGAGTCTCCGTGGAAAGCTGGTTTTGAGGGAGTGGCCTGTCTCTTACATGTGCCTCAGAACTGGCATTCTGGCATGGAAACTTTCAAAGACTCAAAGCAGAGATGTCTGCAATTTTTCAGAGACCTGCTTATGAGGAAGGTAATCTTACTGAAAAGAAAAAGGGCACTAATAATTTTTGTAATTAACTGTACAATGTACATTTAGTTTAAAAGGATATTGGAGATGCTTTCTTGCAGTGTCCTGTGTAACTGCTTCCCAATAGAACAGTCATGCTAAGAATTTCATTAGTTTGGTTAAAACTATAATCAACAGCTTGGAAGGTACCTTAAAAAATGAGGAATATTTGACAGCTACTTAGATGTGCCTTAAATCGAATAGAATGTCCAAAATTAGTGCAAATAGAAATACTGATGAAGTAAGCACCACTTAAAGAAATGGCCTCCCTGTTGCTATTGCGGGAAGAAAATACTAGCTTTGAGTAAAAATAATAATAATAAAAAAGTAAAAAATCCTAGTAGCAGTATGTTCCTTTTAATAGGAATATATCTATTAGCAAATTGTATTTTGTAGTTTGGTCTGTGCTTTGGGGATGTTGATGCTTCTTGATAGTGTCAATATTTCAAAATATACAGTGCCTGATTATTCTTTGGGTTTTGGTTGGATTATAACTCTGTCAGACATTATCTACAAATAGTGAATTATTGCAGGCAATCGTAATAAGTTTCAAACATGCATTGCTTAGGACTGCATTTACTAGGCAAGAAGAAAGAACAAAACTTAATTGGAGTATTTAGAGTACTGTTTCAGCATGGAAAATTTCCCCTTTTACTGTAGTTACTGATTTCTGATTGGAAAAGATAGACCTTCAAATAATAAAACAACACAAAATGATGGTGTTCTGGATAAACTTGGTATACCTTTAGTGTAGCTAGAGCAGATTTGTAATGTGTGTGGTTTTATATGAACAGCCCTTGCGCAAAAATGTTTTTGAAGTGGGTTTCAGTGGATTAATTGAACACTGCTTTGGAAGTCTACACAACTAAGTACTTAAGACCAGTGGTCGGTAGCAGTGAGTTCATTCTACTGGGAGCACAATTCTTATATTACCATGGCTTTTCAGAACAAAGAAACATGGCTAAATGTTTAGCATGTGCCAACATTTTATACCTGGGGGAAAAAAAAAAGGAAAACGCGAATACAGATTGTATTGCTTTAATGACTAAGAGTCTATCAGGCTTTTTATTAAAGGTGCCATATCACAGGCCCAGACTCTTTAATATGATGGACCAAACCAATTAAGCAGGGAAAGTCATAAATGCAGTGTTCAGTTTAAAAATAAAAGCACCATCACCCTCAGCTTCCCCCTGCCCCAAACCAGCAACCACCAACAAACCTCTCCTCCCCAGGTTACTTCTTGAGCTACGGATGTCACTGAAGGCTGACTCCCATCCCTGGATGCAGGGAGCTGCTCAGCTGAACTTCACATTCATCACTTAGTAGAAGTAAATGTTGCTTTATTTGTGGACACCCAATTTCCTTCCTTTGCAGCACTCCAACAACCATTCTTTTGTTTTAAATAGTTACAGACATCCCCTCTGGATGGCAGAACAAGGCAAAACAATTACTAGTTGTGGATTCACAAAACTGAACATCTTAAAATAGCAATGCATTGCTCACTCAGCTGTCTCCACAGTCCAGCTGAGCTGACAGGCTCTGTTAAGCTCTGCTCAGTTGTTTTATTTACAGGCTTTTGAGATGATTCTCTTGGTTGCTCTGGACTTTGCTAATAACCCTGCTGAAATAAATTATTTTGGAGCTGTTTTCCATTAACTCTATGAGATTCAGGCAGTGATCTGAGCAATTGAGAAGAATGGTGTGTTTAGTTTTATTTAACAGTAAGCTGGTACCTCAGTTTTCAGGTTCATTTAGAGTTGCATATCTATAGCAACTTTTTTGATTAAAATTCCAAATGTCACAGTTGTGATAGAAAAAAAGCATTAAAGAAATAAATGCAAAAAGTACTGGTTAAGGGAGGTGACCCTGATTTTACTCCTTTCAAACTAGGGCAATGCGTTAGTGCATTAACTGTGTGTAGACACTTATCATGGATCCATTACAACAGATCACCACTTTTTTTTTAAGGACTTCAGCTCTTGAGTACTTGGAGTTTAGACGGATGAAACTGTTATTTCTCACAAATGAATCAGATGCTTGACAGTCAGTTAAAACTTAATTTATGTGCAGGATATAGAGAGTGAATATGGCAGAATTCCAGATTTTTCCGTTAACTTATTCTGTGACTCCTGATGAGCGTCTCAGCCCCGAAAAGAGATGGGCTGCTGATGCAGACATAAGATAAACTCATCATTTTATGGGAGCTTCAATAAACTACCCTAGAGCATAATCATAGCAAAGCAAAAAATCACTTGCTTTAAGGAATTTTCTGGTAGCCCTTAGGGAGGGTATTAATAGAACTTCTCAAGCTTAACCTTGTTATAAGCCTGTAATGCAACCATTGTTTGTTCTTAAAAGTCAGGAGTTTTAAGAAGATTAATATGAAGACTAGCAGAGCTCAGCCTGAATCGGGCTTTATGGTGTTGTCAGTGTCTAGTTAATTCTTAGGTAAAAGTCACTTGTTTTGGTAAAGTGTGCATTAAACCTCAGCAGTAGTTTTAGTCAAGTATTTCTCCTTATGTAAAAAAACCTCAAAAAAGTAAAACTGTCTAAATTCTTTTGAGACCTGTATTAAAAGTTTACAGCAAATATGCTTTCTGTTCATCGTGGTGGTTTATTGTGTTTTACTTTTTTTTTGAAAATCAGAAATAACAAGTCTGTTTGATCTGGGCTGTGTTTGAAGTGCTCCTACCTCTGCAGGGTTTTTAGTTAGTTTTTAGAGTGGCAAGGTAGTCTCAGGGTGAAAAGGACTGTGAAATGCAAAGACTAGCAGACAGCATTGGGAGAAGGGAACAGTGCAGCAGGATGCCATGAGCTACTGGGCAAAAACTCACTGGATGTATTTTACTGAGGCAATTAACCTGTGCTCTTGCAGTGCACAGGACTTGCAAACATTCATAAGAATAGAAACTGAAATTAAGATAATTGTAGCAGGGAAATATAATTTACTTCAGATATTGAATAGAAATGAAGTTTACAAATGAAAAGTGCTGATGGATCGTTGATGTTGTTGCATCAATTTTATCTTTTTTTCCCCTAATTCTGATGCTGGGGAAGAGCAAGATGAACCACTGGGGTGCTTTTTGAGAGGTATGCAGTTAGCAGTTGTGAATCTCTTCTGCACAGGGAAGTTCTGCCAGGGCTTCCTCGCTGCAGCATTGTGTTGGTTCTTACAATGCAAGCCCAGACAGAGTGAGAAGGCTTTAGCAAATGAAGGATTGCTTTTGGCAGTGACTGTCCCTCACAGAACTTTCCTTGGCGTTTAAGAAAACAATATGACTGTGTGTGTGTCTTCCCTTGTTTATCCTATGTGTCTTCTGCTGGGTCCCATTAGCTTTTGCTGTAGAGCAGGTCCACACTGATATTTGTTATTAGTTCAAGTGATGTGTGCTTGTTTTTCTCTGCTAACAGATAAGAAACAAAAACCGAAACCCAGCTATCTGAAGATATCAGATATGACATGAAATAAATATTAATATTTTAATCAAAGTATTTTGTTATAACACTTCTAATGCTAAGCAGAGACATGTAGTTCAGAAAGCACGTGTTCATTTTTTTTCCTATTACCTTCAGCTCTGCATGGGGTGACAGGCACTAGCTTAGCTAACACATGTGGAATCCTACAAGTAAAGAAGGGTGAAAGACTTCTCTATAGGTGTAATTTTTTCTAAAAAAATTGTTTTTTTATTTCAGACTCCAACAATAGGTATCTTTCTAGAGTTCATGGGAAAAAAAAACAAACCCAAAACTGAGATGATGAAGTATGGAAGGAATTGTTTCACACTGCATGGTGAGAGCAGATGAGCATCTTAAGGTAGCTTCAGTTATTTCAAAAACTAAATATAGATTAAAAGGAAAGATGTATTTCTGTTTGGAATTCTGATGACTGTGGAAAACTAAATCTAGTCTGGGTGCTTTATTTTATGAAGATTTTTACAGGTGAATGTGTGAAACTGGGTGAACTGGGCTACGAAGATGTAGAGGGAGAGTTTTCTGTAACTGGCTCAGGAGAACCATGGTCAGAGATGAGAATTTTTTGAATAGCAGATTTCAGTTTCCTTCCTGTTCTGGCTTTGTTCCAGAGAGAGCTAAGTGTAATGTGAGGTCAGGTTTCCCTGCTTCCTTGTCCTGTGACTGAGAACAGCACCATCAGCAGTATCGAATTCTAGAAGCCAGCAGTTTTGGGTGTAAAAGCAGATTATGTTTTCAGTAGGTCTTTGGTTTTCCTCAGTGTTGCTTGGATGGTGGTGCAAAATAAGTTGTTCTCATCTGTGCTAAAACTTTCTGAAAAGTGAGATGAACTGGTCACATGTAGGTGCTCATGGGATCTCTCTGGGATACTGGAGTATTTCAGTGTTGCTTTCTGTAACACTTACAGCTATTCTTTACAGGCAGGGGTCTCGTAATAGCCAAGTTGCTGTTGTTTAGCTCAGTCTGTATTGATAAAGGCACTGACTTCTTGATTGTGGAAGAATTTTCATCCAGGAATTAGATGTAAGCTTTACAGTGGAGCCAAATTCAGTGGATTCAGCTCATTCTCAGAGTTTGTGCAGATTAGTATTTCTTTCAGCAGAACTGGTTTTCTTGTAGATGCAGCATCTGAGAAGCATGAGAACAATCCAAATCATAAGGATGCCAGAAAAAAGAGCAAATAGGTACTAAAAAACTTTTTTTTTTCTTTACCTGAAGATTACTCATTTTAAGTGTATTCCTCCTAACATTTGACGTATCATTCTAGCACAGTGGTCAGATGTTGTCAGTTTAATCTGTGATCAAAACTTTTCCACAAATGGGGGTAGAGATACTTGACATCATAATATATAAGGATGTTACTTTGGTTGTGAGTAAATATGCTGTACATCTTAGGTAGTCTGTATGAAATTCAAAATACTGCTGGAGATTTTCCTTTTTTTTAGAAGTATTGAACTTCCTGAATAACACTGACAACCTGTCTGATGCTACCTCATGGTTTTTAAGCAAAGTATTGCACATGGAAGAAGGGAAAGAATATTGGAATGGAGATGGAATGATGGAGAATCGTAAAGAAACCATAGCTATAAGATGCTATAGAAATTCTTTTGGCAATCTGAAAGAGTCACAAGAATTGTCATGAAAGATGTTTAAAAAGATTCTTCTTTCTAATAGTTATATTTTTTCATTTTTTGTTAAGATTTAATAGCAGTTATGAAACAGGAAGCCTCACAAAGGTTTGCTTAAAAATGCAGAGCTTGCTCTTCATGAATTGAAATTTTACATATCAATAAATCAAGAGAATTTATTTTGTTTAATTGCTGAGGCTGTTTATTTTTTTGATATGTAGTTGGCAAAAGCCAGTTACCTGCCATGTGTCCTACTGAAAATTAGCAGAGTTTTATTCCTTTTTTTATCTGAGCTAATCTTAGTATTTTATCCTGATCTTGAATTTGAGTTCTGGATTTGTAATGGATATGGTTTTCCCTGTGGCAGGAAAATTTTATACAAGTACACACTGTGATGACTTGTTGAAGAATCTTTTATGTGAGAACTCAAATAGTTGAATTTATACTGTTAATTAAATAAGCATCAACATAAATTGAGGAAAAACTTTGACAGAGTATTTTATAAATATTATTTACATGTTCAAGTATTGCATATTTTCACTCCAAAGAGTCAAAATGATAGTACTTTAGGTTAGGCACAAAGTTTGTAAAATTATTCAGCTATAAAAGTTAATATTTTTTCACAGAGGGAAGGGAGTTATAAGCTGGTGTTTGCCTTGCTAGTGTTTTGTCCCAGTGCAAATGAGTATGTACCCTCGTGCTTAACAATATTGAGGAGCTATCCATCGAAACTGGCTGTCCTCTCCTGCGAGTGACCCCCATGTGGGACCAGCAGGAATCTCTTCCTGCTGTTGCAAGCTGCAGCTGCTTTGAGAGGGCTCTGCTGAGCTGTAGGACAGAGCCTGTGGCTGGCTACAGCTGGTTGCTGCACCTCTTGGTTTGTTTGTATGGCTGGGATTTCTGGGGAAGAACTGAAGCCTCTTTTCAGGTGATGGCCTGTTGCTATAATGCATGTGAAACAGTAGCAGTGAGAGGTATTTTAGGTCAAAAAGTTGCCACTCCACAGCCCTTTTGTTTCATCTGTTGACGCCAGGGCACTGGTTCCAGTAAATGAGCTACATAGCTGAGAAGAGAGTGGTCACAATGGAGAATAGAGACACATGCACACGAGTGGTTCAATTGTTTACCTTTAAGAATGGTCTCTACCGTTCCCATTACGAGCTAGTATATGACAGGCAGTGTTATCCCACATCAGCACGTGTGCATGATGACTGAGATACCTTGGGTTTTTGGTTGCATTTGCTGAGGTGTCCCAGTGATTTCCACCATACGGAGCTAGATGGAGCTATAAGATCTTCTGTCAATAGGTACAGTGCTAGGGACTCTTCCAAGTTCTCAAGTTTCTGTGCTAGCTTTTGGGCTGCCTTTGTCTGTTGAAGAGTTATGAAGAATGAGCACATGTAACCCATGAATGCTTGGTAAGGGAAGAGGCACTGTTTAACCAAGGCCTGGTATGTAAGTGTACTGTGGCTGTAGCCAACCGCTGCCTTACTTGAAAGGCACAAATTTCATTTGAAACTTGCTCCTCTGGGCCATCAAGGTGCTATTAAAATTGTCAGCGGAGGTATCATGAAGACAGTCTGCTTAAGGCATCAGTGATACTGGAAAGGATCGTAAATGTGATAAAACCGGCAAATCTGCTGAAGATGTTGTAATCATAGAAGGGTTGGCGTAGCTTGCAGAATTGACTTCTGCACAGATATAGGGATGTGATAGCTAGTAGCCAATTTTTAGTAGTGCTTCAGTGTTTTAACTTCTGTTTTCCCCATTATTTTCTCCTTTTGTCATAACTGTGCTGTTGCTTTGTACTGCCAATGTACAATAGATAGGAAAAGAACATGAGGTGCTAAATTTTTTGTTTATTGTTCAAGTAAGAAGCCTGTGTATTGGTAAGATGGTTTAATAAAGGTCACCTTTGAAGTAGTTAATTACAATAAATTACTGTGTTGGATACTCTAGCAGGATTGCTCAGGTCCTTAGCTGTTAACATACGCTGATAATCATGATGGTGAGCACCACAATTTTTAAGTTTTCAAACACCACTGGAATCAATTAGGTATTTTATTAACTGCTCCAACTTTTCAAAATATTCACATTTTAATTTTTTAAAATTTTTCCTTCTATCTGGCTGTTATTTTGACTTTGCTGGGCACAGGCATGGGAACTACACAGGAACAGAAAAATACTTCCTGCATTCCAAATTTAGGAGGTTTGAATATTGCAAAAGATGCTATCTTGACAGGCCCAAGGGCTCAATTTCTGTCAGTAAAAACAGGCAGCACTCCAGGGAATGGTAGTGCAGTTACATCTTTTCCAGGTGATGCCTGTCACCTCTGAAGTGCCCACCTTGAATGAGGTGTCCCAGTCTCCAGTAGGTCTGCTGGCAGAGAACCATCAGCATTGGCATCTTTGTGTTTATGCTCGTCTGGAATATGAAATTGTCAGTTTCTTTCTAAGGAAGATAGGAATTAATTTTCTGGATTACCTCTTCTTGTTCCTGTATTTCTTAATTTTTGCCTAGTATCCACAGGAGTACAGTTTCTAATGATTTCCTCGCTGACACTGCTGCACTGTGGCATCATACTGCTTTTATTTTACGGGCATGAAATGCTGTTGAGGAAGTGAGGCTTGGAGTTGCATAGGACACTGTGTCACAGGACGCTGAACAAAAGCCAGCACTCTGGGGTCTTTTTTATATCCTGATCCTAATTGAGCAACTCTTTCTCTCTAGTTTTGGATCAAGGTATTTGTAATAATTTTTTAAGTACTGCTTGGTTTATGTCATAATGTACATAGTATTCATTACATATTTTCATTCTTCAGTGGAACCACAGTTCTTTTCATGTGTTCATATTCCATATTCTACTTTAAATAGATTAAAAAATAGATTTCTTAGATTTTTTTAACAAAATCTAACATCTTCAGTGTATGTTTCTTTTGCTTGATTTAGATTAGAGCTCTGCTGCAATTTTTTGCATAGGAGAAATTTCAGCTAGTACCATGTTTTCTCTTGTGTGAGTAAAAGCTGTTCAAGAAGCTCAGCTGTAAATTTCAACATGGTAGTATCTACAAGTGTGTTTTGAATTGCTTGATCCAAACCACAAATAAAACTTGAATTTTCTTTCACAGATGAGATTTTTAGTCAGTGTGTTGTAGCTCTGCTGGATGACCAGGTATGTGGATGACCAAGGGCCGCAGGGTACTTTGTCAATATATTTGTCTTGAATTGTTGAGAGAGAGAGACTGAGATCTCTGAAATGGATGGACACCATCTGCTGTTATTTAAAGTTCATGTCTGCTTCAAAATGTATTTACAGTGTTATCTTATTGGAACAAATGTTTGCATCCATGGGAGAGTGAGTGTTTTTCTATTTGCCTGTGTTAGAAGCCTAGTAAATTATGTACTTTGACAAATTTGCTGGAAGAGTTTGTCACTTTAGGCAGAGATCTTAACCCTAGTATTTAAAATGTGATGTATAAAGTAGATCATGTGGATTCCCTCATGGGCTTGTAACAAAGATAGCTAAAGGTATTCTTTCTTTATGATTATGAGGTATATAACTTTGTGCATGTGCTCAGGAAAATGCATCTTCCTTAGTAAGATTGGCCAAGCCCTTTGAACATGGCCAGCTGAATTTAACTGCCAGAGTCCCTATTTAAGCACCTTCTCTTGGGTTGTGAGCGAAGTGCAGCACAAAGCCACCTCTGTGTGTGAGATAAGGAAGGCCCAGCTTCTGCTCCGTTTTCTACCAGCAGAATCTGGGCAGATGTGTGGTTTGGCCACAAAATAAAAAGAGAGAGGCAATGAAACTGCATTTCCTTACCACTTCAGCAATATCCTAAATGGTACTTGACAGAGAGAAGGAGGAACATTACATCTGACATTTTATATAGGTGTGCATATTCTCTCTGGGTGTCCTGAAGCTTGTTTTTTTGCAAGCTCTCTTCATACTGAAGCAAAATTTATGATACAATGTCAGATAGCTTTCCAAGCTGCTTGGAGGAACACAGCTGGTCATTGCATTGTCTGAAAAAGCAGAAAGATTGAGATGCTGGTAAAGGCTTGTGGATAGGGTGGTATGTTAAGTGAGCAGTGGGTCTTGTAATGTCTATTGATGAAGGAAAATCATTGTATCATTTCAACAAGATACTTAAGCTTGTTTTTCTTTAAATACAAAGGCTAGAAAATAAGAAAATTTGAATTTGTTCATGGGCTATTTGTTTCCATTGTGGAAAAGAAATAATAGAGAACAGATAAAAATAGATAATCAGCGAAGTGATTTACTGCTGCATGAGTACTCCTAGATTAATGTAGTGATAATGTGCTGTCTAGAGCTGGGAAGATGCTCAGAAGAAGAGTTAATGATACTTTATTAATAGTTAGCTTTTATTTTGTGTACTCCTACTGTCAAGCTTCATTGTTACTGTGATTATTTGTGCTGTTTATTTCTTTTTGAGATGATGAAATCTGCTAATGTCTTTCTAATGCATGTGTGAGTGTACATCTCTGTCCTGCAAATGCTCTGTCTTAACTTCCATCCTTAGAAAATGTACTGTCACCTGGTCTTAAAGTTTTCTGTTTTCAGCAATTAATCTGTCTCTTGGCCTTGAGATTGATTTTTTTTTTGATTTTTTTTTCCCCCTTCCATGACTTCTGATGATATTATGAAAATAAGAAAGCATTGTCTTCATTTGCTTTGTAAATTTGCTGGTTGGTGGGAAGTACCCTCATGACTGGAAGCATTTCTCCAGATTGCAAAAAGTAACAAACTTCCTTTAAGTCAAAGCTGAAACTTTCATCTCCTAAAATGTGTCCCACAGCTGCAGTTTGGAGATAAGATCAATTATGGTGAGATATGCACAAATGTGTTTTGGGAGCTGGCAACTCTTTGAGTAAAAGCCTCGGTTCTGTCTCTTATGGTAGGTTTCAGTGAGAGGGAGAAACTGGGTGGGAATCTAAAAAGAACTTCCTATATTTGGTGAAATATCCTAAAAGGGAAATAAAAACTATTCAATAACATATAGGTTTTAAAATTTCAAATGTTGTCCCGTGTGATTATTAGGTTCTAGTTTTTTGTATATGAATGTTAGCAGTGTTAGATCCCATTTTTAGTGGCTGCATATTGTTTGAATGAATCTAAAAAATATTTTGTGGTTTCATTGCTTGCTTAAATCTTTTTTAAGGGCATTTAAGAGAGGTGAGTGAGCAGAGATCTGTGGGAATGGATCAACCAAGTTGCTTTAGGTAAGGAAACAGGTTTCTCCCTGCAGGATGTGTCTCGCACTGCAGAAGGAAGGATTACTGGCTTGTCACAGGGCTAGAAAGACCATCTGGTAGGTATCCAGGTATGCCAGTCAGTTGTCATTGATGAAATCCTGATAGGTTTACAATGTACTTCTGATGATCTGTGGGTATGTGTTGAAGAGTATCCCCTACTAATTTTTAAAAGATGGGAGATGAGAAATCTGCCTTGAGGCTGCTGTGCACCATGGGGCTCAGGAGCCTGAGCTCTGAAGCGTGGCTGTGGTGGGCTTCTTGGTTGCCAGTACCAGACGAGTTGGAGAAGGATCTCTGCCAGCCATATACAAAGGCCAGGCACAGTGCACGTTTAATTGGACACATACTGATGTGAGCTGGGATTTTGGTTTGCAGAGGGAGTGACAAGTCTGTCTGCTTGCAACACTCAGTTAAACTGCACAGTGTTTTCTTTGCCTTAATAGGAAAAGATGTGGTGGTTGTGTAACTATTTGGATGCATTTCACTTCTCATGTGGAGTAGAAAATCCCATCTGGAAAGAAATTCTTCTCCCTGTAGAAAGGAAGGGTGTGGGCTATTACCTCCCTTTACCAAACTGCTTTCTTTTCTGTATCATTTCCAGCTGAGACTTTTTTCCTTTTCTGATTGTCCCTGTTCTGCTTTATTACAGGGCATTCAAAATGGTCTAAAAATGAAGAGTGCTGTTCTTATACTGTGAGGGAGAGATTCGGGGGAGATTTTTTTAAATGCTTAATGTAGTTGTAGGACATCAGTGGAATTGGATCTTTTTTGCTTGTTTCCTTTGACTAGTAGCCTGTTACATGCAGTATTTTTGGAAGGCAGAAAAATTCATGTTTTATAACCAATGAGGTAAAATTCATCATTATTTTTCAGAAACTTATAGCTGTTGTGTAGCTGTGCAGCAATTACTTTCCTGTGGGCAAGTTATCTTTTTAAATAAATAAATAAATTTGCATAACTCTATAGGGAATAAGATAACTGATGTAATGATTACTTAGGAGCAGAGCCAGCATCCTGCAATTACTTTAAAGCACATGTGCTGCAGTGCCTCTCTGTATTGATATGCTTCTTGTGACATCCTTCTTCTGACACATTCAATTAATGTTTTATTATCATCTTCCTATTTAAAATACCCAGTGACTGAACTAGAAGCAAAGTAGTCTGTTCACTTACTTAACAAGAATGGTTTAGTGGTTTTTTTTCAACCCTACTTGTAAGTATCTCTGCTGCATGAGTTGACCTCATATCACTGCAAGTTATTGACTGTACTTATGCCTGTGGTTGGCTGAGAACAAACAGGTTGCAGCATTTCCTTCAGTGCAGAAAGCTCATGATGAGATAGATGGATGTGGTATTGATTAGGATTTTCAAATTTGTTGATTATCATCATCTGCATTCTCTATGCAGAGCATGTGGCAACTACCAATCCAGATCGGGGGCATTTCTTGTCTTCCCTTTGAACTCGCTTTGTTTAAGGTACTCCAAACGGGTGACAGTGCAACATATTTTGATAGATGCTTTATTTCCATGTGTATTGCATCACTTGCTTATTATCAGCTTTAAAGATGCCATTTTCTTCGTTTTTAAATTGTTATCTTATTCTCTTCCAAAGAGCTCTATGTCAGAAGGGAAAAAGATGATGAATCTGTAAAATTATGATGGAAAGTTTCCACCAGGTTTAGAACTATTGTGCCTATAAAAGGTTACCTTCTTTCTCAGAACACCTCTGCAGGGGGATCATGAGCAGTCAGTGCGCTCTGGCGACTGCTCTGGCTGTTGGGATCCGTAACCACTGGCACACTGGAAAACCACCGTCAGACTCTTGGTATCTCCACAGTGGCCTGAAGCAAGGCACAGATGAGGAACTGCAGCCAGATGTTTGTGAGAGTCAGCCTGTGCATGGCCACACCCAGGAACGAGTCCATGTGCCGTGCACATGGCCTGTGTGAGTGTGCTCAGAAGGGGGGACCTGGCTTGGGAAGGTGCCATGCACAGCATGTTTAGCAAAGGTGTTCATGTGTCTGTAGAGAAGGTGCTCACCTCAGCTTGCTGCTGAAAACTTTTTTCAGCTTGTTCAGTGAGTGGAGTTCACAATGAGAGCACTATGACAGTTCTGGTTCTGTGTTGTAGTTGTGGTAATTAATATTTAGCGTGGTATCTAGTAATTTTCAGCTCCAGTGCACTTTACAAACATTAATTAATTGTCACTGCACCCCTGTACAATAGGTAAATGCTTTCTTCAATGCTGTTTTTTAGAGCAGCCGGGAGCCCTGAGACTTGCAGGCTCACTGGGTCCCACTTGGTGATCTGTACTTTAATATTATGAAAAGTTCTTTCTTAAATTAGGGTTAGTTGTTATTAATTCTGGGTAAAAGCAAAACTGTCATTAGATTAGTTAGAAGGTAAGAGATTAAAACCAAATTATTTCACTTTTATTTTATTTATTCTTTAAATGCTTTGGTATCCTCAGCTTACACTGCAATGGTGGGAGAATTATTTGGAATAAACATGAGACTTTTCTATGGCAGTCTTGCCCTTGTCTTGTAAGAGTGCACTTACTTTGCTGTAGCTCCAGTCTTCATTAGTAACGCTGGGTGAGTATGTTGAGATCTGGCTTTGGAAATGCGTTGCCCTCTGCTGTGTCCTGCAGAACGTGAAGGTGCTCGGTGTGGGTGATCTATACGGATGAAGGAATGTGTGCGCTGCACTGGGTTTGTAAGTGCTGTGCCCCCACCCCCACTTTATGGGGTTTAATGGGAATAAAGCCATTCATGTGTAAGTCTGGCACACAGACCACTGTGGCTGTGTTTATAGCTGTTACCTTTGACTTTCCACTATGCTGGTCTCAAGTAGAACGTTTGACTGAAAACTTTCAGCTGCTACTGCAAAACTTTACCCTGCTAACTGTTTTTATTTAGAGCTGCTGACAACTCAGGAAAGCATTTGAAAAACATTTTGCTTACTGGAACAATTCTGCTGACGTATTTTTCTTCCTATCCTTTTATTACTAGCAAAATTTGCATGAAAACAGGTCTCTGTGTATTAAGAGTTCACAATCCTCAGCTTGACAGTGTAATTAGAGTGGCGTTAAACTTGCACAATGGAGCTGGAAGGGAATTTGCTTGATTTTCCTGTGAACCTGAAACTTCAGCCCCTGTTTAATCATCTTAAACCAAATTTGTGTTAATCCATGTTTTGGTATGTAACTGAGGCAAGCTTCAAAATGAAGCGTAGTGGACAGAGGAAGGCTTTGTATGCTGCAAAGCAAAACAGAAGGCTCATGAGAAAGTGCTCCCTCTGTCTCCCCCCAGCCTAATGGGAAATGTCAGGCTGTGCCCAGTTCTAGTCCTAAATGACTGAACCTAATCATCTCCATGGCCCTAATTAGGGTCCTGTGGTAAGCTGAGATATTAGGTGAGGAATAAGCAGCAGGAATAGATCAGCTCTTGAGCAGCAAATTCTTATATGCTCAAGTGATCAGTATTAAAAATAAAGGAGAGGGAAGAGTCAGAAACACACTGCTAAAATATAATCTGGAGTAGCAGAATTTTCATGCATTTATATTGATTTCTTACTAATTCTTTGTGTGAAGAATGTGGCTCCCTTAGCAGCCCAGGATTTTTATGGTTCCTACCTCCTTTACAGGCTTTTTTGTAGTATGTCTTGTCTATGTTTAGCTCTGGAGTTCACAGCAGACTTGTGTCCCTTCTTATTTTAAGAAACATGTATTAGATGGGGTGCAATTGGCTTTCATTAGTTCTTTATTGAAAAAATCAATGATTTCAGACATACATATTGTCTTCATCTGAATAGTTTCTCTATATTACTGCTTTTTCGAGATCTGGGGGTATTCTGGAGTGTTTTTTACTCCTCTGGCCCAAATGAATAGTGTCAGACCATAGTTTGTTGACTGCTCCAGCAATTTGGAAGCATTTAGGTAAAAAAGTTAAGACCACAGTCTAGGCTTTTTTAGATTAAAGTTTCTGTTGATGTGTTTTTAAGAAACCAAGGCTAGCTTTTGTAATTTCTGAATAATATTCTGGATTTTCATTGTCATATTGTATTCAGCTTAAGCAGTAACTGATTTTTTCAGGTTTTATGTTTGCTTAGAGGGTTTTTTTGGGAATATTATTCAGATGGAAGAAGTCTAGTGCTTTGAAATTAGTAATAATACTTTTGTAACAGCACTAATGTATGCTTACAAAAAATAGGTATTTTATTTTTTTGGAGTCAAATACTCAGTACAGTAAACATGTTAGATATTTATGGCTCTTGCTTATAGATGTAGGGCATTTTTAGTCTATGTTCTAGAATATCTTTCTTTTCTCCTTTTGCTACATTTAAAGGAGCCACTTTAGCATACACAGAACACAAGTCGTTCAGCGTTGGGTTTGTTCCCTGCGTTCCCTGGAACTTGAATGAGATACTGGCCAGCAAACCCCTTCTCTTTTCTGTGTGTTCATCGTAGCCCTGTCCTGAACGACCTCCTTGTGTGATGGAGTGTGCTGTCGGTTCTGGTCAGGTGGTGGATATACTGATCATCAGCTCAGAGAGGACTGAAGTGCGAGCCAGCACTACAGAGCAACCTGTCCTGGCATCCTGGTCAACAGTTCTCTCTGCTTGAAGAGACCAATCTGCTGGCATAGTAGCTCTGATGGTAGTTCTATAAGAAAAACACCCATCTGTCTTTATGGAAGACAGAAAAGTTATGGAAGTTTTTTGACTTATTCATGGAATAACCTATTTCTATCTCATTATGGGCTGGTAGGCTGTTAGTCCTCTGTGACTTGGACTGTTGGACTGTTCCAAGTGTGCCAGTGGTTAGAATTCACCCTGTTTTCATCAGGGAAACAGGATGTCAAAGTCTAGAAAACATTGTATAAATACTGATTTTATTACAAAGAACTCTTTTAGTTTGAAAGAAAAAAGCAAACAGAAAAACCTTTGAAAAGAACAATTTCTTAAAAAATATTATTAATTGATATTTCCACACATAGAAGAAAGTGATAAAGCTAGATCAGAGAGCATTCAAAAACAATTATATATTTACATTCCCTGTTATCTTTAGGAGTCCATTTTGGGACCATGGAAAGAAATTTTTGTAGGCTAGTTTTTCATTCTATATGTTAAGATGGAGTATGGCTTAAATAGACCTAGAAATGAACCGGAATGCTTTCAACAGCTCAGTAATATATAAAGTATGTTTCAATGATACAGTTTATATCTTGATTTGCTAGCTGTAAATGAGATTAATAGTGTTCTAGAAATAATGACTTCTGAAAGTTAAATTTCTTTGTTCAGGAACACTATAGTAGACAGTGATTAACTGTGAAAGAGTCTTGCTGTAATAAAAATTTGCAAAACTATAATGTTTATAAAGACATACTTTATTGCAAGGTTATCTCTGTATGTCTTTTGAGAAAGCTCTTTAAGGATTGACAAGGCAAATGGCTGTTAGTCAGTGTCCTGCTGTTACCCTAAGGCACTCTTGGGGAGTTCTCAAGTAGCTGTTCTCATTGTCTCTCAGAACTGCAGTGAGACCAGCAGTCTCATTTCTCATTCAAGGTTGTATTTGTCATAGTGTGCTGGATTATATTCTGATTGGATGGCCCCTAACAAAATTGTGCAGTGCTACTTGTGATTTGCTGGCAGCTCTGGGACACTCGCTTCCTATGGCAGTGGTGCTCCTGAGCACTAAAAATAAGAAAAAAGCAGTATTTAAGACCTATATATCAGCTTCATCTCCCTGCAGCTCCATTTGTTTGATTAGTATTATGGTGGTGTGACAGGGCAATATATCAGAAGTAATCGATCTGATTAGTGTGGAGATGATATAAACACAGATTGTATTGATGTTTAATAATATGGGCACCCAGGGTAAACATAGTTGTTGCATAGGCTGTGGGAAAGGTCTCTATAATGAATACAGCAAATACAGCAGATTTTTGAGCTAAGTTATTTTTCTGCCAAATTTCACAGCAAGTTATGGGTAGTTTGACTTTGCAGTGTTGAAGAGGGTGGTCAGATGGGTTGGCATAAATTGTTTTAATTGTTTTTTGAAATACACATCTTTTTCCCCAAGGCAGATCTGAATCCTGGTTTCATAGGCTGCCTTATGTTGAGTCAATTCCAACACTGTGGTAAAGATTGCATTATTATTATACATGAAAACAAACACTTCTTTCAATTTTGTTTTTGATAAAAAGGCTGCCTACATCTATTATTAAAATCTTGATCCCTGGGTAATTTGACTTGATGGTGAATTATTCCTTTTCTGAAACTTAACTTGGGAAGAGATGTAAGTAAGTGCAGTAAAAAGTGTTTTTGTTGGATTTTCCAGTGAATGGCTGGAAGGAAATTACCATGAATGAGGGAGCAGAATGCTGTATCAAAGTTTCATAAGGAAGAAAGTACTTAAATCAAACTTCCCCCACTTGAGAAACAATTGTTTGGCTGTATCTGTTTTAGTGCAGGCCCCTTGATTGCCTAAGGTGTGTCTTGAGGAGAGCTCCTAGGCTCAGCCCTTGTGAAAAGTTGGGTGTTGGTGCTGAGCTGTGATGTTCCCCCTGCCAGGGGCATTCCAGAATCTGAGCTGTGCCCCCTGGGCAGGGTGGGCTGTGCCCCTGGGCAGGGTGGGCTGTGCCTCTGAGCAGGGTGGGCTGTGCCCCTGGGCAGGGTGGGCTGTGCCCCTGGGCAGGGTGGGCTGTGCCCCTGGGCAGGGTGGGCTGTGCCTCTGAGCAGGGTGGGCTGTGCCTCTGAGCAGGGTGGGTTGTGCCTCTGAGCAGGGTGGGTTGCTGCTTCGCAGTTGGAGTTTCCTGGGCAATGCTGAGCTTAGAACCATTCTGCCTCTTTGGCAGCCTTTTGGAGCGGGCACTTAGTTTGGAAATATACTGCTGAAGACAAACTTGCACCTTTAAAGCAAAGCCCAACATGTCAATTACTTGCTTTCTCAGGTCAAATCCTGAGCTTGTCCCAACTAACAAGCTTCTGACAGTGCCTTGGCCCAGTGCTTTGCCTGCTCCCACCTGCATGGGCAGTGCTGGTGCCAGTGACCTGGCCTCGGTGTTTGGTGTGCTGGAAGACGTGCTCCCAAAGCTGGGCCTTCGCAGGAGGCACTAAGGATGATTTCTGACATGGCTCATTGTGTGACCATGGGGTCTGTTCTGTGTTACTCCTGGTGCAACCAGCAAACAAATAACCCACACAACTGATGTGGGCTAAAGCTTTGCTCTTACAAGACTGCAGTGAAGAGGAGGGGTGGGAGGAAGAAGCAGCAAGCAGCAAGTTCTACAGAACTAGCCCTAGAATCTGGATGAGGTTTTCTAAATTGATGGTTATATGCAAGATGGGGAAGAAAGATGTTCAAATCTAACAGTCACTTCAGACCTTTCTGGATGCAACATAATTTCAAATTAAATAAGCTTTCTTTTTAATGACTGATCTTTTTGTGTTCAAGGTCAAGAAGTGGAGCTTCTTAATTGTGAATTTTCCCCTTTTTATAGGCAAAGACATTGCGTGGTGAAGCAAAAAGGAATGGCTGTTACACTTTTCAGGCTATTATTTCCAGACTGAATTTGCTTGTTTAATCTGATCAGTTAAACAGAAAAGCGTTCTTCCTTGTCTGCCTGGTATGGTTCAGATATAGAAAAAACTCAAGTACTGTTGGGAATTTTCCATTTTTAATATGAAACATTTTGGATCGGATCACAACCTAATTTGTGCCAGCAGTCTGGTATCAAATTCAATTTGTGAAGAAGAGCAGTTGATTTTTCCACCTGCCTTAATATCATGGAATGTGTTTCATAAAATATGGAAAAATATGCACTGCCTTGCACCTGTTTACACATGCAGTAGTAACTGCTGATTGTAGGTATTGCTGGGTATTAATAATGTGACAGTACTGAATTTTCAATTTCATAGCAAAAGTATGAAAAGATGTGTATATACGCAAAGAAGTTCATCATTTGAATGAACTGAAAGTATTTTATTTCTAAAATTTAGACCCTGGGAGAAGAGTCTGTTCTTTCAACAACTGTTTCCTTTCTTTAGTCTCTGCAGAAGGAAAAATTAATTTCAAGATGGTCTGATTAGTCATGTGCCCTTATGGAGTTCCTGATATTGATGTGATTTGATGCTGTATTCCTCAGATACCAACTGCAGCTCTTACATGCTGCTTGAAAACTAGAAAACTTTGAGAAGTGGTTTTTCCAAGGTCTTGTATTCACTTCAGTTACATTTATGACAGTTTCCTTTTAAAAATATTGTTTATAACACATCAAAAGAAAGATTTAAACAGTATTTCAAAAATCTAGTTTTTACTTCTGTGTTTTGGTTTGGTTGGTTGTTTTTTTTTGTAGGCTGGAATGCAGGCTCAGATTCCAAAGCTGTTGTTTATTTGCATGTAGATCCTCTCATCTCCGAGCTCTTCAGCAGTAGTAGTAGCTACTGCAGTGGTGTCCTTGTCTTCTTTGGAAGTCAGATCAGCTCAGATGACAGAAACATCACCTGTTGAAGTCTAAAAATCTGTTTAAAGCTGTAGTCAGTGGGGTTCTTTTCAAATTGGTCTGTAGTGACCATCTTCAAAGGCAATGTGATGGTCTTGGGTTCTGTGATGTCAAAAGCTTGGAGGAGAGTGAGATGCATTTGTAATTTGCATCCCAGTTCAGTATTTACTAGGACATTAAGTGGTAGTTAAGTATGTCCCAACTCGTTTATGGTGCTGTGACCTTTCCACCAGTGTCTTTTTCCCAGGTGTTCCCCTTGAAGAAACTTGTTAAAACCCACGTATGGATTTTCCATGAAGGTAATTACATCAAGTGTGTTGTGTGTATTTTTAAAATCTTTTAAAATTTTATTTTAAAGCAACAGAATCTATGTCATAACATTGCAATTCACGAAATACTTTAAATAAAAGAATGGTTACAATGAAGAAAGTAAAACTGAAACTGAGAAGGACCATGAGAAACGTAAATGCTAAATTCTGTGAAGAAGAAATAATTGCACTTAGTGATAAATAAAGCTGGATTTTTCAATTCAGCAATATCATGAACATTTCTTAAAGGGGTTCTGTACCTTCCTGAAGTGAAAGTGTCTCCTTGCTTTGCTGTAATCATTTTTCAACATCACTGCCTGGTTTCAGTGTTATAAATCAGAAGAGGAGCCTTGTACTGACCGGTCCAGAGAGCAGTCTAAGAAGGTGCTCAGCCCTGGGCCTCGTCTCCAGACCAAGGGGATTTTGTTGGAGTGCTCGAAGCTGAGCATGTGTTTAGATGCCCTGGCAGTGATAAGTAACACTTGAGTCTGAGTCCAGGTTTTTTCATAGATCTCAGCACGTTGTTGTAAAACTGGGTGTGTGGTGTCTGAGTGCCTTTCCAATTTAGTCATCCTCCTAGCATTTGGCTGAGTGTTAAGACTGCATCCGTCCTTCTTGCATACTTTTTTTTCTGACTAAATGCTAGACTTGTGGTGCTGGAAGTGTGTAATTGTTCAGTGCTTACTTCTTCCTCCTTTCTTTAATTTGAGGATTTGTTTTGACAGCTAAAATTCTGGTGGTTTTCTGGTTGTCTGCTGCAGTAGAACCTATGAACAGATGCCAAAGCAGAATGTTTGTGTCCTCTTTTAAATAGTGAAAATTAAATTTCTCCATTAACTCACAGTTTCCACACCCAGATAATGATTTTGTTTTTTGTTTTTTTGGGTTTTTTTAAGTGGTTTTGTACCATCCCATGCCACAAGTTTTGGTCTGGTGGTTTAATGACTTGAAGCTAACATATTTAATATATTTTTATTTGCTGGGAAAGTATTTTAATTATTTAAAATATAGTTTTGATGCTTGATCTAATGCATATTCCATGTGTGTCTGAGATTTTTCTTCAGTTGGTACAATTAATCTTTGTTTCAGAGCAGATTTCTATTCTTTATTTATTAAAGAAGTATTAAAATACTCTGTACTTGAAATACTGGGTGTACGTTGCTTGCTGTAGATTTGTCACAGATTTTGTTGTCAGGGTAGCTTCTAAACCACCGTTTTCTTTATCTGTTTGCTTTCAAATAATTATGCTTGACCCCAAGTGCTAAAATCAAAATATGGGTGTGGGTTAACTTTTCTGCAGATCTGCTGCTGACTCTGCTCATTCTGCAGGTTCCCGTGCTGCCACCTCCTTTCTCAGCAAACCTTATACTGGTGTGCAGATTGATGATGTCAGAGTTGAGATGCTGTAATTCCTGGGGCGAATACCAGTGAGATGCCATATTTTGTGGGAGCTACCATATATTTTATGGAGATTAGGCTTTATTGAACCATTTAGATTTCAAAAACCAAATTTGCAGAAGCTGTAGGTTAAAAATGTGCCGGATTGTGTTAATTCTTTCTGGGCTGCCTTGAAGGGCTGCCTGTGGCTCCGGCACACAGGGCTGTGCTGGCAGGTGGGACATTGGCCGAGTGCTGGGGCTCATGGGCTGTGCATGGGCTAAATCCCCCAAGCTGGGCTTTCATTATTTTATCTGCCTTGGGTTTCTAGGGTATTTTGTTGTCTTTTTTTGTTTGGTTGGTTCTCTGTTTTCTTTTAGGTTTTTGTTGTTGTTTTTTTTAATCAGAAGTCTTACTGCTTCTTGTATTTAGCATGTAAACTGTTGTTATTGTTAAAAGCTCTGGGATTTATATCTAAAGGTGCACTTGTTTTTTTCAGTTCCAATGAAAATCAAGAAGACCTATTCAGATTTCAGTTTCTGTTTTGAGAAGTGATGATTTTTAAGACCCTGTTAACTTTTTATTTTAAACAGAGTTCTCACAGTCCACTAAGCAAATAACTTTCACCTTGTTATTGCAGGTTCAGTATTTGTTTCTGTAGAAACAGCTGTTGACAGGGTTTTTTAAACTCTTCCTAATTTCTCAATGTCCAGTGAATTCTAGAAGAACAAATTCCTGAAACCCTTGAAATCAGTAATCTGTGACAAAACAGAGATGTGTAGCTTTACCTAAGCAGTAGAGATTAGACAAATGTTGACTGATTGAGAAGTGACTTAATTTGCTGAAAATAGGTACGTAATACTTCCTTAGATGGTGAAGTGATTGATCTGCATTACAATATGTTGAGTATGTTTTTCAACAATTTCTAATTGACAGAAGACTGTTAGTACCAGTATGGGGTTTGATTTTGACAACTTAAAAATTTCAGGTGCTACATGTGATTTCTCAGCTGTGTTCCTAGTCTTTTAAATTTTATGTAAACCTGAAAATAACTGATGCTTTGGCCATTTTTTTTTTCCTGATAAATTATAATAAAGCTTTTTAGAGAGAGCTTGTACTTCAAAGATTTTTACAGTAATGGTTTTATTTTTTTTAAGTAACTAGTATTGTCTGCTAGGTCAGTATATGTTCTCATATAGACTTTTTAGCTCATTTGCAGTGAATGTTATAAGAAGTGTTGAAAATCGACTTATCCAAAGTTTGCAGGTGACCATGTGCCCTCAGGAGTGATTGATCTGCAGCTGCCTTCCCAAGCCGGTGGTTGTTGGTGAATTGTTCTTGTTGGTATTTAAGTTTTATGATAGCTGTGTTTGGATTAAGGGTAACTTTTGATAGATTTGTCTATTTAAAGTATTTTTAATATCTGAATGTGTTTGGAAAATATTTCTGTATTCCACATTTGTGAAGTGGAATTATTCTTAAGTTAATTTCTTTGCATTATATATTGGATCATTATCATTATGAAGATGTATCTGCTCAGGTGCTCCAAGTAGGTTAAAAAAATGGTTAAAAGTTTTGCTTCTTGTAAGATAAAGTGAACTTATTTTATGAAAAATTAATCAAAAATTTAATTATGTTTTTGGAGTATTCAAATTTACTTAAAAACAGCTTGTTTGACTTTTTCTGTCTTTATCTGATGCTTCTTTTTTACCCTTCTGTGGAACACTTGTTTTCAGTTGTTAACTGCTTCTCTGGAAACGAGACCTTTTCCTTCACTCCTAAGAAAACTTAGGGAAGGTGTTGTCCAATGGTAGAGTGAGATTGGAAGGCCCAAACAGAATCAGTTAACAGCAAAGTTGTGCTGCTTTTTGAATGCAGACTGACAAAAGCAGAGAAATTAAAAGCTGATGAAGAGCTGATGCTCTGCTCACAGTTGAAGGTATTTGACATGCTCACTGTAACGGAGAGTGGTGCAACATTGCTTTCTGCTTGAAGTTTAGATGCAACTTGGAAGGTGAAGATAGAGAGTCTTAACTTACAATTCCTTGTTGGTTTTGTTTGTTTGGTTACTGTTTGGTTTTTTTGGTTTTTTTTTTTTTTGTCAGCTAGTGTTTTACTGTTAAAGCTAAATATTTGGTTTGGCTGCTGTTTTATCAGTCCCTTTGTATAAATGTGATTTCAATGAGAAATACTTTTATCACAGTAATTTCTTAGCTAATACTGTATTAGATATAAAGAAATGTTTGCAAACCAGACAAGATAAACAATTTCCTTGTCATTAATTTTGTATTAGTGCATTTCTAAAATGAACTGTCACATTGCCTTTCTTCAGTAAAATAAATTCCAAGTTCTTTGCTGGAATAAAAATTTTAAGACATTTATATTGAAGGCCAAGTGATTAATCTGTGTGGGTCACCCTTGGTACCATAATGCTAGATGTGTAAGAATTGGGGAATATGGGAAAAACTTTATGCCTAATAGTGTGGGTTCTACAGAAAAAGATAGTACAGTGTTCATAGCCCACTGAGCCCACATTACATCCTAAACTTCTGGAGTACCAGGCATTTATTAGCCTACAGAGTTGCCCAAAGCTGGGATCATCTGTTTTGTTTAATCTTCCATGTAATCACCGGGGATTATGCTGAGTTACAGTTTCAGGTACACCTGTAGTCTCCCTGTTTGCTCTTTCCTGTTCCTCATCAGTGGCATCTATTTAAAATCATTGTGGCTGTAAGTGCTGAGAAGACATGAGGGAAGACATTGGGTGCAGTCAGTGATGGACAAAGATGGGTAAAAAGTGGTTCTTAGGGTGAACACAGAAAAATGTATTTTGAGTTAGGCTAGAGGTAAGGTTAAAGCTGTTTGGGGTCCTAGTGATGCCATTATTTATCTCTGCCCTCACTGGCCTTCCGACTACAGCTGCAGCTCAAGTGCACAGGAGCTTGGATGAGCATTTGTGCCACGGGGATGCTCTTCATGCCCTCTGACAGTGTCAGTGAGCAGCTCCAACCTGCAGCTCTACTTTGCTTCCCTGTGAGCAGCAAAGGTCTCGGACCCTCTGCAGAAAGTCACCTGCCAAGTGCTTTTATTTTCCCTCCTGTGGGCTGGCAGGTGTGAGATTGGCTTTGTATGACAATGGACTGTGCTGTGCTGCATCTTTGCTAGAGTGGTTTTGGCAAAACTCTGAAAAGCTGCAATTCCCAGCCATCTTTGATGTTGCCAGGTCCTCAAATGCCTCTGTAGGTCAGGACTAATTCCCCAAATGTTGCTGAATAGGCCAAATACTGCAGGACTGGGTGCTAGCCTGTGCCTAATGGACTAACAGAAATTTGTGGGTCTATAACATTTTCAGATTTAGGTATTTCAAAATACTTATGTGTTTGCTTAAGTTACTTGAACTTGTGGGTTAGAAATGTAAACAAGTTACTTAGACTGAAATTCAGTACTTCTTTGCAGTGCACTTTAATATCCATGGCTCTCTTGGAATTTGTAGACCAAATGCTTGTTCCAATAATGCTGTACTGTCCATGATCTGCTTCTTCTCTCAGCTGTATGGGTTAAAATTGCTCTCTTGCAAGAGTGCAGGTGAAAGGAAAATAGGAAAATGTTTCCAAAATCTGTCTTGATTGAGCAGCAAATGCTCAAAAAATATATTATAGCTGGGGATATTTTGTATTGTGACCAACTGCAAATTCTCAGTGACAGAGGCACTGCAATTATCTGGTCTATACTTTCTTGCAATTGCAGCTGGAGATGTCTTGAGAAGTTATTTTTTTAACATACTTGTTTAGTAAGGCATTTTGGTTTTTTTAGTGGTGTGCCTTAAAAGCAACAACACAAAAACTCTGCTCCAGAGTACAGGATAAGAAATTTAATCATAAGCCAGATTTTTATGGTGTGATTCTGAGTTGTAATATGACATTTTCATAGTGGAGCAGGTAGTGTCAAAATAAAAAGGTATTTATGCTTGAAAGTGTACTTCTAGCATGCTTTGAAGGGCAGTTAAATGGTGTAGAAATTGAGCTAGGCACCAAGTATTTCCTGTAACTTCTGCGTCACACAGAGGCATCAGGGGTTTTTTTCCCCTTTCTCCCTACTCTGGTTATGCCCTGAGTTCATGTAGGTCATGTAAACTTCTGTATTTACACATTTTTCATTACTCAGTGCTTGAAATTGGCTGAAATTTTGAAATTGGATATTAAAATTTTAGATGTAGCAATCATTTAATAACTGTGGGGTTTTTTATTTCTGGTTGTGTTGCAAGTATACATACGGTACAGCCTTTTAAATCATCTCTTTCAGAGCTTTGTAAAAAATCAGATATGAAGTAATTAAAAATTCATTTGAGGTCATGTTGTGAATTTGACCGATGAAAGGCTGAGTGGTCAGTTAATAAATGTTCTTGGGAAGCCTGACCTATGGCTTCCTCAGGGTCACTTTGTGGTCTCCTCTGGGCCTTGAGTGTTGGGATCATAAAGTACACAAACATTGTCTTTCTCAACAGGTTGAGTAAAATTTGGTGATGGAAAAGCAAAGCAGGCCAAAAATTGGCAGAGACCCTGAAGTATTGGCTGATCCTAAACCCCTACTCTTTGTACTCTTATATTAAAAATATAATTTCCATATGACAGTGTAGTAAATATGCCACTACAGGAATACTACAGGATTGGTTTGGTTTTGTTGTGGAGATACAGAACACTGGGAAAATAAATGGTTATTTCAATAACATGTAATTTTCACTGGGTCTCTGAATGTGAAAAGGTAGGAGACCAATTATGCCTCTAGTCCTGCTTAACTGTTTTTGTCTTAGGCATTTAAACCATGGCCATCTTTGCTTTCCTTATCTTCTTATGTAACTAGGATAAAGGCTGGGTTTGGAGGGCTGGTCCTTCAAACATAAGTGTTGCATACTTAAGTTTAGATGGGGGAAAAAAATCAGAATCTTGCAGAAATTCACAAGTAAGCCCCAGCTGGCCTTGCAACACTTAGAATCTGTGGATTTGCAACAGAAGGTGTCAAACAGTATGTATATGTGCATTGAATTGTATATACTGAATTGGGTACAAAGTACTTTGTAGACCAAAATGAAAATATTTTAGTAAAAATAATGCATATCAAAAAAAACATTGTACTGGTTTAGAGGTATGTGTTAAAGGTGTACAGAAGTCAAAACCTTGAGAGCTAATAATTTTATGAAAATAGGTTAATTTAATTGATTTTCCTCACAAGAAAGTATGTGTGATCAAGGATCTCACAGATTTCAAAATAGCCCTGTACCAGTACTAATTGTTTTTAACTGTGGAGGTGAGGACACAAGCTGCAACACTAGCATTAGTCACAAGGCTGGCAGAACTGCTGTGTGCCACAGACCCGGCTCTCTGTGCTGTGTCTGTTGGTTTAGAGGTGACACTTTCCTTCCTCATTCTTCCACCACTCCACATGTGGTGATAAAAATAAGTTACGTAGATTGAGCTACATTTGAGAGGGAGAAGGGGGTTTTTGGACTAAGCCATCAGTCCTAGTCGTAAATGAGAATGGACTGAAGTTCCAGCTCTGCCCCAGAACGTGTGCTGCCACAGACTTCTGGTGTGCTTGTCAGCAAAGACCTCGTCTGCCCTGGTCTGTCACTGCCCTGTAAGCTGGACACGTAGTTAATAGTGGGAGAATGCTGTTAGTGACTGGCTTGTCTTTTGATGTCAGCCACTGCAGTGGGCATTCAAAACTGATTTCTGGGGCTTAATGGCTGCCTGATCTCCTGGGGACCTTCTAGGCTACTGCAGAGTAAACGTCTAGCAAGTGGTAGGGGCAGCTCTTTTTGCTGGGTTTTGGAGCAATCTCTCCAGTATTCAGAGCTGTATATGAATAGACTGTACCCTGAATGCTTTGTGGCCAAGTTATGTGGCTCAGCATAGGTAAAACTTGAATAATCTAGAGTGATCAGTCAAATGTGAAATGCTGGGAGGTCAAAATCCAGCCTCTGCACTGGTGGTGGTAGTTCATCTTGCTGATGCTTTCATGGTGGTGATCCATCATGTTCTTTTAAGATATAGATAGGGGATTTTTTCATTATGAGGAAATTTATTATTTTCTGGTCTGGACTCACCTACTGGCAGTTGCCAGACACTGAAATACTCCTCTAAAAGACCATCTTCTGGTTATGACGGTGATCTCAGTAGAAAAATATCTCAGTAGAAAAAATTACTACATCCATATTGCTATTGAGGTATCAGCTGCTGTGTCTACCTGGGGATGATCCCAGGAGAACATCCTGGAAAGCACTGCAGAGACAGAGCTGCAGGATGTTGCAGAACTTGTTTCACCTGCAAAGGATTTCTAAGGCAGACTGGTGTTAATGGCCACACCAGGCAGCTGTTAGGAGGACATTGCCTCCTTCCAGTGCCTGTTCTTTCCCAAGGACCAGTCCTTTGTGTTTACTTCCACCTTTGCCCCGCTAGCTCTTCCGGATATCCTTTTGATAGACTATTAATCATTACATCTCTTGCATGTGAAAAATAAATTTTATTTTGTGTGGCCACTGTTTGATCTCAAGCCTTCCTGTTGTTTTAGCACTGTGTATCTCTAGTTAACACAGTAATCCCTGCTGTAATGTATCCTTGCATTAGTCACTCCTATCAAAGGCTTCATCCAGTGTGATTGAATGCAAGAAATTATTCTGTTAGCCTAAATACAAAAATCTGTTTTTCTTTTACCCCCTCTTTTGTTTTTTTCCACCCTCCATCCCACTGTGCGTTGTATAGGCTTTTTATTTATTCTTCCAGATTGACAAGATTATAAATGAGAGCTGCACACTGAAGCCTCTAATTTTTCATAAGTAAATGAATTAATTTATCATAGCTGTTGTGTTTTATTGCTGTCTCATTGCCAGACTGGCCAGCTTCTTTATTCCCCCTTTTACCTTCTAAATACTGAATCCATGTCATGGTGTTTGACAGCTTTCTGGTTCCCCTGTCAGATGCAATTTGGTGCTAATCACATTTTCTTTGCTTAGTGTCAGTGGTGCAGGCCATGCATAATATTCCTGTATGTCCACTTATTTACTTGAAACACAGCTGAAATGTCTTGGGCATTAATCTGATGAAGCTGCTACATTAGAATGCAAAAATGATGCTTGAGTAAGATAATGCGGTGTGGCAGATGTGCAGTAGATAACATTGAGGCTAAAGTAGTGATCTTTATCAAGCTCTGATGCATTTTATTTGTTGGTATTGCATACTTTTTCCTGAAAAAAGATTATAATCTGTTCTGGTTCATTAGAATGGTGTCACTTATGATTTAATTCCTTCTTTGTGATCAAACTATGAGAAACTACTTCTATTCTTCCCTCCACTCCCCATTTTTTAAATACAGGGTGTTTCTTATGGGGTTTTTGGTTTGTTTTTTTGGTTGGTTTGTTTGTTTTGTTCAACTCATGGGACACACTTCGTATGTGCTGGCTTTTAATGGGAGTGTTCAAGTCTTTCTGTTACTCATTTGGAATGTTTCAACTTCCCATTAAAACTGTTCATACATCTCTGCAGTTTTCAAAGCTCCTATTAACAGAGCCCTGAATATTTAAAATATCAGTAAGATCTAGTAGTCTTTTATTGAAAACTAGAGCATGATGTAGGTGTTCCTTAACTAACTCCTACAAAAGTAGGTAATTTTGCCTTAATTGTATTGACATTATGTTCCCTAGTTTGTTTGGTTTTTTTTTCCAGTTACCTGGTCATAGGTTTTTTGTTGGTATATCTTGAATTCCTTCTTTTCCAACAAAGAAAAGTGGATGTTTCTGGAAGACCTTGAAACTATAGGTCCCTATAGTGTGTATCAGGAATTTGGGGTTGTTAATATTTACCTACTGAATTACACATTTTCTTTGGTTTCTGCGTGTTTTTGTCTCCTCCGAAATCCTGCTATGTACTCCTCTGCTGCTGTATAGAAACAGTGATGATGGCTTGTGAAAGACCCAATGCTTTAGAGGCTGTTCAAATATATTCTCCCTTAGAGTGCATTTAAATATGAGATTTGGAAAAGGATGCAGTGTTGATTTGTCATAAAATGGATGAATTTTGAGAAATGTATGGTTTCTGAAAAGATTCAGACTAATGTATGCTTGTCAGCCACATAGACAAGGATTTTTTTTCTAGCAGCAGTGTCTACAGATGAGCCTTGCAGCTCAGAGTCTTTATTTTAGATTACATTTGGATGTTAGGAATAAGATCTTCTGTGGAGTGAATCAGCAGTTCTAAAATTTTCATCTCATGGTATGGGAATTCTGTTCCCACACAAAGAAATCTGAAGCTGGAAAACAAGCTTTATGGAGAGCATATGAATTCTGCTTAACAATATTTGCATGTCTCTGCAGACAGACTTTGTGCTCCCAATAAAGCACCTTTGCAAGTAATTAAAGTGCAAGTCATTACCTGGTGGGGGTTTCTAACAAAGTTATTTCATACAAAAGGCAGTTTTGTCTGTTCTGTGAGAGCTCTGGATTCTCAAAAACTGCAGCTTCACTTGAAACCCTGAATAAAGAATTCTGATTTCAGATACCTTTCTATTTATGTGAAATCTGCTTATGTTTGCTTGAAGCAGCATGGCTCATGATGTTGAAATTCTTTCCTTGAAAAAGAACAGGTTAAAATTCCTTTCTGCTTTTTGCAGTCAGAATGCTCACACTGACCTTCAGGGCTGTTGTGGCCTGGGGGATAACACAGGGAGTGGGACCTTCAGTTCTGAGATGATTCATTGGTTTTATGGCCAGTCGTGGGTAAGTGATTTGATGTAGCACATCAGTTCTTCTGTATTGAAAGTTCAAGACTTTGTGAAGTACTTGAGCTATTAACAGCAAATGTTAGTAAGGAAAAAAGATAATTTCATTTCATTTGCAAGAGTAGGCTGAACTCCAGGTTAGTCGTGGATATCGTGTATGATCACGGATAAATCAATTTCTTTGTGCATTTATGTCTCCTGGTGGAGTAGGAAGGATAATTCTGCTGTACTTCACAAGACTTCATGAAACATATATGTACCATACATGTATGTATACACACAGTGCACTTCTTGTATTTGGTTATTTTTGTGACCTTCTGTTGAGTGCATAGATAGTGTGCTGTCAGTAACAAATAAGCTTAGTGAAACCAGTGCAGTTTCCTGGACATTAGGGTTTAGGTGCTTCAGTTGAAATTAAGGAATTGTAATGTAACTTGCAATTTTTTTGTTCTTGCAAATGAAAAATGTTTAATAACATAAACACATCATTCACTGAGAATATGGGGAAGTTCTTCATACTGTCTTACACTTTTGGTAGGACATTAATTCAACATTATGGGGTTTTTAAAAATTATTGAATACCAATAGAAAATAATTCCTGTTTATTAGCAGAGCTGCTGGCTTTTTGCTCGTGTTCATTTTTAGAATCCTTCAACAGTATTTATATATGCTTTAAATTTCCTAAAACATTCCTTTATGTGGTCAAAGGCATCTGAATCTATATAATGATAGTGGAGATAGAACTGAGGATGGGATTTGTAGTATCTTAAAATAATTTGATCCCATTTAGGTAAAATTATAGGGCAGTTCATTGTGCTGCATTATATATTAGGGTGTGGATGTGATTTTTTTTATTTCTTTCACTTATATTTTGTTGTTTATTTGGAAATTACTGAAAGAATTCCAAAGTAAGATTGAAGTGAGTGTATTCAACCCTTAGCCTCTGTGCTGAGACTCCCTGTGGTGATGATTAATTGGTAATGTGAACATCTGTGAGGGAATATTGGAAGTGCCAGACTTTTCAGAGGGGCTGTGACTGGTTGGTAGGCTTCATGTTCATGTTAGGTGGAGGAAAGTATCCACAATACAGATAAGTCACTCGCTGTTAGTGACTCAGATGATTTAACTCATGCTTTTTAATAATGCCTAAGGGAATATTAGTTGTGTGACTTAGTGGATGTTTATGAAGCTCTGATCTTGTTGGATGTGCAGTACAACTTTGTGTATTTCTGTTGGTGTTTTGGGTGGCCTTGTTATGGGGAGATTTGTAGACCCATCAAGTTGGTCAACACATGTTGAAGATGAGAAAGAGTAATGGTATTGTCCTGCAGGAGTGAGTAGGGATATGACTAAAATAGACAAGTGCTCTCAATTTACATGATTTCTGCTTACATAGTACTGATCTGAGAATCTTGGACTCAGATTTCCAAAGAGAGAATGCAGGCTATGATGAAGATGTATCAGCCAGGATCCCCTTTTATTTGCTAATGTTTGTCTGGGTGTGTAGTGGCTGGGCTGGACAAATGCTGTTTGTATACCTGTGGCTGAGGTGTAGCTGTTTGCTGGGATCTCTCTCCTGTAGGAAGTGTCAGGCTGCTCTGGCTGTTCCCACTACCAGCACCACATGCCATCGTATGCAGTAGGGAGAAGCATGGGAAGGGAAGGGTGTGCCAGGTCTGGTGGCTGACAGTGTTCCAAGTGCCTGCTTGAGCTGGACTGTTCCATCTGCTGGCAGGCTCCTGGCTGGCACCTGCCACCTTGGTGCAGTTGAAACTGAAACATGCTGCTTATATGAAAAAAAACCCCTTTTTTCTTCTTTCCTCCAGACGTGCCATATTGTGGCTTTAAAAGAGCTTAAAGGAAATCATCTAGAGACTTCTAAAAATGAGTGGTTGCTTTCCAAAGCTAGCTAAAAATACCGGTATGCAGGAAACCCTGTCAAGGTTGTTTTTCAGGAACATGTACTTACATACCTGGTGTGAAATGAAAGTTGAAGCAGTGCTTGTTTGGTGCTCTTGGATATGGAAACTTCCTCAGAAAGGGTTAGGTGCGTAATCACATCAGCGGTTGTTGCCTCTTTTGTTCGCTTTTAATGCAGCTGCTAATGGATTCCGGTTTTTTTGTTGTTTTTTTCTTTTAACAAAACATCAGTTAATGTGAGAATTAATATCTGATAATGGGGAGCAAGAAATCTTTGAATGTTAATGGTATTATGTGTGCTCTCTTTACCCTTTTATATTTGCATTCTAATAGGATTGGAATATTTTAATGGCATTAAAAAAAATCTGTAAAGAGATTGAGTGTGGGTAAACCCTCAGCGATGCACTTTTGGATGAAAAATTTGGGTTGCTGATATATTTCACTGTCAGTGTAACTGTGTTGATTGCAGAAGGGAAAAAACTTTAATAGTTAGTGGGTTATGTCCTGAGATCCTGTTTCCTAACCATAGAATGAACTGCCTGAAGTCTAAAGTGATTGAAAAGTAAACAAAAGTGTATTTAAAGTAATTGGATTTCAATTAAATATATTTCTGTATTTATTTAAAAGAATCATTGATTTTCAGTGATTGATCGCCACTAAAATTGATTGATGTGCAATCAAATGTCTTTACATTAAATTTAACACTTCTTTAAAAGAGGAAAATGCATTATATGCATATTTATGCAATGATACTTAGCTTACATTTATTCAGAGTCTTAATTTTTGCATTTAGCTTAGGAAATGCTGAGTGACAGTTCTTATTTAGTAGACTGTTAATTCCTTCTTCATGGCTTGTGTCAAGCTAGTTTTAGTAACTGAAGTTCAATTAAAGCTGTGGAGAACTGAAATGAATTTTAGTTAAGAAAAAATGGGAAACATTCTGGATGTGTATTGGGAAGAGTTTTGAATTTAAAGCTAATGTATTGAATAGAAGCAGTTTGCAATTAATGCATAATAGACTGTGCAGCTGATAGAGTAGATGAGACCTGAAGGAATTTCGCAGGGTCTTGGAGTGAATGGAGCTCAGCTCTAGCATTCAGTTGTTTTTCAGTCTGTAAAAAAGTAAGACTAGTAAGTTTCCCAGACTTGCAGTGATCAGATAATTTTTTTTTTCATTTTGAATGTGATTCTTCTTGAGTTGAATTGCCTAGATAAACTGAAATTTGAATATACCCTTTGCCAAGAATTATCATCTACTGCTCTCAGGAGCTCGTCATTTTATCCCTTCAGAAAGCTTTAGTTTCATGAGGCTAGTTCTGTGCCTTCCCTCTTGTGAGTTTCTTTCAAATGTTGCACAGGAACATGCTTCTTGTGAGCAGTTCTTTGGAGGGTAGGAATTGACTGTGGAATCTTCATTTTTTTTGAAGTCTAATTTGCATTACCATACAGATGATGCAGCAGCCTACCTGTCTCATGCTGCCAAGTTGTGGTTGAAGTGTAGATCAGAAATTAGTATACAGTTAGAATCCTGGTGGAATGGGGTGGTATGTCCAAAGACTGATGCCTCAGATGAGGCAAGAGAGGCTTTAGTTTCCTGATATAGTGTGGAAGCACAGAATGAGAGAGGAGGCAAAAGTGTCCTCGTAATGTGTGATGACTTTGGACTGGAGCCCAGGGTAGAGGATGGAGCTGCGCTCCTTGCCTCTTTCCTGTACTAAAGCCCTGAAGACCAAGTGGCCAAAAACTAAGGAGTCATTAGTAGGCTACTGAAGAGGGAAGGATCCAGAAGACTTGGAAGCACAACTCTGCAGACGTCTTTTTGATTCCAAACTGTGCTATTCCCATGTAACCTAAGCAGCATGTATAGGAAAACGCAAAGAGCAAAAAAAAAAATCTTACCACAAATATGGTCAGAACTTCTGTTTCGAGTATGTATCCCTTGTCACATTTTTTATAATGTCTTTGTGTTTCACTTGTGTTAGCCAAACTGACTTAAAATTAATTCTAAGTTAAAATGTAGGGAAAAAAAAGTCTTTTATCTGCACGCAGTGTTCAGTTCTGTTTTGATATATCCCATGTAGTAGATATTTGGCAGATTTTACTTTGTCACGTAATGTCTTTGAAGAGTAGATGAATTTCTGTTGTTTTCTGTTTCTCAGCTTTTCTGAAATCCCTGAATCTCCATGCATGGGCTACATGGGGGATGTGCTTCTCCTGAGCATTGACCTTCTGGGGCAGGCTGTTAGAAATGCCATTCTGGCTTGGTGTCAGCGTTAGACCACGGAGCTCCCAGTGAGAACAGCCAAACTGAGCCTGGCCTTTGGGCACCAGGCTGCAGCATCAGCCTGTGTGGGGCCCTGATTTCACTTCTAGATTAAAGTACAACCTGGGAGAGAAAGGAGTGGCATTTTTTTGTGTTAAACATCTCTCTCCAATTTGTGTTGAAGTTAATAGTGGACATCCTGGGGTTTGCCAGCTGTGGCTCCCATTCATCACTAATGGAATATATTGTGTTTGGGTTTGGGCTTATATTTGTATGTTTGTAGGTATGGTTTTAGATTGGTTTCTTTTTTAAAGGCACATAGATCTTTAAATCAGAAGTAAAGGTACTTTCGGGGACCTATGAGAAGACCACTGTCAAGTTCTGCAGTGTGTGTGGGTGAATTGCTAATAAAAACCTATTTAACTTACATTGAATAGAAATCCCTGAGAGTTGATTTCAGCTAACTGAAAAAACACTTTTAGTCTCTTGGACAGAAAAGAATTTGACTGGAGGATAAGGATTCAAGGCAGAGTTAATATATTTGTTAACTTGTCTGGAATTTTTCTGTGTGGATTTTTTTCCCCCTTGGCTTTTCTAAAGCCTTAGAAACCTCAAAGAACAGTGTGCTGTATGAAAGTGGGGCTTACCTGGGGGGGACTGAATGCTCAGTGTGGCATAGCCACAGAAGAACAGAAAGCCATCAGCATGCAAGAACTGAGTCAGAGGAGCAGGAATGTCATTCTCATAATATGGCTTGGGTTTCTTTTCCCACACTGGAAGAAAAATGCTTAAAAAAGTCTTCCATAAAAGTTGACAAACAACTGAATCAATATTGTTAGCTTTTTCTATGAACTTAAATGTTCATGTATTTCAGACCCTTTGAATAATACTGGGTAAGAAGGTGATGTGGCAGTGAGGAAGGCAAATGTGTTTCTCCTGCGATTCCTTTCAAGCAGTAGCAGTAAAGCTACAAAAACAAGGTCTGGTGAGACCTTAGCCTGGATAGGTCAGGAAATAACCATGATCACTATTGTGGAGGTGCCTAAAATACTGAACTGTTGTTTGCCTTCAGTTTTGATGACTCTTTGTGATGTTCAAGACTTTGGAAGATGTAGGACAACTGAGAAATTTCGGGAGACTTTTCTATTAGCTGAAAGTATTTTACGCCTTTCCCATTGTGTTTATTAAGTAGTTTAGCTTGCTTTTGAAAGTGGAGCCTGGTATATCATTCACTTTGAGGGTTTTTATATAAAAGTGCTTTGCTTTATGAATATAATTTAATCATTTGTAATGAGGAGTGGAAAATGGATGAACAAGCTTCTCTCTGAAAAATCATGTTTGAAATTTCTGAGTAATGATCTGAATGGTCTGAAGTCATTCATTTCCAAGACATATCACCGTTTTGCAGAATATTCAAACTACCATAATCAAAATTAAACTATGCCCAAAGCATTAAGATTATTTTTTCCCAAAAAAGAAAGCTTTGAATCACATTAGTTCAGTAATTCGGAGTGATAGGACTCTGTTAATTGAATTCTACATCTTGACTAAAAGTATTCTTCAGTGTTTTTTATTATCTCATACCATTTTTTACTTTAATTAGGGTAGGTAAGAAACAATGCTCAGTATATTGCAATATATTCAGTATAACAAAAAAGTTCCCATTTCTTTCAAGGTTTTTCTTGCAGAAAATAGTCTTCTTAAGAAATGTTAAGATAATTTTAATCATTGCTTAGAGGTTAGACTTGCAGTCCACATTTTTATAGCAAAATGTAACACAAAACTTTTCATCAAGTAAATGTTCAGCAGTGTACTTAATAGGGTATTGAAATTCAGCCTTAGAAATGAGGTTTGTGTCAAAATCCATTTAATGAGCAATTATAATATCACTTACAGAATATATGCTTTGGTTTTACCTTTTGGATCCTATCCTGTTTTGGAAGGACAAGAACATTGCTGCTATTGTAATTTTTTGAGTGTTATTTTTTTCTTGTGCATTCTGTTTTAATAGGGTGTGTTCATATATGAATAACAAGGATCACTCCATGGGTAGTAGAAGGGTATTTATATGATGTCTTCTCGGCTTGCAAACACCTTTGTGTCCAGGACATGCACAACACACGTGTGTACGTATATAACTGCTATTAGCTTTGCAAATGCCATTTTGCTCAGTTGAATTCTGAATTTTAACGCTCAGAAAACCTTAAAAAGATGTTTTACTTTACCATGGATCTTGGACATTATGTCAACATTTAATTTGTTTACTAATAAATTAAGAAACTTATCTATGCAATTATGCTGTGGGCTGCTAATGTTAGGGTAAAAAAATGACTGAAATTTATAATATGTAGATCATTCTTTTAAGGAATATAATGAGCAAGGCAGCAGTAGAATGTCTGTTATGAACTGATTGCTGAAATGAGTAATTCTTATTGAAGGGTTTTCTGTTATTGCCAGGGATGTGACTATCTCTAGAAATGTTTCTTTTAGTTTCATTGTTTTCACAGTAATGGTGCATTACAGTGTCAAGTCAAAATAATTTTTTTCTAGCCCTTCTGTTCTGATAATTCATGTGGGAATATGTATTTGTGTTTGGAACCACTGTGCTGCTTCTAAAGTTCGTGAATATTTCACAATTTTGCCTGTTACTGATCTTCTGAGACTGCATAACTTTATAGGTTTCTTCTTCAGTTGGTGTAGTCTTCATAAACTAGTTTGTCTTTTTAAAAAAGAAAAAGAAAACAATTCTTCTGTGAGTGACAATGATTGACTTTGTAGCCTTCTATTAATGGCTATGGTGAAACAATGAATGTGTCCTCATGTTCCTCTGTCTCAAATTGTATGCATAAGAGCATCATGATGTTTAGGAGCTTTCTTTAGAGACATGATTGCTAGAGGTCAAGGTCAGCTGACTTCTACTACTGAAGCATACAGGGTCATAATGCTTCCGCAAATGAGGTCACTGTGTGAAAGGCAAAAGTATTTATTTTCTAGTTTTTTCAAAGGGCTGCGCATACTTTATTATAATACACTAGACAGTGGCTGTGAATACCATGTATTGACAGAATTAATAGCAAACGAGAAGAGACTGATAGCATTAGTTTATCATTAGGGACAGACCTTTCCTCATCAAGGTGACAACCAGTTTTGTAAGCTTACTTTTGCCTTTCTAGAGCCTGACATATAAACTGTCAGATACAGGGCAAATAATGCAGTCTCACTAAGCAAGGCATCAGTAGGAATAGGACTCTTGGCAGTTGTAAATACTGAAATGTTTTTCTGCACAGACAGAAACACAGTGTGAGAACTGCATGACGTGTGGCAACATCCCAAGATTTATCAAGCCTGTCTGTACTAATGGAAGTTGTTGTGTGTGCTGTGCTGTACAGATGGTTTTACACTTTCTGATGGGTTTTACAATTCAAGCATTTTTTGTGCTGCTTTTTTTTTTTTTCTACTTCCAAAGTTCCATTGCCCCATCCTGTAATGTCCTCTAAAAAGATCAAAGCTGTTTAAACCAAACAAACAGCTAATTCATATGCTGTCATTGAGTAATTGGGGCTGAAGCAAAAACATATTTTTACACATGATGTATATTGTCAAATCAATGAGAAAGAAAATTAGAAAGAGTGACTTGGTAGAATTTGTTCTAGGTTTGTCACAGGTTTGCATCTAAGGAAGCTAAATACACACTCAGGACTGTAGCCAAGGGAAGCAATTTCATCTGTTTGGCACTTGTGAGGCTACAGCTGGACTGTTGTATTTAGTTTTCATCCCCTTTGGTGCAAGAAAGACATATTTGAAGCCTGCTCAGCGCAGGATCACCATCAAGATGAGGGATTGAACATGAGACTTGGGGAGAAAGGGTAAATGAACTTCATAGGATAAGGGAGAGTGTAGAGAAGACTACACCCTACCTTCTTGGAAGTCCACAAGAAAAAAAGAGGTAATGGATATTAAATGGTCATGAGGAAGATTGTTAAGATGTGAGAGGCTCTTTGTTTACAGTACTAGGGTGGTCAAGCACTAAAACAGATACCCAGAGACTTGTGAAATATTCATTTGTGGAGATGCACAAAAATTCATTTGCCTCTGAGCAACCGGAGTCAACTTTAAGTTTGAGCCAAGTGCCAGTATGGCCCTACTTTGAGTGAAAAAGTGGACCAGTGACTTCCAGAGATCCCTTCCAACCTAAATTGTTCTGTGGGCCCTCATTAAACTGGAATCTGGAAAATATAAGAAGGTTGAAGTGCTTGATACAAATTGGTTTTTAACATAAATCATTGCCTAGACTATGGAGAGCCATTCAAATTCCTAAAAATTTTAGTTATGCCCTCTGGTCTTAGTTGAAGTGTAATGTCTCTTCACCATGGTTTACTGTGGTTTAAATTTCTGAAGATTTTCACAAGCCTGAATAATCCAAAAGTTATTTGAAGTTAGTTCAGGACTTGAAAAGCATCTGGGAAGGTGTGAGAAGACATTGATGCTGGAGAAGTCTGCTGAATGCTCGGCAAGGTGCCTGCTAAAATTAGGAGTGGGAATGCCTGTGCCGCAGTAGGAACTGGGAGCAGCTTGAGCGCTCCTCGTTTGGTTTCCCCTCTCTGCTTCAATTGACCGTGTGTGGCTGGGAGTGTCCAGAGTTACGGGGGGTTCTCTCAACAAACACGCTTGTTCTGTCAGGCCAGGCTTGTGTTGTTGTGTAACTAAGCAGTTAATTTAGTGTTGAAGTGGTATGCTAAGGTAAAATTCATATTATGAAGTTGCTATAATTCCTATCATGAGTGAACATTCATTGCTGCTTGTTCACAATATAGGAACTATGATGTCTCACTTCTAAGTATAGACGTATTTCATGGCACAGTAAAATTTTCCTTTTCAATGACTGATTCCAATAAGTGCATTTGACAAGCATGGTTCTAGTAAATAATGCAGTCTTTGGTATTAATTATCTACTTTTTTATAGTGCCATTTTAAATGGACTCTTCAAAATTAGCTCGTCTTCTGTAAAGTCCATATAGGTGAAAGTACTCAGTGTCAAGTTAAGCAGAAAGAAAATAATCGGTCTTGCATTCCACAGTCCTCCTTCAATTTGTTTTTTTCACTTGGAGAGAGGAAGAAAAAAAGCAAAGGGCATTTGTTATCTAGCAAAACTCAGTAGCTATTTCACATGAAAACATAATGAGTGTGACAGGCTACAAATAGAATTGAACATGAATCTTGTACAGAAGAAAGGAGAAATGTCCTTTGGTATATTTACTTCAATCAACCCTAATAAGGCTTGTTTTATGTGTTTTATGCATCCGCCATCATAATTATAAATCCTTGACATTTTAGCACTAGCATTTATATCTGCCAGGGAAGCTACCCAAAGTCAACCCTCAAGGAACGTCGGTATTGTACTATGGATCTCCATAACAGCTCTCAAGTAGTTACTAAGTGGCTTAAAAAATTACATCTCAGTCATGCTTGAAGGGCTCATCAAACTTTGCCACAAATATCAACGTTAAGTACCCAATCAGCTGCATTGTTTGAAGTACAGTCACATGTGCCCACAGAGGAATAGGTTGGACAGGAAGAAGAATTATAGAAGGGCTTATCAATCAGGTAATGGTTTGTTTTTTTCCATGACCTTTCAAAAAGTCCTTTTCCTTCTTTCTGAAATAGCTGAGTCTTGAGCTGGGCCTGGCATCTGCTAGGCATGCTGCTTCTCTTCCTGTTTAATATTTTTGTATTCATGGTAACTTTTCAGAGCAGGGGCTACCGGTGTTTGTGTGTGTGTAGTAGGATTCCGTTCTTGGCCGCTTTTGGACACTACCAAAAAAAAAATCTGAATAACAAGGATAGGAAAAGTGTCAGGTGGTCTTTGGGAAGACACTTTGGTGTATGTCGTTTTGGCATGTAGGTAAACAAGATAAGCTAATCACCGTAGCTTTCATGTAATATATCTGTAATTTGTTTTTGTCTGTAGGTGTGAAGGAAGGCTTGCCATATGGTGTGTATATTGGTATTTTTCCTTGACAGCCTTTATTTTAAGTTTAAGGAATTCCAAGGCATACTATTATGCAAGAATACAATTTCAAACACTCATCACTATATACCAGAAGAATACCTTGAAAGAATATTGAAGAAAGGTTGTAGAGCTCCAGGAAAGTTTTAAATTGAAAAATTAAATAACGCTTTCATCCATTTTGAGGTACCCTAATTACCTTAGTTCTGTGTTGCACTGTTACCAGGCTTTCATCTTTTAACCATTTGAACTGGATTCTTTCATAAGTAATATATAAAATCTGATTTTACATTAATTGGTTTGTGGAGTTCTGAAGGAACTTTCACAGTGTCTTTGTGAATACATTTTTTCTTTTTTTGGTTCAACATATGGTACACTTTACTCTGTCTTCTTGCCTTGATGTAAAGTCTTCTTGTCCCCTTGTGGGCATAAGTTAAAAGTATAACTCACTGAAATTCTGATTTTTAAAATTATTTTAAAATACTATTTTGAACGTTGCTGTGTTCTGGTATCAGTGCAGCCCATACGGAGATACTCTGCATCTTTCTATCTCTTTGTTATGTATGTGTAGGCGTAAATTCAAGATTAGTCCAGAGATCCCAAACTGAGGGACCAGAGAACAAGGTAATGTGGTCCTGTGGTGAGCATCAGTTTCTCCTGTAGCTGAAGCCATTGCTTCTCCTTATGCCATTAAGCTCAATGAAATAGTCACTGGGCTTTTCATCCACTCCTCCTTACAGCTCTTTGTTAAAATTCAGGTGCTTTCTGTGAAAAGTCTTTTACTAATGAACCCAAAAAAAGGGAGAATTTTTTAGCCACATTAATTTATGAGCAACTGAGAACCACTCTCACAAGAGCACTGGCCATCAGAAAAAAAGATAAGGTGAAAAAAAGTCTTTTTTCCTAAATGGGCATTTGAAATCATAGATGGAGAGTACCTGAACAGGAAACAAACATGTCTGGAATAAACCCACAATTTTATTGCCTTCAGTTGTCCCTAAGTAAGAGAAGAATCTAGATAAAGTGAATGTGGAAAAAAAAAAATTAAGAGGAAATATTTCCATCCAACTTGAACGAAAAATTTAATAGAAGTTGAGCATTTAATTGCTTTTTGTGGATTTGAGTATATAATTTCAGCTGTTGAAAATTGTATCTTTTCAATCATGTACCAGTGCTAGCCTGAGAACTTCTCTGTGATTTTATCCTGACAGTAATTGAAAGCTGATTAATTTAATTGCAAACAAGCTTGTATTTTGCCATTTCTTCCTTAGTACTTCATGTAAATGCCTGGTGTTTGGGGTCAGAAGGGAAGTAGTGGTGTCTATTTTCTAATTCAGTACAGAAAAGCTAGTAAAATATACAGGTTTTAACCTTATTAACAATAATCTTGTTGTCAAAAGTGTAGTTTGAAGAGAAATAATTATGAAACCTTTTATTTAAAATGGTGTATAGGGCAGTGTAAAGTCAGCTGTGTCTGACTTAACAAACAAGTTCCTTAAATCGCTGCTATTTGCTCAAAGGTGAAGATGCTTTTCTTTAGAATTCTGAAACTCCATGAAGTTATGTTTAATTAAGCTTAATTAGCAAGGAGTGAAACAAAACTGTTGCAGTATTAGTTTAGAAGGACTTCTTTTGCTGCCTCTTTTGTGTGGTGTCTCTCCACTCCCTGGAGGTGTGTGCCCTGTGCTGGATCTTAATCCAATGAGTGTGCTGGGGCATGGGGTCACGTAATTTGTACATAATCTTGTTTTACTTTTCTGCAAGCTTTGCAATTGAAATGTCAGTAAAGTATTGGAAGAACTGTGCCATAGGGCAGCATCCAAAGTTAAAATTTGGCTGTATCACCATGCCTTGTAATAAGGTACCACCAAAAATGCTAATAAAATGGAAGTGTTTGTCATTGCTGCGTTGTGTTGCGACTGTGTCAGTATTGGCAGAGAGAATTTAGTAATCAGAAATGATGGATTAGTACTAAATTTTGATAATTTATTGATTTTCTGTGTAACTAGTAGGATGTTAATAGATATTATTAATAACAGTAATAATGGTTGTAAAACTATTTCACTTATATAGAAATACCTTTCACAATAAATATTCATGCTCTTTAAATAACCTTTGAAAAAGAGATGCCTGACTACAGTAAGTGTACAAAATTGTACAAATTGATCAATTTACAAATGTCTGCAGTAATATTTCAATGTGTTAAGAAAACCCTAATCAGCCGATCTACTGAATTCTCAGTATTTGTAAATATTAAACTGGTAAAGAATAAACTAGTGTTGGAAGCTGTGGTGGTGTTTTATTGATATGTTTGTGGGGATTTCTTAATGCATCCTGAAATTCTTTTCAATCAGAAGATTTTGGCAGTCTGTTCCAATTAAAGAATTTTCCATACTGGAAATGAGAAGTCAATTATGAGAATTATTTTTGAGTAGTTAATTTACATAACCTTAATTGTATTAATTCCCTTTGAAAGGCTGAAACAGATATTTATAATACTTTGATTGATTAGCAGTGTATTTGTGTTAGAATTGCTACTGATAACTGTTAGAATAGCTGCTGCAACTGTGGTCCTGAGGAGTTCTCTCCCAAATAAACATTCTAGAAAAAGGCTTTTTATTTCACTAGGGAGGAAAGGCATCATATCTTTGCTACCTACACAGGCAGTAGTGTAGCATCTCCTTTCCACACTCTGTAAAAAAATGGGAGTTTAGATCATGTTACTTAATTACTGGTGTGTTCCATACTGTAAAGAATGATAGATTTTCCTTGTTTTGTTTTTTTTTTTAAATCTGTCAAAAGAGTGCCTGGGTGTAGACTAAGGATCTGTGGGTTTCTCTCAGAAGCCACTCACAGAATGTCAGCAGTAAGAGGGCTCCTGTTTTCAGGCAGGTGTTGTGCTGATGTGGTCTGGCTCAGGTGGAATCTTCCTCCAGCTGTTTGCCAGGCTGCATTGCAGGTGTTGGCTTGCAATTGTGCCCTGTCTGCTTGGGCTCAGAGTGTGGAAATAGAGTGCTGGTGTGGGTACAATTGGGAAGGGGCGTCGTGTTGTCATCTCTTCTCCTGCCTCTGCTGCAGGAGTTGGGAGGAGAGGAGCCAGCATGTCTCCATGTGCTGAACCTTCTTGTGGACAGGGACCTGGCAGGGACGCAAGGGGCAGAGCTGACAGAAGCATGGAATCACTTGTTTGTAATCCTTCCACAGAAGAAGATCTGGGGGCTTTATCTGAACTGGAGCACTGTGATTTCTGCCCCTCAACCTGCCAGAGCCCAGCTCATTTCTGAGCAGGTGTCGAGGAAGGAACTTGTAACCTCAGCTCTTGGGCAGTATCACCTAGTGCTAGGGCAGGTGCTTTAGGGACCCTCGGTAACATGAGGATATTGTCATTGCAATCAAAACTTTATTGTAGCCTGGACCCTCCGCAGGTGGCGTGGGCACCAGTGATGCCCCTGGCCTCTTGCAGGGCAGGGCCTCTGAATGCAGGACTCCCTCAGCCCTCAGGGGCAGCACCCGCTGACCTGTGTCCCTGCACAGGGGAAAGGAGCTGTGGGGACATGGTCACCCACCCTGGGTCAGTGACAGGTGCCTGTGGTGAGGAGCAGCAGCATTGCTGGGAATGCTGGGGAAAGGCTGTGCTGGCCCTGATTCAGTCAGCCTCTTGGGGCAGGTGGGTGGGTAAGGTGCCTGCCCTATCTCAGTGTTGGGAGTCTGGGACCTGACTTGCCTGTTAAAATAATTGTATATTATCCTTTCTGTACAAGATTCATTGGAACTTCAGAGGACCAGAGGAAAGATGTGGTGCTTAGAAACTGCAGTATGTACATGGCTGCTGCCCTGGTCTCTGCCTGTGACCATTGGAAAAAAACTTGCAGAAAACACATAGAAGTAGAGTAATTACAGCATCAGTTTGTCCTGGTTTGCGCTTATACTACTACATGTTTTGGAGGTTTCTGAGACTGAAGTAGTGCTTGTACGTATGTATTTAACTGTTCTTCTTGGTGTTTTCCATGACTTTGTCTAATTTTTTTTTAACCAAATCCTGCTTTTCATCTCCGCAACATCCCAGAGGAGTAAGCATAGAATATTCCAAAGTAATATAGCATTTAATATGATTTCTGTGGTGTGAAACCAAGTTTTGTTTGGTTGAGGAATTTGGTTGTTCCCATCAAATTACAACTGAGTTCCATGTATTCCATTCTACACTGTGGATGCTCAAATGAACTTTGTATCCTGCTATTACCTAAAGTGCTTTCAGTGCCCCAGTCCTACACAATCACCAATTTCCTCTTCATTAGTAACAGCCTCTTTTGCGGAAATTAAATTTCCACAGTTAAAGAGAGTGAGAAAGCAAACATTTTGGTGTACAATGCTGGTGGAACTTACTAAATCAGGATGAGCTGCCAGAATAGCAGGAACATGAATAGTCATTTTAGTAACAAATGAAAGATACAATAAGATGGGGGTTTTGATTTGTTTCTTCTTGGTACTGGGGAAAATTGCTGTGATCTGCTTGTATCTGGATCTCAGTCAGCCTTTTTGGCTATATGTAATTTTGGGACATAACGAATGCAGTGTGAACACTTGGGTACTTTACTATGCAGGAATAAACTACAAAGAGAGTTGTCCTTGTTACTGGAGTAAATCTTTTCTAGAGGATTTGGATAAGTAAAAAGCAAATTATGTATTGTAAAAACTTAGTTGTATGGCCATGGAAGGGAAACAGGCTCCACATGGAAAAAGAGAGCAAATTTTCTACCTAATTATTTAAAGGATTTTATGTGTCTCTGAAATGTGCCTTGGTAAATATGAGCTGACACATTTCTAGCAACCAAATTATAAATGAGTGGAAGACCTGAAAATGTCAGCTTCTTCCTTTTAGAAGCACTTTAGGATTTTTCTTTCCTTTTCCTTCATACATTCATTTCTTCCCTTGGGCAAATGAGTTTGTTTAAATGTTTGTTTCAGTATACTGTTTTTCATAGGATATAATTGTTGACAGTTCTTGGAAGTGTCAGAGGAGATTTGATGTACTAATATTTTTATAAGAGAGAGCATATGCAGACCTTAAAATAACAGAGAGAGAGAAAAAGTAGTAAATCAATCCTTTAAACTTGTTTCTGTGTATGTCTTGATGTTGCCTAACCAGTTGTGTGTGTTGTGGTATTTTTCATGATTAGCTGGGAAAACAGTAGGATAATCTGAAGGAGTTCAGAAAAGTAAAATAAATGAGCACCTTAGGCAAAGTGTTTGCCATTTAAATGGCACAAGAGCTATGTCATGTCAGGTGGTAGGGTAGGGAAAACACTTGAACTGCTGCTCTTACCTCCTCTGCTTTTGGAGGGGACTCTGGAGTGCTAAGCATCCCAGAGCTGAGAACATCATGTCCTCTATTTTGTTTTAATCATATTTTGGTTAGTTTTCCCAGAGGTGTGACATGCTTAACCGCTTTCCTGGAGCTTTAATACAATTTACACCCAGCCACGTGTGAGTCACTTCTTGATGAGGCTGCATAACCATAAAGTCTGATCACTTTATATTAATAGAGACCAAAAGGATGATCCTTTTGAAAGGCCAGGTTAACAGAGGCAAAAAAAAAAAAAAATCTGTTTTTTTTTAAATCATTTTCTTGGCCACATTGGTGTGACCTTGGACAGCAGACTTTGGAGCCTTCCCATGTGCCTGAAGTAGTGTAAAAGCCAGTGACTGAGTGACAATTTTCAGAAACATATACCTGGTCCAGGCTTGCAGGGCAGGATGGGAGGAAGGGTTGTGGTGGGTAGAGAAGAGCTGGGTGCATGTATGCTGTGCTAGACCAAGAAACGTTCATCCTTACAGAAACACAGGTTGGACAGCTAGGGAAGCCTCATGCTCTGTCATTGTGCTGGATGGATCTTGTCCTTGGAATGTAGTTATTATGTTCTTACAAATAAAATGTGCATCTGCTCGCTCAGTGCAGCTTCTGCGGTTGTGTTACCTTTGTACAGCATGTCAGTCAGTAGCTCTACATTTTAAAAAACTTAATAACACCCTCTACCCCCCAAGAATTAAATGCTGTTCTGTGTTTTTAAACATGCTCATCTGTAAGTGTTTTGAAATAAAGTAAAATGCTCACTAATGGTAGCATGCTAACTCTGGGAAATGTGTGTCAGCACAGGGCAGTGCTGAAGCATATACTTAAGTCATATTGAAGTCAATGCATCTAAACACAAATGTCTGTGCTTTCTGGAATCAGTGTGTTTGTTGTTTGCTGTTCTGAAATAAGATCATTATTATTTTTGTACTTTAAAGGAAGTATAAGTTTTTGGGTTTTTTTTACAGAGTGAAATTTGGAAATACTTTAAATATGCAAACTGCATTATCTTTTATTTTGATAGCTGATTGCCGTTTATGACGAACAAGAAGCTCCCCGTAAGACTGATGGCACCAATGGGAATTTGAAAGACAGAAATAGCCCAGACTCCTTTGAGACAGAGGTAGCGACTCAACTGGCTGCATTTCAGCCCATTGGTGAGATTGAAGTGACTCCTTCTGCCCTAAAACTGGGTATGTATATCTTAATAATATGTAATTATTATTACATATACCCTTAATAATGGGTATTTCATTTTGCTTTTTCTGTGTATGTCTGGAATCCGATTTTATATATTTAAAGATTTTATTTTTTTTTTTCATCCCAATGTTTTCCTTGCAGCTCAGTGAGGGGCCTTGAGGGGAAGCCATATGGGGAGTGCCTGAGGTCACTTGGTCTGTTCACCCTGGAAAAGGGGAGGCTGAAGGAGACCTCACTGTGGTTAGAGCTTTCTTGAGAGGGGACATGGAGGGCCAGGCACCGATCTCTCTGTTGATCAGTGACAGGACCCAAAGGAATAACATGAAGCTGAGTCAGGGGAGGTTTAAATTGGATATTAGAAAAAGGTTCTTCACCCAGAGGGTGGTTGGGAGCTTGAACAGGTTCCCCAGCACTAAGCCTGACAGAGTTCAAGAGGCATTTGAACAACTTTCTTTGGCACGTAGTGACTCCTGGGGATGTCCTATGCTGGTCCAGGAGTTGCTGACAATCCATCATGGTATTTTGAGAGCACACAAGATGAAACCTTTGCTAAGTATTTTCAAATACCACAGTCATTGAAAAAAAGTCAACTTTTTCTTTGAGGAACCTGGGTTCAATGAGTGTGAAACTGCTGTGTGCAAGTACTTTTACCAGTTACTAGAGCTAGAGCCCTGTTTTGGGTGTGGGAGGTGCGAAGAGGGATATGCTGGTTGCAAACAGTTCAGCTCTTTGCCTTTGAAGAAGTTGCACAACTGGGCCCATTTGCCTTTCTGACTTTCAAGTGAGCAGACTGTGATTAGGAAAGGCTGCTGCTTAATTCCCTCTTGCATCAGAGGCACTGCATTAACTGCTGCAACTCTGGTGTCCCGTGCTGAGTGTGCCTGGATGGCCAGGAGTTCAGACTGGTTTCCCATTATAAGCAGCTGGAGTCTTGTATGTTGCACCCAAAGCGGTTTGAAAAACTTTCTTGGATTGAGAGTAGGCCAAGCTGTCACCTAAATACTGGATCAGAAGCTTTCAAAACCAGATTGAAGGTGGGTGCTGTGACTGCCTGTAAAGCAAATGAATAATGCTCAGGGGGAGCCTGCTCTGCATCTCGCCAGTTCCCGTGGTCCCAGCTCACCCCACGTTCCTGAGTGCTGCTGGCAGTCTCCAAATGCTGGGCAATAACATCTGAGTATAAGCAGCTGGGGGAAGAGTAGGGGTACTATCTCTGGTTGTGCTACTCTCATGGAGTAGTCTGATTATAACTTGAGAAATGGAATGTCCACTTGTCTTTTTTAATTACATTTTTAAAGGAAAAGGCTCATTAATAAAAGCAGTGAGCTGAAATAAAATTTCAACTGAAGTTCTCTGGATAAAGCTGTGTAACTTAACTTCTAATCGAAGTCTGTGCTCATTTTTGTGCCTGCTGTAGAAAATTCTAAAATTCAAGCTGCACAAGAATTTTTAGAGTAAAATCTGTGTTAATGGATTGTATCTTTTTTTTTCTATATTCTGAAATAGAAAAATCTTTTCCAATATTTAATGACATACAGGAATTTCTCATAACTAAAAATCTTGAGACAAGACTTATTATTGACATAACTTGTATGTATCTGAGTTTTTTGGTAAGTGTGAGGTACGGAATAGCTTGTAGCTCAAGGTTTGGTGGTTAAAAGTTATGCCACTCCATTTATTGCATATTTTTAAATTGCACTATTACCACATTTTAGCATGTTTCAGAAAGTAGAGATTGTTCTCCAAATACCTCTGAGCACTATTTAAAAAAAAAAAAAAAGTGTTTTGTCTCACATACTGTTGTTATGTAAGTTGAGGATTGAAGAGAGGAGTACTTCAGCTTCACACAATTTTATGTAAATCAGTTAAGTGCTCAAGCTCTTGAGCTCATCAGTAAGCTACCACATAGTTAATTTCCTAGTATTTATGAAATCCTACTGTAGAGCATAAAGAAGATGAAATATAATGTGCAGAGAGCAGTTAGGGTTCTGTTTTGTTTTCATTGCAATGCTAACATATATTTGAAGTTTAAATGGTGCTTCTTAAAATAAGTGATCATAAATGTAGTGGGTTTGTCTTACCAGCTCTGCTTCATATTGATTTATTTTACAGGGTGAAAGATTTTCTACCTGTTAGTTATGTAACTTAGTTTTTACTCTGATGTGTTTATTCTCTTCTGGATTTTACATCATGGTTTACAATTCTTTTGACTTAATTTTTGCCTTTGTCTTTTGTGTACAAGTTCCTGGTCCTTAAATTATGTGGCTGTTTCCATTAGAGGCAAATTGAAAAAATAAATGAAGAAATAGAAGGACAATTTGGTTGCATCAATATCATTGATGCATGAACCACAGTAGTCTGGCTTCCTGTCTGATTATTGAATTGACTCCCACTTGCTAGCAGAAATAAATAATATTAATTTATAAAGCCATTCTTATTTTGGGAGCAAGGATGTGATTGAATATATATGTAGGAAAAGAGTGTTGCTATCCATGGTAGAGCTGTCCTTCAGGAACTGTCATGTAGTTACCTTTCCAAGTATTTTTCCAGAACACTTTTAGGAGGGAAATGCAGGGAATTCATTGTTATATGTATTGTCAGATTGTGGAACAATTTTGCCTGTTAATTTCTGTTGAATGTTTTATATTTTACAAAATCAGATCCATGGTTTTATGTAGAAACAATGTCTGGCTAATGATCTGCTTGTGAAATACTTATAGCTTAGTGCTTAATAAGCATGTGAAACTAAACACTGCTCTTGTCAGATGTGAGAGAGTTGCCACTGGCTTAGAACAGACACATGAGATACTGCCCTAAAACATTTCTTTTATAAATTGTATATGTGACCTAGTTAGGTTAACTGTATATTACACCAAATCTTAAAAGCCCTTCCTGTTTAGAAGAGATGGCAATAATTTTATGTTTTGGTATTTTTATTGTATGGCTACTTCTTTGAGGGTATTTTTTTGTTTGTTATTCCAGAATACTGATCAGCTTGACTGACTGAAATAATAGATTTTTCCATGATGCCATTGGTTACCCTTTATTTTTCCCTTTATCATCTATAACTCTGAAAGTGAGCCAGAATAAAAACAATCTTATATTTTACTGAAAAACTTAAATAACCTTATATTTTACATTGCTTTCATATATTGGCAGAATTTTAAAGCAAAAAAGTAAGTTTAATTTACTTGATATCAAATTACTTTCTTAGTATATATCTACTTTAAACATTTGAGAAATTTATTCAACTATTTGTTTTCTTTTCCCTGGAATAAATGCTACTCTACTTTTAAAGCTAGGTCTGTTCCCAAAGAGGTGCAATTGTGGGTACTTATATTTAATTTAAGAAAATTGCAGGAAGACTTCAAGTGTTCATGGACACGGTATCTTCTCTGTCCATAACATGAGGTGAGGTGCAGAAAGATTTAGGTGCCTCCCTCCCTGCCCCACATCACTGGATTATCAGGTTCTGATGCTGACAGTGTCTTTTAATAGTGAAAAAGCAAAAATCCCAATTTGACAGAATCTGTTCTTGGGAAAGAAAACATTTCATACTAGAATACAAATGGTATAAAGCACCTGCTAAGATAGATGACAAAATTCAGAGAAGCACACATCTGTTTAATGTGTACAGGCAGCTGTTTGAAACAGGGAAGAAGTTGTTATACTGATTTTGTTATTTCTGTGGATATGAGAGCATTGAGACAGTTGCTAAGATGGCAGCACAGCTTGTCTTGTATTACTGTTTCTTGTGAGCAGAATTTGGGCAGAGTACAATAATGATGTGGCCATGACAACAGTTTTCAAAGAATGATACAGGCAACTAAATGCTGAAATAGCTGATGTACATTTGAAAAATGTCTTTCAGGTAAACTTCAACATCTCTTACCCCAAATACCATTGCAAATTCTTCACCGCCTTTTTTTTTTTTTTTTACAATATTTCTTAATTATAAGCTGTGTATAGACAAAACCCTGCAATGAGCAGTGAAATCACAGTGTGTTGAATATTTTGTAGCTGCATGACTTCAGCCCATGGTGAGTGTAAGGTAACACACATCCCAGGGAAAGAGATTATGGCCCTCATAAACCATCCTGTAATTTTCTGTGCACCTGTAAGCCTGCCAATAGTGCTCCTGTTTTCCTTTTGCACCTCATCGTTTACTGTTGTTTTCTAGTGGTTTTCCCCACATGGTAGGTCGTAGAACAGGAAGGGGGGAGTTATTTTCATTATGTCAATTTGTTTTTTCCTTTTCATTCCATATGGGCAGGAAGGAGAGAGCACTAATTTATTTATGGAGGATTCCTTTTATGGACAAGTCACTCTGAGCTGGAAATGCCTTCATGGCTGGCTCAGTGTTTTGTTTGCTTCATTTGGTAAATGATGGTCGAGTACACACAAATTTAGTTATTGCTTTTGTTTTGCTTATTTCCTTGGTGTTAAGTAGTCAGGATTTTGCCTGGAGGAAGGCAGGCAGAATTCAAAGATAATTGTTGATTTTGAATACTAAGGTATGGAAAAAGTAAGGTGTAAAGTAGGCATCTCCATTATTATTATTATTATTATTATTATTATTATTATTATTATTATTATTATTATTATTATTATTATTATTATTATTTTATTTGGGGGGGGTTGGTTTTTCTTTATTCTTTTTTCCTTTATTTTGGAACTGATTTGAAGAGTCCTGAAGCTGTTTTCTGAGTACAGCCTGGAAGCAGAGACCATTAGATTACTTTGTTGGCTATTACAATAAAATTATGCTCTTAATCAATTGATACCTTTACTAGTGTAAACTAGTAACTTCATTTAAAGTTGAGATTAGATAAAGAAATAATTCCTTGTAACAGTTAGTGATAGCAGGTTAAAAAATTCTCTTGTAAACTACAGGAGTTAATGACTCCCTTTGCAAGCTTTCACTGTTGAATAGAGCAGTGTCTTGGTTTTCCCATTGAAAGATCCTACTTCAGTATTTCAAATTTTGCATGGCTTTGTTTTATAGAAAATCTCTGAGGTTTTCTCCTTTTATATGTACATCTGATCAGTGTTCTAGGCAAGTAGAAGACTTAGGTACAAATAATGCTTGGAATGACTGATTACAGTCTATCTCCTAAAATAAATTTACAAATGATTGTTGAATGCATGCAGGCATTTGTGCTTTTGAGCAGTCAGTTCTTTGGGTTCTGGACATTTAATGTAGTTCCTCCTCAGTGAACATTTTTTTCCCTGAAAAGAGAGATTTCTGGGAATGCTTCAATCCTCAGAAGGGCTAGTTAGTACAGGATAATAAGAGTAGTAGCCTAGAAGATTTTAATTTTCCATTTTTGATGCAGTTGGTGGTGTTCTGGCCATGTCTTTTTGACATTTGGGAAAGGTTACTTTGCACTTATACAGCATTGCCTTGAAGGTGCTTCAGACAGAGAATATACTCAATTAGCTTAATGTATTCCTGTGGTTTGGGTGTTTCTCTAGTTTAAATTCTGCTTCATTGGATTGTTTAAAACACTTACTTTGATTTGCCCCTATATGTTTGGGTTGCTAAGTCAGTCAGCAGAGGTGCTTGCATTGGCAGTGTCCTAGTTTGAAGTCTAAGGGAATTGAAGGGAAGGTTTCTTCCAGGAGTTTTTTGGAAGTTTCTGCCCTGATAGGCCTGACAGGGATTAAATTGTTACCTCCAGGGTACGGATGTTGACAATTTCTGTGTAACTTCAGAGCTCGGAAAGAATTACTTTTCTTTCTCATCCTCTTTGAAGTGGAAGCATTGTAAGTAGGCTTGGGGGCATTTTAAACAACATATATTTGATTAGTCCTCTTTCAAGTTGGAGTTGAGATAGTACAGATATGCAGACTGTGGTTTTAAATACAGAGGAAAGCACATTATTATGTATTTTTAAAATTTGTGAAAACATACAATGTGAAACTATTGATCTGATAAACCAAATATTGTTAATGCCTTATATATAGAATACAAGAGTAAGTAGGAAAGACACTTTTTCTTGCATAAAAGCCATCCTTTTCTTAATCTTTAAGTATCAGTTTATTGGCTGAGCATTCTGATGTTTATCAGTATGTGGAGTGTACTGCATTCAAGTAACAATTCTCTCCTGTAAGATTCTGGAAAAACTAACACTTTGAAATTGGTACATTTCAAAAGAAATGAATTATGGAAGAACATGCTGTTTTCTGTGGTTTGAGGGAGTACTGCTGATTTCCTTAAGGAAATATGGCTGTGTTCTCTTTTACTGCACTGGAGGGCTCCTCTCATAGTAATGATAGCAAGTGTTGTTCTCTTCTGTTTGCCATAGGTGTTGTGAGGATAAGACTGTACTTGATAGATTTTTCTCCTCTGTCACATCCAGTGTAATCTGCTTTAAAAGAATTGTGATGATCAATTCAAGTCTACTTGCATTTCCAAAACAAATGGTTTCTGTTCTCAGGCAAGCTAAAGGTTTGAAGATAACTTTTCATTTCAGTCAGAGGGAAAGTCTGGCATATTTTGACCTCATGACTTAAGCTTGGTCTTATTTAGTTGTCCTTGATTCATGGAAATGAGTTTTGCTTTATCTTTGTATTGCAGAAAAGAGTAGAGTAATGGTTTCTCTAAAGATGTATATAAAATTTCCATGTGATTTTCTTTCTTTGAGCTGCCTGTTTACAAAACAAGCCAGTCTTTCCTTCCTTTCACTGTACCCAGGAATTTAGTGCTATGGGTAGGTAATAAATTTATGTGCATAGTTTGTTACCAAAGTATCTCTTCTCTTTTTAATAGCCCTTCTGTCTCTGATTTCCCCAAAGATTGTACCTCATCAATTATTCTGCCTGTCTCTATTCCCTTTGCACTTCGTTTAATATGCCTTACTTTGGAGTAAGAGGGGTATCTTCATGAAAATATGTTAACCAGAGAGAAAAATATTTTTCTATCACAAGTTAGACACTTTGCGCAGTAGTTCTCTAGGTGAGATGTTGATTTCCAGCCTTTTATTGCCTTGGGGAAGGTTTTGGGGAAGGTAATGAATGGGACTTAAAATGATGGAATAAATTCCATTATAAAAGTCAACGGTGCTTTTTGACACACATTGTTTGATGTCAGTGCTTTTACTCAGATTTTGCCTGTTTTACAGATTTTGTGATGTTGCTGGTTTTGTTGGTATACCAGCATAGCTGGTTTGAGAGGTAGTATCTTTTTAAAAGACCAACCCACTTAGCTAAGTATTTGCAGCTGAAGGTTTTGAAAAGCTGTACTATGATATCATACTTCAAAACCATAGTGCAGTCTCTGTCAGTACCCTCTAGTGTGGAGTAAAACAGTGTGTCTGTTTATAATTCTCTACAGTACTCGTGGTGTATTAGCTCTGAGGCAATATGGCAAAATGTGTATTTCAGGTAGAAAATGAGCTTACTAAGCCTGGTTGATTGATTGTTAAAACAACTGGAATTTCAGCTAAAGGTTTCAAGGTACTGGATTAATAAGAAGTTCTTATTCAGTTTCTTCACCATGTAAAAACTCAAGTAGCAAACACAACTATTGTTCAACAAGTTGCAAAGCAAAACAACCCTATGCTGATTTTCTCATGAAGCATTTGACTAAACTATAAAATTTGATGTAACACACCGAAAGGTGATGAATTATAATAAGATTAGACAAATTTATGGGACATGGCTGATCAGTATCTTGAAATACAGTTGTCTAGATGCCACCATTTAGAAATACTTCAAAGGTTATTTTTTGCAAGCTGGTAGGAGACTACACTCTTAGGCTTTCTCCCTGAGTCTTTGCTACCACTGTTAGATTCGGGATACTGGGTGAGGTAGACCCAGTATAGCTCCTCTTATGTTCTTATTCCTTGCAACCTAATACAAAGTTTCACATTTGGGAGGTTTCACTATTTTATCTTTGAAAATTGTCAGGAACAAGATTGAAATTTAAGACTAAAAGAGTGTAAGAGACTAAATTTAAGACTAGTTTACCATGACCAGAATAGAAAATAGTAACATCTGCAAGAGTAAGATATCTCTGTTTATGGAAGTATCAAAACAGAAAAGATTGTTAATTTAAATTAGATTTGTAAAACACTGGTCATATTTAATTATTACAGAAATGTGTACTACTGCTGTAATTTGTGATCATTCTTTAAAATACAATTAAAATACTCAAAAAAATTACTTTGCAACTCTGCTGCTTGCAATAAAATGCTGCCAAAGTGATATTCAAGCTGTACAGTTTAGCTGCCAAAGTTTTAAAGAAAATTAAATCATTGAACCGTGGAAAAGTGACTGCATAAGCACCTGTAACTGATGTTAGCTGAAGTGCTAAACCAGCTTTTGGCAGCATGGCCTCTTCTGCAGGTGCGCAGAATATTTTCTTTGTGTCAGTTTATTCAACTAATACAGTTCATTAAGTATTTCATTTGAAGTTGAGAAATGGGCTGGGAATTGAAATAGAAGAAATACTTATTTTCACCTTTCAATCTGTGAATACAAATAAGGTGAGAGAGTCAAAGATCTATTAGTTTTAAAATCTTATAGGATATATTATCCTAAAATGATTTATTTAAATTCAGTAACTACAGGTAATATACTGCTTAAAACCCCAATGTGTTTAATAAGATGAATACTTCTTGCTGTGTTCAGCAAGCTGGATGACTAAGACAACTTGTGTTTGAAGTATATCTGGAGTTCAGTTTCTTCTGACATCTGAATGCCATTGGAAGGATATAAAGCTTTAAAAAATTACCAACTAAAGCAAAAACCTAAACAAAACCCCAAAATCTCAACCTCCCCCAAACAAACAATCAAAACCAAAACAAAACCCCCCTGTATTTATGTATGTAGGGAAGTTCTTATGTAGCAGAGCATTTTTGCTCCCCAAAATAATAATTGAAAAACGTAAGATGTTTGAAGTTGCTGTAACTTTTAATCTTGTGTCTAAAGATGTAAATTGTAGGATGTGCATCAGTCAGTAGATGAAAAATACAGAGATTCATGATGATGCTTCACTTGTACAAGAATAAGAGAAAGCCTGGCTCATCCTGGAAAGTGCTGCTTCTTTTTTGTAATAGCCAGTGTAATAGCCAGTTTCACAAAACTCTTGACCAGTCTGCACAGCAAGGGAAGGAGTTGCACATTTTGCTTGAGTTTGAGAGGGGGAAAAAAAAATCACAGCTGCCTGTTGTAGCTGATTTGCCCTTGCTCCAGGATTCTGCTCTAGCTCCTTCCCCTCTACCCAGTCTCTTCCATGGGGTACCTGTAGCCAGGATCCTTTGGAGCAGGGTTGAGGTATTCCCTGGACTCCAGTAAGTCTGGGTGCTCCCTGTCTGTCTGATGAGGAGCTGAAAATAGGAGCATTGTGTTGATAGCGCTGAGAAGATCCTGAAATTACTCTGCATGTGTTACAACTTTAAATGAAAGAAAAGAATAGCTGGTTAAGATCAAAACTCAAGTCCTGTCCTTCTTGAAGCTCTTTTGAGAAAAATGTTTAAATGGGAAGAAAGTAGCAGCATTATTTTTACATCCCCTGTTGAGGGATATGTCCTAGTGCCTTGAGAAGTGAGTAACTTCTTATCTTATGGGTGTGGATTTTGGTCCTGAAAACAGGATTTTTATGATTGAAATAATGTGTGTAAGTGATTCTTAGATGTCCATCTTTGAAACTGCAAAAGCTGTAAATGTAAACATTTTGTAGTTGTTTCACTAGGCCCTGTTCTAGTCTTAAAAACTGAGAGAGCAGTTCTTTTCCTTCATAACTGAAACCTGACAATGCTAGCACATGCAACCAGAGAAAATAATTTTTTTGAAAGAACTGGCACTGAAAAATATCACCCCAAAACAATATCTATTTAAAGCCATTCCTGTGTCTTACTTGCAGGCCATTGCTTTTGTTTTTCCTTGTAAGAAAAACTGCACCTCATGTGGAGTGATAGAGAAGTACTTTCTGCTGGGTTGATGTGTAAAAGACAACTCTTGCTGGAGCTGCTAGAACTTTAGCTGGAACTTTTTCACCTGCTTGAATGTTTAAGTCAATTGTCTTAACTGTTACACCATCCTAGTTCATTAATCTTCTGTCCATGGGAATTTAAGAAGTGCACTGTGCGCTTTGGGAAGCAGAGCTGTAGATTTGAAATTGTATCGATAGGTGCTATTATAAGCAATTTGAGTTAGCTTTAAACATAGAGGTCACATCATCATAGCACTGCATACTTCAAAAATAAAAAAGCTGTGCAGTACCATCACAAGGCAGGACATACAAGCACATGTCAGCTACATTTCAAGTATGTGGCAGAACCATTCCATGATGCCTCAGGTGGTGGCAAGCTATATATCTGAGGGTGACCAAATTTACACACACTGATTGCTCAGTGCTCTCAAAAAGTGCTGACTGGGAAGAACTGTCTGTATGCCTGTTAATGTGAAAATTGTCTGATGAAAAGGAGAACAATAAGGGCACATATTAATCTTTTATGTATTTAAATATAAATTAAAAGCTTGCTTGTAACTTTGTTTTCAGGGTCTGACCTGTTTCATGACAAGCTAAGTTTAAAACAATTTTGACTTCTTGCTGCAAATGGAAGTTGCTTATTTTTTGTTTGTTCAGAGCTCTTCTAGCCATGAAAATTGTCCATGATGAACTGCAATTCTACATTTGTGTGTATACGCATATAGTATTTAGGTGTTTTGTTTCAGCTGACTTGGAATGTTGTGATTTGCTCAGAAGGAGCTCTGAAAAAAATATTTGGAGGTATCTGCAAATAAGATAATAATTTGTCTGTCTGTCCAAACATGGTAATTTGGAAGCAGGCAGCAGAGTAATTGTCATTGGTATGGCCTTCAGCAGCTGATACTTTGATACACACTTGATGGACAGCTCTTTTCCCATCATAGTCAGCATTTTTATATTCAGGAGCAGAATTTTAATTATGGTGAAGTATTGTAAATCTCTTTTTGCCCACAATATTCTGTCCAAGTGTATCTTTAGTTCTGCACTGCAGTAATTCTTCCCTGATACCTAGAAAAACCAACCAACCTCAGAGAATGTTAGTTGTCAGTGATGCAGTAGCACAACAATACACCTGTGCTTGTGTTTCCTGTGTTCTTTGTTTTTCAGCTTACCTAAAAGTCATCTGAGAGTGTTTGCATCCAAAGCATTGCTAAAATTGATTTTTTAGAACATGATTTGACTGCATTATGGATGGCTCAGCCTGCCAAAAATTCTCATGGGTGATAAAGTCTGGTTGTCTTCAGCATTTTTCGGCAACCTACAACTTAAATCTCAAAGAATAAAGGGATTTCAGGCTGGAGATGGACTGTGCTTTCCTGAGTAAAGAGATGTAAGAGCAAATTAATGAAATTAAGGAAGGATAGGAATAATTTTTTGTGGTATTGGTCATATTAAGTGGTACTCAACTGTCTAAATGTAGGCCTGAAATCTGATGCCAGAAGTCAGCACCTGGAAACTGTAACATTTGGGGGGACCCCAGCAGGGGCAGCTGGAGCTCCAGGGTTCCCCATACCATATTCAGGTCCTGAAATCCAGACCTTGCATTGTTTACCTGCAGTTGCACAGTATTCTTAAATGCATCACTTGTTTGTCAGGCCCCTCCTAGCCTGATTTTTGCACTGCCAGGAGGCTTCAGTGAGGCAGAGCACATTCTTGGTCATGGTAGGTGTTAATGTCTATGCACAGCTTTTTGGTGAAATTGAAATAACTAGCAAAACAAACTAGGACAATCGGGTTACATGTGGTATGGAGGTGTTTCTTCTGCCATTGTGTTGATGAAAATTTTCACTTTTTAATTGTACACAAATGGCAGAAATCTCTCTTCTGGCTCTTTTTTCTTCCCTAATGCAACCAATTTAAATCTAAGTGTGGTTTCTACCATATGCTTGTCTCAACCATATTTGCAGTTAAAAAAATATTTCCAAAACATAAGAGTTCAGGGAAAATACACTGTTAACCATGAGTCTGTGTAGCTACTAATTTTTGAGGGTGATGTTAGCAAAAAGAAAAGATTGATGTACATTGGTTGAAACTAAGTGATAGACTTTAAGCATGGAAAACAGTAAGACTTTATCAGCTTTGTCTAAGAGTATGTGTTGTGAATAAGGCTGACGTGCTTAAAAGGTGCTATGGTACTATAATAAAAGGTACTCTGCAAATTTTTAAAGTATGGGAAGTGCACTCTGAAGTGATTGAAGTTAAAGGCAGTCATTATGACAAAAATTTTGGACATGTGTTTCAGTTTCTGTTGTCTGCAAGCTTCTGATGCAGTGCTGCAAGATGAGGATAACTATTTTTTAAAACTGAGTTCCTAAGTTTAAAATACAAAGTGCTACTCTGGAACAAAATAGTAGTGCTTATTAAAAAACATGTTTCTATGATCAACTTAGTATGCAGGAAGGAGTTTCTCTCTCTCATCATTCAGGGAAAGATGGATTTTGTGTTTGAACTTACATTGGTTGTTATAAATGTTCAGCACAAATGTAAGAGCGTGAGTAGAATAGCATAGAAACACAGCATGACTAAAGGAAAGCTGTAAGGAAAAAGGCAGCATTCCATTTCCTGACAGAAGAAAACAGATGACAGAATCTCTTAAGAAAATGTGCGTAATTTTCTACAGCACTACAGTCTATAATAAACAGTATTGCTGATGGTTTTTCAGTACATTTTGTTCATGGCTGAGGAAGATGGGGATGAACAAATGCAAGGTATGTATGGATAGTGGACATGGTCCAGCTCCTGGGTCTGGTTGAATCTGGGGCAGTAGATGTGGGGAGGCTTCTCTTTGGGAATGTAAGGGAATGTGCCTGCTTTCAAGAGACCTGAGTGTGCAGTGCAGAGGAGGTGGGGAAAGGCTGGAAAAAGAAAGGAGCCCGTGGGAGAGGGCAGGCTGGAGCGCGTGGAGTGGCATGGAATGTGTTGTTATGGCAGGGAGCAGCCCCAAGCCACAGAGGAGATGAGGGGAGATGGAGCAGAGGTTGTTAGCTCCAGGAGCTGCTGAGAATTGCTGTCTCATGCAAGGGAGTAAGGGACTCTCCTGCAAAGGAGGGCAGTACAGCTTCTTCTCATCTCTTTCATCTAATCGTCCTCTTTGCTGTGGATTTTCTCCTATTAACAAGCACATTTTGGTTCAGTTTCTTTGTCTAATAAAAGGTTCATTTTGTGTTTTTGTGGTGTGCACATGTAAAACAATAAGGGCCAGAGGGACCATTTTGTATTATTTTAGCTAAAGACTACAGCTGACATGTTTCACAGAGATGTTATGACATGTGATATTTCTGTACAAGCAGTTATGTTACATGTCTGCAAATACATTTTAAAAATTAAGAAAATTGACTCTGATTCTCTCTTTAAGTAAAAAATTATCTGTAGGACCCTAAAATTTACAACATACTGGGAGAAAAGAGAAAACATTGTATATAATAGCCAAAAAGTCCAGTTGTCTGTCTTCAATTTGGGAAGCATTCCAGATGAGCACCATAAATTTCATTGCTTCATGGCAATAAGCAAAAATTTGCAGGAATAGAAAGAAAGAAAATAGCTGCAAGGCCATCTTCCCGAACCGGAGAATGGTATTTGCTATAATCCTGCTGTTCCTGCAGACTTTGGTTTCAAAGTTTAGACAGTTGTAAATTTTGTTTCAGTTTCTTTGGAAAACACTGACAAAAAGCAAGTGAAAGGAGATCTTCAGAACTGAGGATGGAGAATGTAGGAAGAAGAAGGATCTTGAAGCAATCAATACAGAGAGCAGACAGAAGTGCTGAAGTGGTGTGGTACAGGAGACCTCTTCTTTCACCAGCTCTGTAGCTGCTGGAAGGCCCTGGAACAAGCAGGGGTCTTTTCTCCCAGCAGTCACAGGGTTGGGAGCCTTCATCTTTCTCTCAGCCAGAGGCATGAGGAAGAAATGAAGGAAGTTAGTTATAGAAGACAGCTCAGGGAAAAAGAAGAAATCTAATTTCAGAGTGTTGGCTTTGGGAGGAGGATAAGCTCATTATAAATGATCTGTTTGTGTGGGGTCACTCATCTCCCTCCGTTCCCATCTTTGACCTCTTAAGTTGACTGGGGAATTTTTTGTACCCTCTTTGAGTTACAAAGTGGATTTTTTTTGAGTGGATTTCTCACCTTGGAAAAAGGAGGACAGAAATGAGGAAAGAGGCTGGAATGATGACTTTGAAGAGGGTAAGGAACAGTATGCTCATTGAGTTGTGCAAGTTTTACCAATAAAAGTAGCCGTGCAAATGGTTTTCCATAGTTCTTTGTAGTTTTTTGTGTCAAAAGGAGTTGGACACTAAATTGTGTTGAATCATAAAAAATATTTCAGCATCTGTTTTCAAACTGTTATATTCAAGAGAGACAAAAAAATTGGATACAGGCCACCAGAAACTTTAGTGATACACAGAAAAAAATATTTTAAGGTGATCTTAAAGAAGGGAGTAACTTGTATTTAGCTTTTGTACATCTTCTTGCCAGATATGCCTAGAGGGGAAACAAATTTCTCCTCAGCTTCATATGAAGAACAAGAAGATTTGGGTGGAGAGATTTGGTTCATTTTGACCTGTTGACACCTTTGGAAAATCACACCAAATTTGGTGATCAATCCCTTTCTACCCAACTTCTTTGTAAAAACATGCATAGCTCTTGGTACAAAGATGATAATCACTTGGCAATAAAAACAGTATTCACCTGCTGATGTTTAAGCATTCCCTTAATACTGGGACACAAATTTAAGTCTTCTGCTTTTCTTACTGATTTCCTGCAGAAGTGTGCATAGAAGAGATTACCTGCATATAAAAACTTGCTCACCGTGGAGAAGGGTTAAGAACATTAGGTTCTCTGGTTGCCCCTCATCAGGTGCTGGTATTTATTCCTGCTATATTGAGAAAGTTGTGCTGAAAGTGAATGTGGTAGTGTCACTCCAGCTATGTTAGCATCTAACAAGAAAACCGTTGCATGTTCAAACTTCTTTTTTAGATCTAATAATTATGGCTGCTATCAGCCCCAGCCACTGTACTTAGTGTTATAACTGACAGCTATAATCTTAATTTCTCTCACTTAATGGTGCATGTGGTCGCAGATACATGCAACTAGTCATTTGTTTTTCTGAGGAGGTGCCTTTTTCTCCTGTTTGTCAGCAGTTTTCACCTAATTTAGGTAGCTTATGGATGGAGATCTATTACATTGGTGTGTAAAAATTTTATAATTTCTTTAGCTAAGTAAATCTGAAACGATACAACCCTATCAAATCTAGTAATTTAACAGGTGAATATTACCACAGATAGACTTATATTTGGGTGCTGCACACTTTTCTTATTTAACCACATGAAGCTTTCCATTGTGCTAATGTAGTATCCCCGAACCTTTAAATTCTGTTTTATCTCGCAGGCACACCGCTTCTGGTACGGAGGAGCAGTGATCCAGCTTTGGGTGCACCTGATGACTTCCCAAGTGCTTCTCATCCCAGTGACTATGGCCTCAAGCATGTCGTGGCAGTAGGTGTCATGTGACTCACCTCTTGCTTAAGACCGAAACGTTTCTTTCCTGTTGGAGTATAATAGTTTTATAAGCTCCATATGTATTTGGATCTATAACCAAATGCACCACACTTATTTTCTGTAAAGTAGAGAATTTCCTCTGGAAAAATAGTTTAGGTGATACAATCAATTAACAGTGGTTCTATAAGAGATTTACATAAAGCTTAGTGGTGTCATAAGGCATTGGAATATGAACTGAACTTTCAGCAGTTATTTATTTGTTCAGTATCATGTTTTGCAGTTTGTCATTGTTTCTTTGCCCTTGCACCCTTTTTCACTTGTCTTGTTTTCTAAGGGCATTTCTGTCATCTTTGGTACCCTGCTGCTATCCTACATGGTCTCTGTCTCACTTCTCTGTTTGACCTGACTCTTCCCTTTCGAGGACAAATTTGTTTTCAATATAGTTATTCCTAAGTTCTATTGCAAGGCCACAATTAGTGAAAATGCAGTAACTCTTAATTATATGTTTTTGCAGACTGTCTTTAATCTTCTTAAAGTGATGCTGTCTTAGTCACACTTGGGCCACATGTTCTACTTTGCAGTTTTAAGACCTGAAGCTTTGTGTGTAGGGAAAGTGTTCCTACATTTCTTATAAACCAATGAAATTCTTCAGAATCTCTGAATGTCAGCTGGGACATGTAAGTGCCTTGAGCTGAATAAAGCTATTTTTCAGATTTTGCCCAGAAATCTCTGGTGGGTCTAGTTCTGTTCTTCTTTAGACCACATGAATGCTGGCTTAAATGGTGACTCTGCTTTCATCTGCTTGTAATATTTATGCCTTTTCCCCTTTAGATTCTCTGCATAATGTTGCAGTTCACTCCCTGTCCCCAGCTGTGCAAAACAATATATTGCTGGTTTGTTTCAAAACAAAGCAGCACTCAGAAACCCTGAGTCTTTGTTTGGTGCAGGAGGGATGTTGCAGACTAGATCACAACTACTTTAGAGCAATGTTCCACAAAAGGCTGTGCTGGCACATTAGGGAGTGGGGGGAGAGAGCTGGGGTTCAGTGACACATCCTGGAGATGGGAACCTTTCACCTGAAGGTGTATTTAAGACCAAACTTCCAATGAAGTTCATGTGAATAAAAGAAGTAAATAGTCAGTCGACTTGCATGCAGATGATGTTCTATGAATCTCACTTCACCACTGCAATTCTGAAGGCCAACACAGGGTTTTAGTTGACTGTTCATTGTTTCTCTTTGCATGGTCAAATGCATGTGCATTTAAGTAATTTGTGTGCACCTTATTTTACAATGGCTTGTGTTATTTGCTAAGTGGTGCAATTTTAAAAGTCTCAGTAGCTCTCCAAGTACATTTTGATGTTACAGGGGGCTGAACTGGTCAAAGTTACATATCATTTGTCAGACCTGTTTGAGCTGAGAGGTTTTTCTTGATGTTTGTTGCAAGTATTTACTTATTAATGAAATACTGAGTCTGATAAATGAAAGTACAAAGAAGAATTCTTGGTTAACAGTGCAGATCTTACACTCTTGGCAAAGCTGAGAAACATATAAAGTGATTATGTCAGTATGTAACACTGAACCCCAGTATTTTATAACTATGAACATGGCAAAAAAAGGTGGAAAAATAAGCAAAATCAGTTTCATTCCAGGGTGTGTTTTGAATGCTTTATAGACCATCAAGAAAAAAAAAATAGCATTTTGTTGAGTTGAGTTTTTTAACGTAATTTTAGTGGTGACAAGTGCATTTTATGCTATTACATGAGGATTGCAGTAATACTTAGAGGTTAAAACCTCACCATGCTTCACTGACTTGCATCAGTACAAAAGAGTCCTCTAGCCTAAAGGAATTATCTGTGCTAAAATACAGAGCATCCCTCTGTCAGCTGTAGGGGTGACAGTCAAAGCTGGAAAAGTAATAGGGGTGGAGAAGGATTTTTTAAAAATATATCATGTAAAGTGGAGGTGGGGGAGGCCCTGAAAGTTGAAAGTTGTGGTTTGGTGCTGTTCTGGTATTTTTGTGAAAGCAAAAATCTATTACAGCAAAATTACATTACACTAACTCTTATTTTTGCAACACTACCATTAATAAAACTCTCATCATCAATCATACTGAAATATGCTTTGGAATAATGTTCTGGGAAACACAGAAAGCTTAAATAACATAGGTTAAATTAGGTACAGATTGTTTTAAAACATGCATAAAAATCAATATCTGACAAATGAAAAAACATGGCAGAAATAACTGAACACTGCATTTTGAAAATAGCTTTAGTCTTTCAAGTGTTAAAGCGGTATTCAGAAAAAATTCATTTGTTCTGTACATTGCTGCTGAAAATTTAAAACTAATACTGAATTTCCTTTGCCACAAACGACAGGTTTTTTTAATGTTAAACTGCTTCCTTTAGTCACATGTCACATGCAAGTTAGAATCCTGAAAACTGTTTCTAGATGAAACATTCTTCAGTGCTTGTAGTGAAAATTAAGTCCCTGTACTTATGCCACAATTATCTTAGCAATTATTTTGTAATTGAAGCTGATTTTCATAATTAGCTGAGCTGTTTTGGCACTTTGGGCGTTTTGGTGCGTGGTACACATGGAACAGGCAGTGGGCTCTGTGTGGCAGTTCCCGTATGCTGCCTTACACTGATGCACCAGTGCTTCAGCAGATTCTTGAGAGGTGACTACCGTGGCATTCTCTGAAGACAGCACTGATTTACCTCCTGGAAAGTGCACTTCAGTTGTACAAGGAGTAATGCACTAAATAGTACAGCAAACATGCAGTGATACAAGGAAAGAACTTTGCTATCCCATTCAGGTGAACTGGTTGAACCTGATGAATCATTTGAGCTGTTCACATTATTTATGGCATCAAGCAGAGCATGTATTCTGTTTGTCAGCTGTCCCATTTATTCAAAGGAAGATCTGATTTTTTTAATGCTATATGATGATTACAAAAGTAGCAAAGCCTGTTCTGAATGATCAGGTAGTTTGAGGAGAATTTGAGCTATTCTTTCCTATTTTCTCTGACACATCTTAGCTGTAGTTTTAGCCCCAATTAACAAAATACTTCTAGATCAATCAAAAACCAATAGTGAAGTCCAGCATCTGTTCCCTCAGACTGGAAGTCATTTAACAGATGGTACAAAATTTGAGTTTCTTTTTTCATCCAAACCTCTCTTTCCTTATTGTGATAGCTGCCACTGCAAAATTTAGAGACAGTAATCAGGGAAAAATGGGGGTAACACACATCAAAATTTATTCTTTGTTTGTATTGAAAAAAAAGTATTTGTTAATGTTTTTGGGTTTTTTTTACTTTATTAAAGCTACTCCATAGCTCTTCTGCCTAGTTAGGATCACAGAACCCTGACCAGGCTTTCAAGAATGAAAACTTTCTTCCCTTGGTATCCAGAGAGGACTTCAGGGATACAGAATTAGTTTAATGTTATTATGCGCATCTGTGGATTGGGCAGAAGTGATTGAGAACATTTTTCCTGAGGGGAAGGAGAGGTGATGACTGATGAAAAACTCAACATGAACCAGCAGTATGCACTTGCAGCCCAGAAGGTCATCTGAACCCTGGGCTGCAAAAAAAATGTGACCGGTAGGTTGAGGGAGGAGATTCTGCCTCTCTGCTCCACTCTGGTGAGACCCCACCTGGAGTGCTGCATCCAGTTATGGGGTCCCCAGTACAGGAAATACATGGACCTGTTGGAATGAGTCCAGAGGAGGGCCATGGAGTTCATAAGGAGCTTAAAACACCTCCCCTGTGAAGATAGGGGCCATTCAGCTTGGAGAGGCAAAGGTTGTGTGGAGACCTCATAGAAGTATCTGAAGGAGGCCTGCAGGGAAGCCAGAGAGGGACTCTTCATCAAGAACTGTAGTGACAGGACAAGGAATAATGGGTGAAAACTGTGAAGGGACATTTTGGTTAGATATGAGAAAGAAATTCTTTGTGATGAGTGTGGTGAGACACTGGCACAAGTTGCCCCGAGAAGCTGTGGATGCCCATCCCTGGATGTGTTCAAGGCCATGTTGGATGGGGCTCTGAGCATCCTGGTCTAGTGAAAGGTGTCCTATATCAGGGGCATTGGGACTAGGTGATCTTTATGGCCCCTTCAACCCAATTCTAGGATTCTGTGATTCTACTTCTCTGAAAAGTTATGTGCCCATAGTTTTGCTCTGGCAAAGGTCAAGGGCTGGTCCAGCTGCAAATGGTCGGGCCTCACAAAGTGGGTTTAGCAATGGACATGTAGTCTTCAGCTAGGGATCTCCTCTGGAGCGAGGCCATGGAGTGGGATTGAGATGCTGAAACCTTCCAGAAGAAACAAGCCTTCTTGGGGCACTTAACACTTGCTCAACACTTGTCCCCAGTTTGCTGAGCGGAGCTGCAGTTTCAGATTTTCTTCAACTCAGAAGTTCCTGACTGGATCCCTCTGCCCAACATGGTAGGGATGAGATGCAGCAAGGCAGAAAGTGTGAATTGTGTGGCACTGTTGGTTTGGTGCTGGGGAGCAGAATGCATTTTGCTGCTTCTGCTCAATTTCATTCAGGCAGTAATTGCCAACATCTAAACTTTTGTTTCTGGAGCTGTTACTTCTGCTTGTCTCTCTTTTTGCCCAGGGACAGACTTCCTCTACTGTCATGAGATTTGATTTGTCATGAGTTTTAGACAGAGGATCCTATTTGAATTGATAATAATTTTCATTAATTCTGATGGGATTAAGGTTTCATCCCTTCTTGTTAACTTGCTGATTATTATTGTATGCTATTTTCTGCATGAGTTTCTTTTATAGTTACATGTTTTCTGGACAAATACTTAGGTTATCTTGGAGTTAATCAATAGGACTGGCAGATCAAATTGTATTTATCCATATTTAAAGATACAATGAGATGCTGGATCAATTGAAGAATCGCTCCAGTGGCTCAATACAGTTTCAATTTTTGCCTAGATATGACTTGAAATTCACTGTATTTTATGCATTGTGGACATGTAATTTGCAATTTTGAATAAGGGTGATATATAATTAGAGCATTTTTATGTTTCAAGCTCTTGTTAAAAAGGGTCAAAACCTTCTGTGGTTCTTCTGGCTGTTAATTGTGCTTGTGGTGTATTAGCCTTCCTGTGAATTAGCATAATATCCACATGTGTAAGGATGCAGCTTAACAATTTCTTCCTTTTAGATATGAAAAGGTAAAGACACATACACTACAAATTTGGGTGTGAGATAATCAGCAGTACGTTCAAAATGTGTGAGTATTTTAAAAAGAACAGAAATCGTGCTCTTTAAAAGTAGGGCAGGGCAGAAAGGGTCTTTTTTGGCACAGTGGTGGAATAATTCCATAGAGTTTATAATTTGATTCAGCAGATTTCTGCTAAGACTTGAGCTAAGAGACTATACTGCTATGAGGGTTGTATTGTCTGTCTGATTTTAGAAGATAGAACTTCTGTCCAGTGTGTTTACTGGACTAGGTCAGATAGTTTTACTTTCTGGTTCTTTTGTGTGTGTTAGAATTTCAATATGAAATTCACCCATAGTTATGTGATGGACTCATACAACACTTTGGGTTGGAAGTGACCCTTAAAGGTCATCTGGTTTCATCCCTCCTACCATAAGCATGAACCTTTTCCACTAGCCCAGATTGCTCAGAGCCCCATCCAGCCTGACCTTGAATGTTTCCAGGGACAGGGCATCTCCCACCTCTCTGGGCAGCCTGTTTCAATGTTTTGTCACCTACTTTGTAAAAAACATCTTTCATCTAGAATAAATCTACCCTCTTTTAGTTTAAAACCATTACCTGGTCCTATCACAGCAGACTCTGCTAAAAAATGTCCCTATCTTTCTTATAGGTCCTCTTTAAGTGTTGCAGGAAGTGGACTCTGAGAAGGAAACCAGATATTGGGAGAAACACTATTTTTTCAGGAACTAGCAGTGCTGGTGCACTTGTAATGCTTTAAATCTGTGCTTGTTGATGTATAATAATCAGACATCAAAGCAGATTTAGAAATAGATCTTAGATATTACCATGTGTGTTGGAGGGTAAAAGCAAGACTGCCTCCCTGATGTGGTGTGGTCTCAGGCTGTCATTCAGAATAGCAAGGTTTTTAAATTCTGGAAGACATTTACTTTTTTCTGGTAAAAGTTTTCCTATTAATAATTTAACTCTTGCTCTTGAAATACTGCAATGTGGAACTGAACAGAAGATCTGGGAAGATTTAAAAGGATTTTCTGTCATTCAGCTGGGGAGCTCCAAACAGTTGGAATTTTTAAAAGGGAATTCTGATGTGGGTGAATCCATTTATAAAGCAACTACTGTGTGTCTGTTTATACTGTGAAACATATATAGAACACTTCTAATCAGCACAGGAGCTTGTCAGTATATTGCTTTTGATGTCTGATTAGATGATCATAGGGACATCTGCAGTGAGTTCGTTTTGAAGTTGTTGGTGTGAGCACTGCAGGAACCAGAGCTGTGTGGCACTCTTACACCATGAAAACTGCTGCTCTTAAAGAACATATTCTAAATCCAACTATGCTGCAAGCTGAGGGCTGTCGAAATAACAAAAGCCATGCCTTCTCAATTCTCTCTGATGCCTTCCAGCCCTGCACTGCTTTTTTACCCCCATCTTGTACGGTGTGCTGTGGCATTCTGTGTCAAAAAGAAATTATTTTATATTGTAGAGGAAAAACTAAAAAATGTAAATTAAATGTTTGTCAGAATACTAAATTGTTCATCTGAAAAGGCACAGAAATGCCCTGTGGTAATTTCCTCTTTTGAGGGTGCAAAGCAGTATATGTGTGTGGAGAAGTGCTCTTTGTGTTCCTTGCACAGCCTGTGTGTCGGAAAAATTGTATTGTTTTACCTGTATTGTTTAAAATGAGCAGTGGGTGTAATTTACATATTTTTATTTCAGCAGGATAAGTAGACTTTTTGTGATTTATTGTACTAAGAGCTAATAATGAATGTTCTGTGATGTTAATATAGTATATGAATTATCAGTAAAAATGGTGTAATCAGTAGAAGTTGTTATTCATTGTTAACAGGTTGTTTCCAGTGTGAGGAGTACCGGCATTTTACTGACTACTCATTAAAGAAAGTATCTCTAATGGAAATCATCAAAGCTCTTCGTCGTTCTTATGTTAGTAGGAGAGTGGGTTTTGTCTCCTCTTTAAAATGAATTTTGGGCCTTGGCTGTAATTTTGAAAGCACCTTATTGTTTATACACCTTCCTCCCCTGTCCTCTGCCTTGTGCAGTCAGGTAGATTAGATTGTAGGTGATCCAAGATGGATGAGAGACTGAAACTCTTTGTTTTCCTGTGTAGCCTGTCTTATAGAGAATGTGCAAAAATTAGAGGGTGGAAATAAGAGCTGTTGACAAAAAAAGGGAAAAAAGGTCATGCTGTCAATGCTGTTGACACATATTCATCTCTATAGCTACATCTTTGGGGTCCTACAAAATACTGTCATTCCATCTGGAACAGCTTTTTGCAGGCAGCTTATGCAACAGGCTCATGGTGCTGAAATTGGAACGAAACATTAGCAAGTTACTTCCATGTCTGACAGTCAAAAGTGGAAGATGACAGTCAACATGGCTCATGCATATCATTTACTGTCAAGCTCTAGAAACATTTAGCTAAAATAAAATAGGTTCTCAGTGTCCTACTGAAATGCTTACTACTAAGTAATTTTTCCATAAATACAGTAATCAAATGGAGAACAGGGAATAATGGCAAAGATCTTTGATACTTTACCTAGACTCAAGTGTTGCTGTGACATTAGGAAAAAAAATAATTTTGGATTTTTTTACTATGTCATCTTCCAGTGCACTGTCATATGAAGTTCTACTCTTGTTTGGTTAATATTTGTGTTTCTCCAGAAGTCAGATGTGTGGCTTTGTTTCTCTTAGAGGATTGACGGTTATTCACACTATAAGGAGACGGGATTTCTTTTTTGTTGTTTTATTTTGTTAGATGAGGCCTCTTTGCCACTAAATTATCCAACTTGCTGGAGACACTTTAATCTGGAGATTGGTTCTTAGGTACAGCTGGTGTCTCAGATAATCTGGATTTCCAGGTTTTTGAGCTGTAATAATGATATAGGTCTCTTTGAAACTCGCACATTCCATCAGATTTTTTTTTAATGGCAGCAGCTCCTGATTTTACTTCATGCCTGTGAAACAATTTCTGACACTGACAACTGAAACGAAGGGAGGAATATTTTAGTGCTTCTGTATACTGTATCCTTTAGCTGTTGCAGGTGTTCTGGCATGTTGGAGTCAGGAATAATAAACTAAGATCAGTGTGAATATAGACTAAAATAGTAAGGGTGAGTCAGTGAGCTTCAGGATTTTGAACAAACATCCCACGTTTGATTTTTGTCAGTAATTGCAATGATTGATTCTGGCCTCTAATGTGGCCTTTTGTTGTAACATCAGCAGTGTAATTTCTCTGAAATAACTTTAAATAAATGAAATTAACACATAAACAATATAGCAAATATGCAAATCTTCAGCTAAAAGGAAGAGATTAGACTGTAGAATAACTGTGTTGATGCAAGAGCAAATCGTTGCCACTATTTTTCTGTACTATTAGGGACAATAATTAGCAGTTTGTGAGGCAACCTGGTATTCAAAGATGGACATACCATTTTTGGACATATACAAAGATGGTCTCACTTGGCACACTTGTTCTTATGACACTTTTCAGATCCTAAGAACCATATTTTCCAGTTCAAAGTGTTACACATCCCAAGCACTAATGTAAGGGGGAAAAAAGTGCCCCCTCGCAGAGAGACCTTATAGGAACAGTTGTTCCTGTAAGATTTTTTGTTGGGTTTATTTCCTGAACAAATTGAGTAGTGGCTTGTGCCTTTTTTTAAATTAATTGTCTACTTTATACTACTAGTAACAGTAAGTTTTGCCTTTAATTAATCTGGATTTAAACCTTCATTTAATATAGGTTTCAATATGGATTCTCAAGCTTCTCTCTAAAATTCAAGTAAAAAGCTTCCTTTTGTAACAGTCTCAAGGGAGGCTATAATACCCTTTTCTCTGTATTGGAACTGTACCATGTAATGTGACTGAACTGAAGCATCTCGTGGTATCTTTGAGAGCATATCACAGTATCTTGGAGTTAGAATTACTGTCTGTATTGGTATTTGTGCTGTTGTCTATGTAGCAGCTGTCTTAGAGTGACATTGACTTGGACCTGAAATGAAGGAGCTGCTGTTTCTTGTAGCATGCTTACTCCATTGACCTAATTGGTGCATCCAAGAGGATTACTGAACACCTGTGGAGATAAGCTAGTCTCCTCCTTTTTCTTTCCTCTGCCTTTTGGAATAACCAATACAATCAAGTTTATGGTACCTGTCAGCTTTACAGAAACAAAAAGAACCCCTACTTTTCATTGGGCTTCACATCAGTCAAAGAATATGGTGAAGGTTCCTCGGATGTGGCATTCACTTCCAGCCCCACTTCTCTCTTTCATAATCTGCATACATTTTTCTGTCCTTCTAACAGCAGGATGAGAATCAGACAGAAATACATTGTTTTGGGCTAAAGTAAGTTCTGCAAGCAGCACTACTGAGCAAGGGCTAGTTAGTCTTTGCTGTGTCTTTTTTTGACACTTTCCATAAAAGTTCAAGTGAATTTGGGAATATGCAGAAGAGGCATATTCCAAGGGGAATTTTATAAAACACTTCTGTGAGAAATTGTAAGAATGATAAAAGGAGGAGAGGACAGGGAACAAAATAAGATTAAATGGATTTGAAGTCACAAATAAAAAAAAACCAAACTCTTTATCAGCAGGTAGAATGATATCCCCTTCAATTTGATTTTAAAAGACATAGCCAAAATACAGATGTTTCATCTTAAAAAGAAATAAATCAGTGACAGTTCTTACAGACAAATGTGTTTGTTGCTCACATGTTTCTGTTGTGGTATTCTTTTCAGCCAAGGAGTATAGTCTTTACTGTATATTTGTTTTGAAAGAATATAGGAACATTTTCCTCAGATCTGTGCAGCATCACCACAGCTGCCTAGGTATCAGACACTGCTGTGTGCTTCTGCAAAGCTGTAGGGTTTTTTAATTAATAGTGTTGGTGAAAATTCTGTGGCACAAAGACCACCTATGAGATTGGTGTGGCTGATGTATAAGTGTATCCACATTTCCTTCATGAGAGTATAAGCTGCCTTGGATGTTTTAGGATTTTTGTTCAAGAGTGAATTCAGTAATGTTGTATATCTAAGGGAAGAATGTTCTACAAAAGTTACCCTGAATATGTTGGTGGCTGAGGTGGTCTGCTGTATAGTGGTGAGAACACCTAGAATTAGAATGTTTTGCTCCTCATGGAAAAAAATGCAAAATTCTTTATTGTAAGTCCTTCTGTTCCTACCAAGGAGGTTCAGGGGAGTAGAGACAGAATGGGCTAGGGAAGTTTTTACACAATATTTTTATTATTTACTATTTGTACTGTAAATTTCTAAATAGTAGAATTAACTTGGGGTAAAAGAAGTCAGTTTTACTTCAGTCTTCAGACAATTCTGTCTCTGGTTGGCTGTTGTTAAGCCTGGGAAAATGTTCCATCCTATTATGCAGAAGAGAAAGGAAACTGGATTGCTGTTCGTAGTCCATCCATTGATAACAGGATGGTATGAGATGGATGCTGTCTTATGGTCAAATTGATAGTCTAGTTAGTACGTGCAAGAGAATTTGTAGTGTATGTTTTTTCTCTTTGGAGCACTTCAGAACAGAAGAAATATTGTTAGATTAGGGATTACCATGTGATTGTTATTATTAGTAGTATTAGTGTAATACATTAATGATAACAAAGCCATCCTTGAGTTTACAAAACACTGAACATGATGATTGTTTAATGCCCGGCTGTGATTTGCTGCCTTTTTACCTTTCATTGTCTATTTTGTGTGTAGCTGTCACTTTCAAAAGGCTGTTTTGAGAGGCATGTTGATAACTTTATTGTATTAATGTCATCAGTTGCACAAACACTGATATTTACAGGTAAAGTTAGTTCATTAGAACCAGATGCATGCACTCATAAAATGATTTCTTTTAAATTATGTTGGCAGTATGCCAAAAGATTATAAGACTTTGGGAAATTAATCTGCTGCCAATTACATGTATTTATAATACTACACAAGTGTCTAAAACATCAAATTATTGATGTTAGTTCTGTTAAAATTACTTTTATAGTAATCAGAGTTGTAGTGTCTGATTGTTGGTTCCCTGTTAAGGTCAGGAGCACGTGGAGATTCTAGGTTATAGTGATTTAAATTTTCTTGAAATTATTTGATATGTAGAATTTATTACATATCATTCTGTATTCATATGAATGTGATGTTGACTACCACATACAAACTTTTTTGTTATTTGTTTAATAAGATTACTTCAGGTCTAGCTTTCTCTTCTGTTGCTGCTAGTATTTTGTTCTGGGACAAACAAACATGCACATTCAGGGCTGGTTGGCAACTGTCTTCTGGCAGGACAGCAAAAACCATGGGAAGGTACTCTTTGGTGTAATATATGCAGTTTATAACAGGTTTATTTTTCTATAAAAGTAGTTAAAATAATCTGGGCTTTTGATGAACAGGTATTTAGTTAAAAGGCACACATTAAAGTTGGAAAGTAACTTCATAGCTTTCACCAGCTCTCTAAGGGAAAAAAGTAATTTTCAAGCAGAAGACACAAAAATGTCTTTGCCTATTGGGAGAGCCTACTGGAAGCTCCTTTTAGCATGAAAACATGTCTTTGGGAAAGCCATATAAAATAATGCTACCCACTAATTCTGTACATGCATATGTAGCATAAATATTCATGTGATGCCCTTTACCAAGAACGTGTTTTAAGAGAACTGAATTTGTGCCTCAGGTACCTTGTGTGAAAATAATAGGAAATGGATCAATATCTTGTAGTTCACAGGTAATGAAATGATGTCTGTGCAAAGGAGTGTGACAATACAGCTCACTAGAGGGTAAAACTTACTTTCTAGCAACACCGAAATTTGAGAAGGGCCTGGCTACCTGGGTGCACCTGCCACGGATCTTGACTGGTACTGTTGAGATCAGCTCCTGGACCCTGTGCAGCCTCCCTCTTGACTAGGACCATATTTACTAATGTGCCTGTCCTGCCACGACTTAGGGCTTTTTTGAACTGGGGAGCTGGGGATGGAGCTGCAGGTGTCCTCCTGTGTGCTGGGCTTTTCCCCTGCTCTGTTGGTTCAGAGGCCCATGGTTAGGACAGACAGGCTGGCTCAGCCTCATCTGTTATCTTGTTATCTGGGCAGCTGCTGCCCTGCCTCAGCTGCCACCTTCCAGGCCTGTGCCTGGGCTCAGTACCTGTCCCTGGCTTGGTGGGATCACCCTGTGGAGGTCTTGCTGCCACGGTGGTTTCCTGTCTTCCTGCCCAGACAGTTACTGGTCACAGGTGGGGGATGTCCCTGGCAGACTCAGCTTTATTCTGGGCTGTACTTTTTTTTTATTTGGACTTCAAGTAGCTCCAAGTCAAATAAGAAATGCTAGCCAACAGAATTGTGGGGATTCATACTGATAATTTTCCCTTGCTTTTGGACTCAGACTTGGCTATACACTGCAACTGGGGAACAGGAGACTCCTATTGAGGAAGAGAAATTGTTTCAGGAGTGTTCAGCCTCCAGTCTAATATATTTTTCCTACTGCAGATAGCACTTCTGGGTTCATTATAGCTTACTCTCACAAGTCGTCATTTCTGTCTCAAGGCTGTTGTGCTTTCCAATGTAAAGCAGATTGATGCTGGCACATTTTTTCTATTTTAATTTTACAAAGTTGTCACACTGAAACTATGCCTCATATTGGAAGCGCTTTGAAGTGAAGAGATAAACAAAGAGCTAAAATAAAATTAAAAAGGAGTATGAACAACATTTCATCTTGGTTTGTCTTTTTTAAGAATAAGCTGAATGGATGTAGTACCCTTGTGCCACTGTAGTAAGTCTGCAAACATTAGCAGATCAATCTAAATTGAGTTAGTGTGTATGCAGTAAGCAGAAACAGGTGAAAATTAGGTTATCTGTGCCCAACTCTTTCTATTTGCTATGAACAGTGAGATATAAACTAGTTTTTAGATGTGATTAGGTTTTGTTTATTTTTGGAGAGGGGCAGAGGCAGAACATGTGCTGTACCTACCATAGTTATTAAACCAAGAAACTATATAAAAGTCACGAGCTCAGTTGTGACATTTGCAGGTAAAGGTAGAAAGCCCTCCTATAAATAAATCAGAAATGAGTCTAGGAGAAAAACCAGCAGTAGTCCTTGGTACATTTCAGTTTTATCTCTGTAAAACAAAAGCCAGGAATTTTATGTCCCTTCACTAAGAAAACCCACCCAAAAAAGTAATTGTCTTCGTCTGTGTCAGAAATGCCAACCAATTTATAATCTGAAATATGGTTTATAACTTCACTTTTTTTTAGTTTGTTGACTCCCAAAAACTTTCCAGTGAAGACATATTGTATGCTAGATCTTCACAGTTTCTTTTTATGATGTTCTAAAAGTAGTCAAGGAATTTAGAGGTCTGTTGACCACAAATTGAAGTCATCATCTGCAGCAATAAAATAAAAAATGCCAGTAGCAAATATACTCTTACTGTTACAACTCTTGGGTGCACAGTTACTGTTAATCTTCAATTGAAAGGGGAATGACAAGTGTTTTTCCCCAGATCAGCTTTGAAATCATATAATGTGTAACAGCTTTTAAATCTGTATGGAAGCCTTTTATCCACATTAATGCACCTCTCCTTAATGGTGAGAAGCAGCAATTGCACAAGCAAGTGTGACTTCTCCTAAGGGGCAGGGTAAGGTCCTTTCCCAACACCAGTCTTACCTGTGCAGGAGTGGCTTGTATTCCCCTTTCCCAGCAGAAAGGTAGTTGCCATTTTGTTTTTCCTGTGCCATTCAGTATCATCACCAGTGCAGGATACAGGTAAAAATCTGGGAGACACAACTGTGAGCTTCCACTTTGAAACTACTTGCTTCTAGAATCCAGCATTTATTTTTCAAACTGTACCTTATCTGTGTTCTGAATTGTGTTGTAAGTCTCTAAAAATCAATCCACTTGCAGAACTGGAAACCTAGTCTTGTGTTTTCCAGTAGTGTCAACAGGCTCGTGAGCACTAGTCTTCATGCACTCTTACTTAAAAACTTCTATGCCTGTTCAGCCTGGATGCCAAAGAATCAAAGGATCCTCTTACTAGACACTGCTAATGTTTTCTTTGTCAGAGGTTCCCTATCACTCATGTTTACCAGACAATAAAATAAATGTTAGCTAGATCACAAAGTATTATTAACTTACATTAATAACTTCAAAAATCATTTCCCAGCACTATTTGCAGAAGCCATGTGAAATGCTGGTAGCCTTTCCTGTATTTTCCTGCATTTTGCCCTTAGGTTTTCTGGCATTCAGCATCATGGTGCTTATTTTGCCTTCAAGAGAATTGAGAGGATGAATAGAATTTACTGTGAATGTTCAGCTTCTTTCTGTCAGACCAAACTTCAAGGTCTACTGCTGTTTCTGTGTCATCCCTCACTTCAAAGGTATCTGCCCTTTGACTTTTAAGCTGAGCTGTTGTTGTTGGGGCCCCTTTGGGTTGCCTGAGGCTATCAGATGTCCAAATAGCCATAACAACAGAAATAATATTTGCTTTCATATGCTAAACAGTTCCTGTCTGATTGTTACCAGTATGTTAGACAGTTCAGACTTAAAGAAAAAAAAAAACAAACAAAAATAAGCTGTTCTAACTTTATTTCAGTTTGTAGTCAGCTCCCTCAATCCTTCCATTTGTGTTTTCCAGACTTGATGGTACTTTTAGGTGTTGCAGTTGGATACAGCTATGGGGATACTTGCACAAAGGAAACAAATTAATTTTTAGTCCAGATCAAGTGTAATTATACCTGAAAGTATTCTGGTTGGGTTTCTGTTTTAAGTTCTGGTGAACATTCACTGTCTGAACTTGTCTCTATTGAAATTTGTAACCATTTAAACAGGAAAGGGTTATTTGCTGGGAGAGGATAGAGCAAATAGAAAGCCTTATCTCTGTTCTCTTAGAACCTGGACTCCTTCTGTGCTCACGACACTGTGCTGTAGTCAGTTCACGCTTGAGGAAACTGTTCAGACTAGTTTCTGAGCTGGAGTTCAGCTCCCCAGGCCCCTGTATTTGTGATCTCCAGGCTTGATCACTTCATTACCATTGTACAGGAGTGAATGTAAATTGCAGAAGCTCTGAGTAGCTTAAAATGCAGCAGTACATCAGTTTAGCAACACAGATCAGTATTACCCTGTTATTTCACTGTTTTGTTTCATGTGTCCAGTAGTTTCTGTTAAAATACTAAGCCTAATTCACAGTGCTTTTTTTTGGTTGAAATTTAAAGCCCTGCATGAGATTATGCAGAGACACTTGAAAAAATGCCATTCCCTCCATGATCTTCTTTTCTACTGGGGGCAACTTTTGTCTAAGATGTATTGCTCTTGCCTGCAGGTTGTATCAGCTCCTGGACTATTAAGCTCATTTTCAGAAGAAAGCAATGAATGCTTCCTTCGGTTGCTTTTGAATTTGGTAAAGCTCATCTCTGAATGAGAGGCTTTTCTTTGGGAAGTCTACCTTGTTCTTTCCTTCACAAAGTAACTCATTGAAGCTATTTCTTTCTACCTTTTCTTTCCAGAAGAAAAGGTAAAGTCTTTACTTGTGAGTACCCAGAATGCTTTACAGTAATGTGGAGCTGTTAAATATGCAGATCAGTAGTGCTCAATATAAGAAAGATGCAATCAAACTCTTGTAGCTTACAGTGCTTTGGGTTATTATAAGGCAATTATAAAATCTTCAGTAAAAAGCTTTGCTGTTCTATGTGATAGCAGAAGAAACTTGACTTTACAAAATGCTTTAAAATTTGTTTTTCTAAATAGTAAATTTTGATGAACTTGGCATAGGTAGTAGGAGTGAGACAAATAAAAAAATCTATAAACCCACACCCTTACCCCCAGCATGCTGCCAATCTCCCTGGATTTCTGGTTGTGAAGTATTGCTAATTACCATCTGACCTGGATAAGTAACATTGAATTTCTTCATAAGTAATAGTATTTGAAATGTTTCACTGGTATAAAATGTACTGTGCTTTGTATCTAGGCATATTGTACTGAAGTTTTAAAGCTTAAATAATTCACATGTATAAAAACTTTGTTAACTTTTCAGGCCACTCAAATTTTCTGTCAACACATTTCTTAAAACTAAGGGAACTGTAAATTAAGGAAATACTCATGTTTAAATCAATCTGGCTTCACATGTCTTAGCTGAGAAGCCTCATAAAGAACTGAGATGTACTGAACCTTGTCACTCGTGCATCTGTCACATTCCTTGCTTTGTCGTAACTGACCTTGGCCCTCTCAGGTAGCCAGACTTGATTTATTCTGCTGTTCAGTGCCATACTTTTGGTTTCCAAGTTCTGAGGAACTGGGAACCAGAGAACTTTTTTGTCTCAGAGTGTAGTTTCTCTGTGTATCTGAAACCAGCTTGAGCATCTTGTGTGGAGAGTTTAGGAAATGGTAGAGCTTCTCAAAGACATGCAGGGAGACAGGTTATAGCTATTTCTTTCCACTTTGTGGCAAACACTTATTTACTAAATATGTCTCTATGACATTTTTTTTCATAGGAAATAATTTATATAATTGAGAATGTTTATTTTAAAATAGGAATAAACAGAAATTGGGAATTTTGCTGAAAGGCCTTTTTATTACCAACAGTTCTGTTGGTATTCATTCCCTGTATTTTTCTCAAAAGCAAGGAAACAGGCATTGAATTGAAATAGTATGTTTATCCAGGAGCACGTGCAAGAAATAGGACAGTTGGTATCTGCTGCTGCTTTGTGTCTTTTGGAGAGTTACTCATTTTTCCACATTACCTGTTGTGCTCACCTAAGCAACAACAATGTCTTCTCTGACCTTTGTTCCTGCAATTAGAGATGCTTCTATTAGTCAACAACTATAGTACAATCAAGTCCACCTTTAACCTTTAAAAAGCTGTTTCTGGTGATAATAACTTTGTAGTGTGAAACTGAAGTTACCCATGGGATTTTGTTTGCTTATTCTCTTCAAATAATTAAAAAAATAAGGTGGTTGTGAGAGTCCCCATCATAATCTGATTAGTAGATACAACTGTGCTCATTAAAATGTCTTGAGCTTAATTAATCTGTAAGGTCTAATAATTGCTGTTCTATTTTATTCACAGCAAATATGCTGATATATCTTTGCTTAAGATATTTTCTCTACCCAGCTTCCTTACAGTCGTGTGATAAATCCTGTCTTTTTACACTACAATTTTTAGTGCTGTCAAGTTATTTACTAACCAGTGCTGTTATTTCAATAGGTAGTTAATAATTAACATGGAACCAGATCATTTTATGAAAGGTTATTTTATGATGACTTTTAAAAACCCTAGGAGATGTTGAAAATACCATTATGCTTCATAAGGATTTATTGGAAATAACAATATACTCTCAGGTGATCTGTCTCTAGTCTAAATTGCCTGCTAGGTTTAAGATAAGCCAATGATAGTAATGTCTTGGCTCACAGGAGTCAACTCAGGTTTATTAATAATATTCACTCATAGATTCAGGATAACACTGTGCCTGTACTTTCAGATCCTAAAACAAGGTTTTGTATACAGTTCGGCAGAATTAAAATGCTACACAGTTGCCTTAATTTCCACTGAGAATTGGGATTGAGATCAAGGGGTTTATGTAGGACAGCATGTTTTCTCCCATTTGGATGCAAGCAACTCAATTCTTTGAAGAGACTTAAGACAACATTTTAACCCTTATTTACTTGTTTGTTGCTCTGTAGGTTAAGATGTTTTCATGGTCTCTTACACAAATCCTCAGAATAGATGGCTAATTTTTTTCTCTGACAAATTCTTTTTTAGAATTTGGGTTAAAGTGTGGCAACAGAGAAATTTAGAGTATGTCTAGTCTAGGGTTTGCCTGTCAAATAGAGGCTGGGCAAGACGAATTTGTGTTCTATTTTCCTTATGCCGTCATGTATTTTCCTCACCAGAGTGTTGGAGAGGTTCATTGAGAATGAAGATGGGCAATTTGGTTTGTAGAATGCCCAGAGCCAAGGAGAGGATTTTTAAAGATAATTCCTTCCTGTACTGAGATATATTGGGAAACCTCCATATTATCTTTGTGACCAGATAAGATTTTTGGAAAAATCTCATCTACAACTTTATCATTTACATATGCACATGGAGGTGTATTACTATATATGAAAGTACAAATATAAAAAGTTTGAGACTTTAACATCTCGAAGCTTATGGAACAAATGGTTAAATATAAAGATGTCTGCAGGACAATATACTGTTAGTCATTGATTCAGGAAGTTGCTTAGGCTGAAGGAAACTGGTAAATCTTAAATTAACTCAATGTGTGAATCTTTTGCAAAGTAAATAAATTTGCAGCCCACAAAGTGAAGAAGGAATACTTAACTCCCTGCAGGAATGAAAGTGCCTTTGATCTAAACAGGCAATGTAATTCTTAGTACCTTGTATTCAAGGGCTGCATTCCAAGCTGAGGAAGCTCTATGCTAATCACAGACTGTGGTTCCCTGGGACATTGCGGAAGCATTTGGGGAAAATACTGGATGAGTGATCTCTGAGAGCATTCAATTCCTTGTTATGCTGTAGATTGGCTCTTTCATGGGACCTGGATATTGGACTTATGTGAAGATTCTAATTTCCTGGAGTAACAGAGAACATGTTTTCTACTTTGACTTTTTAGCGAAATATTTCCCTTGTAACATTTAACATTCCTTTTTAGTGTTTTTCCTTTCAGGCAGAGTGCAGCAGAAGCTAAAATTCAGTATCTCTTATTTCCACCATATTTTCAAAAAATTGTCTCATCCTTTGATATCCACGTGAATTGCTAATGAGTCTGTATGCTACAATTAGACAGAAGAGGGGTCTGTGACTATTGCATTAGTACCTAAGAGGAATTAATCATGTATTGAGAGAAGGGTCTGGAAGTTTGGTGTTCATGTTCTTTAATGGCTTTTGTAATGTTGGTGTTCAGCCATTGACAAGGACACACAATAAGGGATGCACTCCTCAGACCCCTGGAGAAAAAGTTTTAAGTTATCCTTGTATGCTTCTGTTTATTTCATGGAATGGGCTCTGCCAGTTTTTTCATGTTCTTGTGCTTAATATGGCTTGGTCTGTTTCTGAGACACCTGGGGCTTTGACTGTTTATACTGTTGGCCACTGTATTGTGCAGACGTGCCTGTGCATTCTGGAGTACAGGAAATGCTGTAGCTATTCTACAGAGATTTAGTCAAAGCTAAAAAAAGTCATCTAACTGTGCCATCTGTCTTGTGGCTCTCCCATCTATGCGTTCTTCAGGCTCCAGCATTACTTGCACATGGAATCACATCCTGATTGTTGTCTCTCTTGCTTTGCAGTGAGGGTGCTCTAAATATTCATAATGTTATGTCTATATCATTATTAGAAATCCTGGGCTTTAAGCACACTGTCATCCATTGTTCAGTAAACACAATTACATTGCCCTATCGTTCATCTCTAATGAATCCATGCTAATTGATTAATCAGTGCTGTTGCTCCACTATGATAATCCCATATGAGGAATAGTAGTAACGTAACTAGCAATTACTAACATACATTGCACACTGAGGAAAACTTAACATAATGCACTGTAATAATAATACATAATGCACAGGGCAAATGCAGATCAGCAGGAGCAGAGCAGTGCCCCAGGCAGGCCTTGTGTTCCGTGGCACAGCTTTGTCTTTTGGGAGGGGAGGAGGCCAGGTGGGCCAGATTGCAGTGGACTTTGGGTGTGTGACACGGGGATTACTGGTACGGGGAATATTCAGGCTATCCCCAATGAGTGGGGTGTTACAAAGAGACATGTCTGAAAAGATGGGGAAATCTTTTTCATGGTTTCCTCTGGTGTTGGTTGCTGAGGTGACTGCCTTCTTGGCTTAAATATAGCTATGGCTGCAACTGCTGAAGTAAAAGAAAAAGCATTCTTATACCATTGCAGCGTCTTACCGATCTTACTGTTCCAAAGCAATGAGCAGAAGTTTGTGATCCAAATCAAAACTTAATGTTGGCTGATGGTAACAATGTGGTTATCCTTGCTGTTACAGAATCAATGGATCTATGGATTCCTGCTGACCAGCCTAGCCTGTTCTAAGGCAACTTGTTATACATGCCATTCACAAAGGGAATTAATAGCGAAATATCAAATGCAATCTTTAATGAAGACCGATTTCAACTTTGAAAATGATTTTGAGTTTTAAATTTTGTAAACCCTTGTTGTTCACTCCCTCTGTCATTGGTGGTGGTGAAGACACGTGTAATTTAAATTTTGATAAAAAGACAGGTGAAGTCAGTAAAGAATTTATTGCAAGGAATAGAGATGCAAGGTTAAAGTATCACTTGTGGATGAAGCACTTAAATAATACACATTTTTTAAAAGCCTTCCAGATAATATTGAGGACACATTGTTGTAACAAAAGCAGAAAGTTTTGATTCAGTAGTGCAATTACATTTGTAAATTTTTCTTTATTGTGCATTAGGTTTGTGGGATTTTCTTTTTAAGTGTTCAGTATTACTATCTTTATGTGGTAGGAATCAAATTCAAATTTTATTTGTGGGAAAAGTAGGGATTTGGCATCATACATAATACTGTCTAGACAAGATTTAGATGTCCTCTAAGTACTACTTTTATGAGGAAGATATCTTGATGAAATGCATAGTGGGTCGAGAGATTTTTTTCTTTACTTAAAAAAGGAATACAAGCAGCTTCTCTCTAAACAAAGAAGAAATTAATCAAAATGCAGCTTTGTAGTTTGCAAATCTCTTGTAAAATGTTTTGTCAATTAAAGATCTTGGGAGGTTTCAAACAGTGAGTCAAGCCAGGAAAGGTCATGCTGGTGTTCTCTTGGTCTGAGAAAATTCGGTAGATTTTCTTGTAGAAACATTAATTTCTTTCCTGGTTTTTTGCAATATTAATTGCCCAGTGTCAGCTTCCAACCAAAAGAAAGGATTAGTGTGCATTTGTGGAGCTAATGATAGTGCATTTTAAATTACACTTGTTGCCATGGGAATAATTGCTTACAAATAATTTATATAGTAAGTCAGATGTCCAAAGTTTGTGCTCCTTTTTTAAGCATAAGTTTTTGTCTCCAAATGGATGATACAGAAAAAATCACAAATTTTAGCTTGGAAACCTGCTTGTTTTTAGAAGTTTTTCCTTCCTTTAGAAGGGAAAACCATACTGCCTTGCACTGTTGACACCACTGCTAAATGTTCTTTATAAATAAAGGCCACACATATATTTCTGGGCAGTAAGTCCTTAAAATATGAAAGTATAATAAAAACACTACAAGGTAAATAAAATAAAAATATTAATGTCCTAGCAGATAGATAGGAGGTCAGCCAAAATATTTCAAGTGCTCTAAGCATGGCTTAGTTCAAATTAATAATCTCGCTGAGATGCAAATACTACAGACTCAGGCACAAAGTCCTCTTGATATTGCTCTGTAGTGTCTCTGTAGGCTTGCAGTGCAGGCAGAGAGCTCATATGCAATTAAAACCAGCATGATATATGTGGAGATATCTAATAAACATATCCTCTTTTTTAAAGGTGCCAGTGATCATCTGGCTGGCCAGTTAACTGCATCCTTGAGATAATTACTCCAATATTGACAGCTCCGAAAAGCTGTCAACATATACCATATTACTTATGTTTCCAGTAGTTTTTTGGTTGTTGTTGGTGTGTGGGTTGTTTGGTTTTGGGGGTTTTTTTCACCCTTACTGGAACATTTCCATTTATTTTAAGAATTGGTTCTTGGCCAGTAGAGGTGCCAAATCCTAGTGTTTATCAATATACCATGAATGCTTTTAAAAGCAGCTTTCTGCTGTTTTGGAAAAGGCATTGCTCACACCTCAGCCTAGAAATTGTTAAAAATGTTGGGCCTAAGTCCAGTGTTTTATGTGTAGGAAAGCTACTTCTGGAGACTTAACTGAGGTATTATTTTACATTTTTCTTTTTCTCTCCGCCCTTCACAAACTGAAGCACTTAGGTACTCTAACTGCACCTCTTCCTTCCCTTCACCCATGCAAAACAACTGCCAAGGAAGATGTGTACTCTCCAGTACTGTTTAAACCAGTGATTTTTTTCTCTCAGTGATAGAGAAGCTTTTCATATGAGGATTTGTGGAGTTCTCTTGCTAAAATCATATGTAACAATTTTGATCCCGGGCCTAAAGTAATCGTTGGTGCTCTTAACAATAAGGAACTTAATGTTTCTGTAGGACTTTAAGAAACAGAGCATTGCTTTTTCCAATCAGAGAATGCTGCTCTAGAGGAGCTTTCTGCTGCTAGAATTTTAAACTAAAGGAAACAAATTTGGAGTAGGTATAGCAGGAAAGGTGAGGGAGAACATTTTGAAGGTTGACGTTGGCAAGGTGTTGAATGTGAAGTTGAATGTGTCCAGAAATGCTCAGTGGGACTGCAGAGGAGGGAACCTGGCTGGTGTAGCTTGTGACCCTGAAGAACTGAAACTCGTGTGGTTTTGGTTCCTGCTGATTCTGGTGCTCCCTGGGAGCTGTGTTTGACGCTAACAATATCTTCCTGACGTAGAAGGCAGGGACTCCAAGGTGTCTGCTGGCTTGGGGCCAGTAGTAGTTAGGAGGGTAGATGAGGTTGCCTACTATGCTTAATCTAGGAGTAGGGTGTCGTGGCTTAGCACATCCTGTTTGCTACTGAGAATTTGCCCTCATGTTATTCTGACTGAAGTTGCTGACCACTGAGTTAAAGCATAAGCAATAACTTCAAAAATGTATGTCTGTGTGTGTGTGTGATGTCCCTGTCCCACTCTTCCTAAAGATACTGAGCACTTCCCTTGGACTACACATGTGATAAAGTTGTGCTGAATCTGCCTCAGTGCCAACTCAGCCAGAGTACTTGGACATGCTGTGGAGGGGGATTTCATGCAGCTCAGGGTTTGCACTGGACAGAGAGTATGTAATCCACCAGTGCAGTCCAGCTGTAATGACAACCCTCAGCAGAGAGTTTTAACAAATAATTTGGGGGAATAATTTCTTAGTCCGGACTAATTCTCAGGAGAGTGTCCATTTAGGCCCTTGGTTTAAAATAACTTTTTACATGCTAAGATCACAACTCACTATTCAATATAAAAAACCTCACAATATTCAAGAAATCCATTTGTAGTTGAGGGGAAAAATATTGCTGTTGTGGTTCCTGAAACTGTCACGTAATTGCTAAAAGCCGTACTATATTATGGCTTCTCTTTGTGCTCTGCTAATTAAACATGAATCCTCTTGGATGTTATTAAAAATATCTGAAGACATACAGCTATTCTTATGTTGAAAAATATCTTTTACCAGTCCAGCTGAATACATTTCAATTGACAAGATTGAAAGAGGGTGTGTGATTCTTATTTTCATGATAGTTGACTGCCTAAAAATCATCTTTAGCAAGTGATTAATTGCATTTGTAGATACAGCACAATTGCATCAATTATCCATTTCAAATTAATTTCATTCTGAATAGTTGAGAGGATGATGTAGTTTAATCAGTAAGTGAAATGGAAGTATTGTAAGCTGTTTAGAAATACTTCCCACGTTCTGTGGCACAGTGATTTCAATCAAGCAGACCACTGTAAAAATAAGAAATACACAGTAACAAACATTAATACTTTTCCTTCAGTTTAGCAGCATTTTGTTAGCTTCCTTTGCATTGGTTTCCACCCTTGATGTATTGATATTAGCAATACAGTGTGAATTTATATTTTATTATCCTTATTTAGAAGGAAAAAAGGAAAGCTATGTTAAATTAAAAAATTAATCTGGAAATCTTTTGAGCCATTGTTATGCATGCCTTTGCAATACTAAACCATTCTTGCTTGTATTTTAGGAAGTGGTTTTGGGTGTTATGTAAAGCTGTGTGAACTGGAAGATTGGAAGTTAGTCTGTTATTACCTTGGTAATGTAAGATTAGCTGAGGAAATGAAACACAGATGTTTACACCAACTTCATACCTAATACTTGAATGACTGTGAACAGCACCCAAAATGCAAGGCCTGTCCAACACAGTTGCACCACCCACTGACTGATGTTCAGTCTGATCACTGAGTAATGATTGGCCTCTCCCAGCTCCCCCCACTTTATGTCCTGGCCATGGAGATGTCCTGGCCCTTGTCCAGCTGGGATCAGCTGTCCCAGCTGTGCTCCCTCGTGGCTTCTGGTGCACCCCCTCTCTGGCAGAGCACGGGAAACTGAAGTGTCCTTGACTTGAGGTAAGCACTATGTAACAACCAAACAAACAGTATTTATCAACATTATTCTCTTACTAAATCCCAGACATAGTACTGTGCCAGGTAGTAGGAAGAAAATTAATTACATCCAGTCCAAACCAGGATTTCTCAGTTACAAAAGGTTTTTCCTACGCAGAGGTGTTACTGCCACAGTTATAGTACAGGTCTCTGCTTACTGGAAGCTTGTTATCTATTTCACTTGCCAGATTGTTCCCAGGCCTAGGGATAACCTGACTGCACATGGAAAGTAATAAAGATAAGATAAATGTTTTCTTTATGAAGGGTTTTAGTGCCACACCTTCAATTAGGCCCATTGTGACTTTAAGGCTTAATGGAGGAAGAGAGATACTGATTTTCAGTCTGAAATATTTTGAAAACTTGTGGTGTGCTGCATTCTTCTTTTTGCAAACTGAGGCTGAATAGTGTGGTTGAATGAAGCTTCTTAGCCATTTCAGGAACACACAACTTACATTTTGTCCCAACAGACCAAGTGAGCCACAGAGAAAGCTTTTGGGCCTAAAAAGTCATGTACAGGTGGCCAAAACTTGAAAACATCATAGAATGTTAGTGCTGGACGTTACAGCAAGATATGTATAGTTTTGGTTGAGATAGGGTTATCATATTTTAACGTGTGCTTTTATTTTACATGTTATTAGTGAACAACATGGGGCCTTTCCATAAGTTATTTGGTCTTCTGTATGCAATGTCAAGTATTGCATTTGTTGTTCTAGGTAAAGGTAAACAACTTTATAACACAGGCTAATTGGTTTGGGAATATTTATGAAAGTGTTGATTTTTAAAGCTAAATATAGTGGTATGGCTTTTTAAACTCATTCTGGCTGTCAGAAATGCTCACATGATCCTGGAAGTGTTGCTAAAAATGTTCAATTTTTAAATACGGTAATTAAAATTGTCTGTTGTGAGAGCAATAGATGAGACATTTCCTGCATTTGTAAACTAAGCATCCCGTTCACCCCCAGGTTTCCTTGCATCTCACTGTTTATGTTGGTGGGATCTGAACTCTTACTGAACCTTCTTGGAAGAAGGTTTGCTGTTGGCCAAGTAGGGAGAGGGAACTCTGCAGCTTGCCACCCTGCTCCACGACCTGCTCTTTGATTTGGATACTTTTTCTTTGTTTTAGGGAGGCCCTCAGGGAATACAGTACTGGAAATTGGAACTTCAGACATATATTTTCACTTTTAACTTTGTCATTAGAAGAAAGTCTCAGATAAAGATACTTTCCCTTGGGTATGCAGACTGTTTGAGTCCTAATTTGAGCAGATACGTGTATTTCTTCTATTAATAGATCTTACTTATTTCCTTCAAGTTTATTGCTAGTGTTTGATGACCGTTTTATACTCCAAGTGTATCCTGAACTCAGTATTTTCTCCAGTTCTTTATTTAGAGTCCTTTTTCTCTAAATGTATCTATTTTGAGATGATTTTTCTAATGTCAGTTATTGTATAATGTTTTTTTCAAAGAAGATAGGATGGTTTTTGCTACATAGCTTTCCTAAAAATGATGTATTAGCAATTTTATGCTACCCAAAAACTTACTTATCTTAAGAATGAATTGTGTTCTAAGCCTACCAGAGAGACTTGAAGTGATTTAGGGCCCTTCTATAGCCACTGGTTGCATGTGAATATTGCTAAAGTTTTCTTGCTGAGCTAGGTGTTACAGTCTGCTCTTTCTTGAATGTGCAAACTTCAGCTGCAGAAGAACCTCAAAAAAAAGTTTGTTTTCAACTAAAATGGAATTCAAAACTACACTCCAGCCAGAGTTTAGGTAGAAAACAGATGTAGTGCAGTTTTTTTGAAGATACCAAAATCCAGACTTTTTTGGGTTTGCTATTATAGTGAGAGAAAACAGAGCAGTGGGACTGGTGGGCAGCCTGGCTGGGCAGACACTGCTGGGTTGGCTGCTCAGGGCTGCATCCTTTCTTTGTAATACAAATGATTGGTTTTACCATTTTCAGTCAATTCTGTCTCTCTGTGTCTCTTTTTCTAGTCAAAAATGGATCCTTTCATGTCTCTGTTTAAAAGTGGCGCTATTGCTTCTCCCCTCTGATATTTTGTGGGTTTTATGAAATAAGCCTTTTCAAAAATTACAGAAAAAACTATAGACTTGGTCATACTCCCTAAGCTCAAAAAGACCATGACTGACTGCATCATATTTATTACTGGGGCTAACATATGCCCATGCTGACTGTTGAATTGAGATGAGTGGATGTTCACAAAGTAGAAAATGTCACTACTGGTATGTGCTCTGTCACTCGTTCTACTGCCTCATGTACATTTTTACCTAACTTGAGAGCTGTCACATAATGAATGCAAGACTCTTCCTAGCATTTGGGTTGCAGTTGTTTGCAGAGAGCTATTATTTAATAGAATCACTCTCTTCTGCTTACCCTTAATTTGAAGAGCATGCTTTTAGTAGCACTAAGAAGAATTGCTTAATTCAAATTATCCCTATGTAAATAAATTTAAAAGCTTCCACTGTTCTTAGATGCATATGCTTCCTTGGCTTTTGTTTTTACCACACCATTTTGCATTTTATTCCTATGTCCTAAATGAAAACTGCAATTCTGTCACTGTAAATCTGTTACAGTGTCAGCTGAATCTGAGTCAAGGTTTGTTAGCCAGTGTCCTTAATTCTGCTACCATTGAGAAACTGACAATCAGTCTTTAAAAATTGAACAAGAGATTGAGCATTTTTTGTGTGTATTGGATCACTGTCTTTTGACAGTGTCTTTAATTTGGATTTTTGGTTTGCTATTATTGTGCTTGTTTGTCAGGAGATGATCTGTTTAAATTTACTGTGCTTCTAATGTCATGCTCAAGTATGAAAGGAATTTGTCCATTTATAGTGATTGGTACGTGACTTGAGCTCTAATGTCATTCTCAGAGAGCTCACTTATAATGTCAGTGTTATGATTCATGTTTCCTTGATCAGTTAAGCCTTTAAATATATCTGGCTTTGTGTTTATTGACTTGAGCATGTGATAATCTGTGATATGTGGGAGCACTATATTCCTGCAAATCTAAACAGTCAGTAGTGTACAGGATGGGGACTCTGACACTGAACTTTTTCTGAAATCCTTCAGCACACTTCTCTCCAGTCAGGAGAGGATAACTTTTCTTTAGAAGCTTTCCCTTAAATTTAAACAAACAAAAACCTCACACCACAATAAACAAACAAACACGCCAATGTAAAAAAACAAAAACAAACCATAAACAAAAGAAACAGAAAAAACAAGCTGTAAGTGTTATGGACTCCAGACTTCATTCTGTAATTCCTCACAGAAGTTTTAACTTGTGGAAAGATTAGAATGTGGGCATGTATGACTGTCAGGTGCCTCACACAGTTACCCCATTATTTTCTGGCACAGGAATGATCATGCCTTGAAACATATGAAACATGTTTATAAATCTGTATTTGAGAACATCTTCCAAAGGTCTGACACCTGTAGTATCTATAACAATCCTCTTATCCAGCTTCAAGATACTTTCTGCTGGTCTGGCCTTTAGCAGAAGAGAAAGCTGTTTGTTGCCATCTTTCTTCTGTAAGGACCTCTTACTTATCTTGGAGTGTAACTGTGCTCTTAGCAATGTTGTGCTGTGCCACAAAGCAAATTGAAGTATGAGATTATACTTGTTGACCAAAAATTTTGTCTTTCTTTTCAAGAAATACGTGAATCAGTCAACAGAAACAAGATATGAGGTTGTGGTCATCAGTATTTATCATTGCTGGGAAATCTATTTCCCAAGAAATAGGAGACAGAGGACACACATGGATGTAATCTCACCACAGCAGAAACAACAGTAACCAGAAGCCCAGAAAGAGAGAAATAGCGTAGCTTTTGTAGGCTGCAAGGGAGGCAAAACAGTTCTGAGGCATGAGTAGCATGTTCTCTGTCATGTACTGTGTTGCAGCCAGTGTCTGGGAGAAAAAGGTCTAGTTAATCACAACCCTGAATCTGCTCACAGTGTGACTATATTTAACTTTCCATAAAGAGGAGCCTTTGTAGCACCAGTGTTGGGAGTATTATTGTTAAACAGTTTGCCTGCTTTCCAGCATCTGCTGCTACCTAAACACTTTTTTTAAAGCATTTGTCAAGATAAAGTTTTAACATAGGAAGGATGTGTGTCTGTTTTCTGTTGGTAATGCACTGCTTGAAGTCGAACTCTTGATTTACGAGATTAGTATGGGATATACTTCACATAACAAGAATCGTTCCTTGACATGTGGTTCCACCATGAAAAGTTATTGGAAGAAATGGCACATACTCAATACACAGCTTTTAAAAGTGGTTCTTCATTAGTGACAGAAGTTCACTTTTAGTGAACTGTATTGGTCTTGCAGATGAAGCCAAGTCCGTTGGCTTCTGCTCTAATTAACACACAAAGAGCATCACTACTGGTATTATAGGTTCACAAGCAGCATGTGAGCCAATAGGGATCCAGCTTGGTTTATATCTCAAGAGTTTGCTTGCAAAGCTGCTCATGATTTTGAAGTGCAAGTCAACCCACACGTTCCCTCAACTCTCTCGATATTTATAAACTAAAAATAAGTTCTACAAATCTTTGAGGGACTGGAAACACCAAACCTTTAAAGCTGGTCTTTTGAATAGAACCATCTTTTGAGAGAAGCTAGAACTTCTAATAACCACTGTAGATTTTTTTTAGAAAATTAAATTACCTATCTAGTTGGCTTTGTTCTTTGAAATTAATTTATAGCATTGCTACCTTTTGCCTTGAGACAACTTAATATGGCAAGTGTATACACTGGAAAACTGTACCACTGCAACAACAACAAAAAAAATTATTAACTTTAGCCTTTATCTAGTTAAGATCAGGCTTTGTATTGAATTCTCTTAGTGTGTTGACAGCTGAAGATTTATGTCTTCCAGGTCTATTCCTGTTGCAGAGTTGACAGAAGTGACCTCTCCAAAAAAGGTCTTACAGATTTTGCTCTGTTTACATTATTGCTATAAGGGTTGGGATGAAGTACAGTATGTTAAAGCTAATACATCACCTGCTGACAGTAGTCTTATCTCATTGGTAACTGTTTCCTTCTCCCAGTATGAAAAAAATGCAAACATTGAGTGCAAGGATCACAAAAAGAAAGTTAAATAATAATTTTCAAGCACTTTAGCATTGGTGTCTGGACTCTGTGTACACTGTATTTTTGTGTCTGATTGTACAAATGGCTGCATAATTTCTTTTTCTGGGAAGCTACTCTGAAAATATGTCTTTGCCAGATAAACACTGCCAAGGGATAGAGCATTAAAAAAAAGCTGTTGGGTTTACTCAAAGTCTGTGTGATCTCTTGGGAGAGAGGAGGCGGCTCAGAGTGGGAGAGAATGGCATTCAGGTTAGATAGGCAGAGAAGTAAAGCAGTACAGTTTTTTAACATTAGGTAGTACAATGTTAAGCTTCTCCAATGGATGGATGGTGGGCCTGGCACAAGGAGAAGGACTTCAAACCTCCTATTTCTCCAAGTGCTGTGTCACAGGTGCTCCATCCAGAAAGGGATTGCAGTCCTCACTGTCGGTGAGATGATGTTATTTTATGACTCACTTTCTCTTCCAAATACAGGCTTAAAACCACAAACACAGCATTGTTCTCTATGCATAATTATCTGCATCGTTTCAATGTGTGCTTTGAAATCTCTCAACAGGGTGCTTCCCAGGCATCCTTTCAGGATGGGGAGATGAACCTCTCTGGACCCACAGAACAGCTGTTGCCTCAGAGGGCCCGGCTCCCTAGCAGGTAGGAACATCTTCTGTTTGGTGCTGGTTCAAGTCTGATTTATCAATTTATCAATACAAGACTGACTTCCAGCTACATTCCAGCTACACCTCTGATTCTGCACTGTGCTTCTCATCACCATGATCTCTTCCTCCTCCTGCCTTTCCCACCCTAAAATTGCATTTGATTCACATAGCAGAGCACATATTTGAGCATGACAACAATCTCTTACCCTCACCAATGAATATGAATGCTTTTTTTGTGCTGTTTGTAATATAAGGGTAAGGGAGAAATCTGAGTTTCTGTTTTTTTCAGTCCTGGAAGTGTTTCATGTCTTCAGATAGAGGATTTTCTTAAATGATATATTGTATCTCAATAAATAACTATTTAACTGAACCATATAATCCTAAAATTATCTCCTTCAGTTTAGGTGTCACCTCCAGTATTGAGTGGTAAGGTTATTACTTTGCTATGTCTTGTAGCAGATTTTGTATCTGGTTTTATACACAGTGTAAACTATTGCTAATATTTGCAATATTTCCCTGTGCATTCCTTCAGTAGAGAAGTCAGGTGGAATAAATCTTTGTCTTCTATTCATTTATAACAAATTAAAGATGGCCTGTGCTGTTGTATCTGAATGTGGTCATGTTCCCATTGACATCTTGGGGAATAACTTTTATTTTAACCAGTCTAAATTTTGAACAACACTTAGGTAAATATATAATCTGCACTGGAAACCGGTGGAATAAAACTTGAGAGCTGCATAGCCAAAACAAGAGGAGAGGAAATTAGGTGTTCTCAAGAGGTTTAGTAATGAGCAACAACGTTTGTTGCTCCTGAAATCAAAGTGAAAATTCTAAATGACTGAAATGAAATTGAAAAATGGTTTTGTAGATAGCATTTGTTACACCAAATTATCAAGCCAGGGTGCCAGAGTCTCAGAGAGTAAGTTGGTCAGATCCTCAGTGGTGGTGTTGGAGTGTTTTCATATTGCTGTTTTTCTACCTCATCACAAGCTTAAATTTCAGTTTTGACTGGTGATTGAGGTCATGCTGAAGTCACCTTTTTTGAGTAGGCAGAGAAATTCAGTACTTTGTCCAGTATCTTGTGCTTGTTTCAGAACTCAAGATATGTATAGCACATTGTATAATTAAATTAAGAAGTGTTACATGACAAACTTCTATGTGACAGCTAAAATGTGAAAAATTAATCTGTTTCTATTTTAATGATGGCAGATAGTCATTTGCTATAATTCTGCAGCTTATAGTTGTTTGTCAAAACAGTGTAAGATAAAACTCATGAAATAAACAGTATCTGCATGCCTTAATCTTAGAGCATTTATCCTTGCAAACATATGAGAAAAAAACAAGTCTTAATATTCCCATTTTATCTAGATGGGGTCTGGGAGAGAGGCATGAATATGCCTCTTCCCCAAATGCCTGTGGGGAAGTTTGCAAGAGCAGGCAGTCAGAACATTGCTGGTGATCTGGACCGTGCCAAGATTTGTGTAGAAGGATCACCTTTCCTTTCCCAGCATATCAAAAATTTGTTTTTTCCTTACAAGGGAATTAATTTCTCAGTTTTTCTTGTCCTTTGAGTCAGAATTTCAGTAATTTAATGGGCAATTTTATCATCCTGATACAGTTGTTTTTCAACTCAATTTGCCTGGGTTTTTTCCTCCCTCTTGGAGGCCTCCTTGTCACCCAGTGCCTATACCATTTTGTAGTTCCTTCTCCTGCCTGCCAATACTGATACATATTTTTAGAATGGTCTCATGATGAAAAGGAACTTGAGTGCTTTTCCAGCTTTCCCTGCACCTGCTGGGCCTCTAAGTTACACGCCTGCTGATTAGTGTTCATCATGCAGGTATAGAACTTAGTTTAGTCACTAATGCATATTTTCTGTTCGTGGTATGTTGCTAAAGACTTCTACAGCTTGTTTCACCTGAAGTAATTATTATGCATCACCAAATATATGCACTCATTTGCCTCTTGATCCGTTAATTTGTAATGGGGATTAATCAAGCTCTCTGCACACTCTGTTCATATTTACTGTTTTCCTTATGCCTTTACTGGGATGTTTTAGACTATCTAAGTCCTCGTAGGAATTTTCTGAGAGCATATTATTGTTTATCAAGTTAAACAATTCATTGCTTGCATATGGGATTCTTCAGAAGAAGGTTATGATACTTATTTGCTTCAATAGTGGGTGGTTATTGGAATCATTGACAATGACAAAACCCCTTGTGATACTTTTCAGAGGTATTCAGTTTTCTGAAGCCACTAGGTCTTCTGTGGCATGTCACAAGCCAGACAAGAATAAGCTTACGTTTCTGTAGATCTCTTACAGTTTATGCTGAATTCTGCAAACTATCTTCATGTTGGAGCACAGGAAGAAAAGTGATAAAGAATATAGATTGGGACCCACTTTATTGATACTGGAGTGTCAATCAAGTGTTGAACAGATAGGGAGCAGAGGGAAAGCTGGCCAGAACAGGGTATTCCCAAGAATTTTTTTGCATTGGTAATAGTTTTTTTTTCTTTTTTTGAGATGAATTGTCTTAATCCAGTTTGAGATTGCATTGTCTGAAAAATATTGCCCAAAACCAACATAGCAAATGAAAATCAAAACGAAATGGAGAGAAAGGAACAGTTTTTTGTAGAGTCACAGTAGAATAATTCTACCAAAATATGCCTTGTTTGTGGTTCCTGTGTCCTGAGGAGATTTTAAAAAGCACTGTTCTGTCTGCAAGAATTGAGATGGGTACTGTGAGGAAATTTTAATCAAAATTGTGAATTATATTGGAATATTTGTAAAATATTCCACTTTCTTCAAACAGTGAACATAAGTAAAATTCTGAACACAGCGTTTTGTAAAGCAAAGTTAGTTTGTAGCTCTGTGCTATTCACAGGAATCGCAGTCAAAGAATTTAAATTTTATAGCAATGATTTGATTTTTGTTTGGCTTTTTTCTTGTAAGTCAAGTTTTTTAAACTGTTTTTCCAAAAGTGTTTTCATTAGGAGTAGAAGGTTTATAAAGGGAAATAATGAGTCACTAGAGACCATCTGTCTGTCTCAATTATCTTTATTTGATTGACTGTAAGTAAGAAAGGTTTTATTAATAAAACAATATTAAATAATAAAACTTTTTTTTTTTTTTTTCCACAAGCAGTATAACAAGTATCTTAGTATCTAATTTGTCTCCTTTCTGAACAAGGGTCTTACTCATAATTCTCATTTATTCAGGTATTTTTCTTGTCGAATTTTAAAGTCATTAGGGCCATAAGGGACCACCAGCTAATTAACCCTTCATTTAAATATGCCACATCAAGAGATGTTAATAAAGGTAGTATTTCAGCCTAATTGTGAGCTACCCCATGCTGTGGACAAGACTATGGGAGAAACTGCTGGCCCTGCTGCTTTCCCTGCTTTCCTTCCCGTCAATGAATTTAGTGAGCTTTAAGGCCTATAATGCTTGAGCAAAATAGCAGCTCATCACCTGAGAAAATTATCTGAGCCCTCTCATCAGAGCACCAACCTGTCTGAGGTCAGAGTCCCTTTCTAACTGCAGCCAATAATGGGTATTTCAGAGGGAAGCAGAGAAAAGGAGTACCATGATTAATATTTCATGATTGAGAAGCCTAGTCTGTTGAACTTTAAGATCCAGACTTGGATTGTTTTATATTCCTCACTCAAACAGGAAAACTCTTTGATTTGAAGAAAGTCAGTTCACTGGTTTAAGTAGGTAAAATCAGTTGCACATGGAGTAAATGAGTATCAGTATGGAGGGGTTTTGGCTCCTCTACTTGGAAGTTAATGGGAAGTCCCTTTGCCTGGATTCTCTTAAAACATTTCATTGTGGTACTGGGAAACTTTTCAGGACTGTATCTCTTGAGAGTCTGAAAATTTTAATTTGACATTTTGAGAGTTGAACTTTACTATAGGAGAGACTTAAAACATTGGGTCATTGGAATGGTTTTTAATGGAATAAATAATGACAATCCTCTTGGCTTTTTTTATTGTTTATTTGTGAGTAAAGATGATGTCCAGGGTAAAGGAAGCCAAGCTGGTTTCATCAGTGTACAAAATTTTGTATTTCTCTGTGCCTTTTTTTGTGTTCTCTATTAGTTCTGAAAGCTTTTCATTGTAAGAACAGGGCCTTGATGCTCTATAGATGGTCACGTATGTATTTGTCATAATTTTTAGCACTGAATTCCTTAGGACACCATACATGGGAGTACTGGTTTTGAAAAGCTTGCTTTTCTCAGTAGAAACTGCTGTGTTAAGGAACAGTAAACATGAATCTGCTTGGAAATGGATGTTTAGCTTAATAGCAGTGGATTAGTTGGAACGCAAAGGGTAATTTATGCATAGATAATTCATTACGTGTTTTCATTATGTTCGCTTTTGCTGTCTTCTCACTTCTTTTTAGCAGAGGTCAGGGTCAGTTCCTTGGTTTAAGCACTGTAGAGATACATAATTAAAGTGTAGCTGAAGCATTTTTTCCTTCTCTGTGTTTTCCTATATTTAACCCACTGTGTCTTTCATTAGTCTAACAACAGAGAATTGGAACAATTTGATTTAAAGAAACAAAGACACAAAGCCCCAGTGCTTGCAGGCTGTCTGATTTCTCTTTAAAACTTCAGAGTTAATCTTGTGAGAACTAACTAATTTCAGCATGAAAAAGAAGTCTGTAATAACTAGATTAATGCATTTTAGTTTTGATTTGTTTCCTCTTCAAACCTGAAACTGGAATATTGTGACATTATTTCATAGTAAATATTTGAACTTTGTGGATAGCTTGTTTAGTGTTGTGTAGAATGGAGCAGCTGCTGCTGATTCTTGTCTCTTATAAAAGAGTGACCAGTTTCCTTAACTGTACCTGGAAAACTTATCCTTGCCAGCACACTGAGTTGCTTTTTCTTCTCCCTTTAGGGCTCTCTATCCCTATTTAGATATTGTTCCAATTTTCATCAGATCAGTGTGTTCACACTACGTAACATCTTGAGTTCCGGCTCCTTCTTAAGGGCTTTCAAGACATTTTCATCAAAGGTTTTAGCACCTAGTTGAAAAGAAGGAAGGAAATATGTGAAAGAGGGGTAGGAGGTGGGTGGGAGGTGAGCAATCAAACAGGTTTAGTTTAGCTTACCTCTCTGGTAGCCTTCTCTGGATGAATGGGGACAAACAAACAGTATTCTTTGTTACCATCAGTAACTGTACTGGTTTAGTATGTGAAAAAAAGTACATGGCAGAGATATCACACTCTTTATTTGGATAAATGTGTGCATTTTTCCTCTTTAAAATGCACTGTAGGAATTTGACATCTCCTGTAGGCCCGTGCTCTCCACCAAACATCAACACCTTTTGTCAATGGATGCTCTGTGTGCTGGAATGGCAGCATTGGAGGAAGAGGCTGGAACTGGAGGTGCAAGTGAAGAACAAGCAAGGAGATACAGCTTAATAACTGCATCTGTGAGCTCTCTACGTCTGACTGACATTTAATTTGCCTTTTACTTGGCTGTGGTCAATAAAAACACCACATAGTATGTTCAGAATATCAGCTGTGCTTTTCTGTTTGCAAGGGAAATGACATTCTGCACTAAAAGATTTTTTTCAGATATGGCATCTTAATAATCTGTACCTTTTCTTAAAAACACTTGAGAAAGTGTTGAATATGACTAAAATTGCAAAGGAAAATGCCATTGGAATGGTAAACACTTTGTGTTTACTCAAGCAATAGGTTCTTGTGACATACACATGATGACAAGTTTTGCCCAGTAACCCACGCAGTAAACAGCTTTTCTGAGCTACTGTCTTCACTGTGTTGCAAAACAATTGATCTGCTTTAGGCTGTGCCTACTGCATTCTCCAGGAGCAATCCTACCAAGCATTTGTAGCTGGGGATGGTCAAGGCACCTCAGTGAACTTGCAACAGGTCTAGCTGCAGCAACACAAAACATTTACTTCTGATGAGGGTTCCCTTTTAAGCATCTGCATGCTCAGTGGTTGGGATCAGTCCTTCAGTGTTCTTGGGTAGTTTGCAGAGGAGCTTTCAGCTAACAGAATTTTCCCCTTTATGTAACTTACAAACTGCTAACTCCTGACAGAGGTTTCAGGAGAGGGAGCTATAGTATTCCACAGTGAGGCCATTGCAAATCTGAGGATCGGATCAGTTCACGACTAAATATGACCACTAAATGTGCAGCACTCCATTTAAATTTTGCTTTCCACTCTGCCAATGCTGTGCCTACTCACTACTCATGTGTACACTTTCTCTATCTCTTTGCTGAACAGTACTTACCAGCATTTTTAATAATATGCATGGCAAGCCTTGTTAACAAATGTGATAGATGGTAAAGAATCTGGCAGAAATCAATAATATCAAAGAAAGAGGAATTTAAATAGTAGATGATGACAGCTTCTTCAGGTTAAAAATCAATAGTACAGCATCTTGGATCAGGTCATTCTGGACAGGTGGTCTCCCATGAGTGAGACCTGAGGTACCTTCAGCGCAGCAAGAGGAAGAGGGGTGCCAACATGTACTGGAAGGAGCCCGAGTGCTGTGTTTCTGGTTGGGGTGAACCTTGCACTTTGCAGAAATTTCACTGACATAAAAACTTTTAAAAAGTTCAGTCTTTTTGACTGCTGCAGGAATGTATCTCTATGTATTCCACAGAGACTGGTTCAGCAAGGACAAGTTCAGCAAGGACGTGATTTCCTGAGGTAGGAGCTCTGTCTGCTTCTTGAAGAACAAGCAGAAGATACTTAGAGTGCAGCCTACTGAGGCACCCTCTGTGCATCGCTCACCAATGCTCCCAGCCTCTCATCCCCAGCTAGGAACTTTATACAGATACTCCAGGTCTTTTATACTACTTGATGGGCCAGACTTGTGTTTTCTTTTACTACAAAAGGCATTTAAGATCTGTAGGGAAGATTTCAAAGAGCAGTAGGTCATGAGTAGGTTACTAACTTCTGGAATTAATTTTTTTCCTATTTAGGTGTTTGTTTGTTTGTTTTTAAAATGTTTTGAATATTGCAAAAAATCTGTTAATTACATTCTCTGTTGTCACTGCTATCAACCTGCATCAGACAGTAATTCTGCTTTCTCCTTTCTTTAATTTTTTTAACCTAGCTGTGTCAACCCAAGGAGTCCTAGCACCTGTGTGTCCCATGTGCCTTTGGAGTTGAGTAATTAGTATTCTTAGAGCTCATCCTATTTAGGATCTCACTCAGCCATGCCCTGATCCTGAATACTTTCTCCAGTACAGTATAAACTGTAAGCCAGCGTGAAATAGTACAGTGCTGAGTTCAGCTGTCCTTGTGGGCAGATTAAACCTGCCTGAAGAGGGACAGAACAAGTGAATGATACCAAATATGTCTGAATCTCTAATCTTTGAGGTTCTTAAATTTAAAAAAAAATAACAAAACCAAATCCCAGATGTTCTGGTTTTTAAAATTTTTAACTGTCATGCTTTTGTAGGTATAATATAAAAATAACGTGTCCCCAAAGATCCATGAAAGTTGGTGTGAAAGGCTGTTTTCTTCTTGGATATAACTAAGAGTCCCATTTGTTTGATAAGGAGAAATCTATTTAGAGTCATGGATTTTTGATTGAAATTATAATTCCAAAGTTTTTAATACATGTAAACAGTGTACACTTATTCTGAATGTTTATTCTGAATGCTCTAGAACATCCATAAGTTTTAGGATGTACCAAAAATTTTTAAAGTAATACATAATGTGTGTGTGGGCCATTTGTTTTCACAAAGAAGCCTGTTTTTCTTAGTGTGTAGACTTCATGTTCAGTTTAAAAATAAGTTTGTATATTTTCTTTGGCTTTCAGCCTACTTATAACTGTAAGTGCATTGATTTAATATGACAGCTCACCTGTCTGTCGTGATAGCTCTCAAAAAAATTCCTGTTCTGTTTTACAGTTGCTTAGGAAGACAACTCCTCCCTAGAGCACACAGGGTTATTTGAGGACGGCTATAAGTTACTTAAATTTTCCCTGTAAAAATGAAAGCCCATTCACTACTTCTGATTATTTTCTGAATCTAAAGGGCTTGGCTGCTTAATTTACTTATGCGTTTTGATTTTGTAGAAGTTCAAAAGACAATAAAAGTAGCCCTTTAATTATCTTTCTTTGTGTGTTAAGAGAATTGGAGGAAGTAGAAGATGGAACTGAAAGAGGAGTTAATTTCCTATGCATGCATTGTTGAGGTTTTTGGTAACCACCCTGATTAGCTTTTCTAACCAGCTTCACCAGAAAAAAATGTGTTTAAAACATCTTACAGGAAGATTTTGTCAGTATTTCCCCATTTGATTAGTGAAGCAGGGGAATGCAGGAAAGAAAAACCCACAAATGCCTGTTGATGGTGTCTGTGTTATAAATACAGTAACATGTAAATCTGTTACATTTGGGATCAGTGGTGGCTTGTTGTTCAGGGTCTTTCCATTTAATATCTAGAGAACATAAATTCATTATAGTGCCAGTGGTTTTGGAAGAACAGTTTACAAAAAAAAAAAGCTTCCCAAAACTCACTCTGTCCCCTAATTAAAAAAAAAATAAATAAAATGTATAAACTTATTTTCCAGTCTTATTCCATATTTAGCCAATCAGGCTAAGAATTATTGTATTTAGAGCAAATTGCTTCTCATTAATCATTGTGCAACTGCATAAAGGTTCATAACTACAAAACAATATTCCTGTGTTATTAGGAAGCAATGCCAGATTTTGCCCAAGGTAATTTTCAGTAATTGTGCTCCCTGTGAGAAGACTTAGCTGTGCCATGTGGGTTCATGTTGTACCTAATGTGGTGTAACTGTGCTGCCACATCAAGGGTGATAGCAGAGCCCTGATGGGTTTCAGTGCATTTGTACTGATTCTTACATCAAATTAAATGATCATAAGATCACGGGTCGGCAATATCAGCTGGTGCCAGAGGAAGTTGTGGTACTAGGGAAAAATCATCTGAGGGTGGGAGGGCAGCATGAGAGGAAAGAGTTGGCTTTGTCATCATATCCAGCAAATGTGTGCTCTCTAGGTCTGGTGCAGAGGGAAAGATCAGAAGTGTCTTTCTCACTAGAAGTCTGCACTTGATCAGAAATACTGAATCTTTAACTCAGGGCAGTATCTGAAGTGGCCGATCGGTTCAGTTTCACGTGTTTTGTCCACATGGTAGGATTGGCACGCACACCCAGCTCACAGAGCCAGGGTGTTCTGAGTGGGTGTGCCCAGGAGATGTCTGCTGGCCACCAATCCCGAGTGCTGGGGGTGTTCAGTACCACGGGAGGGGAGGGAGGGTTTTGGAAGAAGGACACTGTTATGGAAAGAAGGAACATGGTCTGCTGAAATACAGACATTGCTAATTTTTTTTAAGATTCTAGCCAGTTCAAGTACCTTCCTTTTCAAGTCACGGTCACCCAGCATAGGTTTTTAATAACGGTGTTTGAGGAAGGAAACTTCTTGATAAAATGAGCTGAGTTGCACTACTGATCACAATTGCTTTTGTTCTTTGTCAGAGAGTGTCCTAGTTTAGGGCAAATTAGGGAGGAAAACTCAGTTGTATGCAACTGAGGGAAGAAATCAGTATATTTAAGTATTATTTGACTTGAAAGTTGCATTGCCCTTTCTGTCTGATCTTCATGTTTATAACGTGGCCAGATGGAAAATTGAAGCAACTCACATGGAGTTTAAATTAAGAAGATGTAAAATAACCTCCCCTCACCTTTTTTTTTTATGATGAAGTCTCTCCTCACTTGAAAGCTTATTCTTTAATATTCTAATTGATTTACTTGAAGGTTAACTTGGGAAAATGTCTAGTACTTGATTTATTTCCCTTTTAAAAAACCACAAATGCTAATCTAAAACAATGAAAGGATTTCATGGCTGTTTTACTTTTCATTTTATTTTCATATATTACTGAGCTCTGAGTCAAATATTTTTTCTACCCTTTCTGCTATCTGGTCAATCAGAATTTTTTTTTTAATATGGAGAACTCTCTGAATAAGTTTACAAGATATGTTTCCCTGTGCTCTTTTTTAGTGAAATGACAAAAACAGTGGAGATTTCTGGGGAAGGTGGACCCTTGGGAATTCATGTAGTGCCCTTTTTTTCATCCTTGAGTGGAAGGTAAGATATTTTCTGCATTGCTCGAGAAATATATAAATGAAAGTATTTCAGTTGTGCTTATCTTAAAATACCTACTATTTACCAAAAGGAAAACAAAAATTAGTCTATGGCACTGTCTTCCATTACCAAAATATTTACTAGTCCAAGTTCTGTATAAGGCAACCACAGAATCAGGTAGGAAAAGACCTCAGAGATACTTGAGTACAGCCTTTGACTGATCTCCATCTTGTCAACTAGACCATGGTAAGAAGTGTCATGTCCAGTCACTTTCAGTCAATACCAGCAGCTTTGTTCATATGTGCCCTTTTTGTGGTCTCTGTTTTTATTCTCTGAATGGTAAACTGGACTTAGTAGTTTTGTGTGGCATTGGGTTGGTTGTGTTGTGCTGTTGTGGGCTTGTTTGTATGTTTCTTGTTTTGTTTTTCTTAATTGAATATCTCTGCATAGGCTCTTTCTTAGTGACATACCAGACAAGAAGAGTCAAAAAAAATTGCTTGCCTACTCATATCTCATATTTTTCAAGCCATCTTTCAGATTTGATTGCATAGCATTTATAAAATGTGCTCTATACCATGAACCTTTCTTTGTCACAATACAATTACTTTAATTATAAATGATTTAACAAAGTCCATTGAGATCACAAAAGCCTGTTATAGCAGCGTGCTCATATTGATGTGCTGTAGTTAAGACTGCGTCAGCATTTTCATTATAGCTGTTTTCCAAGCTATGTAACTTGGATGTGTTAAAAAAAAATAAAAATCTAGGCTGAAATTTGACATACAGAGGCTTAGCCAGAGAGGTAATTTGACACTGGCAGCCATGAATAAGAGATGTGAAATTGCCAGAGCCATAAATGACACTATAGTAAAATGGTTGCCTGTTACACAAAGCCAATTATTGCAAAAGTAAAAATTGTCTAATTCTTAAATGTTTCTTTACTTGTCAGCTTTCATGTAGGACAGAGAATGTGAAGGATTGAATTACCTTGTAAAGGTCTGTTTTCTTGGATAGATCTGAATTTGTAAGTGGACCCAATCTAATTCAGATTGTTTTATCTAGCAAAAGGGAAAATAGATGTCCATCTGCTGCCTGTAAAAATGGCATCACTGTCTCAAGAAGAAAGCTGGTCTTGAATGGCAACTGCTGGAGATCTGAGTTGTGTCCTTGGCTTTGTGGGCTGCCTGTTTGTCTTGAGAAAGCCACTTGTGTTTCTTACCCACTCTGACAGGCAGATCAGACCTCTTTGATATAGGCGTGCCATAAAGGTTGTTGTTTGTACACTGTATTTTAAGATCCTTCAGTAAAACAATTTTGATGAAACTGCAAACTATTAAAATCAGTAATTGTTGTGACTGAAATGTAGTTTTGTACTCAAGTATCTCTGTGTTGAATACAGCTTTTAAAGACTTGTAAGAAGAAGGGTTCCTAGGTCTACGTAGTATTCATGTTAATATGTCCTTACTAATAAATGCTTTTGGGGATCTGCTGGAGTAGAGAGGTCTTTGGCTGATGGAACTACTGGTTGTTTAGGCAGCTGTCTTTACAGTTTAGTGACCTATGGCAGATGTGTTCTGAAACATTTGTTAAAGCACTGGACTCATTTAAATGGCTTGACTGTCTTTTTTTAATCTAGCCTGAGACTACATTATGAATGGTAACTCATCATAACATGAGAAAGTACAGAAGACCATCTTTTATTTCTTTTGGTGACATGATAGAATTTATGAGGATGTGCTGGCCATGACTAACTGGGTCTGGTATTTCAATTGTAAAGTTATCTTCTAATAAGGTAATGCTGACTTTAGCCTGGTGCTGCTACAGGCCAAAGTTTTTCTACAAGTCATTAAAACATCATATTAATTTACAAAATCTTAGTTTATACAGGAACTACAAAAGTAATAGAAATAATTTCTCCCCTTTATTTTACACTTAAATATCATTAAAACCCGGAAATTAAAATTTAATAGCACATTAAAATGCTAAAATTTAGGCTGTGGAAAAAAAGTAATGGAGGAATGAATTCAAGCTGCCTCGGTCTGTGTAATTTGAGCCACGGTGGGCAGTACAGTACACACAAGTTTCAGACAAGTAGGCAATCCTATTGCGTTATATTAGTGCAGTATCTAAGCACACAGGATTAGTGAGCAACCATCTTAATTTGTAATTTCATTTATTTCTTTACTTTTACTGGTTTGTATTTTAACATAGTTGTATTAGTTCTTAGGGAAGGTTTTTGATTGCCGCTAGTTCAATGTCATCAAAGGGGCTGTAGACCCTCACCACCACTGCCCTTTTTAATCCTTTAGGGAAGGATAACACTCATTACAAGAGAGTCTTTGTGCTATTAAATAACTTTTAAAATATATTTTTAAATACTTCAAAGAACTGATACTCAGTAGAAACCAATTTTTCATTCAGTAATTGATAGGACAGAAGTACAATTTTTTTAATGCTGTTAGTAAATCTAAAATCAGATGCTCAGTCAATATAGTGTCACTTGAAATACTTAATGGCATACTGTGAATCTGTTGAATGGACTTAGGAGGGGCAGTCATGAATATGAGGCAAAAATACAGGACTTCTTGTTTTGTGATTGGAGTGCCGGCACATTGAAAATTGCACATTAATATTTTATGTAGTATAACCAGTAGAAATGGTCTCTAAAGGTCATCTTTGATGACCATCTTTGATGCTGAAGTGGTATGGAAATTTAGTGGACAAAGTTTGATTATAAAAGTTCTCCACAAACACACAGTTGTCAGGATTTTTTGGACACTGTAGTGGTATCTTTTGATATAGCTATGTTGAATTATTGTTTGCAATACAGAGGTGTTCCAGGTAGGTCAGGATTAGCCTAGTGCTCCCAACAGAGTTATCAACACTGGCATTTTGCACCACCTACACTGGCTCACTTACTGCATTATTCTGTGTTGCACTTCTGTTTTCACTTGCACATATTTCATTAACAGACAGCTGGGGTGATGATGTAGCGCTGCTGTCCTGCCACATGGATGAGTAGTATTGCTGTCTTGTATCAAAGCAAGGGGCTTGGAAACTGAAAAGTTTCAGGGATGTTTTCAGAAGTAGAAAAGTCAGGGGTTTTTTTGTCTCATTCTGACTCCTGTTTATTTTATTACAGTCAAGGTAGAAAGTTACTTTTAATCTGTTTGTGCTTTTCTTTGGAGCAGTGGCAGAAAAAAATATGTGTAAGCTACACTACCATTTTTAACTGGAGAGGGATCTAGGTGTTTTCTTCTGTTTCTCCAAGTATAACCTACAGGACTTAATGCTTCCCAAGTTCTAGCAAGTAGTAAAGCATTAGTGTACAGCAATTTTTTGTGGTATTTTTTGGAATCCCCTCCTTTTTCATTAGTAAGTCAGCTGAAATCTTTCTCTAGGTGAAGCACTTCATATATAGAGAGGCAGTGTACTCTGATTTCATACACAGTAGAGATTAATATCTATTTTTAGTTGCTATAAATTCAGCACAATAAGGATATTTTTCACCTATGTTTTGCCTTTTAGGATGCTGGGACTCTTCATCCGTGGTATTGAAGAAAACAGCAGATCTAGGCGTGATGGTCTTTTCCATGAAAATGAATGCATTGTGAAGATAAACCACGTGGACCTTACAGATAAAACCTTTGCACAGTAAGTGCTGGTTTACTAATACTTTTAATCAGCCAGGATTTTTTACAGTGCCCTGTTTAAGTGATTTGTAAAGGGATTAATACTTATTTCAAAAAAAATGCTTGTAAAATTGATACGTGACAGAAACTTTGTGGTTTTCTTTCTGAAACCTCCAAATAAATGAAATTTGAGGACTTTTAGTGAACTTACTGTGCTTACTTAATTTAATAGCATTAAGTTTTGTAATTGTTACCTTCCCTTTCTAGTTCTTCCATTACTTTTACCTCTTTGTAATTTTTCCTTAATAAGACTTTCAGAATGAGTCAATCTCACAGCATGGTGTTTAATTTTCTTTTGCAAATGAAATAAGATTTTTTGTTGTGCTGCAGCTTTTTGAGCGTTTATTTTTTAAAAAAAATACTTCTACTGTCAAACTATGATTACTTGAGCTAAATGCAAAGTCTCACTTCTTATGACTTTTATTAAAAGTCTGTTGACATTTGTTATCTATCTCAATATTTAACTAACAAGTTGTTTTGATCATCTATGAATTAAAGTGGCATTGTTTCACAAAAGAATAGCCTCTCAAATTTCACATATATTTGCTGTAGTAATTAAATTGTCATTTGTTTTTGCTTTTAATCCGTATGTTTAGACAACTGAGTGATTGTTTATAATATAACAGAAACCTATTGAGATGTCAAGGGAGTCGAGGCTTAACTTTCTAAACAGTAAGCCAAATTTTCACGGCTTCTAGACTAAAATCAAATACATAATTTCACAGTTAGGAATAAATATTTGCAGAATAGGTTTTCATTAAACCAGTGTAGTTCTGTAGCATATTCTTGTTTCTCAGACTGTGCTTTTTCCCCTCCTGAAAGCTTTTCAGTTACAGCTTTCTGCATTCTACTGTGTTATAGTACATGTCATTGTTCCTTCCATGGAAATTCCTAAATATGATATCAAATTTAGCAGAACGTAATTGTCAGTATCTTATTAAAACATTCATTGCCCCACTGTGCAGTTTTGTAATGAAATTTCGCAAATCAGGTTTCGCTTGAGTCCAAACCTCTTTTCAAAATCATATCTGATCCTTTCTTTACAATGTGTTGTCTCCTCTGAATGTTTTTTTTCTGTGTATTGTTTTTTTGAATTCTGTTTTCTTCTGAATGTAACTAGATCTCCAAAGATTTCAGCCCATGAGGTGTTTGTGGATTGGAGGACTCTGCATGTTTTTCTGTAAGGTTACTAGATTTTGGGGTGATCTGAAATACTTCAGGAAATTTCCTAGTTCTCTGTCAGGCTTTCCTTCAAAATACAACATGCAGGATACTTTCTAAAAGCTTTTGTGAAGTTTTGGGGTTGGAAGGATTATTTACAAGAGTTAGCATAGAGAGATCGGTCTTGTTAGACACTGTCACTGGGTGAGAGAAAAGTGACTTAAAGGTGATTCAGAGCAGAGCCTAATTTTGTTGAGCAAAGTTTCCTTATGCTGCTAAGTCAAGTAGTATGATTGCAGTGGTGTTGGATCTGAGGAGAAAAAATGCAGGAATTGTGAGCTCAATGTCTATTTGGGGACTGGCGGGGAATGTTTTGGATGAGCTCTAGCCTATTCCCAAGTCTTACATTGTTCTGCTGAATTTGGTTATTTTCCAAAATAGCCTTCTGCATCATCTCTCTTCCCTGGCTGTGGAGAATGGCTAAAGACTGACTCTTTCCAGGTTGAAATTAATCTCTGTAAATATGTATTTTAGTTTTTGTCTGGCATGACATAACTGTACTAACCTGACAGAAGTCCAAGTTACAGAAATCCAGTAATTGTAAAAGATACAACAAAGTATTGTTCCAATGACTCTTGACCCAGAAATAGCAATCAGATTTTCCTCCAAGAGGAAAATCTGTTGGCTAGTTTCAAATTGACATTTCTTCATAACCCATAAGTAAAAGCTGTTTTAACACTTAGACTGTTACATGCTGTCTCTTTCTAATTTCAGCAGAGACTTTCTAGTACTGCTCCTGACAATTGCTTCTTCTGCAGCTGTAACAGCAGCAGCCTACTTTCTGTATTCCCATGTTTATAATAGCTATATATTGGGACTGTTGGTCTGCTTTTTCATTTGCTGCTAATCTATTCAATTACATTCTGTTGTGCTGCAGAGTTTCTAGCACCTCTTTTAACTGACTCCCTTATTTCTTTAAAGTATGCACTTGGGGTCTCAAGAAATACAAATTTCTCCATTCATTATTTTTTCCCTTTGAAGTGCAGCCAGTTATTTTGCCCCTGAAGACTGCATTTAGACTTTCCCATAGGATGTCTTGAGTGATTTCCACTAATTTTTGTTTGAAGGAGATCTTATGTTTTCTCTTGCATATATTTTAAATATTAATCTTTCGAAACTGAGTTATTAAATTACCTTGTAACATATGACTAAGTGGCTACTTGCAAAGATGAAGATGGGGTGTGAAAGAAACACAGTTAAAATTTTACATCCTTTATGCTGGAAGTGTGCCATGGTTTCTAATATCAGGGTAAGGTCTGTCCTTGAGAGCTTTGACAGGCTGTAGGTGAACAGATAACCTGTAACCTCTGCAGATGCACTGGGGCACAGTCTGTTACAGCTCTGAAACAGATCCCTTGAGGGTAATGATAAAAGAATGCTTTCCTACAACATTCTGCTCCCTCTATTTTCCAAGTTTGAGGTTTCTCTCTGGCAGCATCGCCTGTCAATGAATGTTGCTGTTCTGACTCTTGATGCTTGTACACTCAGTATGGCAAGGACGATTCTTTCCCACAGCAGTATCCATTGGGACTGACTCCTGACTTCAATGTCTTTGTGCTACAGAAAACCCTCTTAAAACAGCCTCTCCTTTTCACCACCTACAGCTGCAAGGTGGATATACTCTAGGTATAGAGTGTATCTATATAGCTCTGCTCATCTAGGAAAACAGTAGGTGTGTTTTCAAGACATTTATGTGTGCAGTGGCTTCCTTCCTGTGTCAATATAAAAAAAAACTAAAAAAAAATAAAAATAAAAATTTCATAAATACTTTCAACATTGATTCCTGTTACTGAGTGTAAATCCAAAGCCAAGACTTCAGCAAAATACTGACTCAGACTGACAAACACACCACTGAAGGGTAGGAGATAAGTACAATGTTCTTAGGAAGACTCCATGATTTATTTAAAATTTCATGTAGCCATTCCTTCCCCTCTTGCCCCAATTCAGCTAAACAGAAGTTTTCAGTTTTTCATTCTCAAAATGCGCTTCAGCATTGTACTGGACTTGTCTTCTGCAGTATGGAAGAAAGTCAGTCCACTTCAAGAGAAGATAGGAGAGGAAAGCATAGATAGAAGGAAGTCTCCTTTGTTCTTTTAGAATCCAAGGTTTGTAACATGACTTCATATACCAAATCTACAGGTTATTCAAAATCCAGGGAAGGCTTTATGATCAGCTCTTTTGGCCAACTTGTCTTAATTGCCTTACGACACACAGGTATCTGAGCACAGCATCACTACCATGGTATCAGTTCACAGAATCACAGAACAGTCTGGATTGGAAGGGACCTTAAAGATCATCTCATCTGTGGGTTCCAGCCCCTCAAGCATGGACAGGGATGTCACCCACTAGATCAGGTTTTTTCAGGGCCCCATCCAGCCTGGCCTTCAGCATTTCCAAGGATGGGGCATCCACTGCTTCTTTGAGTAACTTGTTCGAGTACCTCACGACCCTCTGAGTAAAGAATTTCTTCTTAATGTCTGGGCTAAATCTTTCTCTTTTAGCTTAAAATTCATCTCCGCTGCCCTGTCAGTATTAAGGGGAGTAGTTCCATTAAATGCTCTAACACAGTTTCTGGTGTTGCATTTGGGCACATCTGTAAAAACATTGATTATGTGAAGTGTGAATACCCACTTAGCAAAAGGTTACTGCTTGAAAGATGTAATATTGACCTATTTATTTAACCATTTATGTAGAAAAACAAATAATTGTGCTGTTTTGATCACTTTTTTAAAAACTCTTTTAGAAACAAAGTTTTTTTTCTAACGTCTATGTATCCCATACTCTCAACCTATTTTATTCCTGTGGAATCAGCCAAAGTTGCAGAAGGGATTAAAAAGGAATCTGAGAAGCAATTAGACTGGATTTGGGAAAAATAGAGTTGAGCTTGCTTGGAGTAGATGTATTCACCAGAACAATTGGTGATGAGTGCTCAGTGTGCCTCTATGCCAACAAGAAAATATGTAACAGACAAGCACTTGAAAAAAACAGCAAGCTGTAATTTCAGCAGTCTTTTGATGAGCTTTTGCCATCAGAACTTCCCTTTCTGCTCTTCATGAAGAAATGTGTTCATTAGTTTATTCTAGCTGATATGTTTTTGTACCGCCTTAGGAATTCTGACATATATGCTGCTCCTACTTGAAGTGTAAGGAAATGCTGTAGTTTTGAAATCTTACTTCATGTGAACTTTTCTAAAAAAGTAATGCTGTAGATGTGAACATAACATAAATTTTCATCTTATTCTTTGTAAACAACATCAAATTTTGCTCAAGTTTTCTAGTTTGTCATATGAATTTTCATACCTTTCTTTTAAAGGTCTCAGGATATCTTCCGTCAGGCAATGAAATTTCAAAGTGTCATCTTGGAAGTCCTTCCTCCATATAACCGAGAACAGTATGAGAAGTCTGCTATTGCTCCTCTTTGTATTCTGAATAATGAAGAAGGAGTTACAAAAACAAAAATTCCACCTCCTCTTCATCCAAAACCTGCTGTGAAAACAATTAGTATTTCTGGAGCAAGCTTGGAGTCAGGTGTACAGGGAACACTGCAGCAAGCTAAGAGCCCCAACCTCCCACGTCTGGGTAGAAAGCCTTCTTCTCCCTCACTGTCTCCACTTATGGGCTTTGGCAATAAGAGAAATGCAAAGAAAATAAAGATAGACCTGAAAAAAGGTAAGTCTTTGGAGATGGTATGATTAATTCAGTGTCATATGCTCTGTAGTGATACCTTAACTTTTAATTTAATGAGTGACTTTGAAAATACAAGCTAGTTATTTGCCATATAAAAGTTTCAAAACTCTCAAAAGGTACAGGAAAGTAATGTTTTCTACAGCGGGCTTTCTCATAAATTTTGGATGTATGTTATTCAGATTTACAGATTAGGATGTCTCAGTTGCTGACTGTGGAAGCAATTCCATTAGCAACAAGTGATTGTAAGAGATAGTTCAGTCTTTTCACAACTATAGAATAAAAGTTTGAACTGTTTGCTGGTGATGTTTATGATTTTATTCAACCTGTAAATTTACCACAACACTGTTATGACATTCTTGTAAAGATATGTTCAAAAATCTACCCTGCTCTACTTTGTGTTTTCCAGGAGCTTGACCACAGATTTACCTGTCTTTCCCTTTTTATTTTCTGCAAACCCTTTTTTTTTTTTTCCTATCATATTTATTCAGCTGTCAAGAGGCCAAATCTGTGTGTATGTCTTTAATTGCTGCACCATGCAGCTGTCTGTCTTTGAATAGAATAACGGGTTTAGGAACATGCAGTAAAATGTTCTTAACCAATTTACAATTAGCATTTGTATTTTCTATTTGATTTCTGGCTCTGATTTGGCTGAGTTTGATCCTAGAAGTGGCCCTTTTGAAAGCTGTCTATAACTTTATTTTCATAAACTGAATGTAATCAAGCTCTCATTTCTTAATTTTTGTTGTTTCTTTACTTAAATCACTCATTTTTGCTTCTAAACTCTTCAGCTTTGTGTTAATAAAACCTGCTTAAGATTTTCCCTATTCTTAATGCTTTTGATTTTGAAACATTTTTATTTTTAGAAATTATAGCAATGTGATACTGACATGATGATATCTTTGAAAACTATAATGAGTAGTAATACTGCTTAATATAAAAAGATTTTTATGGACCCTGCTATTCCCAGTGATTTTAGTGGCTTATGAGCAATACCTATTAATATTTGTTTTACTCCCTAATTATTTGTTATAACCTATCTGTTAACATTTGAGGTTGTTTATTTCCAAGCAGCAAACAACTTCACTAATGGAAGCTTAGAAGTACCACTTTGTTCTTCCTGAACAGCATATCATCAAGTTTCGTATTCAAATCATGCGATATTGTCCCCATTTACCAAGCTTCAGTAAAACTTAAGTTAGTAAAACTAGATTATATTTATGCTTATAAATAAACAATTCAAACTGCTCTGATTCTATGAAAAACAATTGACATTAAAGTGAAGACTATTATTGAAATGACCTAAAGGAAAGGTAAATGCTTTAAAAAGAGAGTTCTTTCTTGTTTTTTATTATTGTGTGCTTATCCAAGTATTTCCATTTGTAGCTGTTTTAGGAGGGTATGTGTTTTGACATCAGTAGACTTCTTCTCTAGACCAGGCAGAAAATTTTCTCGTGTTTACAGCTTTTTGTTTGCTTTCTTTTCTTAGAGTTAACCTGGACAAGTCTCTGGGATATCTTATTGACATCGCTTGCTTACTTTTAATGATCATTGTTTACGTGTCAAAATTTATTTTGTGTGTTCTTTGTCTGACATTCTAGGTCCAGAAGGACTTGGTTTCACGGTGGTTACCAGAGACTCTTCACTACACGGTCCTGGTCCAATCTTTGTGAAGAATATTTTACCAAAAGGTGCAGCAGTAAAAGACGGTCGTTTGCAGTCAGGAGACAGAATCCTGGAGGTTAGGATAAACATCTGTTGTATTTGCATTGTTTAAAATTGATCGCTGTCATAAATATGTCATATTTGTCATAAATCTTTTATTTCTTCATGCACATTATTGATGTATAGAACAACAATTCTTGCCCTTGGTTTAAAAAAAAGTCACTCTCACAGCTTCTATGCCATTTGTTTGTCAACAAGTATTTTACACTATGAGGTGGAAAAATGGTTCTTTTTGCAAGGGTCCATGGGATGTTTGAACAAAGAGAACCTGATAAGATCTTGGTTTTTAAAGTAGATAAATGTATCACTTTAGGACCAAAACATGTCTTGCCTCTTCAGCCGCATCCAAAAATCTCCAGTTAATATCAAGCTGGTAAAGTGCTTATTTTAAGACAATTTTTCTTTAATCGGTCTGTTGAAAGTTTTCAGGTATCTTGTGACTTACAATCTTATTATCTAATGGGTTATTTCTAATTACTAACCTCAAAAAGTTCCTAAGGTAAACAGTTTTAATACTAAGGTCTTGTTTCTGCACTTTCATCTTCAAAGTGCTTTACAAACTAATTAAGCCTCACAAACCCCCTGCAAGGTGGGTAAGTACTACAGAGCTGGTTTAACAGATGGTGAAAATGAGGAGGAGAAAGGTTAAGTAATTTGTGTAGGGCCAGAGGGGAGACAGTATGGGAGCTGTTGCTGATTCTTTTTTGCTCTCAGTTACTGAATGACACCTGTGTTAGGTGAGGGGAACCTACTAGACCTGCTTGAAGGCAGTCAGAGATAAGATATCCTCTGTTCTTTTGCGGCCGGTAGGTGAATGGACGGGACATCACCGGCAGGACCCAGGAAGAGCTTGTAGCTATGCTGAGGAGCACAAAGCAAGGCGAGACTGTCTGTCTGATTGTGGCTCGTCAGGAGGAGGCCTTTCTACCTCGAGAGCTGGTAAACTTGTTATTCTTTCCCAGAGTGATTTTGAAACAATTCCATGGTTAAAAACTAGCCCAAGAAATAGGAAAGGTGTCAGCTGAGAAATGCCAGCAAAAGGTTTGTTTCCAAGAAGTATTTATGCTTACATTTGATTTTGAGGGGTTTTTGATTTTTATCTACTGTAGATGCAATTCCACACAATCTGATTTTTCATCCCCAAAAGTGACAGCAGAAGCATAACTCACAGGGGAATACTGTAAATTAATTTTGAAAGTGTGAGGTCAAGCATAACTAAAAATGGATTATTCTCTTTCAAAAAAGCAACAAGCTTTAAACCAGAAATTTAAAGTGCATGTAATGAGCCTGCAGCTTATCAGGAACAAGCTAGTGGAAGTAGCTGCCCCCAGGAGATGTCTCCTAAGCCAGGTGCCCAGCATAGGAGTGGTGAGGAGTAGAATTCTGCTGCACTCCTCACAAATTTTGGAAGCAAGCTTTTCCTTGGCTGCTAGCCTTTGACTTAAGAGGCTTTTGCTTGTCTTTTGTCCATCTGAAGTGCTTAATTTTCACTTTTGTTTTTTCATTAACACTGGCATGAAACTGTGTTCTCTTTTCTCTCACATAGAGAACTGCATCAGAGTAAAAGTGCTATCTGATACATGCTTGTTTCCCCTCAGAGAAGGTCATTTCTTTGGTTGCCTCTTCCTTATCTTGATTGATGGCTATACTTGACCTTTCAGCAAGTCCTCAGGATAAGGGAAGGACAGCATTTCCTGCTTTTGTCTCATTTTATCTCCTTCAAAGAACACAAACCGCCTTCATCCTTTGCTTAAGATGCTGCCTTCTTGCTTTTCCTTTAGACTGTTGTCAGGATCTTCTACAGAAATCCTCCATTATGTTTCCTCACAAAACATTGCTGACAGTTTTCCTCTTGTTTCCCTGTTACCAGTTGGACCTCGTTGAGGTCAGGGTTGCCCATTATAGATAGGATAGGAAACTGGAGGGGCGTTCAGGTTCTCTCATGTGAGTCTTTTCTCATGTGCCACTGGTACCCACTTTTTCTTGTGAGCAGTTGTGAACTGTCTTAGCAAAACTGGTTTTGTATCCATTTTTCTCTTTCATTGTCTTATTTTTAAGGAGCATAATGGCAGTTTTCAGCCCTGTAATTGGGTGTTTGTTGTCAGTGATTCCCAAAGCACCAAAGTTGGTCATTGTGTTCCTCTGCTGAGTAAGCCCTGAGAGTCAGTGTCTGTGTGGATCAGAGAGAAATTTCTGAGTCTTAAAGTACTAATTATTATTATGTAGAATTTCTTTTCAGTCACCAGCTCCTCTAAATAAGAGCTTATTTTTTGAAAAAGCTACCGATTAAGTGTTTTTTTTCTGAGTTTTTTAAAGTTATAAAGCACATTACTTTGAAAATGTACTTTGAAAAGTATGCATTCTTCTTTTCTCTCCTGTTCTCTCCTGTTCCCCCAACAATATACATTATTATGTGCAAATTCTGCTGGAAATCACTATAGCAGTGTGTGGGTATAAAAGACTGGAAGAATCTAAAAGCTGTTTATAATTTTTACTTGCCACAATTGTGTGGTAATAAATTCTAGTCTCTACAGCAAGGATTAACTACCTCTCAAAAGGTGATTTACTTATGACTGGCATGATTGAAATCCAGGAAGTAGCCACATTTATCCTGCTGGCTTGACCTTCTCTTAGATTGCTTTCTCTGTGAAAGAGTGATGCACAAGTCATGGTCCTCACTGTAACAGTGATGATGTGGGAATTCTAATACTGCTCTGTGTTCCTCGTTATCTCAGTCAAGTACAACATAATACAAATGAGAATTACTGAAATACATTACATTAATTTATGGAACCAGCCCATCTAAATTAAAAAGCCCTTCAGCAACATCTGGTAGCTTACAGCAAAAGTGTGAGTTACCATCCCACTAAGCTACCAGATGTTGATGCTAGCACAATGCTTGTTAGAATTCATGAGGTGTCTGAGAACTGGCTCAACAAAGATTAAAAAAAAAAAAATAATAAAATTGGTTTAGCTTTTTTGTTTGGTTTCAGATTTAGCCGTGATATTACATTGGACTAATCCTCTGCTACCTCAAAAGTTACAGTACTGTTTTATCAAAGAGGAGAAAAATGCTAGCACTTTAAATGTTTGTTTTTGGAAGGAAAAGCAGTGGATAATCCAGTGTTTTTCAAGGACAGTTGTATCTGAGTGCCCTGACAGTGTAACATGCATGCAGAATTTACCTTGAATACTTGGGGATTTTGTTAATGCTTGACAATAATACAGTAATTGCTTTATCTCAGACTTGTTCTTGCTTTGAGCAGTTCTCTAGGGACTGTAATCTAGACGGTTCTTTTAGATTCTCTGTTTCATACTGAAATGAAAAGAAGGGCCACCTAGTAAATGTACCCACTCCCTACAGCTTCCTGTGCTAAAGATACGTTTGGAAGCTGGACCCACTAGAAATCCATGCACAAAACCGCTTTTGAGCATGTTGCACCACTAGAACTGGGTTTTTATGTGGATTTGCTGGAGAAAATTTGATGAATGCATGGGCACAAAGCAAATAAAGTAATAAAGTCACACTGGGTGGCATTTGGTTGCATGGGTCTATAATAATATAATTTAACTTTACCTTGTAATAAAGCTGTGGCTTGGGGAAAGCTTGGTCTCAGGAATATTTTCTCTTCAGTGAGATAGATGGGAACAGAGTTTCGGTGTTTTGTTACTGTGATCTGTGCTTATGAATTGCTAGTAAGTAGAAAAAATATATTCAGAGTAGCAAGCCTTTGCCACAGCAGCTGAGATGTGATAGGGATGAGCATGAATCAGTGTTGCAAAAAAGCATTATTAAATTATGAGGAATTGGGGCTTTGGTTACACTGGCCCATGAAACATCTGAGACTTACACAATTACACTGTGCATAACAAGGGAAAAGAATTAAAACCCCAATATTTGTAGAGTTGTTACTCCTTTAAAAAAAGAGAAAAGGACGCTCAAATGAGATTTTTTTTCTTTTTTTTAATAATCAGTGAAGTAGAATTTGGAGCAACCACAGGCTGTCCTCCTTATTATCGAGTTAGCCAAATGTTCCCGGTAATTCATGCCAGCTGTTGACAATGTAGCAGCTAAGTAAGGAGCTGATTCCAAAACTCGGGGGGAAGATCTTGATTAGCTTAATTACCACAGTCTATGGAGTGGCCAGTGATTAGTGTGGTCTTTAAGGTGCATTTGGGTTTTAAACTGTGTAACACTCTTTTCTAGAGGATGGTGAATATTACAGAACGAAACTGGTTTAACTGAATAGGTTTAGATTTTCCAGCTCCTCCCAAAGTCAATGGAATGCTCTTCAAACTGTGGTTATCATTCTGCTATGTTTTGGAAATATGGTGTTTTGATCACGTGTGTCTGTTGCATCATGTTTTTCTCTAGGGAAAATGTGTGATCTGAGAGTGCCATTTATTTATTTATTTACTTCCCCTTCTCTTTCTTTATCCCTGCACTGGTAAAACAGGGAAACTATTTGCATGGGAGCAGCTCTGGTGCAACCCATTCTGTGCTATGATCCTTTGCAGTTCTTTATTCTGTATGATGCACACGAGCAGAGGAATGTGACTGTTCTGCAATTGCCAGAATTAGTATAACACCAAAAATATTTTATTGCATTTTTCTGTAAGTTAGAGCACATACATTGTAATTTTTGCATACCCTTTATTTTTTATTTTAAAGATCCCTTTGACTTACCAGTTGTAACTGTAATTGCTGTTCCTGTGGTTTCTTGGCATATTAACCAATTCCTGAAGAATGAGGGGTGAAAAGGAACAAGCCATCATTTTTATAACAATAGCTAAATGAACAACAATGTACTAAACGTGGTATTGGTCTTTAAATCATTTTTGTACATTTGTATTATACAGGATGGAAGGAAGCAGGATGAGTGGCAAGTTCAATTAAGCATTTTTTTCTACTTACCATATGATTAACTTTTATGTTTTAGTCTTCCCCCAGTTAATTTCTTCCACTGCCTTGAACTTATATGCCTGAAGGAAAACCAGTTGGCCTATTTGTTTTAATATTCAAAGCTTAATTTCTATTACTTCCTTTTAATTGTTGCTTGCCTTTTTATGTGCAGGAAATAATAGGTGAAATTACAGCCTAGACTTAACCATTTTTGCACCTGTTTTTGTAGTTCAAAACTGTGATTCTAGTGCTCAGTTATCCAGAAATGGACAAATAATTTCAGTCAGAAAGTGATTCCAGCAAATACCATTTTTTTATTGTGTTACCTCTGTTCTAAGGGAGATGAATTGGATAGGGAAAAAAAGAAGTATATAAGTATATATTGAATTTTAATAGCATACACAAGAAGGTGTTCTGTGTAATGAAGAGGGGATACTGTGAACGCACATATGGCACCTTTCATTATAAATATATACATAGTTTATGCATAGTTTATAAACTATGTAGATTTTTAAATATCCTAGGGGTTTTAAAGAAAAGTTTATTTTTGGACCTATTCTCTTTGTCTGGAATAGTTGAGAAGCAAGTGTAGGTTGTGTCTATACAAATGTATATTTTTAAAGAAAAACATTGTACAGTGCAGGCCCTCAAAGGTTTTCAGCTTCATGACATATTTCAGAACATGGTTACAATTTCATTATGCTTTAGAGTACTGGAAACTGTTCTTTGAGGTTTGTTGATTAGTTGTGCTCTTTACAAAAGTCAGTGAGAGATCAGTGTTAAGAAGGAATGTGACAGTCTTTCCTGTCACACTGAAAAGTACCTCTTTATCCAGGGTTTCTGTGCGACTCCCTAATTTACCAAAAAGGAATAAATTGCTTGGTAATCTGTGTACCTTTAAAAACTGGTTGTTTTTTGAACTCTCATATGCAGTGAAGAGCCCATAAAGGTGCCAGCACAGCAAATGTGATTTTTCCATGTGATAGCAGTTGTCAGCCTTTTTGAGGCTACAGAGACCTTATTGCATCTGGTCTACTATTGCTTTCTCTGTCAGGCCCATCAGAGTGTTGTGATCCAGCAATGATTTGCCTTTCAGAGCCTACTGTTCCTATATTACAGCAAATATGAGGAACCTTAAAAGGATGGTCTGAAAGACCTGGTCATTACTTTCATTGCCTGCAAAAACCTCTGATGGTGTTCTGCCTGCTGGTAAAGAATAAGTTAGAGAGGATACAAGTAAGGAGAGAAAAGCATAATCTTACTTGTACGATGAGATAATATATTCATAAGATATTTTATGAGATTACTGCCCAAAATTCCTAGGTTTAGGAAACCTAACTCAGACCACTGGAAAATGAAAACTGATTACTTGATAATGTCTTGGCTCTGAAGTTGCCTGAAATTATTTGGAAGCCCACTTGAATGTATGAAATCATAAGTATATATACACCAGCATAGAGGCATATAAAATCTGGTCTTAATAGAAATTGAGTCTTCATATATTTTAGATGCATTTACCCAGGTCTACAGTATTTGCATTTAATAAAACCAGAATATTTGGGCAATTGTTAAATCCTGCTAAAAAATGTAGTGATTTGCCATTTACAAGGATCACCAGTTCTATTCCATATACCATATGAACATTTCTAAAATCTTTCTGTCTCAGAATACATTAAAAACTTAGGGGGAAAAAAAAGTTTTCCTAGGCTGACTTAATATAAAGCATATGCATGTGGTGTTTGAAGTTGACTTAAAAGAATTATACACTGCTTATTGCTTTGTTTACCATACCTTTAAAACAGTAAGCGCTAAAATGAGAGAAGAGTTGGATTTGTGTATCGCTGTGTTGTGACCCGTGCCTGGAATGTTTTCTGAAATGATGCAGTAGCAGGAGCCCTGAATTCACCCTGAAAATACCATGTAGGCTTCCATCTTCATGTGTGATAAGATTTTAGGCTCTAAGTGCCAAGTTGTATTAACTGCCTAAGGCTCCAGCTCTGTAGGGTGCGTAAGCCCTATTGAGTACACTTACCCCATATGTGGGCTGAAAATGGGTGTTTTCACAGAGAGCTGATCTTGACTGAGGACTGAACTAATGAATTTTTCTCTCTCTGTTTCCTACAATTATGTAGCTTAAAAGGTTAAGTGAGACTGCATTTTTTAATATTGAGGAGCAGTGCACACCAAATTATAATTACAAAACTTTTGCAAGGGCAAACCTTTTCCTTGGTGGGTTCTTGAACAGGTGAGTCAAGCAAACTGGAGAATCTCCATTTCTGAAATGCATTGTATCTGTATTTGCCTTGGATGAAGAGCTGAGTCTAGTTTTGTCAGTCTTTGAAGCTGTAATTCGTGTCTACCTAATTCAAACCAGACACATTCTATCTAACATGACACAAATTTGTAATGCACTGTCTTAATGTTAAAATTATCCAAGCATGCTATCATATATGTCCATGGATTTTCTACTGCCTTTCTTGTCTTAGCAGGGTGTGCCATTAGTGGCCATTTAGTTTTTATTGCAGTATGGAGTACAGATAATTTTAAAGAAGCCAATAGAAAATATCTGTCAGATATGGTAAAGACAAATACATGCAGCAATGATTTCAGTTATTTACTAGATTGTGACAAGATTACAACAGTGTATTACCTTTGAGTATTACTTTTAAGAGTGTTACAATATGTCTATTGCAAAATACCATGCAGATTTTATAGTGACTGAATGACTGAGCTGTCAGCAAAGTATTTCTTAATTGGCTAAGTGCTTGGAAAGAATATGGAGCATGATGCAAACAGGGGGTATCTTCTTTTCAAGCTTTTCTGCCCATAGTAGTTATGTGGTGCCACAATTTAAACATTTTTATCAGAAAGTAATTGCAAAAGCATGCAAATGTCTTATTTCCTTCACAAACCTTTGAAAATAACCCTCCTGGGTCTTTTGCCTTTTGCTGTCAGCTCTGAATGGCACCCCAGGGAGTTGACATCTCTTATCAGAAATGAGCAGCCAGGCAAGGGGCAGTCAGCATATTGAGAGGCCATAATAGTGTGTTGGTCAAGGGCACCAGACAGGTACTGAAAGGTCTCTTGTTGTGTTAAACAAATGCTATTTCCTTCCTGCCTGAGAGCTAATTTTTTTGTAAGCTTCTCTTTTGGCAAAAAACACAATAAGGATAAATAAGGCAACCTTTCCAGTGAGAGATTAGCATTAGATTATCATAAATCCACAGATTAAAAGTGCTGTGGTCAATGAGAACAGGCATTGTAAGATTAAATAAAAAGACTAATTGAAAGCAATGTCCCATAGTAGACAGAGGATTGACACAATATTGTTTAGATATAACCATGGACTAAGTAGAAAGTGGAAGAATAAAATGCACATTACTTTTTTCAGAGGTTATACTTCTGATTGTATCGCTCTGATGACTGAGCAGATGTGTATTGTGCGAGTAGAAGAAGGCTAAAAGTGGTCTTTAAAGTACTGAGAATTTATTGGTGAGACCAGTAAAATTTTAGATTCTTTTTAATAATCCTTTATTATAATCTTTTAATTAAGAAATCAGGTATCTGAGGTATAGATGTGCTTCTAAAAATTAAAATCATTGGTAGAAGATTAATTAAATTTATCCTGAGACCCTTAGATACAGATTTTCAGTCTGCATTGCTGAATATTATTTAGTACTGTGTTATTAGGGCTTTATGCTTTCATATCTAGCAAACTCTCTGTTCTCTCACCTTCATTATAAACTCTACTGAACTTCTCTGTCTGTTTTCTGGTGATTCCACAAATGTCAGAATTGATTTTACTGAAGTTGCATGCAGGTATATTGGTAGATTAAAATATTCCTATCCTGATTTCCCTTGAGAGGGATAGTACCTGTTTGGTTGTTTGCTCTGTTCTGTTTAACCAGCAAATGTGGACAGCAAGCGAAGATTTCCTCTTACACAGCTTCTGTCTGTTGCCTTCTGGTCCAGGAAAGAGAGAGGAGATCTTTGTCTTCCCCAAGCAATTCAGAGAGGTTGGGATCTGCCTAGTATGCTGGATGGTGCAACCAGGGGGGAGCTTTGAGCAGAAGCTGTGGCTGGCAGACACCTATAAATATTAGAGAACAAAAATCACTGGGCTGCAGAGATGTGCTTATCAAGAGGGGCCAGTTCACAGCTTGTTGCAGCTGTAGAAGCCATTGAAAGCTGACAGGCAAAGATTTAGCAAAGCTGAAGGAAGGATCTGCCCAGCAAGGACAAAATGAACAGTGGACACTGATTCTTGAATGTTGTGTTATTTTTTGGTTTTGTGTTGAAGTTTTTTGGTTGTGGGCTGTTTGTTTTAACTTCAACCTGTGTCTCTGTTGAGTAAATTTTATTAATACTTAAAAGCATTCCTCTCTCAATGTACCCCTCTTAAAGGAAAGAAATAAGCAAGAAATTGGGCAAAAGGAACAAGAGACATTGGTGGATGAATAAAGAACTGTCATTACTCAAGTGTAAGCAGGAAATACACAGGAGATGGAAACAGGGTCAGGTCACTTGGAATGAATATAGAGGGATTGTCAGAGTAAGTAAAAGCGAGATAAGGAAGGCCATGGCCCATCTGGAATTAAATCTGGCCAAGGATGTCAAGGACAACAAGAAGGGCTTCTTCAAATACATCCATAACAAAAGGAAAGCCAAGGATAATATGGGGCCATTACTAAACATAACGGGGAGCCTGGTAACAGAGGATGCAGAGAGGGCAAACACCCTTCTCTGATCTGGGAGACAAGGGTAAAGGAATGCTGGAAAGAATTTCCCTTGGTCAATTGGGTTAGAGAATTGGGATTGGATTGGGATTGGGTTAGAGAACACCTAGGTAAACCTGACATCCACAAGTCCATAGGCCCTGATGGGATGCATCCACAAGTGCTGAGAGAGCTGTGGAGGCCATTGGCAATCATCTTTAAAAGGTCGTAGTGGTCAGGAGTGGTGCCCAAGGACTGGAAGAAAGCAAATATGACTGACCCCAGTCTTCAGAAAGGGCAACATGAAGGACTTAGGGAAGTCTGTTCACATGGATGACAAGAAGGTAATCAGGAGTAGTCAGCATGGATTTACTAATGGTAAATCATGCATGAGTAACGTGATTGCCTTTTACAATAAAACAAGTATCTGAATGGAGGAGGGACATTGTCTGCCTTGACTTCAGCAAGGCTTTCAACCCTGTGTCTCACCACATCCTCACAGGCCAGCTCAGGAAGTGTGTACTGGGTGAGTGGACAGTGAGGTGTATTGAGAACTGGCTGAACAGTGGCACAGGGGCTCGTTGGAGGCCTTGGTGTCCCCCAAGGTTCAATACTGGGCCCATCAGTGACTTGGGTAAAGGGGCAGATGCCTCCTCAGCAGGTTCTCTGGGAGGAGTGGCTGATCCCCCCTAGTCCTGTGCATCCCTTCAGAAGGACCCTGGCAGGCTGGAGAGATGGGCAGGGAGGAGCCTTCTGAAATTCATCACAAGCAAATGCAGGGTCCCACATCGGGGGAGAAACAGCCCCCTGCACCAGCACAGGCTGGGGATTGCCTGCTGGAGCAGCTCTGTGGAAAAGGACCTGGGGATCCTGGTGGACATTAAGCTGTTCCTGAGCCATCAGTGAGCCCCTGTGCCCAAGAAGGCTGATGGGATCCTGGGGTGCATTAAGACGAGCACTGCCAGCAGGTCAAGGGAGGTGATCCTGCTCCTCTGCTCAGCCCTGGTGAGGCACATCTGGAGTGCTGTGTCCAGGTCTGGGCTGCTCAGCTCAGGAGAGACGTGGAGCTCCTGGAGCAAGTCCAGAGGATGACAACAAAGATCATTAAGGAGCTGGAGCATCTCTATTATCAGGAAAGGCTGAGGGAGCTCAAGGTTGTGGAGTCTCCCTCACTGGAGATATTCAAGAACCACCTGGACAGAATCCTGTGCTATGTGTTCCAGGATGACCCTGCTTGAGCAAGAGGACTGGGCCTGATGACCCACTCTTCTCCCTCCCAACCTTGCCCACTTTGGAACTGTGTGAAAAGTACAGGCCAGGCCATCTCAAAGCTCTAACCATCCAGAGGGATCACCACTTAGCTATCTGGACTTCAATTCATGTGAAAATTTCTTGTTTATCCTACTACAGTTGAGTTACTTTCCTATGTCTGCAGAGGGGAATAGCTTCAGCAATATACTATCATTTAATTCCTGAACTGCCAGGGTATGATACATTTATTATGGAAAATACATGATGTGGTTGTTGACTGGGTAATTTATAACATAAAGCTGTAAGTTTTTTCCAGGCTACAAATATATTTGTGTTGCAGCTCATTTCATTCGTTCTGTGTTTGAGTGAGTTCAGATTCTAGGATGATATTGAAGTAAGAAGTTTTTCTAATAGAATTCAAGGGTTAGTGCATTGGAGAGGGTTTCCTTTACCAGACCATAATTCAGCTGATGGTGGTTGCTATGTTGTAAAGTATTGATGTCTTGGGATAATGTTTTAGCAAAGTCAGGGAAATAGAAGCAGTAGGAATCCAGCTCTGTGAGTCACTATCAGCATTTAATATTCATACCTGCATATTCTAGGAACAGAGGCCATCATTCATTAAATTAGTTGCCCAAATGAAGCAGTAAATTGATGAGCTGTTAACTTAAGGATGGCTGGAGCTCTTTTTGTTATCAGTGAAAAGGTGTTGCTTGGGAAGAGCATTATGATCAGGATAATAATTTGAAAACATTCAGCAAGTATAGGATGAAATCAAACTTCTAGGTTTTGTTCATCCCTTTTTTCTCCTCTGGTTTTCCTCCTTTCTGCTGCTTCTCACATCCTCCCACAAATAAGATTTTCAGTCTTGTATTTGCACCAAATAGTCTCGATGTTGTAGACTTACTACCAGGCATTTGCTATCAGATGCTGTACAATGAGTATATGAGGAAAATTTTAAGGGAGTAAAGACAGAGTTTATTGCCTTACAGTGAATTAATCACTGACTTGTAGATATGCATCTCCTTTCCTCTTACACATCTCTGTGAAATCTTTTAATTGTCATTCAGTCTTCATCATGGGTAACAAATTTTTGATAGTACCATTAGACAAAGTTCAGCATTCAGCATTTGCTGGATCTTTAGCTAAAGCTGACTATAAATAATGAAAAGGAGAGATGTTTGGGATGATTGGACTATGCTGAACAAGAAACTTGTGAAGGACTTAAAAATTAGAGTTCTCCAGTAATAGGTGAAAGCAGCTTACATTAAATTTAATGAGGTTTTGATATGATCAAGTGATCTGTTTAACAGAAAATTGTAGCAAGGAAAATGGTAGACAAATGTTACAGATTCCAAATTAAGTACTAAAGAAAACATGGGAAATGATATATTGACAAAAGTTTGCTGTATTTGTCTGCTGAAGACATCCAGGCATAGGTGATGTGGTAGGTTACTTAACAAGGGCTAATGCACAGCATAATTATATTAAAGGAAGCTGGAAAATAGAGAACATTGAGTAACTCTGTTGGGTGACCAAATTCAGCTTTGTATGAAGTCCAAGTTTGTACAGAGGTAGCACTATAGAGCAGTTTGTGACTGCTCTGGTTAAGACAAGCATGAGCACCAGGAGCTTTGTGTTTTGTGCTAACAGCCCCCTCACTGCCTTTCTTGTGGTATGGGCAAAGACAAAACCACAGTATTGACATAGAGAAGGGGCAGGTCTGGTGCAGATGTCACAGATTGAAGTGGAAGGAGAGCAGAAACACACAGGAACTGCTTGCCTAGGGGACCATGAAAGTAATACCATGAAAGACCATGAAAGTCCTGTCCTAAAGGCAGGAGTCATCACATGCTGGGACCCTGAGAAGAATTTCTTCTTTCTAAATCTTGACAGGATGTGCCAGTTGAGTAGATTTCTGATTTAAGAGTTTGGGAGCAACTGACTAGAATATGTATGTGCAAGCTGAACAAAACTAAAGATTCTTCTGTTTTGTGAAAATCTTTTATCTGAAACTTTGAGAAAGTTAATTTCAGACAAATACAGCAAAGTTAAACACAAAATGGTTATGTTAGAAGGCTAGTAGTGGATTTCTTCCTTACACTAGTTCTTCTGAAGTCAGAGGAGGAGTGTTTAAAAGTTACCATGTTGTATTGTTCACAGTTGTTGCAAATGTATGGATTTTGCGGGGTTATGTTCAGGATGTCCATATCCAAAGCCAAGAAGTAAAAGTGACAGATGTGTAACTGAGAACTCTGTACTCCTGATGAACAAAAACAGAACACATGTGTAACTTAGGTACTGGAGATGAATGCTGGTATCAAGACAATTGTCAGTGTTGGTGCTATGTCATTTTTATATTTGGCAGTTAGGCAAATTGTATTGACTTTAATATCATGTAATTACATTCCAGGAAAAATTTAAACATGATGCATATTGGGACTGAGATTGATAGTTTTCTGGTTGATCTGATTCCTCTCTACCCAGTGGTTGCTCTTCATCAGTGAAAGGGCATCTGAAATAAGTGCAAGTATACTTAGTGCTACTGTTTATTCAGGATATTAATTTCTGCCCTTAATTCTGGGGTCATGCTTTTGTTGATCAGACAGCATAGTATCTGAATGCACAGGTGTGCTCTGGCTGCTGAGGAAACATCTGTTTGGCTGGCACCTTTGCTGACAATTGCATTGATGCTGTATGTGCTGCAGCTTAGGTCCTGGAAGTGATCCCTCGCTGGGGAAGAGGAGGATTGGCCCAGCTACTGCACTCCTTGCAGGTAGCCTCTGCTGAATAATTTGACACCCTTGGAAGCAGCAGTCAGTCATCTTTCAACTTGTAATTGTGTGCTACCTTTTTGTAGTTTTTTTCCCTATTAATTTTTTAATACTACTGTTTCAAATAGAAAATGCCCAGATGACAAGAAACAAAAGCCTACTAATTGTCTTAGAGTTACATGGAGAGGGAAAAATGGAATAAAATTGAAAGTGTTGCATAAGGTCTTTTGCACTAACACCTTCCAAGAACACTTCATTCCATAGTAGGTCTCCTTGTCCTTATATTTTTGAGGTGTGCCAAGATAAATATTCCAGGCAAAAATTTGATTTTGTTTAATTTTATGATTCTAACCTGTTTTTAAAAAGACAACCACACACGCTTCCCCTCTGCCCAGCGACAAAACTGCAAATACAGTGTAGAGTAAAAGACAGTTCTTTCTGATCTTCTGTAGATGTGTATGCTTGACTTGACAGTCTTGTAAACAGCTCTAATCTAGAGAAAGTCTTGGGATTAACCTATACCAGAAAGAAAAAGGAACAATCAAACCTCTATGGAATAAAAGTACGTACTAAGGGAGTTAGTGCAGAATAAGTTACTGTGCTTTCAATTTTCACCTTCGTTTTTGTTACACCAGCTTTCCTCTGCAGACAGGTTTAAGGGAAGGATAATTTTTTAAGGATGAAACTCAATTTTCAAAGGGGAATGGGATTTAACAGTACAACTGTCATTATAGTTTGTGAGCTGCATGTAAAGATGTTGAGAGTTTTATGGCTTACATTTTTAATGCAGCTGTGTATAAACGTCTTTTCTACATTCTGCTGCAACATCAGTTTTATATCATGTGGAACTAAGCTATTTTACCTCCTATTTAAGCATATTCCCAGGTATCATTAAAAATAACATTTTAAGCCAGATTTTGTGACAAAATGTCAGCTAAATGCACTGTTGATTATAAGGATGTTTATTCAAGCTACTTTCTGGAAAAGAGGACTATTTCTTATTGTACAAATCTGTGGATACCATTCATGCTGACTTTTCACCCCTATTTTTATCCTTGTTTTCTCCAACAGAAAGGAGAGCCAAACTGCAGTATTTTTTCTCCAGAAACCACAGAGCAGCTGACCTTTGAGATTCCTCTGAATGATTCTGGCTCTGCTGGACTTGGTGTGAGCTTGAAAGGCAACAAATCTCGGGAGACAGGAGCTGATCTTGGGATTTTCATCAAATCAGTTATTCACGGAGGTGCTGCTTTTAAGGTATGGAAGAAGCACATCAGGAGTTGAATAGGTTAGAATTGTGCCATTTCTGTGTTGAGTGCTGAATCTCACTTGAGAAGCATTCTAGGTACAAATACCTTTGTCACTCATTCCTTTGGATGAACTACAAATCTAACATTTTGTCCCAGGGTTTCTGGGGTTGTGTGTGAAGCAACAAAATTTTCCAAAGTGAATTGGTGCAAACCTTAGAGAACATTTGGATGTTGCAGGAAATGGGGAAGGGGAAGAAGGATATGGCTCGATAGGTATGTGTAGAGGCTGTCTTCCACCTTTCCCACAGCCTGCAGAAAGAGAAAAGTTTGATTGGCTCAGTGACAGAGAAGTTGATACCTACACTTTGTCTGTAAATAAAAACACTCTCATAATTTTCTTCTTTTTTATTCATAATATTTTTTATCACTGTATTAAAAATGTGTCTTGGTTGAGCTTTGACATCAGATGTGCAGAAGTTATCAGTTATTCCTGAGGTGGATTGAATTGGTAATATTAAATTGGTAAATGACAGTATTATGGGTTGTTCTGTTCCTTCTAAGCACTGTACAAAGACTATTGTACATTTTATGATTAAAAAGTATTTGAGTTATTGTCTAATCTTTTAGAAATCTGTTGACTGCATTTTTTCCCCCCAAATAAAACTTGGAAAAGGTAGTTTCTCTGAATTGGAAACAAATTACTTCATCTTTCAGAGCTAGTATGTTTAACACCTGTAGAACCATAATGTAATTTTTGTCTTTTATCTCAGCAATTCCTTGCAGTTCTCTCTTCTGTAAAAATACCTTTTAATTCAGTGTTATGTAAATTGCTCTACTGACATCAGTCTGCTGAGTAAGACAATTCACAGTATTAAAACTTCAGTGATCATCTATTTACAGCAGCTAGTAAATATCAATAATCATGGTTTTAGGTTTCATGAGAATGTTTAATAGTTCCCTGCTTCTGTTATTTACCTGTCCTAGTCTCACAGTTGTTTCAAATCTTGGATCTTCATCTGATTGGATTACTCCAGAACCAAGTTAACACACATATGGCCAAATTAAGGCTGGACAAGCTCAATTCATGTTCATGTCTGCTGCAGAGTATGAATCATTTTACTGTGGAAATGAGGCTGCCCTCTTTGTTTTCCCAGCTCTGTGTCCACACCAGTTGCAGCGACAGTGCATTGCCATGGATAAACTCTTTGCTTTGAATAGCCAAGCTGTGGAGCCATATTCCATATTAGCAGGCTGGCTGCCTGACTTGTCACATCACAGACCCATAAGACAACCCTTTCTAGGTCTGTATGTTTGCTACTCTCTATTCCCCCACAGAGACTCACTCCAGAGCAGTTACTTTGGTTTGAGATGTCCAGAGACTACTAAAGCAGGACTTGCGTGCTCAGCCCCGAGTGAACAGCCACAGTTAGTCACCATGGCTGGGAGATTGTTTTGTCTTGTGATAGCCTGTAGTCCTGTGACCTGCTCTCCATCCTACCTCATTACAACTTTTTCAGCAATTAGACCTGTTTTGTGGAAATGGATCTGAATGTAGGCTCCAGAGCAAATAAGACAGTACCTGAGGCTCTGGCTTCAACCAGACCAGTTCAGAGACTGTCCTGTGTACAAGTGCTCAAAGAATGCAGTCATTTTGGCAATGTTTTAGGACTCACAATCTACTGTTGTGTAATGCATGGAGAACAGCTGTCTTTCTTCTGTCTAGTGACCTTTCTATAGAACACAACCTAATCAGTGTGTATAAACAATTAATAAAATTTCTTTAATCAAGTTAAAAAGTGTGCACATATTTGTACATAAATATTTAAAGATATCCTATTGTCCTTATTTTAAATCTCTTCTTGGAGCAAGTTTTGAAATCAAAAGCTTTTATTTCCAGCTGGTAGTTGTCCAGAACATTTTCCCATGCTGTTCATTGGTATTCTCTGACATGGATTATTATGGATTAAGACATGTGCATTTGCTTTTCAGTGTACAGTGTTTTCTTGGGAAACAGTCACAGGAGGAAATCTTAATGCTCACTGACATGAGAATTCTTTCAGTATTTCTCACTTCTGCATTTAGAATTTAAAATATTTTCTCTATTGGTGTATCATAATAATATAAGTTGAAACTTTATCCCCTTGTTTATACAGTCACTGCTTGTCCTCATAAGAGGAAATGTAATACATAGAATTTCATCATATTTATTTCACTGGTGAAGTAAATGCTCAATCCTTCTAATGCTGTGTAAAGGTTTTGAGGCATTAAATTTCTTTTACCCATGTGTTTTTTAGAACGAAGAGTAGACTTTGAGATGTAGACCATCATTTTTGGTTACTCTTTCTTATTATTGGCTTGAACCAAGGTCTTAAGAGACGCTAGTATTTTTAAGTTTTTTGATTTCATTAACATGGTAATCTAACTCTGATGTGTTAGTGGCATTGCAAAGTACAGTAAGGGATATTTTAAAAACCATAATGGAAAGTTTAAGTATTTAGTTCTGTCTTTTATGATTTTTCTTTTGTCCTAGCTAAAGGTTGTAGAAAATGTCAATGCATGTAACGTCATACATGCTACAGTAAGACTTGGTCCTCTTTAATGCTCTGCCTACAAAATCAGACAAAATAAAAATGCCTTAAAAGTTCCGGGTTTGTATTCTAACATTGTATCCCGCAGGAATAAAACCAGTTGCTTTTGCTGATTGAACCATTATGTCCCTTCTTAACCTTCTTTTGTAATTTTGAAGTATCTATTTTTTAACATCCCTAAGATAAAGAGGTTGCTGGAATACTTGATATTTGTACTTATGCAGAGCCTTTCATGTGAAGAGAACTAACATTTGACTGAGTTTAAATGTATCTTCACTCCCCCTAACTCTGGGGATTTCAGCCTTGTTCACCTTGAGACATCTTGGCTTTGCACTTATGATGCATTCCTGGGGATCAGGTACTTGCAATCCACTGCAGCTGAAATGAAACAGAGCCATTACAAGAAATAATGTAATCTTTTCTATGTGTGCATTTGTTCAAATCAAACATGGTGTAGCTCAAATGTCCTTGGTCCTTCTGTGTGCTGTTGCAATAAACACTGCTCGTTGTGTGCGATGGATGGGGAAATTGGATAATTCCAATAATTGCCATTAGGGCATTTCTGACAGAAGTGTCATTGGTGTGATAAGGGAAATAGCTTATTGTGCCTTGATTAAAAACATAAGTCCTTGAAGATCATGGCATTATATCTTCCTGCTCTACTGTAAAAAGTGGAATCTTGTGAATGACTCTGAGGAATATGGCAGCCATGTGGTGGTAGATTCTGCCCCTTGCTGTGAGTCACCATAAAAAACCCAGCATTTTTTGAATAAGTGAGGGAAGAATATCAGCCTCTATTAGAATAGCTCACTCGCAGTTCCAGAGATGGCATTTGAAAACTGTTCTGCTGAAATGCCAAATGTTGTTTTCCTACTCAAAAGCCACAAAGAAACCTACCTCTCAGAGATGAAAGAAGAAACGTGTGAAAACAACATTTAACTTGTTTTGAGCCAAGCAGATTTTCTTGCAGTTCAGGCTTCCAAACCAGGCCATAACACAAGGGATGTGAAAATCTGTGTTTGGAAACTGTTCAGACGTTGGGATTTTTTTTTCCTGGTCTCTAAAAAGGCAAAAGGTTTTTCTGTGAAGTAACTTCTGCCTGTTGTGTGAAAACAGCATTCAGCTGTCTTCCACCCTGTCTTGTACAGGTGACTTAACAAGTGTGGTTGATCAACATTTATGAATGATTCACATCTTTTTTTCTTCAATCACAATTTAAGTGTTGAATTCAAGTTGAATTTTTCATTTAAGTGCTGCACATAACAGAGTGGGAAGAAGGGAGGATGCATCTAAAGAAGGCCTTTAAGAAGTAATGTAATTAAAATAAATAAATACAGTCATACAAAAGTACTACAAGGAATATTAAAAATTGGGCCAACACAGAACCTTATGAGGCTCAGTGATTCATTTAAAAATGCATGCTGTGTTCAGGACAGTTGCATACTTAATAGATGTAGTTGTGACAAGATCCATTTGACACTGTATTTGTAATACACTTTAGAAACAAACTTTAACAGATATTTATACATGGTGGGGGTTTTTTTCAGAAAGGAGAAACAGTCATCTGAGAAACTGTAGGACAATATGGGGAGGACATGAGGACTTGTAAATTTTTCAAAGTCTTATAGAAATTTACAAAAAACTGTATTTTTTCCTCAAACTCCTGTTGCTCTGAATAGCTCCATTTCAGCAAATTTTGATTGAATACAGAGGAAATGCAACATGTGCAAATGATAAAATTTTCAGTTCAGCAATGTTAACTCTTGTCTCTACACTTTAGCTCTTGTGATGGCATCATTTGTATGTAAAGGGTAGGGTTTACTTACTGAGTTTGACTGTGTTGGCATAAAATATTCAGCAGAGAGGTGAGAGAGGTTTCAGTATCTCTTCCAAATGGTGTCTCTGTTTTCCATCCTCCATTCCCACACCCTCCCAAGAAAAGTTTTATTTCTCTTCATTTTCCTTTTTCTGAGTGACTCACCTCCTAATTATTTCTTTCTATCTTCTTGTCCATCCCAGTTTACTCTAGATTTTGTTATATACTGTTTTTTCTTCAGGTTTGTGGTTATCTGTACCCTGTTGTAGTAATATGCAGTTCCAACAAAAAATAACAATAAAGCTGGGTGTGTCACAGCTACTGTAACTCACTCAGAAATGACAGACTTGGCAGCAATAGCAGGACAGTGAGTTCAACATCTTAGTTGCAGAAAAAAAAAATAGAAATCAGATTGTTTATACATTTGTATTGCTCAGATGAAATATGTAAACAGTTCGGATGAATGACTTGTGAAGAGTTTGTGCTGAGCCTGTGAATGAATGAGACTCATCTTAACCAAGCACTGTATTTCTGTGCAAGATCTTCCCTGTTTTTGTTTCTTCACCACCTTATATCAGATGTCTTTGGTTTCTTACTCCTTCTCCTTGTTTGAGGTCTGATGCCAGCCTGATAACTGTGAACTTGACAAGCTTTAAAAGAAATTCTTGTGTCTCAATTAAATAGATCTTATTTTCTTGTTAGAGAGGAAAGTCCATGGCATGTTCTTTTATGAAAAGAAATAAATCACAGATCATAATGACAACAGCACTAGGACTCCTAAATCACAAAATAGCAGTGTCCACAATTTTATTACACCCACAAATGTCAGTTAACCTTGGCAAATTAAGCTGAATTACTTTTTTTAAGCATAGGTTACTTGATACGGCTCAACCCTAATTTTGTTATTGGCAACAGTTTTGGGTGTTGTAAAATAGGGACAGCATTTATTAGTAAGGATGCTTAAGTTTTAGTGACCATTCTGTACTGAGGACACTGGACCATGTGATGGCTTGGGAACTGTGACAAGATACATACCAGTAAGATTGTAAGACAAAATTTTTGGAGTTATTTCTTATCAGATCTTAATGGCTGATAATAATGCATGAAAAATAGGTTGTAGTATTCCTTTGTGATTGCGGTGTGGATACCAATAGTTATAGTGTGGACCCTTTAAACTAAAAAAAATATTTTTTTCCTTCTTTTTCATGGATGGAGTGGGTGGGGTTTTTTATGGTTTGTATATTTTGGTTTTGTGTGTTTGATTTGTAGTTTTTTCAATGATGCAAAAAAATTTCAAACGCAAGAAAAACAGCAGTCTGTGCATGAGCATCTATGTTTGTATTTTCACTATGAATTCTTTCCAAAAATGTAGTAAATAGGGGTGAAAAATGCCAATTACTGGACACAAAGTTATTTCTGGCACTGTCCAGTCTTTCATTTATTGAGTTACAGCAGCAATGTCTGATTGTCCGCATCATGCTTTCCCATGTGTAGCACCTCTGCTTAATAATTCTTGGGGTTTTCTAAACTGTCTTTGCTTTCTGCTTGCAGGACGGTCGTTTGCGAGTGAACGATCAGCTGGTTGCAGTGAACGGGGAGTCGCTGCTGGGCAAGTCAAACCACGAGGCCATGGAAACCCTCAGGCGCTCCATGTCCATGGAGGGCAACATTCGCGGCAGGATCCAGCTGGTCGTGCTCCGCAGGCTGGAGGTGCACGCAGAGGTGGGGCAGTAAATGCATTTCTTAGACTGATGTCTTTCCAGTCCCAGTGGTTTTGCACATAAGAGATGATAGCTAATGTCTTGGTCATAGAGAGCTTCTCCTGTATTAATTCTCCTGAATTAATTCTCTCCTGGGGAGGGGACTCAAAAAATGTTTCTGGTTGATATCTCCTGGTCTTGCTGTTCTTGTTGAGACTAAGCTATTCTTATTTTGATTCAACGAGAATTAGAACAAAAGAAAATAAGGTTAAAAAAAAGGTTAATTTAGGATTAATACATTGATGTAGTTTTGACTATCTGCTACCTCCTCAAGGCAATCGCTGGGATATAGGCAATTTAAATTATTCTGATTTCATTTGTTCTTATAATCAGAGACCTGAGTATCTTAGTGTGACTAGGATTTTACTTTATTCTAGCTTATTCTTTTTCATTAGTACTTAATGTATTTTTTTTTGTCTTTTTGACTGTGTTTTTCTGGACTTGTCTTGCCTTTTTATTAGTTGTTCGGTGGTTTTTTTTTTGGACCTTAAAGGAACTAAATATTTTACTTTTCCTGGTCAGATGAAGATTCCTTCAGGATGGGTTTCTGAGTTGATTAACACAAAGTCTTTTTAAGTAAGATAACAAAATAAGAAAAGAAAGATATTTTTAATGTTTTCTAAACATCATATAAATTCATGTTTACCAGTCACTTCTTATTCTGAAAAAGATTGGTTTTATGATCTCCCTTGCTTCCTCTTTCATTTATGCATGCACACAGGTATGCACACTTTTCTCATCTTTACATAGATACTATACATGCATACTGTCTGTCTTTTCTACTCACCCCAGCTTTAATTTTAACCCTTGAGCAAATATTTTGAAAAGTTTCAATACTTCTAGAGTTCTTTAAAATGAAAGTATGTACAAGTGGATTTGGGGTGTAAAAGATTGTAATAAATCTCATTACAGAATTCCAAAACATTTCAAGCTTCTTACTTAGTGAGCATTACTGGAACATTTTAAAATATTACCAACAATCATGTCTGTGGGTGTATTTGCATAAAATTCCAGAGGGAGGAAGAGGATGCAGGTGTCTTGTAACTTAATTGACTCTTAAATATTTTTCTGATAATTTTCTATGTAATTTACTACCATCATTTATTGATTGAGAAATGGATTTTGAAATACATTACTTCATTATATTACCAAATATTTTTTATATTACCAAATATTATGCTCTTATTTTAATGGGAGGACTCTTTGGAAAAGCCTCATGATGTCAATTGTGCCAGGAAAACATGAAAAGTATCCGTTAGGAATTCTGGACTATATTAGAGGAAAACACACGTTTGCTTTCCTTTTGTATGTGACAGCATCCTGTTGTAAGGAAAAATTATGAAGTATATGTTATATTTATTGTGCACTGTTGGGATATAAGAAAGATAGCTCACCTTCAAGGAAAGTTTAGTCCTGTTGAGTTTTCTTTACTTAACTAAAGCTACTTCTTTTTAAAAAGCTTCCAATCAAATGCCAGATTGACCTAGTAAAAGTATGAGGCTGCTTTTTATAGTTAAGTGTATAGTTTTCAATATTATCCAGATGTATGAAGGAGGTAAATAGTCTTGACTCATGCCCTATGAAGAATGCATAATGAGGTCTTGATTGAATCAAATTCATTTTAGACAGGAATTAATTTTTATAGGGTAGTCTTTGCGTTCAATTGTAATTCCATTTGAGTCTGGAGACTGTAGGAGAAATGGGTCAGTGCCCATTCTTTCCTTTCCCCAGAACAGCTACCCTAGCACTGCATCTCAGCTTGGCAGAAGGAGAATATGTTTAGAAATGCATTATTGTTTTTATTGGGCCGGACACTAATGGAGGTCTTCCATGACAGCTATGTTTTATAAGCTGAATACTTGAATTAGGTTGGTTACTGATCAGTTGTTGGGATATTGATTGTGTCATTTATCAAAGAGCTGGAAAAGCAGATTTGTTGGTGCTGTTAATTCAAGTTTCCTCCTTCCACTGTCTCTCCAATGGATAGACTTTGAAAAAGCAGTAAATGTGGACTTTACAACCTAAGGAAGCTTATGTAAAATAAAGACTCCAGTTCCAAGAGGAAACACAACTGTCAGTGTCTGTGGTATGTGTGTGTTTCTGTATGGAGGTTGAAAATAGCCTTTTCAAATGGCTGATTCTGCACTGAGGAAAAGAGAATGTAACACGTGCAGCCTGTCCACTAAGCTTAGATTTGTAGCCATATTGTCACCATGAGCCTCCCAGCACTGATTTGTGTTCTTAGGTGCAATCTTTCCATTTTATTATGCTTATTTTCATTGTATTTATTCTACCACTATTTTATTACGATTTTATTTTTATTAAGTTACATTATTTTACGTTTATTATTAAGCTTGAGAAACAGGTTGCAAAGAGGTGTAACACGCTGTCCTTCCTTATGTCTTGGTTTGCAGGCAGTCACTTGCCAATACTTCAAACCTCTTGTATCATTTTAAAAATAAATTACATGGGTTAGATATATGCATTTCTTCCGTATATGTGACTATGGAATTTTTAAAAATGTATATTTAGTATAATATTTGCTGACATAATGAACATGCAGTTTAAAAATAGAAGCCGGTTGGATCCCGCTTAAAAAAAATAGATATAAAATCACAGAAAATATAAAGGTTGCTTTGAAGACTAGCCATAATATTTCCCCAGTGTGGGTTTTTGGTTTTCCCTGAATAATGACTACAGAAATGTATTTCTGGGTCTGTCCCAGTTTTAGAAACTGTGATTTTTAATTTTTTTTTTCCCAACTATTTTCCTTTATGCAACTGCTCAGGAGAATAAATTAGGCGGTATGGCATGTATGGGGGGGTGGGGTAGGAAATGTCTCAAAAGAAAAGCTGACTAGAGGTGTGACAGGAGTTTGTTTAGCTGCTAGCCAGAAGACCTGCGTTTGGGAGTTTGGTGTAACTCCTTACTTGCAAAACTGTTCTAGTGTGTGATCATCAGAACATATGCACTCAGTCTCAGGGAGAAGGGAACCAGCTGGCTGGCAGAAAAATACCATTGGCATTGCCCATGTTCTTGTGTTGACAATGTCACAAGCTGCCCTCCCAGATGGAGAATTTGAATGAAGCCAGTTGTGGGTCATAAAAAAAAAAAAAGAAATCTCCATTTTTGTGCATCATTCTTAATGGTTGTTATAGCTTGGATGTTGTTCTTATTTCATGGTCAGCAAAACCAGACTGCAGTTTTGAAGAGCTCTCTCAAGTTTCTCATTTGAGAGGAGGCAATATACAGTGCACACATTATATCACACTGTGTCTGTGCACTGTCTGCAGCGATGGATGCTCTTCTGCATTGTTGAATATGTAAATTTGGTGTTGCAATGTGTGGTTCTGTTTTTCCCTTAGGAACGCTCAGACCAGGGAGTCTTTCAAAAATCAGCCTTTGACGGGAGTCATAACTTCGCAGCTGCTTCCCGACGCAATGATACCATTCTCCAGCAATTTGTAACATGCAGTCCTCAGGAAGGAATCAAAGGTAGTCTCTACATACCCTTCTCTGTGCTGAGGCAAAGAGCGCTTTGTGGTTTTCTTGCCTGAAATCCACAGCCACCAAAAGCAGTTAATTAGAGTAAGTGCACACTATGTTACTTTGAGGCTTGAAGATCCAGCGAGGGTGGGAGAGCTGACTCAGAAGTTGTGAATGAGATTCCTGGCACAAATTCCAGTTTAAGTAACAGTTTCTAGCTCGCTGCCCCAACACGTAAGGCTGGATAAAAAACAAATGATGAGTGCAAAATATATGTTGTCAAAATGTTTATTTTCTATATATCTTTAATGAGCGCAATGATTTTTACATTTAATTTTTAGATTATGTCCTGGGTTATTATAAGCTTAATTAATTTTTACTAAAACATGATGTTTGAAAAGTGCACTTGCTTATTTTAGACTTTAAGGTAAAATTTGTTCAGAGGTTAGAACCATTCGCCTAATTTACAAACTGGAATTATATTAATGAACTCATTAAAAGGAATTAGGTAATTGTGTAAATTGTGCAAAGAAAACTTCCATGTGCGAGCATATGGAAGCATATGAGTAAGAGCATTTAAGGCCACTTCTTTTCATGTCTTTTTTCATTTCTGATGGTAGACTGTACTATCTGTCCAATTTGCTCCTGACTCAGCAAGGTACTAGTTATTTGAAAAGTTTAAGTATTTGAGATGGTCTTGACCCCTATCCTTTTAACTGTGCTCTCATTCTTCAAGCCAAGCACATAGCTAGATACCTTTCAGTATACAGCAGGAAATTTTCATTATTTTCAGCAGGAAAAAAGTATTTTCTTTGATGTAGTTGATTTATGCATGATTTTTCCCACTTTCCTAGACAACTGTGGAATCAGGGTAGCCTGCAAAAAGTAATTTCATAGGCTGCTGTGATGGCTGTGTGGGGTACTTTTAATCAAAACCAAAGAGCCCTTATTTTTAAAATGGAAGAGAAAATTCCGTAGAATTTCGGGGTAACTTATTTGTGTTGACTGCAATATTTTGACAATGTGACTCTGGGCAAAGAATTAGGTATAGCCTGGAGCATTGTAAATATTCAAAGATCAGATGCTTTGCTTAGATCTACCTTTCATTTCTCTTGTATGGAATTCACACTCATTCTGTAGTTTCAGGAGAAAAGGGTCCAATCCTTGGAGCTAGCCTGCCCTGTAGAGTTAGGCATTACCAAAGAGCTGTCAGAAAGCAGCAAATACCTTTAAATGCTTCCTTAAAAACCATAAAAATAAATGCTCTGAAACCACTGATGCAGATGAATGGCAACTGCTAACCTATCACTTAAATTCAAAACAAAGTACGTGGATGAGTTGTACTTTCAGATAAGGATTTCTTCAACTGCAATGCAAAATCAGGATGGCTAGTTTTCAGCTCAGTCATAAAATTATTTTAAATAGGCATCTTTTTAATTAAAGAATTATGGTAAGAGGGCATTATAGCAAAAAAACAGTCATGGCCTCAGAAGATAATGTGTCACATGTGAAAAGGAAGCTTTGGAGAGCTGCTGGCACAGGGAGGGTTTGGCTTGGCTGGGTCTTCAGAGCCATGGCCTGGAAAGTGATTGGAATTGGAGTCCGTGGACAAGAGACTACAAAGATGTAGTTACCACTGACTCAAGATACCATTGTATTGTGATTTGTGTTGAAGATTTGGCATTTGATGAATAAAATTTCAATGATCTTAGAGGAAAACTGCACAGGCACTTGCAGCAGGAGGGCTGTGGGACAGCTCTGATAAGACATTGTTTTGGTGAAATACAATTTGGGCTTACAGTACTCTCACACATTGGAGAAATATTTCTCTTATTTTGAAATCGTACTATTAATTATTATTGAGCTAATGCTCATTCTGCTTTCCATATGAACCTGCCACCTATTTCCTTCCATCACTGGTCTAAATTTTTTTTTGGGGCATTGTTTCTTAAGAAGTTTTGTCCTTGGTGTTTCAGGGTATCTGTAAGGGTGAAACATGTTAGCTGTGCACTATCCTCTTTTATGACAGCTATGAACTTTAGGTTGTGTGTGCGCTTAAGGACATGAGTCACAGACCTAGTGAGCTTCTTGTGTCAGGCAGGAACAGATCCTAATACATGTTCACACTGTGCTGTCAACATTCTGAAAATAGAAGTGCAATTGGTACATTTTTGCAAAGAATAATAAAACATAGAAGAGATTTTTAACATAATACGGGATCTGATGTAAGAATTTAATGTAGGAGCTGTATTATGTTTCATAAAATGTCATTTTCTTAATTAATGTTTTCCAATAAGGTATTTCCAGTACCATTCACTGCTCCCACCAATAAAATTCTTATAAAAGCTCAGCAAAATACCAGGAAGCTTGGCCTGCTAATATTGCTGTCTGTTTTAGGAGTCTTTTTTATTACATGTGACCAAGAAAATCTAATGTCTGGAGAAAAGTGCTTATAGCCAAAACATTAAATTTGGTCTTGCCTGTAGATATTTAAATAAAGGGGGAGGGGATAGTGATCCAGTATTGAAATGCCAGTGTTTGTTCTATTTTTACATGAATAACACTTGCTGCCTTCAGGTCCTCACTTCTTTTGCTGCCAAGCTGTTGCACGGTGTTTTTTAGAACAATCTCTCTGAGAATTGATACTTTAGTGCCAGCAGCTTTACATTTCTGGTGTTGAAAGATTACTGGGATGTGTTTCATTAGAGGTTCTATTTCTTATAACCCTTTATTATAAATAGTTATAAGGAAAATGCTGTCATCTCTCTGTTGAGTAATAAAATAATCAAACTTTCTCTACTACCAGATACTGCCAAATCCTCATGGTTGTACAAGCACCTGTTTTGATACATATGTGGTAACATCAAGCTAGAAAATTAAGAAGTGATATTTTTAATTATTCAGATTTTCCTTGTAAATGCTGTTTACTTTGCCTGAGTTTTTTACTCTCTTAGTCTGTATAATATCTTAAAATTTAATACATTTTATTCAGTGCTTAGATTTATCTGAATCTGTTAAGGTCATTTCCTGAGGTCTTGAACCTGGAGCCAGTGACTGCCCCTTAGGTTAAATTCTCTCATGCTCTGGCTCCTGCTCCCATTTTACTGGGAGCTGTAATCCCTTGTGATCATTTCCAATTCACTGAGGAAGTCTGACGTTTTTCTATGTGTACCCTTTTGTTACTGTAAGAAAAATACCAGTGGTAACCCATGATCAAACAGCCTTGGTGAAATGACGTACCAATTACTGTGAATCCAAGTTAGTATAACTACAAATATGTTCAGTCTCTTGCCATGACTATAGGAGTCTGTTCAAAAAGGCTAACCACAGTGTAAGTGTGGTATGATTATATATTTTTTTAGTTTGTTGGGTTTTTTGTGGGTTTGGGGAGGGGGAAGGGTTAAGGGGTTTTTTTCTTTTTTTTGTGTGTTTTTTTTTTTTTTATAGGAGGGGTAAATTTTTTTCCATCAGGCATCTCTTTCCTATTTTTGATAATCAGTGTTTTAGGGACTTACTAAGTCAAAAGGTCTGTCTGGACCCTTGTGCCATGGATACATCTCTAACTTTTGGTACATATCTTAATCTTTTTTTTAAATTTTCTTTCCAAAGTGTCGTCATGGCAGTGAGTTCTCTGAAAAACACTACTTTGTGTTTGTCCTAGGTGTTCTACTTGATAGTTAAACTGGTTGCCTTCTTGTTACTGTGCATGAGACTGTAAAAACTTCCTTTTCACCTTATGCATAGCTCCTACTATGTCATAGACTCCTCTTATATCCTCTTTCATTGCTACTTTCTCTAAAGAATCCTAATCTGTGGTCCTTGTAGGAGTGTTTGTACCTGTGTCCACTAGCCTTGCTACCTTTTCAATATGCTTCTGAATTATATTACATTATTTTTTGGATAGGAAGAATGAAACCATAGACACTATTTAAAAATGAGGCTCACTGTTGAGTTCTAGCTGGAGTATTTGGACTTTTTCGCACTTGTAAATGATTGCCTCCCTTTGACTTCACTAAGCATATATTTACTTAAAGAACAATCCAGTGCACATCCAGTGTACTGTTCCAGAGCTGTAAGAGTCTTTGTGTAAGTCTCAGGAGTTTTTGCCCTACTTCCATGTGCAGCACTTGGCAGTCTCTGACAGGGAATTTCACCTGCATTTCTTACTAATGTCCTGCAGTCTTTTTGCAGAACTTTGTAGTCTCCTTCCTTTTGGTAGTTACATTTGGTATCACATTGAAGAAATATGAGTTCCTCTCTTCTTCTAAGTTCTTCTTCCTGTGAGAACTTGCCTTTTACTTCTCATTTGTTTCCTGTTCTTATATTCAAACCTGAAAGAATGGGGATCACAGTGCAAGAAGCTCATGTGTATATGTAAGGTAGCATATACCTGTATTTTACATCAGACTGGCAATCATATTTTAAGGTCTCATTGAAACTTTCCTCCTCATCTGCTTATCCTCACTTTCTTTTGATGATGCTCACACTTTTCCTGAGATAACAGTGTGAGCTAATAGTGTGGGTTTGTGGGGGTTGTTTTTTGTTTGGTTTTTTGGGGGAGTTTTTTGTTGGACTTTTTTTCCCCAATATATTTTTGTTTGTTATATCAGCACTCTTATCAAATAAATATAATCTATTGCTTTCTCTTTTGATCCCTCATTGCCACCCTTTTTTATCTCAGATAGGTTAGTGCTTTCAGACAGGGTTGTACAAAAAGACTGCCAACATTTCATGCAACAGAACAGGTCATGTTAAAGTGTGGCATGTCATCGTTGTTTGATTGCTTACCTGCCATTGAAATCCAAGGAAGTGTCCATGTTTCCTATTAGGTTTGAGAAGGGGTGAGACATATTCTACATTGAAAAGTGCAGGGACTTTTTCTAAGATACCTTTGGGCTGAGAAGAGACTTTGCAGGACAATAATGAACTGGCCTACAGTGAGCACAGCAGTCTTACTAAATATTGCAGGTGTTTAAGTGCTGTTGCCTAGCAAACCACTGAATGGTTTGAGTAGTTCATATTTGTCTTTGTAAAAGGTAATTTTCTAGTGTTAGCTGGATGCTGTTTGTAAAGGTAAAGGAGTTGCCATAATGGTAGGAAAGGAAGACTGTAATTAAGAAATGCCTCTTTGTTCTCTTGCTATAGGATAACAGAATTTTTTTCTACTTCTGAGCTCTTTGCTGAGAATGTGGTTCCCTTCTGTACATGAAGGGTGATAAATGCTCCCCATCAAAGGGACTGAAATCATGAGCCTACAATCAGTTTGAATGCAGCTATGGAGAAGTTAAAAATTGAGTAAAGCACTCCACTAAAATGGAGCAAAGCAATTTGTGCCTTGCACTCAACTTCACTATAAGTACAAAGTTTCCCTATATTTACCTTTAATTATATATATGCAAATCTGAAAATCAGCTCTTCAGGAAAATCCCAAGGGGTGTATTTTCTGCTTGGTGTGATTTTAATTCTAGTTTAGTTAGTTTAGGGATTTGAATAATTTGTGATTTACTTCAGCATTGCTTGAGGCCTTCCAGTCATCAATCAGTGAACTGGTGTAATGTAGTTGTTTCTGCAGGTTTTTTAACCCCTTTCTAAATTTTGTTTCAGAGTTTCCAGTTTCTGATCGTGGCAGTGGTGAAAATGAAACCCCTCCACCTCTCCCACCACATCCTAGTGAGGATCTGCTGAATGAGGATTATAGTCACAGGTTGGACTTCAGCTCTTCTTAATAGTTATAGCACTAATTGCTCAGTAGTGGTTCTGATAATAGTTCTAATTGATTATTAAACCACTTTTTTAAAAATTTGCACCACTTTCTTTAGTCAGCTGGAAGGTCTTTTAACATAAGCTGTGAATGCTATTTTAGCATTTAGTATGTTGTTCAGTTCAGTTGTATATAAGCTGCAGTATACCTCCTATCCATGTCAGATTATATCTCTATCGTGTGTTCAGTGAAACAAAAAAAATCCCAAAGCATAATCCCAATTAAAAAAAAAAGTTAATTTAAAACTGTACTATGTGTGCAGTGTGTAAATGCAGTCTGTAAATGAAGTCTCTTAAAGCTTTAAAAGTCCAAGTTAAACACAGTTTTTAAGAAACTGAATCTCCTTATGTCACACAAAGATATTCTTGAGATTACAAAATGAATTTTCAGTAAGTCTGAACAATTGAAATGTGTAAGAGAAAAATTAATGAACACTTTACCAATTGTAAAGGTATTGAGTAGATTTTTCCAATGCTTTTGCAAAGCCTGACATGCTTGATAGCAACTATAAGTTTCAATTTCCTTAATAAATACAGAAGTTTGGAGGTGCAGAAAAAAGTATAAACATGTTGATGTTCACGGTGGCTCATACTCTATCTCAAGTAGTACAGGATTCAAATCAAAGGCATAATTTCAACCTCTCCTGATGATGAGGAATGCAACCAATCCTGATGATGACGCTGAAATGCAACATTGAACATTGCTTCCTTGTTTGCTGGGTGTTCAGTTTTGATAGTCATGCATCTACTGCAATGATATTAAGAAAGTATGCATTTCAGCTAAAAATTTAGTCACATGTCTGTCTTTGTGTGCATTGGTGTTAGTAAAAAATACCATTAAATGATGGGTTGCATGTAGTGTCATATTTTATTATGGGTACCTTGAAAGCTTCATGCAAGACTTCTGTAACTATTTTCTTTTCACTAACACAGAGTAATTACACTAGAATAATTTTGTTATTTCTGGTCTCCCAGGCAGGTATGTATGACATGATAAACAAACTAGTCTACACACATCAATGCAATTCAGCATTACTTTCTCAACTGCAACGGTTTGCTAGAATCTGTTCCTAATTTTTCCAGCAAGCTAGGAGAAAAACATTCTCTTAAATGCTCATGATGTATTAAAATGATGATAAATTTTCTGGCCCTTTGTCTCATCCTGAGTTTTCCAGTGTTGTATGGCTTTTCCATTTAGAACCTAAGTTCTCTTGAAATTGAATTGCTTTATCAAGTGACACTGATTTCACCGAAATTGCATTTCAACAAAATGCATAGGAGAATACTTAGGAAAGTATTTTGACACTGTACAACTAAACCTTTTGAACAATTTGGAAATAATCTTTTTGGTTGCTTTTCTTAGTACTTTTTTGCCTAAGAGTTCTTAAAAGAATAATAATTTTTCATTCTAATCAAAAAGAGACATGTGAGATTTCAGATTGCATTGAGGTGTTCCATTTTCAGCTGAAACATACTTGGAGTTTCACTCAGGTGCAATTTTGAAATGTTTAGAAAGTTGCCTTAAAGTAAAAGAATGAAAAAAAACCCAAACAAAAAACCAAAAAACCAAAACCAAAGCAACCAAACACAGTACCCTGGAATTCTTCATTCATAGCACGCTCCATAAGACCTCCAGCCTCTGCATAAGTGGTACAAGGCTGTAAAATAATTTTATATTAGCAGATGCAGTAGAATTGATCCAGGTACATTACCAGTATTTCTCCTACATTCTGTAGCGTGTTATTTGGAAATGCCATGGTTAGATAGAACTAGCAAAATGGGAAGAAAATTATTACTAATCATTTACATTTATATTTCCATCTGTGATGAGAAACCAGGTGACTGAAAGTGTTAAGTCTCAGAAAAGGGAGTTGAGGATCAATATCTGATTTTAAAAATGCATGCTGTAAGCAACTGTAGGAAGAAACACATGTATATTTGTGCTTTCTTTAATTAGTTCACTTGTGGTTTGAACTGGTACCTAAATATTTTACATAACTTTTTTTTTTCTCCCTACAGCCCTATCATAAATTCAGCAGTGCATTTAACAGATCAGCACATCAACTTCAGATCTTTGACACCAGCCAAACAGTCTGAATCAATTAATCTGAAAGCCTCAAAAAGCATGGATCTGGGTAAGAAAGGCTGGCATGACACATAGGTCAGCTTTTTAGCCTTAGCCCATCTGTACCATCTCTGTTTCTTGCTTTTGTTTCTTTAACACTCACATCAGGGAGTAAGTTCTGCAGAGGAGCTACAGTGATGGGGACAATGGTCAGCCTCCTTTAGCAGCTATTTGCAAATACCCTTTTTATTGGAGCTGAAGAAAGTTTGTTGGTTTTTTTGTTTGGTTTGGTTGGGTTTTATTTGTAATGGTCCATTGTATTGAAATCCTAGCTGAGGAAAAGGGGGAATGATGGAATAATGAGCAGAAAGACTTGCTGTACAAGTTTTGTATGTCTAAAATATAAAGCAAAACCAGCAATCACAAAAGTAATTTCTTTTATAGAATATAAATTTTTGTAAAATAACACTGGACAAAGGGTAGCATTCCTAACACAAGGTGTTTATTTCTTTATTAACAATGACAAACATGGGAATTCAAAGTGTTGCAGTAGATCTTTATAAATGCTTGAAGAGTGTAAGGTTATGGTTCTCTCTCTATCAGTGTTGTGCAGGAAATCTTGCAGGGGGTGAAGTAGAAAGTAAAATGCTCTTTCTATACCAGGAAAGCATTTGCAGGTGAAATATTGAAGGGTTATTGCAGCTGAAAACCACACCATGTTTTATGAGGGTTCAAGAAAGCTTGTTAAGTCTCAAAAAAAAACAAATAAGGTTTTCTTTTTACTTTTAATTCTTCTTGACCACACTCAGTCTTTACCCATTGTTTGTTTGGGTTTTTTTCTGAATTCCAGTGTTGATGGGGAAACTTTGAGGACTACCATTAGGGTAGCTTTAATAACAGATTTGTTTGCTTTGGTGGATCAGACTTGGTACATCATTAATAGAAAGTGATTAATTTCATACATGGTTTCAAGGTAGCTTTTTGTTGCCTTGCAGGTTTTTTTTTTCCATTAAATGTTCCAGACTGGTCTTAGGTTTTGTATTGTTGATTTTTATTGTAATCTTAACAGGATATTTTGATGTAACATTAAATGTGTGTACTCCTCTAATGGCATGTAAGGAAAGCCAGACAGTTATTAATGCATGAAATGCATAAGAATGGATATGAATTATTGAAGGAAGGTCTTAAGGCAGAATTATAACACTACTGCATGACCAGAAAAAATAGGTCGCTTGCTCTTCTGTTCCACTATTTTGACAAAGAGTAATGGATTAGGTATTTCTTAAAGAATGAAAATGCTCCTCAAAAAATGACTCAGTTTATAGACTTGAGTCAAAACATATATTGTATGTAGTCTACTAGAAAAATGAATGTTCAACTTTACTGAGCCTTTTTTAGAAAGATTTGCTTCCAGCTCCCACAGAAGTCCTAGGAAAGAATGCACACAAGCATCAGTGTAAAATCAGGCAATGGGAGCGTGTGTGAGAGCACATTCAGAACTGCCAGGTAACTCATAGTTCAAATTCTATACACAATCTGCTCTTGACACCTAGGAGCAATCCTTTAAGAATATACAAGTCACTAAATCATGGTGGCTAAAAACTAAAATAAAATTGGATGCAAAAAATTTAAAAATGGATACAAATGTATCTTTCAGAGTGTTCAGAAATTGTTGCCTGTAGAAGGTAGCTGTTGAAAAGTCCCCTTGTGTTATAAAAGTAAAAAAATAAAAAGGGTAATAGCCAGTCTGACTGGATATGTGAAGCTAAATCTACTTGAGACACTCATGTAAGGAACAGGAGGGACTGTGAAAGATCTGCACCATATTGTTTTATAAATAACAATAGATTGGGTAAAATTCCTTGAACGTAGCTTGGCAAATAGTGAAGATTAGGATGATGAAAGCTGGGGCCTTTTACAGTCATTCTTTAGCAAGCAGGAAAGTACCGTGTTTGGCTTTCTACCTTTTTAGATTTTAAGCAGAGGCTACTGTCTGAAAGAGGAAACAGAACAGAAACATGAGAATCTCAAGTGAAGTAACTGCAATATAAAGTATTTCAAATACAAATAATATCCCAATAGTTTGGTATATAAAAATGTGCTTCCAAATAGAGCTTTCATATAATACACATTCCAGGGTGGATTTTTGGGAAAACGAAGTTCTTTCTTAGGGTTTTTTTGCTTGCTTCTTACTTACCTGCAGTCGTGACCAATAGTAACTTCTCATCCCAACATGCAGCTGTGTACCCATTACTGATTACAGTGCACTGCTGAGAAAAAAGGAAAGAGGGAAGTCATCTTCCAGCAAATTTGGTAACAAAGGAGAGATGTCCTTTCTCTGAAAACTTCTAGATCCTATTTTTTCAGTACTCATGGGATGCTGTCCACTTACTACTTTCCTTTTGTTCTCAAGTTCTGCCAGTCCTCTCAAAAAAAAATTATGATAGGGTGAACAGAAAAAAACCACAGAACTGGAGTCCAGGAGGAGAGCTCTGAGACCTTAGAACACGTGATTCTGATGCAGTTTCTTTTTTTTTAAACCAAGTAGTCTCTGAATCATGTGTCTCCACAGATCTGTGAAATCACTCAGAGGTTGGGTCTAGAGACCCAGAATGACAATCACAAATTCAGCAGACAACAGAATTGATCTAATACAGGGCATAAATGTGAAATCTGTACTGCTGCTCACTTAGGAAACATTCTACTTCACCTTGAAATGCATAAAATGCACCTATTGCCTGATTACAAAGGCCAGGATTGCTTAATGACATCGCCATCCAAAGGGTCATCGAAGGTGGGTAAAGAAGAAAATGCAAATAATGGATGTGAATCCAGATATGGATTGTGAATCTCATGTGAAAATAATACATTCATTAAATTAGGGAGCTAGTGAAATGATATGGTAAGTGTCTTCCTGGCTTTGATGAGGGCTGATGTATATACAAGAGGCAAATCTAGTAAAGACTAGTCTATAATTACACAGGTTTAGCATTTTATAATTTAACATTGATGTTTATATTTTCGGTTTTATATATATTTAGGCCCAGAAACCTTTGAGTGTTTAATCTGATTTCCAGTCATAGCTATTTACAAAATAACAATTGCTATAAATTAACGTCCTCAGTGAATGATAGGAGGTAATGAGGATGGGTGATGAAAAGGTGTTCTGTACTGCTACCATTGTGCATCAGTTTGTTGCTGTCACTCTCCTGCAAACCCTGCAGTGAAAGGAACACTTGGCATATCCAGCTGTGGGTTACGTGCCAGTGGGGCAGCTGGAGTTTAGTTTGTTGACACCTGGTGCATGTCAGGGCTGTTGGCTGGGCAGCTGGGCAGGAGCAGAGGGTATGAACCACTGCCACCTGCTTGTTTAGGCTGTCGTGCCGTGAGTCCTGTGGACTGACACAAATCTTACATGCCAAATTCACTGATAGCATGAACCCAAAAGTAGCATTGATTGAAGTTGGTGTATTTCAAGAGCTCAGTTTCTTTCCAGATGAATTAGTCCTTGCTTGAACCTACTTGAAAAAATAAAACAAAAACAAGTGGCATATGTTATTGAGTTACTATTGTAGAATTTTTTTTTTAAAAATAGAAAAAAAGTACATGCAGTGGAAATAATTTTTTCAGTTTTGCAGAAATGAGTAGAACTTGCCTCATCTGTACAGATGTCCTTGTGCAGAGTATATGGGGCAGGGTGACTGGTTCCCTGTTTTAGTATCCATCATTTCCACAGAGATCAAATGCTTCTCAAAATTTATAGCTTCATTCAGAGTAATAGGCTACAGATTAGTTCCATGTCAGCTATAAGTCTTAATGTTCTTCCCTGCTGCTATGTTGAGATAATGACAGCACTTTCTGGATCACTGGCAGAGTTCATATCCTGTGTCTTATGGTAGATATTTCTTTGCCTTTCCCTACTTTAGTTTTGAACTGGTATTGATAAAAAGAGCACAGCCCTCTGTTTTCTTCTGCTGATCCTGGTACCTGATACATCCTCTCAGTTGCTTTTTTTTGGTTTTGCTTTTCACCCATGGTCATCCACATGTTAGCAAAGCAAAGATCCCCCTTATAAGTGTGACTTCAAGAATTTATGCAGAGCCAAACAAAGTCTGCCTTTGTACTGACCAGAGTTGCACTGCATGCGAGGCTTGCACTTGTGCTTGGAGCGTAGTGTTAAAAATAAGCAGAACAAAATAAAAAAAATGTGGAAATAAATGTTGTGTTTTCCCTTCACAATGAACTGGAACACTTTTTTAAGAACATAACAGCAGATTGAAAATGAAGAAATCAATGGCTTCTAAATAAATCACTGGAAGGATGATTTTCCCTTTCTTTTAACAACCTTCTATACACACACATTTTCCCTTACATTACCACAGTTCTCTAGAGAAGAATTTCTATATAATATTTTGTCAGAATCCATTTTCAATAGTGTTTGTTATTTTAACTATATTAAAAAGGTAATTTTTGTAATGTTAATATGAAATTGTTTTTTAATGTTGCATTAGAAAGTGTAAATCAGTGTGCTCTATGAAAACGAAAGGAAAGAAGGTGTCTTATTATCTATCTCCAACACCCTTACTTTCCATAAATCTTTATGCACTGGAGTGATTTAGGCTGTGCATAAATGTACTGTAAAAACTACAACCATGGGAATTGTATGCAAACACATGAAAGTGTGGCTTGTTTTAACCCGAAGCAACATGAAATTGAATCATATGACTATATAGCAATTTTTTTGTGCATCAATTCAGGCAAAGTACCGTGTAGATTTATATTTGAGGATGTTGGTATAATAAGCCATGACCACTATCCCAAGGTGCTGCTTAATTCCCTCTTCTTTTCCCCATCAAAGGCAAAACCCCATAAATTTTAACTGATTAAGCTCTATAGCCTGAAGAAATGGTTATGTCCTTTACTTGATTTTAAATGTGAGTGAAATATTGTTTGCTGAAACATCATTAGACATACTTGGAATCCCTTAACCTTGGGGCATATTTATTAAAATATGGGGCAACTTACTTATTTAGGAATAATTAACAAGTAAATGTGCAAGGTATAAGGTATGCAGTATTCTGCAAGGAAGCAAGTATTTAACTAAATGCTAATTTCTTTGTTAGTGAGGGGATGCATTCAATTACAGCTCATACTTTTAAAATGCCTCAAAACAAAGGGAAACCCATGTCCCGTATCCAGAAGGATGTGGAAAATGCAATCAAGATGCTATTAGCTGCTTCATGGTTTGCTCTGAAGCAGATTATTGTTACTCTGAGTGTAATTTCTGTAAACTGAAATAACTATCTCAAAACATAGGCAAATGAGGACCAGACAGAGCTAATGAAGATCGGTCTTTCAAGCAATGTTTAGATTCAAATACAATTAAAAGAGTACATTTGGGAGGTCCCTAGTGAGAGTTATGGTATTAGTGGGACAAAAAGTAGTTTGGTATTTTAAAGTCATTGTTTTGTTTACCATGTTGTATATATGGAATATATTTATTTGTTTGCTTTGACTTGAAACCAATTTCAGAACTGCATTTAGGAGCTAGTTAGGTTTGTTACAGCACTAATGAGGAAATGGAGAAGACAGAGCAGAATTCTAAGACTCTTTTCAATGTTAATAGCCTATAACAGTAATATAAAAATCATCTCTGGAAGAGAAAGACTTTTCAAAAACAAAAATGTTATGGGTTAAGGAAAAACTATATCGCTTATGGCTGTGATTATCTTTGGTATCAAGGGCCAAAAGAGATTTTAACATTATTCTAACTTACATCATGAGTAGCTTTCTAGTACTGTCAGACTAGATGTATATTTTCTGAGGCTCTGCAGAATCAATCTTTACAAATGAACACACTACCATTTTCATAGTTTAAATGACTTTCAAATTTCTGTTTGCAAGATCTGTAAGTCAGAAATGAAACAAAATCATTTCTTAAGTGATAGGGACACTGTTAACTGAATTGAAATGAGATGGAAATTAGGTTTTCTCTGTATGAAAAGCGAGGCTTTTAACAAGGCTAATTTTGTTACTCAGTTTTATACCAAATCAGTTGAGGAGACAGTGAGTTGTGGCATAAAGGGAGAAGTGGGCAAAAGAGAATATCAACTGTTTGGACTGGTTTTGTAGAAATTGTCTAGGACTCAAGGAAGTTTGTTGTGGAGCAGACAGAGAGCATTGTGTGCACTGTGATGGTGACACAGCTAGAACGTGTAACACATGCTTGAGGTGGTATTTCTTTAGGCTGCTTTAGCATAAGTTTGAGTAGATCTGTTAATGCAGTTAGATTATTAAAGTGTTAGGGGGAGAAAATTAATTGCTTAATAGCAATTAAGTTAATGTATAACTACTACAAGAAAGTAAAGATGATAATGAAGTAACTTTTAAGAACACTTGTATAAATATGTTGTCTAAACTTTGTCTTAAATCTGTTCCCTATCAATGTTTTCAATCAGTGAATGACAGATTACATTAAGAACTTGTAGTTTAACCCTAGGAATTTGGAAGAAGTGTTAATGACATGCAGAAGACAGCGGGGGAGTTTTAGCCTAGTATGGTTTCTCTGGAACAGAGGTGAGAGAGGATAAGAAAAGACAACAAAAGTGTAAAAGAAGCCGTGATGGCCTCAATTAACAGTGTAACCTTCAAGAACAAGTAGTTATGGCACTACAAGAAAGTGAAGAAATTTGTATCATGCTGGCTGGGAAATTGTAAAACAATGTTTTTTTCTGTCAGGAGAAAAACTTCCATTTAAAGCTAAATGTGCCCAGTGGACAGCCTCAATGGTACTGCTGGTTCTTCAACAAGTAGTAGCAATTGCAGATGCAAGCTTAAGCATTTTCATTCTCATGTGCTGACACACAAGATGTATCCCTTGGGGATCTTCTCTGAATACAATTGAACTGAAGTATTAAATCAGTTCTAACAAAATTTTTCTGAAAAATCTAATTAAAGAAAACCTTGTACAGGAGAGAAAAAAGAATCCAGAATCATGGTTTGTATGTGACTTATTCCTTTCTTTGAATGTACTGAACAGGGCATCCCAAATGTTGTGTTAGATGCCATTTTGGAAAAGGTTTACCTTTCTTTTTTCTTTCCTACTTCATAAGTATAATTTTTCCTTGGCCCTTGTGCAAGCTTTTTGGTAGTCTCTGCACTTTTCAACACTGAAGTGAGCAGAAATCTATTAAGGACTCCTAAACCTTCAAGAGTGAGTAGCTGGTGGATATCCAGGTCACCCCAGAACAAATGCCCTTACATGGAGGAAAGGTGAGAGAGGGAATTACTAAAGGAAAATATTTTTTTACCCTTCCTGATACACACATTTTATTGCTACTGTAGATTTTAGCCTGTGGTCTTTGTATGTAGCACTTCAGGGCAAACCTAGGACAGGAAGCAGCATTTTCTAAGTGGTGGTTGTGAGACAACAATTGGCACCATTTCACCAAGTGATTTATGCCACTCCTGGATGGGGAAACATTTCACCCAGAAAATAAAACCAGCAGGAGAATTATGTTCTTGGCACTATCACTGACTAAAACTAATTGATGGTGCACTGTCTTTGTTATGATGAAAGGGCTGAGTAAGGATACAGTTCACCAGGAAAAAACAGTGGCCCATTTGAGGCTTTGCTTTTTTATCATATGTTTATAACATATAAACTGATGGATTCAGAGAAGTGTAGATACATCATTCATATAAGTAGTTTGGGAATACAGCCCTTGTGAATGGATTCATGTACAATAAGAAATTCATGTTTGATTTCCTATTAACTAATAAAAGTATCTGTTAGGAAATGTGTTTTCTAGGAAATTCTTTTGTGTTTCAGTGTCTTACATTATTATTCCTCATTAATTGTAATTTTAATCCTTGTTTGCTTCTTTTCTGAGTGCAGAACTGCAGCTGGTCTTCAAAGGTACGTGTCAGTTTGTACAGCAGAAACACACGTGACTTTCACATGTTTAGAAGATTTTTTAGTGTCTCTTAGTGTGCAAAACTGATCCTTCAGAAAGGAGTCACTTAAATTGAATAGCAGCACCTTGTATCTTGTGAATGGTAGTGACTCTTTGGTTTGGGGAAAAATAATGCAATTGAACTGGGCAGAAGGAGGGAAATTGGTTATGACAGCTGGCAGCAGCATTGATTTGTGCTTCTATAAACTACAGTTTAGAACTAGATTGTTGGCCTGTATGTAAGCCTGGACTGGATTTGACACAAACTTTGAGAAATACAGAAGGTTGTTGTGTACTAAACCGTTGGAAATCATGCAATTCAAATGAAATGGCTACCTTGGCTACCTTGAGCAGGGCACAGAAATGGCAGTCAAAACATTTATGTGAAGGACAGGAAGGCATTCTGGGTGCTTTTAATGTTGCTAAACAATGCTATTTATTTTCTTGAGACAAAACAGCACTCCAGTGTATTACCACAGGAAATACTAAAAAACTCTGATCATTCATGGCAAAAAGAGATGGGGTTCCTTACCCTCTGTCATAATTGTTGGCATAGTTTTAAAAAAATAGTATCAGCTGGAAAGATTTGTTTGGTTTAGTAATATTCCATCTTTCATAATCTGTGGTCTTGCTAGGCCCCTAAATGTCCATGTTTTTATTAAGTAGCTGTAGAACTTCTTTCATCTTTTATTTCAGCAATTACTTTGAGTACTGACAGTGAATGCATAACTGGTTTCTGTGGTGAAAATGTGGTTCCTAAATAATAGATGTTACTTTAAAAGAGCCAGAGTGATTTCTACAGACAAAAATTACTAACTTCATGAACTAACAAATCCCTGGGGTTCCAGGGACATTTCAAAATTTGAAGTATTTGATTCACAAGTTGAGGGGAAGTATCTTCTTGTTTGTGAATCTGTTTATTCTCTTGTATGAATCCTTCCCAGATTTTTGTTTGAGTTTTTCCTTTGGAGTCCCCAAATTTGACGGTTTCAATTTTTTTGAGATGTTATGCACTCAATAATTCTAGCTTAAGAGTATATAGTAATTCTAGTTCTCCATAAAAATAGTTACTTGTGTATATTACCAAGTGTGATCTTCTTGAACTGAAAAATTTCAGTTATTTGCAAAGTAATTACTTTCTGATGTTGGAATAAAAAATAATTAGAATTCTTTTTACTTGAGTTTTAAGTCTTTCAGGTGATTTTCTACAAAGACAGGCCAAAACTAGTGTAATCTTAGGAAAAAATTTCCTCTTAGTTCTTGCCTTTTTAAGGTCAATAACTAGAGAAGGACTATTTTTGTCATAACTGAATGTATCAATTTTGAACAATGTGCAAAGAGGTGTTTTCAAGTGGTATTTTGTGGAACAGGATGTCCCATGTACTCCCTCAATGAAATCTTTAGTTGCAAAGTTTTCAACCTCAGCATACAAATCTTCTGTTAGCTTTTCTGGTTTTGGCTTGGGTTTTTTTCTGTTGTCCTCTCTTTGTTTCTGGGGGGAAACAAGGGAAGGAATGGGATTCCTATCCAATGGACTTTTCTGGGCTACTTCTGTTCAGTCTAATGAAAGATGGCCATCCTAGAAGGCTCTGCCTAAGCATAATAACCCATGAAATGAAAACTGCCCTGTGGAGGTGCACACGTATTTTGCTCAAACTTTGATATAGAACTTTAATATTTGCATTTCCCAGATTTTGTGCATGTGTGTGCTTAAACTCATAATGCTAACCTTGTATTTTGGTAAGATTATTTTTCATTTTTTAATAATTTTATTCTTCCTTTTTTCCCTCCAGTATTAAAATCTAATTTTTGTGTGTGAAGCTGGTGTGTAAAGTATGATTAAGTTAAATGGATTTATCCCTTTTAATAATGTAAAACTTAGTTTCAGGCAAACCAAGTCATCAGCATAGCTTTTAAAAAATACTGTCAACCTTGGGTTTTGTCTTTTTTTTTAAAGTTCCTATGTACTGTAGCATTACCTGCTTTAAGTAATTACCATACATTATACTGGTTGCCACTAGTGACTGCTATAATTAAGGTTGTGAATCAGTTTCCATTATAATCCCTTGTTTTCACACAATCATAACTTGTCAAAACACTAACCTTTAGGACCAAAGTTTTCCACAGTTGTTTTGCTTAGAGAGAAATCTGGGGGGAGGGAGCAGGAAAAGGAATTTGAACTATCCTTATAGTAAATCCTTGTCCAGTCATTTTGCATTATAGGATCAACTCCTGCATAGCAAGGAGTTCCATAGTTATCATTTCCAGGGATTAAAAGACATTGAAAGACCAAGGAGTGCAGAATTTCCTTGAATTTTGGTTGCACTTCTAATTTTGACTAGTCTTATTGTCATTTACTTTAGCAGAACCTCTACATAATGCTGCAATCAGAATTAGTCTTCCTTTATTAGTACCTATGTCCCATAAAAACCCTACACTATGTCAATTTGCTGATAATCAGGTGACAATTAGATCACAGAAGTAGAGGAGAGATCCAGTGGTCACTTGTGGATTCATGACTAGAGTTGTGTGTCCCAGTCCTGAATTTGATGTTGATTTTTGAGGGGAAAAGCTTCCCTAAATGTGGAGAGGCAATAAAAAAAAATATTTAGTGTGATTATTTTCCCAGTAGTAACTCCTAAATGTCAGTAAGTACTGTACTGCTGTCTCCTAGGTATAGCAGGTATCATGTCAGATAACCCTCTATGTAAACTTTTTATAGTGACCACTATAAAGCTTGTTTAAGTTTTGCATTTATGGAATTTTTGGTATGACTTGACAATTTATTTTATCATATAAAAAGATTATGTTTTAAGGCAAGTTATAAGGGAGTGCTTGGGCAGACAGAGTTGAAGGATAAGATTTCAACCCTAACATTCATTTCCTGTTCTTGTTTTATCATCCCTAACATTACATTTACCACTGTTTCTTTGCATAGAATTCATTTTAAGGAATAGTGATTGGTTCTTCCCCTCAGCCCTCCAGGAGAGTATTTTAATTAGTTTCTTGAGATATATGATGATAAACTGAATTTTCTGAACAGAACTTCCAACACCTCTTACATTCAGAATTTGCTTCTTCACTACTGTCTGCAAATTGTTGCTACTGCAAATGTCTTTCTTATAAGATGTGAAATACTACAAAGTTACAAATTTATAGACAAAATATAACATAAAAAAAATGCATAAGCCATTAAAAAGATCAGGATTCGGGAGACCTTATTATCTGCAGAGGTCCCATGAGTCAGTGAGATGTCTTGCAGATTGGAAGGTTTCCACATCTGGATTCTTTTTACAATTGAAGTCTTTGATCTGAAATTGTTACAACTCTCCTATGCCCTGTGATTTGTCTGGCAAGATGAGTTATTTACAAGTGCAATTGCTCTTCTGACAACTCACTTTTGAGTGTGTAAGTTCTGAGGTCCTGATCTGTAACCCAAAAGGACTGCTGGTAGTCCTTTTATTGGTTTCAGAGGGCTTTGATTCAGATATGTGGACTTTGAAGCACCCCATGTGGATTAGGTAAAGAAAGGCTTTTTTTTAGATTATTATAATTTAAAGACTCAGGATGCTGTGTCTGAAATAATTTGACAGTGTTTCAAAGGCTTGTGAATTTAAATAAGTTTCTGATCTTTGTGTCTTTTCTTTTATTTCTCCAGTGGCAGATGAAAGCAAAGTTGGTTTGTTGGCCGGACACAAATCGGGTAAGCTGTCCTCCTATTTTGGAGAAAAAGTCAGCAACTTGAAAGTAGAATGGGCAGTAAATGAAATCAGCTTCCAGAAACTGTGGTGATGAAGACAATTGCAAATTGAGGCATTACTTTGTAAGCACTGAGTCCAAGTTGAACAATGATTAATCAGGGGTTGCTCTTAGCCAGGCAGTGTATGTAGCCAAATCATTATCAGGAAGAGCTATTACTTTGTTTTTCAGTACAGGTGTTGTAAATTGAAGAAAATGCACTTTCAAAAAAGTGGAACTGCACTCTTATGGAGTATAGAGACTTAAACAATACACAGTTGGAGAAATACAAGTATTTCTTTTCTTTTTCTTCGTGCTCTGAGTTACACTTCCATTACCAGGAATGTTGAAGACAACACTAAAAAATTTTACAGAGTAAAAAAAAAATGTTACAGCTTTTCCTTTTCTTGTGCTTGTGAAGGAGCAATAATTTTCAGGCAATCGTAATAAAAAACACAAAAAACATGCTGCAGTAACTGTACCTGCTTACTAACTAAGCTCTGCCAACCGTGCCATGGCATTGTACAGCTTGCAGCTGTTGCATTAAAAAAAAAAACTTCCAAGGCAATGTCACATAAGACTGCAATTTTTCATGATCTGTGGGTAAGCTGGCATGAGAAACCTTAAACTTCATAGAAAACTTTAGTTATTCAGCAGTGTCTTCTGATGTTAGAAAATCCTGAAGGTTCAGCCTGCTCCTTTGTAGCACATTGTACATTGCCCTTTGCCACTCCATGATAGGTCTAAGCTGAATTCATGTAAAAGAAGGTCAGCTATGAGATTCCTGATTGTTTATGGTGTTTTTTCACTGTACAACTGGGTGTCCTTTAGTTCTCTGGTGTGGATTTTCCTTATCTGAAGACCTTTTCCTGAACTTAGTAGACAAATTCTTTTTAGATTTTTTTGGCATCTTTCCTAAGCCTGTGAAGTTCTTGGATTCTCTTTCTGAATCAGGGAATAGTTCATATGTCTTGTAATATTATCACTCCTGGGAAGAAAAAAAATCTTTCAACTTTCTCTTTCGGGAATGTGAAAGCTTCAAAGAAACAATCTTGTCAACTTGAAGAAGCTGAGGGTGTTGCCCTTGGGCTTTTCCCTGTTCCGAAAAATTACTACAAACATTGCAATATCATGCAGTTTACCAGAGATCAATGGGATTCACTGCTATCAAAGAATATGGGAAGGGTAAGATTACAACTCTTTGGCAGTCAATTGTTTTAGATACATTAAGCTTTGTAATATAATTTTTAGTAGCATTTGATCTTTCTTCTGCACACTTCTGCAGATTCTTGAAAACTGACTTTGAAAAGTTTTCTGTTTGAAGATACCTACAAATTTTATATGAACACGTGGACCTGTGTTTATTGAACTTTGACTTGTTTGCTTTACTTTTTCCTCACAGTTCTCTTACATATACCTAAGATCTTTCAGATCACCCAAGGAATAGATACAAAGATTCCTCAAGGCGTTTCTTTCTTTTCCCTTTAAGAATAAAAGAATCTAGCTAACTTCTGAGACAGTTGGTGTGTAAATTATTTTTATTGGTCCTATCCACATTAAATACTGTTTAAATACCATTGAAAAACATTTCTCCTGCTCTCTATGTTCCATTTGCTAACGTTTCCTAAAGAGAAATCAAGCTGCTATTTTGGTTTCCACATTTTTCCATTCAAATATTTAATTTAAAGGTCTGTTCAAGAACATGGTGTTCTTTTTCTCTGGTTCCTTTTTACTCTATGCTTTCTGGAGTTATATGTCATATGTGCAATTGTCTGGCATTCAGTCCTACCACAGAACTTCTGTTTTAAACATCATTCATTGTGCTGTCTTCCTGTAGGTACCTTAAGAATGTTAAAAGGAAGACATTGCAACTTTTTGTGCTGTGAGCAAAACACAGTTATTTTCTCATTACAAAATGAAGAGTTTCCATCCTATTCTAGACTTAAGGAAACTAAACGTATTTCTCTACAGAATTAATTATCACCTACTAACAATCAATGCAATTATCCTATCTCTCCTTCAACATGACTTGTTCTATAAAATGCACAGCTGAGTAATTCTCTCTAGGGAAATATCCTTTCTATTTCTTCTGGGGCAGTGGCTCTTCAAGCATTTAGTCTCAGCTTTTGGAACAGCTACTTTATCCCTCACATACTACATGTTACTGAGCAGCAGCAGCAGGAGCTAGAGGCATGCATTAATTTCAAAAAGCATTATCACAATTCTCCGTAAGACTGAGGCATTAGAAAGATCTGTAGCTCTAGCCCGTCTGTCTCTTTGTATGCTGCACCCACAAACAGTAGTTCTGTTCCCCTCACCCTCCTTAAAAAGTAGATTTGATTTTTAGAAGTATGTCTGGACATATCCTGAGCTTGTAAGGATGTTCTATAGAAAGATGGGTAGAGCTTTGTTCCAAACATATATATGACCCTCACAGAAATCCACCTGTGAATTCTGGTTGTCATACCTGGCCTGTATTTCATTCTGCTGGATGGAAGACCCCTGCCGTGGTTACAGGTGTTCTTAGTGTTGAAAATATTTTCCACAGTGCCATCAGAAAAAGCACTGGAGTTCTGTACTGACGCAGCCTCCTTGTTCTTTTCTGGGAAAAAAAACAGATTTCAGAGTGTGTGAGTGTGTATTTGTGTGTGTGTGTGTGTGTAAGACAACTTCTCTGAGTCCTGTAAGAAGAATTTGTCCTCTCTAACCTTCCTGCCTTCCCGTGTGCTCAGCAATGGTATGCCAATACAAATTATGAGAATGAGAAGCAGACAGAAGTGGTGCCTCTGTTGTAAAGCAGAGATCCTTGAAAATTCACAAAGATGAAAAATCAGCAGCTTTAGCTTAGTTTTTCATAAACTCCTACCTTTTTGTAAAAGCAGTTCTAGGATAGTTAAGAGAATATCCCTTATAAAGGGCAAGGCTTGCATATCAAATATAGCCTGATTTATATCAAATACTGAAATTGAGTACCGAATTTTTTGCAGCTATTTTAATTTTTTTCTAGAATTCTTTTTTTGTGTTCTGATTTACTGCTCAGGCCACTTTTTAATATGTATTGACTGTCTGCTGAGGTCTCTGCTGACACAGCTCTTTCAGATGATGCAGTGCTGGAAAAAAGCTGATGACTCTTTCTTTATGAGCGCTGACATATTAATTAGCAAAATGGTCAAAAAAGCTTTCCTATTTTTATTTTAATGTCACTAGACCATGCTTTTGGCTGGGGTTGTGTTTCAAGACAGTCTTGAGACAAGATGAGTAAGATCTTATTTTCTTGCCGGCTGCTATGTGAGGAACATGTGACTGGGCTATGGCTTAGTACCAGCAAGGCTGAGTGATAGGGGGTGGTTCTGTTACCCAGCTGAATTTGAATTAATGCTGTGTGGTTAAACCACAACATATGGCAAGAGATAGGCTTAGGACTTTAGTAGGAAAAGGCCCATTGGGATAGTTGGAAGGATGCTTCTGGTCAAGCTCTGCCCCTTACTGCTAATTTTGCTGCCAGTGCAGTTCCCACGTGGCTGTTCAGCCTGTAGGTAAGGGTTGGTGTTCTGGGAAAGAAGGCCTGGAGAGGCAGCTGTGCAGCTAAATCCTGCAAGGGCAGGCTGTCCTGGGGCCTCAGTGCCATCACAGCTGCACTGCTTCACGTGTGGGTGACTGAGTTGTGCTTAAACTGCAGTTCAGATGGAAAGCGGAGGTAGTTTGGAATAGTTTAGGTTAAAGGTCTTAGTGTATTTCTGCATCCTTTAATGCCAAGATGTATTCTGCATTAAGACATTTTACTGAGATTTTGTTAAAGCTAAGCATGAGCTATTGGAACACCAGGAAAATCCAGTGGTTTATGCATAGTTTTGTAGCACAAGAAGCTTCTTTTTAGTCAAGGAATCTAGGGGGGGTTAATAGTGGATTTAGGAAAGACTAGAGAAAGCTTAGTGCATGCTGCTGGGCTTGTTTGAGGCTGGTGCCATTGTAATAAGTTTGATTTGCAGGTAACACAATTATGTTGAAGAGGTGGATGGGGAAGTGCTGTTCTCCTCTCCTTATGCCAGGCTTTATAATTTTATTAAATGAGCCTTCTTGCTGCTGTAGATGTCATAAAAGCTCAGATTTTCAAAGGCAGCATTGGGTTTAGTACTGAGTTCATAAGGATTTATATAGTAACTAGGTCCACAGTAGAAAAGACTCATGTAAATGGCTGAGCTACCTGACATAGGCAATAAAGTGCCTATCCAAACAAGGGCCTTGTTACTAACTGAAAGCATATATCATATGGAATCTGACCCTTCCCTCTGCATTTCTGAGAGGAGAAAAGAAGGCTGATTTTAGTTCATTTTATTTCTCTTTGAGAATAGGAGTATAATACTTGGCTGCTTCAATTATTCTTGTAAGTGTGCACAGGACCTGTCTACTTCCCAGTCTGCGGTATACCTCAGCAATACCTCAGGTGTAGCCTGACCTATGTGTCTGGGCTTGGATACTGCATGTAAGCAAACTGTGGTGTCACTGGAAGCTGTGCAGTTTGATTTTTCCCTTCATTCAGCCCATGTGATGCTTGGTGCCATTTCAGTGCAACTGCTACACAAACAAACACAAATACCTTTCTATGATGCTTCAGTTCACTCTATTACCCAGAACTCGTGCCTCTGTAAGCTTTGAATCATTAAGCTGTGGGTTATGTTTGATGTTTTATTGTGGGGAATATTTCTGCAAGATTTTCCACTCTTTCCCTGTTACATTCACTTGGGCATCTCTCCCTGGATTATTATATTCTTGTGGTAGTGTTGTTGTTCCTGTTATTATCAACATTATCATCATCATCAACTTTGATTATGATTCTCCAAGCAAAGTGTTGCTTTGAACTTACAGCTCCAAATAAATTCTCATCTGAGAATATGTATCAGTTCATGCAGCTGAGAAGCAAAAAATAAGATTCCTTTTTTCCTTCTGGTCACTTGGGGAATGAATGTTTTCTCCTTTATTTATGTCTAGCAAAGTATAAAGTCAAGGATGTTACATTGAATCTATTATATTGTTGGGGTTTAAAACAATTTCTAGTCTAAAACTTAAAATGCTCAGCTTTTGTTGAATCCCTGGCTGCGGGGTTGGTTTTTTTCCTTCAAACACAACTTGTCTAGTGAACATAGATGGATACATTAATTTACCTAATACTCTGTGCAAATATGGCATTGCTATCCTTTTAAAAGGGCTTTATTTTTTAGCATGTATAATAGTGTTGTATATTATATGTTGTTGTAACTATCTTCATTGGTTAGAGCTGGGAGGGAATGGGGCAGCTTGATTAGCATAGCTAGTTGCACAAAAATGATATATATTTGTGCATGAGAAGTTTGCTTGGTCACTGACTCAGGAAAAGGAAGGCTGGACACTTACAGTTCTGTGATTCAAACCATTATTCTAAATGAACAGAACTTACTAACTTACTGTACTGTTGAATTTTAGTGAAAAGCAGTCTGTAAGTCAAAATCTCTTCTGAATGTCAGGCTGGGGGTCTTTACAGACCCCCATGCCTGCCAGGTCTATGTGGCTGATAAACAGCTCTCAAATAATGTAGTTAGATGGTTCTCCTCTGTGGAAGGAAACAAGCACTCATTTTTACTCTTGAGAAGAATCATTTTATACTCCCAGTAACTCACCAGCTGTAACTATTCCTTTGACAGCTTTTTTTACTTTTTTTTAGTTTTTTTAAAGACTTTATTAGCTGTGTGATGATGATTTGTTGTGACCCCTTTTTTGTTAGGTCCTGAGAAAATCGTCTGTAGATAAAAATCCCTCACTTGAGGGTGATGTTTGATGCTGTGATGTTGATCTAAAAGCTTGCTGCCGCTGAATGAAGCAGTCTTGGGCACCATGCCTCCTATTGCAGCTGCCTGGTTTCCATTTCTTCTTTATTCCAGTCCCACAGCTTAGCTGGTGAGATGGTTAAGAGAGCTAAACCAGCCAAAAATTAAAACAAGAAAGACAAAAATGAATAGTGCTGAGATGATCTCCTTGAACCACTCATTTGAGAGACAAGCTTGCATGCCAGTAGAAGGAAAGCTCAGCACGTGGATAGATGTGAGAACTGCACAGCAGCTGTCTACAAATCAGCATATCTACAATGTCAAACTATATCCTTATTAAATTCAAATGCCAAACTTGCATTTTTTATTTTTTTTTTAATTTTTTATTTAACACTGTTTCACTTACCATGGATAAAAACCACTTTCTCAGTGGCAGGACCAGGGAATAAAAAGTAGCAGTAAACCTCTGCAAACTTAACAAGAGCATCTCTGCTGTCTAATCCTTAGAATGTAAGAATCTTTTCTAAAATCACTTATTCACTTTGATTTTATGAATGCTTTGTGTTCTGTGACTCTAAGTGTGCTTTGTATTAAGATACAACAGAGCAGTGCCCATTGATCTTTCTTTGAATTACAGTTATTAAATTGAATAGATCTGATCTGCTGAGAACAATAACAAGCTTGCAGGAGAAACCTGTTTCTCTCCATGTTCTTGTGTGGGATTTAGGATCCAGAGTAAAACTGAATTTAGACCAACAGCAGTGCAGATGCAAATTCAAAGGCCTGTAATTGAGTTTTTATAAAATAGCATGTTGACTGAATATTTTCCTGTTATCCCATGATAGCCTTGTATTCATAAAGGCCGAGCCATGTGTTTCTGCCCCCCTTCTCTCTATGCCAGGATTATTATTCCTATAATTCCATGATGAGCTCTTATGGGAAGCTAACCTAGCAGAGAAATAATTCTACAAAAAATAATGGTTTAGTCAAGGGAGAAAAAAAAAAAAAAAGTTCAGGAGAAGAGAAGGAAGAGAAGAATGATTTTGTAACTGACATTTTTGATCCTGGGATCAGCCTAAGCTGAAGAAGTTGACTGGGGTGGAGGGGGTAGGCAGACACATCTGAGGGAGAAGGTGCAGATGAAAGAAGATTTGCAGATCTTCAGAGATGTCTTTGTGCTGAAAGAAGGGAAGTGGGGGAGCAAGTTTGAGTTCTTTTATTGTCCTGAGGACTAAACTGAAAGTGACTTTCTGAGAGCTTTGCTTAATGGCCAGTGAAAGTTGGTATTGTGTATTTTTGACTGTGTGATTTTACTTGCTGTTGGTGTACTGTGACTGGTTTTGTTTGAGCTGCTGTGCTCTGGGTCTGGTCCTGTCCTAGGATTGGGAGAAGATGGAGCAGTCCTTGAAAGCAGCTGGGTCTGATGAGCAGGGAGAAGCTTTCGTAAGGGCCAAGTGGAGTGAAGAGGCAGCTCGGACAGAAAGAAGAATTTTCCTTAAGAACCACAGGGACTAGGTTCCCTACCCTACGCAGGGTTTCTTTCAGTCCAGCTGATCACAGAAAGCTGCTGAACTAGAGAGTAAATGACTCTGTAAAAGCCTAAGTTAAGCAAAAGCATTTATTTCACTCCGTCTCACCAAGAAAATGATCATTTTCTGTACTATGAAAGGGTAGTAAACCAACCCTGCCTTCAACAGCAAAACCCTTTCCACGTTCTCACTTTAAGAGCTAATGTGCACGTACATCTACCCAAGGAAGTCTTAAACAGCTTGGACTTCTCTGTGAAGGAAGCTTGTGCCCTGAAAGGGGACCAAGGTAAGATACTTCCATTTGAGAACCATGAATTAAAACTTAAAAATTCCTGCAGGTAGGAGCTTTAGAGACTTCTCCTGTGAATGCATAGCTAGGGAACTGCCTGCTAAAGCTGTGATATGAGTTCATTAGAGCAAGATGCCAAAGAGAGATTCTGTGTGTGAGGAATGCCTTATTTTTAATGTGGATAAACTTCAAGTGCATAACAGAAAGGACAGCCTTTTGCCAGAGGAGAAGGCCTAATCTGGCAGATATCCAAACGACAGTCTTCTAAAATAAACAATAGTGGTGAAAGATTTGCTTATTTTCAATCACATCTCAGTAACAGGGGAATTATGTATTACTCAGTATGAATCGTTTGCATCCAGGGATTGCAAACCAACAGCCTTTTTTCCTTGGGGAATATTCTTTGCTCTAGGAGCAGAGAAAAGGATAGGAACTTTGTTTAGTGTGACTTGGAAAATTTCAAGCTCAGCAGTTCCCCAGTGTTACAGCTCCATTATGACACAGAAGTGAAAAAGTGATTAGGAAGAAATATCAGACACACAGGTATTTTTTCCAGCCATGCAATAATACTAATACTACTTTTTTTTTTTTTTTTTTTTTTTGGTAGGGTTTTTTTTTCCTTAGGGTTTTTTTTCTATTTTTTTCTTTTTTTTTTTCCTTTCATTTCTTGATGTGATTCTGGGCATATTGTTGTATTGACTGAGGCTTGGAGGTGGGTTTTGATGTTCACATTCCGTAGTTGCCACTTCTCCCCTAGGTCAGTATTGCCAAATATTGCTCTGTGCAGAATTCAGCGAAGCAGATCGAAAGAGCATTAAAATCCCCAGAATGATGAAGTAGTATAAAATGAAATGAAGTGTAGACTTTTAACAGTTGTGATGAATGCATCCACTCAACGTAAGAACTGCTGGTATTTGAAGTACGCGTGTCTGTCCGTGGTAAGCCCACTGTGTGCCGGCCTGCAGTGGGCTGGAGGAGCTGTGCCTGCAGAGCTCTGGCTGTTGTGCACTGAAATCCCCTCTCTAGGAGCCAGTGTGGTGCTGGCAGGAGTTACCAGCTGTGGGCTGTTTGGGACATGCATTCTCTTCCTGAGACCTGGCAACACTTTCCACTGTGACTGTCTGTGCTGAGCCTGCCACATTTCTTGTCTTTGCTGAAAGTTTCTGCTATGAGTTGGAGCTTCCTGCTGCCTTGTGTTCCAGGTTGTTTCTGACTCATACGAGCGTAGGACAGCTTGTAAATATGGTGGATGTATCTAGAGGAGGAGTGCCGGAATAAAGCTGTCTCTGAAAGAAAAAGCAGTATAACCATGTTAGTGCAGAATTTCACACAGGGTAATAGATACTGCAGTTCTACAAAAGTGGTTGTTAGGACCTGACATCTTGGTATCTCAGGATCCTGGAATATCACATGCAGAAAGAATTGTTACTGAATTTGAAGTGTCTGGAGATGGCAGAAACCCAAGAAAACTGGCATTAGGCCTAAGCAAAGGTTAAGCAACACTATATTTGAAATTTGAAGAATGTAAATAAATCAGTGCTTTTTATTAAAACTGAAGATTCAAAGGAAGGCACAGCAGCCAGCAAAGCAAGTTTAATGTTTAAACTCATAGGGGCCTCTTGGTGTGTGTTGATCTTTAGAGAGCTTCTCTGGTGATGGCGCCTGAGCAGATGGCTCATGAAAGTACATGACTGAGAGTAAGCTGGTTTCCATCATGGAACTCCTTCCTTGGCCCTAAGAAGAAAGCTGAGAACAACAAGTGAATCCATCGTGTCTCCTGCCTTTTTAGGGCTCTGTAAGGCTCTTCAGTCATCAGTCCTTTAGCTGTTGACAGCCAGACTGCATCCATTTCAGAAATCAAAACAAATTCCCTCAGTCTGTGTCTTCTGTAATTGAGGAGAAAGTGATGATGTGATTCTAACACCCCTGCGTAACATTTACCACCCTCTACAGCTAGAGCTGCAGTCACAGCCTTCCTGTCAGTCTTTTCTCTGACTATTGGTTTCATGTTCCTTCAAGCAATACCTGTGTTTTTTTCAAGATTTGTGGTGAATGATATGCAGATATTCAGGAAAGACCTTCAGAGTATTAGGTGCTGAAAACTGGCTGTGATCAGTGTTGGCAGCTACTGTGATTCTTTCAGTTGCTTGTTGCGACCGAAGAGACCAGCAGCCATTGCTGAATGCCTCATTTTATTAATCCTTTCCCTCCAGGAGCTGTTTTTTTTGCTGGGCATAATATTCAGTGCTGGCAGTGGGTATCCTGAAGTCACTGATGCCAAGGAGTTAATGAATTTGGAAAACTTCCCAGATAATACATCTGGCCCTCTAACTTACATTTTGGAGCATGAAGTATGAGATGTAGAAAGAAGAGCACTGAACTAAATGAGTTCCTGCCTGAAGAGAGGAAGGGTACACTTTTCTTATTTTAAATCAGTTGACTGAAAGTTAAAACTTGCATAGTCCCCAAGAAGATCTAACTGTTGTGGGTTTGTTTGGGATTTTGGTTTTGTGGCTAATTTGCTTGTTTATGGTTTTTTTTAAATGTCGTTATACTGTGTATTTGCCGGTTGCATTATCTTCTGAGACTCGAGTATAGATAGGGAAGCGTTTTTAACTCTCCACTTTGAATGATTTTTGGCCTTCATTTTTTATTTTGAAATCCCATCATGTTGCCATGTCAATAAAAAGGATTTTGAAGGTAATTGATATTTCTAGTCCAGCTCACTTCTGGAGTAGTACCTTGTACAATGTTTGCTTCCTATAACATTTGAAATAAGCCTTTATTATAAAAAATGGGTTGCTGGTGCTATTTATTAATACACATTTTTGTGTAATAAAAGCTGTGCAGTGCAATATGCTTCAGAAATTAACTTTGAAGAAAAGAATTACACTGCTATTTGTACATCTCATAAAACAACATTATTTTTAGTGGGTCTTTCAATACAGCAATGCTACTTAGCACTTACCTACAGAGCACTCCAAAAGTACCAAGAATATCATCCCTAATTAAGTGTCCTACTAAGCCTAAGAGCAGGAGAGTTTTTCTGTGGATAGCCATGACAACCCAAATGGAAACCATTTTGTAGAAAAGTAGAAGGCACTTCCTTGAGGTACCATTGACTATCAGCAGGTACTTTCCCTTTACCTCAGGCAATGGCACCATGCTGCCCTTTCAAAAGCTATCTCCTCTTGTGTTTACCAATTTTTCTGCCTGATGTCTTAATAGATTAAATTTTTCATTTGTTTTTATTTAGTCTTGCATGGGGTGATGTAGTTTCTGATGGTTCTGATTTGGCCTATAGATAATAAAGATAATCATTGGTACCTTAACTATGAATGCACGGAAGGTCCCTCTTGACATGAGATCAAACTTATATATGTTTGCTTGGGGTTTTATAAAGAAATTAAAATACCAGTTCCTCCCCTCCACACCTCCTTCCCCGAAGCAGAGTGACGTCTATACTGAGGCTGTTCTATAACTGATTCCTGCCCTTTCTGACTGCTCACCTTTGGTTGTGAAAACTCTTTCCTTAATCCTTCCCCCATCTTCAAAATGGTTCTCTTATCTAAAAGCAGCTTTTGTGGGCTCAGTGTCCATCTGTGAGGAGAGCACATCTGTGACCTGCAAGGTTCACCTGCAGGTTCTCAAGGACCAGGGGAGCATGCAGGGCATAGTCAAGTCCCAGTAAACTGTTGCTGCACAGCATTTTTCAGTAGGCCTTCTCCTGTTCTAGAGCTGCTCAGTTCATGACTGAAGGGGATAGGAAAGAACCATTAATCCAGTGTGAATCATGGCCTCAGGGAAAAGCAGAGAATTCCATGGAGACAGTCAGAATCTAGTTCTACAGTTTGCCCAATTTCAAAATGCTGGTTTCCTTAGAGTCATAATGGGAGCAAGACACTGACTCTGCTGCACTGGCAGCTTAAATAGGGATTGTGGCCTTTCTAGTGCCACAGTGGGGTCAGGACCTGGCAAACAGGGAAGAACAGAAGTAGAACTCAGCACTAGAAATTTGCATGTATTACTGAAAGGCAATTGCACTTACAGAGATTGCAAATAAAAATCTCTGTTACCTTTCTGTGGCAATTTTCAAGTGTTTCTGTGCAGGAGGACCAGACCAGAGGATCTGGCATTGATTTGTCTGGGTCTTCCATGTAATTACAATTTTTGTTGCTATCTGCAGTTGGCATAAATTCCTGTGTTCAAAAAAGGAGTTGTATTTTTGGTTGCCAGTTGTAATGCTGCTGTTGACAAACAGAGATGTTAAAAAAGAAAAATTCAATATAGTGTAGTTAATCAGATGCCTCTTTTTTTATTGCTTTATAATCTTCTCAGATGCCTAATTCTGAAAGCAAAATGACAAAATTGTTTGATAGAAGCTTCTGGAGTTTAATTCCTTTTAAAAAAATAGCACAGTAGTTTAATTTTAAAGGTACCAAAAAAATGAACATTACATGAAAGACTAAATTTTGTCAGTAGTTGCATGGAATAACTCACTGCTTACGACTGAAATGTCCATCACAAAATAGCTGCAAAGAATAATTCTCAGTCTGAATTTAGACTAAAAGAGCAAACACATTAAAGAAAAAACATACAGGAGAAAACTGTATCTTGCAGTCATTCTTTTTCTGCCATTCTGTAGGAAATATGGATAATTCATTAAGTCTCAGAAGAAAAACCCTTTGCTCTCCTTTACTCAGGTTTGGTTTCCTATTCTCTTTTTGTGTACAGAGTATGGGTGTAGTGTGCAGTAGTCACTATGTTATCACCTGTTAAGTGTCATGCGTGACACATCCCATTACTGATTCTGTGAAACCGGAGCCGTTTGAAGTAAAACTTTCCATTCAAGTGTCAATTGAAGCGTGGGCTTTATTTGCTTTTTTTTTGACAGAGATTGTTCTTTTACTGTCTCTTAAAATAACTCTGATATTTGTTTTTGTTTAGGAGAGGAAAAGGTAGGAATATGTAGCTAGAGGCTGGGAAGATAGGAAGCTGCTAGAAGAGTTGGAGGGGAGCTAGAAAAGGGTGCTGGGAATGGGGGGAAATGGGAGATTGGGTATGTCAGAGAAGATGCAGTGTGGGAAAGGGACTGAGAGAGAAGGGGAGACCAGCTTGTGTTGATCTAGGATAGTGGGGAAGAAAAAGGTGGCAACCAGCTGTGCAGTAATAAAACTGTTTTTTAAGTACAAACAAAACCAACCAAACAACAAAACCCCACAAAAACAAAACAACCAAAAAAAAAAGTGACAACCAGTAAACCCTCACCAACACCCCACATGTAGAAAAATTTCTATAAAAACTCTTTTTAATTAGAAGAATATAAGTTTGAAGGTTTGGGAAGCTGAATCTTCATCGTCCTGTTTCAGTTCCTTGTCACTGAGGCAGTTTGTGCGTGTTTGTCTTAAAATGACGTCATTAGTGCTTACTGAAAAACCCCTGCTACTAAGGCTTAGAGAAAGGCATGAAGGCTGTTTACTGATGTCAGATATCCAAGTCTGTGCTCAGTACAGAGAGGGGAGGGGAACTGCTCTACATGTGGAAGAAAATACTAGACCTTTCCTGAAACAGAGAAACTGGAGTTTTGTAAATAAAATCATGATATATTTGGGAGCTAAAATGAAAGTCTATTAGAATGTGCACACAGAGAGAGAGAGGAATTGGACACCTCTGTTATAGCATTTTTCAAGCCTAAGCGCTTTACTTTGCAGTTTTAATAGTACTCTTTTAAAGTCATTTTTTGTATATAATTTCAATACATAGTCTGTTGCTTTAACTACTTTCATTAAAATTTTATGAGCCTTTTCAGAAAATCAGATGGGAAAATGCAAATAAATTATGCATTTTATTTAGTATGTAGTAGATACAGTATTACTGTATGTGTAAACAAATAAAAAAGTTTATTAATATAACAAACACTATGCTGAAAGATTCTGCTGTAGTCCATAAACCACATAGGCTATAAAGAATCACTTTGAGTTTAAGCAGCTAGTGCTGGACCAAACTTCTGGATTTGGAACAGTACAGAGTGATAGTATAAAAAGATTAATTATCTTAACTATAAAAAGGGGATGGGGGTGTCATGAATTATGAGGCACAAGATTGAAGCTAAAAACCTTAAAACATTCATTTTCTGAGAGCAAGTACTTAATATTTTATAAAATCCCACAGACTGCCTGCTTGCTTAGTTTTGCTTTTTCTACCCTTCTTCCCCTCCTGGCAGAGCTCACCAGTAATCTTTTAAAATTAATTCTGACCTGAGCAGTCACCGGTGCTATGTGTCAGTGATTAGCTTACCTGTCTTGTTACTGCTCCTTCACCCTGCGAGATGCCAAAGCAACAGAGAAAGTATATTGTAGTAGTGAATGTTACCAGTGTTAAGAGATGTGGGTATATACCTGATTTCTTCAAGCCAAAGTCATGTGTTCATTTAACTTCTGTTTGATGAGAAAACCCCAGCATTGTAGGAGAAAACTTCCTAGCACTGTTTGTGCAGATCAACAGGACCTTGTTTTCATGGTGGTTTGGGGTTTTTTAGGGAAGTTTTGGGGAAGTGCTGACAGTCTTCTGTGTGTGTTGTACTTCATATCAACTCTAGATAGAGAATCTTCTCACCTACAGTAAAAAATGGCAAAATGATCAAAATGTAGAGCAAACTCTTCCCTTGTTTGAGCAGTTTCTCACCTCGCAGGTAGCCTTGTTCATTTCAGTGTTCCTCAGACCTCAGTGGCAACACATCTGCAATGATAGCTCCTTTCAGACCTGTATGACTGGGCATTAAAAGCTCCACCTCTTCCCTTCTGTCTTTGATCTTGTTACAGCAAATACTTTATGATTCAAATTGAAAGAAGGAAAATTAGACATTTTAAGGAAGTTTTTATAGCTAAAGAAGCAGAAACAATAATTCTTCTCCAAGTTTAATGTTGAGTGACGTTTACAGCACATGGAGGGTCTTCATTTGCATTGTAATTTGCATTAGCAGAACAGAGTGCTTGGTTTAGTAGTGATTTTTAGAAAAGGGAAGCCAGGAATAACTCCTGTAGTAAATAGCAACTATTAACAATGAGAAGGAAAACAATACTAGAATGACTAATACTGAAATATACTTTTGCAATTAGAGCTTTCATGTGTTTGTAACCTTTGGTGAGGAATTGTTCTTAAACTTCAAACAGAATTTCTTAGTGCCTTCATATAAATCAATTGCCCTGTAGTTTTCAGTTAAGCAACTTAATTGCTTAATCAGACGAAGAACCTAGTGATTAAAATTTAACAGTCATGTGGTATCAGGCAATATCAATATTAGTTCTTACTTGGGGTAGCTGGTTTAGATCAAACTGAATGAAATAGAAGGCATGTTTGCAATATGCTTTAGCATGCAGGAATGTCATCTTAGTCTTCTCTAAAGAGTACAGACACTGAAGGGTGACATAGCAATACTACTGCATTAAAGCTGCCACAAAACACCAACTCCAAATGAGAGCTTCTGTGCTAGAACAGCTTTGAGGGTTGTTTGGTTTCTTATTATCTATGTTGAAAAAAATTAACCCATTCTGAGAAGAGCATCTATGCAAAAAGGGACCATTCTCTCAGAGCTGACTTGAAATACAGAAATAGCAAAAACAGTTTAAGAGAACATAGTGAAATTCTGTGCTGAGATCTATAGTCTTGCCACTCAAAAGTGAGCCAGTAATATGGGTAGTATTGATCAGAAATTATCAGAGGTACTAAATATTAATTCTTTTGAGTTGGTAAAAGACCAGTGGGATTTTGGCCCATGGTTCAGTGTGTTTTCATAAGGCAGGCAATGAGGAATTGATAGAAGCAGGAAGCAGCAGCATCATTTTTGGTGGTGGTGGTGGGGATGATGTTGTTTTGGACACCCTTCGTCTGTAACACATCCCAGGAAGTTAACAGTCACATTGGATCAGACAAAAAGTCCTCTTCCTGATAGTATCAATAGGTAATGCCTATTGAGAAATACAGAGATATGACAAGTTAGTCTTACTTTCCTCCAGAAGCACTCCTTGCCTTCGGATATTCAAGGACTTAAAGACCGAAGACAAGAATAGCTTCTTTTTAGCTGATAATCTTCAACAGATCTTGTTTCTCTTGAGTTTTCTTACTTCCCTTTTAGCATATGTAAACTCTTAGTATCCACAACAACAGAAAAAATTTATTCACATAATGTGTATCAGGGTTGTTGCTGTGAAGAGAAATTATAAGTGATTACCCGTTTCTTTTTTTTACTCTTTCAGCAAGATCTGAACCCAAGCACTAGCTTTCAGCTCCTTCCTGAGGGACTGCTTTTTTTTTTGGGTGGGGGGGAGGCAATTAAGCATATGGTAGAACAGCCATTACATTTTTTTATTCTAATAACATTAGCCTCCGTGTTTCAAAATCTGATTTTAACTTTTTGCTCTGAAGTAGATTCAGTAGATTGGATGTTTCACTATCCAATGTGAGGGTTGACATGCTGTGGAGCTGTAGAAGCAGCTCTGAAATAGAGGCTGTCCCAACAGCTGTGATTAACCATGTGCTAATATGCGTGAAGTTTTAAGAATTGTGTTAATACTTTAGTGATCGATTGCCATAAGTCTGTACTCAGCCACAGTATGGCTTGTTCTGCATTATCTTTTTGAGGATATGGAATGGCATGCATTATACAGATTAACCAGTTTTCCCTCTGAATGTGGAGAATATACTGGCTCACAGTGAAAGACTAAAGAAGGTGAAAATATTTGATGAAAAATAGGATACAGGGCAGAATACAGATGCAAATGTTCATTCTTGATACACAAGAAAAAATTAGCATAATCATATGGATGATAATAGCCTTTTACGTACAGGACTCAATGAATATGACAGCACTTTTCCTACTCACTTGGTCAACTTGAAAAAGTTAACTGCAGCATTAGCCACTGTAAAAAAGGCAAAATAGAATGTTCTGATATTGCTAGAGAAATCTGGCAGAGCTGCTTAATTTCTGTGACATTGTTCAAAATGTTTGTTCTTAATGTTTATGAGACTGACTTATTGTAGTTGGAGCAAAAGCTTATGATCTCAAGACTATAACTAATATTTGTTATTTAGTTTTAAAAAGCTACTGGACTAATAACATAAGCAGTGGATTCTAACTTTTAGATGATAGCATGAGCAGAGAAGTGATGTGTTTGCAAAGAATGAAGTTTTATAGCTTTATGTTGTATGACTCTATGCAGCCAAATATATTTGCCCTCATTTGCAAGTAAACTGTGTCTGTAGACAATATCTGTGTTTTAGGGACAAAGAGATATCAATGTGCTATCTTTCTAGTATTAAAAAAGGAAAATATAAATTTCAAAATGAGATTACTATAGAAAGGAAAATATTGTTGCAAATGATTCTGGGTAATAAATGGCAATATGTCATCTGCAATATCATATTAGAATTTGAAAACCTTTCACCAGCTAAATATCAAATTAGCCTAACAGAAAAAGGTTAATAAAAATATCAGCTTTTTCTATTTATTTGTTCTGTATATCTGACAGCATTTATGTCCTGGCTGGGTGATGATCAAGAGTGACTCCTGCTTGGCACATTAATATCATTACCTTGACTCCATGAAGGTGCTCTGACTAGAGGTCAGGCCCTGCTAAAGTAAACTGTCAGGCTCAAAGAAAACTAAAGCTGTGATTAAGGATTTGCAGATTCCTGTTTCAGAAGTTAGCATTATCTGATGGATTCCATCAGTCTTGACCAAAGACCCAATAAAACATCAGCAAAGGAAGAAATCATTACTTACTATAAGAAAAAGAACAAGTCAAAGCACAAAGCTTGGAAAGTGTGGTTTGTTTGGGTTTTTTTAATATGTTAATACTTCTTAATTTTTTAATGCTGTATACCTAGAAAAAGAACACAGTAAAAATTTACTGCAATGTGGATAAATGTCTTCCAAATTATTTTAACTTTTTTTTTTTTTTTTTAAACTGGACTGTACTCACCAGATGGACACACAAGATAAAAAATAACCCAGGGGAAATACTGCAACAAACTATTCTTATGAACTACAGTTGGCAGAGATGCTCTTGCCTCAGAATGCACACATGATGATGTGTTTAAAGCATGAAGTAATGTTTCAAAACTGCTGATAATCTACGATGATGCATCTTGGTGCTCTTTATACTTCTGAAGCTATTAACTTCTTTCCAGGCATTTGATTTCTTGAACTAAGTGAAAACAGCGCTTTCAGTGAGTGAACAGGTTCCCCTTGAAAGGCACATGAACCCATTTATTTCTTCTTACTCTTTTAGCAAGTCCAGGGTGTAGTTGAGGATGGCTTTCTGGATTGTTAAAAGAACAAAAAGCTTTTTTTAATCTACAGCTTACTGCTTTGAATCCATACAGGCTGAACTTACTAACATCTGATGCTCATGCTGTAACTTGTTTAAAATGAGTTATTGTTGCCAGCCTCTCTGTGGGCAGTAATGCCAAAATGTGGCACTTGCAGAGTACAGTGATCAAAAGACAGATACAGCTGGTATAAGATGGCAGACAGTGGAAAAGTGCTCATTTAATCCAGCTGAGGATTTGGTCACCAAGCTTGAATCAGACTGAAAATTGACCTACCTGTCCTACATCTGGAGTCCCTTGAGCATGTCTAGGCATCGATCTTGGATTAAGGCATTTGAAAATTGCAGTTACTGTCAACTGTTCCACACAAAGACTACAGTTCAGTGTTAATTCAGGATATTTCACTGTACTAATGTATTTTGATTGCATTGCTGTCTATTTGAAAAACCTGCCTGTTTCTGTAGAAAAGTTGCCTTTGTAATACCAGATTTTGAAATTTCATCCAAAGATCCAACCACCAAATAGCTGAAGTAGATGAAACTGGGCACTGAGTTTTGCACCTGATCCATGGCACTGTATCGGTTTTCTGACAGAGTTGATCAAGCATCTGATTCTTCAAGGACTGGATCATCCTGAGCTACTCATAGCTAGACTCTGGTTTGTTCTTCAAGAACGTATGGGATCACTGAACAGAATGATGTGTTTCCTGCTAATATTAGCTTAGAGGAGATTTTTATTTTTCTAAGATATGCTGTCTTGGATATGTCTGTATTAAAGTGCTTAACCAAACTGTCCTGGCTGCAGTATCACTGTGCCTGCTGCCTACCATCCTGAAGTAATTTAGAACTTTTGATCATAATTTAGGATAGGAAGTTGAGTAATTTCTCCAGAAATGTCTACATTGGTTGATAAAGGACATAACCAAGAAGAATTGGAAAGACCCTTTCTTCTGTTTTGATACCACATTTCTGCAGTCTGGTGCCATGTTATATGTGTGTGTATTTACTGCTCTCCATTTATTGGGCTAGTGAAAGAGAACAGAGGAATGACATTTATACACAGGTGAGACAAATGGGTAAGAAAAGTTTGTATTGATTTGCTGTTTAAATCATATTCTAAGTTGTTCCATGCAGCAATTCTATTAGCTTTTCTAATTTGCTATTTAAACACGTTGTACCAATGCAGAACTGAATATTGAAAGATCCTTAATACATAACTTGGTAATTAATAGCACACTATCTTGAGAATACTGAAAGTTGCAGCAGGAAAAACTAAGCTTAGAGATATGGGAAGGTTCCCCTTTCCCTGGGGGATATTACAGGCTAGGTGCACATTTGTTAAGCATCTAAGATTGTAACGTTTTCAAAATACACAGATTTATGAAATGGTCTTTATTTAGGATATCTTTTATCCTTTCCAGCGGTTTGTTTTTTAATGCAGCCTTTCCATTAAAATGACACATGATGACATACCTAGCAAGGGGGCTGCAAACTTCGTACAGATGCTGAAACATATAGTGTAATGCTGTAAATTGTACAGACTAGGCCTTAAAGTTAACCATTATAGCTAAAGTAGTATTTTGTTGGGTTTGGGGTTGTTTTTTTTAGCAAGAATGGCAGTGTAATAATGTAATCCAGTTGTGACTCATGTCTGTTAAAACTCAGAAGACAGCCAGATGTTACTGGGTGTGAGTCTGTGCCTGCACACTACAGAACAGTTCAGCAAAATTCTTTGCTTGGGCTCTTCAGAGGAAGACTCCCTTGCCATTAGGTCCATGAATTGGTCTTGTTTTTCCTAAGGATTCAGTTTTGTAGAAGAAAGCCTTGAAAATACAAATTTACCCAGATCCAGCTAATGGTAGAAGAATGTGAAATGTAGATGTGAAAATCAAGCTTTCCTTTCCTAAAAGTTGCAGTGAAGGATCTGGTTCACAGCATACTTGCATGCAAAGCTTTTTCCTTTCAGTCTATTTTGAGTTATTGGTGAATAGAGAGGGGAAAATTATTACCCAAATGGAAGAATTTTTCCCACTTTAATTAGTGGCAAGAGGGAGCTGCATTCTTTGAGGCTTTTTGTTTTTCTAAAAACAATCTTCATCTCCGCAATGAAAGCAAGTGGAGAACTTTCAGTACAGAGGACAGTTTGAGGGGGGGAAAAAAGCACAAAGTTGAAGCATGTAAAATGAAGCTTGGTTAAAGTCCCAGTATCACTAAAACTATGGATTCAGCTTTGAGGAATCTGTAATAAAATAGTGCTATCAACTTTATAAGCATTCAAATGATCTTAAAAATCTCAGTAGGAAATAAGAAGGAACCTTTGCTGAGGACTTTTCCTGAAAACCTTCATAATCCTTTCAGATTCTGCAGGGATTTTGAGTCTCAGCAGTCAGATAACTTTCTCTTATTTAATAGTAGGTTTGACAAAATTCTGCATATTCCCATTTAAGAGCTGGATTTTTGAAATGAACTTTTAAAAACTGTTTCAAGACAAATATTATTTTCATAAACAAAGCAATTCCAAAAATATGAGTGACTTTGTGAATGGCCTTTGTGTTTGTGTTTTAATAGAGATAGATAGATTGATTACAGGTGTATGTCTACCTTCTTTATAGGTTATCTGCTCACAACTTCAAGCAAAATGTGCATTAATTTCTTAAACTGAAAAGTAACCTATGTACTTTCCTTTGAAATACAAATAGATCAACAGAAGAAAAGATTTTCATAAATTCTCCTGGAAGTCAGTCTATAAACCAAATGAAATGTAGATGTGGAGTGAAAGATGCAAGTTCACTGTTTCTTTTAGTCTGCTTTATTTTAAAGTGCTGTAAGGAACAAATTGTTTTGCATTCCTATGCTAATAGGACACACTAATCACTGGAAAAGGTGATTCTGGTTTTGTTCAGGGTTTATGAATTAAGGGTTATTACTGGAAATGGCTCATTTACTCTGTATGGGTCTGAGACAGAAAGTCTGAGTCCTCTGAAGCTTTTGTAAATACACGTTGCAGAATCTTCCCAGACTGAGATGTTTGCCTGTTTGTAGCTGGCTAATCCAGAAGTGGTTCCCTGATAAGGTTAATGCCCAGTTAATTGCTCCTAGCCTTGACACACAGTTTAATTGCTATTTGGCCAACATATGCTTGTTGCTTGCTCTGTGTAGAATTCTAGCGGATGTAGTGATGCGAACTACAGGCTGGTGGAGGGCAAACAAAATAAATACAGTATTTTATGTTCTTTTAATTCAGGGCCAAGTGGATTTGGATGAAGTGTTTATTTAGTTTGCTGGCTGCTTCAGATGCTGTGGCATATTGATTCCTTTTATTACTAGCAGCCATTTAACCTGACCTCTCTCAGATCCAGTATTTTAAAAGCCATAAATTTTAACTTTACTTATGAGCAAGGACTGAAATGCTGTGAAAGCCTTTTTATTAGCAGAGCTTTGCCTTATTCCATGTTCATGTGTCACCCATGGCAACAATATTTAGTGCATCTTAAATTAGAGCGGCTGTTGGGCAGCTTGGTGGTGGTGGGGTTAGCAATAAAAAGAGCTCATAAATATCTCAGGCATGTAGGATTCACTGATCAAAGTGTGGGCAGGTGTACAAAAGCAATGCCATGATTAGCAAAAGGTATTCTTTTCCTGATTATTTTGTTGAAAATCTCTCTTAATGTTCACAGATAAGGAATTTTTTTTTTTAATTGCAAGTTAAATTGCTGATATTGAAATATATTTTCCTTTGCTGCCTTGGCTTTTTTTTTTTTTTACAATAATCATCTTCCTTGTTTCATTAGCCTAAATTAATTGCCAAACAACACTTAAAGCAATCTTAACATGCAGCTTATGTAAGTATTTATAGAAATGTGCCCAGGCCAAAAATTGATGCATACCACTCTTTGAATTATAAGCAATATGATTGTTTCAAATTTCTTTCTGCATTCACATGTAAAGAACTCAAAAAAGTTTTAAATTAGTGACGTAAACACAAAGCTTAATATGAACTTCTTGAATCTTTCTAATTTGTTACTTCTGATTTAGATTAGTAATGTTTAAAAATATTATTTCAGGCTTGATGATTACGACTGAGTAATAATTCAGCAGCTTATTTCAAAGTAGGCCTAAGACTTAACGAAATAGATCATAACCATGATTTTAATGTAAGTTTTGGCTTGCTTTCTGCTGTTCTGGTACTGAAGAAGTTTCCTCATCTGTCCCACAGATCAAAGGTAATGCTCTAGATGTTAACCTCACACCATCAGAAGTGACTTTGTTTAAATATTAGTGCAGGGACTCTTTACTTCATGTTAAACTTTGGCCTGGGAACAAAAATGTTGGTTTAGTTTGAGAAGCATCATTTATATCAATTAGTCTCAGAAAGTGTCACATTTCCCAATCTTTTAAAGCTGGATTTAAATGTTTGACCTTTTCAGAGGGCGGGTGTGGAAGTAGAAATAAAGCAATCACAGGGTACTGGAATTTTTTTGCTACTACTCAGTTCCAGACTGATCAATTTACAAGGTCCCACTGGGGAATCTGTTTTCTAAAAACTGGACTTTTTCCTGTCTGCGTTGCTTCTCCTATTGCAATTTTCCTCTAGCAGGTTGTAACAGCTATATCTAAAATCAGTTTATACATAAATATCCTTGAGAAGAAAGCTTCTGCTTCGTACAAGTAGCTTGATTTATATTGGGACCTGTTTGAAGGGCAAGTGCTCCAGTTTGTACCAGCTAGAGGGAGGACACTAATTTGCTGGAGAAAGAGGGATTCAGATATCTAGGAAAACTGCACTGGATGCAGGGCTATACTGTGAAATAGAAGGTTTTGGGAGAGGGTACACTTCTGTAACCAGATTAAGAAAAATAATTATTTCAGCAGGTAAAATCACAGGGTTTCTATGCAAAGACAGACTTGGCTGCATTTTGTCTGACATTCAGCACTAACCTGAGAAGTGCACGTGCCCCTTCACTGAGCCTTTCGCTTGAACCTCTGCCTTTGCTTCTAATTCTTAGCTTTAATATTGTTGCACTGGAAAACTTGTTAGCATTTTTGAGATGTTAAATGCCTTACATATTCTTTTTGAAATAGTAGCACGTTTCACTGCAGTGTTGTTGTTGTTGGTTAGTGATAGCACTGTAGAAAACAGCAACACCAGCATAGGTTTCTAAGATGACAATAGTGCATTTTCACTTCTTGCCTAATGGCTACCTTATTCCAAGCATTTCCTTTTCAGCTGGCTAAGGCTCAGCATACCTTCTGGGCCCCAAATTGTGATCTGTCATTATTCATAGCTGAAACTGCAGTCTGTGCAAATGTGGGCTAAATTGCAATCATTACATGTAGTAAAATAGATTGAAATATCTTTAAATCTGAAGATGTAGCTGTCTCTTACAATCAGAGAACATGTTAAATTCTCCTGTGCTTTGATTTCTCTTTATTAGATTTTGTTTTTCTGTCAGTTGCAGGGTTGTTCTGTGTTCAGTATTTCTGATAATTATTTGGAATGCTTAGATTGAGGTATTAAATGAGCAAAAACTATATATCTTGCCTTTAATATGTAAGTGCAAGATAGTGATTCTTCTCTTGCTTTTCATCAAGCCCTTAATCTTTTCAATGTCACCTGTATAAATCAGTGTTGAAGAAAAAGCTAGTGTGTGATCTGAGACTTTTCTACAGAACTGTTATATTAAAGCTCTTCATTTAAAAATCACAAGCTAAAAGATGTAATGACTTTCAGATTCCTCCTTCCTAAATAATTCTCGCATTGAATTGGTGGGTGATTGAAGGACTAGCTGAATATAAAAATATTAGTGAGAGGAAAAAATCCTTTGTAATTGTGCATACTATGAATCCTACCAGAATAAATGAAATTACATTAAACAAGTGGTTAAGAAAGAATGGAACGTGAAGTAGTTTAAGTTGCCGTATGATGTTGCAGTCTTGCTGGTCCTTTAGGTTGGGGTAGGCCTGGGTTAAGCTGAACATCATGAGTGTTACTCGAGGTGTGTGTCCAAAGGAGAGCAGGCACTGAGCTGTACCTGCTTCCTTCGCAGCTGTTGGCACATCTCACTCTGAGTCCTACCACTAAAGAAGCCACCATCAATGCTTTGTGCTCAAACAGTTGTTTGCCTGCTAAAAGCAGTCCCATGTTCTCTCCAGCTTCCCAGTCTCCACAGGGTAGAACACTCATTGTTTTCATTACTATTTTCTCTTCGCCACATGAACCTCCACTATATGCAATGCAGTAGTGTCACCCTGAAAACTAAACCTTCTGATCTTGTTTTCATAGGTTTAGTTACTTTCCCAGGAAAGTAATGTAAATATAAGTGTTTACACATTCCTTCTAAGAAACATCCTTTGATGGACATTTCACATGACCAGTGTGATTGGGAAGGTGGTAACTTAGTTATCCAATCCCTGGTCATTGTCAAAAATCTATAGATACTGGAGTCAGAGAATAAAGTTACTTCCTTTCTTGTCATATCACTGAGACATGTTTATGTGAATCATTCCAAGTCCTTTAGCGACACAGTAGGAACCAGGACTGTGTGTTTAGGTCACTGGTAAAATCAGAATCAAATTATTTATAATTTGTTACAACTTTGTGTTTATTGTATTTTCTCAGTCTCAGTGATGTTTTCCCTTCTTTTTTCCTTTATAGCTTTTTTTTTTTACCTGTCTTTCAAAAGGTAAATAGTAAGTCAGTCTAGATCACATAAATATGTTCCTCTAAATATTCTCCTTTAGGCATATTCCCATAGTTTTGGTTTTCAAGAAGCAGCATTATCTAGAAAATAAAGTTAATGATAAATATATAAAATGTTTACCCTTTAGAATGTCTAGGGAGTTGTATTTCATATAGAGTGACAGTGATTCATGGCTTCTCTTCCCTCTGTACGTGCCTTTGGGATGGCTTGCATTGCCCACAATGCCATGTCATTTGCTTCCCTTTTATTTTTATGGCCAGCATCTTGCTTTTGCCATATTTCCTTCAGATGGGCTACAAAAAAAAAAAAAGAAAGCAACATGCAGATGTGGGAAAAAGATAATCTTGGAAAGACCTGACTAATAATAGTAACAAAAGAGCAGAAAGCGTGTTTACTTTTACCAGTACATTTAGAACTAAAAAATCTGTGTTAGCCATGTTTGCATTAGGCAGAAAATTAAAGTATGTGTAACACTGTCTTTCAGTTAAAGGATGATCAGTTACAGATAGCATCTAAGAACCAGCAATTTGATTTCAGCCAGTCTAGGCAGGTAGTGATGTCAGTTGTTGTTTTCTCTTACAAATTCAGGAGAGATGTATAAAGTAATTCACCATTTATAAAAACAATAAAGTGGATGCTTCAGTTGGCTTTTTATCATTGTACTGCAAGAAGCAGTAAAAGGAGAGCTCAGGAATTTAAAATCCATAAAAAGAAACATTTTAACAGAGTGAGAAATTGAATTTCTTATTGCCAAACAGTGGTTTTGTATTAGAAATCCAGGTAAGGCTAGATATAAACACACACCATGTATCCCCAGAAATGCTTGTTAATAACTTGTAAAACATAAGAGAGGGTTTTTGTTGTTTATTTGTTGGTTTGGGGTTTTTTTTACCCATGATATAAATAATCACGTTTTCAGGCTTACAGCAGTTCTAAAGGTCTGCAAAAATGAAAAAGGTACTGGCTTAGGCAGGGGAAGCAAATTTCCTAATTCGGGATGCAGTCCTTGTCCATTATGGAGTCTTGTGCATTTTTCTGGAAAGCATCCAGTAATAGATGCTGGCTCAGAAAGTGAGGGGACAGGTCTCCCTGCTTAGGGAAGCTTTTTAGCTCCTGTATCTTCAGCTGTGCTCTAATATGTGATTACTGCAGCTCTATAAGGAAAGGGGAGGGGAAAAAAAGGAATAAAAGCTGAATTGTAAAAAAATACGAAGTTCTTACTGTTGTTAGTGAAATTTCATACTAAATTATTACAGTCTTAGAACGGGTCAGCTGAATGCTCAATACCAATCTGAGAGTAAGGGTTCTCAGTAAGTTTTTGAATAAATGAGGACACCTCAGTGTGCTCGGGTGTCTGAGTCACGGCGTGTGGGGGGAGGCTGAGCACACAGCTCAGTCTGTTCCATGTGCCGTGTGAGTGCGTCACTCCAAACTTCAGGTGTTGGTAGGGTTTTCTTAGGAATTCATAGGATTTCACACGCCTTCATATACTGCAGTTTTCCAGTCTGGGGAACTGGCTCAGCCTTTATATAAAACAGGCTATAACCAGCATTTAACTTGAGGCCGTTTTCTCAGGTAATGGAGCTTAGAGCACTAGCTGAGTGCAGTACAGCTTGCACTGGGATGTGTGTGTGAACACTCCTGTACTTTTCTGGCCGGCCAGGCAGCTGTAGCTGGCTGCTGGACCTCCCGAGGCCATGGGCCCACACGGCCGAGCCAGAGGCAGGGATGTGTCCAGCCCTTCCTGGCAGACTCTGCAGTCACCGTGAAGCTGTTCCCGCTGGGTGCTCCTCCGGAGAGCTCAGCCCGCAGCATGTCCCTCGGTTTGCAGCCCTGCTGGTGGCTGCTGGGCCCTGGGCCAAGCAGCCCACCAAGGCTGGCTGGTGACTGCAACTTGAGAGAGCTTCCTCTCTGCTCATCGGTGCCTTCCACTTGGCCTTTTTTTCCCAGGTTTTTTTCCCTTCGTTTTTCTCCTTCTCAGCCTGTGATAGGCACCGCAGTGCCTCCTACTGATGCACAGGTTTTTAGTGATTTTTAGTGCCTTTATGTTCTACAGAGTCATTCCTCTAACTCTGCTTTAGCACCTGTTAATTTGTCAATAATGGTAGTCTCCAGAATTGCAATTAGTGAACAGAAAAACTGTTGCACTGTGTGGTAGAGCAGCCAGGCTTCCCTTAAACCTGTTTGTCTCCACACACACCCCCAACCCCCACTTGTTTTCAGCTACATATCAGTCTGCAGGTAAGGGAAGTGTAAATTACTTTATGAAGACACTACTGACAAGTCTCTATTTGGTGCCAATTCTCAGCTTTTTTACTTTTAAGAATTCACTGAACATGCTGTTCAGAATTACTTGCACTCTAGGATTGCTAAAATCACAGCAAATCATGCTAACATTCCTGTCTTTTATGTGACCCTTGAATCCCTTCAGGCATGGCAGTATGGACAGGTAGGTGAAGGGCTTCTGTTATGTTCTTCTGTTGCTTTTGTTAGGACTACTTAAAAGTTGAAAGCAAAAGCACTTGAGTTTTCAAAGACAGAAGGCATATTGCAAGGCAAACTCTCTCAGTGTTTCTATGACACATTTACTGTTCTGCCATATAAAAACTAAGTAGACACTGCAAAGGCTTTTAAACTAAACTGTGAATTTCTTCATTGATTGGAGTGCATCTATTCATTGAATTTTGTTCTTTACCTATTCCACTATCATTTTATTAATACTAATTAACACAAATGCTGCCGCAAAATAAAGCCTTTCTAAGGTCATATAGTCAAGCATTTAAAGAGAGAGAATGTTTGGGACACTCAGTATTTCCTCTGTTTTTCTGTGAAGTGCTTTCTTAAGCCTGTTATCAGGGAATGAAGCTGTGACAGCAACATCATTTATGTTAACCTGTGCTTGGCTTGTTTCTTGGAAAAGCTGCTGTGCATCTTAGTATCATAGCAGCAGTTTCAGCTTGAAGAAAAAGGTTGGGTAAAACTTAAAACTAATAATGTATCTTCTCTCAGGAGAAATGTGTTTGAAAATATCAACCATTCATACAGCCCATCTCCTAAAATGCAAAACACTTGTTGTGTAGCAGTGGGGGTTTTTTGTGAGTCTAAAGATAATTCTCTCCTTGAGACTGTTAGCAGTGTCCAGCAGTGATGCCAGACATCACTGGCAAAGGTGGGGGAAGCAGCCCCATTCTCATCACTGGTGTGAGCTTTACAGTGGCACAGAGTGAGCCAGCTACTGCCCAACACTTTGTCAGGTCTGTACATTATGTGCCATTCCCTCCAAGTCTGAATGGGGATATCTGCTGAACTAGGTTTAACTTGATGTTATTTTTAGAACAAATTACATTGATTGCATACTATTTCAAAGGCCCCAAGTAATAAAGTACACAATTAAATGTATCTGACTAGTTGAATTTCTCTATGTGGTTTTTGTTATAAAAACTTAACCATTTGTGTTCCAGACTCTTCTGGCAAAGATTTTGGTCCTACTCTGGGATTAAAGAAGTCCAGTTCTCTTGAGAGTCTTCAGACTGCTGTGGCTGAAGTAAGGAAGAATGAACTCCCTTTTCACAGACCCAGGCCTCACGTGGTGCGGGGTCGGGGATGCAATGAGAGCTTCCGAGCTGCCATTGACAAGTCTTACGATGGACCTGAGGATGGAGAGGAGGGTATGTTGCTGATGGCACTCACTGAGAGAGCCACCTTCACTTAGCACTGCTGAGGGCCAGCTTGATAGAGCACCATGAGCAAGTGATTTAGTCCAATTTAAGCTGATCACATTTAAAAAGCTGTTCACATCTTCCACTGAATAGAGCTGTCTCTGCAGTACCCCATCCAACCTTGACTGGGTTTAGTGTAAAGTCTTTCACTGATCTCCTTTGGGGCAGGGGTGGGTTGGAGGATTTAGAACTCAATCCTTAAATAATTATGTTTTTCAACTTCAAGAAGCAGCTGCTTTCTTCAGATTACATTAAAAATTATCTCTCTTGTTTTACAATTCCCCCTTTTCCAGCCAGGAAATTTGTTTCATGTTGTAGATAAGGCAGAGTGTATTGATAGCACCCTGCTGCTCATTCTGTCGCTATGGGTTTTATAGACCCCAGTCTGGAAATGCATCTCCTTTAGTATAGAGCATAAAACTGTGCTTGGATCCTGAGCCCCCCAATAGAAATAACATGGCTCTTTTCCAGCCAGACAGAACATTTTATCCATTTCTTGTTCAGCCACTAAAATAGAAGGATTCCAGGGAGGGAATGAAGTCATTTTGTTATACAGGTTGGTTATGTGTGCACCAGGATCTCTTGCTGAAGTAAGCTCTCTGTTTGAAACTCAGCACATGGTTTTCTTGAGCTGATGAAGGTTAACAAGCTAGATTTCAAATAGAACAGTGCTTTACTGTATCAGGATCTTTATATCAGGAACAATAACTAGAAAACAATTCATTAAAATAATTCTGTGTTTAATTTACAATATAAATCTATTTAAATCCACTGGATCTGTTTAGTCTGCTTTTTAAATTATTCAATTAAATGAGTAAGTGTTGTGAGTCATTTGAGCTCTTTGAAGACACTCTTGCTGTATTTCACATGTTTGCATTTCAGTGGCCCATAGCCATCCTCATTGCTTCTTTTTCATTCTGTGCAGATGGTGGCTCTGATAAGAGCTCTCACTGTGGTCAAGAAGCTCAAAATGTGGAATCTGCCCCTTCAGGGAACCCTGAAATAGAAGATGCAGAAATCAAAGCAAAAAAAGACAAAAAAACTAGGGAGAAAGAGAAGAAAAAGGGCAAATCTAAAATCAAAGAGAAGAAAAAGAAAGAAGAAAATGAAGATCCAGAAAAGAAAAAGAAGAAAGGCTTTGGTGTCATGTTGAGGTATGGCATTTTACAAAGATAAACAGCCACCCATTCTCTCTGTAAGATAGGAAACAACCAATGCTCTCGTAAAGTAGTGGAAAAATTATTTCACTTGGACTCAAATAATGTTTATGTTATTGAAAAAGAAAGCAGTTTATACTTTTACACCAAACTTGTAACTGCGGCAGAAGACATTTGGCAGACAAAATGTCTTTTTGTGCCTTTGAAATGCATTCCCATATGTCAGAAAAGATTCAAGGTTTTAGGCTTAAAACAAGCATGTATCGGTGGGGAAGGATTTGTGGGGAGTATTTCTGAGTAATACAAATCCCGCTCCCACTCAGACCTTTGCCTTCTCTTCCCTTGCTTATCTGCTTCTTTCACAAGCTGCTGGGAAAGCAGAATTCCTTGTGTTACTGCAAAAGGTCTACTAACATTTGCAATTGTTGAGAGCCACTACCTATGAAAAATGCTTTGCTTTATGGCTTCAGCCATTGCCTGCAGTGAACAAAAGTTCACTGTCCTCCCTGCCCAGCATGCAAGTGTTTGGATTTCTGCTGTGGCTCTTTGTTCTGTGGCTCTGCATACTCTAGAGAAATCAGAGTTCTCATTTCCTTGTCTTGCTGGAACCTTTGGTGCTGTAGGCACTGGTTGCTAACATCCTTCCCTCTGGTACCTGTTGACTCTGTGGAGGATTTAAGTGTTTAAGTAGCTCTTTGCATTTGATACAGGGCGTGTGATGAAATTTTTTGGTCACGTGGAGGAGATAAGACTAAAGGACAGTGTGGTTACTTATGGCACTGAACACTTAACATTGGCTTTAGGAAGCTATTGGTGTTTCTTGCCGTGCTGAATTGTAGACAGAACACATATATACAAAAACCACAATCATTGTTTAGGCAAGGATACATTTATCTAGTAATCTAAGAAATTCAAATGCAAGATCATTCACTGATCATGGTGTTCATTAGGACATAAAATGTATGAACTGCCTTACAACTTTCTGTCACTATGTTCTCTAGAGTAAAATTATTTGTGTAATATTAACATGGAAGGTTTTAGCTGACTTTCTTCCATGTATCAGCAACTGCCCTATCAACTTTTGAACACTGTGGAGACACTGTCAAAAATATACAGGCATGCCTGTGTGCCAGATTTGCATGTCAGCAGTTGTTAGTGTTCATAAGATATACCTGGCTGTGCCAGTCTGCTTTCAAATGGGCTCTTCAGGAGCCGAGGGGGCAGGTACACACACCTGTGCATTGCGCGTGCATTTGTCTCATGCTGCTTAAATAAATAGGACTTAACGCTGAAGGGTAGTCAAAAACTGAATTAGAAGGGTGACTTAAAAAACTCTCTTGTGTATCTTAAGCTTTATATCTCTTTTCATTCTTCTTTTTACCTCTTTGGCATGAGTAGGAGAGAAGAGGGGAGTGGCACAGAGGTTTGACAAAAGGATAAGTACTGTTTCATGTATCGAAGATACATAGAAGATTCAGAGTTTGAATTGTAAAATCTTACAGGGGTATTATATCTGAGCCAAAAAGAATGTGGGCTGACATCAGAATCCAAAACAAGCTATTGTAGTTGACAGAAACTCTGATGATGGTCAATGTGCAAAGCTACGAACAACAGGTTGCTACTATTTGCAGTGATTCCCTCTTTAAGAATATATTCCACAATTTAGTAGTACACAAGGTTTATACATCTGCTCTTTACATCAGCTTGCCTTTTGTTTAGATTGATAGTCTTCCCAGCTGACAGTATTAATGATATTTATCTGTATGGCAGAATAGAATGGGTATTTCTATCCCACACCACTGAAAATCACTACAAAACAACAAAGATGGAAGCAACATGTTAAAATAAACAAAGAAGAAGTAGGTAAGAACTAACAGTTCAGCTGGGAGGTTTTTAGAGGTTCTGTGTCCTTGTTGATATTTCTTTCCAGAATATATAAAACTTGAAAAGAAATTCCGTCCTGAAAAGGTGAGAGTATTATGATTCCCTAATATCATGTCTATCTAGACATGATAGACGTGAAAGAAGGGTGCAGACCTGTAAAGCAGAGCTTGAACAAGAGCAGCCAGTGTGAGTTTACAAAAGAATTGGGGACCATATGTCCCCAGTTGCTAAAAGATGAGCAAATCCAGGCTGGTATTTTTTCAGACAGAAACTGGCGTGTATGACATGAACAGCAAAAACAACTGATCTGAATGTTTTTAAAAGAATTTTAAAAGAAGTAATAGGGAACTAATAGTGGCATTCAGAGCAGGTCAAATACCAACTAAATATTAGATTCGAGAGGTATCTTTTCCAACTGGAGTCTTGTACTAATGTGAAGGGCAAGGAGTGTCAGGAGGGATGGGAAGGAGGATTGAATGATAAGTATTTTAACAAAATGGATGGAAAGAAACATCCAGATTTTTTTATGACATTGCGGGAATGAAACTGGCATGTTTTATTGGTAGAACATCTGTGGAAGGAAAGAGAGAAGTTTAAGACGACAAAAGTTGTGAGCTTCTGCAGCAGGCTACTAATTCTTGGTATCTTGAGAGAAAGAAGTAGAGACAAGTATTTAGAAACTGAGATGAGCCTAGTTTTTGACATGATGAATTTAAATCAGAAAGGGAACCTGACACACAGGGGGCATTACACATGTAAACACTGTAGTGGAGCAGAAATCTTGGTGAAGAAGTATATAGTGCGCATTTTGTATGTACAGTGGTGGTTGTGCTGTGATCCACCATGTGTGCAACCACCAAAAGGAGGAACAGAGCCCTTGTTAGACTGACAGGAGAGATAAAGCCAAGGGAAAAAAGTTATGAAAGCAAGTGGCAGGGGTGAGAAGAGGAAATATATTCCTGGGACTAGGTGATGTCATGAATTTTTTCAACCAGTCCGGTGACTGCAGCCATGTGACAAATCCACCGGGAGCTGGAACCTCCACTCTGGTATGTTCATACTGCCTGTAGCTCATGGGCAGCTTTGTTCAGAGCTATTTCAGCTGTGCAGGCATGGTTCTGCTGTGCTGTGGGATGCATCCAAACAGAAAAACAGACTTGCTGAACCCATGTCAAAATTGGCTTGAGATAAGTAGGAATTGAGCATCTGTGGTGAAAGCTCCAGGACCAGAAGGACAATGAAAAAGAGAGATCTTGCCAGAAAGCTCAGTGCTAATTAAGACACATGCATTTTCTGGTGAATGACATGGGGTCAGATGTAAAGGACAAAAGAAAGTAGAATTTGAGGCTAAAACAGCTGCTGGAAATGTCCTACTTGTCTATGGTGGGATTTTTGTGCTGTGCTTGCTGGGTCATACGTACAGCTGTAAGAAGTTTTACCTTCATAGGGGCCATGTGAATTGGCTGGCTTTTTCTTTATAATCAATAACAAAGCATTTCAAGATATTAAAACCAAATCCAAGTACTCAGCTGTAGTACAAGAATTGTTGAGCTTTAGTCTTTTGCATCTGAGATTTTTGAACATATTGGAATTGCTACTGCATTGGTTTTTTGCCTTTTTTTTTTTTTAATTTAACAACAGAAAATAGCAAAGCTGTTAGCAGTTGCTAACAGATTTCACTTAGTGCCTCATCTGTTGCTCAGCTGCTATTTACTTGTAGTTCCTGGTCTTTTTTTACACATACAAAAAGAAGAATGATTGCTTTCCTGCTAAGCTTTTCCTTGATTGAAGCTTTATTTAGGTGACTGTGATTCAGGGAGACCATCAAGAAATCATGCTTTTATTTTTGTAATCATTGTTTTTTTAAAAGACCTGTTTTTTCACTCTGTATTAACTGAAACTCTTAGCTGCAGCATATTAATGACTGTGGCATTTGGGCAAAGTGGATTAATGTACTGGGGGTTTGAAATGCAGATGACACTGGTTAAAATCTCTATAATCCAAAGTACTGTTTCACTGTGGTGCTGACTGCACAGTGTTTTGTTTCTTTGTTGGTTCTGATGCATATATTGCCTGCCTTAGTTTTGAAGGTGTATATGTGTGTCCAAAAGAACAGAAGTTGAGCCTTAACTGGTTTTGTCTAACATTGGCCAAGGAGCATTATATTTTACTTTTTGATGTTTTCTGGCACATCATGCTGTCATTGTTCACTAATAACCCACCACTAGACAACAGAGAGAACAGTAAATGGATACTGTGTATCAAGAAAACAAGTACATTAAATACTTTCATTACTGGAGCTGTGACTAAATGTATACTTCAGTCTCAGGGAAAGGCTAGTGACACGCATCTACACTGAATCTTTTTCCGAACAGAAATAATACTGAGTTCTGTGCAAATACATAAGAGCAGCAAGATTGCACAATGCCGCATTTGATTCTTGGCTCATCCCTTTTCTCACATTGAGCTGACTGATTCTTTCTGGGCACCGTGAGTCTTAGAAGACTGCTAGACATCAAAGGAGCTTCCCTGTAATTCTTTTTTAAGGTGTTCAGTATTTACAGGAGAAACAGTGTAGTGAAACAGCATATTCTTGCTTTCGAAAAAAGGTAGTGTCTAGTGTCATTGTTTAGAACTGCCAAAAGCTTTATGAGGAGTAGGCTGTTTGGAAGGGTTAATTAACCCATTGGCAGAGGGTGTTAGAAATCCCTGATGCTGAACATTAACACAGAACGTATTGTCACTTAGGACTGAGGACACAAAGCTGATCTAACCAAGAGGCTAATAAAATAAATTTAAAAATTATTCCTCAGTTTGCTAGGTGATGAACTCCAGATTTTAAATTTGTGGTAAATAGTTATTGAATTGCCATACTTTGAAAAACTATCAAAATATTCTCTTCTAACAAAGCTGGGCTTCATGTTTCTAAATTAAGTTGGCAGAAGACTGAACCTTTAAATCACCAGGGAAATGTGACCTCTGGCATGCAGTGCAGTTCTGTATCCTAATCCCATAGCAGTTGTTACAGTGCTAGAGTATAATAAACATAAGTCTGTGGCTCTCTCTACCTTTTCCAGATAGTGATTGTAAAAATTCTGGGCAGCCCTTTCAGTTTTATGGATATGAAGGTAAGATAGCTAATGGACTGCAGCCACACCAATGGCATTTTAATAGGTAGCTCCCCCAGGCAGAGACCAGGAGGCTGAAGTCATAATTTTTTTGTGTGGCATAAAAATCTAAGAGCAGATATGTAATTGGTGACTCAGAGTAAAGAGTTGTACTGAACTGGAGTGCTGTGGGAGAGCAGTCTCTCATTCAGTCTTCACATCTAGGCTGGACTCGGGAAGAAAAAACAATCAACCTTCTTCATATAAAGCAGTGCTTGTCAACTTGACTGTTTCACTAGAAAATATTTTAAAAATTAGCATAGGTGAGAAAATGTCTGTCTCGCAGCAGTATTGTACTTCAACCATGACTTGCATATTTTGCACATATAGGTATAACTACAAGCCCAGGAAGTAGGAATATATATGTGTGTATTAGTTAGATTTGCTTTTTGCTCTTCAGAAAGAGTGCAATTTCCCACATAATAGTTCATCTTAAATTATTTACCTTCCATTTCACAATATGAGCCATGAATATTTTATTTTTTGTCCCTTTAATTTGCCAATTTTCCTTTGAGCTAAGTGCCTTAGTGATTTTAATTTTTCATTCTAGTTGGAAGACAGAAATGACCCTTTTTTCATTACTACTATTATAGGCCTTGTGCTCAGAATGATACTTTTTACAACCAGCACTGTTGAGCCTGTAATGGTATTGCAGAGTAGATAGCATAATATACAGATATTGACTTCCATTAGGTATGGCACTATGGCAACTTATGGAGAGATTTTTTTTTTTCTACTCTGTTGCCCTTAGAAGTTGAGTGTTGTCAAAGAAAAGGTAGCAGTATATGTAGAAGGAACAAATAATAAAGATGTGACTTGGAGACAGATGGAGTATGTAACTTTTTAATGTATTTATCTGTGTATGATTCTGGAAATCAGTATGGACATTGATAGATAAAAAAACCCCGCAACTAATATAAATTAGTTTTATAATTTAAATATAAATTATGTTTTAATTAGGCTAAAGTTTTTTCAGCCTAAAAGAAATTTCAGGGTTTTTTTGTCCTCAATTGCAAAATTATCTGAGGTGGAACATGTGTATTTGAAAAGCAGCATCAGTTCATGAGGCAGATGAGTTATTTAGAGGCCTTGATTTCGTTTTGATAATAAAAATCCCACTTTTCATTTAGGTAAATTGGTAAATAAAGCTCCACTTACCTTTGAGAAGCGTACGAACATGAGAGAGAGCATGCATCTAGTCAATTTAATCTAGCTCAAATTTTTCAAGTATTTTGAACTGAAAAAACTAAACAAACATTTCATTTTACATGTATGACTTTTTCTTTTCCTCCATTATATTAATTCCTCCTTGACTGCATTCATAGTCAGACTGAAGCAGAGAAAATAAGGGGGTTTTGTACTAAAAATGATCATGCAGACTGCCTACTAAAGGCTGATTTGTTTAATTAAGCATCTGTTCTCCCCTTAATATGCATGCATAAATCTCATTAACGTTAGATGTATGCAAGTGCAGTGAAGAATAGACCCCTCACTCTCATTACTGAACTTGGATAACAAGATTTATATTTACTTAACAGATCAGAGCAGAAAGTTCCCTCTGACTATTTAAAAGGACTCAAAATTACAAACTGTTTGCAAGGAGCATGCTTTTTGTGAAAAACTTGCATGTTCACTTCAAGTTGAAATATCATTATTCAAGTCATTACTAAGCAAAAAAAAAAAAAAAAGGCAGCATGCTTTGCCTTTGAGGATTAACTTCAAATTCTACTTTAATGGACACTCGCCTATTTAATATTGACCTCTGTGCATGCCACAGCTGCTAAAAGTAAACTCCAGGTATTTTCTGGAGGTAGGATATTTCTTCTAAGTGTCTGTCTCTAATCTCCCAAGAAATGTGTTCTGCAAGAAGAGTCCTAGAAAGCAAAGTGTATTCTTGGGGAATACTGAACACTGCAGCACTGTGTTCATCTATCATTCACTAGAATTGGCTGTTACTTGCTCTAAAATCCTCTTAAAATCTAGCTGAGGATAAAGCTTGAATTCCATGTTTTTTATATAAATTGTAGTACATTGGGTATTTCTGTGGGTGGTACAGATACATTATGGTTAAAGGTCCTAGAAGGTTTAGTCTTGCCCACAAAATTTTGAATTAAGGCTTCCTGAGCTGCATTTTAACCAATGAATACAAAGTTTTGCTCAGGAATGCAGTGCAGAGTATAAGTTCTATCTTGTTAACAAAAGAAACAACAGGTTTTTGCTGATTTTCTGAATCAGTAGTTCTTGTAACATGACTGTGTTAAATTGAGGGGTTAGGAGGAGAGACAACAATTAACAGAGAAATGATACAGAAGGGGACTCCTGACAGATTCCTGAACTGCAGAATGCTGCTGGGTGCTGGTTTAATAGGTATTGCCATTAACAGCCATCTGTAGAGAAAATTAAATATACTCATCTCACTGAATTATGATTTATGCCACACAATGCAGTCAAACCAAAGTAATATTTATATTATAGTGCAGAGTCATTGATTAAATGCACATGGCATCTCAAATCCAGTTGACATTTTAAATCGAAATGATTGCAGACATGTGGTCATTTATTTAACTATTACTTTAAAAAATGTGTCTCTACTTGTTATTAATAGAAGAAAGTCAGACCTGACCAATATTTCAATAGGCTGACCTTTTGTTTTGCTGACATATAAAAGAAAGCTCCTTTTGGGATAGTCACAATTTCAGAGCATATGAAGCATGCTAGCTTCAGAACAAACCTGACCCCTTGAACTACTCTGTCTCTTTCTTCCCTTTTTTTTTTTTTTCCACACAGGATTTTTGAAAGAAAATGAAGAAGAGATGGTTTAAGAGATAGCAAAAGTTTAAGGTTTGGGGTTAGGTAGGAAAATGTTTAGGAGATACTGTGAGAGAGGCTTTGTTTCAAATGCCTGCTCTGCTACTTTGGATTTCTTGGGAATCACTGGTTAACTCCACTGCTCTGAGCCCTAGTTTTAACACAAAAATTATCCTCTGCGCTTGTAAAAATGAGCATAGCAACATTTCCCTACTTTATATAATCATTGTTCTGCTAAACACTTCTTTATACAACATTTTATTTATAAACAATTTAAAAATCAAATACATTTAAAAACCAGCCTGGTTACTCCTGTAACAGTGTACCAGGAAAATAGTTTTATTCTTAAGAAAATGAAAAAGTAGTAAGCCTTCATATGACTTTCTCAAACTAATTTTCCTCTCCGTACCAATTCTTGCTACTGCATGTGGTGGTGAGCTGAGGTTTCCTTCTCTCTGTACTACCTCCTCACTACAGATGCTCTCACCTTCAGAAATGCTTTTTGGAATATAATGCCTCAGAATTAAAGCTGACTTTCTGATTTTATGTGTCTTGCTAGAAAAAAAAAATTGTCATTTCAAATTTACCATGGGAAAACTATTTTTGCAGATTAGTCCACTTGTTAGCCTTGCTCTGTCATCATGAAGACTGGCAGCATCTTCTCCCTTTCACAAAACCCCTCTATGGGATGTTATCTTTCGGTGAACCTTAAATCTATTCAGTGGGCCAGGGTCTAAAATTTGCTGACGTCCTACACAGGACACTGAACACGTGACCACGTAGAAATTTCTTCCCTTTGTGCTTGGACTCGTGTTGCTTCCAGATTATGAGTCTCTCTTGTGGCTCCCGCTGCTAGGTCCTGGTTCTGAGTGCTGTCACCTCCCTGTGCCAGGTCCAGCTCTGTCCCCTTCCTACTCTGGTCTGTGTTACCTGTCCAGTGTGCTCACCTGCTGTGAGCAGCCACGAGCACTCACAGCCAGCCTGTCTCAGCAGCACTTTGCCTTCTCCTGTAACATTTGCTGTGAGTCTGGGCAGAAAGTGTTTCACACAGCTTTCAACTTCCCTGAGAGTTACCTCTGCTGCAAACTATCCACCATGTGCATGAACATTGGCACAGCTAAGTGCATGATGAGGAAAGGCTTTATATCCTTTCTACCTCAGCTTCTGCTTTCCATCTCTGTCCAACAGCAGTGAGAAAAGCTCTTTACAGCGTCCTGCTCTGCACCACATTTGGCCGTGTCCCATTCGCCTCCACCTCTCCTCATTTGTTTGGATGTGAATGCAAAGGTGCAGGATTGATCCTTACCCAGCAGTTCCAGCTCATTCAGCTGTTAACTTAGCAGGTAACTGGTGTTCCTGTCAGCTGTAACCCTTCATCCTGGACAATGCTTGTTTGTCACCAGGTTTCTCCCTCTGTTATTTTCTCCTCCTCTCTGCCCTGTTCTGCAGCCTGGGATCTCTCTTCTCCTGGTTGACACCCAGCTTATGCAGAGCCTTGAGTAATAAGCCCAGCAGAGTTCCTTAGTCTGGGCTCTGCCCTCAGAGTGAGTTGCTTCTACTCTGCACCATAAGAAGCAACTGCTCTGATTTCTCAGTGGTCACAATGCTGTTTGGCATTTACCATACAAGTTAATTATGCTATCAAGTGCTCCCCTCACAAAAATACTCACGGTTCAAAGAATCTTCCCCTGCTTGCTTCCGTTATTCAGTGCAAATGACATCTCCAGGATCTTGGCTTGGCCCTGGTGCATGTGAGAGAATTTGATCTTCCTCTTTAAGAGGTCTTGGCATAATTCTTAGAAGTGAGAATGAAGAGGTCTTCTCCTTTTTCCCTTTTCTGTTCTTGCAACTTTCCAGTTTTGCTCTTATTTGTTGTTGTTGAGAAGAGTAAAGAATTAATTAAAAGTAATCAGGGTAAATATAAAATGTTAGCCAAATGCTGACATGAAAAAACCTGTCCCCCTATGTGTGTTAAAAATTCTGTGTGTATATTTAGTACAAGATACATGAGCCACTAAGTATCAGCTCTTTAGCATTTAAGTCCAATATTGGGTTTGAAGTAATGAACTGTGTGTGTGCGCCATTCATTGTCCCTTATTTGAAAGCAGTGAATACCTGGCCCCACACTAACCTGAGATTATCATCAGGTTGGTTGGTAGTAATGTGTAAATAGAATTCTAAAGCTATCTTCTGGTGACAGAAGGCCACTGTTATTGTTTGCTATTTTCCTTCCAGCCAAAGAAACCTAGTGAGTAATGAGTCAGGCACTGTTCATTCTACCTCAGTCATCCTTGTGTTTAGCTTTTTATCCTCTAATGTGGAAATCTGTACTACAGTAGCTCAGTATAACAGACATCCTAATGTTCTGGTTTTAATTAAGATTAGATTGAGGAAATAAACAATTCAAAGAAGTTAGCTTTCCTTTTTAAGCCACCCCCACCCCCTGCAAATACGCTTTCCATATCCTCTTCTGTGTTCAGAAGTGTTTGTTTTCACTCACATGTTCTTGGATTGCTCAGTCTTCCACACAAACAGCTTTACTGACAGCAAGGAAGGACACTCAAGGAAGCTTACTTTTATTTATTTATTTAGTCTTCTTAGCAATACATGTTTTTAAATTATTGATTTTTTTTTTGTCTGTTTGGTTTGATACAGGCTGCAATGTGAAAAACAGGTTTTTAAATAAATCTTTTTCAAAATTAAGACTTAACAAAACCAAACTGCACTGCTTCTGAGAAAAAACTTCACAATACAGCTGCAGGTTAATTTTACTGACTATATGTGTGTATAGCTACACCAGAGAGTTAGTTATTCAAAAAGAAATTAGCAAATATTTCTTTCCTTTAAAACAGCAGATTATCATGATTATAAGTGCTACAATAGGTTAATGTACCTCTTCATTCTGAAGACCTCTGCCTCATCTCTTCTGTAATTAATTCCTGTTTAAGCTATTTTAGCTTGGTTGTCATTTATCGCTTCCCCAACCATCAGTCATCTGCAGCAGTGGAGGGTGCTGTAGGCAGGATCAGGCAGAGCTCCAGGAGCTCTGGGCTGAAATGGCTCGGGAATATCAGAAGAGAAGTTTCTAGGTGTAGATTTGCTTTGAATCCTCTCTGCCTATAGCAGTGGTGTCAGCTGCTCTCTCCCTACATGTCAGATGTTTGCTAATTTCAGTAACTGCACAGTGCAAGTTGTATTTACGTACGTGTGGCGTGAATGCTGACACAGTTCTGTAAGGCCCCTGTGAGAACCTCTCAATCCTGTGGTGCTGCTCCTCTAAACAGCACAGTTTGTTGACTTGCCTGTGATGTCTGATGCACCCCATGAGCAGGGAAAACTGATTTGGCAATGCGAGCTTGCTAATTCTGAGTGGGTAACTGGCTTTAGTCCCCAGTGCTGAAATGAAGCAAATTATGGGTTATTGCATCTCCTGCATGGAAAATACTATTAAAAATCTGTGTCTTAGAGATACTTGAGTATTTTGCAAAGACTTATATGTTTCTGGCATGCTTGGAGGGGAGGAAGGAAGCCACACTCATGCAAAATATATGTTCTAGTGGTCTAATTGGAAACAAACACACCAAATTTTAGACAGTCTAAAATATGCTAACAAACTTATTCCAATAACAGTATATTTATTTAGTTCATTCTTAGCATTTATTCTGGTTTAAATACCAGCTTTCTCTGTCTTGTGGGGATATTCAGATTGGAGAGAATGAGTTTAATCTTTTTTTGTTTTAGGCTAGAGTTTAAAGAAATTGAAAGATGATGTCGCTGTCATAGTGGGAAGAAGGATCACTGCTGGCCCTAGATCTCCTCTGGAAAACTTACATTATACCGTAAACTGCTGTCCATGCACTTGTGTGGAATTGAAAGTGGAGACAGACAAAATGATCTTTCACTAGAGAAGATTAAAAAGAAGAAAAAAAAATAAAAGTAACCAATTCCTCTAGAGTAGGGGGAAAAAAGTGAGGATTCAGGTTTAGAATAAGTGAGTTATTAAGATTCACCTGAGTGTTAAGGCCTCAATCCAGCAGAATAAAGCAATAGACTACAGGTGTATTAAAAGTGCTTTGGTTTCATTTTTCTAGATCTTTATTAAAACAATACGTTCACACAATGCTAAAAAGCTACAGTGGAGAGCTAAAGTTAAAATACATAAGTAACTCTTCTGGAAAGTGCATTTGTTGTCTGTAAAGATTGTGTGGGTGAGTAGAATTCAGTCATCACTTGTAGAAACTCGAAATTTTCAACCTTTGCTATTTTAACCTGTTAGCTTATTCTTTTATTTTTATGGAACTCATCTGTTGGCACATGGATCTTTAAGACTATTGTATGTTAGTTTCTAGAATATAAAATAAAAGGCTGTGTCTCTTTTTTTGACAAACTATTTCTGTGTCTGTTATAAAGAACAGCAAAAGATTAGGAGAGGAGGTGATGGATTTACTTGTTTGCATTTTATAAATACTCTAGGGGAGGGGAGCAAGGAGATGCTTAGGCACTGCATAGGTTAAAAGGAGCTTCTTTCCAGTAGAATATTCTTGTCACATCACTACATCTGCCTCTTCTTCTCAAGGTCACACAGGCACTCAAAGACGTTGAACCAGCCCACGCCTGGAAAAAAGCACGTTTGACAGAGTATTGTTATTAATGGCTTCATGGGACACCAAAACCATTTGTTGATCTTGGCTGCCAGTTTATTGTCTTTCTCAGTCTTTGTTTATTTTGTGTACGTCAGCCATTCACTGTGTACCTTGGGACACAAATTGCCTATAACAGATCAAATTTGCTGGTCAAAGGTTAAGTCACTCTCAGGAGGCTGTTTGCCTGTGATAGCACTGGTGTCTGTTGGCTTTGATACTGTAGTTACTGCAGTAATATTGTAATGACTTTGCACAATCATTAAAGCTCAATAGAATGTTCCAGAGTTCCAGGTAGAAAACAACAAATTCCTTGGTCAATTTGGGCTCTCCTTACTCAAGATTTCTTTGTGGGGAATCTTATGTGTTGTATTTAGAAAATGCAGGTCAGACTGAAAGCAGAATGATTTCTGTGGAGAGAAGTTCTTGTCTACAGGGGCTAACATTTTATGTTGTCCAGCCATGTTTAGACCAGCTCTATCCTTACATGTCCACATAAGTAAATGGAAAATTATGTGGAACGTCTAGGTTTCTGCTTAATATCCACCATGCAGAGCAGCTACACACCTAAACCAAGTCTACAATATAAAGGTTGATATGGAAAGCAGTAGTATAAATCAGAGGAAGTTTCGTATTTTGCATTGATCAGAGAAGAGGAAAAAGTATAAAACTAAATTAGTTGCATAAAATGTTGCACTAATTTATAGGCAAAAAGGAAAATATTGTAAATTAAGCACCAAAGTATGAGGTTTTCACTCTGTTTGTAAATATTGACCAAAAATGAGATATTAAAAACAATTAAAAATTAAGAATTGTGTTTTGTAGCTTTCTCAAGGACCCTGTTTCAAAGGCTGACCAAACAGAAGAGTGAGACCAAAATAAAACATCAGGGAGGAGGGAAAAAAAGCCAGGCTGGAAAGCAACTTAAATTGATACAGTGTCTGTATACAGATAATTGAAGCCATGAGATTTAATTAAAATACCAAGTGGATGTTGCTATCAAGAATGAGGCAGTGAGACTTAAACAGAATTTCTCTGAATGTGATGGGGAATTTTAGGAGCAAGATGAGGAAAAGAACAGTTTTACTGTTGGCTATAGAGAAAGGTATTCAGTGAAAAACAGCTCAAGCTGTGGGCATTTTCCAGGACCCCTGGGTACCAAATTTCAAGGATAACCAAATGCTCTATAAAAGCATCTTGTGATCAATTGTATTGAATGGCACAGAGGAGTTGCATTGAATCAACACAGATGACAATCCATTTGGCTGAGCAAAGAAAGATCGTTACAGACCTTTAATACAGCAGTTTCAGTTCTGTATCTGTCCATTTTGGAACTTGGACTTGTAATAATTGTGCTGGTCTCTTGAAAAAACAAAACTTTCATAAAGTCAATATACAGTAGCAGTTCTCAAACACAGAACAAAGAAAGATGATGAAGTACAGCAGCACTCAGGTTTTATAACCTTATTTTAGCAGAGATACCATTTGCGCATTTAAATGACAACACAAAAAGTTCAGGTGGTCAGACTGCATTTTGCATGGCCAGCAGTGAGGTTTAGGGTAAAAATGTTTACTGTTTCATGGCAAAAGCAGAAGGACCAGGGATCAACTGCAGAAGTGATCAGACCTGATTGCACGAAGTGCAGCAGAAATACCAAGTGAAGCAGAGCAGAGTGATCACAAGGAAGGATTGGGGAACCTAAATAAGTGAATAAGTAGTGAAGAGCACCCTGGAGCCTGTCAGTCTTACTGAAATAAATAACAACAGATGTTCCAAAGATATATGGATTGGACTTAAGCCATAGAAATACAAACATGTAGTGGCTTTGTGGCAAAATTCTCCAGTGGAAACTTGCTGAACTTCATAGAGGTCTTGTATTGGATGAGAACCACGGAGTGTTCCTGGATACAAACAGGAGTGAGGTTGAAATGAGCCAGCATGAAGTTGTGATTAAGGCTTTTTTCCTATGGCTTATAAGGGTGCAGGAGAATTAACTCTAGTCTCAGTTCTTTGTGGACTTTGGAGTGATGAATATTTTTTCAGACTTGTTGGGGAAATCCTGCGTTGAGACTGTGAGAACTTGTACAGTCGACTTCTTCCCTGAACAGAGAACCTAAAACCAGTATATTGAGGTTCCCTGTTTCTTTCATTAACTCAAGACCAGATTTCTTTTCCTTCAGAACTATATTTTAACTGATAATCCTGAAAACTGCAGTCTAAACTTAAGAGACATTTCTGCTGCTCATTTATTCTCACTAAGATACAAAGATGTCTGAGACCAAATTAATCTTGTAGTTGCATCTCTACAATACCATTGTTTCTACTTGTGTTTCACAAGAATAATTACAGATGGAATTTAGCCTTTGCAATTCATAGAAAAAAGAACAAAATGCAAGTTTTTTAATATTATCTTTGCTGGGGTTTAGGGTTCAAATGAGAAAAAAAAATATTATTCAAATAATAAAAAAAAATTTATTTACTTAATATATGGCAGAATTCCCAGAAGCAGCAGATCTGTGATTTGCACTGTGTAGTACTCATTGTTGGGTCAGAGAGGCTTTTTGTCCCTGGGAATTTTTAGATGTTCCTATAATATTTTGCCTGTGTTCAGACAGTTTCAAAACTCAAACATTCTTATTGGGTTAATTCTGAAAAAGAAAAGGGTTGGGTCAGTTAAAAATATACATTTTTGTTCTCACTTCTCATTTTTAGACCCTTTTAATAAGGACTGAGATAGATATTAATTTGAAGAACCACTTTGTTTAAAATCCCTTACTGTGAAAATACAAGAAAACTTGACAATTTAAAAAATCCATTTGTGATGTTAGTGGAGAACAAAGAGAAATCGCTTACCAAACAAGCACCCAGTAACCTCCACAGTCTGTTTTCTTAGTAAAGTGTACTGTCCTGGGAAAGAGAAATGGTATTTATAGTACTTCAAGAAAAGGCCCATAGAGTGATTATTGTACCCAAGGTTTAACATCATAAAAAAGTGTGCATGATAGGACTAAAAAGTGTAACTTCTTTTGTATAGACATTGCTACTAATAATTTTAAAAGTCTGGCCAGTGACACTTCTAGAACATGGAGCAGAGCTAAAAAGAACTTTTATGTGAAATCAGTTCCTGATTCCAAAAACATCTCTAGTAGTAATAATAAGCTTCTGATAAGGCACTGACTCATGGCTGTGAGGAACAGATGGTGATGGTCAGTCAAGGCCCTGCTGCAGCCCAGGAGGATCTGGTAGGATTTACTGTGGCTTTCAGAATGCTCTGAGGAAAGTAAGAAACCTGCTCAAAGTCAAACCAAATATCATGGGCTAATAGACATACTCATAGGAAGGTCACTCAGCAGATTCAGCTGTAAGGTTGTAAGATGAAAATAAGTATTAAAGGCAACCCTCCAGGCTTGAAGAGGGAGTACTAAATGCAAAAATCAAGACATACCATTGCCCTCCTTTGTGCCTCTTATTTTGTTAGAAGCGAGTCTGACACTGTGCATCTTCTTTAAAGAGAATAATACTGATTTAAGGGCTCCCTCAGTAGTGATCTTCTCTCTGGATCCTCTGAGCCCCACCCTGTGTTTACAATGACAACAGTGCCCTGTCCTGCTGAGTAAGGAGCAGCAAGAGAAGTGCATCCACCCACCAACAGCCTTTTCCTGTCATTGCAAGGAAGTCTACCATATAATGTGAATGAATGAATGAATAAAGGATGTACAGTTAGGGATAAAAAATCCCTTTTTGTTCCCTTCCTTTGAGCCCTACAGCAGTAGCTTTCCAGGTTTCCCCTGCCTGTGCCAGCCAAGGATATATTTTCTTCAAAGACTGCCCCTCAAAGAAGTCCCAGTGCAGGGTTTTCCTGTGTTGTAACTGGTTACAGTTTGTGTCCATATACAGGTGCCCTTCGCAGCTTGTTTCCAAAATGAAAGTTGGCATTATGCTTGTTATTGTTCAGCTGTACATAAAGTGAAACAGACTTTCAGAAATCATTTACAGAAGATTTGCTGTGACTATTGACGTTTTCTGACAACCTAATTTTTCTTGTAGACCTTCTGCTCTCCTCCCACCTCTCGCCACCTCGCAATTCCTACCCTGCAAACAGCAGAAATGTATTTGGGAAAATGAAAAAGTTATGAATCAAACTTCAGAGGTATTTTTTAATTGACCCTGGGTAGACATTTAGATGGAGCTGATAGAAAGGTTGCAGATGTTCTATATTAAAAAGTCTCTTTATATTAGATGATGCTGTGTCCTGCATCAAATGACTGAGTAGTCTCCTGTGGAAACATGCATTTGCACATGGTACATTCTGAGCAGTTTCAGTTATGTACATATTTCATCTGTCTCTGAATTAACATGAAAAGTCTATGGGTAACCAGATTCCTGGGATGCAAGGGCTCGCTTGATGCTTATTTGATAAAGAACTTTTTTTTGATGCTGAAACTTAGCAGGTTTGTTCTAAAATGAAGCCACTGATATTTCTCTTGGAACCATAGGCTGTATGGCTTAAAAGCCCAGCATGTCAGATAATTCAGTTACATATTTCATCGTTGGCACCGTGTAATGTAGACTGATTTGGGGCAGGTTTGTTTTTCTTTTTGTGGTGGGGTTGTTGTTGTTGTTGGGGTGGAGGGATTTGGTGCTTTTCTTTTTATTTTTGGTGGTGGTGGTTTGGGGTTTTTTTGATTTTTTGGTTTTGTGGGGGTTTTTTTTAAACCCTGACTACGAACGGTATTAACCAAAATTGGCTATGTTTTATGAAAAATGGGTAATGCTATCAGAGAAAAATAGCAAGAAATTCTAAAAACTACAATTAAAAATAATTATATTTTCAGTATTAGAGTAAAACAGTATGAACTGGGATTGAGTTTCAAGCTAGAAAAATGCTAACTTTAAATTTAATTCAATTTGAAGCCTTTGTTACAAGGTGCCTCTTACAATATAGCTGGGAATCCATAATACTGTATAGTTTTACTTGCATTGTATGAAAACATGATCATTTTCCTTTAAAAAAAAAAAACACTTCATTTTTAATGTTGTAATCTTTTAATAATGAGTGGCTGAACTATCTCTGTAATTCATTACCCTTTCAGCTGTTAGATGAATGGGATATGTTATGGTTTGTCATTATTCTCTGTGGTGGCAAGGAGAACAGACTGGGGATTTAAATCACCTTCCACTGCATGGGCTATAGACATGCTGATGACTTGCTGTGAGATTACATTTAGTTCCAGGATCTCTGGTGCTTCAGACTGTAATGCATTTGCTTGCCATGATGAACAAAAGCTTCTGATGGTTTATGTAGGTATACTAGGAATGAAATGAAAGAGAAAGAGCAAAGAATCCAAGTAAATGTTGCTTTCTTTTACAAATGACTGGTTGAGTACAGAGGAAAAAGTAATAAATGTATGTGAGAAGGGAAACATATATAGTAATTGAAATATTATATGGACATCTCCGTGTGTGTGTGTGTAGATACATAATGTGAAATGCAGTATATTCTTAACATTGTTATGTACATACTTAGGACTACACTGGCTCATTACCCATTGCATCAAGGATGCTCAAGTGTTTATTATGCTATTTACCAAATTATAGCTATTTCCTGAACAGCCGGCCTCCGCTGAATATGCTTGTATTCTGTCCATCTTTAATAATGAAGCCTGCACTTTGGGGCAGAAACATAGTCTGGCAGTGATCAGCAGGAAATAAGAGAGAAATTGGTAATCTCTTTAGCTTTACTGTTTTATGTTGTTTATTTGCCTCTCCCAAGTATTCGTTTGGGGAACTTGGGCAGCAGAGTTCAGGAAGCTGAATTTCTTAGTGGGTATTAGGAACTGGGCTGAAGAGCAAACAGATATTTAGTAAGTTTTTTATTGTGGGTTTTTTTCAATTGCATCTAAGGTCTAGCTAGTCTACTCTGAATGGAGCGTTGTAATAATTTAGTAAAAAAAATCTGTATGTCAATTTTTAAATACCATTTATTTATTTCAACTTCTGCATAGGTACATAATATGGATTATAGATTAATAAACACTGCTGAGAGGTAGAGGGATTCAGAGGAGTTTTTTAATATTACCATTTATAGTGGTGGGACTTCTACTTTTTTCCAAATGTATGAGTCAGTTACACACACTGTTGCTCATGCTTGGTAGCATTGCTCCAAAGTTTAACTTGGTAACTCCATGCTTAATCATAAATCTGATTTTATTTCATTTTAACATTCAGAAAAAACATCCTCAATGAGGTTTAAGGGAACTGTTTGGAATATAAATGTTGGTATATAATCCCTTCAGTTACTGAAAAAATAGTCCAATCAATCTCTAGGTTGGCTTTTTAGCTCAAAATGCCTTAATGTGACAGGAATGCACTATAATCTATGAAAGGAATGTCTTAATTTATCACAGAGCCCATTACTTTTGAGCTATATTTTGTGTTCTGGGTATCTGTACTTAATTCTTCACAGATAATACAGAATGAAGTCTTGCCTGTGACGTCTTTTAGAAAATTGAGTTTGTTTTCTTTTCCAAAGAAAAGAGTGGTTTCTCTTACTGTGGAGGTAAGCACAGTGCCTCATAAGTTTATGGAATGTGCTTGTAACTCTACAAAACTGGTGTTCTTGAGCTCTTAACAGCCAGCTGTGGAAGCTGGGCACTTCTTTTTGGGACAAACATAGCTGGATCCTCTGCAGCTTTTGCATTTCCCCCTCCACACCACTAAATTCAGTACTTCATACTCATTCCTCATGTACTAGAGAGTGCTAGTCTGGATTAAATGCTTGAGTTTGAGTTAAAAGTACACTGAAAACAGACATATGTTCAACATTATTCTGTGTGTATGGACTTTGAAGAACCTCCAATTCTATTTAGAATTTTGTATGATGAAGAGTTAAATTCTGTTTTAAGGTACTTGCATCTACCCAAGACTTGCTGCCAATTTTTTGTTGCTAACAGAGATGTTCTCCAGCCCCTAACTTTGTGCATCTGTATTTGATAAGGCTGACAAATGTCTTTGATTAGGGTGGGTTTTTTTTGGAGTGGCCATTCAGAGGCAACTTCTGTACTCTGATGTGTGTCATAAAGAAAGGTTTTTCACTTTAGTGAAGTAGTTAATTACACGGGAGCAGCATACTTGCTTTGGGTTTTAGACTTATTTGGACCCTAAAAGTGAAATGTAACAAATGTTACCATCTGCTGTTCTTATCCTGCCCCCCCTTCCCTCTCGGTGCCCCAACAGACTCTCTTCCTCTGTTTCATCCTTAGTGTCTGATTCAAAATCTTGTCAGGGTACTTAAGGCATGTAGTAGCTTCAAGGCATAAAGTGGGAGATCAGCTTTTCCCAAACAAGATTCCACACTTGTTCTGTGAATTAAGGGCTTTTACAAAGGTTAGCCAGAACTATAACAGCACCCTTTTTTTATTCCTTGAAAAGTAAACTTGACACATCTGTCACGTCTGAGGACTGGAAATTTCTGGCTTCATAGAGGAAATTGTGTCACTGTGGTGCATGTCATCTGACCTAACTATCCTAGAGATTTTTGTTCCATTTATCTCCTACACGCTTTATATAATGAAGGAAGTCTCCCTAGGCATGATCAACCACAGAGAGTGAGTAAAGCACAATGGTTTCAATCAAGGTTTCTGCTAACCCAAGTTAGTTGTTACTCTTCAGTCAAAGGTGCTAGCTTTCACCTTGGCAACCAGTAATAATTATTTTCTTCACAGACATTGTGTAGATTTTCACTAGCCACTGGTCACAACCTTGTGCTTAAATTTGTAAGATGCTTTTTCTACTTTAGTCCTAATGTTTGATCCCTTTCAGAGAAATAAATTCCCTGTGACCTGAATTTCTGGAGTTCTGTGATGGTCTCCAATGTGAATATCTTGATCGGAAATGCTACAGATTTCTTTATATCAGCCAGACTGTATTCCCAGCATGTGTGTGATACAATTCCAGCAAACTTGGGTTACTGCTTTTCCTGTAGAAATCTGTCCATAGCATGAAGGAGCTACCAAGAAACCTGAAGAAAAAGCCTTAAAGCTCATACGCTGCCCAGTTTATTATTACTGAATTATGCTCAAGAGCCCTGATTTCCAGGCACAATGCAGAAATTTGAACCCAGCTAAACTGGTTATTTCAAGGAGGGATGGGGAAGGCTGTGAAAAGCATCAGTGATGTTCTTGAAAACTCATGAATACCCAATCTTAACGCTGAGACTATTTTCTAGGGAGCCTGGAGTACTCAAAAGTGGTCAGTTGTAGAGTTAAGGACCTTGGAAGCCCTGGCTTCTCCCGGCAGGTTGCAGCTGCCACAGGGTAGCAGCAAAGCTGCCAGCAGGGGAGTGGGGGGAGACAGGGTGGTTGGGTTTTCTCCCATCTCCTTGGGCACCATCCCAGCAGGGGCTGCTCTGGATGGCTGCTTCCAAGGCTCTGTGATGCCAGAGAGCAGAAGTGCTGGTCTGCCCTGGAGCTGCAGGCTGTAAGGTCAATCTTCGTTACAGGAGGTCAGGTGATCTGCTAAGAGTTTTTATTTGATGTTATATTGGTGTTGAGCAAAAAAAAATCTATTACAAATCTTTGTCAGATTTTTTTTTTCTTCCAGTTCTGCAGAGGTCTGTGGGGGGCTTCATAGAACTTGCCAAAGTAAACAGCAACTCCACCCTAAAAAGTGAACATTTAAAGCACGTGCAAAAAAGAAAGGTGTAGCAAACCTTTCTTTGGGACTGCATAATGGTGCAGTCTGTACCTTCTAAACATTCAGTGCAGGCCTTTTTGATTTTTAGTGTCCTGCATTTCTGTGAACAGAGTTCATGTGGTCAACACATGATCCTGAGGGTGCTTTACCTTCCAGTTTTAATTGGGTTGTTACTACTGACAGAATAAAGTAGCACATGTCTCATTTGAGCAGGTACAAATAGATCATTCTGCAGAGTTTTTTCTTCTTGTGCCTGCATCTGGTAGCGGTTTTCTGACAATTATCAGGATGGTCCAGGAGCAAAATATCTGGGGTGAAGAAAGCTTCATTTTCTCTTGGGCCTTCTCTTTTTCATGCTGTATCTACCTTTCTCAGACGGGAATATCATTATAGAAGCTTGATGCCTATGCACATTTAGCTGTATTTTTTTAGCTAAGCATAAAATTGAAGACCCATTTTACCTTACCTGTGTGGGGATATGCTTTATATGCTACATCAATGTTAGTTACTCTTTGGTAAAGACAATAAACACACTGTTTGTAAGGAGGATTCACATTAGGGCAGGTCTGCAGCATTGGTCTGGTCAAAGACTTGTACTTTGCAAATAAAACATGTATCTGTCATAGCATTCCAAGCTGCTTTTGTGTATGTGTGCGGCAGTGAATCTGTAATCTAAAAAAGTGATCTTCCTTTTTATTTGAATTCTCTTACTTTCCTTTTTTCCTCCTGTTTCAATAATGTCACCACTTGGATTAAATGTTTCACTATGGAATATCTTACATGCTAGAGGCAAGAGCTACTAAGACAAAGGAGGGTAAATAAGCAAAGGTAAAAATGTGCATTTCAAAATGCAGAGTAGCAAGGCCTAAAATGTGAGAGTTGCAAATGTAATTATGAGAATGTCAACAAATATGCAGATGTTTCATAATGGCTCTTACTGAATGAACTTGTACCCCAGCTGACTTTTTAGAGATGTAATGTAAATCCTTTCCTTTTTTCTTCTGCTTGGGCTGCTCCATCCCACACATGCAGGTGTTACAGAATTACTTTGAAACTAGCTGTAGAGATGACCCTGGTGTTCATCTCCCTGGGACTGTGTAAAACCCACATAAACAGAATAGGGATGTGTTAGAAGCATTCATAATCATTCTGAGAGGCCTAGGACTCAGTCTGGAAATGAAGAATATGTCAAAGGTATGGAAAGCTTAATTGACGGCCTTAAAAAAAAAACCAGCAACAAGTAACCTGATAAATGGCACAGACTGTTAATTAGATGTCTAAATTTACCGATTGTGTCAGGAAAATTAGGACACTGGGAACAATATGTCCCTAAGCTGCTCACTAAACAACTGCTGTACTACTTATTTATGTTTATCTGATGAAAAAGTACATGCTGAAAGGAGCACAGGCGGAAATCTCTCCTCTCACTAGCCTGAAGCTCCCAGGCCTCTCTTCTCACAAGGCTTCTGTGTCCTGATATTCTCTTGTCTGAACTGATCACTGTAATATGTGGCCAAAGGAAATATTAAGCTGTTAAAGAATTTTGGTAGTATATATACAGGAGAGAACCGTGGGGGACTTCTGAGGCCTAATGTTCAGTGAAGACTACTTATAAATTCCTGTTTGTTTCATCAGGAATTGGACTGGGCTCACAGTGATGACAGAAAGTGGGAAGTTAGACTCCCACTAATATTTCTACGATTTAAATATGTACTTATTTAAATAAATGTGTACTGCAAAATGTGGCATGTTTACATATGGGTATGATTATGTGCATATTTAAATACATTTATACTTAAGTAAGCATACATTCACGCCACACCTGCACCAGGACCCTGTTGCTCTGGTCATGGATGCTCGCTACTGCACCTCCAGCCATGCAGGACCTCCTACAGCACCTCCAGCAGCTCCCAGCCATGAGGAACACCGTGGCTCACTTCCCATACCTCCTTGACCTAGGCATTTGTCAGGGTAAGGAGAGATCATCATTTCAGTGATCACTAATTGTCTCTTAATTAGAAGTACCTCTTTAAATTTCTAAGCCAGTCCACCATCCTTCCCTGTCACTAGGCAGGGCTGACCACCTGAGAGATAATAATGATGTTTTGAAAGATAGATGTTTTGCTTCTTCCTGACACTTGGAAGTGATAACTTTCTAGATGTATTCTCCCCAGAACCCGCTTTGGGCTGGTTGTTTTGTTTTTAATTCCAAGGGGAGTTGAGAAAGGACACGTTTGCAGCTGGCTGAGTGTGCAGAGTGGGTGTTGAAGGTCCCTGTGTGTGCCCTGCTGTTGGCTGGAGCCGATGGTGCCAGTCCCTGGCCACAGCCCGCCGTGCGCTTGGCTGCAGCTCTGCTCGCCTCTGCTTGCTGATGCAAGTGCTGCTGTGCCAGCCCTCATTTCTGCAGTGCTGAGCCATCTCTTGGTTGGAGCTGTGCAGGGTGGCTTGAGAGATGTATTGGGCAGGTGGTCATTTGAACCCTTTGAAGGGGAGGTCAAGTACTTAATGCAGGCTTCAATAAGAGGATGATGATGATGATGATGATAATAATAATAATAATAATAATAATAATAATAATCACTCATAAGAGTTACTGGTTGCAGATCCAAGGTGTAAAGGGGAAGATACTGGGATTATGGGATGGGAAGGATTTGGATGGGATTTTTTTGCAACTGTAGCAGTGAGAAAGCAAGTGATATCTGAGGTAGCTGGGAGGAATGTGTTCATAGGACAGCCTTGGGAGAGACATCCCTGACAGTGGCTGGTGCTGATCCCTCTATCCAGCTGCAGCTCTTGAGCAATCTACACCATCAGTGAATTGCTAACAGGAAAAAATACTGGCTAGGCTACATTATGGAATGCAGTCAAGTCCGCCTGCTCTGCAGGCATTATCAAACAGAGCATTGTGGACTTCTAGATTTGTATAGGTACATTTCTGGCATTGAATAAAATTGGAGTGATGACATTTCTGCTCTGAGCACATTCTGCCTGGGAGAAGGATGTTGAAAAAGAAAATTGGATAGAAGCCTTGCAACATCTTTTTTCAATGTGCTGTTGTACAAGACATGGTCTTGAGTGAGTGGGGATTTTTTTTAAGAGTTCAGATGAGAAGTTCCAAAGAGCTCTTGAAGTAAAAGTAGATTGGATCAAAAAAGTTCTGAATAAATTTACTACGTTCACTTTTTTTCCAACTTTGGTATGCCTGATTTTCTCATTGAACAAAACAAGTTCTACTCTACAGTTAATGTCAGATCAGAACAATCTTGTGTATTCTGATTTCAGTTCCACTTCTTCCAATACTGACTGACTTCTGTCAATACTGAGGTGAGGTGAGGGGTGTGGGTAACGGTGGATCAGAATGCAGGCAACGTAGATGAAAACTGGTTAATCTCAGAGTAGCTAATATAACTTGTTACCTCAACTTTAGCATTACCATAAGGCCTTCAGCCTTTTGCCAGAAGAAAAACTGTGGGAAAGGCTCTTTGCATCCTACTGCTTCCTTGGCAGCCCTTTGCTGCTACATTCCAGCTGGAGTTCTAGGTTTTGTCACTGCCTGAAGCCCATGGGACATCCCATTCTCCTGATGATCAAGAGGCTTGCTGACTGACCTTGTGCACAACAGTACTGTTTTCTTTCTTTGCATTTAATTTGTTCTAGATGACAGGTAGAAACAGTAGGAAAGGCAGAGCTGTGAGGATCCAGCCAGATAAAGAAGTTTCAACTGCCAGCTCCTGAGTTTTGTTCTGAACTGCTGTTCTGTGAGATGGTAAACTCTGCATCTACTGTGGGAATTAAAAAGATGGGCTGGAATGAAATAGACCATTCTCCTTTGGCCTTGCTTCAGGAAAATGAACATTCCTTAGGATGCACTGTGATTGGAATCACAATGACATGGAAAGCTTGTCTTGAGCTTGTCTCCTAGGCTATGCTCAAATTCAGGGAGCAACTACTAGAAAAAGAAGGAATGTCCAGGTGGGGTGTTGTTCATGCCTCTGTTCATATTTGGTTTTGACTAGCTGTGCTAGTAAGAAAAATTGGAATGTGGTGTCAACTAAATACATTTCTAGAAAACACAGGTAACAAACATAAAATCAACTCACGGGTCAAAATATTTAGTGCACAGCTTTTTGCTTTTCAAACTGTCCATTTCACCTTCTGGATATGTCTAGAGCAAGATAAGAATTTTTGGGCACCTTCATTTGTTTACTTTTTCATTTGTTTCAAACACCACTAGTCGCATTAGGTAAGATGAAATTCTCACTGTCCTCTGCATAACAGGAAAGTACCCTATTTGGAACCAGTTTTCAACTAATCTGTTAAATACTAGTGATTTTTGTTAAAGATTTCCAATAGAAGCAGTAAGGTATTAGCTGGCTTTACAACTCTGCTTATTTAGAGACAATGCCAACTAATTGCTAGAGGAAGTATATCTAACAGTACAAAAGATATAGTTAATTCCAGCTATTGTGAGTGGACATGGGGGGAATGTTTTTTCCACACGTACAGCTATATTTTTATCAAGTTATTGAAATTCAGGACCTTGGATTTGACCATGATTTCTGCTTTGTATTCCTGTATCCTGTTGCTTTTTTTTTCCAGGAATCACTGGACTGTAATTGTAGTGATACTTGTCTTTCAGCTGCAGCTAGAAAAGAGACAGTGGTACAAGTGAGACAGGAGGTGGCAGGAAGATGTATGACTGCTGGGAGAGGGGTAAAAGGATTTCATTTTCCCCACATGAGAAGAAAAACTGAAGCCAGACAACCGGGCTTTTTAGTTATAAGATCACAACAAAATAACATCATCATGGCACTCTAAATCAATAATTCAACTTCTTCTGAAATTCTGTACATCTTTAATGCAGTTGTCTAGATACACAACAATAAGACTACAAGGACAACTCAATTATCATGACAACAAAAATGTTTTAAATGTTGTAGCTAATAAATCAAAATAAATAGTGGTATAGAGAAATCAAATGATGAGTGATATATATAGCTGATAAATTAGGCCCTCTTTTCACTCTCTCCTATGTTAAGAGACCAAGCATACAGCAAAGAAATGGAAATGCAGATGCTTAAGTTGTTTCACAGTCAGGTCTCTAGTTTGTTTTACAGCTTAAATACTTTCAGCTAAATGTAATTCATCAATTGTGATCGCTTGTGTGGTGCAATTTGTGTTCATATGGTTGTGAGGGTTTTTAATGCAGTAAATTTTTGGGCACATTGCCAAAACATGTTTTTCAAGTGCAGAGTGGCTTCTCCTCCTCTGTGTTTGTGAAGGTAGTTTTTAAACAACAATTTATCAAGTTAAGAAATAGAAACAGTACATGTGATCATTTGCAGTTCATGATGAATAAGCAGAATGTTCATGGTACTGAATACTGATTGTGTGCAGTAATTCATGGGTAGCTTGTAAGCCAGAATTTTTCCCTACAAACTGTTTGATGGACAACAGCTAATGTCTAATACATTCAGGAGAAACTGTGATTGTATCAAGCACAGTTTGGAAACAAAAGAGACTGAGGTTCATTGACTGACTACACAGGCTAGAATAGGTTTTTATCAACACCATCAGTTTTTATTCATGCAGTGATACTGGCAGCTCCTGTGGCAGAAGTTTTAGAGATAGACAGACATACAGACTTCATCTATGTTGTTCAGCCTTCTGTGCCACTATGGGCTTTGAATTTAACAGGTTTTTTTTAATCACCCTCATAATGAAGATCTTTTTTAGAATAACTTCTTGAAGCTAAGATGGTAACACGCAGAATTTTTAAGGCATCTGTTCTCATTTTGGGCTCTTGGTAAGATTAGCACCAGTTATTTGGTATTGCAGAGAGTTGAATGAATGAATATAACCTTGTGTTATTAAAAAAAAAAAAAAAAAAAGCTGTGGAGGTAGTTAGAAAAGAAGTCAAAGAAGCCTTTGGTGGATGAAGTGTTCCTGTACCTGAACAAGCAGAGATTTTCCCTACACTGTCACACAAAAATTACTTGTCTGGCAATATTAACAGCAATAAGAAATAATGGTTTTTAAAATAGTGTATGAACATTTGTGTTTGGGAGTCAATGTCTGGAAGGCAAGAAATAAGCAAGAAGGAAAATGTTTTGGGACTCTGGGCTGTTGATGGTGTTCGTACAATTTCAAGGCACATGGTTGTAGTAGCCAGCAAAGTAAGGTCCTTCATTGTTTTAAACACTATTCTAGCAATTTTCTCTGACTCTGTCTGGAAAAAATGTATTTCTTTATCTGATTGCACCAGAATTACTTCTTCTAAGATTCAAGAAACAAGAGTGATTGCCAGGTTTTCATTGAAACCTTCCAAAGAAATCTTCTGGCTCACAGTTCATGACCAATAGTATTGCCAACAGATATGACAGAGCTGTGTAGTTCATATAATTGACTAAAACGTTCAGTCACTTAGTTCTGATATTTATTTTTTATTTACAAAGTGGTACCAAGGAAATTTTTTAGTACATTCAGCTTAGCTTATCAGCCTGATGAGAAAGCCTGTTGTTTAATGACGGGATGAAACCTTCCTCATCCTCAGCCATTGTCCTTCAGCTGCCAGAGCCACGTTTTTGTGAATATGTTTGAGTCCTTTGCTTTTTCCTGTATTGGTTAGTCACTCTCTCTTGGCACGAAAATAGCAGTGGAGTCCTGGAGGGTTGGTTAGCAGGCTGGCTGGCTGGTTTTCATACGTGCCATGTAGGATTACTCTTGCTGAAAATAACCAGTAACCAAAAGCCATAAGGGATGAGAGCTGAAGATATTTTCTTAAAACTTAAATTCAGTTATAACAAATCAATCTGATTCCTAATAACCATTTACAAAATCCACCAAAACTTGGTGGCAGAAGAGCTTGGCAAGTGCAGGCTGAAGTTCACCTTCCCTGAACATCCCCATTTCCTAGGTCCTGCTCCTGACATTTCGCTTTGTGTCGGGTTTGCTGTACCGAGGAGAATAAGGAGGAGCTTCCTCTTGAGAGTTGTGGCAGAGGTTTTTGCTTAATTAACTGGCAGAGGGTATGTCTGAGAGTGACAGACAGTGCCTCCTTCAGTCCCCGAGTGGTGTTAATTTCCTGCAAAGTAAAGGGGAACGTATTCCCATCAGTATGTCCACACAATTCTTAGTGATGCTAATGAGAGCTGGGTGCTTGTGTCAGAGGGGAAATTGCTATCTGTGTGCCAGGACTGCATCCCGAATCACTGAACGGTGGAATTGCATTGCTTCGTGTCTTTCAGCAGCTTCATTGTTTTTTTTCTTCTGTTGCTGGAGCTATCCAAAGCCAAGTTTTCCTAAGAAAACCACAGAATAATCTAGTATCAGTTTTGTCAGTGTGCCACATTAAGTGCTATATTTCTGGGGATTTCTCGGAAAATAGCAGAGGGGAATTTTGGCAGGTCACACAGGTTCTTCTAGACTTGCTCAAAAAAAATGGTGAATGTGTTTCATTCAGATAGCTGTTTGCTTGAAAGCTTCCTTTAGTACAATATGAAAGTGATTCAGCCCCCTAATCCATCACTGGAAGTCTCTGCAACCATCCAAGACACTTAAAGGAATCACATTTACAGTTCTAATTGATAGCCACTGTTTTGACAGGCAGACAGATTTCTCCTCCCAGTGGCTTCATGCAGTTGGCCTCCAGCAGACCTTACCATTAGCACAATTCTACTGAAAAGAATATACAAGCTAATAATAAATCTGTGGGGAAGGATATTAACCACAAACTACTATGTCTAATTAGTAATGTACAATAGCCAAGGCCAGGGAGGGAAGGTATTATTTATCAGAAGAACCAATTTTGACAGTTAAAAAATTCAAAAAACATCTATTTGTTATGCCAAAACACATCTTTCAAAATACAGTATATACATAACTCCTCTCTTACTTTGGCATTGTTTTCAATGTTCCTGCTTTGTAAAAATGCCAGCTATAGTAAAGGCACAGAGGAAGAATTTGTGTTGCTTTAGCTTTAGAAGTCCATTATGAAACCTAAAAGCAAGTCATCAAGTAGGGTTTTTTTTTGCCTTTACAACCTCCCTTGCCTATTCAAGAGCCATCTCTCTCCCTCTTATATCTCCTTTCGAAAGCATCTCTTTACAGTGAATTCTCTTAGTTCAGAGTTTCACAAGTACTCTGAGCCTGGGCTCAAATAAAGCTAATGCATCCTGCTGAGAAAGAGTGGTAGCTCAGCCACATGAGAGATCTCATGTCTTCACTGGATATTGCTGCTCAGTGTCTGAGAAGCAGGAGTGCTGGTGCCCAAGACACGTTCCCTTTGTGCAATCTCCAGCAGAAATCCCCAGGAAGAGGTATTTCTGTAGCAGTGCAGCAGTAGAGCGTATGAAAGGAGTGTGGAGCAAAGAGGAGAAGAGCGAGTGTGTTGGGGGGAAGAAGGAAATGAATGAGGAGAGAACTTAAGGGAGATGGGGAAATAGTCGAGGGGAAAAGGCATCATAGCAAACTAGTCGGACAGTGAGGCAGGTGGATATGCAGTGATAATGGAATCATAGCTCTGAGCTGATCAGTAGACAGACAGAATAGGGCCTTTTAAACTGAGCACATAATTTTTACCCTTTGTGACTCAGTTTCTTCATATTGGAGTGGATGTGATGATATATGCTTAACATTGACTACTCATTAAAGTCACTACGTTCCTCAGAATGGAGCCTTCATGGAGACTGGAGCATGTTGTCTCAATTGAAACAGGGAGGGGAGTCCTCTGTATTCATGCTGTTTTTCAAGGGTGTTTGTTTTTTCCTTAGAGATCTTGTTGGAACCTGCAATGTGCAGGTTTGCTTCATGAAAGTCAGATAAGCCCCAACAAGTCGCCACTGTGACACGTAAGGGGAGGAAGGCACATGATTTGGTTGAGAAGGTGAGCCCTGCAGTGGTGAGATGATTAGGAAGTCTGACACCTCAAAATATCATGGCTCTGAGTGCAAATGTAGCAGCTTTTCAGTTTTGTTTTGCAAATGTCGTATATTTAATTTGCCTCATGAGTTTTGTATCTGCAGTTCTGATAATGTCACAGTTCTATGTTGTTTTTCCATAGCCAAGAGGGCTGAGCAAAAAGTTTCATAGTGCAACTGGAGATTCTCAAAGTGAGTAGCTAAAATGCTAAGGCAAGCACTGAATACCATGAGAGTTATGAGAAAAATGAAAAGTCCTTCCTCTGACAAACATGCATTATACATATAATATATTGTACATGTACACGTAATTTATACTTTAGTGAATTCTGGGGTCATGTGGCTGGTAATTAGGGAAAGAGATACCCAGCACAGGAGAAAACCTGAAACAAAAGAAGAAATTCAGCAGCCTGTTTTTGTCAAGTCTGGCATGCAGAGAGCTGCCCTTTAGCTGCCTTCAGTTGGTCTTTTCCCTGTCCCACCTTTAAGTGGTTCTCAGCTACCTGCAGAGGGCTGGAGGTGCTGCTGGGATAGAGGTGTGCTGGCTCTCACTTGACTGCAGGATTTTGAAAGCCACAAAGACAGCAAGTGGTTCTGGAGGGGCAGCTGGCAACATGAGCAGACTGCACAGCCTCTCTGTGTCTCCCACTTTGCCTTTCTCACTGCACCTTAGAGGAATAGGTTCAATCAGAAACTGCCTTTATTTTTTGCTGCATGACAGAAAATAACAAACATCCAGAAAAATTAATAGCAAGCCTAACTGCCTGCTTCTTTTCCTTTTTCCCTTTCCCCTTCCTGAGGCTATGAAATGGAAATTAGGAAAGCAAAGTCAAGGGCTGGTTCTTTCCTTTTGCTTTGAATCTGGAGTTACCATGCCCAAGACATGGCTGGGATTATGGTGTTCCCCTGGGCTGGCAGGTTGCCATTTACAAACCCCTTTCAGGGAAGGTACAGCAATGTTTCTCTGCACAGTTTGGAACAGAATTAGTATTTGCTTCTTAAGAAATTACATGCTTGTAAAAGGAAACCAAGAGGGAAAAATAACTGCTGCTCTATGGAAGCAGGGATAAATAAGAATATATAGGAATATTTTCTTACTTTGGTAGAGGGTAATTCCACAGTCTGGTGGACAAACAGGCACTGCTTGTTGCATTGGACAGACAATAAATTATTTTTTTTTTTCCTCCTTCTGATTGAACTGTAAATCACAGCTGTCCTTGTTTACTGCAGATTTTTCTTTTGTGATATAGGAAATGTAGGATGCAGAATTCTTGTCCTGATGATCAAAAGGACTAGCAGTGTGGTCAGTGGGTGATTAAAACATCATTTAATGGGAACAGGTGCATAGCTGCCGTTGAACATTACCATTTCCCTGGCCAGATAATAGTAGTAGTAGTGACCCCTTTTCATAAATGCTACCTCCAGAACTCAGACCACCTCAGCATGTTTTCTAAAAATAAGTTTCTTGAAATATAAAGGATGTCTCTTCACAGCTGCCTTCTGTTGTCTATGTTTACATCATAGTTGATGAGAGTTATTCCATTGCATTGGTTCAGTAGATGGACTTTGTAGGTTTACACTTCAATTCGGATGGTCCAAGTCTTAGGGTGCCATCACACTCATTGGGTTTTTTCTTTGGCCATTTTTTATACTGTAGAAGTGAGATTTTGTATATGGTACTGATGAACAGGAGTGCTCTACTGGTAAGGATTTCCTAGTACCTAATTATCAGAGTTACAGTAACTCACCTCTGTCTTTTCAAGAGCAAGTTCAACATTTAAAAAAATAAGGTTATGGGGGTCTCAAAGGCTTTGGGAAGATAGGTGAGAAGATTTTGGGGTCACTATTTAAATTGTATCCATTCTACAATTTCTAGGCAAAAGATCAGCTCCTGCATGTCACATGGGAAACAGCCTCCAGTCTTTTATCTGGTACTGAAACACATAATATCCAAGGCAGTGATACCGGGAATGAAGATTTTCCTTTATTGCTGTCCACATGGTTGATACTCTCAGAGTAAACTTCAAACTTCACTGTGTAATTTAGGGCTTCTGTTTGACATTTCGTTTCTGTGTGTGACCCTCTGCACTGAAGATTATAGATTATTTACCTGTGAGGTGTTACAGCAGGCAGCTTCTCAGATTCAGTGCTGGGAATTCTTTCAGTAGCCCTTACGTCTGGGAACAATGTGACAATCCAAGCATTAATACAAATGTGATTAAGTATCTTTTCTCAGCTTTGTTTGCTTTGTTCTACTGATGCCTACAAGTTACATAATGAGTAGCATGTACAGGGTCTGCATTAAAGGCAGTTTTGCATTGTAGGAGAATTCATGGCAAATTTATTTTCCTTTTAGCAAAACTTCAGTGGGGAAAAGAATTGCACTGTTGATTTATTTTGAATGAACTCACAGAAGGCTTACTAAGTGTGCTATGTGGAAAGCTTCTTGAAGTATTGAGGGTTAACACTCTCTGCTCTTAATTTCAAATTCCAGATAAATATGTTTTGAGCTTTGATCTTATCTGGACTAATTCTTTGTCACTGTACTAATTAATTCAGCAAGCTGCAGAAAAGATGCTAATTTGGGCATCAAAGAAATAAACGGATGGGGGGAGGTTGTGTTTAATCAGAGTTTTTAAAAGATGAGTTTTACTCCCATTTGACTGGTTCTGGAAGTTCAGACATTTTAGTCTAGCTCCAGCAGTCTGATACAGTAAATAAAAAATAAATTAAAAAATACAAAAATGGCACTTGTTTGCTTAATTTTGATGAAACAGGAGCATCATAAGGTGGATTTTTTTATATTTGCAACTTCTGCATTCCTGCTGATCATAATGATTTTAACTCTGATCACAGCATTAGTATAATGTGGATTATCTCCCCAAATAATTTGAAGATGGCTAAATGTGAGGATACTCACATTCATGAAGTTCAGCTGCATTTGTGAAACACAAATAATAATTGTAGAATAGCACAATTTGTTCCATGCCTCCACTGATGTAATAAATCAGAGGTTAGGTTATTTTTTCCCTTTTCAGGGGAGCTGGTTTTCGTTGCCTAAGCTTCCCTGTTGATGGCTGTGGAGAGCTATTTTTGCTGCCCTCCTGTTGTTGCTGCCCTGGGAGTGAGCCCTAGAAGTGGAAGAACAGAGAGGCAGCAGCCCAGCTGCAAAAGTCTTTCCTGCAAGCAAACCTCACCTAATCTAACTAAAAATCCCTTTTTCCCTCTTCACTTCCCAGATCTCTTTCCAATTTACCCAACAGTATTGTAGTTGTACAGAGACTGCCCCAGAATTGGAGGCACTCCCCACCCAGAAGCAGGGAGCAGCAGTAGGGGCTGAAACAGCCCTCTCCTGTGTTCATCATCTTATTGGTGCCTTCCTTTCACCCTGCCAGAGCAAGGAGACTGGCTCAAAACCTGCTCCTGGGCAAGGCTTTGTCATGAGGAGGTTCTGCTGTAATGCATGTTGTACACTGGGAAGGGCATCTCGATGTTGCTGGGGCTAAATCCTCCACAGAGGGAATGGGATCCACTCTCTGGAAGCAAGGGGCTGGCAGAGGACCAGGAAAAGAGATGCTTAAACCCCTCCTGTGCACAGTGCCCAGCACAGAGCTGCCCTTTCACCATATGTTTAATTTGTGCACTTTCCGTCTTCTGGGATATTGATGAAGATTTGAACGCTGTTGCCCAGCCCTTGCTATGTGTGCTCCATTCTCAAATTATCAAACATGTTTTGCCAAAACATGTTCTTTTCTTTCTGTAGTTGTTTTAGCTGTTGCAGAGCTCTTGATCCCACTGGTGTAATGCTCAATGGCACACTTCTGCCCAGTAAGTAAACATTTAGTAACAAATGTTTTAGGTATTTAGAGAGCCACTAAAAATGTGAAAGATGTATTTCATTAATGCTGCTATTAACATAAATGTAAAATGAGCCTGGCCTGTAATCACCATCAAGTCTGATTCACTAAGGATCTTTACAGCAATGTTTAATACTTTGTAAAAGTGTATGTATGAAAGCAATTAATCAAAGCACAGCACTGCTTCTAGAGTATTTCTTCTACCATAAAAGCTGAGTGATAAAATAACTTAAAACACAGCACAGTAGTGGCAGTTAATAAGCTTTTTATAGTCCCTGTGTGGATCTGAAAATCATACCTTATTAGTATCTTTATCTTTCTTTCTCACTTATTCATTCTTACTCACATTTAAATTTAATTTTAAGAGTTATTTCTAGCCTTTCATAAGGGACCTGCTTTAATAATCTCAGCGTTTTTCCCCATTTTGCTGTGAAATGACTAAGAGTCAGAGCTTTTGTTATATGTACTTTACAAATCACTCTTGATTTTTACATGTCATTTCTGGAGATGTCAAGATTTTCTGACAATGTTAGGCTTTGTGTCTTGCTTGACTGTGTCATAGGCTCTCTTGAATTATTTGCCCACAGATGTTTGTACTTTCATTGTGTACCTTGTTAGCTGCAGTGGAACCTCCTGATCTTGGGCAACTGAGTTAGCTAAGAAATCCAAATTGCTGAATTTAGTCAGGGAGCTGCTTCAAGGTTCCACCCACCAGATGTTTCTGCTGCTTAGAAGTCTGGGACTTTACAGACCTGCCTGCTTTTTAATCCTTGAAGCAAATATCAACACATTTGAGATCTGGAAGCCCACGGCTCCACACGGAAACGAAGTGTTGCCATGACCACAGCTTTAGGTCTTGCATGCAAGACATTTATCCCAAGTAATAACAGAGCGGGTCTGTAGTAGGTTTGTTTTCATTTTTATCCCTTAGAATCCTTGGAAAGAAGCATACATACGCTTTAATGCTATAGCCAATAGAAAGGCAATAAATCCTGCAAGACAACATACATTTGGTATTCAGAGACTTTATTTCCTTAATGTTTCTGAGGGGAACAATTTCAGTTGTTTGCAGGGCACCCTTTGAAATTAATAGAAATAGGATAATGCCTCGCTCTTGCACAGCATATTTTGAACAGTCACATATGGGCTTTTCCCAAAAGCACAAAGCGCTCTAAGATCCCTTCACATAAAGAAAATCACTTTATGTTTTTATTTCCAGGAGAACTGTGCTCTGAGTAGCTGGAATATTAACTTTCCCAGCTGAAAAGTATACTAAGGTTAACAGGGCTGTAACATCTTTAACAGTGCTTCCCAGGCATTTACAGTGGATAATCAAAGAACTGAGGCACTCACTCAACCTGGGAAGGCATGGATTTATTTCCTTACTGTCACAGCAATGACCAGTGGCTTCATTTGACATAAATTGATTATAGATGGCTGTAGAATGAGAAGATACAGCTGATCCATTTGTTTTCTTCTACTTATATTTCTCCATTTGTTACAAAAGGTTTTCAGAGTGATAAATCCATCAGATATTAAGTTGAAGTGAATTTGACTGTGCACGGTATAGCAAAACAGACATTTTAAAAATTTGTGTACCGTACAATTTTTCATTAATGTTTTTATTCTGCTGACAATAGTATTAATATGGAAGGCAGATTTTACCACAGTACAATTATTCAATGCCTGGAGAATTGACATTTTCAAATCCTAAAGCCATTCAGTTTCCATAGAATTTTAATATGGATTTGATTAATTCCATAGTATAATTTGATAACAGATTTTATCCTGTTCTTGTTGAAATCATTGGAGGCCCTCATACTGATGTCAATGATAATATGAGCAAACCTAATTTGATCATGCAGCAAGTACTCTTACTACCTTTTTTTGTTGTTGTTCCAAGAAGCGGTAGAGACTATTAAGCCTGTAGTGCACAAACCCATGCAAAATTACAATGGCTGGAAGTTAATTTTATCATCAGAAGCCCATGGCAATTATAACACATCAGTGAGCAGATCATAACTTTTAGGACAGGGTGTATAAATTCAGGTAGAGGTGATACTGAGTTCTTTGTGGTTTAATGCTGTCTGTGTATATTATTGCTTTTCTTAACAGTGTTAAATTTTGTGCTGCTTTTATTTTCTAGTATTTGTGCAAGATTTTTGTTGAGCTGAAAAACATAATAATAAGAGAACAGAATGAAAAACAGTAATAATAAGAGAATGGATTTTTATGGTATAGCAATGTGCAGAACAGGCAAAAAAAAAAACCAAAAACACAAAACAAACCTTACATCTGAATATTTCCCTAGCCTTGAGCTATATGCTGCATACTTAGTATAACAAGTCAAAATTGTAAGCCTGCACAAATCCTATCTGAAGCAAAAAATTGAAAAAAATAGTCACAGAATCATGTAATGGTTTGGGTTGGAAGGGACCTTAAAGATCACCCAGTTCCACCCTGCTGTAAGCAGGGACACTTTCCACTGTCCTGGTTTACTCAAAGCCCCATCCAACAGAATTCAGCAGAATGACCAGGTTGGAAGAGACTTCCAAGATCATCGAGTCCAACCCAGCCCTAACACCACAACTAGACCATGGCACTGAGTGCCACATCCAGTCTTTTTTTAAACACATCCAGGGATGGTGGCTCCACCACCTCCCTGGGCAAACCATTCCAGTACCTTATTATAATTTCCATGAAAAACTTTTTCCTGACATCCAACCTGTATTGCCCTTGGCACAGCTTGAGACTGTGTCCTCTCATTCTGTCTCATTGCTGCCTGGTGAGAGAGACCAAGCCCCACCTGTCTACGCCCACCTTTGAGGAAGCTGTAGAGAGTGATAAGGTCACCTCTGAGTAAACCTGGCCTTGAGCACCTCCAGCACCTCCACGGTTTCCCTGGGCAACCTGTCCCAGTGCCTCATCATCCTCAGTGAGCAATTTCTAAACCTACCCCTTTTTACCCCTTTAAAGCCATTCCCCTGTCCTATCACTCCTTGTCCTCGGGAAATGTCCATTTCCTTCTCTTTTGTAGCCTCCTTTAGGAACTGAAAGGTGATATAAGGTCTCCCTAGAACCATCTCTTCTCCAGGCTGAACAGCCCCATCTCTCTCAGCCTTTCTGGACAAGAGAGGTGCTTCAGCCCTCTAGACTTGTGGCTTCCTCTGGACTCACTCCAGCAGCTCCACATCCTTTTGTATGTTGGAGGCCCCCATAGCTGGATGCAGCACTCGGGGTGGGGTCCCACAACAGACGCAGAATCACCTCCCTCAACCTGCTGGCCACACTGCCTTTAATGCAGCACAACAACAAAACTTGTTTTCGTCAAGACCAACTCATTATTCCCAGTTTATAATTACACTGAAACTTGCCAAATTTATGGCAAGAGCAGCTCTACCAGCAAACAGTATTGTTTTTGTAAGGTTTGTCATGTTGGCAGTTATCGCAATCAAAATTGTCACTTTATTTTATTTAAAATGTATTTCTCCAGTAAGCAAGAAATAATATCTAGACTTGAAAGGGATGCATGCTAAAGACTATTTTTTCTTTTGTTTTTTTTACATTTCTCTTGAGCGTGCAACATATCCAGCTTCAACTCCCTGCAGCAATACAAAATGCCCAAGAATAATGTTTTCGAAATCAATATATGCTACAGTTGAATATGAAACTCCACAAACCTAAATTGAAACTGTGAGAGAAAGCAGGCAGACTGAATATAAACAAAGCACCAGAGCTGGATTATGACCAAGATGCAAGTGCTAATATGGCCTCTTGAGAAAACTGCCATGAGACCTTCCCAGCATGAGCAAGTGTCAGAAAGCAGGGGTGTTTCAGGAGCTGGTGCTTATACCCAGGTGATTTCTTGTTTGGCTCCCTGGCATCTCTGTAGAGAGTAATATATAGTGTTTCATTTGGCTTTTCTTTTTCACCTGCGTCATTTCATACCTGTGCACCCACCTTACTCTGTTTCTCCTCACCCTATGTACAACCTCTGTCTCTCTCTCATGTTTCCTGACTGCTGCCCTCACTGCCACCACCACCTTCTGATGGGGTGTGTGACTCTAGTTCCTTGGAACTGCTGGAACTCAGAAGGAAGCAGTGAAATTAGAGTGCTGCTCTACACTCGGAAAAGGAAAAGTGTGGAAATTATATACTGTATTTCTGGAAGTGCTGAAATGAGTACAGACCATGAAAGAAGAACTGAAGATTGTTTGTAGACAAGGTGTATGTGTGTTTTGAGCAAAGGATCCCTCAAAGAAGGCAAGACACCATCTATCTCTATTGTGACACATAGGAAAAGAGAGAAAACCATGCATTGATAGGACTCCCTGCTCCCCAGCACAGTCCCTGACAGACACAATAAAGCATCTCATGTTACTACCTATAGTATTTGCCCTTTTTATTAGTACCACATGCTATGTGACTGTCTCTCACATCCATCATTCCCTTTCTAACCAAATTCTTACTCTCTGGAAAAATTCCTGCAGAGTTCCCAGTAACTTCATTTGACTACAAGCTCAGAATTATTAATTATTAAATTCACAAAATATTTGGATCATTATCTTATGAGTCTGATTACTTGCAAAATTTCTGCTTTTGTCTGTGGAGAAACATAAAGTCAATGATTTACAGCTGATGTATAGTCACAGTAGTTCAGCTGTTCCACTTGAGGCAGTTTGGGCTGACATGAAAATAAATGAAAAATAAAAAGGGTAAAAGAAAGATCACAGAGGCAATGCTGCAGACTTTCACAGAAGAGTTTGCAGTTTTGAGTCAGATTAATTAGTTTGCAATGGAGTATATTTAATCAAGAAGTAATTACTTTTCTTTACATTGTTGTCATGCATATAAGGACACATTAATTTGGAGGGGAAGACACAGGTTGATCATTTGCCTGTGGAACTGAGAATTGTAAATTCGTGAAGAGGAGGGGAGGTTTTAAAACTTTTTGTTTGGTCCATAATTCATGAGCGTATTTGACCCCCGTATTCTGTCTAACTCACCAGAAATTAAATGTAGCTCCCCAGTTCAGCCACCTTTTATAGGCTGGGTAAAGCAGACTTGTTATGCACGTTTGTACAGTGTATAAAACAACAGTGTAAGCCCCAAACCCATTGGGGCCTCTGGAGGACTTTCACAGCATAAATATTACATGATAGTATATTACTAGGCACAAAGAAAACCCCAGAAGTTTAAAAAACAGCTCTTATGAACTGCCTAGGTTTGTACTCTTGGAACAAAGCAAGATTTTATTCTTTCTGATTGCATCCTCATTTAAACAAAGAACAAATCCTAAAATGAGGGTGTCATGAACGAGAGACAATAGTTACTGGTAAGAGTGGAACAATGGCCCAGTCTGGGTGCTGACACCACAGCCACTGCAGATGACTTTCAGACACCTGTCATGTGGCAAGAGGAACCTTCATCCACTTTTAAATGTGCCATATTAATATTCCAGCTCTGCAATGCCCTGAATTTCAGGTTTGATGGGGTTTTTCAACTGAGTTTCAAGCAATAGCTTTCAAAAGTACAGGGTCCAAATCAATTTCTAAGCAGTCCTTCCTCTTGCATATGGCCCAGGTAATACTGGTATCATACCTTGCAATGTGGGAAATTTATGAGTCACTAAGATAAAAACTCAGTGTTTTGACTGCCTAAAATTTCTGTGGTTTATGGCAGAAAAGTACTGTTTTTTCTTCTGTAATTATTTCCTCATGACTCCTTTGATATCTTTAACAGATTTGGAAAGAAGAAGGAAGATAAAAGTGGGAAGGCAGATCAGAAGGGGACTCCAAAGCAAGATGTGCTTAAAGAGGAGGAGCTGGAGAAAATGAAAGATGAGCGTGAAAGGTGAGTAAATGGCAGTAGCATCTTTGTTCATCAAGTGAAAAACTTGAGAGCCAGGAGTTTCCTGAAGGAGCAGCCAGCCAGCCTGTCCCAGACAATGCCCACTGCAGTCGGGTCCAGGCTAGCCAGAGCAATAGGCTAGTCCCGGCTGAGTCAGAGCTGCTCTGTGACAGGAGCCTCTTGTTCTCCTGCAGTTTCTGGGAACTTCACTGGCACATTCAACTCCCAGTTTCTGCCTTAGCTGCTGAAGATCAGTTCCTTCAAAACCTGTTTCACCTCTGCTCATTCCCAAGGCCAGCTGAATTAGTGATTTTCTTCTCTACTTCTCTGCAGCAAGAACCTACTCCCTTCTCTCCTGAAAGCTGCTGCTGTTGTTGTCCAGCACTTCAGACCTCTTTGTCTTCAGCTGGCTGTGCCATCAAATAGTAGTTTTTGTACTTTGGTATGTTCTTTCCTGCACAGTGTTTGCTGGTAAACCACGTGTTGCAGAAATATGTATGCAACAAATGTTGACTGTGCCGAGGAAACACCTGGAAGAAGTCAGGTTCAGATGGTTAAAATCACTGCTGGCAGAGGCAGGAGTCTGCCAGCAGTGGGATGGGCGAGAGGTGCATGGCAAGAAGCTGGGTGTGTTGGAGTTGTATTTCTGAGGCAAGACCCTGGGAGTCTGTCCTGTTCACAAAATATACTTTCCTATGCCCAGTCTTAGTGAATTCTTTATCTTTCCAGATTAAGAGATTTTATAGTTTTGTGCTTTTCCCCATGTCTATCCTTCAGAAACCAGAAACAGTTTGTCAGTATCAACAAGATTCAGAAAACTCCGTTTTCCCTTTCCCCAACTCATCCAGAAGTATTTGGTATGCTGAAAAAGGTCTTTGTTTCCCTGTGATTACTGCTGTCAGAGAAGTTGAAGAGCCTATAGTTTCTGGCTCTCTAGAAGTGTCTGCAGATGCTGTAAAACTTTACAAGTTGTAGTAATACATTTTGTCAGTGCAAACAGAAAACTTTCAGAGGTCTCTCTCTTTCACCAGTGCATCCTGCTCCTGGGAGAGGGAATGGAAGCAGACGTGGTTCCTTTGGGGCAGACAGTATTTCCACATGGATCAATGTGGTACTGGTACTTTGTGGTACTGGTTAGTTCCCAGGGAAAAGACACCCTGCTTTCATTAGAGTCATGCAGTGCATGGTCAGCACTACAAGTGGGAGCTAATGGGTTTGACTGGGGGAAAAAGTCAGTCCAAATCCTTGAAGTCTGCTGCTAATTTTTACTATTTTAAAAGCTGGCAAGGTGTCCAGTTACTAGAGCACTGCTACTGGATATGCTTAGCCAGTGCTTAAGTATTTAGTTCATCTAAGTTAAGTAGTGTCAGGAGAAACTTTGTACCATTTGTTTTAAAATTTCTGTGCTGTGTCCTTGATTTTGCCAGATTGATGAGTGGCTTTATATTAAACTGCTGACTCCCAATTTGGATACTGGCAATTTGAGAGGTATGTGTCCTTCATTTTAAAGAAGCCAGTGTCTTTTATTAGGATCCTGGCAAGCTAAGAAGCATGTATCCCATCTGTTAAAGGGCCAGTGTCATTTACTAAAATGTTGGCAGGCTGGAAGGAATGAACCCTTCTGTCTAGAGGTCTAACGTTCCAATTGGACACAAGATAATTGTTCTTAATATTTCTTTAGCGTTGTGTGCTTTTTTTTTAATTACAGTCACTGATTGACAGTAACTTGGTACGGCTGCATTAGAAACTGGCAGCTCAATGTCTTCATCATTCTAGTTTCTCTAGTAATGATTTCAGTTGTGACCTGGAAGAGTTTGTGACTGAAATGGAGAACAGCAGGTGTGTTGAGAAGTGGATGAACCAAGATGATATTTTTAACTCACTTATTTGATTCTTCTTCTGTAAGGCACGAGAATAGGAATATCATACTTCAGTATCAGGTAGTATATCTTCTGTCTCTGGGGGATTTAAATTAAATCCCAGAAAAATAGTGAAGAAATTTTCCCTATGTTATCCTCAGTGGAATGCAACACGTGCTGTAAAAGCAAGCAATTTGCTTCAACTTTCTATAAGAGCATGGTTCTTACTCCACATAAGACTACCTCCAGGCTTACTGTTGAACCCTTCTTGAGCTGGTTATAAAATAGAAGAAGCTTTGTTTTTGTTAGAGAAAAATTATATAAAGAAGCTGCTTTTCCTGTATGGGTAAGAACTGTTTGGGAAATTGATTAAAATCACTAAGGAAGCATTACCTGACTTGAAGGTAGATCGGTCCTTTTGCTTAGTTGTTGACTGTTCACCTAATGATGACTCCCAGTAAGACAGTAAAGACAAGTTTTATAGCTCTGTCCCAAGATTTAATAATTCTATAATGTAATTCAAGTCCAAGATTTTAATGCACACGTTGGCAAAGGAAACCTTGTGGAACATTCACACCATAGATCACCTGCTCCTATGACTTCACTAGCTGCAATCCTGCATACTTGGTCTTGTATTTATAAAACTGAAGCTTAGTAAAACACATTCATATTTTCAGATCTATTCTTGTTGAGTGAAATGAGCGTATGTTAAAACTACTGGGTATGTAATAGTAGAACAGACTACAGAAATGTTGCAAGTTTTGATACCTGTGATCCTATATTTATCCTATATTTAACAGCTTGAACAAACTAAAATTGGTTTTCTAACATTTTAGCCTTTCTAGAATAGCTTAAATGCACATCTAATTCTACTTTTCCAAGATTAGCTGTATAACTAATTCTTGTTCAGACCCTCAATTCAATTATTACAATCCTAAAGTCAGATTTTTTGCTTAAACATTTTTCTGAAATGCTTGCTGCCTACCATAGTAACTGATATTATGATCTTTCATCTGGGTTTTTTTTTTGGTTTTGTTTTTTTTGTTGTTTGGTTGGGTTTTTTTTCAGAGGCCATGTTGTCCATTTTGGACACTAGCGATAGAGGTTGGAATAGTTGATTTTTGGGCTGGGTGTGACAGGATTAATGATCAAGTGCTTTTCAGCATCTTAGCAGCTGTGGAACTCGCCTGGTTTTGGATATTGGTTTTGCATGCAATATATGCTTGGCAGCTCTCCAGAAAGCAAAATACTGTTCCAAGATCTCAGCTGAGAAAATTTTTTTTGGTAGGAAGTGCATTTTCAGTTTACAGGACTGGGCTGTCTCTCATAGTTTTGCAGAGTTTTTTGATTGATATTGGATAGGCTCAATATTTTACAAAATCCCAGGTATAGGCTTTCTGTAAAGACTGAAGCCTTCTTGCAGAAATTTTGACGAGCTTTAGACGTGCAAAAATGTCAGATGTGTTCACTGCACAGTTATGGGCTGGCTGTGCAGTACAAGCTCAGTGAATCTGGCTCTGACAGGAAACATCAGCTCTTACGTAGGTGTGCTGCATGAGTGTAAGCCCATCATGCCTGGAACAGGTTGGATTTCCTGCTTGCACAGTGAAGGAATTGAACAGTGCATGTGCAACAAGTCTGGCACATCCAGAATGTGTTAGAGCTAGTGGGCGTATGCAGGCAGAGTATTCAGTGCTCACTCTATGTGAGTGCAGATGATTCCCAAAGGGACAGGATTTGCTTGCACATTGGTCTTCAGCATAAATTTGCCTGGAAACTCCTCTTATAGGCTGCCAAGTTTCAGATTTGAACCTCAGAAAGTGAAAATAAATTTAGGATTTTGCTAACCTAGTAATTTCTATTTCGATTCCACATTGTCCCAGTCTCTGTTTTCGGTACAACTCTCTGTGCTGCCTTGTAGCTGCAGTTCTCTGAAGCAGCTCCACATCCTGCACTGAAATGCTGACATCATTATTTTTTTTTTTACTGCTTGTATTCCCTAGCAATCCCCACCAAGATCAAGGTCTCATTGTGTCCATTGCTGTCAGGAAAGCTTGGGCCTGACCCCAAGCACTTACAGTTGAGGTGGAAGAGAGAAAATCTGCCAGGAAAAAAAACGTGTCCTCTGGGTGGGAATGTGACATTCAGGCAGTGCAGCTGCTTGTCCAGGTTCCTTAAAAAGTCCCTGTCAGGCTAAGAATTGATTCCAGACCTCAGCCCCAGGCTTCCTTTCTTTCAAAGCCAATACTTTATTACATGACTACTACTTCTGCGAGCTCCAAGTAGTGAACAGGAACTTTGGATGTTAGGCATTCCTTCTTTAGTAATAGCCTTATCTGTGTCCAATTGAATATGAATTTAGCACCTCCTTTAAATTATTTTCTTCTTCTCCCCCTACCTCCTTTAGTTTTATTATGCCAAGGTGATGCAATGTCAGTGAAACTTGAGTGGAAAAAGACAGGAGCTCATGATAGTTAAGGAGTATTGACTTAACTGGTGGTACAGTTCTTTGAGGTGGTGGTTTGTCCTTCCTGACACAAGTCACATGCTTCACTGGACTGAGGCCTTATTTTAAATAAACTCATCATTTTGTTCATGCTTCAAAGAGTTTGGCTGTAATAAAGCATGTGCTTCAAAGGTCGAGAATCTGCCCATAAAAGGAATAAAGAAATGCTGTATCTGAGGGTTATTTTGATCAAGCTGACTCAAATCTGTATTTTTAGTGTGTTCAGTGTAAATTACTCAGAATTTATCATTTTAACGACAAGATGTTTGCTACATTATTAAATACTGGAAGAGGCCTTGTCTTTTCCTTCCCTCAAAAAAGATTTCATCCCTCCCTCCATTTCTTTCCCACTCATTTGAAGTTCTTTTCATTTTCTAACATTTGGAAGTAGTTGTAAAATGAACAGGAAAAATATATTAGAAGCATGAGTTTTACACATCATAATTTGTTTGCCTTTTAAATGCAAATTAAGTGACTATCAACTGAAAGAAAAATATTTTTCCTGTTTGTTTAATACTATTTTATTGGGATTTTCCTACTGAGACCTAAGTCTTCCAACAGAATTGAACACTTACTTGACATAAGAATAAAATTTACAAAATTAAGCACCTTGTTGAATATGGGAAGATTTTTTTAAGTAGCATGAGAGTTAGTTAATAAGGAGGCCCTCCGTGTGGAAAATAATCCTCTGCACATTTTTGTGGGAGTAGTTTTGTTAAAACGGTCTTGGTTTTGTAGCCCTTATTGGAATTAATTGAGGAAAAATTTTAATAGCATTAAGGTTTGAGTCGAGTGTTAGAGAAGCAGAAGGAATATCTGGCCCCTGCTTTCTCACTGAACTGAATGCTTAAGTTGTACTGTACTTGAAATTTGGGTAAAACTAAATGGTTTCAGTTTTTATATTAAAGACTGACTTTCATTTACTTTTCAGAAACCTTCCAGCAACAGAAGAGCATTTCTCTCTTGTCTTATCAGCCCTAATGCTTGTTGCCTGTTCCCATAGCTAAAAAATCAATACATATGTTTTTCATATTTGGCAAACAGAGGTTTAATTTTGCAGCTGCAAGATCTCTGCACGAAGGGATGCATCTTACAGAAATAAAAACATATAGAGTCCACTTAGAGAGGAGAGAGTACTTGGGAGTGCAACTTAATTCCCTTTTTGTCAGCATTTATTTTATTATATTTAATTACAAACAGTTTGTATGTTACTGAAAACCAAAATGAAAATGAGAATACATGGCAGATTGGTAGAAAAGGCAAATTGCTTTGAATAAAAATTTGGAATTCAGACTGTTGCAAAAATCAAAGTATTTTTTTAAGTGCATAGTGCATCTTAGCACACATTCATTCACACACGCATTGTTGGTGACCCCATGTAGCTTTTGTTCCTGTGTATTCCACCTGCCAAGTCTAAAAGCATTATTATGGCTGTTTAGAGTTCATATTGATCTCTGATAAAATGTTCATAATTGCTATTCTCACCATTAAGCTCTGTGCTAAACCACATGTTTTTGGGACACCTGAGCTTGTGCATCATTATTAAGGGTTAATCCAACATGGTATATCTGTTCATTGAGTATTCCTGACTTTACAGCACTGCTAGGTCCTGTGGTTTAGACAAAATAAAGTGTTGGATGTGATCCCAGTTTTAATACTCTCAATTTATTATAACCATTGAACCCTGATCAGATCACGGATTGGATTGGATCCCAGTTTTTTAAATGTCCCAATTTATTGCTGGCTTGCAACCCTGATAAGAATACATATTTGATTAAGGCTTCAGTTTTCAAAAATTCCAGTTAATTACTTTTAGATTCCTATTAGATCATAGCTGTGTAGTATGGTATGTTGAAGTTATGAAAAAATTACTGGGTGCTGTTGCACAGGTCAAGGTCATAGTTTCATTTTGTGCTGACAGTATGAAGCTATCAGATTTCTGTTTATTACTGTGGAAGCACTTGCACTTGGACAGGAGGACAGAGTAATCCCAACCCATTGATACTGAATGATTCTCAATTTAGATCTGCTGCTGCTCTGCATACAAGAACATGTAATAAAAGCCTACCATGGAACACTGGGAGATTGATGTTTGGTTACGAGTAGCTGAGGTAGATGGATCTCACCTACCTTTCACAGGTTTTGTTGTAACATTTAGAACCAGACAGCAATTTCTGAGCTGCTTCACGTGGCTTTTTTATTGCTGGAGGACATTCTTAAGACAGCATTGGGTCTACAGTTGGTCCCAAATTGTCCCAATGTTAAGAACATTGAGAACTGATGATAACAAGAGTGGTACATGGGATTGGCCTTTTTCTCTAAGTATCACAGTGCTATTCCAGGTGTTGCACACTGATGGAAATAGCACTTCTAGGTGTCATAGCTGTGCTCTCAAAATTCTCACAGAATTCTCATCCAAGCCATTTAGCATCCTTGTTTTGCTCATCATTGAGGCACCAGTATCATCTGGAGACACCTTTTCACAAGTTGTGCTGCCTGTCCACCTAAGAGACCAGAGCAGGCCAGGGGCAGTGGCCTGGCTTTTTCTTGGCTTAAGTGGGCCAATGCATGGTTCTCTTCTGTATGTAGAGTTTTATTACTTGATGGTTGTTTTGGTTCTGTAAACCTGAAATGTTGCTAGAAACTTACAGGCCAAACTAATAAAGTGAACCTGGCCCAGGTACTAGCCAACCCAGCTAAAAGAGTGCTTTCCAGGAAATGGACTATCCTGGCCTAGGGATTTCTTTGATGCAGTACTGAATGTAGGTCAGCTCTTGCCCACTCCAGAATCAATAAGGGCATAAGAATTACTTGGAAGCAGCATTTCATTCCTTGCCCTTCCATTTGTGATACATGACAGTCTATCATAAATCGCTGGCATGCACTTTGAAGTAGTGCCACAGCACAGAATTCCTGTTTTCAGATTCCCTTAGCTACTACAGCATAAAAATGAGAATGCAACTCATGGGGATAGACAGGCAGGAAATCTGTTTGCATGTGTAAATCTCCATAGTGATCTTAAACCAAAATACCTGAAAGTCTTAAAGCTTTGACTGCTCAGGCAAAGCTGAGTTTTGCTTTCAAATCAAGGATTGTTAATTAGAAGCAACCTGTGAATCCCAGACTAACAGATGGAGACTGTTCCTGTTCTTGTACAGAGAAATTCTAGGAAATCCTAATCTAGAAATAGGTTCCAGGTTCAATGTCATGTGTAGAATAAATGTGCATGGAGTATCACGCCACATGATAGGCTAGGCTTGTTCCTTCCACTACTAGGATTTCGTTCAAATGAAGGCATAATGTTCATGCAGTTGCAGAGATGGTTGTGTGAACTCATGAGGTGTCACTAGGAAGTAGAGCTGCAAGTACCTATGCAGGAGATGTTACAAGAATACCCCCTTAGTGACAGAGGTGGCCCAGAGACTCAGTAGGTGCCAGTTTTCCTGGGTTTGTCCTGAGTTGTGTTGCTGCATCTGGTTGTGAATGCTGGGTTTTCATGAGGGGTCAGGTCAATGTTGGGTCTTCCCGTGGTCATTACAAAGTCTCTGGTATTTTTCCTAGAACAGTGTTATCAATCCTCAGTGGTTTTGATTGATACCTGCTACAATAATTGCTGGAGCCAAGTAAGTCAGTGTCAGTGATTCAGTTCATAGGTGGATATCTCTGTCTCCCCATAGCTTTCCTGCAGGTACACTGTGGTTACTTTATACTGGTTCTCTGTTAATCTGATGAACTTCTCTGAAACTGTTTGTTTGATGTGTCATTTGGAGAGGTTGGAGGGATGATTATGTGGCTTTGACTGCAATTGGTATTGTGTGCACTCCTGACATTAAGTTCCCAAAGTCTAAATTGTAAGCAAAGTCTTACTTTCGAAGAGTATTGTTATTTTAATCCTCTTTTCATGACTGTTTGCTCCAGAATGAGTTAATGTTCACAAAAGGGACTCAGGTATGGTATGCACAGCTTCTTACATGTCTTTTTAAACGGCAAAGTGCAAATGACAGCAACCTGTAAAATCAGCACCAGGAGCTGGGCCTTGCAACTGCAGCTAAGGGGTGCAGAGGCACTGCAGACTCAAGGCCATTTTGCAGGGGGGAGCTGTTAAAGGCATCAGAACATCTCAGGTGAAAGATGTCAAAGTAATTCTGAAAAACTGGAATGTTTCCACTCCCTAATCCCCATTGTCACAAAACAAGGAACATCCTGTTGACAGAAGACTGAGAAAACTGATCTGTGCAGTCAGCCTTGTTTTCAGCAAGAGATCGAGCAGGATGACCTTCAGACAGTTCCTTACAATCTAAATTTTACTGATACTGTCATTTGAAAATAACTCCAGGGTAGTTGTGAGTAAAGAAAATTACATAATGCAATAAACTACAGACCATAAAATACTTGGCTTTTCTGATAGTTGGCTTTCTGTAATCTGCTGCATTTCACCCAATGTGCAACTAATGTAGACAGGCAGAAAAACTTTCTCTGATTTAACAGCAAGGGTAAAAATCATGTTCTCATTCAAGTTCATAGGACAGGAGAAAACACGCTGACCTCATTATAGCCAGCATTTTCTTTAGAGGGCAGGATCCTGTGTTAGCTGGTAATCACTCCTTGTTACATCTGAAATAAATGGAAGAACATTGAGACCTCAGTCTTGTCTATCTAAAGCTCCCATTTCTCATTTCATGGTATGAAAAGACTATGTTTAATCTTTAGTTTCTCTTAATTTCAAATTTTAAGGTTGGCATAGCTCTATCTCCTTAGGTTTTTCTGTCCTCCCAAGGCAGCTTCTTTGGTGAGTTCAGTATTTTACAGGTAGTTTTATGGAACAGGCAATATTTTATGACTTGGTGGGTTTTTTTCATTGGGACATTTAATGGGGCTACATGAGCTCTATCTTGTTAACCTGAGTTAGTCTCTAACTCCCTAGAATTTGTGGCTTTTCTGTCTTTATTTCTGAGACTGTTTCTATTCTTGTTTACAGTTACAGATACTAATTTTGGAGGAGATGTTCAAATCCAGCACAATAGGATGAGCTGGAATGAAGAAACACTTGCATAGCTTGTAGAGAGGATGTTTCTGACAAATATGACACCAGTAGAATACCCTGAAAGATATTGATTATTTCAATATAATAACCCTAAATTAGATATTTGATTATTTGTGAGTCCAAATTAGATGTCCTCAATTTGCTGCCAAGAGGTGGATTTTTTTTTTTTTTTTTTTTTTTCTTTAAGCTATGGGACTTGCCTGCCTCTAGAGTTTTGTTAGGTGATGATGTTTGAAAAAATAAAAATGAGTCTTCAGATAAGAGGTTTGAATAGGATTGTTAATGTCATTGTAGGTCTGTCTGAAAAACAATTATGAAATTTAAAAAAAATTAAAAGCAGTGTACTCCTCAGATGCTCAACTGAAATATACCCATTCCCATCAGTGATTATGGCTTATGAATGTCTAAAGGAAGGATGTGTTCATTTCACTGTTATGTAAATGAATGAACAAACAAGATTTTAGTTACCAAAATATATTTTGCTAGCAGCTAAAAAGGAATTAAAACATTAAACCCCCTGGAAATCTAAGTGACCTCCTAGAGAAATAGGCTGCTTGCCTCTAGACAACCCGTTAGTCAATATATGTATGAATTAGGTAAATGAGACACAAAAGCAGATACTCAATCAGATGTAAATTGAGTAATCATTACAGTATGTAGATCTCAGGGAGAGTCACGTGAGTGGAGAAAAAAGCACTGAAGTGGCTTTTATTCTTCTGTTCTCAAGGAACAACTGAGTAGAAGAATGTTTAGCATCTCAATCATCTCAAAAGACTTTAAGGATTAGATCTTCTTAAGTTTAGGTATACATTAAAGTGATGGTATGCACACTTGATTCTCTACTTTCATTCTGCTTCTCTTATTGCAAATGGAATAGAAATTATCCTAAAAGGCCTATGGCCCGGTTTCTGTTACATGTTTTGTCTCTGCTTTGTACTCATTCTTCTCCCCTAGGAACATCTTTCATTCACTTTGCCAGCGCCTTGCTCATTCATGTGCTTGCTCACGCTTCCACAAAGTCTGTTACTTTTACACCACCACATAAGAAATTTTGCTGTATTCATCTGACGTACAAAGTCCCTTGGTGAAATACGTTATTTTGGTTAGAAAATAGTTTTTGAGTCCTGTATTTAACTACTTAGATATGCACCTTGAGGTTCAAAACATGTCATTCTTTGTGCTCTGCTCAGTACTAAGTATGTGGTCAGTTCAAGGTAAAAAAAAAAAAAAAAAAGTTACATTGCCTTTACATTCTCTGGAAAGTCAGAAAGAAACAGGATTTTCTCAGAGCTCACAGGGAGTGCAAGGGAAGAGTTCAAACACCTCCGAAGATGTGATGCTTTTTGTTGTGGGCTTGTTTTGGTTGGTTGTCCCTACACTCAGCTGTTGAGATGTGAAATGCAGCCTTGCAGGTCTCCGAGTAAGAGAGCCCATGGTCTCTCCTGGGCCAAGCTTGCCCCGTGCAGGTGTTTCACTCTGGTCAGATGTAGTGTCTGTCAGTGCCACTGAGTTGCTTCTCGTGTCTCCTGTTGGGCAGCAGGCACCCTGTCTCCAGCCTGGAGGACATGAGTGTCCAAGTCTCATGCTGATCCAGTGACCCTGGTTCGCCTGTGCCTCAGTGTACAAAGCTCATTTTGAGCTGGGGCTGCTGCTGGGCCCTCAGAAGTGCAGGCTGGGCTGCAGCTGATGTCTTGCTGTTCGTTCCCCATTGAAGTCCCCATCTTTGGACTCCACAGCTTTTAATGACCCTGGCATTCTTTGGGCTGCAGCATTAAGTCCTGTATTCTAATTTTCACAGGGTCTTAGAAGCTTCAGCATTTTCTTGTTACCCACTCACAACCCACCCACCCAGCTTCCACCTGCTAGGCCAAGATTTGAGAAGTATCTCTTACGGCTTTTCCTAGCCCTCACATTCCATTCCCAAAAGCATTTCTGGGTCTTCTCCAAAAGTCACTTCTGCTCAGCTCTTCTGTAGTTTTCTTGAGGTAGTTCACATCTCTTCCTGCAGCTGCTTCACTCTGTGTATTCTGCAGTCTTTTAATCCAGCGTTCGCCTGTCAGTGTCTCTGTCACTGATGTCAGGCTAAAGCGTTTTACATTGTGTTTGTCACAGGCGGTGAATACATATGTGGTCATTGACAGTAGCTCACAGAAACACAATAACTTGTTAAGCCACAGTAACTCAATCGTGTGTCTGAGCTGCAGCTGGAAGGAGCTGTTTGGGCTGTTAACCCTTTCATGGATGCTGCACTCTACGTGTGTGCATCTTTTCATGTGTTACTAGATGAGAACTGACCGTGCATGATTTGTGCAGATATGTCAGATGGGAAGATTATTTGAAGGATAAATGAGAATAGTCCTTGATTTGTAGCTCTGGGGGTGTGCCACTGGACAGTACATGAGGTGTACAGAAGTGTTTTCAAAATACTGTGTCCCACTTCCAGAAGCACAATATGTATATGGATTCTGTCTTCATTTGACTTCTACAAATGCAACATGTTTTCAGAAAATTTCCTGGAGTTATATTAAGGTTATATATATTTTTATCAAACTATATGTTTTCTGAAATTATTTCACAGAATCACAGAATAAACTAGGTTGGCAAAAACCTTTGAGATCATCAAGTCCAACGTATTTGTTGTAGAGAAAGTCTAGAGCAGGATACATGTTTATATGCTATTATGAAAAAGGTGGGTCACAAGAAAAAAAACAAAGGACATTTCCTGATGTCCTGGCTGCTTGTGTGGCAAGGCTCTGTTTTTACAGAAACACAGCTAAGGGGAGTTGATGCAGTTGTGCAGTGGTTTAACTGGAGAGCAGTGTTCAGGAGGTGGAAGAGAGCAAGCAGATTAATATGAGACCCTTAAAAGGAAATACGTGTAATTTCCCTTTATTCTGTGCGAGGTTTTTTTTTTCCCCTTTCCCTCATTAAGAAGTTTGTAGGAAGTGTAGTGCCTCACTAAATTTTGAGCTGGTGATCTGTACCTCACCTCAGCTCTGGTTTCACTGCCAGCATTGTAATGCTGAGGGACATTTTATCTTTCTTCACAAATTTGCACCAGTTGTTTAACCAGACCCATCCAGTGCTGCAAGTGGGGGCTGCCTTGTAGTAATTGTTCAGTGAGCTGTTTGAAGTTACAGTTGTATTAATTTAAAAGTCTTCTGGTTTTTTAGGTTGGTTGGTTGGTTTGGGGGAGGTTTTGGGATGGGGAATAAAGATTTTGCTGTTTCAAACAGGGAGAATTTCAAAGGTAAGTGCAGAAATGGTGAATGAGTGGGAGACAGAGAAGTAGCCTGCTTAGTAGAGTTGGCAGAGCATTAAAGAAGGAGCAGCATTATGGAAGGAACAGCAGTTTGTGATTGTTTGGGTTTTTTTCTTTATTTTTTTCTTTTTTTCTTTTTTTTTTCTTCAGTAAAAAAATCCTGGGTACCTACTGGTGTGTGCTATGGATAAGATTGTTTTAAAACTATGTGAAAACATGATGCCGAGATGCAGTGTAGAAATTTAAAACTTCACAAAATTGTGAGAAATTTCAAAGGTGAAAAATGTGTGAGAAGACATAAAAAGACAGGTAAACAGAAAGAAAAAACAGCCATCTGATAGTCTGTTTCCCTATATTTGAACATTTGGATTGAAATGAAAAAGAGATCACTAAGCAAATTTTATAGATTCATGTAGAAGAGTAAAAAGAAAACAAGAAATATTAATGCAGTTGTAATAGATGCATTGAAAGGATGAAACATTGATCATAAAGAATTTCACATAGCTGGGTATTGACTGGTCCATATAATATAGAATGGAAATAATTGTTTTTGAGAGGATTTGACTTATAATACTGGCAGCAATTGAAGATTGCGCTCAGAAGGAGAAGCTGAAGAAGCTAGGCTTATTCACAGGAACAAAAGAAAATTGTGGTGACCTAATTCCAGCTTTTGTTGTACAGAATATACCAGTATTGATAGCAGGACAAATTACTCGTTCTGTCAGACATGAAAGCAAGATTAGCGTGGTGCTGCTGGCTGCACTACTCTTGCTTTCAAAGCGGTCTCAAATACCTGGGGGACCAGTGATCTACTGGTCCAGAGAACATGAAGGCTCATCATTTTCTGAGAAATTGCTGTGACTCATCCCGGGTCTGTGCCATGCCTTCTGCACTGACATGTGATATGACTATTCCTTGAAATGTAGTATCCTCCCATTTTTCTGCCTGTGTACTGTGTGTACATGTGCCCGCTTGTGCCATAGGATTCGTGTCTCACTTGATGTATTCCTGCACTGAATTCTGCGTTTGGGGGTTTCTGGTCACTAATTGAGGGTGAAGCACTCCACAGTTTCCCGGGTTAAACAAACCAAGTGACCTCAGCTGCCCTCCTAAGTCTCGCCCTCGAGGCCTTTCATCATCTTGGTTTCCCTCCTCTCAACACACTCCAACACTTTGATGTCCTTTTCATGCTGAGGCGCCCAAAGCTCAATCAAAGCATGTGGTCCTCAAAGTGGGGCACACAGGATTTGAGTACCACAGAGGAGAAAGTTCATCTGCTTCAATGTGGGAAGGCAGAGTGCATAGCGGGCACCCATCCCCTTGACAACTGTATCACACATCCTGCTGTAAGGTGTGATTACATTTTAAGTGTTGAAAACCAGCATCACCTCTAGATATGTCCTAGCACAGTTAATGGAGATGTGGAACTGGATGGCATGAGTGCTACATATCTAGTATATATGTAGAAATGCATGTTGTTCTCATTAGAATTATTTGTGAACCTTTTTATCTACAAATTATTAGCATTTGTTTTGATGATACAAATCTAGTAAGCAAAGCAAAAAACTAAGTAGTATGAATCCCATTCTGCACTTAGTAGTTCCTGTCAATCACAGGGAAGCTGCCAGTGTGCTCATCTGTTTTTCTAGGGAACCTTTTTCTCCATGCCTTTTAAAGACTTTCTCCAGAACACCTTAATTTTTCAATATACAGAGTCCTGAGACCATTGAGCCTTACTGGGATAACTAAGTCTGCCAGACCCTTTTCACTTTCACTCCTGTGGTACTGTTTTTCTGCATTGCTGTTGTGCTTCCAGTTACAGTCAAAAGCAAATGTTGACTTCTGTCAGACATTGCATCTCTGTATCTTTCTTCTGTTCCTTGTTTCTTATTCCATGCTCCTCTATTTTCTGTAAATGATATTTATTACATACCATGGTCAGCATTCTGCCAGATCCATCTCACTGCACTTAATTACACTCTGTTGAAGAGTAGCTGAGCAGTTAACGGAAGAGCTCACAGTCTTGCTATACATTTTTTTTCTCCAGCAGGAATGTTGAATCATTGAATATCATCTTAGCTTGACATTTACCTGAATATGTTTTACTATTCCAGAGAGGTTACACAATGGCCCTGATTAGCAGCAGCATTTTGTAATACCACTTAAGGCTTTATCACAGTGGAATACTGCCAGTAACAGTCATTAATTCACTTATATGTACCAATTCAATTCTGTCAAATTTCTATTAATTTCTTTGCTGTTTTACTTTATCCCTATCCCCTATATAATAAGCCGTGTTTTTCACAGTTATGTAGCCAAAATATTTTTTTAAAAAAATTAAATCTTCAGCAAATTAATTGTGGTCCTTTGATTTGAGACAAATGTGCCATCTCTCCATTTACATTCACAATTAATCCACTTTTCACAAGTTAATGTATTTAGGAGAGTCTAGGTGGGTCGAGTAACCAAGGATCGGTAACAATTTTACTGGCTAATTTAGATTAAAAGGTTTGGGATTGGGTTAGGTATATGCAACTGCAATGTGGAAGGTAGGTATAGAATTAAACCTGTATGTGTTCATTCATCCACACTTGTGAAAAGCCACACTATAGTCAGCATTTCTTTTTTTTCATCAGAATGGCAACCAAGATTGATTACACAGGTGATTGCCAGAGATAAAGAAAAAAACTGCTGCATGCACCACTCTGTTTTATCTGGCACCACTTTCACAGTGTACTGAAAGCTCTAAATGGTTTGGTTCAGGGTTGGTGTTTCAAATTTGTGTGATGGTTACCATTGAAGCAGATCCCACTGTATATTTGTTGGTTTTTTTTTTATTGTTAGGATTGGTGCAAAGCATCTGGAGTTACGGCAAAAGCAGCTGAGGGGCCTGAGTGATTATTCTACTGGTCCTGGAGGACCTGACATTGATGATGATGAGGTGGATCCAAACTATGCCAGAGTGAACCACTTCCGAGAGGCTTATCCACCAGCAAGCATCTACAGACCCTCATCACCAGCAGTAGGAGAAACCTTTGTTTATCTGCGGGATTCTTCCTCAGCACCAATGGAGAGGGAGCACTTGGAAGGGCTGTATGCAAAAATAAACAAGCAGCACTACCCACAGACTTCTGGAGACAGGTAATATTGCCACCTGGCATTACAGAAAATGATAACTTGGTGGGCAGGGAGCCTGGGCCTAGGCAGGGAGTCAGATATGGGACTGTTCTGAATTTACTGACTAGAAAGCCATGAATTTCCTCTTACCCAAAAGCAAGATTTGCTGCAGCAGTAACCCCAGAGCATCTGAGCAGGACAGCATTCAAACAGAAATCATTAAAGAAAAGTCCATATTTCACAAACAGAATGAATGAACTGACTGCAGTCCAATTCCTGCACTGCTGAAAGAGTGTTTTTTCCTCTTTCAATCGGGAAAAGTTCTTACCCTGCAGCAAAAATAATATCAGTTTTCAGATCCCTTTCGATCCTGTAGATCATCAAGTGCCTATTAGTAACGGGTTTTGTGTGATAGCGTGATATACTGTATGGTTTATGGTTTAAATTTTCCCAGCTGTGTGATATTACACACTTTCAATTAGTTTGGGGAGAAGACTGAGAATCATGGCATTTTTATGCAGACTATGAAGTGTGGCTTCACAAGACTGATTGCCTTTCACAGCCTTTCCAATAACTAAGTGGGGAGGAAAGAACAATTTTTAATCCTTACTGTCAAGCTTCCAGCATTAAAGAAAGATGGTCAAGTTTTTTCCTAGGTTAAGGGGGAAACGAAAAATCCTTTGAGTTGATGATGTACCCACCATTCCGATGATTTTAAAACTTGTTGCTTCTGGAATTTGGGGCTAAAACAACATGAGACTTCATTTGTGGCATTACTATATCAATGTTGCCTTTTTCAAACCAAAGTACAAGTATGTGGGCAAGGAAGAGTTGACAGAGGACAGACGTGGGGAACTTGAGGAGCTGCCCATGCTTTGAGTTCATATTACGATCTGTAGTGTCTCCTCATAGCCTCAGTCTGTGCCATGTAATACCATACTCGTTAATTTTGGAGAAATATGTCAGCACAGATATAGGAGTGTTTCCAGTTTGTGGCATCATAGTCCTTAAAATCATCTACTGAGTCATTGTTATAAATACTATAAATAGAATAAAACTCTTCTGGCATAAATCTAAGTTCGTAGCAGGGAATGGGCCAAGTATCTCTCTCTCACCTAAATACAGTATGGTAGAGTTCTTTTCAAACATAATGACAGAGGTTTTTTTTTTTTCTTACATATTATTAACTCATCCCCTTCTGCATAAAATAAGAGGTAGTGATTCCAACTTTTTTTGCCAGCTAGTGGGTTTCAAGGCAATTGTCACTGAAGTCACATGAAAGTTGCATGTAGTAAAGGGATCAGAAACAGATTTGTGCCAACTCAGTAAACCAAGATCTGAGAATTCCTGGTGGAAGGTGTTTAAGTTCAGGTATCCTCCAAAAATGAGCATATACGTGTGTAACTCAGCTGGACTAAGACACTGTTATAAAAGTTGCTTCGTAATTTCAGTTTTAACAGGACTTTATAGCTTTATGTTTTAAATATATCATCAGTTTTGAAGTGAGGCCTGTAGATTGTCTTTCCATGCAGAAAAAATAAATGCTCAAGTCTTTCATTCTGCCTTCCTCTAGTGGATTGATTGTACTGTGGTTTTGACTACACTGAATGAACTCTTGACCTGCTAAGATTGAAATCCCAACCAAATTTGGATTTGGTATTGGGATATCCTGAATTTCAGTGTGGATTTAGCTATTTAGCTGTAGCTGCATGATAACAGGAAAACTCAGCTGGAAAAACTAAAACAAAAACATTGAGCAGATAGGACAAGTTACCTCATAGCTGAGCCCATGATCAGAAGTCACACTGTGAGGCTGTTCTGTCTGTACTGAGAGACCAACAGTCCGCAACTTTGCTTTGTTGAATTTCTCAGGCTTGTAGAGGCTGTTTAACCAGATTAGGAAAAAAATAGGAAATGTGAGATTCTTATTAGGCTGCCTTTGTTCTTTTTTCAAGTCTTTCTTTTCTTTGTCTGAGAGACAAAATGGTGTTGTTATTCACCAGCAGAAATGTGCCAAACATGAATAATTCTATGCGAATTTATGCAGTGGGTCGTGAGGTCTCAGCCAACAGTTGTTGAATAAAGTGGCAACTTCAGGCAAGGAAATCTTTCTGTGCTAGAGGGAGAGGATTGAAAGGAGAAAGCGATGTGGAAAGAAAAATCCCTGGATAATGCACTAATTAAGAAAACAATCTGCTTCCAAGGGTCAAGTATGTAAACTACCTTATCTGCCTCAAAATGATGGGAAAGGGTTATATAATGGATGCTTGTACACCAAGCCACAGTTAATTTGCGTTTGTGGGGCTGAACATTTATCAACACATTGGTCATGTAAACACTTATATTTTGCTCTTGCTAGCACATGCATGCTTTCTCTCAAAGTTTTGCTATTAATTTTACTTTAGATGGATGTTTTTTTCTCCCACACATGACTCTTGAGTTGTAACATAGTGCATGGAAACTTGATCAATGACTAAAGTAAATGGGGTTAGGAATAGAAGGGGGATTTGAACACAGAGAGAAGAGATTACTGCATTTCAGTCTGATAACTCCAGTTATGTATTATTATGACTGAGAATTAAAACTCATCATTTGAAACAAGTTAATTTTTATTTTATGTTGTTTTTGCAGAATAATGTATTAGCCTAATTAATAATGTCTTTTAAAAACAGGAGGCCATTTGTAAGGTATGAAGCTTAGTGGTCAGAAAAGAGCTGTTCACATTTTGCATACACTTACTTTCCCTTCTCTCATCACCAGAATCCATCGCCTATTCCTGGTTCGTTCTTCGCCATAGATTCACAGTTTAAGCTGAGAATGTCCCTCAGCGTGCAGGAAAGCAACAGGCTGCACATGTATGGGCTCTGTTGCTTTAATCATTATGAAGTATGTTTGCTGCCTCCAAAACTGCTCCTCAGGGCACACACAGACCTGCTTCACATTGCTGTTCATGCACTGACATCCCATTTACCTCCACTTGCATCTGGCATCTCAGGGGCTTTTTGCTTTGGGTTTTTGGGGGCTTTGCTTTGTGTCTTATTTACAACTGTTGTGTAACGTTCTTCTGCACTGCTTCACAATTGTTGATTTTCATTCCAACGATGACTATATTCAGTGAAATAGAAGTAATTTTTTGTGTATATTTTGCTGAAAGCTTTGGAATTCTTAACTAAGAGAGGTGCTATATAAATGTAAATTGTCCTTATTAATGAATATAGCGAAAGCATTAGCATGATCAGTGTATTCTGTGAATGTTAAGTTAGAGTGGAAAAAAAAAATAGCTGGCAAAATCACACAGTTCTTTGTAAATCAAGCATTTTTCTGTTTATTTCTAATTAGCCACAATTTTCTGTAATGCAAATGGCATCCCTAAGGATGGTGCAGCCTGCACAGCCACCTTGTGCAGCTGGGGAACTCACAGGGTCTTTGCCTGAGACGCTGTGCATTTCCGAGCCTGCGGCAGAGGCTGAGTGATCTGTGGCCCATATGTTCCTGAAATGGGTGGTAAGTCACATCTCTGGGTTTAGTCATCAAGGCTGTGCCATGACAGTGCTAAGTTGCACCGTGGCAGAGCCTAGGTGTCAGACCAAAGCCAAAAGAGCAGATGCACAACACTATTATCACTTAAATGTCAGGCATGTCACACGGTGAAACCCTTTCTCACATTTTGAATAAACAATTTCGTCTTTTTTCTTCCTGTGAAGATGGTGCTGTCAAGTATATCCAAACACCCCAAGTACATCTCTGGAAAGGTTCTAGAGACTTTGCTCAACTTATTTTCTCAGCCCAGAACTATGAAGCACTTAAAGTCTGATGCCAAACTCACTGCCAAGTATAATTCTTCACTTATTTATGTGGCTTATCTTGGGGAATTTCAAAGTGCTGGTCTGACAAAAACGAATACAGTTTTCCTTTGTTTAGCAAGAATAGATTCAGAGCTGTATCTTGTTGCAGTTTTAAAAAAACACCAATAAAAATACCAGCACTGTTTTATTACATAGGAGTAAAATCCAAAACCCCAAAGTCTGATCCAGCTTTTTGGGTGGGTTTTTTTTGTTTTGTTTTTTGGGGTTTTTTTTTGGAGATGCTGTTTGGGGGCCCACTGTGCAAGATCTTAATTTCTATAATGTTAACCAATTAATTGAAAAATAGATCTTCCTTGTTCCAGGGTGAAAGTTTCCTTATAGCAGCTTGCAGTCTTTCAGAATGCTCAGTCTAGCAACGTGCGAAGTTGAAAATGGGAAAATGAAACCCATACCTCTGTGTCCTTCATATGTCACTCTCAGAGCTGGCCTGAGTCAAGAGAGAGAGAGGAGAGAGATGCTGAGCAGTCTGCCTCTCCCTCTAAAGGATCAAAGGAAGAAATTGCTGTGTGTGTCTAAATGCTAAATGTAAGCAATGTGTAAGCCTGAGAGGAGGGTATAAAAGGGTCCAGAGTTTTGAAATTTAGCAAAAAGAGCATTTTTTACTAAAAGGCTAAACGCTTGTCTTTTGGGCAGGTATGGGGCACTCCCATCCTGCTCAGTCCAAGGCCACAGAAGTCCTGAGCTGCACAGAAAAGGATTTGTTGAAAAAGGGTGAGCTGGGGTTGCCCAGGTGTTGCACTTGGCCCTGTGTGTCTCATATGCCAGAAGCTGAAATTTTCTTGTTCTCAGTTTAGAGCACCGTGGGCATTGTTCATCATGCATTCATTTGCAACACCTTTCATCACTGACTAGCATGAAAGCAATCCATTGCCCTAGGAATGAATGGATGGTCCTTCACTCAGGGAAGATTAGTCTTTGAGATGGATATCATGGAGGCAAGGTGGAAATCAAATGAGGCTATGTAATATCTACGTGCCCTTTGCCACTGTACCTTGCATTGCTGTGGAAAGAGAAATATGGTCATGCATTGGAATGTTTTGATTTACAAGGTGTGACAAATACAAGCAAGGTAGTCTCTCTTACCATAAAACCTCTTCTGCTTGGTGTCCTAAAATCATCTGCGCTTTTTCTTTGTCCTGTACTACTGTACATCCCAAGACTCTCCTCTGATTCCTCTGGAATTTATTCTTTCTACACATACCACAGGGCCTTCTGAACCTTTGGCTGCCATCTGGTCACTGCTTCCCATAATGTTAAAACTGAAATCTTAGTGTTCAGCAACTTACTGTCTGTCCTGATTTAACAACAGTTAAATTCAGACTGGCCTTGGCAGTACAGCAGAGGTTCTGTGGTTTCTGGGGGCTCTCAGTAGAGCTGTCCTGCTCATGGAAGCTGGGTAGTCCAGAAAGCACTTTGGCCACCAGTTCCTGTGTAGCTGTACCACTGGAGTTAGTGCATTGTGTATTTTGCTCCTAATGCTCCTGACAGTTTTCTTACTCAGAAAGGGTGTGTGGGTGCTGCATACTCACTGTGCCAATCAGGGGAAATGTTGAGCAGCTGAGGAGACATATTTAAACAAGCCTTGGGTTTATTTCCCACCTATATGGGGGAAAAAAAATCTCTGGGTAGCATTCAAGCAAAATTACTTAATGTTTAGAGTTTGCTCTGCTTTTTCCCAGGAACCCCTCATCCAAATCTTCCAACTTTGGCACCTAAGCCCTATCATTTACTTCTCACAAAAACCCAGATTTCATGGAACTCAGGTGACCCTGAGCACTTTGGAGCGTGTCTAAGGAGGAGGAAGTTGTCAAACTGCTGCTGCTGCCATGTAATGTGTGCATACTTGTTTGAGGCCATGCATTCTTCAGCAGAAATAAATTCTGTCAGGAATAGTCACAAATCTGCCTGCGTGCATCCTGCCTGCTAGGCTTTGCATTTGGATCACCTCACTTATTGACAGATGTGTAAAATTTTATATACTGCACTCCCACAACTCCCTTGTGACTGTCCTGCTGCAGATGCTGGGGAGCCTGAGTTTTGGCAGCTGTGTTAAGCATTCAGGTTTAGCTGGGTTTTTTCCGTCCAGCCCTGTCTTTTCTTATGTGATACATTATTCTATGGAATTATTTTCCGTTAATTCTGCATATTTACTGGTAATGTCCCATTCTTTCAGCCGTTTGGATGCAAACTCAAAAGATAGGTCCCTGAAGAGAAAGCCAGGTCTGTTACTGGGAAGATGAGACCATAGCAAGAGTATACAGTGAAATGCAGATGGTGTTGTCAGCATCTTAAATGTACAAATAAAGACAAAGTGAGATCGTCCATGCAGCTGGAATGAAATCATATGCTCTTGCATGTGTTCCTGCCATAGTGTGAGCAAGAGACACTAAATTCTGTTCTATGCAGGATGTAATTTGACCAGAACCTCATACTTGCCTCTTTAACCAGCAGCAGAATGATGTGTGCATTAACTTTTCTCTGTGCAATTTTTTTAACAAAACACCATTTGATTTTAAATGCTAATATGTGTGTGTGGTTAATTAAGAAGCCAGAATTGACTGTAAGGTTGGTAAGCTCTAAGAGAGAGGAAGATCGTTACACTTCTGCTCATAGATAGCTATTTGTGAACCAGCTGATAATGTGCAAAATTAGGATTTTGTAAGTGGCCTTTTAAATGAATGGTTAATGGCTGACGATTAATTAAACTGAGTTGTTTAATAGAGAAGCTGTTAAAATCTTGTTTGTAGGCCAGTCACTTCTATACTGAAAGTGCAAACCCTAATAGCATTTGGTATTTCCATTTAGCAGACAAGCAATGTAACTAGATATTTTCTTTGAACAGAGAGCTCTACCTGAGTGGATACACAACATGGATGGATGTCACATTGTGTACAGTGTCTTCTTCTTCCACGTTATCAGTTGTCTGGTAGCAGTACAGAGAGGGAAATGCATTTCCTCTGAGAATTTGGTAATCTTAAATAAAATTGTTAAGTCTTACTTTAATTAAAGTGTAGAGGACATGATTAAGCCTGATGTGGTTCTGTTTTCCCATTACTTTCCAGTAGTCTGTTGCATTTCATACACTTTAGGGTTTTCAAAATACCCAGCTTTTCGTTGCTCCAGGTTGTCTTCTGTCAGAATGAGTCTCTTTGGCCCCATCGTTAGCCTTGCAGAGTTTCTGTAGCTAAGCAGAAAAAAAGGAAGAATGTTTCAGTCAGGTTTATTCTGTACTGCAGTTCTGGTTAAATGATGAATATGAGCCTAGTCCCATTTCCCTGATTGAAGAGAAACAAGCAGAAGGTCATTATGCTGCTCACAGTTGTGAGGCTTGTCCTTCCAGCAAGTCCTTTGCCAAGAAACTGTTTGTTTTTCTTTTGTTTTTCCTTTCTCTCAGCCCAGTTCCCAATCTTTTTATTAACCATCTCCCGTTTTCTCCCCCAGCTTCTTGACATACTCATTTTGCCATATGATCTCCTAGCTTCTGGATGTGCAAGTAGTTCAGAGAAAACCCTGGTGACTTGGCCTTGTGTAAGCTTTGCTGTGTAGCCCACTGTAAGATGAATCTAGGTTGCTGACCTCAGGGACCTCACACTCTATCCAAAACCATGACTTTCAGAAAAATCCTCTCCTACAGTTTTTTCCTAGCTGCTGCTAGGTAATGGGAGAAAGGGATTATTTCTTACATTGTAGAGGTAACATTCTCCAATAAATACTCAGTTGGCTTTCCTAGATTCCCAGGAAAGCTGCTTATACCAGGTGAGAAAGCTGCAGCACAGGGAGCCGTGGGGTGCTTCTCAGACCCAGCAGCACTGCCGGATTCTGCTGCCACCAGGAACAATGCAGGAACTCTGGCAGGGTTTTCCAGCATGGCTGCTCATGTCCAGGCAAAGCGCTCAGCACTGTGGAGTACTCACACATTAACTGTGTAGTGGAAGCCTCACAGCAGAAATTGTTGTCATCTCTGTGTATCCATAAGATGTAGGGAATTCTTACTGTACACTGATTTTTCTAGAGTCACAATTCACCTGGAGTTTACACTGGCAGATCTTTACGATTTTACTCTTAATTGCAACAAAATAAGGTATAAAAGGTCTAAGGGGGCCACAGATCTGACTTCAGAATGAATCAGTGGAAATCTTCTCATGGAAGTTTCAAGCACCTAATAGCAGGATAAAATGACTGCTCCAAAAAATTATCTGTGACCTTGTTCCCTGTTTGTGTCAAGATGCCAAGGGCAATAGTTACCCAAGCGCTTAGCTGGCAGCGTTGTTGCCAGAAAGTATAGGCAAAAGCATGAACCAGATCTTTTGATTAGCAGAAAACTGTAAAAACTGATGTTGTTTGAAAAGCTGAAAATCACTCAATATTGTGCTAGCAGAAATATTGGGAAGAATGATGAGATGTGATGGAAATGGCTTAATAGGCACCAGGATGCTGAATAAAAAGACAATAATTGGGATTATTGTCTGACAGCTGTGCAGAGTGTACAGTCGATGACAAACTCTAAAACGTGCTGTTTTTCAATCCATGATCACAAATCCACTGGCACAGACAGTAATCCAAGGGGTCATAGTAAGCCAAGAAATAGTTTATTGTTTCATCAGCTCGAGTCTTCTGATGTAGTTAAGTTGGTGTATACTCTGAACCTCTGTGACTGCCCTTGCATTCCCACGAGGGGACCTGGCACCATCTGGAGTCCACGTGTACTGTGCCTAAGGAGCTGTTTCTCTGGCAGGTCATGCAGCAGCAGGGCATTTGTTGACATTGATCAAGGTATCAGTATTGATCTTGGGATGGTCTAAGAGAATTGTGACTGCTTTGTGGAGAGTCATGTTAGACTCTCATAGAAAATGAAAGAAACAACTTGTCTTCATCTACATCGTGGTCTTCACCTGAGAGGTCTTTCATTAGGACAGAGGGACATGAGAAGATCATGTTGTTTCAGATAGCCACACTGGTTATCTCTCTTTATCACTAACTTATCCTTGATGTCTGGAGGCCATTTTTAGAAAGCAGTGAAGGGTGATTGCATGAAAGATTTTAGACACTTCAGCTGCCTGCAAAACAGGTAGCTGCCTTCGTTTTTCCTTTCCACTAAACTGAAGTGGAGAAAAACAAGAAAACTAGCCCACGATAAAAGAGATGCAAGAGGAGTGTGAGATACCTCTAAAAAGGGCTAAAATTGCAACGAATACAATGTGCTTGTAGTTCTCTTAATTTATTTTTCTGCTCCTTGTTTCTCTCTAGTTTCCTACCTGTGTACCAGCAGGTCAGTGTGACAGTTTTGTAGTGTCACAGTACTCTGTTGAACATGCACTCTGGAAGGTTGTTAGCCCCATCCCTCCAGTGACTTGGTAGCAGGAAGGAGGAATGAAAAAGTGACAAGGAATGTTTTAAAATTTCAAACAGCATCTTATCATTCAGTCTTTGACCCATATTTATGGTTTAATGCCTTCAATCATTTAATTTTAATCTTAAATAAAATTTTTCAACATAATTGTATCTTAGGGGCATTTCTTCTCAAACCAGTATTAGCTGGAACATATCCTTCAGCCATGGAGTTTATCTGCTATAAACACTTCTGCCCTTAGGCTTAGATGCCTACTTAGTCCTGCATATGGTTATTACCTTGTAAATGGGAATAAACTGTAAATGATCATTATGGTATTTACATAAATGCATATAAAACAATTATTTTGAGACTAGCATGTAAGTTTAAGCATGGAACATGTTTCTAATGCAAGTGTTATACACGGCCTGGCAATTGAAAAGTAAGGAGCAAGGCATCTTCAGACGTATGGAAACAAAATAAAACATGGTTGGTCTTGTGAAGAGGCAGGGAGAGGGCAGCTGTTTTCTCTGCCTGAGTCACCATAGCGCTCAATAACTGTCTGAAAGGACTGCTTTAACTGAGCACTTGTATGCTGGAAGTGTGCTGCAGACCAGGGGACCTGGGCTGCTTCTGCTCTGCTCTCAGTAGTGTCAGAGGAGGCTTCCTCTGGCTGCAGTCCCTGCTTTACATGTCAGCAGATACTTCCATCATGTGGCAAAAGGGTGTGAAGTTGTGGAGGAGGGTTGGGGAACAGCATCAGAACAATAAACATGTTCCTAATTGTTATTGATTGTTAGTACACAAATGACAAGCAGTCTGTAGTCCTTTACCTGAATAAGGTGTTGTTTTCTCCCTTTAACATCTTCTGCTGTTCCTGATTAAAAAAAAAAAAAAAAGGAAACCAAAAAACAAACCAAGAGGCAATTATTTTGTGCCTCTGTTACAATAGCAGTGTTTAAGAAGCAGCTGCTTCAGAAAGGGAGAGTAAAGGGGACCAGGGGGGAAGGGATTGATCTTTTCCTCCTTTTCTCTGTAAATACCACTGTCTGCATCAGTGGTGATGCTTTGACCTCCTTACTACAGAGCTTGAAAAGTCTTGTGCTCTTAGTGACATGTTCTGGCTCCAAAAGTGAATAGGCAGAAGTCTCATTCTCTTTCTTTGAATGCTGTGACAAACATATTATCAATCTGAAAGTGATAAGGGCTTGAGAATTCCTCCCAAAATTTAGACTCGTTAGTCTGACTACTGGTATTTTTTCCATGTCTGTGTGGCTTCTGAAATAAGTGCTCTTTCATACCTTTTTGCCTTTAGTCTGCACCCTGCCCACCATCTCATTACTATTAGCTGTGGCAAATATACCAGATGTCTGAGCAGTTTCATTGTTCTGTTGTTTTTCTTTTCCAGACTCTAGTGCATAGATAGATGTTAATTTCTCTTTTGTGTTAAAACTCGCCTCCAAAGAATAAGATTACCAGTGTTCAGTCTTTGGCTGCTAGATACTGAGGTCTCCTATCTTTTGAATGCTTTGTCTCAGTTTGTGTTTCTACTAGCTCAGTGCATTTAAAGTGAGTGGTCTGTTCTTTAATGCCCATGGAACCTTAAATTAATGTCCCTTGACTTTAGGAAAACGATTTGAACATGTTTTTAAAATGTTTTCTTTATTCACAGGGTTGAGCAATGATACACAAAGACACCTGCTTTTCCATGTGCATGGAAATTGAAAATCGTGCCAAGAAAAATGCTGTTTCTCAGAAAAGATCAAAATATGCATTGTTTAAAGCATGGCATAAACAAAATAGATTATGTAAGATTCGTGGGCCCTTGTTTGGGATGAGATCACTCACTTTTGGGTCCATACCTTTTCTACTAACAGTATCTTATGCTTACATCTAAAAGGCCATGCATGAGCTACCTCTTTCCCCACCAACTTTGAAAAAGATAGTTAGAAAGCTACAGGCACTGTATCACCACCGTTCCCACCATGGCCACTGGTGTGCCTGAGTAACACAGCAGAAGGTCCAAGCCTTTAAGAAGACATGTTTCTTTAAAATGGGTCAGAGAGCAACTGATTGATTTACAAGTAACAAATGTGAACACCTTGGATTTGGATTTTTTTTAAAATACAAATTATGTCAGTTGTATAGTTACATAAGCCATAAATTGTAAATTTATGTTGCACAATCTGAAAAGCAAATGATAGCATGTGGATTTGTGTCTGCTGCTCAGAGAGAAAACTGATATGCAAGTCCTGTTTCCATCAAAGTAAATGGCAAAATCTCTACTGATTGAGATGGGAAATCAGAATTGATTCCCCTGCCTGGTTCTCCCTGGAAGAATGAAGTGATATTTTCTCTTCTGTTTTATACTTATTAGTTTCACAGCCAGGTTACTGTAACTTGAGCATTTCTGCCATAGGTCTGTATGACTGCTTTTGTTAACCACTTTTATTACCTCTTGGCCTGTTCTTTGCATCATGCTATTGACAAAATTATTTTTAAGGTTTTTTTTACCCCGAAGTTTAGAGCACGGAATACAGAAAAGTCTGAAACATTAATTGGACTAGACTGCAGCATTTAAAGTAACCTATTCTATCGTCCATTTACCTCCCACATGAAATGAAAACTCTATTTTGATCTGAACTGTCACAGATAATTTCTGCACATAAAACACATCCAGAGACAGCTTTCAAATGGAGTTGTCACTTCTTATTTAGCAGGCTGGGGACTCTCTATTGTTGTCAAACCCTCTTTGCAAAAGCATCACTAACACACTGATTTGCACAGTTGTATGTAAGAGGAGGAATGGTTGTACAGCTTCCATGAAACAAAAAATTGTATGTAGCTGCTGAAATACTCTGCAGCTGAACTTACCTACTGTTTAAGGGAAAATTCCTTTTTTTTCTTTATGATTACTATTTTTGAGCAGATTTTCATACTGTGTGCTGGTGTGGGGAGGGGTTGTTTTTAGTGTGAATAGTGACAATTACCATTTAAAAACTAGTAGCCAACATTCTGTTATTTTCCCTGACCTCTCCTGGACCAGAAGTTTGGCTTTAATCTCTTCACAAATTTCAAGAATTCTTAAGCAAGCGCACTGGGAATATCTCTGAGTCGTGAGTACAGAACTGCTCCCTCAGAGTGTATTCCAGCCAAGATGCTTAGGCAAGGCTGTAGGGCACTTGTTTCCAGACTGCTATTCTGATGGTGGCCAACGTAGCCATCTGGTGAGGCCGGCTGGAAGACCCAGCTATGGCATCACAGAAGAAGATGGCTTAAAACTTGGGAACTACTATTCTTCAGACTTTATTTTATTAACATTCCATTTGCCTTTGAATGTGATATATTTTCATTAAATAAACTTGCCTCCTGGCCTCACTTGTATTCTCAAAAATTTATGCTCTTGGAATAGGCAGTTAAATCGTAGTAATGTGTGATTTTTATTCTATTTTCCTCACAAGGTTGAAAAATTGACCAGGATTAGGGAGTGAAGAATTTGGTTAGTGTGATGAGATGTCCTTTATTGCTGTGTCCACAACTACTTATGCCGGATTAAACAGCAAAACACAAGCTGGCAGAGTGCTCTTCTGACCTAATTCTGTACCACAACACAGATAGGAGGCTATCTGCTGATCTAACTGATAAGCATGACTGTCAAATCCAGATGGATGTGAAAGGAGTGAAGCACAGATGAGGCCCAAGAGCCAGAGTCCTGCATTTTCTGCAGCTGCCTGAATCCTTTAGATATCTTCACTCTGCAGCTGGGGTTGGGGGGGCAAGACTGGAGGGAGGGAAGCTGCCTGCTGTGGTGTGGAATCTACAGAAAACCAAAACTAAAAGCTAGTGCCTTAAACATTACTGGCCAAAGCAAATTGCCTGTTTTAAGGACCATATCTTCTGTAATGAAGCAAGAGATGGAATGGAACAGAATGGAAATCACAGTCTGATTTCTAAGCTGTATGCCAGAAGATTAGAGGTTTCTTTGTTCAATGTGTCTCAAGCTCCCTCTTGGAGAGTGGTGTGATGGGGAGGGGGTTTCTCTGTTCCCAGTTTTGCCTGTAAATGTACTGTATTAATGAATCAAATTCAGTGGGTATCCCATGGGGAGCAGTGAATTAGATGGGGAGGAAAAAGGGTAGTTTGGTGCATTAGTGGAAGATATACTTGAATGCAGAAAAATGAGGGAAGGAAAAATCTTACGGTCAATGTGCTTAAGTTAGCAATAGGGCACATCCATGGAGTTTTAACTTTGTTCATTGCAGAAAAAATGCAGCAGATGGGAGCGCTCTTTCTCCCACATCTCATGGGCTAGCTTGCTTTCCTGTCTTTTGGTGGGACAAATGAACATACCTGGACTGGATTCAGCATACCCAACTATCTGCTGCTCCAGGAATGGAGTCTGTGATCCACATTTATGATGGTTGGCAACCTTATAAAGCTGAGGGCTAGAGAAGCAAAGGGATGTTTATCCTGCATTGGAAATAGTAATTTTTCAGGCTGCATTCTCACAGATGTTCAGCACATACTCTTTACAGTTAGTTACCTGACACCAAAGCATCTTGGTCCTGTTGTCCAGTAGCTCTATCAGGTTGTTAGCTCTTCTTAATAAAAAAGTGTGTACTTTGTCCACAGTGACTTTAAGCAGCACTGAGGCTCACAAACTCTGAATTTGTCTTTGCAGCCTGTGTGGGCGTGTTACATTTGCCTTCTTCCTAAAACATCAAGTGTCATTGTCATGCGTCCTGTGGACCAGTGTTGTTTCCATATTATCTTGTGCTCCCCCGCCTGCTTTTACTGGTTCCATTGCTCTGCTGTGTGTGGGAACAAGACTGTCTATTGATTACACATTGGTTCAGAGCCTATTGCAAGGAGAGTTTCAGAGGCTGCCTCTGTGGGTTCTTCCCCTGTGGTCCAAACCAGCTGGTGAACAGCTTGCTCCAGACCAAGGGTGGTGTGTCCTGAGAGCACCGTACCATCCAAAGCACCCCAAAACTTCAAAGCCTGTTTTTCTGCAGCTCTGCTTTCAAAACATGAAGCAAATGTGTCCTGCAGTGCCATTTACTGACTCCTGAGAATATCCTAAGTAGTGGTCACACCCTCGTTTCAAAGGCAATATATGGGGCCATTATCTGAGCAAATACAGTGCCTGTCACTGAAAATCCATTGATGATGATGAATTCTAGTTACTGATGACTGCAGCCAGGTCCACAATGGTGAGTAGGGGGTAAAACATTAGCCCTTAAGCTCCAGTTGCCCTCTGTAAGCAGGTCAGCATTTCACAAGAGCCCAAGAAAAAAAAAAAATTCAAAAAATTTTAAACTGCTGGAGTCTCAGGGAAGCAGTGAGGAAATAAGGAGATAAAGAAAGAAGAAGGAATAGCAAAACTAAACAAAATACCCTTTGGGAGGAGGGGAAAAGCAGATTAAAAGATTTTAGAAGAGAAAAAAATAAGGATTTGAACAGTGACAGTGCATTCTCTTTCAGAATGGCAGAAATATGTATCTGTGTAGAAGAGTTAACTCAGGTTGGAAAAATTTCAAGAGTTTCAGGGAAAGTTGAATTTCTTGGTTATTTTGAAACCTTCAATGAGAAACATGCAGGGAAACTATGGAAATAATATACTGCTAGAAATATTCTAGATCTATGGTGAGATGAGTGTGTTTGTGTTTGAAAATGCTACCATGTCATATTGGTTTGGTGTCCTGAATGTCATTGTTAAATGGGGTTAACTTGTATTAATCTGAAAGAGTTCAAGATGTTTTTCTTTCTAAGTAACTTCTGCAGATGGGATGTGACACTGCTGTATACCACCTTTCAGTAGAAAATGTGCAGTTCCAGAGACAGGCTATCTGTAGACCAAGGTTCGATAAAGTTACCCTTCCTTAACACAAATACCTTTTTTTGGAAATACAGGCAATTTCATGTCCTCTCATTTCCATAAGTTGGTGAAAGGACAGAGTATTTTATGTATTTACAGTGGAAACTTAACGCTAGAAACAGAACACATTCTGATTTGCAAAATGCGGATGGGTGATACTTCCCCTGCCTGCTTCCCTGCTGGGGAACACCACGTCAGTGTTTATTCCTGGCTTGTGCCACCGCTGTGCAAGGTGAGCAGAGCCAGCTCCCCTGCACAGTCAGCAGCCCTGCAGCAGGAGCTGAGCCGGGGCCGTGCCCTGCAGTGCCTCCATCCGCTGGCCCTGGCTGTGCTGCTGACAGGAGCCTTGCCAAACATCCTCTCAGCAGGGAGTTTCAACAGCGATCTGAAGCCAGCAGAAGTATACAAGTGTCCTAGCATGGACGATGAGTTCTTTTATTTGTTTGTCTTGTTCATGTTACAAAATAGAGGTGGTGGAAGTTGGTATTTGTTTTCTTAGTGTTGACTCAGAGTACCTTTTCCATTAACCACAGCCCCTGCCCAGCCATTTCTGCAGTGCTCACTTGTCAGCTTTGACCATGCTCCCCAGAGTGGGATTTCTCCTCAGTTTGTAATGAGGAACAGGACTTTCAGGTTTTTCCATGTGTTGCCACCAAAACCAATATTACAGCCAGACTCAGCAGCAATGATGGCAGCACACAATAATAACCATCCCACATGCGATTTAGATTAACTGCTCTTCTGTTTAGTTCATATAATGCCTCAACAGCATGATCTGATTTGCTGTTTTCACATAATCCATCATTAATTCTTTGAGTTACAAAATGACATTTTTTAGTAGCAGATGGAGGGAAATGGGCTCCCCTACATTCAGAAGGGAGCTTCGCTTTCTCCAGCTGCACTTATGTCTCTTTATTTATCTGACTTTCATTTTAAATGTGGTTTCCTTTTACAAGTATGAGGGGTTTGGGGAGCAGTAATGCTTCTATTAGAGGTGTTGTCTTTAAGGCTGCCTTTTAGCATAGGTGGAACTAAGTAGTATTCACTGGCCACAGACCTCCAGCTCTGATTGTAAGGGAGGAGAGGAGTGGGTGTTTCGGCAGCATGCACAGATTGTCTCCTCCTCCATCTGAGGAAGATGCTGTTTTGGCTGCCAGAGGAAGCTTTTGGGCTTGTAGAGGACAGCTGTGGCACCCACATGGCTCTCATCAGTAGTGGCAGCAACAGGAACAGGAGCCATAATCTCAGTGCTCTCCTACCTCTGGCAATGCAGGAGAGCAAGTAGGAGCAGCTCTTTGGGGAGTCAGAATTGTTTCCAGAGCTTGGAAAAAGAGGAGAAAGGCAGTAGAAGTAGAGAGTAGTGTGGACTGAAGGCTGTCTCCTTCCCGCCATTCCTTTCCATGCACAACTGGTGCAGAAGCCCTGCACCCACTCTTCCCCAACCTTTCAGTCCTTTGCTAATTGTGTTCCCCTGCCTAAAACATTTTGGTCCTTGCCTTTTCTCCTCCCCTTTTCTCCTCACAGGCTGTTGGAATCTTCCCTGTCTCCCTTGTGAACCTTGCTGAATTGCCGTTGCTGAATTGCATTTTGCCACCCCCTGAATGAGAACAAATTAAACTACTTTATCTCGATCATTTGTGCAGCAAAATGCAATTTACTTGTGTTGCTGCAGGTCCTTGAGCCAACTCTGTTCTGGACACTTTTATCACTTTGCAATCTAATCTGCTGAATATCTCAGATCCTCTTGCATTGAAAGAAAAAGTGGTTTTAAGATTTTTTTTTTTTTAAACCAGCTGTGTATTTATGCATGCACAAACCCACAGTGATATTCATGTACTCATATATGTATGTATGTACCTGTGTAATAAATAAAAAATACATATCACACTTTGAAAGTCCACACCTAACTTGCTAATGTCAGCTACAGTTGATGGACAGCCAAGTCAGACTCTTTTTATAGTCCATTTCTAAAATGAAACCATAAATTTTAAACCCAGGCTTCATCATTGCAGAGAAAAAAGCTTTTCCAGCCTATTGATGAAATATAACATTTGATAGGATTTATGAGGCCCAGATTCAGGAGGATAATTTGCAGAGCACTTAAAGCTCCTTTTTCCTGCCCTTTGCCTTCCCTCCTCTCAAATACACATACCAAAAAAAGCCATTAGTAATGAAAAATTATTAAGGAAGATTTTTCTTGATTCCATACAAATGTCAATTTGTGAGAGAGAAAGAGGAAGAAAACAGTTACAGGAGCTCTTACAGTAAAGGGGTCTAAGTAGAGCCAGGCTGATTATATGAGAGGAATACTGGCTTTTACTGATAAATACACCATGTGATTATTTGCTGTAATACAGTCATTTGTAATGTGTCTTGTGTGTGTGTGTATGATTTTTAATAGTACCGGATGGAATTTATTTTTTTATCACATTGAGATATTCACAAACCAGCCACATAAAGTTAAAAATAAAACTGATACCCAGCTTCTTGGTATCTTGATAAAGTTTCCTTCTGGCTTGTATTACCAGAGTGATAATTTCAGAGGAAAAACATCTTCTGTAACTTGTGATCACAGTATCTGTCAAATGGTAGGAAATGAAGAAAACTGCCAGACAGTGTCAGATTTATTAACAGCTCTAAGAAAACCAAAATTAATGCATTTTCTCTTCTTTGATGGGTTGAAATGTCCATGTGCTGTACTTATCTTAATGGACAAGTGAAGGAAGTAGCACTCATCAATTAAGTCTCTCATTAAACTGACTACAGCTTAATCTGGAGCACATGCAGGAGTACTACATTCATACCAGGCTGTACCCTCAAAGGTGTTGTGGTTGTTGTTAAGGAGTGCTCATCCTGCAGATGCCAGAAGCAACCTGCTGGACCAGGGAGAATGCAGTCCTATAGGGCAGGGAGGGGGACAGCCATGGAAACAGGCTGTGCCACTTGTGCCTGGGGAGCTGCTGGCCTGACTTCCATTGGAAACTTGTTTTTCCACATGTTGATAACCAGTCTTCAACCATTTGGGTTCAAAATGCCTCCATAGGAGGTGTGCTAAAGCTGGATTTTTATGGAATCAGATAACAGCTGGGTTTTCTGGGGGGGGTGGGGGGTGTAGCTGGAAGGAGAAGATGACAAGGAGTTGTTTTGTCTGTGCAAAAAGTAAAAAGCAGCAGCATATATTCTTCCAACAAGAATCTATAGTCTTTCCATATGCTGGAATGGGGTCTTTATATTTTGGAAGGGAACACAGCCTAGTCTTATACCAGACTGTGGCTTTTGCCACCCCTTGAACAGTGACAGTTTGACTAAGTTATAAGATTTAGAGTCCTTCCCACACACATGATAGAAACTTGGCTGCTAACTTCACCAAAAGTACTTGTCCTGAGCTGCCAGAGCCAGTACATGTTTTTCCAGTAGCAGGTTCTGGCTGCAGGGACCAGATAGACTCCTGTTGCAGGAATGATGAGGTAAACAGGGTGTTCAGTGATGATCAGTGTTCCCAAGCCCTAACACCCCACCTTCTAAGGAGGAAAAGGGTGAGCTGCTTTGTATGCCCTAAAAATGCCATGGAGAGGCAGGACAAGAATGAGAACTGAGGAGAGGCTGGAGCGGCTAGGATGGGGAGAATAAAAGGGAGTGCTGGGCCAGGCTGTAGTTGTGGACAATTTGTGGATGCTTTAGAGCAGAGAGAAGTGTACCAGTACTGCAGGTTTGATGCTCTGTTAGTATGTCAGACATGAGCATCTCATTTCAACCAGTGTCAAAAGGAAGAGGTGCTGTTGGATGTCCCGTGCCACCCGCAGCACCATCCTCACTGGCAGCTGCTTTGGGAAGTGTTTTTGGGAAATGGGTCTCAAGGAGTGCTGGAAGGAGACATGCTGACCTAGGTGCATCAGGGGAGGTGTTTCTGTACTACAGCTACCTGTGCTACAGAGATCTGCTTTTATGGAAAGCCAATAATGGGTGGAGGAAATTGGCATCCTTGGCTGAAAGATAAGGAAGGGAAAGACTTCTAAGCATCAGGATGAGAACAGAGAATTGAGGCAGCAAGACAAAAACCGATGGGAAAGGATTGGTAAGGTGTGTCTCTAAACATGGCAGGGAAAGCATGAGAATCATTCTCTAGAGGCAGAGGGGAGCCTGAACCAGAACACTTGCTGCAGCATTTCTGGGACTCCCAGCCAAACAGAGAGATAGGTTTGATCTTCCTTTCCCAGGCAAGGTATGCCAAAAAATGGTTCTGTATAGTTTGAAGATTCCATTACTTCATTTTTTCCATTTTAACATTTTTCAAAGCAGTTACTAGAAAGGAGTAGGGATTACCTTCAGTCTTAAACAACTCTGTTCTCCAAGTGGAAAAGCAGAAGTAATTTCCTATCAGAAGTGCAGTGGAGTTGCCACTGTAAGAAGGAGCTAGAAAAACTATGTACGACTGTATGTCCAGGAGCTTCCACTGCCTGCATAATGCAAAGCAATAAAGTTACACTGCTAACTTGAGGCCTCTGAGTTCAGGAAAACTTCTCCAAAATGCAGTTTGGCTTATAAAGAGTTCACTTTGTTTATATAGAGCTTGTGATGAAAGTGGGTTGAAGGAATGTGTGCTCCCCAGTCTACAAATGCAAATTAAACAACAGTGGTCCCAGGACCCAGCTGCACCGAGGGAAGCGCCCAACGGGAGAGGCTGCTGGAAAGGTAGATAGGGTGGCCTTGGAGGCAGCAGAACTTTGCAAAAATCCATCTACCGCTTCAGCATCTGTCAGGGTTTTTGTTGAGCAATAACCACGAGCTAAATTTGCCATATATAATTCCTGAGAGAAGCCAGTAACTGATGTTTTGATTTTCTAGTGTGTTCCTGTGAAACTGCTCCAGTCTCAGTTGTAGTTTGGAAATACTGCCCTATCAGAGAACCAAAATGGATTTACCTTCAGGGTTGTCCCCATGGTAAGATTGTCATAAAATTTTTAGCCCCGTGCACTATTACAGTGTAGAAAATATAACTAGGCCTGTTCCTTTTGCACATCTGTTAAACATTTCGTGTGTCATTTTAGTAGCTATTCTGAGTAAGTGAACTTAAGATCATGGCACTGGAGTTAGGATGCTCTGAAGAGTGCGTGTGGATTATACCCCTCTGCAAGAAGCCCCGTGTGTTATAAGAGTCACTCGAGCACGCTCAGCAGTGCTTTCATTTTGCTGTGCCTTGCACTCACAGCTAGCAAAATCAGCTAGGAAAAATTTCACTGGTTGTCTGCTTTTCTTTAACTTGTAGTTGCAACATTAAATGCTTTCTGTATTAGGCTTACACGCTTCACCTTGCATGTGCCAGTGGCTTAATAAGAGCATCTGCTGTCTTTCTGTAGCAAATCTGATGATTTTTCTATGCACGTATATTTGGTTGTACATATAAATAGAATCCAGGCGCTGTTCGATGCATACGAAAGTGAACGTCAGATTGAAATGGTAACATATGAGGTTTTCTGCAGCTCCATTTATGAAGTATCAAGCTAAAAACAAAGCTGTGAAGTAGCCAGAAAACTTTTTATTTCTGCAGCCAAAGGCATATGCTTGTACAGCCTAACCTGATTAGGTCTCCGGTATGTTCTTAGAATGGTCAGTATTTCATGTGTTGTATCGTTGTCTGCGAGCTGTTTTTTCATTATGGTTGGGCTTTCATGCAGCAGAAAGTAGGAAAGCACTGCTCCAGATGTCTGGCTCCTTTCACCGACTTTGTTGCTGTCTACAGCAAAATTTGAGTTTTAACTCTACAGAGCAAATTCCCTTTGAATCTTTGGATACCCTTAAACAGTATAGTACTGGAGTATGTGTAAATGTCTACAAAGTGCAGTGATTGGAGTGGCTGGTTTAAGAGGAGCTATAAAATGGTTCCAGCTGGAGTGCATTCTTGAGGTAAGCTCAAAATGCACTCCAAATTGTCAGCACACTACTCAGAAAAAACACAAGAAACAAATCATCTTTAGTGTGCTTTACTTCCCTTAATGCACATAAGGATAGTGTAAATGGAAGCTGGTCAATTTTCAACAGTTTGTGTAAAATTGTCCCTAGGTTTTGCTTCTGTACTTCAGCCTTTGTGCATAAATGCATCACACAGGGTTGTAAGTATACCTGTGTGTATTTCTGTGGTCATAATGCCTTCTATATTTCAATAAGTATTGTGTATCTGTCCATTAATATTTATATGGAACGGAGAGCTTTGGTTCTTGCAATTTTTAATAAACATTGATGGTGTTACTAGTTTATACAGAGCATTCAATATGCTCCATCAAAATGGCAGCTCTAATTAGGTTCCTTGAATTAGCTAATGGATTTTGAGAAAGATAGCTTACAAAGCTCTTACAGCTGTCCAAGATATTCCTGCCATGGCAGAAAGACAAAAGGCCGCTGGAAACTACAGATTTGAAAGCGTTAGAAATGCGGCTGACAGTTAAAAAAGATAAATTACATTTACATTTTTTTTTCCTGTAAAAGTCCTGACACTGAATTAATGTTATCCTTGTAGTGACCATTTATAAAAGCACCCCCAAAAAGCCAACTTTATAGTAAGGATGCATTTCGGTTCTGAGAGCTGCACTTTTCCCTGGTGCTTTGCACATGATGTGAATTCTTCTTCATTTTTAAAATGTAAGCTAGATCTGTCACAGAATTACAGACACAGAGAACTTTTTTTTTAGTTAATGCTGAGTTGTCTACCTCCTCTCTAGCTAGGCCAGGTATTAAAAAAGCAAACCACATAGAGGATTAGTTGCTGCCACTGCCAGTGGCATAGATTGGCACGTATGTAACAAAGAGCAGATGATACAGTCTCTAGTGTGAAACTTGGAGAAGTAATTTCTGAGAGAAATGGATAGTTACTCTGGGCTTTGAAATTTTCTACAAAATATGTTTTAGAACAAGGGCAGCGGCATCTACTGTGAGGTAATTCTTAGATCCTCAATTCTTCTCTCACAAGGGAGTGCAGAAATGAAGACTTCACTGAATAGTCACCTTCTCTCCCTCTTGCTTTTGCTTTGTGTGTGGTAAAGAGAATTCCTGAGGGACTCCTGAATGGCTAATTCATTGAAAGTTTGTAAAGTAGTTATTATTTCGGCTTTAGTGATAAGTTTAATAAACGGTAGTGCAAAAAGCAATAGCCTGTAAGTGAAAAAAACCTAGCTGCCAGTTCCAGGCAGGTGTGATAGTCTTTAAGAAATAGAGTTACATTTCTACCCTGGAGTTTAGCATTCAGCATTTGCTTTGTTGGATTGTTAAAGCTGCTGTAAATGGAGTTTGGAGGGCTGAAAATCTGCTCTGTGTTGATGTGACCTATCTATTGTAAATATGCCAGCTGCTTTACATCAGTAAAGTAAAATACCCCCTCCCAAGCTGTGTTGCAATACAAAGTGCCAAAAAAGGCAATTTAAGTACTTTGCCGCGTAAATCCAGATGAAATTACCTTGGAGAGAAGGCCTTCAATTATGCCTCACACGTGACTTCTGCATGATGGATAAAAGGCATAATTGATATCATCTTTAGTGAAGAAACCAGAAACTGTTGCATTGTCTAGAGGCTACTGAAAATACCAGGAAAATCTGTTTTTCATTATTTTCATTGTGTATTGTTTATAGAGAGTTTGGTTGTTGTCAGCAGCCGAGTCCCTAATCTCCCTGCTTTCCTAGCCCTTCAGAGACAAGTGCACATCTCACATCAACAAGACAGCAGTAAACTGGTCCCATGCCAGAAACAGACATTGCCATTAACCAGCCCGAACTGGAAAGGCATCTTTTTTTTATTATTAGTTAAGATCTGGTGATTGCCTTCTTTGATGAGGCACAATACATTGAACAGAGAAAAGAAAAAAAATGACCTTTCTTTGAAATAAAGATGACAATCAGGCTACAAACAAGAAAATGTCTTCCTTTTTCTCTTTCCTTTCTACTTGATTGCAAATAATGTGTTTCTGTTAGAGTAGCATATACCATATCTGCTCACAGCAAAGTTAAACCTCAGTGTGCCAATTTTGTTTCCATAAAACAACAAATTAGGCTATACCTCCCATTATTCCTGGCCAGCTGTAGTCAACTATAAGTTATAAAAGAAAGTAATGGAGATGAGAAGTGGCTGGTTTGAAAAGATGATGCTCATTTTTATGTCTAGGCCGTCTGCCATGACAAACAGGAAAAGGTGTTGTATGTCATGTGAAGGGAGGGAAACATAAAAGGTTGCCTTGTGTCAAGCCACTGAGAGATATTTTATAAACAGTTTGGAAAAACTGAAAGTGATACAAATCTGTTGGTCTCAATCTTCAAATGGTTCTTTTGAGGCTTCTGTAAACATATTGTGAGCTATTTGGGGAAAGAAAAGGTTAATGACATTGCTAATTCATATCATGCAAGGTTCTCTTTCCTTCTTGCTTCCTAATGAGTCTGTAGGAACCTGAGAATATCATCTTCTCTCTTTCCACTAAGCTCCTAATGTCAAGAGGTCAGTAGTGATGTTACAGGGTCAATAGGACTCAATTTACGTCCAGACAAATGGTAGTCATGTGCTGCCCTAGGAGGCTTTGACCTTTTGGACAGATGTGGTTGTACTGCTTTTGTTTGCCTAAAGAACTGAAAGGTGACAGCTTATGTCCCACTGAAGCACAGTTATGAGTTATTAAAGTATTATAAAACAGGTTAAAATTCGGGGACTTTAATATACTTTAATATACAACTAAGTGTAAATGGCTTCTTCAGTGTAATTTGTTTCTCTGTGGTTTGTTTATGATTCTTTACATGAATTTATGCATCTAGAGAGAAACACATCCATCTAATGCTTTTCACTTCAGTCCATCTATGCAGACCTTCTCAGACAGTCCTGCCTAAATGGAACAGGGCTCAAAGTCTACCTAATCAGTCACTTTGCACAAGAGTCCAAATCAAGTGTCCTTGTAGAGCCCCTCTCCATTGAGAAAAAGAGTAGTTGTGTATACATCAATTATGTTCCCACCCAGAGCAAGAAAGCAGGTGCTGTGGAGACCAATAAAGCCTTATGCATGGTTCCAGTTCCTAGAAAGATGTCATTCTTAGCTTGGCTCCTCAGTGTGGGGTATGTGTAGCCAAAACCCAGGCTGGCTTTGGCTGAGAATCAAAGGTTATTCCTGAACCTTCAAGGCAACATCAGTGATGTCAGCAAGGCATTTCTGACAAGTCTTCCCTTGGAATACCTTTTCCTTACTCAAGTGCATATGAAAACAGCAAATGTTCATTTCTTTCTAAAATCTCTTTCTCTTGGTGATTACAAAGATGAAAACTGAATTACAGTAGAAATATATTCTTACCATTGATTTTATTTTTATCACTTCCCACCATTCTTTTTATTCCTTCTTACTACTGAGGCTGCAAAAATATCTTCATAAGAAATGTAATACTTCAGGGTAGAAATGCAAGAGCTGGAACTGAAAGTTACTGAAATATCTATTTGTTATAACTTCAAAATGGAAGTTTTATCCTAAGTGAAAGATACTCTTACATGCTCTGTTGGACACCCTTATACTGAGTAGCTTTGTAGACCACTGTGTTCCTTTCAGTATGTAAAATTAGTTTTGTTTTTTAGCAGATCGTGAAGATTGTCCATTCTCTAGAGTCTGTGAATCACATTTTGTCTTGGATTTGTTTGTTAATGGAAAATCCTCTAAAAGAATAGTTTTCCTTTTTCTTTTTTGTCTTCTTCATTTGCTTGTTTTGTTTTATTTTAACTTGGAAGCACCAGTTGTTTGCTTAGGGGACTGACAGTCAGTTGGGTGAAATCAGTGTTTGAAAGAAGTGGCTGGCAAAAAAGCCCTGTGCAATATTAATGTGTTTAGGAAAACCACTGGAAACAAAATGGGTTTTGCCTCTTTAAATGTATATTTATATATAGCTTTAAGTGGTTCATCTTACTTTGTATGTGCAACACTTGTTTTTAATTTTGTGTTATCAAGAAAGCTGCAGTAAGAAGTCACTAATTTAAAAAATGTCATTTGAACTTGAATGATGGAAATCCAGATTGGCAACGCAGAGGAAGAACACAGAGGAGATTTCACTGTGCAAAACCTGAGCCATACGTATTAAATACTGATTATGGTGTTTCAATTCTTTGGAAAAAAACCCTAGTCTATCATATTGAATATATAATATTATAGCTATGGTGCTTGTTCATCTCTCTCTTCAGAGATGATGGGGTGAAATTTCACAGTCGTATTTTACATAATGTCAGAGAGCTTGAAGCTCAGTCTGTGCTACGTTGTGGTTCCCCTTTTGTCTTGGGCTGTCTGTTCCAGCTGTGTTGGTTGAGAGGCTGTTTCAAAGGCGGTCCCTTTGCACTCACAGTGGGCAAGGTGGGCTCTGTGTGCTGCTTCTGACAGGTGCAGCACAGGGAGGGGAGGGTGATTTCTGGCCACTGTTTATCCAGTTGCTGGTACAGCCCCAGCAGTTGGACTAGAACGATGGTGTTGGTTCCAACGACAGCACAGACTTGTTTTTCTCCTTCTCCCAAGCCAGAAGTCCTTATCCTCCCAATAAGGACTGTATTTAACAAAACTACAAAATGACTGTCAGAAATGTGTTTTTTCCTCCTTTGAGCGTTCACATACATTTGTTGGGGTTTTTTTCTATTACAAAAAAAAACCCAGCCTTGCAGTGTGTGCAGTTTATTGGAAGAACTGTTGAACTTCTCTTGAGTTTGTTTATGGCTTGGGATTTTGAACATGTTTGTTACTGTTGTTTGAAATCAGCACCTGAGTCTTCGCAACTCTTTTTGCAGTTTCTCAGAGATTTATTCCTACACACAGACATTATTTTGAACTTCCCAGTGTCAGCTGCTTCTGAATCAGTCTCCTTACATGTAGCACAATTTCAGGAAATCATACTGAAAACAACTGGGAAATGCTGAGTGAACGGTTCTCTCACAGTCTTGTGACACAGAGAAGTCAGTGAGTACATTAAATTCCAGATCTGGGAGCATGTGATGGTGGAGGGAGTGGTAAAAGTGTGGTTGCATGGTTCTCTGAAGAACATGTAGCATGGCTCCAGAGCCATGTCAGGGAAGCCAAGTGTCCACAAAATTGTACATATGATGAGGACTGTAATATTTATATCTCCTCAAGGAGAGAGCACTGCATTAAATGTAAAGCTACTGTAAAAAAATCTGTCTGCTGTACTTACCAGCCTTGCTGAAAAGCTTCAGTAAGTGTCCTTAATATAAGCTGAGTTTGATTGGAGTGATGTTTTTCTATTTCTTCTGTAAGCTCAGGTTCTTTTTCAGTATAAATAGTCATGCATCTGAAACATTTGAACTGGTATTCATCTGCTGTTTCCCTGTCTGAGAACCACTATCTGATCAAACCAATATTTTTTAATTATGTATTTATAGGCAGATGGGAGAATAGTTTACAGTCAATGTATGATCTTCTCTGCAAATCTTGGAATATTGTGTTGGGTTTTTTTTTTAATATTGCCTTATCAGTTTCTTTTTTTTATTACTGATGACTTCATTCTGTTTGAATTCAATGCTTCAGTTTCTTTGGGGTAAACTAATAGATTATGTATGCGATATTTGCACAGTGCTGATTGAATTCATCTGGTGAGTTTGAATGTGGTTCATATATTCACATAATTGTCAGGAGCCAAGTTGAAATTCAGAACTGTTTCATGAGCATTGCACAGGGCATCATATTTATCTCACTTTACTCAGGAGTGGGTAAAACTCCCATGGTAAGTTAGAATGCAGCTCTTTCAAAAGCCAATGTCTTTTACGTTATAAACTGGTGGAGAAAAAAAAGTTGTGACGCTTTAACTGTATCCTGAAAATATTAAGTGGATGTACTGAGAAGCCCTCTTCCTACCTGTTTCCCTTCACTTTTCTAACAAATTCTGAACTTACTGGCCATTTTTGACCAGACTTGACTGGTCACTTGATGTTCAAGAGATACTGGAACACAAAGTTACACTAAGTGTAAATAAGCAGCCTGCTAGAGAGGCCTGGTTAAATGTTCTTGCTGGGGAGAAACACTGCAGTGAGAACCATTTTCAGACACGAGAGAACCCACAGGAGAGAAGCGCAGGAAATCAGACTTCACGGAGCTGCTTGCTTCCACAGAGATTACGCTTGTGTTTTCACACTAATCCAGATGGATAACTTTCCATGTGCTGCTATCTTTCATTCAAATATTCCTACTCATTCTCATGGTTTGTAGTTTAATACTGCATGGCAGAGGTTTGCCAAAGCAAAATCTGTCAGGCCCTGTCTTGTAATATATATAATCAGCTTGAACTCTGCAGCAGCACTGGCTCAAAGGGTTTGAGCAGAAGGAAGTTCACCTACAGGAGATCTACAGTCAGTGGAGCACAATATATCAATCTCAGATTTAATTTTAAATGGGGGGAGGGATCCCCCAATGTGTGTGGTATTTTCAGATTGCCCATTCAGCCAAAGCACCTGCTGGTAAAAAGTGGGTTAGACCACTATGGGTGCTATACAGTTTGTGGAGAGCTGCAGTGAGCCAGATTGGCTGGAATCAAACTAGACCTATTGCCTGTTTCCCTCTTAGTGTGTTTTCTTCTTAGCTGCTTTGGGCAATGTTGCTGGCAAAGCAACAGGGACAATACTTGGAGCCTTATCTGTGTGTTAGCAGCCCTCATTACACACTTTATCTGTACTCACAAGTAATGTCAGGGGATTTCATAGGTATTGTACTGCTCATGAGCTATGGACCAAGCTTCACTGTTCTAAGTGATAGTCCCCATTAGCTAGACCTCAGTTTCAGTGTTTCGAAACTGGAAATGGTTCTCCACTATTTGACAAGATTTCATGCAAAGAACAGAGGCATTTATCTGTGGAAGGAACAAAGGTGAAGAGGGAATATACTTTTTTCCCCCTCAGTAGTCCACAGAGTTTGTGCAAGCTTTCTGCTCTGTCTTGGCAGATCATGAGAAAAAATTCATGCGCTCTGGAAGATTTCAGTAAGTCAGCCAGAGAAGCCTGAAACCTCTGGGACTTTTTAGAGTGGATGGATAACTTGGGCTTCAGGAAAGGAAGTCATTTGATTTTTCATGGAAACATATTGATGCTGCAAGTAACCATTTCCAATCCTAACTGCATATTCAGTTGCATTTGCAGCCTACATGGAATTTCTAATTGGTAGTTAATTTCCAACCAGTCTAGATTGCTGATACATACTAGAAACTAAGTATTATTGAACTGATGGGTTAATGTCCAATATTTTGTGTGTGCTGCCCAAATTCATTTTGCTATGCAAGTCCTATCAAGGGCTTCCTTAGATTCTGGCATACTCATAGTGGAGCATGACGTAGCAAGATGCTCCACCAAGTCTGTGCTCGTGTGAACAAATCTCTGTCTCTGAGGCAGAGTTAAGGTTGTAGATTAAGAGAATATATGGTGATGTGCTGCAATAACAATGGTCTGAGTTTAGGAGCAGCCACAAATTAATTGTATAATTAATAATTCCCTGTGAGTGCCAGTAAATGCTACTTAGCCATACAGTCACTACTCACCCCAGTGCTGACTACAGCAGGGCTGGAAATAGCTGCAGGAAGCTTTTAATTTATTAATTTTAAATATGACCAGTTTTTTGAATTCTTAGTCATTTTCAGGATTTTATTTAATGCTTCCTGGTTATAGCTTGAGCTTCCACAGTTGTACAAGCTGTAAGGTTTTAGAAAGCTCACTAGGGTCAAAACCCACAGAAAGGTATGTGTTTGACTTGGTAAACTAAGCAACTCCAGTGGATTTACCAGAGCAGTTTGCAGCATATGCAGTTCTGCATACAAGTGATTCTTTGTGGATTACTAAGTGAATTACTGTTTAATTACCATTTTAAAAAGATGGTGTCAAGATTTAATAGTGTGCTTTCCCATCTCTTGCCTGCCCTGGATTTTCATGGTTGATGTTTGAGTTCTTTGTATACTTGGGAGGTAGTTTGGGGTTTTTTATGAGGAAAAACTTTTCTGTGTTTCTATGTGAATAATAGTTTATTCTTTATCTAGAACATATGTAATTTTAGGGAAATTCCACATTTAGCATGGGAACAAAGGAAAACATTTTTTGGCAGCTTATCATCATCATCATCATTATTAGCAAAATATGATGGTCATTTATAGCTGCTCACAGGAATGTTAAAAGTTTTCTTGTGCTCCCCCATCTGTCTGCATCCATCTGTTGTCTCTTGTCTTGTACTGGAATTGCTAAGTTCTTTGGACAGGGATGGCCTTTTATAAAAACAGAGATCAAGTTTACAATTAGCAGCTTTGTCAAAAAAATAAAGCAAAAATAAGGCTGATATGGGCCAGTGGGAACTATGCAAATCAGGAAAATCGAACACAATCCCTTTGTCTCAGGTCTGGCAATTCTCTGTGTACCTGGTGTCAGATATGTGTGTTCATAGGAGTTTTATTTAGCTTTTTTTTTTCCCCTCAGTGGCTGCACAGGTGGTGGGAATGCTGATCGCATCCAGAGGCTGCGGAAGGAGTACCACCAGGCCCGGCGGGAGGGCTTGCCTTTCTATGAGGATGACGAGGGAAGGATGCAGCTGTCTGACTATGACCAGCGCTGGGTAGGTCCATGGTGGGATCCAAAGTGCTTCTGCAACGTTCAGAGTTAGCAGAAGGTGCTGTTTGTGTTTTCCAGAAATCCTGTATCAGTGGAACATGAATTTAGGGAATTCATAGAAATGGAGAAATCCCTAAAGCCAGCCCACAAAAGAAAATACTAATGATGAGAACTTGGCTAAAATTAACTTGTCTGTTCACTGTATTTGATTTAGACCCAGGTTTCCTCCATTAAACCAAAGACAGAGAGACACTGCCAAACATTGTTATGTGTGGTAGCATCAAGGCTTTTCAGATGGATTTATGGTACTCTGGCTGTTCATCCAGTGAGTCTCTGGATTAACAAGAGCATTAGAAGATCAGACTCTCATTGTCCTTAGATGCAAAGTGAGAGGGAGGAAATAGAGGCATGTCTGTCCTACCTTTCCTTCTGCACATGGGACAGTAGCAATCTGGCCATGTTACAGCCTATGTAATTTTTATAAAGTGAAAAATGAAGTAATTTTCTCCCCTGCATCAAATTTCTTAAAATATTCTACGAACACCAAAGAACTGTTACAGGCATGGTGTATTCCCTGTTTTACATCTAGGACTTACACTACACAGAAACATACTATCTACCCCACTACTGAAGAGTAACCTATAACTTGTAGAAGAACCAGAGATTGAATTAACAGTGCCAGATTTTTAAATGTGTTAAATAATTGCAACAGCCATAGTCCATGTGTATTCAAGAGCTCTTCCTGAGCAAGTTCTGAACTTGGACTCTGTCTCTTTTGAAGTAATTATAATCAACCAGCATTCAAAAATGTAGCTTTGATAAAATGCAATTTATGCTAAATTCAAAATTTTTGTTTAAAAAAAGACAGAATATGTAAAAAACTTAAGAATCTATATATGTCTGAAGTTTGAACTAACATTAGTTTTAATGTCCCCAAACTGTTGATGTGAATGCTGAAGTGAAATTTGCAATGACTGCAGCTATAGTACAAAAAATCCTATGCAAGAGTAGACTTTATTGAAATCACAGAGAGATACAGAGTTTAAAGGGGTGTTTTTACAGAAATGATCATATATATTTGTTCATTAACTCCAAAATTGTTGTTGTATATACTGTTCTGATTCAATTATCAAAAGTGTCATCTTCAGTGAAATAATTCTTTCCTTAAAGCAGTTAACTTTAATCCACTGCCTTAAATTTTGTGACCCAAATGTGTGAGTCAATGCCACCTGCCATTCTTCTTCTGAGTTACTTTTGTAAACTGAAATAGGAATATGCATCAAATGTGTCTTCCCATTGAAATTCTGTGTTGTGATAAGTGTCCTGACAGGCCTCAGACTGAGTCAGTGCAACCTCTTCAGCAGCCTGGGGATTTCTACTTCTTATCTGAAACTGATAAAGCTTTATTAATGTTCAGATGAGGCTGAGATTTATGATCCAGTGTAGTTTCACAAGATTCACAAAGGTTTCTTCTAGGTAATCCTCTATAAGCCTTTCCTGTTGGGTGTAATGCCCAGAGATTACTGATTTCCAAAGCTTTGCTTTTCCCGTGAGACATGTTGTCCTTAATCAAAGCACCTGAAAGTGTGCTTAAAGTACCTCAATCTTGAAATGATTTCACCAGGATTGTTGCTTTTTGTCCTTCCAGTGCATAATATTTGTAAGCAGTTTTGTTGTGAGGAATGGCAGTCTGCTCAAAAAATCAGAGTTTACCTTGAAGTCTTTAGTACTCTGAAGTTTGTTGCTGCAACAGTTCTTCTTGTTGAAGTAGTTTATAAACTTCAAAGGCTTCTGGTCTCTTCATTGCAACAATATCACCCATTGATCCATCCAGCCCTGCTTTCATAGACACTGTCTTTCAGTCTGGAAAATACTGCAGCCACAACTTGCTCTCTTCCAACTCAAGGCCGAAAGTTCTACTCCTGGGTGTAGTTTTACCCTTGAAATACCTGTGTTACAATCCACAGAGACAGAAAAGGAGGAACAAAAATAGAATCAAGATATTTAAAAGAAAATAAATGTCTCAAAGCATCTTGCCAGGAGAGTCCTTAAGATAGCTTTTAAGCAATGCCATCATTCCCACCTCGGGCAGCTGACCCTCAGCAGTGCTGTGGTAACACAGATTGAACAACAGCTGATTTTTTTCCACCTTTACTTATCAGTGAAGAGACATGCCGATGACTAATTGCATAATTGCGAATAAATAAAAACTTACTCTAATCTTCAGGATGTCAAGTCTTTCTTTAAAGAGACAACAGACAGCTGAGGAGGAGGAAAACCTTCTGGTAGAAGTTTTCTTTCTTCCCACAGGAGGTTATGGCACCAGGGAAGCTGCAGCTGGGAAAGAGATGCTGGGTCTCTGTATTTTTAAGACTCAATTAGTCCTTTCCTTACTTTCCTCAGTCAACTGTTTTACCTAAGCCAACTTTCTTGTAAGATGTCTTTCTAATGTACAGCAGCTGCTGTAATCACTTCCCACCATCTCATGAAATACACAGATAAGTTGGAAAAAGCAGAGGATAATTCAAGAAGACACTACACCATCACAAATCAGCAGCCTCAAAAATGGACCCTGGGTCTTGTCCTCCAAAAGAGTATCTGAGAACTCATGAGGCAAATTTGTATCTGATAAAGCTGACATTGACAAGTGGCCTTTAGCTGACACTGTAATGGGACAGAATTTCTAATAGAAGGGGGTATTTCTAACAATCTACTTTTTTTAAGTGGGATAAATCAAGTTAAAGTGCCGAGCCGGCTGAAAAGCTAGCATTGTAAGGGAAAATGATCTCATGACAGGCAATTGGGATCCATAAATGTTTTAAAAATAAGGTCAAAAATTCATTTTAAATAGGCTTGCTATTCTCTCATCATCCATTCCTCCCCCCTGCATCCATTTTCCAATTCTCCTCTGTTCTTCTCATCTGTTGCTGGATTAATTTTTTGCTCTCTTGCGCCTTCATTCTGCTTTCTCGTCCCCACAGTCTATTCCTTTTCTTTTTGTAAGGAACTGAATAATTCAGTTTAGTGTGTTTCCATAAACAGACAAATGTATATGGCACTGTCTCTGCTATTGAGCCAGACCCTTTAAAATTATTTTCCTATTCCATTGTGCTTTGGTTTGTTCTCAAGTTTTGCATCCTTTGGACTTTCTGCCCCCCCCCCATCACCCACCCCCTCTTTTCAGGTTTATAACTAGGATAAATGATGAACCAAATTTTGTATGGTGGATCACAAGGCTTAAAATAAACCTCAGCTAGTTAGCCAAAGGACAGGCTGATAATAAGTATAAATATTGTCTAGGAAAATTAATGCTTTTTGTTGTCAGTGTAAAATGAGATTACCCTAAAATTTTCTGACAGCTAGGGAATATTGGGATGTATCAGCTCTGAAAAGGGTTTAGGCATGTGCATACATGCTCATGTCTTAGTGGGACATCAGATATTCAAAGCACTCACGAAGATACCAAATAAAAACCTAATCCAGGTCTCCCAAATGAGGCAGATGTTTATGTAGTGTTATCATGGCTGCAATATCAGACCCTGAAAGAACTGTGTAAGAGTAAGCTGCAAGAACTTAGTCTCTCTAGGAGCTGGAAGGCTTTCTCACAGGCAGTCTTTTTCAGGGCTTTAGAGTCACAGCCTAATAGCAGATCATGAGAAATAGCTAAGGAGCTGTCAAGAGAAAGCCATGCAGTTAGCATCTGCACTTGTATTTAAGTGCATTTAAATAATGAGGAATTAATCATCTATTTGAGGATTTACTTGGATTGTCTTACAGACTTTGTACAAATCCAGTTACTTAAAACATCAATTCTTTCCTTCAGGATGGCAGTAAATCCTTGAAACTTTATCTTTTTAATGCACATTCAAGGACTGCATGTAACACAGGCCACATTGCAAATAGTTCTTCACCTGTTAGGGACCACATCAGCTTCACCGCACAGAGCCTTGGGTTAACTGCTTCTAAAAGCCATTTCCTTATTTGCAGATCAGATTTGCAAGCTTGTAAATAACCTAAAGATACAAGAAAACCTGTCCCTGGAAACTGGCTGTGAACCTTTCAATTGAAACAAACCTGTAATGTATTGAGTTTTGTCAGCTCCCAGTTGAGAGTAGGAAAAAAGAATCATGCCTGTGTGTGTTAAAGGCCACGTACTTTATTGTGTGCCTGGCAGGATTCCAAGCCTAAAAATCAACGAGAACAAAGAAAGGAGCATTAATAACTGCATTATTTTTCCATAATGTGTCAAAGGGTTCTGCGCTTCCTTCAGGATGAATAAGGAGCTGTTTGTACTTTTCATGATCAATTAATTCCAGGTTCAGGATGTTGCATTTCAAATAGGTTAGGTTCCTAAAGCACACAAACGTTTGTGTTGGACTATGGTTAGAAACCAGAATTCCAGCTTCTAGAATAGTAACATTCCTGTCTTCTAGCGCAATGGGAGAAGCTGACAATTTTATGTGAAACATATAGCAGAAACTGATGCAAATTCCAGATTTTCTGAGTCCACAGACTATTAGTAGAAAACATTAAATAAAAAAAAAAATAAGAAAAAAATAAGAAAAATACAATAACGTATTTAACATATAGCTGCTTTGAAAAATCCAGATCAGAAGTATTAGTTGTCCGTATACTTATTAAAAGAGTACACAAATCATTTTATTAAAATGTATGATTAACTTACTGATCAAGAACTTCTTATGGTCCCAACTTATCTCTGCTTAATGAAGGTTTCTGTTTGGGAGGTATTGTACAGAGCTCCTTCTAACTAAGCAGAGCAATTTTGAAATCTACAGGCCAGCTTTTGGGGGTAGTTTAGGGGAAAATTATTTGGGAGAAATCCCTGCCAAACCTCATGTGAAAAATAAACTATTCCAAATGTCACATGTAAGGAGAGCCAAATTCAATTCCATTAATACTAGTAATAAAGAGTGACTTCTATAACTTGTTTGGAATCATTCCTACTTATACAAAGGTTAGATTTGGCACAGATTATCTGAACCAGAGGGGAGTCTGAAATGCTCATGTCTTCATGCATACACTTTGTACATGCTCTCATTTACCAGGGGAAACAGTTCTGGTGCCATATGTCGTCTTATCAGAGCTCATTGGTATTGTTTTTACCCTACAATATTATGTGAATTCCAGAAATTCATCATGCCATCTATTCCACAAGGTGCCTCTGCATACAGCTGGGTTTTGTTGTTTCTCAGTGCAGGGGGGTGATTCTGAGGAAGACAAACACTAAGCATTTCTCTTATTTCATACAAGTTGCTGAAAGAAATCAGACAAAAACATGTGGTGCTGCCAGGCTGTGGCTGTCCTTGCAGGCTCACAGTACTGAGAGATTCCAAATGTGCCAACAATCATGTCCCTTGCAGTTAGGACAGGTTCTTCTGATATTGCCCAAATGGGGGATTTGAGTGGGACATTGCAGAGATCATGACAGCTGTCATGGATCAACTTGATATGATATGAAAGGCCCTAGAGGTTTTCTATTGTATATATTTTGCCTAATTTGCCAATATGTTAAGGGAGGCAAGAAACAAATCTCTAACCAATAATTATATTGATGAGAGGAGTTTGTGAGCAGGTAATCCATGCTGTTTACTATGCTCAACAGTTACTGTGTTTGAGCACATAGCCCACAGCTCTGCAGCTTTTATCTGTGGGCTTTTTATTCTGTGAGGCACAGAAAATGGGCACAAATAGCCATTTTGGAGGTAGCTGTAATCTATCTGGCTTGACTACAGCTCTCAGTAGTGGCTGGGTATTTGCAGTTTACTTTGGGTTTGGCAAGCTCCTGCCCGTACAGGCTTCAACAAGTTTCTGTCTCCTTGCTGGTCACTCTGTAGACAGGGGACTGTGTGGCCACTTTCCCTGAGCATGTGTGCACACTGTGCCAAATCTCAGGCCAGCGTCACATGGGGAAGCTGGAAGAGCACTGAGATTTTAACACCGAGCCTTCGCACGTGAGGCTGCCAAAGCCAGTACTCTGCACCCTGAGCTTTCCCTGCCTTGCTTAGCCTCAGTGATGCTTCTCTGTGACAGCTTGGTCCTGACCCCCAGCAGCTCAGTGCCCCACTCACCAACAGGATCAAATACAGCTGCTTCTGGGTCTGGCTACAGGGGAGGGGGGAAAGTAGACTTCCTTTTAAAATTGACCTCCTCTTCCTCAGGCCATTAGTAAGAGGCCTGCTTCAACTTCTGGAAGGGGGCCCCAGTTACAACACTCATTTTTTAATCACAAGACAAGTCTGTTATGCCACTGAAATTCATGTCTGAAGCTAAGCATGCACTTAGGTATTTATTGGATCAGGTCTGAAATCAGGCCTCAAACCTGACCCCCTTTAGGCACAATCTTTGGCCTTTACTACCAGGTATCCGGTGCATTTGTCAAATAGATGCTGACATGGTTGACTTCTTTTTCAGGTCCTACAACTTAATTTCCCTGGGTCGTGTTCATGTTCAGTGTTGCTGATGAAAAAGAAATCTCCTCCTTAAAAGACAACTATAATCCAAAAGTTGCCTAGCTACTCCCAGGCAGCACCCCCTTTCCTGAAGATGCTGGTCACTGTCCAGCTCTGCCTGCTAGGGATAATATCCCGCTAGAACAGAGAGTGGTTTGGACAAAGGACTGCAAAATTTGTCCATTTAACATCAGGGAAAGCAGAATGACCTCAGTGAGGCAAACAGCAATGATTACCCAGTGTGTGCAGAACTTGGGGGTCAAGGGTTGAGCTTGAAAGAAGCTGGGTCAAGTAAGACAACTGTGTCATTGAGGCTGTTAGAGAGCCCAGATCTTGTATTTGTTATAGTTAAATATGTGACTGAAGCCAACTGAAATAATGGACTTTTCATTACTTTTGATTTCTGGATTGAGTTCTTCTGTTGTGCAGCACTTCTCATTACTGCAGTGCAAGATCTGAGGTAGAGGCCTTGGGTCTTGCTGAGTTTTGCTGAAGTTCCTCACTGCAAAATGCATTAGCAGAACTGCTTGTTAAATTCCATCCTAGGTGCAGCTTCAGCAGTCAGGGTGTCAGTGCTCTGGCTACCTTGTTGTCTTGCAGTTAGAAAAGCACTAAAAAGTTCAAGATTTTTTTCACAGCCAAGGTGTGAAAAGTAATTAGAATGTATCAGTGGGTGCTGGGTATAAGCAATTATCTGTGAATATATAAAGGCCCTATTTTTCTCAACAAACAGGCGACATTGCTATAATTATTTAAAATGAAAAAGAAAGTCAGTGACTCAGACATCGAGAGATTGGGTGGATAACTTTATTAGTTCCCAGTCTAAGGTCTGTAGTGCAGATGCTAATCTAATATCAAGACTGCATTAAAAGAAAGTACAAAAATATGGAAAAAGAGAACTGAATTTACCCCATAAGGCTGGTGCTGTATGTAACTTTGACTGTTCTGCTCAAAGCCAGCTCTCTTCAATGTTCAGTTCTAAGTCTGGTTCTTAAAACACACTGGAAAAGGGAGCACTAGGTATCTCCCTTCTTGCTCCATACAGAATCTGACTGGAAAACATTCCTTCTATCAAATGTGGTGATAGAAGCACATTTGATAGAAGGAATATGTTCCGGGGATTTTTTTCCACTTTTGAGAAGTTGTTCAAAAGTTAGTAATCAATTTAATTTTTGTGTGTATTTGGTTTCTTAAAATTTCTTTAGTATTTCTGCTAGGTTTAGTAAATTGAATTTGCAAGCAGAAATTTCACCATGCAGCCTAATCTGAAGGGCCGATTTTGATTTGATTTTTGGTGTGTTTCTGAGACACTAATCAAGGGGGGGTTTTATGTTAAACAAATGGTTTTGACACTAAGCACTAAGAAAGCAAGCACAACACATCCTCCTGCCTGTGTTTTTGCTGCTTTCTCCTCATCAAATGGCCTGACTGTTGTGTGAAATGTCATGATGCCCAATATTAAGCAGAGTCATTGCAGCTGAAGGGTGTGTCGTAAGTCCTGTATGATAGGAGACATTGAGTCTTCTGTAATCCAGGTGATACTGGAATGTCTGCCTTGCAAGCAGAAATATGAGTTCTGACCCTGCTGCTTCAAGGGTGTCCTGCTGTTCAGGACAGATGATATGCGAATAACCCAGAGTAGCATAGATTTCATAAAGCAGTATATCAGATTTAGCATGTAAGTTGTGAATGTGTACAATTGAGCAGCAGAACAAATACTGGTATCTCCTCTACAACGCAGTCTGGTCACTATTGTAAGATCTTTCTAGATTTATTCCATTAATCTGTTTTATTGCTAGGCTGGAATAATGATTGTTAAAATTACTATGGCAAATGATGCCCCTCTATGTTAGGAATGCCATTACTGCACATGACAACAAACAATGGCAGTAGCTCTGAAGGAACCTGGACCCTAGGGAAGCCTGGATCAGGTTATGCTTTCCACCATCAGCTATTCCAAGAAAAGTCAGAGTAGCAGATACCTGGAGTGAAAATCTGACTTTGAAGTTACTGTGTGACTCAAAACGAAGGGAGTCACTTGGATTCAAGAGTTTCTTGTAATGCAGTAAGCATGGTTATATTAAATTATATTCTACAGGTCATAATTTGATGATAACTTCTTCAAGATAAGATAAAAATTTATATTTTGAAATACTTGCCTGTGCCTTCCATCCCTGGTCTGCCACCATCAAAACAAAGTCATTCTGACAATCTAAATTCAATCTTTCCTGTGGAATGATTATAGGGGAATTTAGCAAAATGGTATCTAGTGATACCCACCAGTGGATCAGTATGAACATTTACATTTGCATTTGAAGCTAATTTTTAATGTATTTCTCTTAATTTGCTAGGAAGATACCTGTCAAGTTAGCAATTAAACTGTAATTTGGTCACTGAGGTGTTTACACGGATTAATAGATCTCTCTCTTAAGTGTATGCTCCTGGGTTTGAAATAACAGCTATACTGCGTGGTAGCATGACCCCACTTGAGTTTCACACACACATGCACAAAATCAAATTCCATCACATTTTAATGCAAATTTTACCTTTGCAAATGATGGCCTGAAAAGAATGAGTTTCCATGGTAACCTTAGGGAACACATAACCTGTTTATCATAACTTCTCCATGAAGCAAGATAGGGGGTTGGGAACATGCTTTCATGTCAGCTATATTTTTCTGTAGACAGCATTCTGCTCTAGCACATATAGAGAATTTACCAAAATACTTGCCTGCTGTCCTAAATGAACTTTTTTTCTGTTCTTAGAAACAAAAGCAGTTGTATGGAATAACACAGGAGGTAACTGCAATAGACAGTATTCAACTCCATTAACTGACCTTTCAGCTCCTATCGTTTGACAACTTTCAATGTTTTGAAAGAGCAATTAGAAATTAATCGTTAACAGAACTCTTCCATCACTTTATCTTTTCTTGCTTTCCCTCCATGCTTTAAACTTAGCCCTCAGGTATCCCTGCTGCCTTTCAAAGCCACTTTTTTATTTTTTCTTCTTCTTTCACTTCACTGCTGAAAGTACTTTTTTGAAAAAATGTCTTGAAATATCTCTGAACTCCTACATTTTGGAGCTACCACAGAAAAGAATATATTGATTATATTTCACATTCAGTGCTGACTTTCAGAGTTGAGGTGGTGGCTCCTGGAGCTGCCATTAGTGAGAGCAAGTTTGATGGCTGTGAGCATCTGTAAGGTTGTATTTTTCCTGCAGATGCACAGTAACTCCTGGCTAAAGGAAAGTATGTCTGAAACATTTTTTTTAAGGTCATTAGGAGTAAGGAACAGATGTTGAGGTTTTTCAGAATGCTGCTTTGAAGTGCCACTTAGGAGTCAACTGACAAGACTGACCCTATAGGCAGTGATTTTTGGGACTGGAACACAGAGGAACCATTGCCCACAGTTACCCATCTGGTATCCATCTGGTACCAGCAAACAACAGACAGTACCAAATCACAGAATAACTGTACCAACTGCTAAATTGGTATCAGCAAGCAAAGAAGGTCACCACCCAACAGCAGTTGCAAGCAGGAGAAACAATGTCTGTAACATTTACAGACTGGTATCTGAAGATCCGGAGGAACCTGATGCCATAGCATATGGAAGGCAATTCCTGTCTCTAAGCCTGCTTATGCTGATGTTGTTTGCTCAGTATTAATCCAGGTTTGGGGGGGGGGGGGTTGGGTTTGTTGGTTTGGTTTTTTGTGGGTTTTTTTGTTAACCATATTGAATTTGCAGTGTGGAGAGCTTTTGTCACGATGCCATTGAGAGAGCGCCTCTCTTTATTGGCATCTATGTTTAACAGGATTAAGGTGGATTTAATACCCTGTGCTACAGACTAACCATTCAAATTCTAGGAGTACTGTTCCATAGTGGTGTCAAATCACAATGGAAGGAGTTGAAGTTAACTTTTAACTCCGTGACGATTTACTCTGCAGCTTTTCTTTGATGTGAAGTATTCTAGGGGAGAGCTGTGGCGGGGGGGTTGTTTTCCAATTTTACTGCCATCTTCCTCTTCTTCCCTTTGGTCATTTTCCCCCTTCTTCCTACTTTTCTTTTCTTGAAGCAGTGTGCTGGTTTGTACAGTAGCTAAGTGCATAGAATGCAATAATACAACAGTGAGAGATTTAGTGCCTCTAGGTGCTACCCCTTCTACTCTTGAGGACCTCCAGCAAGGCATGATTTTATAGACAATGAAAGGCTTGCTCTCCCCTGTGAAGCTGCCTGCCTGCAGGAAGCTTTTCACTGTCTATTTCCACTACTTGCTCTGCAATTTAGTTCCATGCCCTGCTATTTCCCCCTTCCCTCCCTCTTTTCTTCCCTGACATACACATGTATATACCCCCTGCATGCACATTCAGTACCACCACCAACCAGATGTAGGTAGACACAGCAAAATAGTGTTATCTCAATGTGTGCATTAAAACACTCAAAAATACACCAAACATTTTCATTTTTCCATCCTCATCATAAATGGAAATATTGATCTGTCCTCTGTTTGCTTTCCAGGTACTGACACTGTCATTTCATTTTCCCTAAAAAGAACACAGGCTCATAGCTGAGCTGTAAAGCATGGCCATTACACCCTGGCATTGGTGCCAAGAACTCTGCTGACTTAGCTTAGAGGAAGATGCTGAAAGCCTGACTTTGAGAGAAAATTCAATTCAATTCACTTCATACAATGTCTCTCATGAAGTATTTCAAAATGCTTTATATCAGGAGATAACATAATGAGAAAATGCTTTAGAGAACTGGGTATTCAGATAGCAAGACAAAATGATACACAACAATGAACTGGAGTAAAAGAAAAGACGACTGTCATTTTAAAGCAGTAATCATCTGGATAAGTAGTCTTGTAAACTAATTACAGTGAGAAGAGAAGCAAAGAATGCAAGACTGGGAGGAACAAGAAGCAGCTTAGTTTCAAACTGGCTAAAGCAAAGGACTGGTTTCATGGAGGGAGAGGAATTATGCACAGAAATTATTGCAGAACAACGAAAGGAGACCTGCTTTATAAATATATCCACACGTATGGATTAGTATGCTGTATATTGCATCACAAGTGTATCTGTGTGACAGGTTAAGTTATTCTCTTTAGTGGCTGGGAAGAGATTAATTACTTTGGCCTGGTTCAGGGGAAGAGCAATTGAAATGCCTCCTTGTAGTAGGAGAGTCAATGCTGATGGGTGCTGTGGGTTTTTTTGTTTTGTTTTGCTGCTTTTAAGATTTTCTCTCAACTCAAGGGAAACTTCTGTTTGCCTCTAATTTGAGAATAGGTTTGCAAGTGAGGGTGTTGCAAATCTGGTGCTCATTAAAGACAATTAAGAGATAGAATTAACCAAAACATATTATACAACTAATGGAAAAGGAAGCCACCCACAGAGACAGACACAGGCCAGGAAATGATCTCATTTTGCTTGGTCAAAGGAAACCATAGTTCTCCAGCACCAGGGATCAGGGGATTGTAGAGTGAGGGTTCAGAAAGCAGAGTATTTTCTTTGTGGGACTGTGCAAAAACACTTTGCAGTTCTGCCTTCACCTCCATCTTTGCTGTTTTCTCTCTCTGTAGTGTTGCAAGATACAGCAAATGCTGAGAGCTTGTTTTCTACAAAACTAAGGCAGTTGCCATGTTTTTAAACTGTTATGGGAACAGCCTGTTTCCCTTTTAAAGTTCCCATCTGTGTTTGTATTTCCTTCAGTCTATTGCCTTATAGAGAATTTTCTGCTCCCTCTAAATCTAAGCCATTAGTTTCACCTACTTGAACAAGAGGTAGGGCATTACCGAGGAGGAAAAGTAAATCCTAAGATAATCAGCCCTGCTTAATTCCACCGTGGAACACTGCTGTTTTCAGTGTTCCTGGTGTTCATTGCACAGGGAGAAGGGACAAGTGACTCTGAGTATGAACATTTGTGTGTGAGCATGCGTATGTATATATCTGTAGAGAGAGACAGTCAGAAGGGGAGCATTTAATTGCCTCGCAATCGGACCAACCAAGTATGTTCTGATTGCATACAGCTGATTTTCTAAGTGAAAATCTTCAAACCTATTCAACAGCAAAACCAAGATCATCAGTGAATCTGGAGTGTGTGTCTGTGTTTCTTATAGAGAAGAGGAAGGATGGTTTGATTATTATCTTTTTTTTCTTTGGACAAGGGTGTTTTTCTCATCCAAGGAAAATGCATTCTAGCAGCATGAACATAACTATTAATCAACACTTAAGCAATAATCAGTGAATGAAAAATGATGACCAGAAACTGAAAATGTACTTGCCTAGCTACTTTGGTGCTTTTTCTTTGAGATCATGCCCTTGCATTTTAGCATGAACAGTTCTTATAAAATTAGTGCTGATATATTCCAAAAGGCAGTGATTTAAAAAGCCAGCACTTTTTTTTTTTACTTGAAAAAAAAAAATACTAATAGGGAATGATACGTTAAGATCTGCATAAGTAAAGTTATAAAGCTACCTTGGTAGTCTCTGAGATAGAGTCTCAGTTGATATGAACCAGTAATATCTTACAGATTTACTTAAGAGATGAAGATGCCAAAATCATCATCATTGGAATGCTGTATTCAAACGTGTGAAGACATGTTCAGGATACAGTGATATAAATGTTTTTCCTGTGTATTTTTGCTCAAAAAGGAGATAAAGGCACTGAGAGATGCAGGTGTATGTTAGCTTTGGGAATGCCTCCAAGAGGAATCAGATGCTATTGAAATTAAAACAAAACCCCACTCAGTATTTAGCATGCTCTCCTGAATCAGGGCCAGGGTTTGTGGTGTCACCCAGCAGAAACTAAGGCTGTGTGACCCTCCTAGTGAGCAATACCTTGCTTTTGTTCTTCAAGACATTTTTTTTACAAATTCAGTCACACTTCTGATAGCATCAAGTGTTCTTTGGAATAATCTCAAAACCAGATTAGTTTAAAATGCTTAAAATCAGCGAGTGCTTAACAAATAGAAAGCACAATATTCCCTGGGACTGAGCCCAGAAAGCAGAACTTTAGGAGACTGCAAGGTCATGATTTGGTGACTGGGCTGTGAACAGGCATCTATAGCCATCCACTGATTGATCTTTCCAAATTATTTAACCTGTATTTTCTGTTGACACAAACAAAAAATGTTAATTTGCCATACAACCCAAAACAAACTTGAAGACACTGGACCATGTACAGTCCTGAGATACCTGTCAGGGACAGAAAAACAAGGTGTCTCAGGATCTGCTGATCAGATACTGCTTCCTTATTCTTGGGAGTTTGTTTTAACAGACAAGTTTGTAGCAGGAAAGTTGCAAGTGCTCTGTCTCTTCAGTGGTGGAGGTGGTTTTAGGAGTTCCTGTGGAACATCATCTTGGTTTGCCATTGCAGCCTTAGTGAAGAAGAGCGGAACTAAGAATATCAAAAAGAAATATTAAAGGTGCTGTATTATATCCAAACAATGGTAAAGCAGTACCAATGGGCTCATAGAACATTAGACTCCTCTTCAAGGACTACTTCTGCCATTAAAATCAATGCAACTTAATTAAAGCAAATTATAGATAGATACATCTATAAATAAGATATTAAAGTGCGCCGTTGAATATGATAATTGCTGCATATTTAGCAATCAGCGTGTGTGTTCTGCTTTTGCCAGGAGGGATTTCTTTCAGAGGAATCAATGGAGCTTTATTAAAAACCATCCAAATTAGAGGGAGAAATGATGAGTGTTATAATAACGCAAAATCACTGTTTCAACTTTCATTGCAAAACCAGGAAAGCAAAATATATGCCTCTTTGTGTATGTATGGAAAACATCAGGAAAATTCTTTTGAATGGTAGACACTGGTAGAATTTTTAATCTTTACCTTTTGATGCAAAACATAAAAAAACTGGATGGAAGAAACCTTTCTTTCTGTGGGAATGCTGGAGGTCTTCGAGGGTGGGATAATGAGGATATCACAGCAGTAAGGAATTAAGAAGACCCCATCAATCAACTTCCTCCATTTCACATGGACCATCCAGTTCACTGCCTTACATCACCTGCCTCTGTTTCAGCAGCTAAAGAAAGTGTTAGCAAGTCAAATTGTGCTCTTAAATTTCACTTGCAGTTCCCAGAACCAGGCAGAGTTGAAATGCAAAAAATAAGTGGGTTAATTTTGATGCTTCACCTGTGTATGAAACATTGAGACCAGGGTGGGGAAAAAATCCACTTTTACCTCTCCATTTTTCTTCAGCTTTCACTTAATTGAAAACAAAAACCAACTGTGTCTCAGCAGAGGGGAGACCTGAAGGTTAAAGGGCAAATTCCGTTATACCACGGCTCTTTTTGGCATGCTGAATCTCAACCCATGTGATTAGAAACACTCACAGACAAAAGAAGAGCTTTGAGAACAGAGGTCAAACCAGCATCTGAATCAAGTCCTTTAGCAGATGATCACAAGACTATTGAAAAATGCACTAAGCAATGCAGCAGTTCTATGTGTCATGTTTATGTTTAAAGTTTACAGGCTTTCAGGCAGAAAGCAGAACTGGGTGGCATTTTCAAAGCACTTGGATTGATGGCAGAGCAGAAGCTTCACTCTGCAGCCTTCCTGGGGTGACTCCTGTCTTACAGTGCTTGTCAGTCATATCAAATACAATGGCAGTATCCTGCCATGTTTTATGGGTAGAAAACCACAGTGCACAAGCTCAAGTGACTTCCCTGAACATACACAATGGATAAGTGAAAAACCTGGGAGTCCCAGGACTTCTATCTTCCTAAGCTTTTCCTGATCACCCATAATTTTAATTAAGTCAGGTGTGGCTGAAGTGAAGTCAGCAATGTTTTACCCTGGATTCACAAACATGTAGCTAAAATCCCATCAGCCTTGAGGAAGTTATATTATTGCTACTTACTTAGTGGGCAGCACACTATCCAAATTTTCTTTATCTTAATCGTAATTGAAATGTTTGGAGGAGGCTTATTGTTCAGAAGTCAGGGGGAAAAAGGGCTAAAAAGTAAAAGGACAGCGATGCTTAGCATGTAAGTGAAGAATTAATGATCCTGAATGCAACAGCCACTGTATATTATTCTTTTTTATCAGTGGGAAACTTTTTAGTCTGAGCAGAAGAGTAGCTGGTTAAGAAGTTGTTTTTTTTTAATCAACTGACTTCTACAATAATGATGAAGTTTTCTATATACAAGTCTAAACACCTGCAGGAGAGGGAACAGTAACTGCAACTTTATGAGACAGCCAACCTGATAATGTCTCTGCATCATTTATTTTCCTTACAAGCAATATCCATGGTCTTGAGTTTTCACTGTGCTGACCTCACTCAGGATGGACCATGAGCAGGGAGTCAGGTGGGAATCTGTAAGAAGCAGAGCCCCAGGCAAAAACACACTGTCCTGCTGAATTCTGCTGGTAGAGGCAAGGAGATGTTGCTGATTTCTATTTGCAGTGTGGTAGCTCTCACCTTGAGCTGTGTGTGGATGCACAAGAAAAAGTCAATTCTGGTTTCATGAAGGTTAAACTTCAAAAAAGATCACTCTGGTTGTTATTTTTTGTACCACAGCATCTGTCCTTGATCCATAAGGAAGGGGCAAGGGAGGCTTTCTGCTAGCAGCTAGAATTGTAGCCTTTAACAAATGCTCCAAGAGGAAGGCAGTATAAGACAGGTGAGGGGGAATGAAATGCAGGGTCTCCCAGGGAAAAAAACACAGTCTTGTGCACTTTTCTGTATGGTTTTCAAGATAGTCAGGAGCTTCAGGATTAAATAAATCCTTTCTCTTCCCTTCAAGAACTGTTATTCTGCAACCCAAGAATTCTCCTGTAGGAAAATTCCAGACTTAGTCAAGACATCTGCTCACAGGTATACTCTACTTATATCTTAAAATTTATTTGCAGATGTTTGAACACTCTAAGATATTTGTTTCTCGCTTGAGCTACTCTGTCCTTCAGTTTGCACTTCCACCAGGCTGGTTCTTCTGCTGGGAACTGGCAGGAGTTAAATTAAGGATGCAGAGGTGTCATAGGATATTTTCTGAAGTGATACCTTTCTATCACAGAAATCTTGTTAGCTAGTGAAAATTATTGTTTCTAAAAAGAGAGGCTTAAACAACAAAAATATTCACTAGCCATGTATAAAACACACCTCTCTGGCACACAGAAAATCCTGCCCATGAAGGATTACGCTGAGTTATATGGACACAGTGTCCTGCCAGTTTTTCTGTCTCCGAGTGTGGCCACTGCTGTGGCTGGGACTCCCAGAGGGGCAATTAGGAGAACAACCTGCTGGTACAGAGGTTCTGCTCTCCCATTCATCTCTCTCGAGGGCTTGCTTCTCTTCCACCTGCCAAAGACTTGACTGTCTTCTGCTAACCGGATGTTAGTTGGTTCGATCCATATTTGTATCTGGTTTATTAGTTTTACATTCCACAAAGGCCTTGGCCATATCAGTACTTTGCAACAGCTACACTTCATGAATTGCTAGTTGTTTTTTGATAAAGATAGTATTTTCTTTCCTCGATTTAAGCGTGCTGCTTTTTTAATTGCGCTGATAGGATGATGCCTGTTTCTGTGTTTATCTCTGCCCATTATTTTTGCATATTCATGTTTTGCTTGTTAGTTGAGGCCGCTCTTAAGAGATGAACTGTTTATAATGATGGCACTTATTTAAGTTGATGTTGTTAATTTAAACCCTAAAAATACAGGAGCATATTTTGGATCATTTTTTCTGTTGTGCGTTACCATACATTTGTGAAGTGTGCGTTTCACCTGCTGTCGTGCTCTCTGTTGATTGGGGTGTTGGTCTCCTAAGCTCTTCCAGCTGCATCTGTAGGGACTCAGAGGAGCACTGCACCTTCTGTCAGCTCCCTTGCTGGTCACCTCGTGGTCACCACACATTTGATAGGACTTCCAGGTTTTAATCCTGTTTTATTAAGATTACTGTTTCTTCACCTAAATGTGTTGTGATTATTAACTGTGTTAAAGCTTCCACACCTGGTCTGATGACCAGCTGCATATGTCCTGTTTTAGGAGAGGAGGAGAAGCTGCAATATTTTGATCTTACTAATTAGTACATTTCACACTGATTCTTAGCTTAGTTTGTTGTAGAAGACAGCAAAGGAACCCTTTTCTTTGACTCTTCCTGAAACATAAATAACTTCTACTAAGGAGGTGTTTCTATTTTCACAATTTCTCTTTTCATCAGGGTAGTATTTTATTCCAGGCACCATTTTGGCACTCCAGGCTGAGTGATGATACACTTTTACTGTCGCATGGACAGATGGAGAAGGGAAATCAGAAGAAATGGCTGAGCCTTTAATTAGCTGTGCAGAGCCAGAGCATGCTTTTCCAGTGCATTGGGGGTTTTATATAGGGTGTGGAGACTCAGCCGCTCGATGGATCCAAATTAGCAAAATTGTGTATCCGCCACCAGGGTGTTTCTATGGTAACTGTCTCTCAAATCATATATACAAACAGATCTGGCAGGGGCTATTGCCTTCTATTTGGTCTGTAGGAAATCATCAAAAAAAGGGGTGTTTTCAGGCTGAAAAAAGGCCTTGTAATGTAAATATTTTTTACTTTTGATGACTGGTATAAGTTTTGGGATTACTGCTTGATGCTGGCACAATTCTGAGTGTGTTTTTTCACATTGCCTGGCTGCTGTTACTCCCCATAGGTGTGAGAGTGCAGGAAACTCACAGGGGGCTGTGAATGCACCGTTACCAGGCTCATATTAATTATGAGCCACGTTACCAGGCACGTAATTAATAACCTATCTACAGCTGCACAGGTAGACCATGTACTATATGTTTTTTAAGGTGAGAGACCAGATTATACATTTGTTTCTTTTCCCCTCATTCTTCTTCATAAAACAGGAGAAATCTGGAGGGTCTTCTCTCCCTAGTGTACCTGGGAACTTAAGGGAAATTATAAACATGATGAAATTAGTAGTATAAGAACAGCCAAAGTGGCTGTGACTCTTCACCTGAGTGACTCTGTAAAATCTCTCTGCATGTTACTTTTTCTGGTGGAAAAAATGAATGAATGATCCCTTTAGCCTACTGCCCTCTTTTTGAAATATAGGGCAATTATTGTTATTTTTTGTTCATCCAAAGTCAGGCACTGCTAAAGCATGGGTCATTTCAAATCAGAGGTGGGTTTTTTTCTGTGGCCAGCAGTTCTGTGAGGACGCCTTTCTGTTTTGAATGAGATAAAGGAAGCTTGCAAGAGGCCTGTACTAAATATTTTTTTTTCATTTACAAGTATCTTTGATGTTTGATGAGTGCCAAGGTGCATAACAAAATTTGTCCAGAATAATTCCTAAGCCTGCCTCGTAGCTCCAAATGATACTGCCTCTCTTTGCATTGGACTTGGTTCATGTAATGTACACAGAAATGCTTTGTAAAGGTAGAGACACTTAATACACTGAATGCACAACTTTTGTCATTGCAGGGGTTTATACATCTGTTCAGTGAAAAGGGTGTGTTGTGCATACATTACAGGACTGACAGAAATGTACTTTAACCTGTAGAATGCAAAAAACATGTTAATTTTTGTTTTCTCTTTTTTTTTCTAATCAGGCATTTGCCGAAAGCTCGGTGTGATTTATTACTTTCTTTTTAATGAATTGTTAAAAATGTTTGAAAAGGCATTAAATCTTCCTTTCTGCTATTAATCTGTAAAAGGGGAAGGGGATTTTAAATGGCCTCTTAGTATATTGCTTTATAAAACTGCTGATTCTAGCAGCACCGGAATAGGAATACATACTAATGTAGGAAACACTGAAGGCAGTCAGCACCTCCTCCATTTATGGAAGAAAAGACTAATAGCCCCATTTTAACAAGGCTCTTAACACTTTGGGCCATCAGCAGGCATTGAGCGAGTGAAATTGGGAGAGCTCCTGTGTGCTAAAAGCATTGAAGTTCACCGTTTGGTACCCGGTTGGAGCCTTCCTGATAGAATTGTGCTCCCCAGCCAATGCCGGTTGCCATCTTGAACACAAACCAAGCAGCGCTGGCATTTTGACTGAGTGCACTAATGCTGCACTTTTGAAATGGCACCAGAGCATCATAAATGCACTTAACTCCCAGCTGGATACTTAGCTTTGCAGTGGCGTTAGGGAAAGTTTCTGGATTCGTGTTAAGAATGAAAGAAAACCTGTTTGTGTCATATTTTATACTTAAGCAAAACAAGCTGATGGAGGGGAAAAAAAGCAGACTTGGTACAAAGATGTTAGCTTTGTTTCAGGTAGTTATGCCACTGTAATCAGAAGGGGTGTGCTGAGTTAGATGATGTCCTCATGTTACTGAATTGCAGGAGGAAGGCTGGGCAGGGAAGAAGAGAGAGTATCCCAGCCAGTAGGCAGATGAGGGAAAGGCTCTGAAGATTAGTACCTGCTCTAAACACTTCTTTGATCAGATACTTTCTTGTTAGCAGTGATAAGATTATGTATGGAATTTGAAGCTTCTTTGAGCCCCCGTCTTTCTTTTGTTGATTTTGGCATGTTGCAGCATCATGTGTTCTCTGCTTATCATTTTGAGATGCATTGTTAGTAGCTGGGCTGCATAATTGATCTTCATCTCTAATTACTCTCCTCTCCACAGGTGCCTGGAAAAGGTCCAGATGGGAGCTCCTACAATCTTCACTTCGAGGGGGTGGAAAGGCAGTATGCATCCTTACCCAGGTACAGCACCGAGCCTCGTGCACACACAGCCTCACCCTCACTGCGGTGGGGAGGGAAAGCAGCCCACAGCTGACGTCCAGCTCTAACATGAGACATTATTCTGCACTTCTGTCACTTTTTGCTGCTGATTTACTGCCATTTTGTACCTCTACTACTAATGTGGACTTTTGAATTTTTAAAAAACAGGTCTCTCATTGAACATGTCAGCAAGAGTCATGATCCCCAGGTAGAGAACGTGACATTGAGGGGGCTGGCTCTGCAGGAGAGTTATAACAGGTCATAGCAGGGCATAAATGACAGAGTTTGTAGTGATATAATCCTAGCTGGCACTGACAGAACACTGCTGTGGAAAGCTTCCACTGCTACAGCCACAGCTACCAAAGTCCCACTGTTGCTGCAAGGGCTGTCTGACTGCAGTCCCATTCCATGACAGCATCTCTGTGCTTTAACTGAATGGTCTGGAAATGTGAGTGAATTCTCTGAGGGCTTTTTTTAATTTTTAATCCTTATCAACTGAATGAAGAGTAATTCTCGTCTGAAACCAGTGGGGCATAACAAAAAGGAAGCATTTCAGGGATTTCAGCCCCGTTTCTATGAGAGTTCTAATAGCAGAGTGTAACAAATCAAGCCAGAAAGAGGAGTGAGAGGATGCTAAAAGAGATAGTGGGAAGCAGGCAGAGGAAAACAAAAACAGAAAAATATTCCCCCTTTAAAATTAGAGGGCTGGGCAAGTCCTCAAGAGGCGTGGTCCAATTCACTTCTTGGACCTACAGGCAGGCTGATTCATAAAAGCAAAGCAAAAATGGGTATCTATAAGCAAGAAGAGATTTTTTGTTGTGAATTTAGGAAAATTTAGGAAATCAGTGAATTGTTTCTTTTTGCTGCTTCTTTTTCCACTCAGCTATTTACATTTGAAGGTGTACACTGAAAGATTGATTGATAAATATGTGATGTTCTGTCCAATTCCAGATGAAAATACAAAGAATATTTTATTTTTGCTAACCAGAATATAAAGGCTGTCTCACAAGACACTGTTGGATGTCTGTAGGCATTTTTAATGTATGTGGTTTCTAAACCAAAGGATGTGTCTGCAGTTTACTTCCTACCTTAAAATAGTATTTGTCAGCCATTTTTTCTTGGAGATTCATTCTGTGCAGTAACTGGCTTTTCTGACAGAGTCTTGCTTTCCAACAGCGTGTCTTGCATGTATTTTCTGGCTGACTGTGGGTATTTACTCTTATGGGTAAATAGCCATCTTTTCCTACAGTTCTCCAACACTCATGTTTCCTTTTTAGCAATGATTTTTGTATGTTAGTTAGGTGTACTTTAATTTTGCACACTCCTTTTTTTACCCAACTTCCATTTTGCTGGGTACTTCCCTGTGGATTACAAGAGTAAATTCATAATTGGTGCCCAGTGTAACTCTCTATAGCAATTTTCATATTTGTGTATCATGCCTTCTTTTATTCATTTTCCCTTTAAGAAAATTAATCAAATTTTTTCAAGTGCTGTAAACTGAAAATTTCCCCATGAACTTCCATAAGCCAGAATTGTTTTGATTTCCCCAGTATTCCTTTCAAGGGAGAATGACCAGAAGTGAGCACTACAGCGCAGATGTAGACGTGCCCTTGCTTTATGTAGTAAGCGTTCTCTCTATCCCTTCTGTCCTGTTCCTTTCCCAACTGCCGCATCCTCAGCATGTTCCCCAGATGTATACACTGCTCCTCTCCACCACCTGTGTTTTTGTGGGGTTTGTTTGGTTGGGTTTTGGGCTTTGGTTTTGCTTTTCTTTATGTTTTTTTTTAAAGTAGATTTACCTGAATAAGATCAGGAATTTTACAGCATTGCTCCCCAAACCTCCATTTAAGTTGCTGGAGACACAACTCTCCAGCTCTCAGAACAGATTTGAGTATTTAACTGGTGGGAACTGTCCATTTAGAAAGTCATCCAAATATTCCCTAAGCTTTTGAAGAACTCTGTGGAAGTGTCCTTTCTCTCTGTGCCTAAGGAGATTATGCTGGAGAGTGAGAAGACCTGCACTTGAGCAGGGCTGTTTGTGCTTCCCAGCCCACTTACACTGCTGCACGCAAGCCAAGCTGTGTCTCCAGAGGGTTTCCACCCTGGCAGGAGCAGAGCTTTGGGATATCACACACCCTTGGGTGTGCCTTCAATTCAGCAATCGGCTGCTGCTTTTTATACTTCAGTTTTGTAAGTTTTGCAGTTTCATGTTACTGCAGTAATTAAGCCCTGGCAGTCACAAATGACTAGATTGTACAGTGAAGTCTAAATCCAGACGAAGGGGATGCGGTCTCATTGCCAGCCACTAATGGAAATGAGTGATTTCTTTTGTTCTCATGGCTGACTGCCCAGGAGTATAGAGGAATCCAGGTAAAAACCACACATTTGCCAACCAATTCTCGGTGGAGGAGCCATGAAAACTACTGTAATGAGCAACATTATTTAAAAAAAAAAAAATTAAGAGAAAGAAACAGGAATGTAGAAAGAAATTAAGAGGTAGTATTTCCTCAAAAGAGTAGCTTTCTTCTCTCCAGCATTTTAGTATTAGTTCACAGTTTCCCACCCTTGGGTTTATTCCCCTTCTTTTTTGCTGTTTTCACTGTGGTGAGGCCACTGAGTCGCATTGGTACAGATTGGAACTGTCTGCATACTTAGCCATTTAAGCCCAGTTTAATAAGAGATACTTACAGAGGCTTCAGATGAGGGTTGTAGATGCTGAGAAACAAATTCCTGTTGCAATATTGTGTTGAGTCCAGGAGGATATGACCTTTGCCTGCCGCTCTGGTGTGGCACACATGAGGAAGGAGAGGAAAACGCTTGGACTGCAGCCAGTTTCACAAGATGAGGAGGGAGGAGGGGATCTGTGCTGTGTCAAGAGTAACTGGGACCTACACAGTGAAACTGTTCTGCTCACCTGAAAGCCACCAGGACTCATGACAATGTGTGTAGGCATAGACAAATTATGTAAGAGAGCTTTGGTCTTCATCCCCACCAGAGAAGAAGGAGCAATGTTCACCTAGCAAATATCTTTATCAGTGTTTGATGCCTCTAAGACACTGTCCAATTCCCTTGCAAAGGCATGTGTCCTGCATAAAGTCAGATCTGAACATACCTGCTGCTAGCTTGTAAAATTCTAAGCTTTGAAGCATCATTGTGGCTTTGCCTTTATTTGTGTGTTTTGGTTTTTTGGGTTTTTTTTTTGGTTGGTTGGTTGGTTTTGGTTTGATTTGGGTTTTTGGTTGGTTTTTGTTTGTTGGGGTTTTTTGGGGTTTTTTTCTCTGAAGCTGTTAATTGAAGTCTAGGTATTATGGGCCAAATTCAGGTGATACAAGTCTGTATTAACTCTATTTGAGGAATTCAGCTGTCAAGTGTACTTGTCTTTTCACTAGGTGCAACAGCAAATTACTGTCCTGGTCCCACTGAAGTCAGTGATGCCCTTTTTTCCTTTGAGTGGGGGAATCTGTTCCTGTGTAAGGTTACATGTTTAATTAAAAGGGGAAACAGGAGGCAGCAGCCTTTGGAGAAAGGCTTTCTGTCTGACTGGTCTAAGGAGTGGTGAGCTGAGCTACATAGGTAGGTATACATTAAGCTTCTAGGTAAAATAATGCCAGCCTGTAGGCTTGCTTTGGAAATGTCTGCAGAGGCAAACATCTGAATTAAATGATAAGTGGCTGTGGCAGGAGAGTGGCAGGTCTTCATCTCTCACTGCATTGTGCTGTTCTGTCTGCAGAAAAGCAGCAAAGTGGGAGAGACAGAATGGGAGGCTTTGCAAGAGAGATACAGTTCTTTGCACTCAATACTTGTGTGTTGCCCTGAGGCTATTGCTAAGTAGTGCTGAGTAGTAGTATTAAGCAATGTTAAATCCTCCTGCTTAGAAGAGAATGGCTTGATTCTTTCACCTCTTAGCCTATTCTTTTGGGAAGAAGAGCAGGGCAAGGTTGTGGGAGTCAGAAAAACATTTGAATCTTTTAAACTATGTTTAATGCCTACTTTCTTGGTGTAATTCAGAATATTTTCCTGATGGAGCTGTGGAACAGATACATGAAGCTGTAGCTGTTCCATTTGTTCGTAGTTCTGTTTTTGAGCTTGTTTTTATGGAAGTCGGTCTTAATGTAAATCACAGTCTTGCTAATGGCAGCCTTGTTTGGAGAAGCCTCGTGTTCAAGGACACGTTCTTTTCTGTGGTGGTGGAAAAGCTGGCTGTGACCAAAAGCAGACTGACAGACACTGAGACAGCACGCTGGTTGACATGATGAGTGTGGATTAGAAAGTTCAGCCATCTTTCCAATAACAAATGCTGATTCCAATGGAAATGTAGTACTTGAGACTTTCTCTGGAATTCTCATATTATTGAAGAACAGATTTATGTCAAGAAAAGGGGGAGGGCCAGAAAGGCTGTGAGAGCATTAGAAAATAACTGCTAGCATGGAAAAAATGAGTTCAGGCTGTGTAGATGGGTTCCCCTGTATTGCTGGGGCTGGGACGAGACTGCTGAGCAAACTGGTAATTTGCTCACGAGGGAATGCTCTTAAATGTAGCATGCATCCTGAAACTGGGAAGCTTGGAAATGGATTAAGGAACCTGCCTTGCCCTACAGTGGCAATGGGCAGTTTTTCCATGCTGGAAGCTTCTCTTCAGGTTGACCATGCAACTTGGCACTTCTGAAAGCAGTAGCTGAAAGCAGCACACTCTCCATTTCTAGGTATGATGCCAGGAAGGACACTTCTGATCACCTTGCCTGAGCCCTCCAAGACTTTCTACACTTCTGCATTAAACTAAATTTCAATTTTGATCCATCCCATTACTTTTGTAAATGTATTTACAGAAGCATCTAACCTGGAATTAGAATGTCACATTGTGAAGAATTCATTACATTCTTTGGAGGTTAATTATTTTACTGCTTAAAGAGATTATGCCTTTTTTTTTTCTCTGAAAGTCTGCCATTATCCAATTTCAGTTTCTAGATACTACAGTAAACATTTTTTTTCTGCTGGATTTTAAGAGCCAAGCCTGTGAAATTTCTTCCCTTGAGTATTTCTATGCAGAGATCATTTATGTTATGTTTTCACCTCCTTTTCAATAAATTAAATAGATTGAGCAGGTCTTAGGTCTTACACTGTAGAACATGAGCACAGCATTGACTCAGGGGGCTAGAGTACCCATGCAGTCAATTTAAGAGGTGGCCACCAGAGTTGAGTCAAAAACATTTTGAGCCTTTTGAATCAAAAGTAAAGTTTTGGTAATATCTGTGTCATGAGCAGATAAGGTTCCTCCAAAAGAAGAAATGGATTAGTTAGCATGTTTCATTAGCTGCTTCTTGCACTTGAGTGTTCTTGCCTTTATTTTACTGAGTTTATTTCAAAATGCAAGATTTCTGTAATTTAATTGAATCCTGAAAACATCATCAGAAAGTGACTTGACACAAATCATGAGAAAAAGTTAATTGTCTATTAAATAAGACTCATCATTCACCATTGTCTAGCAGAATCTGAAATTAATATACTGACATTACTTAAATATGTATATAGTGTATTCTCTTGGTTAACAAAAAAGAAATCACAGTTTTAGTGCAGACTATAATTAGCTGTAAATCAACTTGTCAGAGCATTCCCAGCCTCTGGGAATTGACTAGCCAAGGACCACAGATGAAAAATCAAGGTTTAAAATGAATTACTTAAATCAAAATTCCCTGCATGCTGGTTTAAATCACAATTTTTTTTTTATTATTTTTTATTTTTTTTTGCTTGGAATCGCTTAGGTTTAACCTATTCCATCACTTGTTGGAAAAAAACTGTCCTCTTTCTTATTTGTACACTTCATCTACGTTCCTCCTTGGCATGCAGCGGTTTGTTGCACAGCATTGACACAGCAGGGCAGCCATGGCTCTGGCCATCAGCTGAGGCACGCCCTGCTGGGTGCTGCTGTGACAAGTGCCATGCGGTGCCACGCGGGTTCTCGGTGGCTCTGAGTGTGCCTCTGTCCCATCACACAGCTGCTGTTCTGCCAGGCTTCTTCCAGACACTTTCCTGGTGCTCAGACACTCCTTGGTAACAGCTTGCCTCTGTTTTTCACTGCTCTCTCATCAGTCGACCTCATTACATGGCTCTACTGAAATCGCGATTTCCTCTGTGTTTTATTGGCCCAACATGGTGCTTTATGGCAGGCAGAGAGTGACAGTGCTGATGCAGACTGCAGGGAGTAAATACCACTGCTGCCTTGCAGAACTGTTTGAACTGGAGCATCGTTCACCTGGTTAAAAAGAGCATCTGCAGATACTCTCTCATGGAGGGGGCCAGGGGTGCCAAAACCGTAATGGCAGTGAAATCATTTATCAGCCCTGTCCAGAATCACCCACATCTTAGTCTGTCAGTGAAACCATGTTATTGGACATAGGTTACACAGCTACAAGGGGAGCCTCTTAACTTCTGGTGTGGGATATAATACCCAATATTTTCAGTAATGCCCAGGATTTTCTCTCCAAAGGGGTGAAGACCAGGTTGATGGGAAAATACTGTGTAGTTCCAGGTGGCTGAATAAAATCTATATCTCCTTTGTTTCTTATCCTGAGTAAAGTAAGAGGAGATGGTCAAGAGGAATATTTGAGAACCATTTGTAATTAATTTTTGACATAAATCATACTTTTTTTAATATTCCCCTGATGTAACTTCAAAACTAAGGCTTGATCATTTGGTGTCTTAAACAGGATTACAATTAAAAATGAATGGCCCAACTAACTTCATCACCCTAGTCATGTGAAATATAAATAATATTCAAACAGTATATTCTCCAGTATACTTGATTATTAACTTTCTCTTCTGTTTTAATCATCTAAAATGATATCAGTAATTCAGGGATAGTATTTTAATATGATTTTTATCTTGACAGCTCTGCTTTTATTGAAAATGCAGCAAAATCTTGTCTGTCTGTATTTTCTGATGTGGTCATCTCATTATAAATTAAATATATGTATGGTTCTAGTTGGATTTTAAGTGCTGGCAGGTGAATTTAGAATCAGTTTTAATGGAAATACTGGTCAAGGACCTCCAAGATATGTTGCAATAAACCAGCCAAGATTAAATACAGGCAAAGAAAAAAGATTATTCTTATATGCTAGAGCCCAAGCTTGGGAACCAAGCTGATGTGCTCATTGAAAGATTAGCTTAAATCCTGTTTCAAATAGTTTTAAGATCTAGCTAACTAACTTTTCTTAACTCCGGAAGATACTAAAACTGACTGCTGTAGAAACTACCCAGGCTCTAGGAGATGTCAGGGAAATCATTGTATTTCAGGGCCAGAGCCCAAATCTATCACAGGACAGCAGATATTTTGACACATAAATGCAGCAGAGAGCTGGAAGTGCTCTGTTGCAACTTCTGTTCCACCTCAGTTTCAATCCCTCTGCTCAGGTGTGTCATGGTACCTAATATCACCTCAGTGCCATATGTGAAGTCTGAAGACTTTATTTCATATAAGATGTCAAAATACGTTTGTCCAAAAATGTGCAGAGTTCATAAATGAGCTGCATATACCTTCTGCAGGGAGAATTTCAGGCATTAAAAGCAGAGCAGGTAGGAAAAGGGTCAGTGTACTACAGACCTTTCAAAAAATAGTCTTGTGTCTCTCAAGACTTGACTGAAAGGAGGAAAGAAATTTGTAAACAGGATCACAATTTCAGAAATCTCTGTAGTGAATACAAAAGGAAGGAGATTTAGTTGTAAAACATACCTCCAGCTTTCTAATAAAATAGAAATATCACTTGAAATGAACATGATGCCTCCATCCAAGCCAAATTAAGTCTAAATAATGAAAAAGTATACTTTAGAAAGTCAGAAAGGTCAAGGTTCGTGACATTAAATCATGGATTGCAGCTGGCAGGCCACCTCTATATTTCCATGGGAATAACTAAAGAAAATTGACCAAAGAAAATGTCTGTAACAACTGGGACATAGCTTGAAAAAAAAAAAAAAAAAACACTAAAAGCCAGATGTCTCAGAAGAATACTTTGGAAGTGTAGAAGGAGGCAGACAGGGATGGGGTTTGTCAATTTTCCTAATAAGTCAGTCAACTCCTCATAGCAAAAAGCCAGTTAATGCAATATGGAATAGTTTAAAAGTCAATTAATATTTTGAAACTAAACAGCCAGCCTTTTTGCAAGGAGATACTATCCCTAGTAAATAAAAATACTTTCAAGTGTCACATTTACAGAAAACATGGATCTGCTATGAATTTTAGTGTATAATCAGGCATAAGGACCTCCCACTCAAACTAAGGGCACTAAATTCCGCTTAAAAATGTGGGAGATGGAGGAAAATATTGCATATGAACAAAAGGGCTTGAATTAATATTATAAAATTTAATGAAGTCTTGGAGACATTGCCTCAGAAAAGAAAGCTGTATTAACTATGCCTCCAGTGAGTAAAAGAACAAAACAACTGTTAGGGAACAAAATATTAATGAAAGAAAAAAGTGTCAGTACAAAATGGCTAGGTTGAGATGAAGGATCTGTGGAAAAAAGATAAGTGAATGCAAATTAAGAAGAAGATTAAATTAAAAACCAAAAGCATATATCCCATAGAATGCGTCAACAGCGTGATGTGCTGAGTGAAACCTGGGGAATAAGATGTGTGCTCCAAAATGCAAATACATCCATTGCATTGTTAAGATGGATATTGAAATGGCTCAGGAGACCGGCAGACTCGGAAGCTCAGCTGGCTGCTTTGTAGGTACGGATATTTCGAATAAAAATGTTGCAGCTTATGCTGGGTTGTAATTCAGAGCTCATCAAAAAGTGTGGGCTCTAGGCTGCAAAGGTGAGAAAGAGCATTGTAAAATAAGACAACTCTGCTGCAGTTCTTGGCTTCGGCTTTCCCTCAATAAACACGTCTGGAGGTGCGGCTGAAAGATGGCTGTCAGCAAACATGCTTTAAAAACACCTAACAAAGGAAATATGTAGGAAGCCAACAGTATCAGGTGTAAATATATATTATTTTTGAGGATGTTGGATCAGGAATTTTTGAGCAAGCTTCCTGCAGCTCTCATTTCTGTGTGTGAACCTCCTGTATGTTGTGTCATTGCTCAGCTATGTTCCTGTGAACAAACAGCAGCTTTGCAGTGGCACCCTTTGCTCAGAGGCACACTGCAGTTAGTTCTCCATGTTAGTTCTCAATTCCTTTGTCTCCATCCAATCTTTGCTTTGCAAAGCAGACTCAGGAAAAAGAAAAAGAAAATAAAAAAGAACAACCAGAAAAAAGCCACACTAGAATCACAGCCCTACAGGCCAGTGTGCTGTCACAATGGCAAGTTTCAAGCTTCTAATAGCAAGCCATTTAAACAGAGTCAGTTATAGGTATTCATTCTCATGTAACATCTTTAGGAAAGAGGAAAGATTATGATGATGAAGTAGGAAAGTGAATTGCATGTGGACAGTCTTAATTGCATGCTGCAAAGTAATGACAAACTGTGAAATCCTAAGAGCTCAAATCTAGTTCTGTGTTCTTTTACAAACATGTAGGGGACAGAGTCGTGAGCACTCGGTGTGCCACCCACCGAGAAATGAGAAGCAGGGTGGGGGAGATGTGAGGAGTTGAGAAACACAAGGGCAGCGTGCTGAGCAGACCTGCCGTTGTTTGTTATCCTTGGTGAAACCCTGCCTTGTGAGGAAAGAGCTTTTATATAAACTGGTGATTAAAGGAAAGAGGTATCTAATTTGGGATTAAGAGAATCACTGAAGAATTTAATAGTAAAAACAGTTGCTAGAGCAGCTGTTTCAACACAGCTCAGACAATTGGCAGCCAAACTGCTTCCATTTTATAAGTAGGTGACATATTTAATTTCTCTGCACAGAAGTCTTAAACATATCAGGAGAAAAGGTTCAGTTTTAGAGGCTTTTGTCCAAATGTCTTTGCATATATTCACCGAAGGCTTTTTTGTTGCTCTTCAAGTATGATGCTTTAAAAAGTCATACCTTGGATGTGTTGATCCAGCTTTGAGAACAGCCAGAAATTTACTAATAGAAGCTAGTATGAGCCTGGTCCAGAGTCACTGCAATCCATGGATGTGCTCCTAATGACTGCAGTCAGTTTAGACTGAAATACAACCACTGTTGGAGCATATTCTTTGATTTCTTTGCTGTCTGGGTCAGTCTGGTAGTAATTTGACAGACTCTGATTAGGTTACTTGTTGTTTTGCCCCAGAATTCTGCTCACCAATGTTAGCAGTTTCTCTCCAGATTTTGGAGATCCTAGTGAAAGAACTATACCTTTTCCTGCTCTAAATGTTCTTCCTCAGCCCATCCAATCTTACCACAGATATAAGCAAAATAAAAGTAGTCCTTAAAAATGAATGTGATTCAAGGTTGTTGAAGAATTGCAAACATTCAGATCACCAGTGGTTATGGACCAGTAACTTTGTTAAAAACAAGCATAGAGCTAACACTCCTGTTGTACCCTGTTAGAGAAGATTAATTCCTGCTTTCTTAAGAATCTTTACCCTCACCTCCAGGCTTGGAAAAGATTGCATTGTTCTAGCATTTAACAGTTATGTAAATTAGCACTGATTTTGTCATTTAGCACCTGCGCCAAATTTTCTACTAGAACAGTTCTTTCAAATATGGCATAAACAAAGCATAAGGTGCACAGTGATACTGTTCTTTTGTGGATGCTTATTTGGGAAAATCTGCATGAGCTATTGAGCATCTTTACCGCAGGTAAAGATATCATGGATATGCCAAAAACACGGCAGCAAAGCTTTGTAGGCATATGGTTGGTCTTAAATAGCACATAGGCCACTAGTCAGACTTACAGCAAGCTTTATTTTGAAAATATATTAAATACTATAATGCATATGCTAGAAACTTAACCACATCTTTAGGGCAATGGCAATGTCTTTGCTGTCCTCAAAATCTTTGCCAAACATAACTTAGGCTGGATATAGAGATATTGACACAACTCATACTTCTGCTGGCTTCTGCCTGGTATTGCTGTGGCCTCTGCTGCTTCTGTCCTCTGTTCTGTGTGAGCAGATGGGATCCTGCAGCTGTTTGAATAAATATTAGTTTTAAAGAATTATGCTGCTCTGATTAACCATTCAATGAGGGGGGAAATGGCAGGGGAGAGAGCACCTAAGGAATCTCTCTACTTCAGGCCTCTTGCCCAAAAGCATTCATTTAAATGTTTGAGCAGTGATGAGGTGAGGAGTTATATAAACGGGAAGCCGTTCCTCAAATCACTATCTTCTCTCTGCATAGAGTGTAATTGATAGCTTATGTACTTGCAACAGCTGAAAAAATAGAACAGAACATGCAAACACGTCCACTGTATAACATACGTGGGAAGCAAGTGGAGGAGAGTGTTAACTTTAATAGAAAGTGAATTATCTGCCATTTTTGTTCCACCCCAGATGTAATTCAGCAAGGAGATTGGATCTGTGCACTAGATAGTCTGAGACAGTGCCTTGGAAATTGGCAGTCAGAGTTCCATCCAGAGGGCAGGAAATGTGTGAACAAAACCCAGCCCAGGTTATCAAGCAAAACCCCAAGCCAATAGGGGTCCTTGGATATTGAGTAGCTGGCACTTTCCTTCATTTAAAGCAGAAAAATAGCTCTTGTTTTACAGGTGAAAGGAGATGCTTTGAGAGCAGTCTGTTGTAGATCATGACAGAATCTGGCAAGAAAAACCAATCTCAGGATTTCACAGTGAAAATCCATGTGGCTGGCTTTTTGCTTGGATCTAGGTGCTAGTGCACTGCTGTATATCTATACCCATGTGTTACCAGGTTTTGGACCCTCACGTAGCATTTTTGCTGTGAGTTTTGCTCACAGCAAATCTGAGATCCTACACTTTAAAGAAAAGGCATGTTTGTTTACTGAGAACTGAATTGTCTTCATTACAGAAAGAATGTATTTTTAGAAGCATGGTATGGCCAGAGTTTCTCCCCTTGTTTTGCTTTTTTAAGGAGATAATAGTGATACGCTCTTGAACTGAACTCAACCAGCCAACACAATAGCTAGGACAAAGCATGTTGGAAAAATGATGCTAACAGTCCTTCCTCCAAAGATGCTCAAACAGCAAACACACTTTACAACTGTACATTCAGCGATTAAAGATTTCCAGAATCAGTTAAAAGCTTTGAGGATCCCAGTAGCCGTGCTCAGAAAACCCATATGACTTCGCTGTGCGTAGACTTCTGGTAGTCTTCTAATTAGCTTTGTAGGGGTCTCTGAAGGCATCTGGGTTTCTCACTGACTCGGGAATTAGGCTGAATTTAGGCTGCCTGAACATACCCGAGCTGGGTTTGAGCATTTTTGAGCGTTTCTGTATGGATCTCTTTGCCCCTCTGGAATGGTGAGCAGGAGCAGCGCGGTGGGACGGGCTGTGTTGCGGTACTGACTGCACCACGCTTCGTGGCAGAAAGCACAGAGCAGATCGGTTTAAAACAAAAGGGAATTAAAAAAAAAAGAAAACAGGCAAATTCAATTAGTCATTTGAAATTGAGTTGGGGTTTACAACTTGAATTTTTAGGCCCAGATCCATCAGAGCACTTAAGCACCTGTTTTACCTTGAATACATTTTGCTTTTCAATAGCAGTTATTTGCCTCTCTATCAGAGACCTCCAGGAAACCTGGGCTTAAGTGGACGTTGTAAAGGATGAAGGAAGGATGGCAGACAGGCAGTGGTACTTGGGGAAATTTCTCTTTTTCACTCCTTAGCCCTTGTGTGGTTTAAATAATGCCTTCTTAATGCAATGCTTTGTGTTACATACCCTGTAAATAATGTCAAGAAAGGGTATTTAATGATAATTTGACTTTTTTTTTTTTAAAGACTTGTTACTAATCTTAACCTGAAATCTCTTTAGTATTATGAGGGGAATAACAATCTTAATGTCATTCTGGTTTCAATTTCTTTGTATGAAGGGGTGGCAACTCTCCCTTCTCTCCAGTCACCAAACATCTGAAGCAAGCTCTGTTACTGAGAGATTGCTGCAGTGGTACTTGGTCTTAGAGAGGTTTCATCAGAAACATTTCATTTTTAATGGACAATGGAAAATGCTCAGCTATCCATTATTACACTTCTTTGTACACAGTCTAAAACTATAAATGGAAATTATAATTACATCTGTAATTTTGGGTCCCACCTGAAATAACTTTGTTCCCAATGTGAGGGGAAAAAAAATCAATAGAGAACCCTTAACCCTGGTCTTTTCCTCCTTAGATATTTCATTTTCAGTTGTACTGGTTTATACAACATGTTTTATAAGTTTTTCAAGGGACTTTAGTATATAGAGACAATTTTGCATCCTCAAATATTGCTACTTTCTGCTTTTCTGATTTAGAAACTGTAATGATGTTCTTGAGTTGTGGGTTATATTGTAGGTGCTTGAGATAATATGATCTTTCTCTCTTTTACTTTTTGGTCATTAAAAAGAGGAGCCTTTGAAATGTTGTAAAGTTCTTTTAAAGAAATCCTATTTTACTGGCAGTAGAATTACACTTTTTTTTTTATACTTTTTTTTTTTTTTTTTTTTTTTAAGAAGAACCCAAGTCAGCATTAAAGATTTAACACTGAGATTTGGAAAAGGCATCTTTCTCAATTCACCACTCTCTCTCCTCTGTTGTGCTTTTTTCCTAGGGGTTTCAAGTGGTAGGTCTGTCAAGGTTAAATTTTATCATGTTTTGGGTTTTTTGGTACCAACATCTGCAAGTACAGAAATGTCATCAAGTGTTTTGTATTTCTGAAATCATCACCTTTCTGCAATCTTAGACCAATAGTTGCTTTTGTTTGAGTTAACATCTGAGGAGGAAGGGAGAGGTTCTTTCATGCTGTAAGACCTTTGCAAACTATTAATTGTCCACAAATTGCAGCTTCCTCTGAAACATCTGGTTCTGGTAATAGTCCCAGACTATTAGTCCTAGTGATACTGTAGATTAGGGCACATCCTGCTATATTGTCCCAGTTGCCACACTGTTAATAATCATGGATCTAACGTGCACACAGCAGAGGCATGCTGTTCATCTTGGCAGAATGTCTTGTTTCTTTGTAATTGCATGTATGTACCATTTTCTAGATCATGGGCACTAAAAAAATAAAACATAAATTAGCAGCATTCTGGTCAGTCTTTTCTCTGAATACCTGAAAGACACAACTGAAAAAGAATGTTTCCACTTGAAGTGAGGCATTTCAGCAACATACATTTAGTACCCAAGGTATTTATTTGCTGTCTAAGGCTGTCAAGCCGTAACTTCCTGATTTCATTCCAGGATACAGATGTTTCATTCTCTCCTCCCCTTTCAGATACCATTCTATACAAAAGCCTAATCTAAAAATCATTGAAATGCTTCCATTGACATCCAGAGGCTTTGGCTGGGGCTGGATGAGTCTGGGGCACAAAGTTCTTTGTTGCATCAAAGTTATTCCCTCTTCTCAGTCTGATATCTAGGCAAAGCACAGATGTTTTTCCATCTTTACTTCCCCCTGCAAAGTATCTTGATGGGTGTTTTATGAACTTGCCACTTCAAGTCTATCACACCACACAATCTGAAAATACTTGGAGAGATGTTATAGTAGTGACCTTTATTATTCATTAGTGAATCAGCAGCCTAGCTTACTGTGGCTTTAAGTGAGCTATATAAATTGGTTGTTATTTTCAATTATGATTCCCTTGATTTGAACATAGTAGAGCAAAGATAATTGATGAGTTCATTATATAAAAGATTGTTTCAAGTTAGAGGGTGGTTTTATTTAGCTTTTTCCCCCAGCCAAATTGAGACATGCTGTCTGGAATCTTGGCCAGGTTCTTACCAGCTTTGTATCAGGAAGCACTATTGCTTCTCTGTTTCTCACTGATGACACATAGCAGCCTTCCTGGGTGGAGTGGGAATGCCTCTTTGATTGTGGTTCTGTTCCTTGTAATGTCAGCGGAAGCTGCTGACAGTATCATGTCCTGCATGTAACTGTGCTGCACATCTTTGATACATAATGTATGTGTGCTTTCAAAAGAAATTAATGTGTACCCCAGGTAGTGCTGTCCAAAGCCTGTCTCTGTCTCAATATTGGCTTGCCCCTACCCTATATTCTAAGTGCTATGCTGTCACTTCTGTCAGGTATCACTAATTCACAGCTATTGGCATTGCTTTGCCAAGGATGCAGTGTTTTGGTGTGTCTTTAAAACATATTTTTCTTTCTTCAGCTGTGTGCTCCTCCTTCAGCTTCAGGATCCTGATGTCTTCTGTTCTAGATACATGAGTAAACTGATAGAACTGTTACAACAGCCTGTACTTGCTCTCTCTAAAAGGATGTTTTGCTCTAAGGTCTTTACTGTTGCAAATTTTATCTTGTCGTCTGTCATGCAGCACAGTGTGCAGATGGCACAGAAGTTTGTTTAGAAGCTAGAAATCTCATTTACTGCAAGTGTTAGGGGGATGCATGTAGATCAGGGACATTGGTGATTGCACCAGTTCCCAAAGAACAAAGGATGCTGCATGCCCAGCGACCATGCTAGTAAATCCTGCTGTGGGTGCATGGTGCTGCCTCAAGCCAGGAATGCATGGAAGAGAACCACACAGATCTGATGATATCTCATGTCATCTGGGACACCTTGCTGGAACTGCCAGGGCTGGTGCTGCTGGTGAAGACAGCAAAGAAGAGAACAGTAACCAGAACAGGAGGAGCTAGTGGTAAAAAACATGATGGCCTCTAGGAATCCAAGCTGAAGGAGACAAGAGTGGACAGCAGAGGCTGTGGCTTGTCCACTATCTTGTTCCATCTTGTGCTGTTGTCCTGTCCACCCATCTCCATCTTGTGGTCTAACACGATGACCTCTGACTTCCAAATTTGCTTAAGGAAACAATGTCCAGCAAATTAAATGGGGAAGAAGTGAGCTCAGATGTGTATGAAAGTCAGCAGTTATGTTGTTTTCATCTGTGAATGGAACGTATTTATGTACATCTATAGGCATTGAAGCTAGTACCATATATAATGAGTGAAAACTCCACCTGTGCCCATAAAGCAGTTGGGAGCTGTATTGTGTGTTTCCTCCATGGTCAGTGGTTCAAGTCTCAAAGCAACCTCACAGTGATGTATTTGGTAGTGGTGCCGTGTGTACATCTCATTCAAGCACAGCTGTTCTACAGGACGTCTTGAAGGGGGTGTTTGCAGATTCTAATCAGTGTCTCACTTCTCCAGAATCTGCTTCTGCTCCCAGGATCTGGCGTGTCAAACCCTCCTCATCTGAGCAAGTCAACAGCCTGTCCCTGGCTGCTGCCTAAGAGAATGGCAAGGCTTTGTAAATAAAGGAAACAATTGAATGATAAGTTCACACTTCAGCATGCTGCTTAACAACCTGATAACAGTTAATTACATCCAGTATTTTTAAATGCCACGACAGGGAGATAACTCGTGCAGAGGTGAAGCACGGGCCTTTGGGCCTCACGACCAAAGGTTAACCTCTTACTACCCATGCACCTGAAGAGACTGGTGGCTGCAGCTCCAAATATCACCAGTTCTGAGCTTTTACTGGCCAGCAGTGACCCAGGGTCACGCACGTAGTGTCCCCAGCCGCAGGCAGGGGCAGGGGGAAGCTGTGCTCAGTCCCAAAACTTGTGTGTCTGGCTTGGGGAGCAGCCTGTGAGGCGGCGGGCAGAAAACGCGGGGTGTTAAAGCCAGGGCTGTCTCGGGCAGAGGCAGCAGGTAGAGCGTGTCCCGTCGGGAGCCGCTGCTGTGCTGCTGTTCGTGTAACTGCAGGAGCTGTGCGGGAAGGAGCCAGCATAAACACAGCTGGAATGGGCGCTGGCGGCCGGCTGCGAGTCACAGCAGCTGCACTCGGTGCTACCGCTCCCTGGGCACCGGCTGGGACCTTTCCGTCTCTCCCGGCCCGCTGGGATTGAGGGTTTCACCCTTGTTATTTAAAGCACAACTTCAGGACATCTGCTGGCAGAGCACCCGCAAAGTTTGTGGCTTAACGCAAGTCTAATTAACTGATTTGCCTATCCAAATCTGGAGATTTACACACTTCTATAGAGGCAGCTGTAAAGTTATAACTTCAGCTGTTTATCATGCCCTGAGCCTTTAAATCTCAATTATGGAAGGTGGTGTTTAATGGCTGGCTGGAAAATGGGTGGTTACCAGAGTGTTAATGGAGTGTGGCAAGCCAGGAAATGTATAATCTAATGCCTGTATAGAAATGAAAGGTTCTAACAAAAGAAAATATTGGGGGGGGAGGATGTACTTACAGGCTGTTTGTGTTGTTAGGAGAAAATCAGTACATGAGCAGTAGGGAAACAATGGGGACTGAAATACTGCCTGAAGAAAGAAATAAGAGCTGCTTGTTTTAAAGGTTCCTCTTGCCCCCCCAAAACAGCCATCCTTCTTCTCTGGGTCTCGAGCTTTGCCTTTGTTGTAAAGGGAAAAAAAAAAAGAATTATATGTCACAGTAAGTTTAACAGACTGTCTAGACCAGAAAGAAACAAAATGAAGGAAAAAATAACCAGCTACATATTCCTTTTCTACTGAAGCATGGTTTTACTACCCAGTTTGTGCCATTGGAAGCAGAATTGACAGCCATGCTTCATCATGGCAGTGGGAGAAAGTGCTGCAAGGAATGCTTTAATTTAAATGAGAAATGCTCTAAGAGGAAAAAAAAGCCTAAAAGCTTGGTAATAACATTAATAACCACTTCTTACAGGTTTTTACTAGCTCACTAAAGATCAGACAGCATGTTAAGGTCCCAGTGGCTGAATAGTAAGGGCCTGGGCCCAGGTTATTATTACTTAGGAAGATTGTTTTAATGATTTCTGTTATTAGTTGAAAATCATTTGAATAGTACAGCTGAATGGTCACCATGCTTTAAATTCATTTTGAATAAAAAATGAGAACAGGGTAGAATTTGGGTTTATGTATTTCTGAAAGCACTTCACAAAACCAGTGTGGATAGCAGTAGTGCTGTGAATGGGCAGGCAAAGGGCGGAGGTTTCCCTGCTGGGGAGGAGCTCTTCTGCAGTGTGATCAATTCCTTCTGAAAAGCAATTTTTACTATGGCAACAGAATTGCTTTTAAATCAAATTAAAAGCTCCTAAACCACCACAGGCTCCTTAATTTCTACTCTGAGAGCCTTCAAAAAAGCAGAGACCTTCAGTAGGGGTTAGGATGAGGCAAAAGGATCCGGACAGTATTTCTGGCTTTTGTGCTGCTGCTGCACTGAAGCTTGTGTTGGGGTCTTGCCTCTGCATCTTGCCCCCTTCTCACAGATTGCCTGCTTTTGAGAGAAGCAGCTGGCTGTTCTCAGGGCAGGGGCAGCAGGGTCCCCCTGTCTCTTGGGAGTTGCTACACAGTAAGACAGTGCAAGTATTCTCATAGTACAGTTTTCACTTCAGCATCTCGCTCCAGTAGTGGCAGTTCTGCTCGTGTTCAATGCTTTTTTGTGTTTGAATTTGTATTTAAATGCAAAATTCAACTGAGAAGCCTAACCAGTTGCTTCTCTTGCTGGCTTAAGAGGCATAGGTCCTTTGAAAAGAAGTTTTCTCCCCTCAGACATAACTTGGTCAGCATCTTCTCAGAAAGGTGACTCAGAAGACCAAAGGCCAAGAACTTTCTTAGTCTATAGGAAGAGCTTTTGGTCCCCACTGATCTGCAAAACAAAAGACCAAAGGCACCTTAAAATCTCAGCCAGGTCTCTCCCCAACAGAGCATGGGGGTTCCTGAGCAACAAGCATGACTGCTTAGCATTGAGAGTAGGTTACCAGTGCCCAGAGGTTAATGACTCACACGGCATTATGTTGTGGTGAATAATGAGTAACATCTGCAATGACACATGTTGTAATGACTCGCTACTTAAAGTACCAATCTACTTAAGCTCCCTTTAAGCTTGAAGAGATCACAGAATAGCGATGTCTTGTTCAATAGGTGCTACTTTATTTTATGCCTTCTGGTAGAAGAGATGTGCCATGCCTGAGAGCATATGAACAAAGCAAGTGAGGAATTGAGTAGGAAGGATTATTGCACTAGTTGTTTTGAATGCTTTTTGGGCATTTACAGAGCACCAGCTAGCATATTTTGGGTTTTGTTTTTGTTGTTTCGAGAGTTTTAATCCTGGTTGTCACAGTTCCTATATTTGTAGGTTGGATTTAGGGAAGGAAAGAAAGGGGAACTTTGCCTGCAGGATGAGATTATCAGAAACTGGTCTGAGATTTGCTGTGGAAAATAAACAAGTGCTGGAGCAAAGCAGCAACACTGTCTTATGGTTTGGTTGCTGATGGGAGGGAGTTTTAATTAAATGGCACTCTAAATTCTGATGTTAACCGATCTGTGACATAGTTTGCTCCGTTAGGGATTAAGAACAATCTATTTTCTTGCAGACAAAATAAGTTGTTCATGCTGTCATAAGAAGTCTTACCTAATCTCGTAGTAAAGTTTTAAACCTGTCAGACATGGCTTGCCTGTTTTACAGTTGTTTCTGCAGTCTGCTCCCCTGCATGGAAAGCTAATACGTGACTACACTGTACACGTGGTCTTGATGTAAAAGCAAGTGTGACACCTAAATGTCTCCAATTGCTGAGAATGGCCCAGGGAGCAGCTGGGGCCAAACACCTCAAAATGTAACCCTCTGCAAAGAATAAAGGACTCCATTCTCCAGCTGCTTTAAGGCTGGACTTCAGCTAGAGAAATATAAACACGTCTCTGCACTTACCTGCTGGGATTATGGTGCTTTAACAGTTTGTTTCTAAATATTTTAAGCTGTAATATTGGAGAGAGAAACTGTGCATGTAAACTCTTACATTCAGGCCAGTTAGCACCACTGTAGACTTTGCAAAACTGTATGCAAGGGAAGAGAATCAGGCCTGCCTGCATTGCATCTGAAATGTATTGCTCGAATTTCAAACAAACTTATATGGACTCGTCCTTCTCCAAACCAAATAGGAATTCTTTAAAAAGGGAAGAGAGATTCTTCTACTCTTACACCCACCACTCACACACACACATACACACCCCTCCCCCACCTTCAAATGCAGGTCATGAAATGATCATTATTTTTATGGGTCTGCAAAGCCTGCAGAAGTAAAAGCTGTGTAATATACATTGCAGAATGTTCTGCTAATCCAGTCCAACCACAGTCGTGCCTGGCCCAGGGAAGAGGGTCTGGTAACTGAAAACCTGACACTGAAGGAATTCCAAACACAGTCCTCAAACTAAAAACAGCTCTCTCTGCATGGCATGTGCTACATGAGAGCCAGGGATTGTATTCGTTTACGTTATCTGATTTTTCAGCCTTGTATTGTTGATAAAAGAACGGGAGAAGGAAGCACCTCCACCAGCTCAGCCCATAAATAAAGTGTGTATGGTGTGTTTGAGGTTAGTATGACATCGCTAGACATCTGCCTTCTTCTGAGGGGTACAAGCCTCTCTCACAGACAGCAGCCACTGAGCACTTGCTTGTGCTGCAGATTCTTCCCAGCACTAAGATACCAAATTTGATTCCCAGTGAATTTTAAATGCAAACCCTTTCTTTGGCTATGGGAAGTATTGATCTGAAAGGGCAAAGAATATTTATTATAGGATTATCTCACCTATTAAGATACAGAGACCCACCTTAATGCATCTCAGTGATTTCTTTGAAATTTGCAGTGATTTGAAATTTCATTAATTTATTTATTCTATGTTGTATGCATGTTGAATATTAAGCAACAGGAGTTCTTAGAGCTACTGACTACAAACAGCCCTGCAGAATCTTTAATACTTTATCTGGAGAGATAGGCACTACATGGTCTTTTCAGTTAATTGTTTTAAGGGTTTGTTGAGGAGAGCTTTATAAAGACACAGTGTAATGTATTTGATACTTCAAGATTGTTTGTTTGCATAATTTAATTCTTACATCAGCTTCTCTTTTCTTCTTTAAAAGTAGATCTTCCTGGCTTGAGAACAAGCATCACACAATCACACTGCATACAATGGAGTTCTTCAGTGAGAATTTGGACACAGATAGGATCTTGTTGCTTTCTCCTGTTCTTTAATGACAGCCTGGTCTGTCTGATGGCATCACCCAGAGTCTCTGTATGTCTTGCTTAGACATGAAAGAGACTGCAGCCAAATGTGGGTTTACCATTTGCTACTTAGTCTGTGGCTGTCTTTGAAGTTTATTTCAAGAAATACTCTCTAACAAAGTAAGAAGGCAGGTTTTCATGTGAGATTATATCCCTTGCAAAATATTCCCTCAGCAGCAAGGAGGAGATAGTGATGTAAGAAGAGAGCATTCCCTTCCTTGCTTTTTACCAGGTACTAAGAGGGTGACCCCTGTGACTCTCCCTATAGAACAGAGGGAAGAAAAACCCTTTGTCACAATGAAATCCAAACCCCCAACGTGATGGGGCACAGCACGAGCAGTTAGACCTTCATTTTGCTTTCCTTTCCTTTCAGATAGCCCAAGCACATATCTCCAAGGATGTAAAAGGTGACCTGCAAATGGAGGTTATCAATGAAATGCAGTAAACCTGAAATGTAATTATTTTTTTCCTGATTGTTTTTTTGAAGCATCAGGTATTTATGACAGTCTACTCTGTAAGATTTCCACAGTTGAGGAATTGCTAAAACAAGGATTTAAAAATAAATAAGTAAAAGGGAACTGCAGAAAGCAAAAAGTGTTTAGTTAGGGCTTTTGAAATCTTCAGATACCTATGACTAAAGAAGTCTTTACTAAGTATTCCAAATCCTGTGGTTCAGTTTTAAATAAACCCAGAAGCTCTTAAAAATTCTGCAGCAAAGCCAGAAAATACTTTCAGTTTTTGTGCTTGGAAGATAAATAAAGCAGAGATAGAAAAACAAACATGCTTTAGGCTTTACTTGTCATGGAGAAAATAACAACTTGTTAATTGAATATCAGTCACAAGTTACCTGCTTTATTTGGGCGAGGCTACTTTGTGCTCTTAATGCTCAAAATGGATCACAGTTGTTAACTGGTGAGTCATTTTAAAAGATAAACTGGTAGAGCTGCAAACCAGCATATGAAGTGAAACATGTTCACAACCGCCTGTGTGTAATCTCTAATTTCTCTGCAGGGGAAGGAAGATGAGACTTTGCTTCCTTAAAATAAAGCAGACATTTTAAGGGGCACATTGCTCATGACATTTTTGAGGAGTGTTTTCACACTGCCCCACCAGTTTCACTCCTTTGTGGAACCTGGTGCTTCTCTCTTCCTTCGTGCAATTGCTTCCTGCAGCAGCAGCCTCTGTTTTTAGCTAGACTCACATCCATAAGGCACTTTCCAGTGGGACCCAGCAGAGCTGAACTACCAGCAAAACCAGTTTTTGAGCTCTGAGATCAGTTCCTTCCCAGGATGTTATGTCAGCTTCCCTGCCTTCTGCCTGCCATTAATTGCACTGTATCCCCAGGTCAAACAACTGGCCAAAAATCTGGAAAACAGCTGACGGTCAGAGCAGCTCCTACTCAGCATGTCCTCTCAGAGGGCACGCTCCTGGCCTGGTCCTTTTGAGTGGCTGGACCTGCTTGACCCAATTTGTGCATTTTTGATCACTCCCCTGGGTCACTGATTTTCCACTTGAGGTTATTGGTTTGACCCCCACACCATGGGTCACTTGGGAGGTGTGATATGGCCCTGTGAACTCTGAACTCATCAGAAGCCAACAAAAACAGTGAGAGAGGAGAAGAATTTCATTAGGACCTCCTCAGAGGTGGCAGTGTCTGTGGAGGGAAAAGGTAGGAGTTGTTTTCCTTCTTGCAGAAACAAGCACAGCATCTTCAAGGGACTGCCAAGTAGAAAGTGTTTGGTTTGGTTTGTTTTGGCAATTCCTTCAAGGATAAGCAGCATATTCTTTTACAGCATGGGCTATCGGGTGTTGGTTCAGAGGAGCCGTCCTCTTCCTGCTGGGAACTGCCCTCAGTGTCCCAGACTTACTGCTAATGGTGACGACATTTCTGCAGCCAGAGCTTGGTATTTGCAGTTGTTTCTTCTACCTTAAAAAGATGAACTTTCTGATGGTTAATTTGTCACACTTGAGGTTTTTTTCAGACTGGTCAGTTAGAGGTTCATGGAGACTGTGTAGGCTGGTTGGTTGCGCTGTGAGCAGCTCCCTGAGAATGAACTTCACCAGACATGGGTGGTAGGTGGGGAAGAATGAATCTTCGGGAAATAATTTGGCTTCAACATGCTTTGCTTATCAATAAAAGGGAAAAGAATTATTGTCATTGTAGCTTGTGTATCTGCAAGTGTAACACCCACTGGGATCACTAGGGGAAGTGAGCTGGAGAGTGCAGAGCAGCCACAAGGATATCTTTTGTGAAATTTCCCTCTGACATGCTGCCCGGAGTCAGCCTTTTGGACAGTTACCAGTGTTTCCCAAGGTTTTACTTAGGCAAAAGTTCTGCTAACTGTTGGCTAGATCACTGCTTGTATTATCCCCAAGGCTGCTAAAATAACTCACATACCTTCTGTCTTCCTGAGGCTTTCCTAAAAGGTTTGTGTGAAGTGGATTCCTGTCAGGTCTCTGTGTACAACCTGTCCTCCCAGCTGCAAATTCATGACTCTGGGCAAGACACTCAAGAATTACACCACTTATGGGTGTTTCGCCCTCAGAGAAAGGGAACTGGTGCTGACAGTCAACAACTTGGGGTTTTATCTTTTAAAGAAAGATTTTGCTCTTCCCACATGTTCTTCTGCAGCTTGTCTACACAACCACATATGGTGTTAGCTGCAAGTGAAGCGATGGTGGGTTTAGTTTGTTAGGAGAGGTAACAGCAGTGGAGATCTGATGGCATTAGCTCAGGAAGCTTGGGGCCATTTCTCAGGTCTGGCACACTTGGATTGCCCAGGCCATCTTCACTGCACAGTCCTGGGCCAGAGCAGCCTGAGTGCACGGTCATAGCTTCTGTGGCAGCAGTATAACACTGATTCCTAAAACTGGACTGGCTGAGCTTTCCTGGAAACAGCTCTTTTGGCTGGATGGCAAAACACACCCCTCTTTTTTCCTGCACCTTGCAGACCTCTGGTGTCAGTTGAAGAATGAGTTGTGTACTGAAAGCTCAGTATGTCATGCTGATGGCTCAGTCCTATTCTCAGCCATCATTTGGGTGCCATTTCATCTTGAATTTGTTTTTTTTAGAGTAATTCAATTTGCAGTTAGATCTTTGTCCAAAAGCTTCCAGTGAAGCTTTTTGAAGTGGCTTTTCAGTGAATTCTGGATCAGGTTCCAAGCTTAGTCCTTTTTTAATGTGATCCACAAGAATTTCATTGATTATAGCTGCCGACAAGAACACCTTATAAAGCCAATGTACAGGATTTTGAGCACGATCCTTATATTAAAAGGTGATGGGTATAGGTTTGACATTCGTTCCTGTCGGTGTGCTGCTTGACACAAAGCAGTTCCTACCATTGCAGAGCCTTTTATGATTGGAAGTATGTTTTTGTGCAAAGAGGCATTAAAGCTGAGTGTGGTAGGACTGAGTAGTGAACAAGCCTGCATGCAGAAATATGTGGAGCAGCTCTTTGGCCTGCTCGGGAAATGAGGCTTTGTTGCAAGGCGTAGGTGTGTGAGCAGCGACAGTAATTGTCTCAGTACGTACGATTAAGATGGTTTGGTATCTCAGAGGGTGGCTTCAGGCCCTTCAACACTTTGTCTGGACTGTCTCACCAGGAGGTGGGGGGGAAGCTGGGAGTGCCTGTCTTTTATAAAGTTCTGTTTTTAAAGCAGAAAGTCTCTGGGGAGCATAGGGTCCTAAAAGTCCAAGGCCTGGAATGCTTCCTTTTGCTCTTTCCATTTTAAACAGGAAACATTTGCACTAAGTTATTCCAGGAGGAGAATTGTAGGTTCATTTCAAGGCAGATAATGTTTGTTCATTGCCTGTGTCCGTGATTTACCCCATGGGCTTAAACAAGTGCTGCAGAAAACCACATGTTTTGTTTTACTACATGTTAAACAAGTTCCAGCAGAGTCTGGGAGCCCAGGTTAAGAAAGAAGGACCATGCTTGTAAAATCACTGTATGAACTAGAGTCACTGACAAATTTTGAACACCTGATCTGCTGTACCAGAATGATGACTTTTTTCATAATCTATGCAAAGAATATTTAAACAGTTGATGAGTTCAGTCCCAAAGACACAGAGCAGGTGTAATTGATTTATACTTCAAGCCCCTGTTTTGGGTCAAAACTCTGTCTTTTTACTTAAGCCGTCATTCAGAGAGAAGCTTCCTGTGCAGTCAGTGAGAGGTTTTGTCCAAAGTGCAAAGACATTTGCAGTCAGACTGGCAAAAACTCCTAATGAAATTGAACTTTTGGGGATGCTCTGGTGACATGTCTGTGAGAACAATTATTTTTGCCATTTCAAAAGTATTACAAGTTAAGTTGAACTAAGAAAATATATCAATGCTTCATTAGTGCAAATCACAAAATTAAGATGCAGAAGGCTACAGAGAGGGCTCCATGGCACATCCTTAGGGATGACACATTCATATGTTGCTTTTCATGTGAACTAAGGCTTGTGAGATCCATACTGATGCAGACAAGTTACAGGGCTGTTGTAATATCACAGATTTTAGATCACAGATTTTTTGAAACCTCATTGGCAACTTGCCCATTAAACACAGGTATTGTAGTCTGACATCCCTCGTGTTTCTTCCCCATTTTTTCCAACTATGGTGTTTGGAAAGTTTTACAGGCTGACATATTAGGAGAGAATAGTGGGAAATGGCCTGGAAAGCGTGAATATTTGTGCATGTAAAGCTTTTGGGATTTGCAGACTTGCAGACCCAACTCATCTGTTTATCCTCAGGCTAGATAAGATTCAGTCAAACATGCATTGTTTGACAGAGCTTTGTTTCCATTATGGCAAATGGATCACAGGAGACTGACTTTGGGAGCTGAAGGGCTCCAGTGCTCCCCCATTGTAAAAGGGCTCTGATGTGCGCTGGACCTTTCTTCCAGGGTCCTGGGTGTTACAGACTTTTTTAACATGCAGGTGGGAAGCTTGTTATCCTTCAGAAGTTCTTTTCATTCATCAGGACTTGTCATGCTTGAGGTGGCATTTCCTCTCCCAAAATAAACATAGATTGTATGTACAATAATGTATCACTGGGCTAGTAGACTGCCTTTTTATGTGCTTTATTATGTTTTTTCCTTCTCAGGCGTGGACCTGCAGAGCCATTAGAATATTTAACAGGGCCACGAGTAACGTACAAAGAGAGAGATCTTCCCTACTACCACGGAGGACAGCCTGTTATCCACCCATCCAAGGGGAACTACATCCGTGTGCCGGACACGAGAGTGGCAGAACTGAGGTACCCTCAGTATTACCCAGCCCAGCCCATCACAAACCAGCATAAAGGACCGCTCCGGCAGGACGTGCCGCCTTCCCCTCCGCAGCCCCACCGAGCACCAGCTTACAATGAAATTATCCGACACCGTGGGACCAGTCCAGACCAGTACCAGTACAGGCAACAGGATCCCAGGCAGAAGAACCCCATGACTGCAGCTGTATAGCCGTGCACTGGACTTCTGGCACAGCCCAGGAGGAGCCCCATTGGACATCATCCTTGTAGAGTTGTTCCCAAGCGTAGCTGCCTGTAAGAATGGCACGTGAGACCTGGAGTCGTTCTTACTGAGCTGGGCTCAGCGTAGGTGCTTTCTAACAGGCGAGCTAAAGCCACGTCAGGTACGATGTGTTTTGAATATGTGAGGTACCAGACAGTTGAGTGTTCTTTAATTCCTTTAAAAAAATAGAAAGTGGCTGCTGAAAATGAAACACAACACTTAATACACCTCAGGGCTATTTACTGAATCCAGTTACACCTTTGCAGTACATAGCTGTCTGTGCAGGGGCAGCGGAGTCACCAGAGTTTACTTCAGAGTGCTTGTAGAGCCTTTTAAGTGAGAACACAGCAAGCAGTACTGACTTCTTGCAGAGCTGGGCATCTTGTGTATCTAGTGTGTGATCACGACAAAGGACTGCCACAGAGATAGTGGCCACATTCCGGGCACATCCTGACCAACAGTTCTGCTTTAAGGATGCTGCAGTTCCAGATCTGTGATCTGGCCTCTGTCTTCCTCTGCCTTTTTTGGTGGTGGCAGCATTTATCTTGTAGCCTTCATTTTTTGCAGTTTGTGTATCAAGAGGCTTCTCTTCTTGCACCTGCTGCAGTTGGAGTAGGGCAAAAAGCCTTATCCCCTATGCTTGGGCAGGCCCACAGAGGACAGGCAGCCACCTGAGAACCTGTGTCTGTAGCAGGGGGAGCGTGTGCTTGTGTTAGTTTTACAGTGTGCAGTCTTTAAGTGTAAACCCTGGAGACCAGATCCTCAGCTGCTGTCAGGAAGTGTCACTTGAGGGGTTTCACTGGAGCTGGCCTATAAGGAAGTGGCTAGGAAGGTGACTATGGACATGGACTCCATGGTTCATATTAAGTTACTGTGTCAGGTGCTGCCTTGGCTCCATCGGGCCAACTCGTTCCTGGCCCTCTCCAGGCAGTGTTGGAGCCAAGTGCCTGCCAGCAGCGTGCCTGCCCTGGCAAGCCCCTCACTGCCAGAAGGCACCTGTCCATGGGGCCACCCTCAGTCCTCGAGGGAAGCCCAGCCTTGGGCAGCACCGGGCCCCACTGCACCAAGTGCCAAACTACTCGAGTTCTTGCAGCCAGAGGCCATCAGGTCATGGGGAAAGGGGCTTTTCACAGCAAGGGGTGAGGGAAAAGACAAGGAAAGTAACAGGAAGGGCTTCAAGATCCTGGAGCCCAGGAGGGAGGTGTGAGAATAGCTGTTTGTAGCAAGTTATTTGCAGCAGTGAATGGGAAGAGAGAAGGTGTGGGTGGGGAGGGGGCGTCAGCAGCGCAGCAGAGCCGTGGTGGGGGGACAGGGCAGTGGGGTACATGCCCAGTTCTTTGCCCCAAACAGCCTGAGTTTGCTCTGAAGCTAGAAATGTGTGTCCCCAGCCAGAGGGACCTGTGCAACCTGACCTGAGAGGGCCCTGAGTGCTCAAAGATCTGTCTCAAGGATTTTGTCATGAGGAAACCATGCAGTATTGTGACCTAGAAATAATGTTATCCAAGTGTCCTTAATTCCTCAGCTTCTGCCTTTTGGGAGTGTCACTAAACCATTAGGCCTCCCTCTTCATCAGGAAAGGACTGTGACCTGGCCAAGGATTAAGCATAAGGATTTCTTTGATGTCATTTTGACACCTTTGGTTGGCAGCATATTAAATCACATAGATCAGTTCCCAGGTGTTAAACACCACCAGGAAGATTTGTCCTGTTAGGAGTGTGTCCTGCTGGCAGGTAATGGCCCTGATGAGAAGTAGCATTTAATCCCAGCCTACTTTCTTCTCTGCCAATGGTGGTGGCTAGAGCCTGGTGTAACCCTCAGGCACAGGGAGCACTTGTGGCTGGAGCACTTGTGGCTGCCTGAGTGGCTGGCAGGCTCTAGTGCTTGCCTTCCCACCAGCCTCCACCCACCAGCAGGCTGGGAAGCAGGGGAGAGGAGACAGCTTTCCATGGCAGAGGAACACCTCCATGATTCAGACAGAGGGCTGGACTCCCTGGGGCAGGGGCAGGCACAGCTCTAAATCCAGTCAGGAGGAAGCATTGGTGGGAGGGAGAGAGGAAGAGGAATGCAACTGATTATGAAGTAAGCGTGTTTGGTTCTTGTTCCATTTCTTTCTGCCCTCTTCCCTAGTAATATAGGAGGGGAAAAACCTCTGGAGGGAGTGTCGGGTGTAAAGCTGGATGTCTCTCAGTACCCTCCATAAATAAGGCACATTCCCCAAGGAAACCGTGCCTGTCATGTACGTGCTCTGCACAGCCTTGTACTTCTCTCAGAAAGCTTTAGATGTTGTAGGATACTGAGCCAGGACTTGGCAGCCACAGGATAGCTGCTAGTGTTATAAAGGCCTGTTGAAAGTGAAGCAAAAACAAATTAAAATACTTTCCTTTCCCTCCTTGAAATATAACCCCTGATACATTTGATCCAGCTGTAAAGAAACTAATGTTTGCGACAGTGGCTTTATCAAGCCAGGCCACAATTAAGAACAGCTCTGAATATAAGCTACTGCCTTTGTAAATCACTCTCAACTAACCCTTCAAATGGCATCACAGCACAGTGAACAGAACTTATTTACAGTATTTCATGAGCCAGGGCCAAATAAAATCTGGATGGAAACAGCTTCTAGGTTATTTATAGCCTTTGAGGGACCTGCCCAATGTCTCCTCGTAACCTGAATCTTTCTGTAAGAGCTCCCCTTGACTGCATCCGCTCCACTCAATTGAGGCAGACAGATCAAACAAACACCTTCTGAGCTGTTAATCTTACCTTACCCAACAGGTTATTAAATGATGCTTCTGCTCAGTAAGCAGAAATCAGTAGAGAGCTTCTTCCAATTAAAAAGAAAAAAAAAAAAAAAATTAAAAAGAAAGTGTTGTAAGTATAATATATGGATGCATCCTACAGGTAAGGAGCTATGGAGGAAGAACAGTGTGACCTAGCTGGGGGAGCAAGACTAAAAATTATTACAGAGCATCTCATCAATCTCTGGTGCCATTGTTCTAGGAGATAATTGCCATTTCCTGATTTAATATCTGGTAGAGGTACAGTATTTTCAAAAGTATAATGTGTAACTACAGTATATATAGTCAGCTTTTCTGCAGTATAAAATGTATGATTTTAGCACCATATTGTGGAAAAATATGTACCGTGCAGAATTCACGAGGTGCTACAACTGACGGTTGAAAATACACACTTGCAAAATCCAAAAGAGCCGTTAAGTAACAAGTTGTTCTTTTCCCATATGTCCATATGTTTGGGAAAATTATGAGTCTGAAATGCTCTTGACACGTAATTGCCTCGCACTCCCTCATCCAAAATGTGCCAGTCCAGCCGTAGAGTTACTGACATAGTGGGTGTGAAGGGAGAGTTGGGTTTGCCACAGGAGCAGCCCTAAGTGTGTGTGTGTGAACAGGCATCAAGACCAAGGGAGAGAGGCCCGTGCTCACGTGAAGCTGAAGCTTTGATTTCCTGAGCTGGTGGCGTGCAGCCTGTATTTCTGGCTCTGGCACAGGGCCAGCCAGGCCCAGCAGTTGGAAGATTAAGAGCTAGAAAAAGAGCCTGTGGATTTTCTGAGTGACCACCCACTAGTGAGCCATGATCTTGGCCTGTGAGCCGACATTACCACTGTGATATATTATGATGCAGAAGTCTCTAGGCACCCCTTGAATCCGTAAAGAAATATCAACTGCCCTTTGTGGGGAAAACGGAGCATAGAAAAGAAGGAAAAAAAAAAAAGGCTCTTGCCTTGAAAAAGTGCACACAGTCCTGAATTCCAATTCACTCCAGCTTCCTGATCTAGAAATAGCTTCACATGCTGCCTAATTTTTTTACAGATGAATTGTGCTACCTCTTCCTCCCAGCCATCACAGATTTGTTTATCAGAGAGTTAGTGCTGTGAGTGAATCCTAGTGACTGCTCTGCCAGGGCCGCATCCTGACGCTCTGCTCTGAGCAGGGGCTGCTTTGCACTTTCAAAAGGCCCCACACCTGTGCTCCCCATCACAGTTGTCCTGCAGGATCCTTAAGCCTTACATGCAAAATCAGAAGTGCTATTCAGTATCTCTGCATAGGAAAGAAGACTTTGTAAGACACTATTCTGTTACTGTGAGGGAGAGAGAGGTACTTGAGATCTTGACAATACCTGTGTGTTTAAGTGAAACTGATTTAAAAATCATGTGTGTGATTGTTTTGAGGGAGAAATTCAACACATAATTTGACAGGTTTTTTCTAGTACCACATCAAAGATTTTGATCTTTTGTTACATATGGCTATATAAATTTTACCTGGTTTATTTTGCATTAAAATAAAGGCTTTAAGACTATATATGATTATGTATGTGAAGTCTTTCCCTTCTTTGTGTCTACAAAGTCATCCTCATCCATGGATGTGATTTGATACATGACCAAGCTGCATCAGAATTGGTAAGATGACTTTTTTAACAAAAACAAAAACACAGCAGCCATGTGCTGCTTTGTAGAAAGAAAAAATAACCATCCCAGGGCTTAACTTGATTCCGTCAAATCTGCATTGTCTTCAGTTGTATCACCTGAATCCTCATTCCATACCCCAGGATTGAAAGGAAAAGCAAGAAAGAAGTCCCTTGCCAGCTCAGAGAATTTCAGCTTAGGCAGCTGGGTGTTCACTGCTGAAGCTCTCCAGGCAGTTTTGTCTCACCATGGAGCTCTTCTCTTGCTGTTGGTACCAGCCGAGACATTTCTGCAGCCTGTAGCAACTGCCAGGTCCAACTGAGAGGGCTGGAGACCCTTGCCAGAGATTTAGGATGCACTGAAAGTCCTGCACAGGCTCTTCACATGAGGTACATTGGTCATTTAACTGAAGCTGATAACTCTTATTTTCACACATTATGCACAAGCATAGATCTTTGTAGGATCAGGCTGTGGGCTGCAGTGAGATTCAGTCAAGAGTGTTATGTTAGGTGGAGTAATTTTCAAAATAGAAACTTCAGTGGAAAAGCATTAGTACAGGGGGAAGGAATAATGAAGCCTAAGATGGAAATTATGGGTTACTATGAAGAAAAGGGAAAGAATAAAAGAACAAAATAGACAGAAAGGTGTAGGTTTACAACACAAAGCTTAACAGAAATGGCAGGAATGGGTCAATAAAAATACATGTGTACTGCACGCCAAAATATTTTGAATGCAGGTCTTGGTGTTTACGGCCAAGACAGCTCATGGACAGCTGTCAGTCAGTTTTAGCATGTATTAAATTATAAACCACGTAGATGCCAATTTTAGAACTAGTCAGGTCATAACCTGCACTCACAGCTAAAAACTGTACAAATAAAAATGATACCTCAGTTTCTCCTGCTGAAGCTGTACAAAGAGTAGCAAAAGACAAAGTAGGAGTGTATTAAGAGCTGGAGACTCAGTGACCAGTTTGAGATAGTCCTTTCTGCCTTGGCAGTCTCCTCTAGTTTCCCCAGAGCAGCACTCACTTCCCTGGGACCTGGTCTTGAGTTAAAATCTATTTTGCAGTTGCTGCTTTGTCTGCATAAAGAAGTATGTGGAGCCATTTGACTGTTAATTAATTTTAGTGAAGGAGACTGCACTCTCTTGAGAGCTGTATCCTGCTGTAGGCAAAGTGGGATGCAGCGCCTTTCCGCACGGAGGGTCTCGGAGCTGCGTTACCCCAGCAGCAGAGCAGTGACCTGCTGCAATCTGCTCTACCCAGGGCAGAGCATCGCAGCCTCTCAGGCATGAGGAACGTGGCAGCTGTGCTGCTTGGGAGGCTCTCAGGAAGAAAAATGCCATTATCAAGATTGAAGTGGAGCTGAGCAGCTCCTGCAGCCTCCCAGAAGGCGTCCAGGGTTTCTAGTAAGTCCCAGAGGATTCTGGCTCAGAGGCTCTGGAGGTCTCCCTGAGGAGGGTACTCAGACTCACTTCACTTGGTGTACTCATCCCTACAGAGAAGGTATGGAGGTGCTGAGGCATGCCTAGGGAAAGGATGGAAACAAGACTGAGAAGGGATCCTAATTCCCAACTGTGGGATCTGCTCCAGGGGGCACATTTTGGCAGATGGTTTTCTCAGTGGGCTAGATGGGAATGATCTGACACAGGCAACCAGAGAGATAGGATTGCTCTGGGAATGGGTAAGAAGAGTTGAGGGGGTGGAAAGTGGGAAATGGAGCAAAGGAAAGGGGATGAGAAATTAAAATAGGTTGGAAAAGAGGGGCAGGATGGGTCTCACCTGAACAGAAAATAGGTACAAAGGAGAGGGGATTGTCCCCAGTGTGAGCTAACAAGGAAGGTGGAATTTTGTGATGATGCTGACTAATGCCCCCCAATTTCCATTTTGCATCCCAGACTTGTGACCTCCCTCCACCGTGTCCAGAGTCAAGACCAGTGACAAAGCAGCACAAAGGTACCTGTGCCTGAGCAAGAAAGCAGAAGGGCAAGTAGGAATTGTGAGGAAAACCCATCAACCAGTATGGGGAGAGAGACACCCATCACACATCACTGTTCCCTCCCTAGATTACATGCTGGCACCCAGATCTCACAGCCTGTTCCACACACACTTCCCTTCACCTCCCTGGGTACCACCAACATCAGTCTCCTTTCCTAACTGCCTCTTTCATCCAGTGGTTCCCCCGATCACTGATGTCCCCAAAGCCACAGTGACCTTCAATACAACCTTAGCCTTCACTGCTGAGAAGCCCCATGTGCCATCTGTGAGAGTAGCTAGCCAACACCAATAGTTTTGCTGGCACCTGAAAGAATCAAAGTATGGACCACCCACATGGTATGGGGTGGGGCTGTGCCTTCATTACAGACAGGGACAAGTCATTTCTGAATTGGTGCTTGGTGGGTATAGATTGTAAGAAAGACACAGATTTCATCTGCCTTTTTGCTTGTCTAGAATAAACATTTGACATGTGCAAAAGCTGTTTTATTGCTGGCCTGGTACAAAAATCCTGAACCAGTTTCAAGGGCCAAAAAGGTGATTATAGTCTTTAAAGCAGAATTAATTCTCAAACTGTTCCCAAAATATGCCTGAAAAACTAACCCAAGCCAGACAAGTTGGCTGTGCTCATGGTAAAAGGAAACCTCTGTGCAGAGGAAACAGCTCTGCTTCACTTTTCCAGAAGAGTACTTGCATCTGAAAGAAATAATTTATTGCGAAATATGTACAGTACAGTAAAATAGCAAAATGAGACATTCAATAAGGCTTTTATATAAAACTGTGCCCTTTGCCTCTGGATAATGAATAAAAATGATATAAAGAAGCAATGAGCATTCAATGTTTTATATTTAAAATACATTTGCGTGGAAAACAATGTGGCATAGAAAAAGGTCTGAAGGGTTCTCCAAGATAATGCCAGAAGCTGCCAGATGTTAGCAGCTTTGTCATATAAGTTTCAAGGTGTAGGTTTTTAATTCTCTCATAGGAATCACAGAAGAAGTAGTGAAAACTGTCATTAAAATTCATGGCAAGGAAAGTAAACTTACATTAAAACCTACCCCATTCTTCTCTGAATTCTTAGTACTGACTAGGAAGAAGAGTCTGCTTCTCTGCCAAAACCTTACCTACACAATCTGATTTAGTCTCTAGGCCCTGTTAAACCAAAGTTTTCATACATCACATCTTTCAACCCAGAGTACAAAGGAAAAAAAAAAAAACAACTTCAAAATTGCAGCCTGGTTTTTCAAACCATCAAGCTATGATGTTAAGAGGTTTCATTTGCCATATTTTTTCTAGGAATGAAAAGAAGAAAAAATAGAACAAATATGAAGAAATTAGTTTGTAAGTAAATAAAACTAAAAAAGCCACCCCTTCTTTCCTCTTAGGTGTGTATATATATATTTATATATATATATATATATATATTTAGGTATTGCTGCTTTTGATCTAAAAGCAAGTTTACTTTAACAGCTTATTTCTAGCCTCTCCCTGAAGGAGTCAGTATTTACAGCAATGTATGTATGTGAGGAAAGCAGTATAAATGGTGAGCACCTGACTCATGAGTGGATGTATGTGCAGAACCACTGAGCCCTGCAAGCAAAACAAGGAGGAAGCTCTTAGAGCAGCTTTTCCACATTCTGCGTGTCACTCCAGTGCCTGCATCCCTGTAAGTGATGATTTGCAGAGGTGGGCTGAGCTTGCAGGCCAGCCCCTGCCCCAGCTGTGGAAAGGACTGGCAAGGCTGCTGCAGTGGGTGAGGGCTCCTGGTGCTCACTGGGGCCATACTGCAGCAGCGCTCACAGCCCAGCCAGGACGGGGAGGGTGTGTGGCACCTCCAGGGAGATTGAAACCAGAGTATAAATGAGAGAAGTCATGGGGGTGCTCTTTAAATTGAAGCTTCCTGACAATCTGTAGGTTAATTCAGCAAGCAGAGGAAATCAAAGGCACTCTAACCATGCTCAGTTTCCAGCTCTGTATTCACATTTTGCCAAATTAATCACAACTAATTCAGTTAGTGGAGTGTTAGGTTCAAGAAGTGTGTTTATCTCTTCACATCCTCCTCACCATGGAGAATGTCTTTGCTTCCCTCCTTCTTTGTTCCTCTCTCCCCTCCATTGAAAATAAGCCCTCCAAGCCAGTAATTTTTCTTTATATATATCAAGAAGACAGTAAGGCCTCAGTCCAATGTGCATTTAATGCAGTCATGCCATCAGGCTCCCCCTCCTGTCCCATCCCTCCCTCCTAGCACTAGGTCCCACCCCATCCCCATGTCCTTTCTCCTTTCCCAATTGTAGGAATTTTCATTGCTGTGAAAGGACAATGGAAACTGAGCTGCTATTGAAAAAAAGACTGATCTGTTTTTTCTTTGCTGGGCTGTTCTTGGCATGGATCATTTCCCAGCTCAGTTCCTCAGATTGCTTTGATGGCACAACAGAGTGGATTGAGCAGTGAGGGGAACCAGGCTGGGGGTGAAGATGGGGGTGAAGATTGGAGAGTGCTTAGACTGCTGTTGCTACAAAACAGAAAAGAAAAAGAAAAAGAAAAAAAAAAAAAAAAAAAAAGAAAAAGAAAAAGAAAAAGAAAAGAAAAGAAAAGAAAAGAAAAGAAAAGAAAAGAAAAGAAAAGAAAAGAAAAGAAAAGAAAAGAAAAGAAAAGAAAAGAAAAGAAAAGAAAAGAAAAGAAAAGAAAAGAAAAGAAAGAGAAAAATGCTAAATCACAGCCAAAGCACAGTGTATTAGGGGCTTGGATTTGGAAAGTCAAGTACCGTCTTCTGCAGCAGTTACATTCCTCTGCACGTTTACATCTGGCCAAATTACCTGAGAGCAGAGACAGCATTTACCAAGTTTGATTTCTTTAGGCTCTCTCCTGTGGATTCTTTTCTGTGTTTAGCATTAGGAAAAGATGGGAAATCTTGAAGCTTCACGTAGGTTGTGGGTTTTCCCCCTTCTGGAATTACTTACACATGGAGGCAGCAGGGAGCCCTAAGACTCCTTTCAGATTGGAGGTAACACACACATCGCTCACCTCCATGGTTTGGGATAAGGGTTCCCAGGAAGCAGTGCAGTCATGGGCTCAGTTACACAGGGCACACTGAGGTTTCCATGTACCTGGGCTTCCTCAGCTCAGGACAGCTGCTCCCAAGGGTTTCTGTGAGAGGGGGACAGGGGTCAGCAAGGTGCAACCAACAGGTCCCAAAGCATGGTCAGGGTGCTCACAGCCACAACTCTATCACCGTGGCTTTTCTGTAGGACTTTATAGTCCTGCTGGCAGGGGCCTGCTCAGCGATGCCAGCAAATGATTCAAGTCACCCTGTAACATGGTTTGTATCAGTCATGGGTTTGGCCAGCAGCAGTGACATTTGGCTAATGCTCCTGGACCTCGGAGATGAGAGAGGAGCCTGTCTGCCAGCTGAGTTTCAGGTTCTCCCTGGCCCTGCAAACTCTGGGAGAACAATAGAAACCCTTGGCCCACACGGGTAGTTGTTTGGGGCAGTGTTTCAAGGAGTGTAGCTTTTGTTTTGGTTGTTTGGTTACATGTCTCCTCTTGGATGTTTATGCTGAACAAAAGGCACTTGTTCTCTCACCGACTTCAATGAGGTTGAGTCCAGCTGGATTTGTGCTTTTGGTATAGAGTGCCAACAATACCCCCATCAGCAGCCCCATTCGGAGAGAGCCTGGGGACAACACTGGCCTGGGCACACCCTGCTGTCAGTGTGCTCTCAGGACAGGAATGAAAACACAATTTGCAAACAGCATCACTGGAGTGGGTCTGGGTACTGAGCCCAGAGGGCAGCTCTTGGGGCTCTCTGCACTGGGGAATGCTTTGATGCTTTGTATGCCCAGGATGCTCAGGTTTATCCTCTAGCTGCCAAGTAACCTGCTTGTCTGCTTTAATTTGCTAAGCCTTTTTATTTTTAAGAAATCTTTTATTTATTTAAAAACCACACATTTCCAATTAGTTCACTCTGCTCCTTTCTTGCCCTTCTCCCACACTTCCTATAGCAAGAGCCTCAGCTCACAAGCCACAACACCAGTCAGGGTGCAAATATAAAATAGTCCCAACAGCTGCCAAGCACAGACAGGCACACTGAGTGGGTGCCTGAGCAAGGCAGGCAGGCTCCAGAGACAGTGATTCAGCGGCAGGCGGACAAACATGCAGACTCCTGCCAGGTCTGTGTGCAGGAGAGGGCGGTGGGGTCCCTGTGGAGCTGCCCTGGCACTTTGTGTCAGCACTGGCAGATTATTAAGCGGGGCATGGGCTCAGTTTACTTTTACCCCTGCTGTCAGCCTTCATAAGCCAAGATGTTTTAAGTTGTCCTTATCCTCAAATTAATAAATTCTGCTCTGTAAGAGTGTAAACACAGGAAAATAACTTGACTAAAATAAACACCAAAAAATTCAGGCTGGTGCTGTGCAGTCAGGACATTTCTTTTCCTGACAGGATATGGGATCAGAGTTTAAAAATATGCATTATGAAACATGTGTTGAGGGGCAAGGGGGTCAGTAGACCAATCAAGCACATTGTTGGCTGAGCAGGAGAGCCCGTGAGAGGAGGCAGCTTAGCAGCAGGTCCCGGCAGTGTCCCGGAAGCCGAGGCTGCAGGTGGGCGAGGAGGCCGCACAGGGCCGACCGAGGCACGGCTGGGCCTGGCTCCGCACCCACCCGTCACCCACAGCCAGTCCGTGTGCAGTCTTTAAGTGTAAACCCACAGCCACGAGGTGATGGCCACATCTGCTGGGCGATGGCCCCAGGCAGCGCTGCTGCTCCCAGGCACGGTGCCAGCCGGGCTCTCAGGCAGCCCTGGCAGGAGGTGCGAGGGCCGTGAGCAAACAGCTCCTGACCGCTTCCCTCACACTCCGGGACCCCGGGACATGGCGGGATGGACTGGCATGTTATGCCCCTTGGCCACTGTGGGCTGGCAAGGACGGCCTCTAGTCTCCTCAGCCAGCTTCCACACCTCTCCCCTTACTCAAGGGTTCCAGTGACAGAGCATCTACTCCAAATGCAAACCTCCTCTTGGGATGTAGATGATTCTCCCCTGACAGAGGTTGGCCATGGAGAGAGTAACCCTGGTGTGGGTGCATTTTTACTTTTGTCAGCGGGGGCCCCCTCGGAGGTCCCCTCTCTCAGAGACACAGCACACATGGGACTGGCTGAGCCAGTGGCTGCCTGCCCCAAGGCAGCCCCCCAGACCACACCAGGAGAGAGGTGGGATCCAGGCAGCAGGCCTGCAGACAAAGCCAGGAAGCTGTTGCTGGTCAGGCATTTCAGGGGAGGGCATGATTTCCACAACAATAAACACATCTGATTATTTGATTAGAGGGAAGATGAGGTCCCCAGGAGGAGGTCCTCACACACAAAAGACAAATAACTTGTGCCCCTGCTGGCAGTGAGAGGCAGGAAGATGAGGGCAATGTCCTATTGAGGCTTTGATCAGCCAGGGTCAAGCATGCAAGCTAACACGGCTGAAGAGGTTCAGGCTGTAGTCCCACTGCAGGACCATGCCTGGCCCTCTCCCAGCACTCCACCTGTCTTTTCTGCAGTCTTTCACCCCTATCTAGGAAGCAATATGGGAGCCTCCCGAGACAGATCCTGCTTCCCAACGTCTCTTGGCTTCAGCAAGGCCGTGTCCACTCCAAGCTCCCCAGTGCCAGGCATCACAGCACATCCCTCTACTTCTGCCACTTACTCATCTGCATATCTGGGATGAGCCAGTGAAAGAGGCTTCTTGGTCTCATTTCATGCCTTTGCCATGGTGCAAGTGGAGAGATGCTGAAATGCAGCAGCTGGGAGAGAGGAGAGTGTTGGAAGGGCAGAGAGGATAATTTTCCAGTTCCATTTCTCCTGGACTTGGATAGTCTGGCGATAGTCATGGGCACTTGGGGATTTGCCTGTGTCCTGGAAGGTTGAGCTGTCCCCTTTCACCCTGCCATAAGAGACCCTGGGGACTCTATATTTCAAGGGATGGTTCTCGATGGTGCCAGCAACCGCAGATCTGGTGATTAACTGATGCTCCTGGATGGAGGCTGGATAAAGTGCTCAGTGTAGCTGTTTTACAGCTACTCTGTGCCTTCATGAGACAAGTGGCCCCAAAGCCTTAGTGCCCCAATAGTCTGACTCACAAGAGTCCCTTCTGCAGAAGAGCCCCAGAAGTGCCCAGGAAGGCACCATGTATGTATAGAAAAGGGCTTGAAGATCTGAGCTGTAATTTTACTCTCCCTTGGACAGTATGTATAAAAGTAACTTGTATTTGGTCTACAGAAGTGTAGCACTTGGAAGTGAGAGCAAGAAAGAAATGGTCTGGCACTTGGAGACCAGAGTTCTCCAAGGTCTTTACAAACACAATAAACTCTTTTAAGTGGGAGAGACCCTTGCTTATCTCCTGGTTGGGGGGAGCACTGGCTGAACACAAAATATCTCTGGTACTCAAAAACCAGGGAAAACAAAGAAAAAAAAAGAAACTATTGGTTCAAATACAGGTTTCTACACAGAGCCGTATTGCATAGATGCAGTGTATAGATCAATGTGTGGGCAAGCTCTGAGATTCTGGTCCCAGGTTACATCTAAGAGTTTATTTAATATAAAAAATATCTGCTTATCCCTTCAATGTATGTATGCTCTGTGAGGATTTCTGTGCAGACATAGATGGAATTGGCTGGAGCACTGGAAGTTTGTGCTGTGCATGCTTCATAGCCTCTCACAATCCCCAAGCACTTTTCAAGCTGTCTGAGTGGCCAACGCCACAAGGAAATGCTTGCCAGTCTGTTTGTCATCTCACACCCTCAGTAAATCATCCCAATATCATCTGGCGCAGAGCTCTTAGAAATCTGGACAGCCTTGACAGAAATTGTGGGTAATGGGCTGGGAAATCCAGCGGAAGAGTTTTGGGGAACATGAGACCACAAGATACGAGTCTTCCCTGATCTGCCACAAGACCTTAGGTCTCTGCCCAAGAGTGCAGCTAGAAAGCAGCCCCTTAAATGGATGCCACATGAGAGATATTGACTTACCAGTGGCCTGGGTAAAATTACCCATGAAACTTCAACCTGGGATATGAGTATCACTAAGAGACAAACAATCCCATCTGCAGCCTGCCCCTTCGAGATGTCTTCTCTGTTTATAGAAAAGAAGGGGGTGGTGAGCGTCTGTTAAAATGTATAACTTCCTGGCATCATCTTTGAGGAGTCATGTCTTTTAGTGGGACTCGTCAATCAAAACTGTCTCATGGCACAGCGGTCAGTGCTCCTCTCAGTGGCAGTGGCAAAGGAACAGGGATGCTAAAAATAACCTTTCTGTCCCAAAATATTTTGACTTATTTGAGGGTGTATATGTAAAGGGAACACTAATGCTTCTCGTGGCTGGTGCCCTGCAACCAGCACACCCCTGGGGAAGCAGAGATCTCTGGAAACCTGCAGGGAGAGTAGAGGAGGGAAACCATGACCTCAGGAAACAAAGAAAATTTTGCAAAGCAAAAAGAGATTCTTGTGTAACCTCCCATAACTACGAGCTCTGAAGCGATTGCCAGAAGAATCACTAGGTTAGGCTTAAGCTAATGAAAAAAACAGGGAAGAAAGTTGTCCTTTCCAACCTGCACCCACATTTTCATTTACCTTGGGCAAAAATAAAACATGCCTAGATATGAATTCTGCACCAGACGTAGTACTTTACACCAACTCACAGAGGGTAAATGACTTCTTGTGGTATATAGCAGTGGGAATTCAGGCATGTAATGTAATAACAAGAAAGGATTTTTAGATTTGTCTCAGAAACCCTGCTAGCTCAGACATTATAAAAAAGAATGCCAAACTTTCATATCTGTGTGAACACAAGAGTAAAACTTTCTTTGAAAGAGTGAAATATGTCTCCAGTTTGAGGAGAGGTGTCTATTTTGAAAAATTGCTGCAGAAAATATGGGCAGACAGCACCTCACATCTGAACAGCACATTACTGTTCCACAGTTCTTTACTCATGTAATTAAATGCCACAGAGCAACTGCTTAACCAACTACTTTGCTTAGTAAACATTTCTCTAGTCATTTGCATGGGATGTGACAGCACCAGATCCAAGCCTTGATCAGGGTTTCCAAGCAAAATCACAAAGCAAATAGTAAGGAAAAGTCTTCTTGTGCTGCCTCTTGGGGTGAAGCAGCAACACAACACAGCAGACCAGGATGGGACATGAAAAATACAGAATGCACTTAAAGCTGACAGCCATAGTGTAATGTGACCCCAGTCACATTGGTATTTGATTAGCAAACACAATTGGGAAACAGCCCTGCTCTTAGGAGAAAGAAATCTTTCATATCCCCTCCAATGAAGCCCTCGGTTTTGTTTTATCGGGGAGATGGCATCTGAATGCTTCAGCAGAACAGCCTGTTCTACAAGGGCACATTACCCCTCGTGTGTCCCCACGCACAGGACTTCCCCCAGAGGGGCTGGATGAAGAAGAAGCAGCCTGCAGCAATCCCAAGGAGGTCTGTGCCAGACTCCAGTGGCTTGGGAGCCTCCCAAGTGCCCACTGTGTGCAGGGCTATCACACTGCAGAGAGGGAGAGCTTGTGAATTTGTGCTAGGCTTTTTAGTTTGGCTATTGGGAGGTGACTGGCAGATGAGGGGGACACAAAATGTGTGTGCTGCTTCAGGGTCACTGCCCCAAGCCACTGGTGTTGAGCTGTATCTCTCTCTGTGGGGTCTAACAGAAGGACAGCCAACAAGTCCTCTTCTCCTCCACCTCCTCTTCCCAAAGCTGCAGATGGCAGGTTCATCCCGCACACGAGCCCAGACACTTGCTAACCTCTCCAGGGAGGAGCTCAGCATAACCAACCATCATGAAAGAATCTTTTTAGGGGACAAAATTAGAGGCTCCAGCTTTCCTCTTCCCCCTCCTCACCCGCCTTCCCCCCCTGCTGCTGCACCACACGTCTGTGATATTTTATTTCAATCAGCTTTGTTTTGCTCCTGAAATCTGCCTCTCTCCCTCTGTCCAGATATTTCATTTCCCTTGAAAATAAGGTAAATAAGTAAATAACTGCAGTCAAAACCCTGCGTGAGTACCAAAGCCTGGAGTGCTAGGAAGCAACTAGTGTGTCTAATTTTCCAGTGAAAGTCCAGGTGTGATCTCGGCAGCACGGCTACTGTCTGCCTTTCAAGCAGATGTCTTCATCCAAAGCCCCCGCCACCACCCCACTCCCTTTGTGCATCCTCACAGGGAGGACGGGAGTGGGAGACAATATAAATTAATATCCATTGGAATGACAGCAGCTGGTGCCTTGCATAGCTGCAAACACGTGTCTTAGAAGTAGAGTGATTAGTCGTAAAACTGTAGAGCTGAATGTTTATGCTTGATCAATTACAGGAAAACAATAGATGGTGTTTTTTTCCAAGAGGGAGGAGTGAGGGGAGGGAGGCTTCAGCCACGAGATTATTTTCTTCTTTTTTTTTTGTAATGATAGCTTCAAACAATATGTGGTCTAGTTACCAAAGAAGCTGGCAAACAGCAGCTTCTGAGAAACACACTGGTTGCAGACAGCACTCTGCAGTCTAAACCTCACACAGATCTTTTTTCTCCAAACTTCTTAACATTTATGAGGGATGTATGCAGCTGCCCAAAGCAAGGAGCGCGTGGGAATGAGTTAGGCAAAGCTTTCTAGTGCACAAGCATGTCTGCTTGTGTAGAGGCCTTCAGCTGGAAGAAGTCATTTTTGTTTGTTTCTATACTTAGAACCTCTCCTACTGGCCCAGTTAAGCAGAAGTGCTCCTGTCAGAGCACTGTCGTGTTAGTGGCTGCAGTATGGCACAGGAGTGTGCCTTCAGCTCCAGCTCCAATTCCTTAGCAGCACTAATTGCAAACATAGTCCGTGTCACTCCTCACATCTGAAAAAAAAAAAAAAAGAAAAGAAATTGAGTTACATTTTGCAATAATTCTAATGGAAATGCTAATGGGATGAAGAGCAATATGAGGCCAGTGGATGACCCAGCAATTTCATCTGTGCTGGCAACAGATGACCATCTAAACCATGTTCGGGTAATTCTTCCTCTCATTAGCAGCACAATAACTCATACACACAAATCCATAGGCATTTGCTATAATTTTTTAACATGGCTGGAAATAGAAGTAAGCACATGCAGTATGCAAGCGTTACAGCATGTGTTGGCTGTAAATCTGTCTGGAAGTGGCCTGATTCTGTTCCTGGTTAAAGCAGTGGGAATTTTGCCATTGACTTCAATAGAAGCAGGATGGGACTTTTTTGGACTTATTTTAAAGTGGGGCTTTGTTTCTTTGGAACAAAGTTTTCAGATTCACAGCTACATTTCACTACTTGGCTTGAACTCACATCAATTCACCTTTCATGTGTTCAACAGATGGGGCTTCTTTGCTGCTCACCTTCTGTTTGGCATCAGCACTGTAACCAGTCTCCACTGGGTGACAGCCACCTGTGGTTGTAGTGTGGGGCTGAGCCGAGGGAAGGAGGGATCTCACACGGACAGTGTCAGAGCACTTGGAAGAGAAAACCACTGCTTTCATGTTTTCAGCAGGTGAAAGGTCAAAATATTTCTTAGAGCACCTAAGATTGAGGCAGCTGGTGGTAAGGAGAATGGGGCCTTCTGCTCTGCCTGGAATGGGTCTAGTATTTCTGTGTTGTGTCATGTAAAATGGGGGTAATTGCACTATGGTTTTCCCAAACTATCTGTAGCCTTAGGGATAGCACTGTGTTGCAAGTACTAGGATATACCTATATACATTTAATTAAGTGTACAAGGAAGAGCCTGAGCTCAGCCTTTGCTATGCATCCATGAATCCAACCACATGCTAAGCACCTCTAGGAAAGCAGCATTCATTTGTCCAACTGCTCACACAGCTAGTTGCTTCATTGATACTCATTTCTGGTGGCCACAGGATGAGTAGTCCAGCTCTTCTCATCAAAGACTACAGTTTCATGCTGCTCTTTTCTAGCATTGTCCCTGCTCTCACCTGGCTTCCTTGCTGAGCACTTTTGGCTCCCCCTTCCCACCCTGCTTCTGCTGCTCCCTACAAAGAGCTTTGGGCTCCTCTGCCAATTGTCTCCTCAATTTCCAGGGAGACGACTCTTCTCCTTCACACTTTGCTATCAGTGTGATATCTAGGCCCCTTCTCTCATTACTGACCCAGAACATCCTCTCTCAACGGTTGTTGCTTTACAGCTCATCCTTCCAACCCTCCACATCTGAAATTCCCATCACAACAAAAAAGTCAGGAATGAGACAATTAATATGTATTATTTTAATAGGAGCCTTAAAAACAAAAAGCTTTTGCAACAACTTCCCTGGCAGAACCACAGAGACTATAGTAAGACAGAAAAACGTAAGAAACAGCAGCTGTAAAATATATTTAAAAACCTTTATTCTTTCCTATCACAATGTGGCAAAAGAGACTAAATACAGCTTTCCATTTGTTTAACTAAAAGCTGCCATTCCTCAGTCTCTTTGATGATAATGATACCCACAGTTAAAATCAAACTGCAGCACACACACGGAAAACTTTGAGCTCTGTACCAACTTTGCACAATGTATTATTAATAGCAAGGTTTGTGAACCCAAATGCTCTCAGGTGCTGAGAGCAAGGGGAAGGCTGACTGTGCTGGTCTCATGGTTGATGCTGATAAATGCAGCACACTGAGGAGGAAAAAGGAAAACCTGCACCTGAGGATTGTTTGTATTACAGTAACCACTGAATCCACTGTGCTGTGCACAGGGAGAAACCAGCCAGGAGTGCAACATCAAGCAAAGAAGTCAGACAAAGGGTGGGAGGGAAAAGGTATCAGCTGCCCCATTTTGCTGACATGGAAAGGAAACAAAGTATGGTAAAGGTCTGGTACTACTGTAACCACAGGATTACACTGGGGCAGTAGGTCTTGGGTCACTTGTCTGGCTCAGAATGACCAAAAGACCCTACTCATTCTCATATGAGCTTCATATCTGAAGCTGCATGGCTGCAAGACCACCCCTCATTTCAGAGTGCCTGATAATAGTTATTCTAGTGCACCTTTCTACTTCAGCAGATTCTTGCTGCTCAGCCCTAGGTTTGGGCTTCTGAGAAGCACAGCCTGAATTCGCAGAGGAGCCACATGCTCCTAATGTCCTGTGGAGACAGCTGAGCACAAGAGTGCTTTCACTGCCCTGCTGTAGAAGCAGGCCAGAAAATTTTCTGCTTCCTGACTGTTGTTCTGCAGTCCCAATTCCCTGGAGGACCATCTGGTGAAGTTATTTGAGGCATGGGCTTCATGGCCACCCTATTTATTGACTGTGAAGCAGCCGTAGCACCATTGATTTCCAGAAGTAACACTGAAAAATCAATAGGGTCTGTGTGCAGGATCCTGAGGAGAGAGGGGTGACCCCTCTTGGGAAAAAAGATCTACTCTGCAATGACAAGGAAGCAACCCCATCCCCAGAAGGAAAGGGTGATGACTGTGGTTCTAAACATTCACAGAAATGGAAGGGAACCAGGGTAGGGCTCCTCCAAGATTATGGATTCCTTGTCTAGGAAGTGGCATAAATGAAGGATCTGACTTGAGATGTGCACTTATATCAAAGGGAGGATTATGAAGACGAGTTTCAGCCTGATACGTCCAGCAGAGCTGTCTCCAGCAAGATCATAGTGCCACTAAGAACTTTTGAGGAAGGGAAGAATGTACATAAATTCTGTGCCAAACATGCTTTGAAATGTTCTCAAAACACAGGAGTGTTTGGCTGTGGTGAAAACACAGCTGAGAATGGCTTACAGCTATCAGCTGGGATCCTCTAGATCTGTTCTGATCTGTCTTTTATTAGCAGATTATGCACAGCTTTTTCTGTTACACGACTGCTTTTTGAGGTCACTGACATATGCTAGGTGAAGTCAAGTGAAAAGCAATGGTTCCCTTAGGAATCACTGACTTTCTGGGACATCCTCACCTAAGTGTTCTGTGTTTAAAACCATCTCTAAACAACAATTCAGCAGCATCAGAAGTTCCTACTTCTGATACTGCACAGGCATAGTCAAATGGCAATCTCTCCCTCAACAGTTTACAGCTTAACTAAATGCTAAAGTAATCCACAGGCTTGTCATCCATGTTGTATCTGGCTCTTGGTTTTTGTCTGCTTTGTCTCTTCAGATTGTAAACTGTTTGAGGCAAGAACTGTCTCTGAGTCTGTGTTTGGATAGAAGAGAGGTCCTGGTCCTTGCACAGCCAGGTACCATAATAAATATAAGGCACAATAATTTATTTTAAAATGAACATCAAAGAAAATGAAAGATGAAAAGGGAAAGAAAACCTTTCACAGCTCGAGGTTTTCCCCCATGACAGTGCTCCAGAAGAATGTGCTATCTGCTGGAGGGAGCTAACTGCTAACCCCAGCTGCTGGGAGGGCTGTGTGACGTACCACCACGGAAGTCACGCCGGAATGTGCCTGGGATGGGGAGGGAGGGAGGGGGAAGGAGGGTGAGGTCAAAAGCTAAACCATGATAAGAAAAAGAGAAATCCCTTTAAAATACACACATGTGTTTTCTTGCCAGAATCTATCAAGCCAACAGCCAAAGCATGGGTAATGGCATTTTGTTTATAAGAAAAAAGAAATAGCTTCTGTCCTAAGAAATTTTTTGCCAAGTTTCAGGCAAATGGGGGTCTAAGTGACTTGCTGACTTAAGAATTTCTGTATTTTTAAGGAGGTGTTTCAGTAAGACTGGTGGTGTGGCCCTTTCTAACACTGAGCACACAGCCCTGTAAGTGCTTACTACAGACCGTGGCACACCACGGAAGCCAGCCTGGCGAAGGCAACGGCAGCACTTACAGTTAAAGACATCATACTGGCTTTGCAGGGCTCAGCCACTTGGGTCACATCCAGCCATCAGTGAAGTTGATGGATGCATCAGCTTCAGCAGATTTTAAATGAGGCCCTTAGTTTGTGACTCTAACTGGGTGGAGGTCCCCAGCTGTGTCCTTCTAATGCTGTCTGTGGAAAATCTGCTGTTGACCCTAGCTGGAGTGTAGTTCAACTGGAGCTTCTCCAGAATGAAACTGCCCATGTGCAAATATGGCCATTTGGGGTGATTTTAGCAGGTGAACATATCCTGTGATGTGAGGTTTAGATTACCTCACATCAGAAGATTTTGATTTTTCAAGAGTCTTAACTGATCCCAAGAGTTACTGTGGGGTAAGATACTCAAGCCCCAGCCAAAGCTCACAGTAGCAAAGCCCACAGAATTTCCAGGGTGTGTTGGAGGAACAGATGGCCTTTACAGGTCCATGGTCTGCTCTTTGCAAGTGAGGAGAAGCTGTGGGAAATCACCACCTTCCTCACAAGCTGGGGAGCAGTGGGTGTGTGGAGAAGGAACATGCCAAAGCAGAGAGGAACCAAGCAGGTTATTTGTGGAGATGGGGTCAGGAGGGACAGAAGGCTTGGGGTTTTGTTGCAGTGGCTTCTGATGCCCTTAGCAAGGGGACATGCCTGCTGCTGCACTACAGCAATTCAGGATCTGGCCTTCCGGCCTGGGTCACTGTGTGCCTCCCTCCCCTCCTCCATTTTCTCCTCCAGGTCCATTCACTGGTCCAAACAACAGCATGCAATCATCCTGTGGGAGTTATTTCTGCCTAATATACCCACCCAGTAGGATTTCAGTGAACATTAAAGTGGTAGATGGAGCCTTTAATGAAGTTAACCTGCTGAAACCAGGAGAGCATTTGGTTGAAGTACACCTGAAAGCCCTGGATTACACAGCAGCTGCTTCAAAAGAACCCATTGCCTCCTTTCATACCACTGCTGTATTGAGAAATAATTCAGCACCCTTATATTCTGCCTAATTTAGTCAGCTTGCTGAGGTCTGAAAGCTTTCTTTATGAACTGTAAAGATGCACGTTCTTTCCTCCCCCGTGTCAGTACCGCTGCCCCCCGCACAGTCTGCTGCAGGGAGCAGGTCCCCAGCAGCACCTCTGCACCCCTCCGGCAGCTCAGCACCTCCTGAGCCCGCAGGAATCGCCCTCCCTCTCTCGCTAATCCCAGGACGGATTTTAACTCCTAGTCTTCTTCCTCCCCGTTTCCTGCCGTTTATGCCTTTCCCCCCCATCCCCTAGTTCTGTATCTTTCACCACCTCCCTTCTCCACCCTTCTTTTACCTCTGCTTTTTTCCCTCCTCATTTCTGCCTTCCAGGCTGCCTCAGCACTCCCCTCATTTCCCCTGCAGCACTCAGTGCTGCTCCAGTACTCTCCCCAGAGCCAGCTGCCAGCTCCTGGCACCGCAGCAGGGCAATGCCCAGGACCGTGGGGCTGCCCGAGCTCCAGGACACACCACAGACAGGCAGTGGGAGCGCTGCACGCCAGCAGTGCTCCCCCTGTATCAAACATCTGTGTGCAGGACAGGCAGGGGGAGAAAGCAGCTCCCTGCCGCCAGGAAGATCCACTGGCAGCTGGAAAAATGGGGGGACGTGTTACAGTGAAGTGAGCAATAGCAGGGTGAGTGGGCGATAACAGGGTGGGCAGGAGTGGGGTGGGAGGGCAGTAATGGGGTGGGCAAGCAGTGATGGGGTGGGCAAGCACTTCCCTGATACAGCATCCAAGAGCCGAAGGGGCAGCCTCTGGGCTTGCTCCACGGCCACTGCTTAGCAGATTAGCAGACCTGGTACTCCCCATGAAAAATTAACAGGCTAACTTGCTAATTAAGCCGCCTCTAGACTGGAAGTTTATGGACTTGAATGCAATATGCCAAACTGCCTTGTCCAAGTTGGGGTAGTGTCCTGCGTTTTGAGTATGGACAAATTCCCCAGCAAAGAGTCTGGTTGAAGGCTAGGGCTAATGGGATGCTAAGGTAATTATCGGCTATTTGTGGCTATAAAATGAGATCTTGTAATCATGCACCTGATAGACTAATAAAAACATTTTATATGATGCACTTAGAGCTTTTTAGCTGAGGATCTCAAAGCACTGTCTGGAGGAGGAAAAGTGCAACAAGAAGTCTGCATTTCTGTGAGGAATTGGGAGAGAACCCACACCATCTGCCCCCATGCCCTGCGCTCCTGCTCCTTGGATACCCTGCCAAAAATGTTTGAGTCCCTGCTCTCCTGCTGACTGACAATACTTATGGTTTTATCTGGGCTGGGTATCATTTTTCCCCTCTCTCATTCCTAACCCTGTTTCAGTCCTGCCGTGTTGTTTTCTCTGGAAGGCTGTCAAGATCTGCATTGGAAATAATATGTTTTGACATAAAACTGGGGGAGACACCCTGTTTGTCCAACTACTCTGGAGCCCAGAGAAGGTTACAGGAATACATGATGTCTTGGTTTTAATTTTATTTTCTTTTAAATCAGGATTGAGAAAGGCTCTAAGGAAAAACTTGGGGATTTCCTGCTTTACAGACACCTCCTGATGGTCAGTTCATGGGGAGAGAGAAGGACTCATTTAGAAAGAGGAAGCTGTGATTGAAAATAAATGAGGCTGCATGATCAATGTTTAAAAGGAACTGCAATTAGAGGGAGGAGAAGAGCAGAGCTGCAGAGTGCCAGGGAAAACCCTAGGTACACAGGCCCTTGGGTCAGCAGCAGGGAACTAGGCAGTGTTTGAGGAAGCTTTCCGCTGGAAGGGAGGAGAGATGGGGGAAATTTCACTGCATCACAGCTCTGACTAATGCTTGGGCTGCAAAATTCCTTCAACCAAATTTAATGCAGATGGTACGTTAAATATTACAGTACCATTAAATTACATACTGTCTCATTTTCAGTGAGGTTTTGTGGATGTTTCTGACATACAGACATGGAAAAACGCTGTGGTTCCCGATGGGTTTGGTGAGTGCTTACTTGTGGGTTTTAAATACCCACAGGAGGACTGAGCAGAGCCCACAGCCCTAAGCCCTTTGGCAGAAGCAGGACTTCCCAGTGCGGAGAGCTGATGAGGTCCAGCCTCCCTTGGGGCACAGAGCAATGCCCACAGCAGCAGCAGCTGCCCCTGGAAGCAGGCAGAGGTAAGCTCACGGTACATAGCATCACCTTGTGCTCAGTGCCTTCAAACCTGAGAGAGGGTCAGAGTATTAAATGCTCCCAAGCAAAGTATTTTTGACACTCCTCTACCTGAGCTGAAGTAACAGGTATCACCAGCTCTATTATCATCGTGTCCTGAACACCTGCAGTGGTAGAAACTGCAGCAGCACTGGCTGGTTCTTTAGTTGTGCTTTTCCTTTCCTGACAGTGGCATGTTGGGGAGAGGAGACTTGAGATCCAACACTAAACATAGGGCTGGATTTGTGGAGAGCAATTGAAAAGCAGCTGAGAGAAACCTCTGTGGAGCAGCAGGTAACTTCATTTCCCATCACCGTTTTCTTTCCTAGGGTTATCTTCTCTTCATTCAGTAACAGATCAGAGCTGTTATCAGCTCAAGGTTGTGTTTGCACTCTTCTATTGACCTTAACCGGGGGAAACGGAACATAATGGAAGAAAAATTACCCCTGTGCCATATGGTACGTGAGATGGGGCTGTCTCTGATTAGGGCTTGGTAACCTCTTCCTTTTCCATGCATGTCTTAAGAAAGGAATGATTCATGCTGTGGGTTTATATTACACTCTGATATCTGTGTTATGTTTTGCAAGGGCTATTTATACACGGAAAAAATCACACTTCGCTAGCTTGATAGTAGTCTAACTATAAGTGAGTAGTAAATAATAGTTGCATAATTCCACATCAAAATAAGGCAGTAGACTCTGTTGCCACTGGCTTTGCATAGACTTCTGTGGGTTTTGGAGCACATTCAAGTCACAGAAGATTCAAAACCAGGTATTAAAACACACAGAAGGAAGAGGGATGCTACAGCCCTCAGGGTAACGGCTGAAATATCAGATCTATCTGTCAGGCCAAATCTGTTGCTGTCAATGAACTTCCACTGGCCTCAGAGGAACTCTAAGCGTTTGTGTTGTGTGAATGTGCTTAAACAGGTTGGCATCGTGATTTCATTGACGTGAGCTGGTAATGCTACTCGTAACTGATAGACAGCAGAGTACAAAATAATTAGTCTCATCACCCTAAATGAATACCAGTGAAATGTTCTTACTTTCCCTCTCACCCACACAATGATGTATCTCACTTCTGCCACATGCCAGTATCTCTTCACTAATTACCAACTTAAAAAAACTGAGATAACATAGCTTTAATCGTTTTGTCTACTGTTTATTTGGAAGTTGGAATCTAAAATCTAGGGACACATCAACAACATAAAGGAATTGTTTTTAAATAGCTTGTTTGGAGCAGGGTTTTAGGGCTCATTTCACTCGCTTTGAAATTTCACCTCTCAAAGAGGATGGAGGTGTGAGTTAGCCCCAGTTTTCCAGATACCAGTTTTTAAGCCTGTTGTGGTCTGAAAATATAAGCAACAAGTTAAAGCATGGTCCCAGCAGTTCCAGCTCGGGTAGAAACTCCCCACCCTCACGGGGCAAAGGCGAACAAACTTTACGAGCACTGCTAGGATGACTGTGTATGTAAACGCTGCTCTCGGTTTGTGTTTTTAAAGAGCGTCTCAGAGAAAACGCGTTTGACGCGTGGAAGCCAACTGCGGTGCAGTCCCGGAGGGGATCTGCGTTTGTCCCTAGCAGCAGCCTTTGCACCGCAACGTGGGTGCCAGGAGCGAGGCAGCGTGTGCTTCCCGCTGCCGCTCCCCGCTCTGGCAGGAGGCTCTGGTCGAGGCTCGGCGCTCCTGGGTCTCGGCCGGCAGCGGCGGAAGCCCACGAGCAGGGACAATCCTTGTCCTGATGCTCCCCCATCCGACAATTTCTGGGTGTCTCCCTTCGCACAGCCGACTCTTTTGCCGTTATTTCCATCGGGTTTGGTTCCTGCCTGCGCTGCGGGGCCGTCAGCGCCCGGGCGGGGGCCGGCCGGCACCCTCGGCACGGCAGCGCGGCCGGGCCGGGCCGGGCTCCGGGGGCCGCTCCGCGCCCCGCGCTGCCCCGACCGCGCTGCGGGGCGGCCGCGCTGCCCGCGGGCGGGGCGCGGGGCGGGGCGCGGGCGGGCGGGGGGCGCGGGGGCGGCGCCGGCGCTCGGCGCTGACAGCCACATGCCGCCCTGCCTGAAAAGGCTGCGAGGCGCCGGCGGGGAGGGAGAGGAGGCGCAGACGGCGCCCCAGCCCGCACCACCGCCGCCGCGCCCCGGGGGATGCCGAGGCGCCGGCCCCGCGGGTCGCCCTAGGGGAGAGGCGCTCCGCCGGCACCGCCCGCCCCGCAGCCCCGGCGCGGGGAACGCCGCCGCCCCTCGCCGAGCCCCGCCGGAGCTGGTCGCGAGTGGGGCGCCCACACGGGGCGCGGCGCGCCCGGGGTAGGGAGGCGAAGCCCGGCCTCGCAGCCTCGGGTCTTGTCTCGTGGGTTTCGGGTTTTTTAATAATTTGTTCCGGAGGATGGATACGTTTCTTCTCGCCTGGGGATTTCTAGGGCTGTGCTTGCCCGGCTCTGGAGGCACGGCGGAGACAGGTAAGGCGCCCTCAGGGATGAGGGATGTCCCCGTCCGCCCAACTTTCGGGCTCCCGGGCGCGGTCCCGGTCTCACGCATAGATGCTTTGCGTGGGAATAAATTTAGGGAACGCATGAGCGATCGGCCTCGCCACGCAGCTTTCGCAGCACGGGTTTTGGAGGGGCTGGTGTGTGCGGCGGGGCGGGGATGGCGCACCCCGGCAAGGAGCGCAGCGGCCGCAGCCGCGCGGCTCCCAGCGCCCGGCGTGAGGGGGCGAGGGGATGGAGCCGCGTTGGAAAGTTGCGTGCTGGTTTTTGGGGGAGCTGCGGGGAATAGGGAGGGGAAGCGGTAGGGACCAGACTCATGTCGGACACCCGCATCCGAATGTCCGCGGCCCCGCGCCGGTTGCAACCTCGGGAAACTTTAGGTGAGAAATTGAAATAATGTGGCGGGAGCAAGCAGCCGGGGCCGTCCGTGCAGGGCTGGGAGCGGGCGAAGCTTAGCGGCGGCGGCGGCACCCTCAGGAAAGGCTGCCCGCGGTACGTGCGGGACCTGCCCGCACTTTGCAAACGCTGGGCTGTCCCGGGACACGGCGGGCTCACGGCCATTATTGGGGCGCCAGTGTGTTTTTCTGTTCCTCGCTGCCGAGCGGCACCCAGGAGGGGCTGGGATGAAACCCGTCTTTGCGTTTCCTCGGCATGGGGACAGGAGCGGGGCAGGCTGAGGCCGGGCCCTGTGTTCTCCGGCCACTGGCTTTGATTCTCGCTAGTGGAGGCGACAGGGTCCCGATCTGGAATAGTCTCTGGAGGAAAAGGATATGCCGCCCAGTGCTCTCTCGGGGCTCCTCCTGCGCTCAGGAGCTGCCTGGCAGGACGGGAGTGCCAAGCCAGCAGCTGCTGGGCTCTGGGTTTGCCTTCCCGTTAGTCGGGGCCTCGGGACATGGCTCAGGGCCCTGAGCTGCGCTCTGACCCGAGCAGCGTTGGATGATGGCAGAGTGCGTTCTGCCTTCTCCTGCCCCGGAGCTGGGTGGCCACCCAGCTTCCCCTTGAAAAAAGGGAAGTGAGAGGATCTCTGCTGCCTGAGAAAATCCCTCTCTGTTGCAGTGCGAAGCACAGACATTGCCGATAAACATTGAGCTGCTGGTTGGCATCACCTCCTTCTTACAGTAATAAAGGGTTATAAATCCCTTTATAAAGGGTAAAAAAAAAAAAAAAAAAAAAAAGTCCCATCTTTTGTTCAAGCAGGAAAGCAAATAGGTACTTGATGGGCTGGAGAGAAAGGGCAGTGTCCTGGGAGACCCTTGCTGAGAGCAAGATGATGATCCCTGTCGCAGATGCAGTGCCTGATCTGGAGTAGGTTTTGTGCCGTGGCAGATCGGGCTGTAACCTGAGGCTGGCCCCTGAGGGTGCACTGAGCCCGAGTGTCTGTGTCCATGCTCCTTTTGCCCTGGAGCGAGTTCGGCATCAGGACTGTTAACTAGGAAGAGGTTTGTGAGCAAACCGCTCCTCTCAGGCCATTCAGGCGCCGTAAGCAGTGTTTATTTGAATGCGGGATTTTCCCGGCTAAGGAGAGCATCACATGGTGTTGGAACCAGCAAGGAAGTTGTCTCTCTGTGGCTGACACCAGCGGTGGTTTGCCGAGATGATGATGTGCGGCTGCAAATCCGGTCAAATGACTTTATTGCCAGCACAGCGAGCAAAGGTACGGGGTAATGCGATGCAAACCTCGATCAGGCTACACTCGGCTCCAGTAAATTAGCCAGCCTAGTAAGGGAAACATGCCAGAGGTAGATGGATTTATGTTTCAGTCTGGTGTATCTGAAAGCCTTCCCCCATTATGGAAGTCCCTCTTTAGGTTCCCTAAGGGAGGTTAGTAGAGAGGGGAGACGTTTTTAATAGACAATAATATGATAATCCACATGGAAAAAAACCTCATGCAATATTTCTACAGTAAGAGATAAACAGTGCGGCTGCCAATTTGTATGTAGCCAAGCAAACCCTGAGATAACCATGGAGGAGAGTGGGTGGGAGACCCGTGAAGATAAATCTGAAGGTTGGATGGCTGTGTGTTTTTCATTTTCCCGTAAAAAGCAATGAGGTAAGAAAGTAACAGATTTGAGTGACCCAAGTACTGAGCCGTTCAGATGATGTTTATGCAGCTCTGAGCAAAGCTCACTCTGAAGCCTTCTGAACAGTTTACTTAAAAGCTATTATTTTTAGTAGTGACTTAGGAGATGTAGCAAGGTGGGGAGGGGGACCAAAACAAATTGCTTCCAAGCAAGTGCACGGCCACACATACAAACATGCACACACACACACACACACACACACACACACACCCACACGAGCGCTGAGTGTAGTGCCTTATGCCCGTGTGCTGTTAACTCAGCTCCTACTGGAAACAAAAGCTTTTTTAGACTAGAATCAGATAGTTGTCACACCATCACTGAAAGACACTGACACAAGCTTGGTGGGGGGCTCTGACCCAGGTTAGGATGCTGCATTTTGTTTTCCTAGTTTTAGTGCTACAGAAAATTACGGTGTGAGGTGTCTGGAGTGACAGACATGCATATTGGTCCCAGAGGGCTCTATGGAGGCTCTTCCCATCTCCCTGCCTTGCCCCTTCTGTGCCCCTTCCCCCTGCCCCCATCCTCCTTACCAGTATCTTCTCTGTGTTTGGTACCTTGTGCATGGCTTTAGAAGGTTAAAAAGAAAAATCACCCCACTTTGCTGGGCTGGAGAAAGCCACACTTCCCGTCCCATCCCGGCAGGCGGGTGGGTTGGTTTCCTAGCAGAAAACCTCCAGTGCTGCCAGGCACCAGGACATGGTGGCCTTGTACTGCAGATAGCTTGAGAGGAGAAAGCATCCTTCATGGGGTTTAGGAAGCTGTCAGGTTCAGATAAGGCTGGGATCCTATCCTGTGGGACCCCCAGTTGTATTAATAAGGAAAAATTAATTTTTAAGCACTGGGATTGCTGCCAAATTATATGACCTCTGACAGACCAGCTGTGCTAGGAAAATAAATTGTCTGCATCTGAGACCCATGATCCTATCTGAAATCGAAATAGAAAAAAAGTTGTCATTTAGCCACAGTGGTGGGGGCAGATTGCAGCAGCCTGAGAGCAAACTGGAAGCTGTTAAACTTGTTCTCCATTGTGTAGTGAAGTCACCACCACCGTGCCCCCGTGGGGTCTTGGGAATACAGTTGTCTAATCCGGGAAGTGTGGAGAGCTGATGTGCCTGCACACACCCAAGCTGGGGCTGATGGTGTCAGCACGGGGGTGGGGGCAGAAGTGGGGTGTGAACGTTTCCAGCTCCATCCTCACTCTGTAACAGCCCTTTGACACATTTCTAATTATAATACAAGCACACAGACAAAGAGGTAGCTGGGCTATTTTCGAAATCCCTGTCTACACCCTGGTGGAAACCGCAATACTAGCAACAACATAAATCAGGGCTGTTGCTAACAGTGTTGCACACAGCTTTGCGCTACAGTAGCATGGGTTTAATCACACTCAGAATCAAAGGGTCAGCCTGCTCCGTGGCTGAGCCAAAGCGCAATCTCAGAAGACCAGATCCTGAGCCAGGCTTGATGCCTGTGCAGTGAAAAGACACAAACACGGGCACGGAGGAGAGGTTTGTCAGCACGAGGTCAGCAGGCACGGGGCCAAACGCTCGAAATCACAACTTGGACCTGTAACCCTTTCTATGTGCAAGCAGGAGAACAGCTAGAGTAATGCTGGGAGGCTGGGGCTCCAGCTACAGCCTTGGTGAGGTGATCTCTTCCCGAGCAGTTTGGGAAAAGGAGTACAAGCAACAGGTTGGCTTGCAAAATAGCCTGAAGTATAACTTGCAGGGGTGGATAGCTGTAAGGACTTTCCGTCTGACTGCTTCTTCCCCTCTCTTCATACTTGATGAATCAAAGAAAATGGGCTCCAAAGTACTGGACTCCATGTCTTTGAAACCTGCCCTCATTTTTCCCTGTGCATTTGAGACAAAGGCAAGACATCTGCCCAGCTGTTCTGGTGGGTCACCCGTAGCTGTGAAGTGCTGTCTGTGTAGGGATTCAATGCTTGCCCTCTTCTATGCCCCTTCTAGGAAGATGGTGAAGCCCAAAGGATGCTGTCCTTTTATTCTGCTTACATTTTATTGAAAGGCTCCTTTGAACCCCCTTTTTTTAAAGGGATGCATGCAGAAAGAGGAAGGAGGAAAACCCCTTGTGCATGTCGACATATACACACACTTATAATCTCCCTGGTTCCTCCTCTCTCTTCACAAGCACACAGATCTCTCTCTACCTTTCCTCTTACACACAGAGCCACACCAGTCATGGGGTGCTGCTGCCACACATGCACACTTCTGCATCCACCCCTTCCCTGAGCCATCCCTCACAAACCCAGAGCCCCTTGACAACTTTCACCCTCATGCACACCCTGAGCTTGCTGCTGCTTTCCTCTCTTTCTGTTTGACTGCTGAATATGTGCTTAGCAGGTAACAATGTGTTTAAGGCACTCACCAGAATGCGCAATAACTTTGACAGCATGTTCAAATCCAGCTGCTGCTGAGCCTCACCACTAGCACCAAAGGCTGAAGCCCCTACTGCTTGGCAGCGTGCATGGGGGACCCGTGGTGGGGCTCTCTCTGAGTGGCTCAGGAGGGGCTCATCCCATCCCATCCCTGGGGCTCTCTGCTGCCAGGGCACTGCATTGTGCTCTGAGGCTCCAACAGGGCCCCTGGGAGAGAGGGGTGCCAGGGGTGTTGTGAGATTGAGAGACTCTGCCAGCTGCTGTGGGAAGAGGCAGGGGTAAACTGCCACTGCCTGATGGAGAAAACAGGATTCAGTTTCAGAATGGACCCTGACAGATGAGTTCAAAAGGTGTGAGGAAGCTGAGAGAGGGTGTGGGGGGAGATGAGAGATGAGATAAGCTTTTTTTTTCCTTGTTGGAATTTTAGTAATAATACTAATTAGGATTTCAGAGGCATTGGACACCTTTCATCAAGCCTGAAGCTCTTTAGAGAGGAATCCTAGGGGAATCTTTTTTCCATGTGTACAACTAGAAATGTCTCTTGTCTCCATGGCCCTTGAACGAGTGTTATTGACAGCATTAATGGGGGTGGCTCAGCAAATTTTCACCATCGTATTTTTTCCTCATAGCCTATAGGTAGGGTGGCAGGCTGCCATGCAGGAAGATTCAAGCTTCCACAAATCTGTTTCCCTGCCTGCAGTACTGGGGAGTTTTACTCAGAAACTGCCTGACCTGCAGCATGAGGGTCTCCTAAAGCTTCCACCTATTCCTGGGAGATGGCAGTGTGTTTCCATGAGATTTCAAGCCCTTGGGAGCCTAACAGAGAGGCAGCATGATTTCTCAAAGTTCAAAATGCAGTTAATCTGCCTCCCTTGCAAGTGTAGGCACACACTCGCATGCTCTCTGGGACGATTCCTGGAGCAGCCAGGAGTCATAATTCCAGACCCACAGATTACATTTGCAGGCAAGCTGGGAGAATTGTGCATACACATATCTATAGAAAGACTAACACTATTAAGTTGGTTACCCTATTGGGATTGCATTTGCCTCTAAGATGACAAATAATAAAGTTAGTAAATTTGGGATAAACAGGATATAAAATCTCATCAAAAATATAGGAGAAGGGTTGGACAGGATGGGCATTTAAAGGTCAAGGTTGTCACTGGCTCAAGTGGTACAAAGTGATGTCAGCCCCTGGAAGGTGGATATCCAGAACCCCAGGGGTAGAAATCAGCTGAACTCCAGTGATTTCAAAGCAAATTTTCTGGATTTGCATGCAGGATTTGGCCCTCTCATTTTCCATGGTGAAGCCTGAGTAGGTCTATTTCAAGGTTTCTACTTAATTCTTTTGTGGATTAACATGGGGGAAAAAAAGTGCAGGTATCAGAAGTCTCCAAATCTCCTTCTATCTCTTCTTCCCTCCAACATTCCCTTCTTATTTAAAAATAATTTGAAATGATCTCTTTTTGCAAAGGCTCACAGCTAAAATGTTCCATTTGCTGAGCTTTCCGGTGTTCCCCTTTCACTGCTGTCCAGTGCTATAAAATGAATATATTGCATCCCTTCCCAGTTGCCTTAGGAAGCAGTCAAATGGCTGCATTCCTCAACTGATGGATTGGCGAGTTCCTTTCTTGCTTAAGCCCAGACAGTGTTTTATGAGCTTGTCTCATGACAGGCTTGAGACACTTTGAATTGAACAAAATCCTAGTTCAAATCACAAAAGCAGTCTTTAAATTCTACTTCCCTGTGTTTCTACTTTTAAATGAAATTTTAGTGAAACTGGTAAAAGTCCTCAATGAAATGTTCGGGGGACTCTCCGTGATTGTGTGAAATCTCAAGATGTGGATGTGGGTAGTGCTCCGGAATGAAATGTGCGTGTAAGAGCCTTGTATTGTTTGGGTGTGTTTGTCCATTAATTTGTTCAGGAAGCCTTTGAAGCTTTATCTTGCAATCCAAAGCAAACAGGCTTCTGCTAAAATGATCTATGCTACTGGGGATAAAACATCTAATCTTGTTAGCTTCCTCTGCACTGTCTCTCTCCTTACCCAGTGGTTAAACTGTATGATTTAAGTCCAAGGGTTCATATTTGTGTTCCTGCCTCCTGCAAAAGTTGTGCCGTGTGCTTTGGGCTGGGAGCCCCTGCCATGCCAGCTGTGTCCAGCCAGGGTCAGAGCTCAGGGAATGAGGCAGGATGAGCATTAATGGTAATGAATCCTTGGCAGAAGAGATCTGTTTGTCTCCTCCATACCAGGGTCTGGCAAAGTGCTTGGACATGCATGGCCCTTGAAAACCTGTGATCTTTGAAGAGCTGTGTGACTAACAGAACCGAAACATGGGTTTCTTTGCACAAGGGCTCAAACCAAGTTCAGCAGCTCTGAGAGAAGTGGTTCATGTATGCCAGCACCTGTATTTTGCTGTGCCACCAGAGGGTTGGAAGGGCTAATCTCCTCTGCCCAGCACTGAATCCTGGGACATGGAAATCTTCTGAAGTGGTTGAATGAGAGTGTGAAGTTGGGCTGGAGGGCCTCATGCCAGGAAGAGAAGTGACAAGGCTAGGCAGTGCATCTGCCTGCTGTGGAACGCCCACATCTCTCTCCCTTGTTCCTTTGCTGTCCTCAAAGGCTGCTCTTTTCAAGCAGCAGAGACAGTGATGCTGCTGCTGCTTCTAAGGCATCCACAACATCCTAATTTTTGTATGCAGCCCTGAATGATATCCCAAAAGTAAACTGAGCTCAGCAGATCAAAACACATGGTAGTTTTTTGCCGGACACTACAGGCTCTGAGAGGCTGTAGTATGTATGTTTGTTGTGAAATGGGCCTCTCTGGTGATGATTATTTCTGTTACAAGCAGAGTTGGCTTTAGTTTCTGTGTGGAAGGTCCAACAATAACAGTGAGCCCTGCTCTCCTGGGGTGAGGGAAATCCAGAGGGGTTTAATCGGCAGGAAATTCAAGTAGGAGAATGCCCTGCTCCCGGCCTAACGTTTCACCATGTGCCTGATGAGCTGCAGAGCTGAAAAACCCCAGGTGTGGGTGAAGGTTCCTGGGGCCTGGCTGTTATTTTTGAGTCCTCTGAGTGATGATTGGTTATTGTGGCCTGGGGGAGGCAGGAGGAGACTTTGTCAGCCTGGGTGTCTCCAGCAGGTCAGGGCAGAGAAAGGTGTCTGCCCCATGTAAAGGGTGAGGAGCTCAGCTGTTGATACTCATATCCATGGGAAACTTTGGAGCTGTGCACTGTACAATGCAGCATTTGCAGGATTTTGCACCTCAAGACCTTCTCCAAATCTTCTTTTCCCACCCCTGTGGCTTGGTTGTCATCCTCTGGTATAGTTCCCCTGTTGGGGTGGCCTTACATGGAGGAGGTTGCAGGGATAATTTATGTTATGGTGAGCCATAATGAAAAGGGGGGTCTGCAGATTTCCCAACCTGACCATAGTCTACTCCAACGCTGCCATGGAGTATTGACCTCCCTAGCCTCCCCTGAGGAGCCCTGCTGCTCTCCTGTGGCCTTGTTTTTGGCACAGAACTCCACTGGCCCCCCTACCGTGTGGACTGGCAGGGGCCCCAGCAGTTTGCTTTCAACGCCTGCATTTTGCTTACTGAGCAACGGGATGTCCCACGCACCTGGCAGACTTGGCTTGTACTTCAGAATTTAATTTTAATTTTATTAAGTGAATTCAGGGCTGGCAAAAGCTGCTGAAGCCCATTAGCTATGGAACACATCTTGCTTCCAATGCATACAGACTGAGCAGTAGCCATGCCACTAACCTTCCCTTTTTTTTTTCTTTTGCGTGGATGAATTGCATCAGTTTGTAAGAATCCATTTACATAGAAGCTTAAGCCTCTACTGTATACATAGCAGGCCATATTTTATACAGAAAGACATTGGTTGGCATGACTGCTGAGTCAAACCCTTTGCCCATCAGTGGGCTTGGTGATAGATTTTTTTGGTTCTCATTGCAGGTGTTCACCTGCTAGATACCTGTGAGTCAAAAGAGAAAAATCCCAGTGGAACAATTACAGAGATATTAAAGTAATTTTGCCTCTTCAGATAACTCTAAGAAGCCTCAAGTTCCTGGTGTGCTATTGCCCACCATGTGGGCAAGGCAGCACTACTGAAGTAGCTCCCTTCATTTCTGTGGACCTTCTTGGGCAGGAATGAATGAAGGGACAAAATGTGTTTCTCTGAGAGACACAGATAAGCATTCCTGCAGGTGGGAGACTTTCACTGCTCCAGGAAGATGGTGACATTTTCCTGGTGATAGAACACCTGAGGGATGGGGCTGGTGCTCTTGTTTACTCAGGGGGTTCACCTGCTTGTCCTGTTTTGCTGGAGAGACCTCAGCTGCACAGAGCTGGGCTCCAGCCCCTCTCACTCTGGCTGTCCTCGCTGGCACCAACAGTCTAATCTGGGCACCAAGCTGACCTGAAATTAGGCTCAAACCTATGGGTTTTCCTCACCTCAGTCCCACTGAACTGCGATGGCCTTGCAGGGAGAAGTTTCAAGGTCGGGGTAGAACTGTGTTTCTGCTCCTGAGTTCATTTGTTTGGGAAGAGCTGGAGCAAGCTGGAGGCTGACACCTCTGCTGACATGACAGTTCCCCTCCAACTGGCTGAGTTGCAAGGGCTCACAGGGTGTTCACGGTATCCAGCATGAGTAAGGGGCTAGCAGCTTCTGAGTGGTGGGTGATGTTGGTGGTATCAGCCTAGCGGGTAGCATGTGTGTGAAAGCTGGAGAGACGGGGAGGGAATCACGAGGTGTGGAAGGATTGACTGTATTTTCATTGTTTTGAGACTTTGCCCTTTCCAAGAAAAATAATCTGCAGCTTGAATATTTTTCTTTGCTGGAGGGGGTGGACATGTGTGCAAACGAGGTGTGAATTTTTATGAGAAGGTGTGAAAGTGCGTACATGAGTGAAGTGTGAATTACACGTCTATTTGTACATTGATGTCAACAAGTCCGTGAATTTCTTCTTTTCACGTGAATGTCTCTTTCTCTCCCTCCCTCCAAACCCACATAAACACATGTGTGGGCAAATATGCCTTCCTGAGAGAAGATATTTGTGCAGGAATGTAGGTTTGTAAATGTTTGTGTGTTGAGCAATCTCTCCTGTGGAACAAAACCAGATGTTTTTTGGTATTCTCAGCTCTTCATGGCAGTGCTGCATTTTTTCCTCTCGTATTTTTCAGGATACTTACAGGATTATTTTAAGAAAAAGGGAAGGCTGCAAATCTGCCTTTGGGTGTGTGCGAAGAAAGTTATTTTGAAGAATGAATGTGTTAGAGGGCATGAAAAACACGGGGGAAACTGAGTGTTTTTCACAGCAAAGGAAGCCTTGCTGGCCCATGGAGGGCCCTCCTGTTGCCCTTGTTTTTGTACAGGACACGTGCATTTTCTGCAGGCAGCGTGCAGGCAGCAGGTTGTTTATTTAAAGTGTTTTTTTCCCAGGAAGCATTACTGCTGAGGGGTCCTGCCTGACTCCTGCTGCTCGCCTTGGCCCTGGCAAGAGGCAGTTTGAGCACAGACTGGGGTGTCCCTACTGGGAGCTGGTGGACTTGGGACAGCCTGGCAGGGGATGCCCCTGGGACCTGGCAAACCCTATGGCAAAGGAACAGAGCCAGATCCACAGCATGGGGCTGAGGCCACACAATTGGCACTGCTTTGCTTCTCCTGGGTGGTCCTGGGGCTTTGCAGTGAGTGCTGCTGCAGAGGGAGAGGAACATCCCTCAGGACCAAGGCAGCAGGAAACACTGGAACACTCCTTTCGCTCATGGAGCTGCTGGGATGTGTGGTTACCCCCCCGTATCAAGGGTGATGCTTCTCTGTGCCTTGGCTCCCTGGAGAGTGTGGGATGTGTCGCAGCCCCCGTCTCAGGATGTGCACATGTGGGCCTTGGGAAAACCCACTGGCATCCTCCTGCATGCCCAGGGTCCTCCAGCATTGTGGGGATAACCTGACAGTGGGGACATCCCATGAGGGTTTGCATCCCACACCGTACCCCATTCTTGTTTCAGGGAGAGGACTTTGCACAATGTGGGACCAGGGTCACCCCATATGTCTGCCAGCCTGCCCTATGGAAGGACTTAGGGTTTTGTTGGGTTTTGCCCATTTTGGTGGGTTTTGGGTGTTTTGCTGGGTATGCAGAGGCAATGGTGTCTTCTGAGGGCAGCTGTTGCAGCCTGTGGGCCTGGGTGCTGATACAAGGGGGTGGCAGGACACACAATGGGGGCTCCATGGAGAAAAGACTTGGAGATTTGTAGTGCATTATCAAGTGACCCCGTGATGCAGATTTTCCTCGCAGCAAGTAATGCAATAATAAATTTGATTTGTAGCATTCATGCGATTAAATGTTTTTTTGATTATGAAATCACCCTCTAGGGCCTGTTCTAGCCCAAAGCTGAGAGAGCTTCCTCTGTTTACCATGCAGCCACTGCCAGCCATTTGTGGGCTAGTCCCACAAAACCACCACTGCTGATTATCTGTGTCTGCAGCTCCAGTGGATGGGTTAGCTCACAGGTCTGCTGAGATGAGTTTGCTGGGGCAGGCAGGCTGGGGAGGGAGAGCACAGCAAAAACAGAGGGGTTTTCATGGGGCTGCAGGCTGGGGCCAGGAGGGGCGGGTGCTGTCTTTAGCTCTGCCACACAGTGTGGGTGGGCCTGGGTTCACCAGCATCCCTGACATGCCTCAGTTTCCTTCCCTGGAAGCAGAACAGCTTTCTGCCCTCCTGCAGATGGATTGAATTTGTAGTGTCCAAGTTTTGGTGTCTCCTGAGACAGCTGTGGGAGACTGACACAGAGCAGCTTGCAAAGGAGGCAAGAGAAGGGATAAAATGAGGCAGCTCCAGATGATCTGATATCAATCTGTCTCTTACTTTATGGCTCTGTAATTGCCTTGGCAAGAGCATTCATTTCTCTTTTCTGGTCTGTGTGAAATGTGGTATGTAAGTGTGGCAGGAGGTGGAGGGGAGAGGAGTATGTTTGTTCTGCAGAATAATTCTCCTTGCCCAGAGATTAATATCAATATTGGAGTGCCGAAGGGATGTCAATGGCCTGGAGAATGGTCTTTATCAGACCACCCCTATCCAGGCCCAGGGAGACCTGCTGTGCACACCTGATGCCCAGAACGTGTTTCAATGCCTTGTTCACTTCTGTGTCTCTGCAGCTCAGCCATGCGGGGGTCGCCTGAACTCCAAGGATGCCGGGTACATCACCTCACCAGGCTACCCCAACGACTACCCCTCCCACCAGAACTGTGAATGGGTCATCTACGCCCCTGAATCCAACCAGAAGATTATCCTCAACTTCAACCCCCACTTTGAAATCGAAAAACATGACTGCAAGTAAGAGCCTTCCTCCTTCTCTCTAGTACATAGTTACCTCCTCTTCCTGCTTTTGCCTAGTGTTATGGGTCTGGTGCTTCCTTGCACTTGAAATTAAGCACCACCCTGAGCCCCCATAGAGCTGCATCTCCTTGCCTTTAAGGAGCAAGAGTTGCCTGTGAGGTTGTGAGATGCTGCTTTGGACACATGGGATGAGCCTACTCTGCAATGAACCTGTAGTTCTTGGTCTGACACCACCTGTGAAAGCAAGACCAAACTGGCTTTCAGCCTGAGCTTGACTTTGGTTAAAAGGCCACTTGTTTTTCTGTGTCACGGTAGCCTCCCTGTTCTTTCAAACCATGCTGGGAGAGCAGAGCAATTTCCTGGTGTGTAACTAGGCAGAGTCATGGCTGAGAGCCCTGCAGACACAGGTGTGGGCCATGTGAGGCTGGAGGTGTGGTGGTCTGAGCTGTTTGGGCTGAATCTGACTTCCATAGTAGTTTTTCTGCTATGTTTGGTAAACTGGGGGGGAGGGTGGTTTTGTTTGTTTTTTCCCCTTCTAAGAAAGGGCCCAGAAACTAGATGTCTGGGAAAAACAATTAACAACTAGTAAAGAATAATTAATGGCATCAAAGGGCACCATAAAAGGCTGAGTTAATAACATGGTCTCAGCAGACATATAAACCTGTGGATTTAATCTGGAATCCACAGCCAGCTACAAGGATGCCTGAGTGTGAAGGAGCTTGGGGTCTCCTAAAACAGGCCTGACATAGCAGTCCTGCTAGATACGCTGGTCCTGTTGATTAAAAGGGGGTTGCATATGGAGAGGGAAATTCTGTTTGTAAAAAAGGACAAAGGAACAGGGGAAGCATTTATGGGGCTGCAGAATCAGTCCTGTGGAGAACAAAGAATTCAGCATGGGTTTGATGATGTACTGAAGGTTATGAAGTGCAGAGCTGGATCCTCAGCTATCATAAATCAGCATAGCTCCTCTAACTCTAATGAAGGTGTGCTGATTGATGTCATTGGGGATCTTGTCACCCCCTACAGATAAATCCTGGGCTAATAAGGCTTTGAACACCATGAACTCTCCCTGAAGTCACTGTGTGTGCAAGGTGTTTAGCAGGATCAGGCCTGTGTATAAAAAAGCGAGAAGGTACAGAAAGGCTTAATGTGGGCATAGATGAACACAAGGACTTGCAGCAGATGGAGAAGTTGCTATCAGATTTTATTGGTGCTTGCATAGGTTGAACTGCACAGCCTCCTCATAGCTGATGCAGTTCTCCCAAATTCACAGTAATAAAAATTGTATAGGCCCATATTTGCAGTCTGAGGAGTATGCCATATGTGTTGGTCAGGACAGTGTTGTGTGCAGGGCAGGGATCAAACTGGGCAGGAGGGACTCCAGCTTTTGCCTCTTCAGTGTGTCAGGCAAGTTGGTCAGAGAGCTGGAAATCTCCATGGGCACCAGGCTCCACCCATAGGAAGACGTCAGTTTTAGCTCTGAGCATCTTGTGCAACTTCTGCTGTGTTTTACTGCCTGTGAGATAGCGTTGTCTGGTCCCAAACTGCAGGTGATGTGTGCAGCAGGACTGCCTGAGCACTGGGGGTGTTGGTTACCCCTTTGCTGCTTTCTGCTTTACTGTGGCAATCTTCTGAGTGGCTGCTGTGTGGTCTCATTATTTCTTTTTCTGTGTGTAGGTGCACAAGGGAACCTTTACTAAAGTGAAATACGATTTATCCACTGTGCACTTGAGCTTCTGCTGGCCACAGCTGTGAGCTGAGAGGCAAGCTGACTTAGGGTGCCTGCTCCCTCAAGCCAGCACTGAATAGGAGTGGATTTGAAAGAGCTTCATGGACAGTGCTTGACAGGAAGTGTAACAGAGCAGTGGAAACAGTGCATGATAAACATGGCCTGAAAGAAATGGATAGGACTGAGATTTTTTTAAGTGACCGACCAGAAGGAGGCAAATATGAATACTGTGTAAAGCTTGAGCATTAATACTTACATTACAATTCATTAATAATAGGTGACTGACTGGTGATAAATCTCATCTGAGTATCAGAGGGGTTTTTATGAAGAAACCAAGACCTCATTGCAGCTGCAGGTGTGAACTTTAACAGGAACAGGGAATCAGCATCAAAGACACAGTCTCAGGGCAGAGCTCTCCTTCTGACATCTCATCATTAATAAAGAGCACATTCACATCAAGGTGACAAGCAGATGGACCTATGGAGCTTGATCTTTGGGCAGACAAGGTCCCTGCTCTGCTGCTGCTACCTGGCAGCTATTGGAGCAGCAGTGGGGCCAGTTTCCAGCTGCCAGAGGGAAACACCATAACCCCTTCCTCTGTTGCTTCTTTCAACATTTCATTTTACCTTATTAGGCTAAAGTTTCTCCCTCATAAAGCATAACATTTACATTCCTAAAACCCATTCGAAAGCCTACAAAAATTCCTCCAAAAGTCTTTTTACTTTTACTCTGTTCCTTCTGGCCTTCCTTGTATCTGCTTCAGATTTCCCTTTGGGACAGGAGGCATTTCCTCCTGTGTTTTCTATGGTGCCTGGCACCCTGGGGACCTCTGAAGAAAGGTCAGGGATTTCCCCATGGCCAGCAGCTGGCCGGAAGGGGCCTACGAACTTGGTGTTGCCTTGATGCCAGAGAAAGAGCTGGCTGCAGAGAACAGCTTTGGCAGCCTGGAGGGTGGAAGCATCAGCCAGGGATGGATGCCCAAGGTGGCAGCCAGAGGTGGCTGCTCAGTGCTGCTTGTTGCTATTGTTTTCTGGTGGCACATCTGGGCTTTTATTTTTCAGCTGTGTCCAGCTGCATTAAGAAGTAACTGCACTCTATCACCACCACCATGAAAGGAGTAATTTGGTGTAGTCAAAGCCCCAGAACATCTCTCTCTGAGTGCTGTAAATGTGCTCTGAGGAAGTGTCTTGCTTTGGCAGCATGCTAGGTTAAGATAATTGGCCTCCTCCTGCTGTTGTGACTGTTGTGCACCAGCAGGGATCCCTGTGGCAGGGAGGGTGGGCATGCTGTGACAGGGAGGGAGTATGGGGCTCCCGGCCATTGTTGGTGCTGTCCTGCAGCTGTGGGGCCACAGCAGTAATGACAGAGCCAAAAGGGAAGTTTGATGCTCTGATAAAAGATCTGCCGAAGTATTTGGAAATGATCATCCTAGTGCCTGGCTGCTTGTTCCCCTCTGTGCTGTGAGTGCAGCTGTAGCTCAGGTACTGCACCCCACGGCACTGGAATCTGTTCAATGAACAGGGAAGTGGCATCCAGTAGAAAACAGCAGGCTGCTGCTGTGGTGAAATGTTTCCACTCCTGGGTTGCTGGGCAGTCTTGTGTCTTGTGCATGCTGGGGTTTATTTGGAATCCCAGGAGTGACCTGAACCATTTGCAATAGGTGGGCAACAGAGACAGCTGTCCCCTGGCTTTTGCAGTCATGTAGCTGAGCTGTCCACTCCTTAATTGCCATTTTGCTGTTCTGTCTGCACTGCTTGCTTGGAAAATCCAAGTCCAAAACCTCAGCTATGTGTGAGTCACTGCATTTATGACCAACTACCTTTTCCGTTTGTCCCCCCCTTCCTGCTGCTGGTCTTCTCTTTCGACCACTAAAAGCTCCCTCCTGCATTTGGCTGCTGACTCTGCCCCCCCAGCCACACTCAGCTGATCCTACCAGAGGGTTAGGCTGGGGGTCCACGTGCAGCAGAGGCACAGTCCCTCCAGGCTGCAGTGGACATGCTCCTGCTTCCTCTGCCAGCAGACGACCTTCCAGCTGAGTCATAACATCTGCTCCAGAGGAGCAGTATTATTAAAAAGCCTGACTGGTAGTCAGGCCATGTCCAGTGGATTTTTCTGCAGCCATTTCCAGCACAAGCTGGAACTGGTTTGCAGTCGGTGGGATCCCTGCCTGGGAAGGAGTTGGGGGACCGCTGCCGTGGCTCGCAGCCCCCTCTGGTGGCACATGCCAAATGCTGGCGAAGGTTTCTGGAGACAGAGGCCAGGGACTCCCAAAATAGGCTGGAGATGACAAACTGGAAATGGGCTGCAGTCAGGCTCTTCCTTCTGACTTTGGGTCCCACTGTCAAGCCCAGAAGATTTCAAGAAACAGGAACCAGGGCCACTATCATGAGGAAGTTTATGCAGTGGTCAGTGTAACCTCCTAAATTCCATAATGGTGCCAAAAGAGTTGAATCAAGCACAGCATCCTGATGCGTGCTGGATACAGGGCAGGCATGGCAGGAGGAGACATGTCTGCTCCCAGCCTGAAGAGCAGAGGGAACCAAGATTAGGCCGGGGAGATAGCACGCTCCTAGCGCCCATCCCGCAGAGCACTGCTGGCCAGGGGACACCGGCAGCAACAGGCTGGTGTTCCCATGCCACAGCACAAAGGGTGACACATGCAGCTTGGACAGACAGTGCAGCATGGCCATCTCCTGAGTGTCCAAACAGCTGGGCACTGGGACAAAACAGCTCTGCATTCTTCCTAGAGAGCCACAGAGACACTGGCTCAGTTTCCTTTGAGCTGAGGTGGCAAGGAGAGCTGCATCCAAACCCAGTACCCACAGCCAGCCAGGCAGCTGGGGGCTGCAGCATTCAGCCTGCCTCTCTTGCCATCTTCTTCAAACAAGAGCACAAAATTGTGAGAAGCCATCCTTCCATCAGTGAAGGTTAAGAGTAGACAAGGCAGCAATCATGGACAGCTAATTAGTAAATGCTTTGAAAAGTCTGCATAATTAGCTTATTAGTAAACATTTTAGAAACAATGCAGTTCATCTTGTGATTGGCAAAATGCTTAGAAAATAAATACATTTGGAGCACTAGAGAATGCCAGGAGTTGGAGGGGTTCTTTGATAGGATGAGAGGGAAAGTGGCTGCATCTCCTGAGGCACTGGGGGAGTCAAGCTTTAACTTTGCAGTGAGAGGAAGTCAAAGATGAGATGTTAAGGAAGGCATTTGCTTGCTCATACGGTTGTGGCATGGGTAGCCAGAAGCAACATTTCTAACGTACAGGAAATAATTCAGTCTGGGTAACATGACACTGCAGCTCAACTTGTCTTCAACTGAGCTTCCACTGTTTTTTAACTCCATCCAGCATCCGCTGTATGGTTCATAATTCCCGTCGAGCCCAGGTCATTTTCCGAAATGGAACATCAGTGAATGAGTTAGCTGTGAAGGTGAGACCAGCCACATGAGTTAACAGCTCCAGGTTGTTCACATCCCTCCTCTCTGCCTCCCATCTCTGCTTGCTCTGTGCTGTGCTTCTCTATGCCCCAGAGCCTTTCCCTGGAGGGACAGGCCCAGTCCAGGCTCTGCAGAAGGTGGTGGCCCCAAATACACTCTCAGGGGGTCTCCTATGACCCACCAGCTCACTAACATCCGGTGCATAGGAGTCAGATCTCATTTTGCACCTTGTTTCCTGTTGGCACGATGACAAATTGAGGGCCAGCTGGTGACACTGGGAACAATAGGATTAGAGACAGAGACCTCTCCCCCTCCTTCCTGCGGTTGAGGAGGAAGCTGGTGGTGGTGGTGGTGGCGTAGTCACTTCTTAGTCAGCCTCTCTGTCCAGCAAGGCAAGGAACATGACCCCAAAGCAGCTGGAGAGGGAGCAGGCACACGGCTGGCTGTGGTGACTCCTGATTAAGTGGGTTCAGAATTCAGCTAAAAGTGTTAGAAACATGTGCCTTTTTTGAGCAAGCACTGTAAGCTACATTCCAGCTCTAAATCCCTTGCATCTTTGCAGACCCTGCTCAGTGCAGATGCTGTAGGATAGGAGTGGAGCAATCCCACTGGAATGCCTGATAACCACAGTGTTGAGGTGCTCCTGTTTTCAGCAGAGCCTGAGGCCCTTGACTCTTTGCAACAGTGCTCCAGCCCACGATGTGACACCAGATGACACCCATCTCAAACCCCAAACTGGTCTCAGGACCCTAAATAACTGTCTGTGGGACTATGAGTCTTAGTCATATTTTTTGTGTTGTCCAGTGGGCTTAGCAATGCTCTTCTACATCATGGGTTTGTTGTCTGGATGCAGGAATTAGGTTTAGTGAATGAAAGGGAAGGGTGCTAGAATGATGATATAAACAATTATCCTATTTTTTTCCTAAGGACTAGATGCAAAGCCCAGTAAAAGAAATGCAAGCTTTTACCTTGATTTATATAGGAGCTAGTTTAGTCTTTTAATGAGCAACTGTTTGACTTAGCTACTTGCAGCCTTTTTAATGGATATAATCCCTATTGTCAGGCTGTAACAGGGGACTGGCAGACTCCCCAGCAAATTTAATTTCTGGGAGTTGTGAGATTTGGGCTCTTCCCCTTCCCTGCTATTGATTTAGTGTTCCTGCCTTGGTGAATCACTCAAAATTCCCTGTGTTACAAAGAAAAGAATCTCTGGACATCTGCAGGCATAAAACACAATCTAGATAGCAACAGTGCAAAGCACACTCCTTTGCAAAGGTTGCTGAGCAGCAGCATCACACAGGAGTAGGTCAGAGTGCAGCAGAAGACGACCAGTTCATTCTCAGTCTTTTCTGGCTGGGTGAGAATTCTGCAATTAAATATGAATGCAAAATAAAAAGAACAGACTGCAAAGAGCAGACTGAAAACAGAAGAAATCTGTGGTTGCTTTTGGCCAGAACTCGGCATAGAACATATTTGAAGGAATTGGAGGAGGTTAGGTTTTAGTCTGAGGCAAGTTCTCTGTTTCCTTTAAGTCGAGCGGCTACACACCACCGTTGAATGGCAACGTAATAACATGTTGCAAACCACAGTCTGGTGATCCTGGAATTCCTTATAAGTTAATAGCAGTCATGGTCCACTAATCACAGCTAGGATGTTTTAAGCAACTGTCTTTGATATATCAGTTCAAGCCCACCATTGAAAGCCTTCCTTATGCTGGCTTAGTGAGCAGATCAGTAGATGATGAGTAAGAGTGAATAACCTAGGGTTTTTCTGTTTGTTTCTCACCCCACCCCGCTGCTAATCCCAAGGAATTCGAGATCTACATCCAGTCTTAGTGAGCAGTCACAGTACGGTAGTATGGTGTGGTTTTAAAGTAACACTGGGTCAGACATGGAGATACTATTGTTTAATGAATTTCTAGAAGCAGAGCCTGAAGCAGCGGGGTCTGACAGCAGAAATCCTCTGCCAAAGACTTCGTTCTGCTACAAATGGCACAGAAACTAGGAGGGTGGCTGCTCGTGTTATGTGACTGCCCCCACCTTCTTGCAGCAGTAGAGAAGACACGGTGTGAGGAATCTCTAGAGGTGGAGTTCTGCTTTCCTGAGCCAGGCAGTACGCATCCACTGGTGGTGGGAGAGCCCCTGTTCTCAGCCCCGTGCCTGCCGAGGCCATGCTGCATGCAGGGTGTTTGCATGGGAAGTGCTCCACGTGTTAGAAACCTCCAGGGAAACCTCAGAGCTGGGGTTGTTGATGGATGTCCAACAAGGAGAAGTACTCCCCCTCCCTGCTCCACCGGCAGCACGAGAGTTTGAGGCATGTGCTCAGCTTCCTTCCTCTTCTGTGAGTGTCGGTATGAGGTTTCATTTACATTGTTATTTTGCAGCGAGAAGGAAAGTGTAATGATTGTCTCTTCAGTAATACCGATGTTTGGCTGTTAATCATGGGTGGGGGAACAAGGTCTGGGATCTCCATCAGCAAGGGGGACTGACTCACCATTGATCTATGTTCACTGCATCTCACCGAAGTTTTTTGACCCATCTGATTTCTTAGTTTTTCTTTTGTGGAAACCCTCTGATTTTTCTGCCATTCAGGAGCAAAACATCTCTCTGTCTTTAAATATGGCATATGGGGATTTCTTCAGATGTCCAACAACTCAATTGAAGGAGACCTCAGGAGACCTCTCCCCTTCCCTGTCCCCCTTCTCAGCCTGTCTTTTCATCTGCAATCTGGAGATGTAAGGGCTATAGTAATGGAGTGTCAGAGGAAGTAATTGATTCATCACACGCCGAGAGAGGAGTCTGTTGCCTTCGGTGTCAATGGAGCTGAACCACAGCCTGGAAGGGTGAGGGAGGCTTGTAAACACTCCATGGCTGAGCTGGCAGGACAAAGCAGACACAGTGCCACGGCTGAAGGCGTGGCGGGAGGGTGACACAAAGGGTTGCTTGAAAGAAAATCTTTCCGAACAAAGCAGTGACAGGGTCTTTGCTTGTGGGAGAATCAGGGACAATCCCATCCCCCTGCTCCCAGAACACATTGAGGAGAAAAGCTACCTACCAGCCTCATGCAGCATCCCATTCCCTTGTCTCTGTCTCCCTCTTCTATCTTGGTGTGGCTGCCTCTCTGACCTGCTGTCCTGGGCTGGGCTGAGCTCACCTCAGGGGTACCAACCAGACCCTGCCAGCAGCTAATTCCTCCCACACCCCCGGATAGTCACTGCTGTCACAGAGAACCGTGTGGGAGTGCACAGCAAGGTGTGGCACGTGTGTGGCACAGCACTCGCCCTCCCTCAGGCATTGACTGTGCTCAGACTTGGCTTGGTTCAGGTGGCTATTGAGCTGTGGGTGCCCATCTTTTGAGGAGAGAAGGGCGTAGGAGATGCTGTGCTATGCAGTAAGCAGGGAGGGATCAGGCAGGTTTGGTGCACTGTTTGCCCCAGAAACACTTCTTACTACAAGCTGGCACAGCCAAACTGTGGGAATGCCCAAAGAGTGGAGGCTGCAGGCCAGTCTTGGCAGCAAAGCTTTACTCACTTGTGCATCAGCTAGGGCAGCATCTGGGCTGTGAACAGGCTGTGTCTGAGAAAATGTGAGGTCAGAAAGTCGTCCTATGGTGGGCCAGTCCCAGGGTGACCATTCATCATTAATGAGGGATGTAGACAGCCAGGAGGGTGAGGGTAGGCTGGTCAGGGCTCTGTTCTTACAACCTCCTTTATACAATTGGTGCTTAACGAGGTGTTTATTTCAGTTTCGTGCTGAAAAAAAGCCAGTGCAAATGAGAGATTGTGGAAAGCCCAGCTACCAAGCTCTGATCCCCATCTGATCCCAGTTTTTAGACTTTCCTTTTGCTTTTCACTGCGTGTTATGTCTAAGGCCATGACTGATACTGCACCAGCCAGCAAGGTGTGATGGGACATCACTCCCTCCTCTGGGAATAAGGCTGGCACAGCAGGCCATGTGAGTATTCCCTAATCCTCACCAGCACCCTAGAGCTTGGATAGCCTGATCTAAGCTCATCTCCATCTATTGCCTGGGCTGTCAGGCACTGGATCCCATCAGAAAAGGGAAATCTGTTGCCCCACTGCAAAGAGATCAAAGTGAGCATTTGCCCTTGCCTTCTGCCTGCTCTGCTGCTTTTCGGCAGTAAATTTTCTTTTTGTGGTTGTTATGTTTTATTATATTTATTTTTTTTCTTTCTGTTAGTGATCAAGTGCCTGTGAGTGGTGACAGTAAAATGACATAGAAACCAAAGTCTAATTTTTTCCACAGATGGATTGTAGCAGAAGGAGAAAAGTGCAAATGCATTTTCTCAAGTGTCCTGCGTTTTGGGGTATGAAAGGGTTGTGAGTTGCTTCAGTTCCCTCAGAGCAGCAACAGAAGGCAGAATGCCATGGAAAAGGGGGCTTATTCTGATCATGCTTTATATATTTTATTCCTGATTTCACCATGATTCTCCCCCCACCAATGAACACCAAAGACATCTTGCAACAAAAGACCCCCGTAGCTAAAAATAGAAGAGTGAAGAATTTATAGAGATGGTTTTGGAGACAGAAATAAAATTAAACAGGCATGTGTAACTCCTGAACAACAGCCTGCATAAAACCCCCGAAGTGCACATTAGCACATCTCTTTTCTTATATAGCGGTTGGTTTTCCAGACATGCCCCAGATGAGAGCACTTCTCCACTCCAGCGCGCCTTTCCGCAGCGATCTGGCAAACACAGCTTGAGGGAAGCAGCCTGGGGATGGATGAACGGCAGAGCCCTTGCTCTCCTGTCTCAGGGGAGGGCAGCAGCATGCTAGGAGCTGAAATTCCCTCCTGAAGCAGAACTTGCCTCAGGAGCATTTTGCAGTTATGTTTTATTCCTCCCTTTGCACAAAGTATTTTGGCTACCTTTTTCCCTCCCCCCACCCCCACATAAGTTAGCAGTAACTGCTGAAAGCCTTTCCCATCAACAGTGCTTGTAAGGGGGTGAAAACAACAATCCAGAGTAGAAATAGAAGCTCTTTATAGTTTCCAACTTTTGTCTTCAAGGCATTTTTGAAGAAGTTTTCAAATCTAATAGAGTTGTTTTTTCTCATTCTCTATTTTTCTTTTTTTTGTTGTTTTTTTGTTTTTTTTCTTTACCTGTATAACTGGATTTTTTTCATTTCTCAGAAATTCTGGTCAGATTTTTTGAGGAGATAAGAAAATAATCCAAAGCACAGCAGAATGATTACAAACCCCCAGAATACTGTGATTACACAAGACGTAATTGGAGACAACAAATTCAAAACTAACTTCCCAGAAATCCTAAGCAGTTTTGCCTGTGCCATCACCCCCCACTCCCCCCACATCAGCCTAGCTCTCCCTCTGCTGCCATTGGATTTTTGCCATTTTAGTCACTGAAATCCAGTGAAATCCCTTCAGATTCAGAGCAATTATAGCACATTTCTCTCTGTTGTTGCCAGAGTCAGTTATTTCCATAAGGGCAAAACAAGGGCAAGCTCTGTGAGCATCTTTTGCCTCAGCATAGGCAAAAACGGCCCCAAAAGGTTGAGACTGAGATCAGATTCATCTCTGCATTGTTCAGACACTCAAAGCCTAGATCTAGTCAGTAAGAGTGATTTAAAGTACTTCTGTTGTCAGTGCAGAAGAACAATTAATCCCATCCCAAGCTGCGTGTGAGAAATCTGCTTTCACTGAGAGCAGAGGACATTTAGTTGGCTAAACCTAGATGTGGTACAGGCTTTTTAGTTCTGTGCACAAATCCACATCAGGGCCTGTGTCTATGAGGACTGATTCTCTTCTCACACCAGGATAAATTAGGAGTGATTACCCTTAAAATGATGAGTTACACATGTGTAAAACCAGTTCAAGTCAAAGGAGAATCCAATTCATCTGCTGTATTTATAATTAATTACCCTGATTAAGGGCTGGCAGCTAAGATCAAACTTCATTGCTCTTGTTTCATCAGACAACAGCGGTGCTCGCCTCTGCTATCAAGGCTGTAAAAAAAAATCATTTAAAAGTCCTCGGTAGCTTCTGGAACAATTTAACCTCTGAAGGGTATGTCCTGCAGTTGCTCAAGATTGTGTAAACATCATGGAAAAGTTTTTTTTGTCTTTTGCAATGTAACCACCCATGAAATAAGGATTTGGTTGGAAGGTGGCATACAAAAGAGCATGAAGATGGGCGGTGACACAGAAAAATCAACTAAGCCAGCTAGCGTGTAATGGACATTAATTCTATCCACCTCTTGATTGCACAACCACAGAGATGCTGGCTCACCATTTCTTAACTATCTCTATGCTGCAAATGCCATTTAATTTCTAAGAAACTGCCCGTTCTTAGAGGATGTTCAGAAAACCTTATGCTTTTTATAACTATTTCTGAGAAATAAACCCCGCATCACGTTTTTAAAGGGGGAACAATTGCATTAACTAGCTGCCATTGTGGCTAAGCACAGGCCTTCCCCAGCTTCCTGCAGAATATGAACACCTGCCAAATTTCACTGGAATTGCAGTTTCTCTTCCTCAGCAGAGTCATTCAAGACACAGTGACACATGGTTCAAGCAGATCAGAGGTCTCGAAGGCTCAAGTCAGCCCTGGGCATTCCCAAATTTAGGGCTGTTGGCATGCAGTCTGTACCTATTTGTCTCCCTGTCTATCTAGGCCAAATTTCTCCAATATAATATAATCTCCCCAGTCAAGACTGGCTTCTATTCTTGGCTGTGCCTCAAACTTCCTGTGTGACCTTGGGGCAGGTCTGCTCCTCTCTGCCTTCCTACCTCCCAGGGTCTCGTGAGAATCCCATCATTACTGTTTGCCAGCCGCAGTCATGAGCCCCATGGAAACGCCTATAAATAATAGCTCCAAATTAAACATTGGGGAAGTTCAGGTTAGAGCCTTGCCTCGCTCTCCAATCCTCGTAAGCACTGGAAACCAGGCTTTGCTGAGTGCAAGCCCTCCCCTACTTAAAATCATAGCTCTAGAGAGAGATGGAGAAAGCTGCCAGCTAGGTCAGAGCTTGGCCAGTCCTCCTTAGGCTTTGAAGCAAGGCTTGCACAAATTTATGTATTCAGAGGACTCATGATATGGCTGAGAACATATAAATAATTTGTTCCTCATGTTTCTCCCCATCATGATCTCTGTCCCTGTAATGCCCTTGAAGAATGTTTCAGCGGGGGAAGGACTCAGCATCTCTTGGGAGCTGGGCATGGAGGTCAGCAGGGTTGTTGATTTTGTGTTCAGCAGTCTGGGTCACTAAACTGTTTGTGTTGAGTGTCCTCTGGGGAGGAGCACCCAGAGGAATGTCACAGGCTTTCTGGTGCTGCTCCCCACATAGGTTGTGGCATTTCTGGAGCTCAGCAGTGCCTGGGTGAGCACCTGGGAGGTCTGTCCTGTCCCCAGGGGATCATGGAGCACAGCTCAATGGTCAGGGAGCAGATTAGCTATTTCACAACAGAAAAGGACTGAGAAGCTGGAGGTCTTCTCATAATCACTACAGCTGGGGCTTGTTTGCCTTTGTTGCACCTCATTTGGGGAGCCAGCAAAGTGACGTAGGAAAAATAGAAAGGAAAGCCTGGGAAGCAGAGAGGTTGACTGGAGGAAAAAGTAAGCAAACAAGCATGAATAATACAGGCTGTAGAAGTGCTTTATAATTAGTTTATAGAAGCTTTCTTAACATCAGCAAAGCACTTTCTGCTAAAAAAATCTGTGATAAAAATGCAGCAATATTTGTAAGCATCATACATTTTTCGTTTAATTCTGTTAAACAGCTTCAAGAAGAGCTTCTAAGCCTTGTATTTCCCTTCTTTCTCAGCCTCCATTGCATGGGCAGTTAAAAGCACTTAAGCATTGCCTCCTAGCCTCAAAACTCCCTGGTGAAAAGCTGTTTGAGGAGGTTTCAAGCCAGCTCACTGGTGTTCTCACTCAAGTGGCAGCTCAGAATATCTTACCATTGTGCCACTGGAGGAGCAGCCAACTGTGGTCACCTTCCCGGCAAAAGAAGAGCTGGTAAATCAATCGGTTATACTTGTGGGTTACAGAGGTTGCACCCTGCCCTCACATGTTTATGCTTGGCTCCTTGGAGCAATGCCTAGGTGGGGAGAAGTGGCCATGAAATGTGCTTGGAGATGGCAGCTTTCCCAGTGGAGGTAATGCCAGAGAGGTCAGCCCACAAGAATGTTGGTGCATGTTGACTGGAACAATGCAAGGGTGAAATGCAAATTGCTGGGCACTGTATGAGGCAGTTTGAACACCATTGCAGCATAAGTGTGTCCTGCCCAGCTGTGCCCTAAGCCATAGTTACTTGAAAAAGAAATTGTTAGAGTAGAAAGCATGGTTGGGTTTTCTTCCTTCCAGTTTTACTTCTTTTTACTCAGGGGAAGAAGAAAGCCTAGAAACCATGCTTAACCTTAACAGGAGCAAAGATTTGGCCAAACTGGATTGTAATGTGTCCAGTGACCCAGAATGAGGAGAATGGGGTTTATCAGGTTGTTTGTTTGAGGGCCAAGGCATGGGCATGACTGAGGTGCATGATCCCAAAAGAATCTGTGGTGGGGATTAGCTGGCATTCTTGCTGAAGTTTGGAAGTTTAACAGTTTTGATTGGATGTCTTTGGTGTTCTGTTTTGAAAGCCTAAAGCTTAATTGCTGTGATGCAGAGGAAGTAGGGGGTCCTGCTTATCTGGGCAGGTGCTATCTCCCAAGTGTAATACTTCCCCAAATCACACTCTGTTTATGTGACCCCAAGAAAAAATTTTGCCTCATGCAGAGCAGAGGACTTGGGCCAAGATTTTTTAACTAGGGAATAAACTCTTACACATTTATATTAATTTTACATTTGGCAAAAAATGATTTCCTGACCTTCTCTTAAGGGCTTTTTTTCAGTTGTTTTTAACATTTGATTTATTAAGGATTAACTCCAGTATGAGAAAGCTAAGTTAGATGCTTGAATGAAGCCAAATAGGGCTTAATTTAAAAAGGCAAATACTTCCTGATGATTTACTTACTAGATTCATTCTTTTAATTTTCCATTTGCAGATTGCCCATGAGCAGATTGCAATATTCCCTAATTGTATGTATTATTGGAAGTCTGTCACCCATTCAATAAGCAAAAATTTCTTGGTCCAGGACTTGCTTTTGAAATTCCAGGGCTCCTACAGAACTGTGTGGCTTGAGGAGCTATGTGGACAGCATTAGGGTATTTGGTGTGCTGGCTACAGCAGCAGGATCATTGCAGTTAAGTAGCTGAAGCCATGTACTGTGTTGGCGAGGTACAACCCCACGAGGACACAGACAGATGTGATTCCCTGGGATGCAGCTAACCTCTGCTTGTGCATGAAAATGGCAGCTTTTACAGTCCACTCCATTAACTGTGTTTTGCCAACATTCATGTCTTTGCCAAATTAATTTTTTGCCACATACTCACAATTTCACTGGTAGCCAGTAGTTCTGCGGCACAGATGTGCACTTCAGATGTGGAAGGGCTGCAAGCACGCTGAAAGCAAGTAGTTATTTAGAGAACAAAATGTCCCCGCTGTTTGCTCAGTACTACTTTAAACAAATAGACAAACAAGCAGGAAAAATTTCTACTTAGAAGAAGCACTAACACTGCCTTCTATGTTCCTCCTCCCTAGAGAGATGGTAGGATGAAGCCACACATGATGGACATTAGTGGGGTCACGCAGGGTGCTGCTGACTGGTGTCAGGGTAATAAGGGGTCACAAGGTGATAGGGGCTAGGCAGAGCTGAGGAGGAGAGAGCAGGGGGAGCAGATCTTCATTTGCATTGCTGTGTGTCCACAGACCAGCTAAGCCAAATGCTCTTCCTCTTTGAGTGCCATTTCTCAAGACCTTGGCCAAGCCAATTGAGTCTGTAATGAAGTTAAAGGCTGGGCGATTGCAGCTAGTTGAGTGCTCGGTCCAGCATAGACAGGACTTTATCTGCAGGCATTTTGCTTCTGGCTCTCAGCCTGATTTAGTCCCAGAAAGGAGTGAAACCGAAGCCGTCTGGGCCATCTTTCGTTGTGGAGGAGCACACTAAGTCCCTGTAAGTTTGTTTTGAGGTTGTTGCTCGCCGATATGTGCTTTGCAGAACGGGAATGAGTCACATGAGGATCATTCTGTATCCAGCAAGCTACTTCTCCTTTCAACTCTTCATTCCCAAACAGAAGATCTTGTGACAAAGAAGAAAGGCAGATTCCTGGCAGCCTGGAAATGCTTTTTTCCTCCCTGGCCCCGTGAGGAGAGCTGTAGCATGTTGTTCAAACAGGTTGATACAAAGCAAATAAACAGTCCTAGAGAGACGGTCAGTTTCTGTAAATAGCAGCGTGCTGGCCAGAGAGGAGAGGGGCGGGAGAACGTGGGTGTTAGAAAGCAGCTGAAGAACAAGATGTACACGTAAAAGCTGTTTGTTTCTTCACAGCACGCAGAGCCTGATACTACTACCTTGCCTACTCATGGCCTAGAAAATACAAAGGGATGTGTGGCAGTTTCACCTTCCAGCCAAGCTTTGCAACAAGCTTTTGTCTCTGCACCAGGAGGCAATTCTTCTAACCCTTCACATTCCTCCCCCAGACCGGTCAGACACCCAGGCCAGTGGGCAGGTGGAACATCTTCAGGTAGGGTTTAGCAAAGGCAGGTTACAGGGTGTACAAGATCAGCCACAGCAAGTGTGGGTACCCAGCTCTTACACAAAACGTCTCATCCACACAAAATCTTCATTAGCACTTAATAGGAGAGGACTAATGTTAAAGTCCAAGTGCTAAGTGAGTGTACTTACCATGCTTGCTAAAGGACCAGTGTGGTGTCAGTGCACAAAATAGCTACCTGCTCACATGGACTGAACACTGACAGTATCACACTTGGTACGTGTGTGGCCAAGTCCCACGTGGATACTGGAATAAAGTGAGCTCTGCCAAACAGTACAATGGCACTTCAGAAGAGAGGTATGGGGAGGAGAGCAGCCCCAGGAGAGTTGTATCTGAGCTTCTCCCATGCCAAAGGAGTTTTGTGGAAGTGGAGGTAAAGTGTGTCCTAAATTTTGCGTGTTGGCTGTGAAGGTGAATCGGATTTATGTGCAATAAATCAGTGATGTGAATGACAGCAGAGGAAAGGATATAAACGTAGTCAGACAAAAGACAGAACGTGTTTTGGGGTGTGTGGTGTGGTGTGAATAAGAGAGTCCCAGGTACCGGTCTGGAAGACATTCTGTGAAATATGCAGATACCAAGAGTGGTTTTTGTTTGTACCTGGCATACTGAGCACCTCCCTGACAGATGGTTTCCCTGCCATTTCACCTGCCTCCGCAGGTACGACTACATCGAGATCCGCGACGGGGACAGTGAAGCGGCAGACCTGCTGGGCAAGCACTGTGGGAACATTGCCCCCCCAACCATCATCTCTTCTGGCCCCTCTCTCTATATCAAGTTCACCTCTGACTACGCACGGCAAGGTGCTGGCTTCTCTCTGCGCTATGAGATCTACAAGACAGGTGAGTGTCTGAGTCAGTGCCTGTCTCCCAGACTGTTTGACACAATTATCTTCATCTTGAGATGCTTTGACCACCTTTTCAATGTCATTTCTAGCGTATTTTCCAGAGATAACTGACTTTTTTTACTGACTTTTTTTTTTTTTTTTTTTTTTTTTTAATTTAAGCAAGTCTGTGCATCACATTTCCAAGAAGTTAAAGATTTTAGTGGCACATTACAGTGCATTTTTGGATCACGGTGTGGCAATTAAAGCAGGGTTCCTCCTTAAATGCTCTCTTGATTTGAGGACTAGAAACATATATCTTTACTCCCTGTCATGTGTAGAGCTCGTTAGGGCTAAAAGGGGATTGTCCCTCTGTTAGAAGTGCATGGAGCTCCCCCTCCTGTGGAGTTGTGATTCAGGGTTGATCAGTGATGCTGTGTTTTCTCTCCATGGATGTGAGGTTTGTAACTGGGGAGCTCTAGTTTTCAAGTGACTGCTGTCAGCAATGCTGTCAAAGTCCGAGGCAGCGCCTTTCCAGGCTCATATGAGAGGAACTGCTCATAATTCTGTTTAATACTGAACTATTATCAAGGAAAGAAAAATCTGCTCAAAGCCCATTTAACAGTGTTTCTGTCTAAATATTTGCCAGAATTTTGTGCCTGGGAAGAAAGAGGCTTGAACAAATAGCCCCTTCTCTGTGTGCATGTGAGATAGGTGTGCCTGCATGCTGAGGGAACAGGAGAGTGTTTTGTGTGGGTATGCAGGCACCTGCCCTGTGCCCTCATTCCTTTGGTGATGTGTTGGAAGACAACACATGTGGCTTTCAGTCATTGCATCCAGCACCAAAAACAAAGTCTGTGCCGTGGGAAGAACCAAAAAGGTTGCTTGTCCAGCCTCTCTAAAGAAAAGATGTGGAGCACAGGCAGCAGTGCCCAGGGGCCCTGGGCCAGCTGTGCAGCAGGCAGAGGTGCACAGACAGCCACAACCTCACCATGGGTAGATGTGAATGTGGAGACTGCTGCAAGAGAATGAGACCCCCTAAATTAATTGTGAATCAATGAGGACAGGACACATGTGAAGGTTCAGATGGATGAGGAAAGTGCTGTTGCTGGCGGTTGCCTGGACTGCATTACTGGCTATTGAGCTGTTGTGCAGCCAGCTCACCACCACTGCTAGTTTATGGTTAGGATGCAGCTTAGTCCTGAAAGTTTAGTGATTCAGCCAGATATTGAGGTTTGCTAAGACCAGTTGCCATCACAGAGGATGGCAAAGAATACAGGTGGGAAGACTCAGCTCAGCCGCCCTTGCCTCTCTCCCCCTTCTCAGACCTCCCGTGAGGTCTGACAGCAGACTGTGCTGTGCCTGACCTCACACTGGGTCCATGCCCTGACTCGGGGCATGAGGCAATGTGGAGTGGTCCGGCTGGCTGAGGTGGCCCGGCCACGCTGTGGGAAGGGATGGCAGGCAGGAACCCATCGGTCTGGTTGGGAGCCAGTTAGGGACCAAATTTATGAGGAAAGGAGAAGTTGTTACAGGGAGGGAGGAAGAGGAATGAAGGGGTGATCTGGAGGAGAGCAGGTATTGGATGGAGGCTGGAGCTGAATCTGTGTTCCTCAATGTAAGTCCTCACAGTACTGCCCTCAGGTCTGGAGTGGTGCTGGGGTTCCTTTTGCCACCCCCACCCCTGCAGACAGCCATCCTCTCTAGATACAGTCGAAGCCCACAAAATCAAGCCTGGCAAGGCAGGTTTTGGCACAGGAGTGTGGATGAGCCCGTGATCAGGGAGCACTCCCAGCCCACATCTGCCCAGCCCGGTCCCTGCCAGGGCTCCAGAGAGGGCAGTGCTGGCTGCAGGGTCCTGCAGTGCAAACAAGCCCTGCCTTCTGCTGGCAGGCAGACAGGCAGGCATGGGCCAAGTGTCCCTCTGAGCTGTCAGGGTAACCAGCAAGGGTGTCACCAGCTTTAAAGGTCATCAGATTGTCATTGTCCACATCAGTAAAGGCAGTAGTGGCTGAAGATTGCTTCTTAAAGGTGACCTAAAAAACCAGCTCTTTTCAATGGAGCATTTATTTCCCCAACCTGTGCTAAATTTCCCTTATCACTGTGTGGGAGAGGAGCAATCTGCATACAAACAACCACATACCAGTCTTTGAATCCCCTGATGGGTATCAGTCAGCAGTCTGGGCTGACAAGAGCCGCCTGCCCAGGCTGGTGCAGCCTCCCTGCTGCTCCCTTTGTGAGTCAGTTTGGCAGGGCCGCCTGAGCTCCCCAGCACTGGGCATCAAAGTCTCCTCTCAGGCTGGCCTGTGCTGCCAAAGCCAGCATGACTCCCGTTGATTATCTGTGGCTTCCTTATAAAAAGCTGATCATTGTGTTTGCTGCCATTAGCCAAAATGTAGACAAGGATGCCAAATGCGGTAAGAGCTCCACATGAAGAAACTGTTGTCTAATGTGGTGGCATAGTTACACCTTGCTGTCTCTAGGGGACAATCCCTGACTCTGGGTTTAGCCTTTGATTTTCTCCCTAACTCAGAGCTTGTGGTATTTTCTCTACTTATCTGTTCATCTTTCAGGTTGTTTGGAATGAAAGACACCCTTATCCCTGCTCGTGGCATTATGCTGTGATTTGTGTTTGGCCTTTTTTTTTTTTTTGCCTCTGCATTTTACCCCACAGGTTCACACCAGAAAAGCTGGCTGTTCATTAGGTAGTCAATTAAGAGCCTCTCCTGAGTAGCTCTCCAGCCAGGCACTGCATAATGCAGTGCAAGATCCTACTATTACTGCGGGCTGCTGGCCTGACTCCATAGGTTAATGCTGAATTGAATAACAAGTCTCCCATTAGTCCTGGGAGGGCTCGTGCTGCCTGGAAGAGCCGGTGCAGAAGGGTTTCTAGAGGAGAAGGCGAGTGTCCCAGTAAAAGTGAAGCAGAAACCTTTGCGGATGCCGGCTTGCAGCAGTGCCCGGCAGCCTCTCTAACACCCCCTTTCTCCTCTGATAGCTCCAGGCTGCAGATTTCTGTTGCCTATTGTCCTGGCAAGGGTTTCAAAGTCACCGTGGTATGAATATGACACAAATTCCCCTTTCCCCAAGCACCCCAGGCACCTTGGCTGTATGAGAGGGGGCACTGAGCTGGCCCGGCTGCAGCCGAGGCCAGTGCTGAGGTCAGCAATAAATAAGAGGCAACATTGTCTGTCCTCCCCACCACGCAAAGGTCTTCCTTAGGGATAGAAATAACTTGCATTTCTGGTGTGGATGGCTCATTCTGTTGAAAAAGAGGGCTCTGTTCCTGCTCTCAGCAGAGACCCCCCTGCCACAGCCTCTGTTATCCCCACTCTTAATGTGGCCACGTTGTGGAGACGTATGCAGGAGCTGGCCCTGTCCCTTGTGTGGGTCTCAGGGGGGGTGCTGCAGGCTAACTGTGTGCTTCCCAAGGGTTTGCAGCAAACAGTGGAGACCTTGGCACCCTCCCACAGACCCTTTCACTGTGTAAATATTTGTGCTTCCAGATTTTCTCAAGAGGAAACTGAGGCACATATATCTGTACTGGAAGGCAGGAGTTTGCAGGAGACTGGCCCATGGGAACAGCCTTTCTAAAAAGAATGCATCCCATTACTCCTCTCTGCCCTTCTGCCCCATCCCAGGCAGCTGCTTCCCCAAACAGGGCCTCTCTGTCAGACCTGGGGCCGCTGTGGCTGCAGGTAGCAGCAATGTCATGAGTGCTGTGGATAGCAGCTCCCTGCGTGCTGGCCGGCCTCTCTGCAGGCTCCGGAGCAGCACACAGGTCTGCCAGGTCAGTGTTTAGGGGACGGCTTAGAGTGGAAAGGGCCACCTGGGGAAGACAGGCCAGCTTGGTGTGGCCTCCCTGTCCACCACCACCGGTGTGAGGGATGTGGCAGGCTGCTGGCCTGTCAAATCACAGCAATGGCTTTGGATAGGATCGCTCTTCTATCCCTGGTTTTCAGGTAATTGTCAGCAGTGATGTACAGATCGTGTCTGCAAAGCTGTCTAAGGAATTTCAGACCATGTTGTTCACTACAGTGACCTCATGGACCTTGTCTCTCCACCTGTGGAAAGTTTTGAAAATCACCATCTCACTTCTTGCAGTAATTCCCACAGCTCTTGAGCTGCAGGACATTTCCAGAAGTGAATACACAACCTCACTAAACTCAGCATGGGGTTTCCAAAGTGTTAAGTTGTTGGTGTTAAGCTTTGTCGTTGCTAAGGCTCTGGGGTTTTCCCGCTGCTACAGGCTCCGAGGACTGCTCCAGAAACTTCACTGCCTCCAACGGCACTATTGAGTCTCCGGGTTTCCCTGACAAGTATCCACACAACCTGGACTGCATCTTCACCATCATAGCCAAGCCAAAGACAGAAATCCTCCTCCACTTTCTGCTTTTTGACCTCGAGCATGATCCACTGCAGTCGGGGGAAGGAGACTGCAAGTATGACTGGCTAGACATCTGGGATGGCATCCCTCAGGGTAAGCCATGGGGTGCTGCACTGCCTTCCTTGGCCCTTCCTGGTGTCTCACAAAGCCCCAAAACTGTGGAGTCTGAGTCTGAGCACCAAGGGTGCCTAACCCCAAGGGTGGCTGCAGCCTGCAACCTGCTATCAGGGCACTCTGTGCCCAGCTTGGGGACAGTGTGCCTGCAGGAGGCTGCATTCATTAAACCACAAACTACCGCTCTGTTGTAACCACTGGTCTGAAAAGCCCCATGGGACACTCCAAACACCAGCAGTTCTCTCTCAGGGAAGGGCAGTGCACTCATGCAATGATGGGAGGACCTCCCTACCTTATAGCAAAGCTGAGAAATGGAGCATTCTAGAGCATTTCCCAGCAACTGCAGAGCAATGCCTGCTGCAGTGGGTATTTCTGCACTGCATGGCACCAGGCCAATGGATATAAAAAATAGCCCATCCCCAAAGCCTATCTTTTTTATCCTGATCAGCAATGTGCTGGTGACCCAGGAGGCTGGTGGAAAAGCAGGCATTACCTTCTCTGCTCTTTCTTTTGCAGTTGGGCCCTTGATAGGCAGGTATTGTGGGACTAAGATGCCATCAGACATCCGCTCAACCACCGGCGTCCTCTCTCTCACCTTCCACACGGACCTGGCGGTGGCTAAGGACGGTTTCTCTGCTCAGTACCACTTGATCCACCAGGAAGTCCCAGAAAGTAAGTTGGAAATGTGTGTGTGTACGACTTCGTTGTGTCCCCTGTGTTTCCTGTCTGTCATTTGGCATATGCAAGAGTGAAGCAGGCAGAAGTGTGTCCAGGGGCTGGTTCTCCACCAGCAGTGCAGACAGCAGTTTCACTTAGATCTGTTGTCTGTTTCTGATAGAAGTAAGATTTCAGTAAGAATTTCACTTTCTGACCTTTTGTTGACTTTTCACTTGCCTGTGAAGTCTTCTCAATACCTTCTGGGTTAGAATTTTTCATGTATGTGCTCAGCCCAAAGGATTTAGGGGAAGACTTCAGCCCAGCATGTGCAGCAGATTTTTTAAAGCATGGGGGAAAATATGTGCTCTCTCTCTCTCTAGTTTTCCAGAAATTCACAGTCCCAAACCACAAATTGGAATTTCTTGGCTGACTAATTAAAGATTGCTTAAAGCTCTAAGATTTTCAAGCCAAATTTTGTTTTATAACCCTTAATAAGGGAGGTAAATTGATGTGGAGTGAGTAAGTAAGCTGCTATGTATTTTGAGAATGAAGAGCGTTTTGATTCTTTGTGATAACACTTGCAGGCAAGGAAAGGTTCCATTTGTTTTCCCATGGTATTTTTGCCTCAGAGCTACTGTTCTTGACCTCTGCTTACAGTGAACTTCTGATACAACAGAAGCAGCCTTCAGGACACCCCTCAGTCCCAGAGAAGAGAGGGAGTCCCTGACCTGCCGCTGAAAGCCTGTGACAGAGAGCAGGGTAGAGTAGGGGCTGTGCAGCACCAGGGCAGCAGGGTTACAACCTCTTACTCTGTGACTGAGTAAGGGATGTTCTGCTGAGGCTGTGAGAGTTACAGACAAGCATGAGCTCTTCACCATTACCTATTGCCACACTCAGTTGATCTGTTCTTTAATCCCTTTTCTGTTCTGGATTTGAAAATAAGATGTTGGACACAAACCTTGAGAAATCAAGCACAAGAGCCCTCATTAAAGTGCCAGGCCTGTTTTCATTTATGGTGATGTGAATTGAAACTTTAATAATAGCACTGACAGCCTAACTTGGCCCATTATTTCCACCCAAGGTTGACTTGGCCACATTAAAAACACAGGCATTTTGGTGGTTTTACAGAGCAGCACGCTTGGACCCATGCAGTATTTTCTATCACTGTTTTCTTTACTATTGCTTTTACAGGACAGCTGCCATAAAATAGATGAAATGTGCCATAAACTGAGCTAATTGTGACTTTAAAGCCTTAGAAGTGAGGAGATCCAAATAAAAGCATAGCAGTGTCTTTCACAATCTTGTCTGGTTAATCCCAATGGGCCTGATACACCACAGAGTGCATGCAGATATACACAGACACATACACATGTGCATCCCTGCTCTCACATGCACACAAAACCTTTAGAGCTGCCCATTCCAATCCTTGATGTTCCTGCTGGCAACAGTAAGCACCCTCCTAATGTGTCTGTCTGTATTCCTTGCCTTGTCAGTGCTTAGATTTCACCTACAGCCTTCAAGAAGATGGGAACTTTGTGGCAAGACTACTTGGAACATCTTGGTGGAGGTGGAGGGAGGGAAGGGACAGAATTGTGTCAAAACTGAGCAAAGGTGAAGATAGAGAAAGGGAGAAAGATCTCCCTGACTTAAAGACTGTATTAGTGTTCAGAGGACCATGCAAACACAAAGCTGCCCTATCTATAATTTTTCAGTGCCATCTGTGAACACACACAACCTGCAAGATGGTGCAGATCTGTTCATGTGTCCAGACAGGCAGCTTTGCTCAGGGTTAGCTGGACAGATTAGTTCAGGGCTGCCTTTCACCTGGGGGTGAAGTACTGAGACTGTAAACCAATCTCTGTATGTGTGTGTCTGCTCTAGACTTTCAGTGCAATGTGCCTCTGGGGATGGAGTCTGGCAGAATCTCCAACATGCAGATCAGTGCCTCCTCCACCTACTCAGATGGGCGATGGACCCCTCAGCAGAGCCGGCTCAACAGTGATGACAACGGCTGGACCCCCAATGTAGACAGCAACAAAGAGTACCTCCAGGTACCTTTCCAGACCCCTCTCCTCTTCCTCCACCAAATGGAGTGTCACGCTGTTAAACTGACCCTTGACCATAAGGCTTGTTGAATTTTTTATTGCCTCTGTGGCTCATGGGGAGCAAGCAGCAGGGGAGCTGCAGTGCCTCGGTGAAATGCGGCAGGCTGGCTCTCCCATTAGCCTGCCTGCACAAGGACTGACTCCATCCGCTGTCTCTCTCCCGCCCCCTCCTTTCTGCCCAAACCTTGATGGACTTTCCATCAGACTGACAGAGACTGAGAGACCTCTGCCACTTACAAGGGCCACTGACTCCGCCACTGGCCTGAGGACCAAGGTCTCCAGGGGGTGCATAGAAAAACAACTAGAATAATATTTATCTCATCAGTGATGCAGGGAGCGTGAGCGTGCTGATGTCAGGCGGGGGGCTGACAGAGCAAAGGCTTTCCCTGGGAGCTGGTTAGAGCCACAGTGTGTCCGCACACAGCTTCTGGCTGTGTCACATCGCCGGGAGACGCTGCTTGCTAAAGGGCACTGCGAGCAGGAGGTGGTGAATGTCATTGCCTCTAGCAGACATCTCATTCTTCATTCATGGCAGGGCTACTAAGCCAGCTCTGCTGACCTTTCTCAACCCATGTTGTAAAACAAAAAAACAAAAAAAAACCCAAAAAAACAGCAAGGGAAAACAAAGAGCTGCAGCACTTGCTAATTGGATATCATGCTTTTATTTTACATGGAAAAAGTCGGTCTCTGTCCTGCTTTAAAGGACATGTGCTTCTGTGCAGATCCTATTGCTTGGTCTGAGGCAGGAAGAAGATTTGGTGATGGTCCCATATAAACAGACACCAAGACCCTTAGCTACTCTTGGCCCGGGGTCCTATCCTCCTGAAGTCAGCCCTGGGAAGGGTCGTGGCTGTTCAACTGTGCACCCACAGATAGAGTGAGACATGCTGAATTTGCACCTTTTTATTTTTCAAGGACACAGAGAGGAACTAATTAGCCACTCTGGACTCTCAGGTGGTCACCACTCTCTTTCTTGTCCCCTTTTCCCCCTGAAAGGTGGACCTCCACTTCCTGACTGTGCTCACAGCCATTGCTACACAGGGTGCCATCTCGAGAGAAACCCAGAAGGGCTACTATGTCCGTACCTACAAGCTGGAGGTCAGCACCAATGGGGAGGACTGGATGATGTACCGGCACGGGAAAAACCACAAGGTAATGTCCTTTTTGTCTCTTCTGCCTGCACCTTGGGGAGTCTTGAAGCCAACAAGTGGGAAGAGAACTGAGAGATTTTGCAGGCCCGGAGGGTTTAATCCATGAGAGACCCTTTTTCTGATGACAGCTAAAAGACTGATGATGCCCTGAGCAGAAATAGTCCTTTCTCCTCTGCACAGCAGAGGTTTTCCTTGGAAAACCTGGCTGCTGCTGCATCTTTTGTGGTGGCGGGAGTATGTTCTTTGACTGTAAATGAAGGAGAAAATGTTTTCCCAGCCTGTGTTTTGCCATGTAAGATTCATTGAGCTTTTATGGCCGTAGACCCATCTGCATGCTGCGTTAACAATCACAAAACCACATGAAACTGTAGTTCAGGAGTTACTGAGGCCTGGAAATGAAAGGGCACAAATCCTAAGAGGCAATTGCACCATCCCAGAGAACAAAATGAGCAATAAATAATGAGAAACAATTCAGGCTGCCAGAGCTGTGGGATCTGTGCTAAGCAGGCATGGTCAGCAAGGGTGCATTGAGCCCTGGGAGCTGTGCATGCTCTTGCAGTGTTTCTAGGACACCCACAGAGATGGGAGGAAGGAGGGTGGTAAATAGGGGTGTTCATCCATTTCACACCAAATGGGTGCTGGTGTGTGGCCAGGAGAGATAAACTTGGAGTGGTCTGCATGGGAGCTTTGGTGTATGGGCAGGAGGGTTAAGGTAGCCATGGTTCTGGGCTGGTTTTTCTCTGTCAATTCCTTTGTTCATGTGGTTGTTCCCTGGGTAAGGGTGCCTCAAGAAAGCGCTTCCCTGCTCTTCTGTGGCACCCACCAGCACTGCTGCTGTGTTCAGGTCCTCCTGGCTGATGTGCCAAAGTGTGTCTGTGTGAACTCTGGCTGGGGTCCCACACCTCCCCCCCACAACACACATCCCAGTAATTTTTGATTGCTCAGCACTTCTATTAAATTAGCTCTCCCTTCCCTTTGCTGGCACGGGTGCTGCTGGCATGAAATGCAGTAGCCTGCCTTGTCCAGGATTCATCCAGACATTTCCTTCCCTTCCGGGCTGTGTGATTTCCCCTTCCCCACAAGTGTGTCTTGGGTTCAAATTCCCTCTGCTTCCCAGAATGAGTCCTCTCTGTGCAGAGGTCCCTATCAGGGTCTCATACCTGCAATATTTGGAGTATTTAAGCTCCTTGTGCCAGTGAGGAGTGTTAGTCCTGTTTTAGAAGGAAATGGAGGCACAGGGCAGCCCAGCATGACACAGGGGAGTTCTCAGCTGGGCTCCTGCAGATCTGGGCTGGGCTGGCTCCAGGACAGTAGCTCAGGGCAGAGCTCATGTACAGTCCTAACACAGTGCCCATGCAGTGGTGTGGAGCCTCTGTGCTCTCCCAGGACCCACTGGTTGCAGCAGAGCTTTCAGTGAACTGGAGCCATCTCTCCTCACCCCAGGTGGTTTTGGGGTGTCGTGGGGACCTTTTCTGAAAGCTGGGTCAGACGGGAGATACTCATCATGCTGGGCACAGAGATGAGCTATATACACAGCTCAGTGTTCAAATAACCACTGGCAATAAATTTACCTTTTCAAGTCTTAACTGGAGCAGGAATCTGGCCTGGAGGGTGGTTTTAGTTGCAGAGGAGAATAAATATCCCTGCCTTGCAGTCCTGGGCGTTGGAGACTGTATCCTCAGCCAGGGTGGAGCAGGACAGCATGACTGATTTCAGTGCTGCTGAGCCAATTTACATCGCTCCAGCGAGACGCTAAAGCCTGGTTGGTGCCAATCCAAAACAATCCTACAACCACCTGAATTGCCACCATTTTGGGACTTGGCCTTTGATTTCTCTCAGCTGTTTTCTACTCTGTTTTCTCTTTTCATTAAAAAAGTGCAAAAATCAAACCTCTTCTTTTGTACTACTCTATTCCAGTCTCTGTTTGTCCCCACATTCTGGTCTTAATTTAGCAGACACCTCCCAAGGCTGGAGGATAAGTAATTTCTTTTTGGTGGCTCGCCTACCCCTTGCATCCGGGTGACTGCTTTCCTGCCCTGCCAAACAACTGGCTGCCAGCTGCTGAGCTACGCTGGAGCCAGGGCAGGGCCACTTGCTCACAGACCTGGTGCCGGGGGCTCCGGTCCCCCATTCCGTGCCCGCGTTAATCCCGCGGTTCCTGTGCGAAGCAAGCTCCCCGATGTCTGTGCTCAAGGTGCAGCTCCCTCCCTGCACCAGCGCGGAGCTCCGCCAGCCCGGGCTGCAGCGCTGGAGCAAGCCATGCCAAAGGGATTCGTCAAGTCTGCCGCAGCTTGATTTGGTGCCATGAGGAGCAGGGAGGGAGGGGAAGGTGTGGACAGACAGGGGCTCTCTATAAACATGCAGATAGGTACATATATATAAAGACACATACATATATATGCACGTATGTATATCTGCACATACACACAGATACATATGCATGTGCACTCGTAGGCATATGGGGCGTACCAAACACTGCTCTGAATTTCTGCCAGCTCTGTGGGCCAAAAGCAATGCTCTGCCATGTATAGGTGGGTCAGCTAACATTCACATACATATTTATCGGGGAGCTAATGCAAGAGAAAACCAGCGAGTGCAGGAGGGGTGGGGAGGGTATGATGCTCCCTGCAGAGGATGGGAAGCTCTCGTAGCCTCTCTTTTGCCCCCTGCTTCCCCTCACCCTGGTGTTTCAGATGACAGTGGGGCCAGGGTGTTTCCCTGCCAAATGTGATGGCTCACCTTTGAGTCCCCAGCTGCTGGCACTCAGCAGCAAGGGAAACGGGAAAGGCAGGATGGAGCAGCGGAAAATGTGATTAATATGTGCTTGCAGCAGACAGGGCTGGCTGGGCTGTTTCCGTGCTGAGCACTGCTACGTTTCTGGGATGGGGAGGCAGTAGGAAGGCAGCTGGCAGGAGTGGAGCTCCACACTCGCTCCCTCCCCTTCCCACCCCATCCCTGCCAGGCTTTTCCCCTTCCTGGCAGCCCACTCCCCACAAAGCCTGGCCCACATATCCCCCTGTCCAGGGGATGGTGCCCTATCTTTCCCTCAGGCACAGGACCCCAGGGCAGGACCAGGGGGGAAGGCTAGCCCAGCAACCTGGCCAGAGGCGCTGCTCTGTCTTCCTGTGCGTCCCCGAGAGGGGAGACAGGGAGGAGAGGGGCCATCACCATGTGCCATCCCATACTTGCCCCTTACAACTCACCAGCATGGCCCCACCAGGGGACAGGGCCCAACCAACCCTGCTGTGGAAAAGCTGGTCTGGCTCTTGCCCTCTCTGTTGAGTCCACCTCCTGTGACCTGGGGCTAGGCCCGTGGCCTCTGAGGTTATCTTCCAGGCAGCTGCCCTGGTGTGCGTGCCGAGATCTTATCTAATGGTTTGCAAATGTCTTTAGAAAACAACAACTCTTCTTGAACCCAAGGAAGGAAAAGAGCACCTGGCAGGATTTGACCTTTTGTTTTTGTCCATTTTCTTTGGACAGTCTCAGCTATGAGGATTTTATCAGAAAACCAAGTTCTTATCCATTCTGATCTGCTTCCTTCTTTGTAGCATCTCAGGTTCCAGCTCCCGTGTGGTCTGAGCCGTTCCATCTTAGTAACTGCAGAGATGAGCTCATGGGAATCATCTAGTGTGGCAAGGGACTGGGGATGGGATGGATTTCAGCATTTGGAGTGGATTGGGACCATGATGAGTGCTGCTCTCACTGCCTCCATTGCTCTGTGTGTAAAATACAACGGAAACATTTGTTTTCAGAATCTGTAGAAATCAATGGATGAGAAATGGCAGCATGGATGTGCATTTTTCATTTCTTACTCATTTTTATCATTTTATGTTTGTTGTTAGTTAGCTTTCCTGGGTGGCATTTCAGGTAGCTGCACAGAAATTGAATTGCTGCAAAGAGCAGTATCTCAGGTGTACATTGGAGCTGGGGACATCAGAGGTTTTTGGTGCTGGCAGTGAATATTGAGGATGACTCTGTGGAGACCCTTGTGCCTTCCCTCAGGAGTGTTCCTCTGTCTTTTTGGTTCTTAATCAGGTCTCCTGTATTTATTCACCTGAGGAAGGAGAGAAAAGCTTTCAGTCCTGTGGCTTTTTAATCTGGAAAACGGGAAAAGCTGGTGCAATGAGCCAGAGGGCCATGAGAGTTTCTGCACAGAGACATCATGCTGCAGAGGATTTGCCCAGAAACATCCAGGTCCCAGCCTGCTTCTGCTGCTTTTTCAGGCAGGACAAAGACATCAGGCTTTGCCAAAGGCAGCCTTGCGCATTCACCCTTGGTGCAGTACCTGGGGAGAATTACAGCCCTGGCTTTCCTAGCAAGGCTGCAGCTTTGTATTTCTGGGCCTGATATCTCCTTTGCAGGCTAACATAGTACCACTCCTCGTGTCCCTGATGACTCCCAAATCTGAGTGGAGCCTCTCAAAGACACGAAGCTGGCAAGCCCAGCCCAGCACACTGTGCCTTGCCCAGACGCTGTGCTTTGTTGAGTGTTGCCAAGTATAATTTTTCTTTTAACTCCTTGTTCCTGGATTTAATAAATCCAGAACTATCCACCCTCCACTTGAGCCAGAATCCTCCCACCATCAAACATGCCCCATTTTATGCCTTCCCTATCTGACAAGGAAAATAATCTCCCCTACTTTTCTCCTTCATGCTTCTCTGTCTAAATCCTGAAGCCCTAATCCTGTTAGCATGCTCTGTTCCAGGGCTCTGTCTCCACAGGAGTAATATAATCCTGCAGTAAATCTAGTGGGTCCAAAGAGACATACACATGGACGAAGGCAGGGCTGCTGCCATCCTTGGCCTTCTCCTCTTCTTCCCTCAGCCACATTCTGCAGCACCCCAAGAAACTATATAGTGGCCAAGCAGCATAATAAATAGAGAAGGAGAGAGGTTACCTCCTACCCCCTCCCTGACTCACCGCCTTTTCAACTTCTTGGCACTTTTTGTCTCTGTCCTTTATCTCCTTCACTCCAAGCTGCCAATGGCACAATTCCCATATCCACTGGAACTAATGTCCCTTCAGCAATCCCCCCCAATCACCCTGTGATGGTTCCAACATGTCAAAAATGCAACTGGTAAATGCTGGTGTGGAGCTTGCATGTGTATGCACGTGGAAAACTTTTGCAGTCCTCCTCTAGCCTAGACATCATGTCCCCTACATTTACAGCCTCTGCCTTACCACTTGCTTTCTGCAGCAAATTAATTAAGCAGGTCAGCTCTCATTGATTATCAATTTAATTTCACATGCAGACCTGCTGTCTGGACTAAAACGGAAGTAAACATTCAGTGTATGGGGGGAAGATAGGCAGCTTTTTGATGCAGCAGTGAAAGCAAGTTCCCTTGACTGTTTCTTAGAAGATGCTTTTAATCTGTTAATGGTTTTCCCATTCGTCTTCTGGCTCCACCACCCTTCAGTGTGTGTTCATGTGCGTACGCATGTGTGCTCTCCGCTGAGTGTATATCTATTTATCTATCTATCTCCCTAGATCACAGCCAGGTATTTTTTTTTCTGCTGGTGTAAATTACTGTGACTTCTTATACTTCAATGGTGATATGTTGATTTACACCATTCGAAGACTTGGCTCAAAATATGTGCTGAGTGGGATGGGAAGCAGATAGGATGGGAGGAATAGCAATGTTCTATTTTGGTAGAGAGGGAAGAAATCTTTGCTTTCTTGGCACTCCCAATTTCACACATTTTCTTGCTAGTTCTTCCTATGCTGTGAGAGCTAATTTGAGGCAGGATGTAGAGTCTGTTGAAGTCAACGGGCCTCTCTCCACACTGTGCTGGGGCTCTGGGATCAGCATTTTCAGTACAGGGAAACCAGACCCTGGTCAGGGTCAGACCCTGGTCAGCAGCGTCGGGACCTGCGGGCTCACAACATGTTTCCACTTGGGAAGGAGGCTGAAAGAGCAGGCATGTGGGAATACCTCAGGTCTCTAGCAGCACCAAGCACATGCCCTCTGAAAGTGGCCCTTTTCTGTTGTGCTGAGCAGGGTGTGAAGCAATGACTTGCCTGATCAGTTGGGGCTGTTCAGAAGTGAGGTTCAATGGAACAGATCCTACAGCTGGTAGCAGAGCTGGAAGTAGAGTGCTGATTCTGCCCTCGCAAGCTGGTAGTCTGGAGTGTCATGGCCCAGATTCAGAGTTCATAGCTTGTTGAATGTGATCTAGCCTGAGTAAATTGCTGATTTCTTAATCTAAAGCAGAATTGCAATTGCTCTTCTTGGAAGCAGGTAGTTGGGACCAAGGTTGTCTAAGAGATGTTTTCAGCGATGCCTATGGTAGTGATAAAGTTTTTGGGCTCAGTCCTGCTTCTGCTTTCTGTCAAGCTTGACTGTGCAGAAGTCAGCAACAAATTATGCTGGTGTAAATTTGGATTCTGGCCCCTGATGCTCGTATGTGCGAAGTGAGCTAAAAAAGAACAAAACTTGAAATATGTTAAATCAAAAAGAGCAGCAAACCTCGTCAGTGACTGTTAAACATGCTGGTCCATATGCAACCTTGGGCTCATGGAGTCTTCACACTGCTGATGGTGGGAAGCAAATAGAGGTTGCCAGGAGAAGACTCCACTGGACTTGCTGCCCTTGGACATCTGCTGGGGCCACCATTAGGAGCCATCCTCTGTGACAAAGGGACCTTTGGTCTGACCTGACACGCTGCTCCTTGTGCTAAAATAGTTGCGCTGGCTCAGATATACATTTCCTGTCCTCCGGTGTTAGGTTCAGAGGTAAGGTGTTGTGTGTCAGCTTCTGTGCTGGCATAAAGCTGAAGGCTCTGCTGTGGTGTGGAAATATAACCTTTTAAATTGTTTGTACATATGTCTGTGTGTCTGTGCCCATGGGTTTACAAGACACACGCACACGTGCGCGTGCGCACACACACACACACACACACACACACACATGCCTGGAGAGTGTTTCAGACTAACCACTCTTCTTATAGCCCTCCTGCTGGAAAAAAAGGGTATTTGGTGTCTGCTGAGCAAGGAAAAGGATGGGAAGTGAGGTCAGACAGGATAAAATAGGATATTAAAAACACATAAACCATGCTGTGTTGCTAAACGGTAGCAGCATGATATATATTCTCCGGATTAGCATTTCTGCTCAAGTTCACATCAACCCCTCATCCCAATTACCAGCCAGATTTGCAACTGATTCCCTCTGTGGGGTGGCTGCTCCCTGCCCTGAAGGAGTGGATGGTGATGTGCAGGGGCAGCCCAGAGCTAGCTGGGGTGCTGTGAACAGCCCTGTAAACACCCTCTGCCATGCTGGATCCTGGGAGAAGTAACATGTGCCATCTGCAAGCCTAGAGCCACAGGAGGCTTACAAAATGCTTCCTAGCTGTTATTCAAGGCAAGGGGCCAGGATACTGCCTCACCATTTCTTCTGTCCTCAATTGTTTGACTCTTGCCTCCCACAGGAGATTGGTGCCAGAGATTACACTCTCCTGCTTTCCTGAGATAAACTTACTGGGAACTCTCATGCTTAGTATACATACACATAGTGGGAGCTTGCAGAAGAGCCCAGCCAGCATCTCAGAGTGGATGTGGTTCCTGGCTGAGATGGGAGGATAGTCTAGCCCTGTCCTGAAGTGCTTGGAGTGCAAGCAGGCAATGTCTGCAGCCTTGGTCAGTGAGCTATGGTGCTTTATGCTGGGGCAGAGAAAGGGTTGAAAGGGTTACCCTCCCCTTGGGTATTTCCTCTTTCCCTCCCTTTTTTTTTCCACAGTGGCTTTGCAGCCTAAAATAGAAACACATATATCCAGTCCTTGTCCGGCCTATTTAAAAAATGGGCAGAAGAGGTGGATCTAACATCCATCTGGTAGTTATTGATTATGGCCATCTGGTAAGGCAGCAGCCTTTTCATACCATATAGGATCACAAGCTCCCGAAAAGCTGTCTCCTTGTGGCAGGTTGCACGTGCACGGGAGAGGCAAAGGCAAGGGGCTGGCTGAGGCAGCAGCTTGTCACCCCAGGCAGAGGTGCATCCTTCCTGTTCACACCACTGCTTGCACATGATGTTTCCTGGTGGAGCTCAGTGCAAGGATGCATCAGGATGTCAGCCTGTTTGGGGGCATCTGGTCATTTGTGCTGGAGCAGATCTAGGTCTGGGGGCTGCCTTGAGGCAGCTGAGGCCTGATAGTCTGAGGTGCCTTGAAGTGCTGTGAGAGGCATTCAGGCAAAAAGCTCCTGGCCTTCCTGCCTGCTAGGTGAGTCTGCCCACCATGCTGTCCTGACAGCAGCTCACATCTCCCTGCTGGCCCCTGGTGCTTGCCCTGGTTGAGGCTGGCCCCAACCAGAAAACTTTTCCTTGGTTTTCCCTGCTGAGATTATTTTGACAGCTTATCTGGTGAGGATGTAACAGTGTGTGCAAATGTACATTTGTGCCTACCTTCCCTTGCAGACATTTCAGGCCAATGAGGATGCCACAGAGGTGGTTCTCAACAAGATCCACAGCCCGGTGCTCACACGCTTCGTGCGCATTCGTCCCCAGACCTGGCACAATGGCATCGCCCTGAGGCTGGAGCTGTATGGCTGCCGCATCACTGGTGAGGGTCCCCTCCTCCCCTTGGCTTCATTGCTCCTCTCTGTCCTTCCAACAGCCTGTCCCAGGGTGCTGTCCCTTGCCACTGTCGTGGCTGCTTGCGGTGGGAGTGGTGACACTGTGACTAGCATGGACACACCCATCGCAAGGGATGCGCTTGGAAGGACAGGACTCCAGGTCCTGGAGGGAGGGGGAAATGCCCAGTGCTGGTATTGGTTTAGTGTCCAGAGCTTAATGCTGTCAGGAGAATCACGAGCACTTCCCTCCAATTACTCTGACTGTCCATGGCCTTTCCTTCCCTGCAGATTCTCCCTGCTCCAGCTTGCTGGGAATGCTTTCTGGCCTCATTCCTGACTCACAGATCTCTGCCTCCTCCATCAGAGGCTATGACTGGTCCCCCAGCATGGCCCGCCTGGTGAGCAGCCGCTCGGGCTGGTTTCCCCGTGTGCCCCAAGCCCAGCCTGGGGAGGAGTGGCTGCAGGTGGACCTTGGTGTCCCGAAGAACATCAAAGGCGTCATTATTCAGGGGGCCCGTGGAGGGGACAGCGTGACCACCACTGAGTCCCGTTCCTTTGTGAAGAAGTTTAAGGTGGCCTACAGCATGAATGGAAAGGACTGGGACTTCATCCAGGACCCCAAAACAATGCAAGCCAAGGTAGGCACTGCCCGGAGCAGCTGCAAAACTGGACATGTTACTGACTAGCTTCAGTCTGCCTGATGGGGTCTCAGGAAACTGCCTGTCCACTTCCACAGAGAACTTGGGAGCTTGGGGTTGTCACCATGAAATCCAAGGCTGTGTTGCTTGGTGCTGCTCCAAATCTGTACTAGTGGCCATAAGTTCCAGCTTTCCCCTGGGATGGCAATTTCTTTTCATTTGCTGTTGTGGACTGGGCATGGAGATGTGGACATCACCTGCTGCTTCATCCAGCTCCTGCAGGTCAGAGTCCAAAAGATTGTGTATTTTATTATGTTTTGTGTAAAACAATTACGTTTTACACAAACTAATTACATATTTTAAAGGGACAGATGTGGCTGTTGTGGTGTGTACCTCTGAAAGAGGAAGTTGAATCACAACTCCTCTTTAGGAAATTTTCTTTATCTGAAGTCCCTTTGCCACACTGATGTGACCCTGAAATTCCCCAAATTTTTTCCTTATCATTGGAGTTCCCCATAATCTTTCTGCTTAGTGGTATGGGAGTGACAGGGGGCTTGTGAAATAAATTCTCTCCTACTGCCTGTTCTGTTTTTATGCATACTCTTCTGCTTAAAATTTGGGTAAGTTTTAATTTTTCCTGATCCTTCAAATGAGGGCTGATGCTATCTATAGCCCTCTGTTTATTTCCCACAGACTTTAGCTTGTGCATGAAAAACAGCAGTTCTTGGACTGTGAGGAAAACCAAGTGTTTACACCATCCTAGAACATGCAGTAGCCTCTTTATTTACCAAAGGACAAATCTGATCTCATTTGTATGTGAAGTTAGTGGATATTCCCCAGGCTTCCCCTGCATGGCTTGGATCAGAATCTAACCCCTGGATTCTGAGCAGAGGCCAGGAAAGATTGTGAAAGTTTCTTAGAAATAGCCTGGCCGGTCCTCTTGAAACCGAGGAGGAACAGCCCAAAATCTGCTCAGCTGTGCTCAACGGCCTGGAGTCAGGCAGCTAAACTGCTTCAAACTGTGGCTACATTCTGCCAGACCCAAAGTATCAAATCTGGTTAAGAGAATGTGAAACACACACATCTCTTACCTTTTCTCTCTCTCTCTTTCTCTCTGTAGCTTTTTGAAGGCAACATCCACTACGACATCCCTGAAGTCCGGAGGTTTGACCCCGTTCCTGCCCAGTACATCCGAGTGCACCCAGAGAGGTGGTCCCCAGCGGGAATAGGAATGCGCCTGGAGGTGCTGGGCTGTGACTGGACAGGTAGGAACCCCTACACCTCTGCCCGCTGGTTGCTCTGGGGCCAAGCACTAAGCCAGCAAGGTGCAAACTTAAGGTTATTTCCTGCTGTCCTACCTCGGCCATGCTGTGGCAGGGAGACTGCAGCCATGAAGGCAGCACCTGGAGGGTGGCTTGGCCTCACCTTTTCTTATTTCCACCTTGGAAAGAACTGGCCTTGATGCAGGATATAGCAGCAATGTTTGGACTCCAAGCTTTCACACAGAATCCCATGCAGAATTTGTCCTCAACTGCCTTCACACTCCTTGCAGATCATTTACCTGGACATTGTGCAGTCTTCCACAGTCTCTGATGTTAGAGTACATTTGGGCACTCTAATCCAAATAATAAGACAAAAAGTAGGAGGAGAAGCAGAAGTGCAGTGACCAGTACTTCATATCCTGAGCTGCCACAACAAGGCTTTGCTGTAGAAACAACAGTCCCTCTCTCACTGAACCCAGTGCAGAAACCTTTTTGCAGACAAGGTTGGGGAGTTAACTCTATGACATCTCTACAAACATCCCTAAGACCCAGGAAATTTGTTCACTCTCGCACACCTGTTCTTCACACATGGTATGCCTTTCAGCCCCCATTGCTTTTAATACAGAGATGAATAGTGACTTCACACACTCACTGAGATCAGTAGAGGTTGTGCCTCTGACCCTCTGAGGTTCAGTGGGGATTGATTTCTCCATAGTTTCATCCCCAAAAGCAAAAAATGCACCCAAAGGGTCATTTGGTCTGATGCCAACTTTGCAGTGCCAGCGGCTAGTTGTCCTCTTTTTTAATCTTTTCTTTTTTAATAATACGCTCATGTATGAATCTGGAGTCCAGATGTCAGTGATAAAGAGGTATGATTTCCATTTTATAAACACATCTGTAGAAGGCATTTTCTTTTAAGAATTCCCATTCTAGGAAGCTTGAAAGATACAGAGATTTTTTTACCCTCTTGTGCAGTCTTTACCAGCATTTCCTCCTGTGACATGCTGCAAGATGCATTGCAAACACTTAACAGCAAACTACACAACACATGTACACACTATTAATAACAATAATTTTTTACTCTTGAAGTCAACTGTAAATATCCCCCTGGACTGGCAATCCATTGTAAATTATCTAAACTTTAAATCAGATTAGATCTTAATTTAAATCTTACAACATCTTAGGGTGTTGTGGGAGAAGCAGGTGCAAGAAGCAGGAGCTGAGGGTTGTGTGCAGAAGTGGTCAGGCAGCTCCCACATTGCTGCTTCCTGCAGCTGCCAGGAGTGTCCAGCTGCCAGGTCTCTGCAGACCACTGCTGGATGGTGCATCACAGACTGCATCACTGCCACAGAGGGAGGCAGTCACACAGGACCTCCAGCCACATGCATGCCAGCCCTTCCGCTGCACTCCTCTGGCTTAGAGAATAAGAGTGTTTTGTCATCTCTAACTTCTTGTGCTATTTTTGGCCTAGATTTTCTTTTACATGTGTGTCCACACTCATTTTCATTATCAGTAGCAACAGCACATGTTTTTTCCAGGCAAGGTGCTTTATGGTCATTTTCCAGTCTGGGTAATAATTTTGCACATTGTAATGTTTAAAACTCAACTGCCAGGTCATAAATATCCATAGCTTTATTAATCTACAGGCATTCAGCTTTGTAATCAGAGTAGGGCTTGTAATCTTGTGGATTCACCATGTTATAAAAAGCATTTATATCCCTGATGCAACCTGGGGAGCAGAGATAGCCCATGGCATTATCTGCATGCATAATCCAGGCAGGCTACATGCAGCAGGCCCTGACAATCCCCAGACAGGACCCTCCTTTGCTGGGAGGACCCAGGCATGTTACAAAAGTGGCTGAGAAAACCCAGGCGATTGCACTTGTTAGGGAACAAGATTAAGAAATGAATTAAAACAAGATGATTAAAAATATTTTCAAGTAAGGGTCTAAGCCCATGTGCACCCTTGCCCAGGTGTTCCTGTTTCTTATCAGCAACAAGCATCTTAATTACGGAGTTAAACAGGTAACAGCCACAACTGGGCTCCACAAACTAGCTGGCTACTAACTCAAAAACTGGGAAGCAGGCAGTCAGCAATTGGCTTCTTTCAAAGACCTGCCAAAATTTTTCCTCTGAAGAGTGCAGAATGATGAATGTTCACTTGCAGCTGGGTTTCTCTCCTTTGAAGTTCCAAACATCTGGTTTCAATTGCTCAGTGACTTTGCATTTTGATTAGCAGTTACCACCAGTCGAACAGACACTTGCAGGGCCAGGGAGGAGCAAGAAAGCGAGCAAGCAAGACCTCTCTTTTTCACTTTCCATTTCACACATGACGCTGTCCTGCCTGTTATTTTCATTATCTCTTGTAACCATCGTGTTGCGGCTCTGCCATGGTAACTGATTTTTCAAGATCTATTTCTGCGGCTTGTCCAGGGTAATGCAACACTGTTGATTTACATCCGCTCAGCATCTGTGTCCCATATGGGACTTGGCTTTCAAGGTCCTTCCACATTGTCACATTTCAGCTATAAATCCTGATACACAGGAACAACAACCTAAAAAAATGTACCAGCTCTAAATAAGTTCCAGCTTTTGATATGTTGCTTTCACCTGCTGCTTTTTCTTTTATTTTCTTTTTTTATGACATTTTTCTGAGACTGGCTGCTTGTAATTTGCTTCTTGGTTGCATTTGGAGTTTTATGGGGTTGTAACAAATTTGAACTTACAAATTAAAAGACTTTGAGGTTATTTGGTATTTTATCCTGAACAAAAGACAGCAGAAAAAAAAAAAGTACAAAAACCCAGGGAGTTTATGTACAACATGTTTAATAACAGGAAAATAAAAGGGCATAAAGGGGCTTATGGAAAATATTCAATGTATTTAGCCATTTCCTCCTGCTTCTGGCTTTATTAAATGATATCCTGAAGGGTGCCGACAAAGAAACACAATCACACATAACTGAGCAAAACTGCCTCTTTCTAAGAGTGGAAAGAATCAAGTCTGCTGTACTCCACTTAATGCACCCATAAAAGGAAAGTTTGCTGGAACCTAATGTCATTTACTGTTGATCTTAATATCCTTCCCTTTCTTGCTTAAATTTCCCCTGACACCTGCTTGGAGGTTGCTACACATGGGTCACGTTAGAGAAAGGGAAATTGGACAGAGACCCTTTGAAAGCATAGTCAGGAGCCTGGAGTGTGAAACCAGATGCTTTTTGCAGTGAGCCAGAGCTCGCTAGGGGATCCTCTGGGTCCGTTTGCGGTTACATCATTTGCGGGTTTGAGTGACTTGTTTTATAAATTGGCACAATTGGTGGGAATGTTGTGTGTGTTTTTTCAATGTGTCATATGCCTTTATGAAAGAAAAAGATGTTCTGCCTGTGATCTCACTTATCCAGTAATGACAGCTAAGTGGATTGCCAACACCCGTGTAGATTGTAGATTAAAAAATTAAGAGAAGAAGTAGTATGTATGTCTAGAGAAGAGGCTTGTTCAGTGGAAACTCCAAATCCATGGAACTCCCATCTGGAAAGACAGTTCACTTGAAGTTCAAGCCATGCTGACATTTGTAGCACGTGGAAATCTCATGGTATACTTGTTCTATCTCTTCCTGCCATTACAGGAACATGAAAAAAAAGAATTTTTTTTGCCTTGTTTCTACTACCTGGGCTTCTTGTACTGTCTATTGCAAACAGCTTCTCTACTCCTTTTTTTCAGATGTCAGGCCCACTGCAGAGACGCTGGTGCCCACTTTGAAGAGCGAAGAGACCACCACTCCCTACCCAACTGATGCAGAAGCAACCGACTGTGGTGATAGCTGCGGAGAAGAGGAGGGTATGTATCAGAACAGCACATCTTTATCTCAATAACTGATGCGTTAAGAGCTAGGAAAATACTCTTATCTTCCCATTAGCTCCAATACATGGGGCTGATTCCTGGAAAGCTTTGAGTAATATTATTAGTGATAGGCCAGGATTAAAAAAAACCAAAACCAACCCATAAACAAATCTGCCAAAATCTGATAAGTTCTATCAAGGAAGGATGGAAGAGCAAGAGATAGCAACTAATTCAGTCCCTAGGGTACAAGACATGAAGAGCTGGTCTCCCAGCTTCCTTACATGACCTGAAGAAACTCATTTAGTGCCCCGTTTAGAACCATCTCCATTCCAGATCACCTCTTGGCTGGATGTCATAAACTCAGAAGGTGATTCAGACTGCCTGGTATTTAGGGCTGCTTTCACAGAAGACACAAAGCAAATCACAACATGTATTGAAGACCGATGTCCTGAACACTTATCTGCTTAAGGATCATTTTCCCCAATATCAGCAGCTTAAAATTTAGGACAGTCTGGGCTCCTTATGTGGGCAGTAGAGAGAGAGGAACACTAACTCCACCCAGGATTTCACCTACCCAGTCTTAGATGGCTGTCAGATGTACAACAAATGGTTTGGTATCTGTAGCACTTGACTACTTCTTCTGACAATGGAAGAAGCTGAATGTTAGTTTAGACTCTATGCTGTGCTTGTTAAGAGCCAGTGCTGGGGGATGGCTAATCTTCTCTGCCTCAAATCCCTATCTGTAAAAGCAGACATCATATTCTTCTGCTTCTTGCAAGGGGGATGTGAGCATCTGAAGGTTGTGAAATGTCCAAATGAAGAGGAGAGGGCTTGACAGAGCTGTGCAAGGTTAGTTGTATAGTGCAGTGTTCAGGAAACGCATTCCTCTGGGTGCGACAGCTGAGCCTGGGCCTCAGCACTGGAGCATTTACACAAGGACTTCAACAAGAATCTCATAAGGAAAAACTATCCTCTGAGACAGCTCCTAGGACTTCTGTCACTTCAGCTTTCAGTCCCAGATAAAAAAAATAAATAATGAGTTCTAAAATAAATAAATTTATAAAATTAATTGGCCTTTTCACACTTCCCATGGGCATTCTGCTGTACTTTAGTTCTAGAAATGGAAGTTGCAGAAGTAGCTCAAAGGGCCTGATTCTCATTGCTTTGCCTTAGTGATAAGCCTGCAACCATTGAGGCACTTGGGAAAGTGCTGAGAGTAAATTTAGGCCAGTAACAGTCTCTGCAAGAACACAATTCCTGGGTGCAATCCAGGGCAAGAGAGCAAGCAGAGTACACTGTGGAGCGTGGAACCAGCCTCCTTGTCAGCTTCCCTCAGCTTTAGCAATAATTTTCATTCTCATACTCCATAAAACAATGAGTGTGTTTCTCTGGACAATCAGATTTATGACAGCCAAACAGAAACAATGCAGCTCTCCAGGGTACGAGATTAGATTGGAATAAAAGGATCCATGATCTGCATTGTTTTATTTTGGAGTGGGAGCATGTAAAAAAAAGCCCTCTGCCCCTTGCAGTGAAGTTCTCCTGATGCCTATCACTTGAGTCACTCAGCTCCTTCTGGCTATCACTCATTTTGTGGGCACTGTGATTTAAAACTTCCTCTTTGCTCAGGAAAATCCTGGCCTATAATTAGGCTCAGACTTACATGTCCGCTGAGTGCTTGGTATGGATTCAGCCCATTTCTGCAGCCCCCATGGCACATGACTGATTCCCTCAGCCGAAGGAGCCAGCAGCTGCCTCACTGCCACATGCAGCCCCTGGCATGTGCCCGCCTGCCCACAGCCCTGTCTCTGCAGGAAAGCTCTCCAGAGCTTTCAAAGCTGTTGTCACAGGGGAATTAACTCTGCTCCTGTTTCAAGATGGAAAGTTAAAGGACTCGCCCAACGACCATGTGGTGAGTCCGTAGCGGAGCTAGAAATAGAGGCTGGCTTCTCTCACTCAGAATCCAAAAGCTTGAGCTCATGGTGGCCCCACGTTTTCCCTGGTAACATTTCCACAGGAAGGTAGGAAGCAGTGAGTGACAGCTCTCCAGGATGACAGACAGCTCCCGTCTGGTGCAAGTGGCTAGGTCTGTCACTCAGGAGCTGGGTTGCTGGAGCACTTGAGATTCTCCTTTTGGAGCCAGGCAGGAACTGCTGAGCATGGGGCACTCAGAAGGACTCTTCCTTGACATTTAAAAAGGCATTTAATATTGACCACTCTAGGGGAGGAAGAGAAGGTGCTGATTAGAGTCTGGAAGCATTTGGTTCTTGCTTTTATATTTGCTTAGTTTGGTGGATTAGGCACAGGGCGTGGTGTGAACATTTTGATGATGCAGAATTTAAGGCTGATCCTTGGAGCTGAGGAAATGTGAGATAGGTTAAAAGCAGTGTGAGTGAGATTTCATGCTTTCTTCCGTTTTGATAGCTTGCCAACTATTTTAGTTTTGGGTTGTTTTTTAATAGAAACCTTTCATTGGGAGGTCATTTTTTTTAACCCAACTTTATTTTGCTTCTATTTCTTTTTCTAAGATTTCCAGCTCCCTGCGAACTTCAACTGCAACTTTGATCTTCCTGAAGACCTTTGTGGTTGGTCACACGACTTGGCAACCGGTTATACGTGGTCTTTTCAGCCTACAGGCACCTGGATTGGCAACTCTGAACCAAGCCCTGACACTGTGCCTGGTAAGATGATTAATACCACAGCAGGAAAGAGAAAGCTGATGGGGCTTTGTCCATGTGAACAGTGTGAATGACTATTGCGCAGCTATCATGAGTTCCAAGGGTTGTGCAGAGCTGTACCTCTTTTATGGAAACTTTCAGATGCTTTACTGTATGGTTCATGACTTATTTATAGGACTGTGACTGCTGGCACTGAATTATACTAACTGTCCTCTTGAGATAGCCTTGAATCAGGGCTTTGAATCCCATGGGACTGTGAAGATTAGCCCAAGCTTTGTTCCACATCCTGATCCAAATGTCCCCTGTAGGATCCAGTGCTTTTTCCCCAGAATTCATGTCTTCCTCTCCCATATGTTACTCAGATTGCCTACAGTCTTCAGCTACTCTGCACTCTGGGCTTGCAGAGCCTGGATTTCAGTCTCCTCTAAGTGAAAGATGTGCTAAGCTCTAAGACTGCTGGAAATGCCAGCTTCTTGCTGTTTGACTTTTGCTCTTTTTCTCCTCATGCTCTGGAAGCAGAAAATTTGCATGACTGTGACAGAGCCTAATTTATGGAGGACCTCACTGAGATGTGCTGGCATGGGTTGTAAGGGAGCCTGCCTCTGGCAATGCAGTTGATAGATCAAGTTCTTCAGCTTCACGTCTTGGAACTCACGCCAGGACTAGCGTGCTTTCCTTATCCCTCATTGACTTTGTGGCATGGCTGGCATGAAGAACATTTGCCAATTTCCTTATAACAGTAGGCTGTGTCACCTAGCACCACTTCACTCTCAGTCATTGCTTGGGAAAGTCAAGGCTCCTGCAGGCGAGCTGGCTGATCCTACCTGTCCTGGGCTCTGCCCTGATGCCCGGTGATTCCCGTGTCTGTGTGTCCTGCACCCAGGGAGCCATGCACAGTGTGGGCCCCTCCTCGCCCTCCCCTGGCTAGGGTTGAGTCTCGGAATGCAAACATTCAGGCGAACCTGTTAGCCACCTGGCAGAGTCGCTGGCCAGATTGGCAGTGCCGCCAGCCAGTTGGAAATCCATGCAGCCAACACCTGGTAGGCAGTGCTAAAGAGGAAAATATGTATTCCAGAAACATATGGGAAGAGGAGAATCTGCTACATCTCCACACACAAATCACCCCCACACAAATGCACACATCATTTCTCTCTTCAGCTCCTGAGGTGCTTAGCTTTTTTTCTAAGAGACACGGTAATGCTGTAAGTGCAGCCCATATGGACATCTGAAAAATTCTTTGGCGTGATATAGGGATACAGTGTCTGCTATGGAGAAAAATATTTTCATATTTCAAGTGTTTATCTCTTCAGCATTTGAGTGCTTTAGAAGATTAATATCTGGAGCTCAGTGGAGCCTCAGGCAACAGGAGAGAACACTTACAGCCAGCCCCAGACTTAATAACCCTCCCCATCTCATTCACTGTAATAATGTTTAATTAATATAAGTCTCCTGCAAGTAGGATAAAAATTACTTATTTTTATAACTCAGACTCAATTTTTCATTTCATTTCCTCTCCCCTGAGCCTCTCTACAATTAGTTGGCCATAGTTTCTTAGAAGATCCTGTTGTAGCCCAGGAGAGGCTGGTGCTGCCTCAGACAGCAGCACGCAGTCCTGGTTTTTACCCTTCTCCTGCTCTTTCTCCTTTTTCTCAGTTATGAATTGCACAGTTTCACTGTTGGGGCTGGGGAACGTCGTTCTACTGAGTTCAGTGGTCTGTTTTTGTGCCAGTGTGGAGAGCTCTCCCTTAGGGTGCTGTGCAGAGTCAGGCACTGAAGCACTGAGGGGCTGCAGGCAGGAACTCCAGCACTGCCCTGCAACTCATGGGCTGTGTGGGCAAGGGAGGAGGAGGAGGAGGAGGTGGTGGTGGCTCCAGGGGGCTGGAGTGACTTACCCAGCTGTGAGGAAAGCCAGCAGCAAACACCAGCACAGGCTGAGGGATCAGCATTGGCACTGCCATGGATCTGCCTCCTGGCTGCCTCAGGCAAGGGTGTGCCATCCTGGCATCCCTGGGCATCCACTGCCTTGCCCCCACAGCACAGGGCTGCAGAAGATTTGGAATACAAAGGCATCACTGCTATGCCTCACTTTGGTCCTGCTCTTAGAAATTAAGAAGACATGACACAAAAAGAAGCAACTGTTTGCTTTTTTCCTCCCCGAAGAGCTTTTAAAGGCAACTGGAGAAACATGAAAAAGAGGCAATGCCAGCTCCTTGGTGGGGACAGAATCAAAGCATTGTTTGGTTCACACTCCCCCATTCTTCCCCTGCCCTTCCCTCGTGCTCCCTCCAGCACTTTGTTTCTAGTTAGAAAATTCACGCTCAGACTCCAGGGAGCAAGGAATGAAAAGCCGTTGTTCGGGGTGGTCTTTGCTTGTGAATTCCCCACCCTGGGGTGAGCAGTTGGGTGAAGGAGAGCAGCTGTGCTTGGTTAGAGGCAGGGCAAAAGTTAAGGGGAACTCAAGGCTGCTGGAGCCAAATTTACTCTGAATTAAAGGTGCTGGCCCAGGCTAGAGGCCATGGCTGCTTCACAGTAGCAAGAAAGTGTGCTGTGCCTTTAAGAGCTATGTGGAAGATGTTTCTACTTCTTTTGGAAATGGCAAAACAAAAATTAAAATTTAAAAGGAAAAAATAATAATGAAAGGAGGAGCCCTGGCTCAGTCTGCATGAGAGAGGGGGAAGGAAATGACCACGGTGAAATATCCTCTGTGAAGCACTTGATTAGAAAAGTCTGCTGAGAGACAGGCCTGAATTCCTCAGATATCTCCCAATTTCATTTTATGCGCTGCATGCAATTCCTCCTTGTCTTTTGGCACGGAGAACTTCTCAAGACTGACAAGACACCCACTGCTCTCATTCCACTATTTTTATTTCCAAGATACTCTTTCAGGCAGCTCTGCATTTCTTTTTTTAGTCCTGTGTTCCTTGGGCTCTTCGCACCATGGATTAACTCCACGTCCTCTCCTGCGGGCTCCCATTACGTGTCTGGGGACCTCATTGGTGAAAGTGGACCCAAAGTGCCCAGCTCAGCAGAAGCCCAGCATGGTTCCAACTGCTACCTGCCCTTTCCAAGCCTAGAAAATACCATTGGCTCCTTTTTCCATGCCTCCATAAGAGATTGTCAGGATTTTTCCCTCTATGGACTTTCAGATGCTTCCCATCCATGGAAAGATTCCCCTTAGCTGTACCTAGCAAGCTTCAAGGAGCAACAAGTTCAGGTTTCAATGAGATTTCATCCCCCCTCCTGCTGCACACAGTGGCAGCATGCCGTTGGTGTCAAGATAAAGGTCTTAAGACCTGAAAATAAATCTGGGCTGATAACTTGGGCACCTCAACTTTTCACCATCTTTGAATTTCACTGGCATCTTGATCTGAAGGGTCTAAAGATCCTGGGTTGTATCCTTAACTGGTCAGTGTGATTGTAATGCTCTCAGTGATGCTACACTAATAAGCCACTACTGGAAGAGCTGGAATCTCCATGTTTTTCCCGTTTTTTACCCTTCCCATTTCTTGCAGCACTTAAGTAAATACCCTGTGGTTCTAGAAGAGCTCTGTGGGATCTGCAGCTTTGCCATGTATTGCTTCTCCTTTGGGTGAACTCAGCATCAGGGTCAGAGCCCTGGCAGCATCATGAGCCCTGTGTTGTTGGCAGCTGTACCTGCACACAGAACAGGAAGCACTTTTAACCTTGCAGCTCTCCTGACCACACAGCTTTTGGGCTGGGCTGCTAAAACCCACTGAGAGCTTCTCTTGTGGGCCACGGCCTTGCTGGCTTTGATGGTCAGGAATGCTGCTCATTTGGGTTGCGGGCACTGCAGGGAAAGGTTTATTTGTTTCAAAGTGTTTTCAGCAGAGGAGTGTTTATAGTCCTCTGAAGTTTCGTAAGAGCTTATTTTTTAAGAGAAACAAATGTTAAGCTGTTTTTAAGCTGATGGTGACCCCTTACCATTCCTGCGTTTTTCCCATGGGATCTTTAAAAGGGAAAGTTTCATATTTTTCCTGCAATCCATGAGAACTGCTGCCTGAAGGCCTTGATTCTACTGTGCCCAAACCAGCAGAAAGGTTTTCGTGGTGTTAACAGGGCAGGGCTGAACTGAAGTGGGTCTGCACTTACTCTCATGAGAGTCTCAGGGCTTGTGCCTTGGGGACACATTTTGACCTCAAAGGTCAATCTCGTATCCTTTGAAGTAGGAAGGAGTTTTACATGTGGGGTGGTATGAAAGTCAAGCATTTCTGTGCAATGAGTGAGCAGCTGCACACTGTGGGAAGGAGACCACATATCCATCTCTGTCTCTCTTCGCTCCCCTCATGTGTGGTGCAGATTGCCTCTCAGCAAAGTTGTACGTGTCTCTCCTGACTCTGATTTGCACAGGGAGGACAGCAAATGCTATAAAGTCCTTCCTGCCCTGGCTGCCCACAGCATGGCAGAGCTGGGACACCCCAGCACCCTGATCACAAGAGGTTTGGTGAGTGTCAGCTGGTCTGTGTGAGTTCCCTGGCTGCAGGCCAGGGCCAGGCTCTGGCTGTCCATGTGCCCATACTGTCTTTCATGAGAGAAAGAGGTGTGGCCATGGTCAGTCCAGCAAAGCTTCTGCTTGCTTGGGCTGGGCTGGAGGCAGAGGAGAAGAAACCATTTCTCTGGGGCTCACTGCTTGCCCCAGTCACTTTTTGGACCCAAACGCCAGTGACATTCCCACTTAAAAAGGCAGGCTGGAATGCTCTCTGCAAAGCAAGACAGCATCCCTCAAACCTTAGCACCACCCCATGGCTTTGCAGCCGTGAGTCACAGAGCAGGGCTGGGACAGCGATGCGTGCAGGAGCAGGCGGCAGCGTGCAGCTTGTGCAGTGCAGCACCAGCCTGCTCCTGCCTGCAGCTGTGCAGGCACGGGCTCTGGGCTGCTGGGGCTGGGCACACCTGTCATGTAGGGGCAGGCAGGGTGCCCACCAGGCTGCCAAAGGACAAGTTTTGGTGGCTGGCAGTTCACTCAGCATAAATGTTGGGCTCTAATTGGCATTAGATTTGTCAGGGACACTGTGCCCTCCCTGCACTCCCTGGGGTAGGTAGCAGGACTCACAGTTTCACTGTGCTGTTGAGGGCATGAGAATTAGTTGAGAGGACGTAATGGCAGGTCCATTAGAAAGGCTCCAGAAAGCAGGCTGAGAGCCTGGTTCTGGGTAAGTGTGGGATTTTATGCCTTTTGACGGGCTGATTTAGAGACTGAAATGGCAAGGACTTGGCAGGCTAATTAACACATAATCAAAATTGAGGGGATTTTCCAGTAGATGCAGTGATCTAGTTAATATAAATATTAGTTTTATGGAGGATTGACTTCCCATCCTAAATGAAAGTCTGGCATTGAGGAGAGGCCTGTCATGAAATTATAGTGGCAGCCTTTTGAGGTGAATTTGCACAACTTGCCAAAAAATTTAAAAATATGATAACTATCCAATTTCAATCTGCATATTCATGCAGCTGCCATTCCCTTGCTACCAGACCACCCTGCAGTCATGAGGGCATCTGAGCTGATCTGCTCCCCAGGAGTGGCAAGAGCTGATGCAGCTTCCACCTCACATGCCCCAGAAGAACAGCGCGATTATGCCTCACTTGGGATGTCCCCTTGGCCATGGCACAGTGTGGTTGGGGTGGCATCTGGGGCTGTGCAAGCAGCAGACAGTGCCTACAGCACTGTGGTTGCCTGTGGGATTTGATGGACAAAAGGTGGCTGCCTCTGGGCTGCAGTGCTGCCAGCTAAAGCACGCTGTGCAGCGAAGGAGAGTGCAGCGACCTTTGGAGGGACATAGCGAAGGCAATTCACGTGGTTCCTCCGTAGGAGCAGCAGCTGTAACTCAACAACATCCAGTGAGGGGGAAATGCAGAGGGAATCTGAAATCTCAGTAATTGCTTGTGTACATGCTGCCCAACATGTTTTGCTGGAACACCTCCAGATGTGCTGCTGAGATCCGTGAGGGAAGGTGCTTTCCTTGAGAGATGGGGTGAGATGTGCAGGACCCGAGCACAGGCAGGCTGACCTTGCAGAGGGGGCAGCTGCTGTGGCTTGTGCTTGCAGTCTGACCCAAACTGTGAGGCTTCATCCCCTGCTGCCCCAATGTCCTCTCAGATGGCTTCCTGGCAGGAGGGGACAGGTGTGCCAAGAGAAAACTGCTTTGCCCAGATGGTTGGTTTGCAGAGCCCAGCTGGTGATTTATCCAGGACTCACTGCCATGCACACACAAGGGGCTCTGCCATCGTCTGGCTGAGGAGGTTCCTTGTTCACATTACTGGCTCCCTTACATCCAGATGATCCCATAAATCTTCCATGAGATTTACGCCATAGCATCAGTTGCAAAACAGCGGTCAAATGCCTGAGTGGGTTTGTCCTGCCTTTTCTGAGCCCGTGCTTTGAACTACCAGTGCCAGTTCTGTGGGGGACGTAGCTATCGTGTTAGAAATAGAGAATGCAAAGCAAAGTTCTGGGAAAGAGATTAAAATGCATTTCTGATCCTAGAGGAATTGATCAGCTCATCGTTGCAAAGCTCCCTTCAAGTGTTTAAACAGATGAAATCAGCCTTTCAGATGATTTCTGTGCCGAAGGCTTCCATTTACTGTATCAAACAGAGTGACTACTGGAACCACCGGACTTCCACATGCTGTTCCAACTATTAGCTCCACAGTGCCCTTATTCAGTCAGTCTCAGCAAATTTGTAGGGCTTTTCCAAAGGTCCAACTAGCCATTAGAGCAATCCAGCCATTTCATCTTCAAATGACTTAGAGAGTCATGCCTGCCTGCACTCGACTTCCCACCCCAGAAACTGGTATAAGAGCTCATGGTACCCAAACCCACTGCTACTTGCAGGGAGCAGCTGGAATCACCACTCAAAGACTGAGCCTCCTTGCAGCCCTTGGGACTGACAGCAGGTCCTAGAGAGCTCTATGGGCCCCAGCAAGAGTTGAGCAGGGAGCACAGGAGATAGAGGGTTCCCAAGTCTCTGAAAGATCCTGTGTTGCTGAGGGGAGCATTAATTTTGGCTGCAGTTTAGGAGTTTCTTTGATTTCACAGTTTGATAGAAATGGGAACAAACAGAAGGTCAGTGTCAGTCCTGGCAGGAGAGATGTGACTCAGAGGCACACAGGCTGTTCTGTTCAAGTGGCAAGGCAGCCACACTGGATGCCAGGGTGTGGATAATGGGAGGTGGCCAGCTGCGCAATTAGAATAGTCCCCTTTGGTCAGCTGTGGGCTATAGGTAGATCCAAGGATGGCTCAAAACCCTGCATTCTCTCAGGCTGCTTAGATACTGGTGCCAAAAGTTGGTTCTGAACTTTGAGGATCTGGATTTGATCATTCCTGAGCCTGGCTAGTGCTGTTATGAAAGATTTGCCTGTGAGACCAGTTCAGCTGTGAGATAAGTGTATGACTGCAGTCTGATTTGCTCCCTTGTTTGTTGTTGCTGTTCTTTTCTTGTTGCTGTTTTTTCTTGTTTGAAGAGGCTTGTAGTGAATTACAAAAAGAGGATTTTAATTCAGGAGACCTTGATGACTTATTATGCCTTATCACTCCTTAGGCATGGAGTACAGCTTGTTCTTTTTTTTTAATTCCTCCACTTGTTTATCTCCCACATCTCCTCCTCCACTACTACCACTCTGAGGTAAATCACAAGAACACTCCTCCATTAGAAAACGGCATGGTACTTTTTCAAGTGATTCACTCAAGCAGGAGTGGGCAAACACACTTTCATCTTTTTTTCTGCTACTGTTTGTTGGCATAAAGTGCCAAGTGGCCCAGGGACATTTCATAGGTGCTGCAAAATATTGCTAAAAATGTTTCTCTTTCTTTATGTGGCCAGTCGGGAACGGATTTGTCCTTCACAAAGCAAAATCAGTGAAAGTTCATAGGAGTGGATATGCTTTTGAAGTACTTTGATCACATGCTAGGAATAGAATGATGGCAAATATTCCTGTTATCTTGTCCTAAATTTATTTTAGAAGGCTGCATAGCTCGCAGTGGTTGGTTTCTGCTCTCTGGCACTGACAATCCTGCAGCAGGGCCAGCACCATTGATAGATCTCCCTTGGGCTGCTATCGCCTGACTGCTGAGCAGCAGTGAGGTCAGCTGCTGTTTTCTGGGTGGGACCTGTCTTTCCATGGATTCCAAGTTCAGGTCTCTCTGGATTAAGTTTTGGAGGTGTTTTGATTGCCCTTTGCAAACATTCTGAGTACAGATGCTGCTCTTGCCACTGCTGTGGGCCCTGAAGCCACAGGGGGAACGGGGCAGGCAGGGGCAAGCTGCTCCTCAGAGCTTGACCCATCAGACACAGCAGGCTAAGATATGGGGGAAGGAAATAACAAACCCTTCAGTGTAGTTCTGGGGCAGAGATAATCCTCTTGTGCCTGGGCTGGCACATGCTGGCATGAGGCACCAGTGGCACTTGCCCACTGTATAGCAAGAACAAGTGTGCCCATCCCTCTATTGAGCAAAATGCAAAATGTAGCAATATCTGTAGCTGGCCTATCTGGGTCCCCTTGCACTGCAGCTCTGCAGCTGGAGCGACCCAAGGGACTCTGTCCTGACATTGGTCATGATGGAGGGACAGGTAAAGATCACTTCAGCTACACTTCAGTCTGTGCTAAGGGACTTCAGACATCCAAGCTGCAAATGGGAAACTCCTTGAGGAGGCTTTTCATCAGAGAGGGCTGGAAACCACTGATTCCAGATAAAGTCAGGTGTGCCTGGGGATTTGTATCCATGGGCCTTTGCTGCTATTGGTATTCAGATCAAATATCTCCAGTTCCAGCCTCAGCCTGGAACTTCTCCTGGGATATCAAGTGTATCAAATCTCTCCTCCCTGAGGACTGACAAAAAATGTGGCACAATTTAAATGTAATATTAGAGCAAGTGAATCCTCTGCTGTATGTATTTCAGCTACCTTCAAGTTTGCAACCACCCAGTTGTCACCTATGCATGTTTCATGCATTGGGTCCATGTCCTTCCTCTGTGCTGTGCTTTAGAGGCTGTTTTGCTGCATTACAGAAAAACTGAGAGCCAGAGTTTCATTTTGTTGTGTGTATCCTGAAAACAAGATGAGTTTTCAGCACAGGCATTTAGAAAAACCCACCTCAGGCTTGTTCACTGAGGAAGCTCCCAGTAGAATAAACACACACGCCCCCTGCCAGTGCAATTATCGTGGAATTACTTTCTCTGACAATAACTTGCTCGAGCTTTTTAACTTCTTCTAATTATGTCAGTCTTTCTCCTAACCACTTTCTGCTGTTGGTCTCCTAACCAGGGAGAGGGTGGTGGATGGTGAGGGAAGTGTGTGACTCGATGCCCTACCTGAGCTGCACAGGGTGCAGCAGTGGCACAGCTGGATGAGCACACAAAGGGTGCTGGTGTGAGACCCCACTTCTGCAGGCATGGGGCTGCCCTGCCGTGCAGCACTGCCAAAGCCACTTGGCAGGAGGTGAAACACTTGTTGCCAGTGGCTGCAGAAAATAATAGAATGGTGTTTTTCTCTCTGAACAGATGTCAATAATTACCTGCAACTGCAAAGCAGTGGAAGGAGGGAAGGCCAACGAGCCCGGCTCATCAGCCCCACCATCTATCTGCCCCAGAGTGCTGTCTGCATGGTTTTCCAGTACCAGGCATGGGGCAGCAATGGGGTGATGCTGCGGGTCTGGCGGGAAGCCAGCCAGGAGCACAAGGCACTGTGGGTCATCACAGAGGACCAAGGGGAGGAGTGGAGGGAAGGCCGCATCATTTTGCCAAGCTACGACATGGAGTACCGGGTAAGATGCTTACAGAAGGTGTGCTGGACCAGGTAGACTTCTTGATTTCAGTGTTTCAGAGCCCAGGCCCATTCATCATTAGGGAATGTGGCTGTTTTCATTGTGTTTCTCAAGTTACCATAGTAACTAAGCTACACTGTTTGTTATTCTGAGAGGGCCTGTCTTGTGCACAGACTTGGGCCTTTGTTCAGCCTGTTGCCTTTCTCTTGCCTCAGATCTCCCATTTTGCAAATATTCTCCCTTTTTCTTTTTTTTTTTCTTCTTTCTTTTTTTTTCATTTTGTTTTGTGTCTTTCTTCCTCTCCAAATGCAGTTTACCAGATAGTCTGACCAGAGCCAGATGTGCAGCTCCAGAGAGCAAACCCAATAGCCAGGAGAAGTGGGAAGCTGGGAGGGAGCACAGCCAGTTCTTAAGGGTGGGCAGCAAACAGCCATTCTCCAGCCTCAGCTGCAAGTGTTGACATAGGAGAAGGAAGAGGGAATGCAGGCTCATTCATGAATCCTCTTCTCTGTTACCTTAGCCTAGATCAGAGGGCTGTGTGCAGGGCTGTGGGGTCAAGGCCCTGTCCCCCTGTCAGGAGATCAGTAGAAGAGAAGGGATGAGCTGGAGGGAGGAAGGGAGCTGTGCTGCCTTGCCACAGCCATCTGAGCCCCTCTGGCACAGCTGTACCAGCACCCCGTGGAGAGGCTGCTGCTTCCAGGAGTGTCTTTGGCATGGTTGTCCCTTCTGGGCAGAGTGCCGTTTGCCAGGGAGACAGCGCTACTGTTGTCACTTGTTAATGAGCATCAACACAGCATCCAGCACCCTCCAGTGCAACAGGAAACATGGACTTGCAGGCGTGAGGCAGCACTTCAGTGACCACCCTGGTGGGGAGCCTTGCTCCAGCCAGCTCCCAGCCCTGACCCTGACCCCTCCAAACTGCTGCCTCCCACATGGGTTGACAGCCTGAGCTTGGGACCCACAGCCCAGACGTTCCACTGCCTGTGCAGAGAGATGCTCAGCCTTTGCAGGCAGGCATGGTTGCCAGCTGCCATGGGTGAAAGGGGGCACCTAATATGGAGAGGGAAGATTTGTGAATATATAGCCCTAGGAAATTATTTGGACCCTTACAATCCTAGTATCACTGGGGTTGAAAAAGGTCACCAAGATCAAGTCCAATCATTAACCCAGCACCACCTTGTGCAGCACTAAATTGTATCCACAAGTGCCACATCTACGTGCCTTTTGAACACTTCCAGGGATGGTGATTCCACCACTTCCCTTGGCAACCTATTCCAATGCCTTCAGAGTAAGCAGGAGGATATAAAGCAAAAGATTTGCACTGGAGCTGCTTGACTAGTTTGCTTGTATGGATTTAGCTTTTTAATAAAATACCAGGAAACACAATATGCCTACAGATAAGAATGATGGGCAGTGCCTGACTACTTTGTGTGCTAAACGTGAACATACCAGCATTAGCTGAATAATGGTGTCATTATGTAAATATTGCGTCTCCACTCAGCAGTTCTTAGAGCTAACAACTCTACTTATTTTTGTAAATATATTTTGCCTGTGATTAAGTAGGAATAAGCTGACCCTTCTCCTCTGACATTTCAATACTTTTGTAATGTTGATGGGATCAGCACTTTACAGTTAATGTAGCTGTGCATTTTGTGTCCTTCCCTTCCTTTTTGTGATCATAGCTCAGTTAATACTGTGGACCAAAGCTGCTGCTGCAGCTCAGTTATGGCATTTGCACCATTTGTGCAAGGGCTAGCGGGGGGGTTCACTGAGTCTTTATTCCTTATAAGCAGCATTTGACTGAACAAATTGCAAGCCAAGAGTGGCCAGGACAGGCAAAGATCTCTCTGTTGAACCTGTCCATGCACAGCAGCTTTCCCTGGGAAAGGGGAAGGAAGCAGGACTAGTGTCAGGTGATCCACAGGTCTGCAGGGAAAGCCAGGAGAAATTTCCCACCCTTTCCCTTGGGAGCACCAGCCACTCTGCTTCCCAGCTTAGCACTGACATTTCTGTCCCAATTTCCCACAGATCGTGTTCGAGGGATTTATCCGCAATGGCCACTCGGGAGAGCTGGCCCTGGATGACATCCGGCTGGGCACTGACATCCCGCTGGAGAACTGCATGGGTACGTGCTGCTCCCCGCCGGGGTCAGGGAGGGAGGGACAGCTCAGGCTGGAGAGCCTTGGCTTGCAGGCTGTCAGTGGGCCCCCATCCCCTGGCTGAGTTACCAGGAGTTTCTGGATCTCAGCTGGGACTTTCATTGCCCACAAAAGAAATGAGGGCGACAGCCTCTGGGGGACAGGGGCTCCGCCTGCGTTGGTGTGAGGAGAAGGAAGCACATGTCTCTGCCACGCAAAGCTGAAAGAGCAGCTGAGGGTTACTGAGGACTATTCTATGTGATAAGGACATACACCAAATTTAAAAGGAAAGTGCTGAACAAAAGAAGCCAGCTGTCAGTCAGTATTACACACTTAGAGGGGCTGGCGGGTTCAAAAGAAGTCTTCTCTAATAAGAAAAAAAAACAGCAGAGAGGTTTTACAGCAATGTTAACAGCATAACAAAAGAAATTTTTGCCCTAGAATTCACTATTTCCCAAACCAGGCTAAAAGCCAGGTAAAAACAGAGAGGACTTGGGGAAAAAAAAAGAGCAAAAAAAGCATCTTTCAGCAGTTTGCTGGTGGAGCCATTGCCCTGCACTTTTCTTCTAGCTGGCATATCTGTCTGATGGCAGTCACACTGGTGGCTCTGGCTGCCATCTAGCTTGGGTGTGGATTTAGAGGTATCCCAGCTGTGCATGGGACCAGCAGTTAATTAAGTGAGATCTGTGCTGAGAGCTGCCCAGAGCAGTGAGGTCCTGCTCTTCTACATGACCTGGGAGAAGCGTATTTCACTAGAAAGTGTCTGTCTGACCCATCCTGAAGCCCATGGAAAAAGCGGAGAAGAGCCTCTCTCCCTTCTGTACTTTAAAAGGGCTCATCCAGTGAAGCTGCTCTACTCACCCCCACCAAGGGAGGATTCCAGTGCCTCCTCTCCCAAGCAGGACAAACACTCTCTTCCAAGGGGTGTTTCTCAGGGAAGGAAGCACCAGACAAACTGTGCTTGGGAAGAGCTGGTTACATTCCTTTCCCCTCTATGCAGGCAGGTGAGGATGAGGATGGTACAGGAACCAGCACTGATAATAAAACAGAGGACTAGGACTGCCCCAGAGAGGCTCTTAAGCACCATCAGTCCTCGTTTCTTTGATGCTTTGAACTCTGCTGGTCTCCCATCTGCCAAAGAAGCTAATACTTCAGATGTCAAATTCCTAGTATTTAAGGCTTGAAAGTGGTGTTTTAATCTCTTGCCTTCTATGGCATTAAAGAGAAGCAAGACCCATGATTAGCACTAATAGTATTTCCTACCTAACTTCTTTGGAGTTCAGCAATTCACCTAGCTCCAGTCTTATTGTATCTTGGGCCACATGAACCTAAAGCTTAATATTAAGCAAATTAACAAAATTTGCTTAAAAAACAAAGCAAAAAAATTAATAACAAAATCTTTAAAACAAAAGAATTAATAAATCACAAAGTTTCAAGCATTTTCAGCCCAAAACCCTACACCTAACCACTACACAAAATTATTTTACCCAATCTAAGAAGTTGAATGTGGATCTTAAAACCCATAAGTATTGTTTGCTTCAGATCACTTCCAGCAAAGGGCTCCCACTGCAAACTTTAACATAACTTAGGGGTCATTTCCAACTTCACTAAACTAATAATGAAATGGTAGTGATACCGTGCTGCTCTCTTTCTTTCAGAGCCATGAGAATAGCTGATTCCAGCACAGGCTACTGTTTTTTTCAGATATAATCCTTGGAAGTAATCTGATTCCTTTTTAGCATGAAAGAACGCTAATAAGTCACAATAATTCTTTCCTTTGACAAATGTGTCATTCGCATTTTGAACCCAAGTGATGATTTCATAGCACTCAGTAGAGCCAGAGTCTGCTTCTGTGACTCACAGGCATAATGCAGAAGTAATCTAAAAATAATCAGAAGTCTATTACTTCTGCAAGAAAGTAATCAGTAGTAAGTACCGATTATTGCTTTTCAGATCCAGTAATTTGTAATAGATTACATCTTCAAAGTATCTTGAAAGAAGGAAAAATACCACTTGCCTTTGTTTCTTGTCACTGTGAGATGGAGATGAGCAGGGCATCACTGCCCAGAATTAACACAGTTCCCGTGTGAGTAACAGTGCCAAAGCTGAGCCAGAAACCAAAACCACCTTTGGAAATTTAGGGGGTTTCAGGGTTTCATCACTGAGCCAGGTGAAGCTTTGTCACTGGATGACTCAAGCCAGCCAGGCTGAATCCAAACAACCCTCAGACATACTTTTCTCTGAAGTGTGTTTGAGTCAAAGCTTTTGGTGTCTGTTTGGTCCCCAGCTGGGGCTGTGTTTCTCGCGGTCCTGGCTGAGGTTGGCTGGCTCCCCGTGCTGTTCCCAGCAAGTGGCTCCTGTGGGGCACAGCCACACGCCTGCCCCGCTTGGCCACTGCAAATCAACAGGCATGTGAACTGGGGGCTTGATGTGCAATACTCCATTCTCTAATGTGAGCTTTCCTTTTCCTCTGCAGAACCCATCACGGCTTTCCCAGGTGAGAACTCCTACTTTCCAGGTAAAACTGCACTTCTCTCGGTGGTTTTGTTCTGCTGGCATGGGCTTTTACATCCAAATAAAGCAATGTGTGTGCTTGTACAAACAGCAAATGTTCTGAGCACTGAAATGGCAAGTGTGTACTAAACCTCCCCCACCACAGCAGCAGGAGATGGCATCCTCTGACTTCTGCTAGGTGACAGGGAACAGGCAAGCAGGCAAGTCCCCTGTCTTGGGACTGAATAGCGTTAGGAAACCTGCCATCATGAGAAGCACTTAGCTTCTGAAGAGCAGCTAAGCCCAAAACAGGAAGGCTGAGGAGGAAAGAGTAGTTTTCAACTGACTTAAACAGAAAAAAAGAGTAGCCAATTAAAAGTGAAATCTGGTGGCAGTAATTCACATTATTGTGGGGGAAGGTGGTTCTCTAGTTCATAGATGCTCTGGCAGTGTCCAGTGCTGGCAAAGGAGGGTGGGACCAGTCTGCTTGGAAGGGGAAGGGAGTTGGGAGGTATAAGTGAGAGAGCAAACTGCCATGAGAAGTGCTGAAGGTGACAGCAAATAAAAGGAAAACAAGGTGAAAATGGTGCATTTAACAGCTTTAATACTAACCTGGAGAATAGAAACCAACATTTCTCTGATCAAATCTGCAGGGTAGGAGAAAAGGTGAGGAACTCCAAGAAAGTGCCTCTCTCTTTTCAGTGGTGGTGCTGTTTGTCTTGCTCTGGGGTGGGAAAAACATCTTTTGCAGACATCACTTTAGTCTGAGGGGCTTACCTGTTTTTTAAAATTGGATTTTATTTTCCTGCCTGCCTCTTCAGGAATGTGTCTGGGGGTTGTTTTGTGATGAAGAGCAAACTTGGAGCTCCCCTTAATTTTGAGAGTTGTTTTGTCAATTCAATCAACATGCCCTTTGCTGTGATGGAGACATGATATCTGTACTCTTTCCATCCCCTGTTGTGCTGATGAGCTGTAAGATATGGCTGGGCCCAACCCTAGAAGCAGCTGTATTTCCATGTGGGCAGAGCAGTCTCTCCTGTGTGTGTGAACTGAAAGCTGTGGCAGTGAAGGCAGAGTAGCACTGAGACTGAAGTCACATGCACAAGTCTGTCCCTGGGGATTCATTCAGGCTGTGGAGTGTTACCAACATGAGGGACAAGTGCAGGGTCTAACACCATGTTTTACAGCCACATCCGTACTGTAACAACTAGAAATTTAGTTCTGCTTGTTTATAGGCTGCTTATTTATCTGATATTCAGGCTTGTGGTGTTACTGAAAAGCTGCTGTGATATTCTCAGGTGACAGTTAAAGCCTCACAACCATTCATGACTTCCACCATTGCTCTACATTCTCCTAGGCCTGGTCTGTTATCTATTTTGAAAGCACCATCCTTGTCTTTTGGGGCTTGTTACAGTTTGAACTTCTCTCTGGGTCCTCACATTCTATTTTAAAGTCTGTCCTAAAGTTCTGCTAATTCATATTGATTGTCTTTCGCCTTTGCCCATGCCCTGCTGCCTGAGTGCCTCCACTTCCCCATTGTGTTCCCTAGGGCACACTGGCTGGGAAGAAACAGTGAGGTCCCTGAGCAGCACAGGCAGATGCTGTTACAGGCACACCTCCCCTTTCCACTGGAACTTGCCAGCTTGTTCCAATGGCTCCTGCCCATTCCTAGCTCCCTCAAGGACATCCTAGCATTGGTCATAACAGGGGAGCAATTGCAATTGCAGCAAAAGGATGAAAAGGTTTCCCTGGATGACAGGTAGAGGGATGGAGTGACCTGGGAAAGGGCACAGTGCAGAGGGAAGGGATGAAGAAGTGAACACTGGAGGCAATTACATGATAATAATTAAAATGAGGGAGAGACAGACATGCCCAACAGAAGGAGAGGGTAAAATGAGGGAAAGAAGTCTCTGGCTGGAGAAAAAATTGGAGCTGGAGAGAAAAAACTATGAACAAATTACTGAGATGTTCTACAGCCCCCACTCGTGCAATTACATGATGAGCTGAAGAAGTCAGATGCCATTAAAAATAATAGCAAATCCTTCCTCTCCTGGCTTGGGAGTAAAACCTTACAGGCTCCAGGGTCACAAAGCAAATAATAAGAGAATTTGTGTAGGTGGAATATGTTTCACATAGTGGGTCGGGATCTTACAGGACCAGGAAAGTGTGCTTCAACTGTACTGCATTTGAGCATTGATGCATTTCCACCTTTAAAGGGTACAACAAGTGTCTGGAAGCAAGGAATTGGATAAATACCAGGCTGAAAATAAGAGATATATTCCAAAGAATGCATGGAGAAAAACCATGGAGAAAAACCATGGGGAGAATTTGCCTTTGGGACTGGTGGATTCTCTCCCTGTGGGTATCCTGAAATCAAGATAGAGATATCTCCCTGGAGCAATGACAGGTAGCAGTTATGGGATTGAGACTGACACTGGTTTTGTGGCATTCAGATTAGATGAGTGTAATACTTGCTTTCATCTGTGTCATCTATGAAAAGTCCAGCTGTGTTGCTTGTCCACAGCAGTTAATGTCAGTGATTTTGGGAAGGAGTATGAGCTGTGACACGGCAGTGGCAGAGCAAGGCAGGCAGCCCTCTAGGCAGCTTTCTGGAAAGGATTTTCTCCTTTTTTTTCCCCAGATGACTATTGCTTTTCCTTCTTTGGGTTTTGATTCTCGCTGCAAAACTCCAAAACTAGTCCCTATAGAGTGTTCCCTATTGAAAAGACAGAGGGGCAGTACCTGGCCAGGTTGGAGGTGTGGGCACCACCAGCACAACAACATAAAATATCCACCCTGTAGGGATTAAATCAGGTTTCCACTGACTGGTGTTCCAAGCTGTGCCATAAACACAGCAGCCACAAACTTGACAGCAACAGCAGGAGGCAGTTCTTTATTAAGATGAGAGCACTAGTGAATAAATGAGGAAGGGCAAGTATGTGTGTGGCAGAAGGCAAAGGGGAGTGGAAAAATTATTAAGTTAAGAAGATGGATTTTTTTTTTCCATCTCCCTGAGCAGTGAACTTTTCCACTGATATAACAGAAAACTTCCAGAGAGCAGCAGAGCCAGTAAAAACAGAGCAGATAACATCAGCTCTGTGTGCTGAGTGGATGGGCAGCTATATTTAGTGGCTGGCAGTGTAAGGAAGAACAATCATTAATGTTGGGAATTGGCTTCGTTAGGGCTTAGAGACAACTGAGTGTGATTCCTTAATGACTTCAGTTGCTAAATGAACTCTCCAGACTTCTGCTATCTCCTCAGCAAGACCATGCAGTGCGGAAACGGGGGCTGAGGAAGGGCTCTGCACCACCCCTCATGCTGGAAGCCCTGGCTGGGACATCTGGAGTGGGTCAGGGCCAAGCAGGGGCTGTCCTGAAGCTGCAGCCAGCTTGAGTTCCCCCTGGGATCTTTCCCACAAGCAGGATCATCTGCAGTACATCATACTGCTTCCCTCCATCCCCAGGCTGGCAGAGAGCAGAGGTGCATGGGGAAGGGGAAAGGGCTGGGCACTATGGCACGTGCTCCTTTCTGGCCAGACCCAGCCTTTGTACGCTCAGCCCTCCACTGGGCAATGCACAGCTGCCAGGAGAAAGGCGTCTTCCTGCTCTCTTGAGACGCAGGAGCTGTTGTCACCCCTGACACCTGCCCCTCTCCTCACCCCCGCTCCCACCAGGGGACCTGCTGCATATCAGTGCTGTGAGAAGCTGTTTGTCTGTAAATCTCTTGCTGGAACGAGGTGCTGTGTAAGCAGAGACTGTCACCGAGTGTAAACACAAGTGGCCTCTACACAGTGAGCAGCCCCACAATATCCGTGGGGGTCAGCCCTGCATCCCCGTGCTGTCAGGCACAGGAGAGGTGCTGCTGATCCATCGGGGATGGTGGTGGGCCACATTCAGGTCTGGGCCAGCTCAGCCAGCTGCATCTGCGGAGGGAGACGGTGGTGGGTTATCAGTGCGGCTCAAGGCAGCACTGAACATGCTCAGCCTCACAGGGAGCTGGCAGCAGCCCCCATGGGATGTCCCACACTGCCACCCCCGTGCAGCCGCGTGAGGGGCAGCAGCTGTTTGGGGGAAGGCACAGGGATGTGCTGCTCTCATTCCCCCACACCAGCATGGCCAGCAGAGTTAGGGAAGGAGGTCAGAGAGGTGCTTGCTCCCTTCCTTCACCATCCTCAACACACAGCCCAGCCTGTATCCCCCTTCTGTAAGCACTGTTGGGGGGGCAGGAGGGACAGGGCCACCCCCACTCCTGATGGCGAGGAGCAGCTGGGGTGAGACAGGTTGAGAGCAGCAGATCTGGCAGTTAGGCTTCTCCTGAGACATCGGAATTTCTTGCCTACAATGACAAACGTGGGTGGTTCTCAGCCTCCTGCTCTGTAAAAGCAGGATTTGTCTTGCTTGTGTGGCTTTTTTCTAGCTTTTGAGGTGTTTTTTTGTTGTTGTTGTAGCTATTCATCTGGGTGCAGTGTTCATTCTTGGTTTTAGTCCCTGTGCCCAGGTTTTGAGGCCCAGGTTTTGGGGAATGGGGATGGGAGAAAAGCCCTGTGACAGAGGAACCATCATTTTGCCTCATTTCCTGTGTCACTAGCATCAAAGCCGTTGCCATCCCAAATTCCCAGCCAGTGACTCTGCTGTTAGGGAGTGTTTGTAGGGGAGAGCAGAGGCTGTGCTGCAAGATGCCCTTGCTGCTGGCAAAGCAGAGTGCATCCTGCACTGTTCTGTATTTTCCCCTTGGCGTCCTCCAAGTCTGCTCAAGAAACCAAGCTGGAGTTTAGTTAGCACAGAACTCAACAATGTTCTGAAACCAAACCTGGGAGCCTCCAAAGTTCTGCTTGCCAGCACCGAGTCGGGGGCTGCCCCCCACTAGCCAGCCAGGGCCAGGAGGAGAGGGTGAGCACAGGAGGGGGGTCACTGTGTCCAGCAGCAGAGCAAACCCTCCTGAGAGTTTCCCTGAGGACTCCGGCCCCCTTGAAGTAACCAGTAAATAAACATGGTGCAAAAATACATCCCTCACTAGTTATTTACAGCTCTCCCCCACGAGTGTTGCTGGGGAGGTGAGAGCAGTGTGTGCAGGAGCGCAGAGCGGTCCTGCCGTGGGCGTGCACAGACCCCGGCGCTGCCGGAGGCGCGGGTGTGCACAGGCTCTGCGGGCCAGCCTGAGCAGCAGATGTGAGCAGGGCTGTCCTGGTGTGACCTGCCCAGGGACAGCAGCCGAGCCCTGCAGCACGCCACAGCTGCAAGAGGAGGGAGGGGTGGCCATCGCTGAGTCCGGGCACTGCCTGCAGTGAGTTCAAGGGAGGCAGGCGTTTTTCCAGCCCTCCCGAGGTGCGTTGCTTTATCAGCATGAATTCATAGTCCTGGCTTGCTGAAGCTGCAGAGAGCATGAGTTTCTTGTCTGAATTTTGGATTGAGTTTTGCAGTCCATGCCCTGTAAATAATTACAACCATCCTTTCTCACTTCAAGAGATAGTAAGGAAATCTGTGCAGGTGTGTGAATGGGGTACCTAGTGAGACTAGACCTGTGTGCAGAGCACTTTCAGACAGAGAACTACTTCTCTGTCTTCTCAGTAAAAATTACAAATGCTGCTCCCTGTAATCTCTTTTCCAGTCTCCTGTGGTAACTTCCTCGGCCATCTGAGATTATGGTTTTCTTCCAATTACGAACATGATGTGTTTTGCCACTGCTTGACAACATCTGCCATGTAGAGACAAAACCAGGTGGCTGATCTGGAGATGGCCAAAATCAAGAAGGGAAAAAAACATTCATTGATGCCAGAAATAACAGTAATAACAGTGCATATGGAATTTGTATTACAATACAGGCAGCCTGATTAATTAAAAAGGAAGAGAAAGGCCCTTGAATATGCGGGCTCAGCAAATGCCAGGCTGTGCCCTCCCCTAAGGAGCATGCCCTGTATCTGGAGGCGGCTGTGGGACCTCGTGTTGCTCCGTGCTGTACTCTTGAAAGCATGTGTGTTTCTTTTTGTGCGTCTGCATGCCTCCCACCTAGCAACCCTGTTCTGTGTCTCCTCCCCAGGGGCAACCCTCCTGCCAGGGACCAAGCCCACAGTGGACACGGTGTCAGTGCAGCCCATCCCAGCCTACTGGTATTACGTTATTGCCGCCGGAGGTGCTGTTGTGGTGCTGGTCTCCGTCGCGCTGGCCCTTGTGCTCCACTACCACCGGTTCCGCTATGCGGCCAAGAAGAGTGATCACTCCATCACCTACAAAACCTCCCACTATGCCAACGGGGCCCCTGTGGCCGTGGAGCCCACCCTAACCATAAAACTAGAGCAAGACCCCAGCTTGCGCTGCTGAGAGCCGAACAGGAACAAGAAAGCAAACAAAACACAAAACAGACAGACAGACAGAAACTAAGACTTCAAATACGTTGCCTCAGTTTTGCACTTTTTTCCTTACCTAGCATTCGTGTGAACTCTTAGGTATCTCCACCCCTTCTCCATGCCCCAGCCCTCCCTGAATCTTTTACAAACTCTAAATTAATGCTGCATCTTGGATCGCCAGAAGAGACACACCGCCCCTTCACTTCAGAAGTGAACACTCCCTTTCTATTACTTTTCAAGGATACTTGGGGTGTCAGGTGGGGGGTTATTTTGTTTCATTGTGTTTGTTTGGGGAGTATTTTTTGTTGTTGGTCAGCCTCTTCGGGCTTTGGGTTTTTTTCTTCCTCCCAGTAGGCAACCTGCAAGGGAACCTGATGGTGAGCCTGGAAGCTTGTGTGTGAGGTTCGTGCACGTGTGTGCTAAACCTGCGTGTGTGAGTGTGCACGGGACTGTGCGTGTCTGACTGTCTGAATGTATATTTAGAAACAGCCCCTTTTTAATTTGCTTGTTGTTGCTTCTACTTGCACAGGGAATGCTTTTATTTTTGTTTTTGTTGTTGTTGTTGTTAATTTTCCCTCCTTCCCACCTCCTCCCTGGAAGGTCTGGGACATGTTTGTGGTGAATGCCCTGATTTGTTTACTTGGGGAAGAGAGCAATGCTTTTTTGTTGCCTTATCTAGCTTTGGCTGGGTTTCTTGTTTGATAGTGTTAATGTCTTGGGTGCAAATTGAGAAGAGGCCAGGCTGGACAGTAGGAATGTCCACCTCAGATGGCTAGAAGAATCCTAGAGAGGTCCATAGACGTGCAAAAAGCAAGATCTCTCCATTTTATTCTTTCTGCAGCCAACATGATAACACAGCCATTGTTTGGAAGAGGGAGGGGAAGTCCTCCTCTTCCCCCACCTGCAAGTGAATCTATTTAAAGTTGCCTTATATCAGAGAAGCTCATAATGAATGTTTTGTTTGTATCTGTTAAAGCCAGCCTTAGGATAACACATAGACTTCAGCAGTTCTTAGTGGATGCTAAATACCGTAGTTTCTTGAGAATTGAAGGTTTATTTATTTAATAAGCATCCCCACTCTGGGTGCTGATGGTTTTGCTTTTACATGGGGAAGGGGGAGAGGGCTCCTCCTTGTCTTTCTGCTAGAAATGCTCAAGGGACAGTATAGTTACTCTTTCTGGTTTGGTTTTTTTTTCCCTTCTGCCCAATCCATAGCTGCTGAATCATAAAAACTGCCCGTTGGCTTTCTAGAATGTCAGTTTTGCGTTTGCTAATGTTCTGCTTCCTTAGAACACCAGTAACATCTAGCAAGCCAAGCCCAGCCAGTGCAGCTGGGGGGCCCAGCTATTGCTGCTGCTTTAACTGGGGAGGCGAGGAGGAGCCTCCACACGCCTCCGACTGTTGAATGGCCCAGCGTCTTGTAGTGGAAATGCCTTATATAAATTACTGAATGATGACATGCAAAAGTGGTTTGAATTGTTAACCCTAATCTGTTTGCAGGCAAAAAAGTACCTCCAGTGAGCAAGGTTCTCCATCTTGTTTGTGTCCATCTGTGATGAGTGATCAGATTCCCTCCCCCCTTCTAAACTTGCTAGTGCCCATCCCTCCTTTGCCCATTAATATTGCATAAAATGAAACAAGATTAGCAGCTCTGTTAACTTCCCTGCAGTCTTGAGCTGCCTTTTGGTCTGGGAAAAAGTAGAAATATAAACTGTGCTGAAGTGGTATTGGTCCCTGTTGCAGCATAGCCCTATCCCCAGGGGATGGGGGTGTCACTCTATCCCCCTCCTTGCCTTAATTCATGTAGCCAGTTTCAGTTCTCTATGCTGGTTTCATAGCAGATTTCAGTGGGATCCTCTCAGCTTTAGGCAGCAAGTGTCTAAAACAAGCAGGGAGTGCAGAACAGCCCAGGGCAATGTGCCATGGTGAGCACATTAGGCGTGGTGGGTGCTCTGGGCACCACTGCACCCAGGCCTGGCTCCCACAAGGTTTTTGAGAGCAGCAGGGACATGCCTGTCCCACAGGGCCAGAATGGACCCAGGGAGCTCCTGCAACCTGCAAGACAGTGCCATTGAAAGGTCCCTGGAGAGGGGCTTCCAGGGCCAGGGTGCTTTCACCGTGAGCCTTCTCGTCACACAGTACTGGTGTTGCAGTGCATCTGGTTTGGGATGTGGAATCCCATCCCCCTGTCAGCTGCAAATTAAAACAGATGTGAAATACTGGCATGTGCTTACTGCATTTTCAGGTCAGCCCAAGCCATGTCAGCAGATGATATTGTCCCGTTTCCAAAGTCAATTCAGGCTCCCTAGCTCAAATGATCTCACTTTGACCAGGTTCACCCCCACAGACTTAGCAAGTGTGCATTGGTGTGTCAGAGAGGAGAATGTGGCACCCTGTCTTTCAAACCAAAATCACCAAAGACAAAATAGAAGGTCACTTCGAGATTTTTACTCCCAGTTCTCCCCTAACCCTTGAGCCCTGACATCCCCAGCGTTGCCCAGTTGCCTGTGTGTGAAAAATATCTTGTGGAATTTGAAATTCTTTGAAGATGTATTGTGTGGAATGTAATAAAATGATGATATTTTTATACAAATATCTGGGGTTTTTCTTTCTTCTTCTTTCTTTGCTAATGAGAATGCTGTTGGTTGAAGCAAAGCAGAGTTTCAAAACTCTTTGGAGCATCAGGGATATTCCTTTTAGCCAAGTGAAGCTCCAGTTCCTGCTGCGTGCAGACCCAGCTCCCAGCAGCACAGCTGCTGTGTGCTCCCTGCCTCGCTGCACTCAGGATTGGGCCATTAATAGCAGCTTTTAGATACATTACATTTGTACCAGTCCTTAGGGGAGTTTTGGGAGGTTGGACTGACTCTTGGGATTGTTTGGGGATTTCACCAGCGTTGCCTAAGTGCTAAATTGCTCAGTGTGATTATGCAGAATTTCTCCAGCTGGGGCCCCTGGAGACAGGACATCCGACTTTTCAGGGCCTCTGGGGCTGGCTTGGCTGCCAGCTCAGCTGAGCCACACTCTGTCCCTGAGCTCAGCAAAAAACGGGTAAGCCATTACCAAAATTAATAATGAAAACAGCAATGCTTTCCTCTTCTGTACAGTCCCTGTTTCTGTGTGTCAGACCGTGCAGGGGCCCGTGCAGCAGGACTAGCCTGGCTGCCACAGCACCAAGTGTTTGGACAGGTGTATGTCCCCTGCTTTCCCTCCACCTGAGTGCTCCCAACTGATTAGAGAGACCTCTGATACAGCAGTTCTGCTTCCCATCTCCCCTAGGTGCACCTTTCACCCCTTCAGCAGAGCCAGCAGCATCACATTTCATGTGAAATACATTTTGCTGCCAGTCTGAGAGGTTTTTCCTTCCCTCCTTCATTTATTTTCCTTCTCTCATATTCTTTACCCTGGCATAAAGCTCAGCTTCGTGAGGAAACTTCCTGACTTTACTAGGAATTCAGGCCATCAACAAAAAAATAATTCAAATGTGATCCCTCACACTGGCTATTCAAACACAAGCAAAGCTGAGGACCCATGCTGCTTTTTTGGGAGAGGGCTTTTTTTTTTTTCTGTAATTGTACAGCAAAGCAAATTACACTTGCAATTTGCATTTTGTACACTTCAGCGACTGTTCAAGCAAAATTCAAAACAAATATGCACATGTGAAAAACAGGGAGGGAGAGACTGACTGATGGCTTCCCAACAAGGAAGAAAAAAATTCTGTTAAGTAAACAGACGAAAAGGGAGAAATCGTTCAGGATTAATTATTCTGTACGTGCACCACAGACAGATTGGCCAGAGAGTTGGGTGCTGCTCAGGCTGCAGCACATCCTAGGGAAGAAAGCAGCTAAAATTAGCATGCTTTGTTTAAGGAAATAAATACAGCTTAGTGTGATTTTCATGCAAACTCTTCTGCAAGTAACTTCAAGCATTTAAGTGTCTACTAGAAAAAAAAAAAGAGGAAAACTTTTTGGGGGAGCAGTGGGGGCTCTATTTTTCAGGGAACAGCATTGTGTCCTGTGTGTCATGGGGAGGCTTTGGGTGTGGCTCCCTGGTGGTACGTGCTGTGATAGTGTCAATCTTTTTATCTTATCCCTACAGTTGGTGTTGTGTTGAAGAAGCGGAAGGGGGTCCATGGGCAGTCTTTGTAAGCATTGGGGCAAAGCCAGTGCCTAATGGGGATGTGGGAGAGGGAGCACTGACCTGGTAAAGCAAAGGGCGCCGTGGGAAGGGCTGTGCTGTGCTTGGCAATGTCAGCGTGCCCGAGATGGCTGATCGGACAGGAGCAGGCTGCAAAGCTCATTCACAGCCGAGGGACCGGCTGCACAGTTGGGTCAGTCTCCTGCCAGGGCAGGCACCTGCAGGATGACACTTGGCACAGGGACCCCAGAGCTCCAGGCTATGGGGGCGAGGTTGGCTTTTCCTGGCCTGATGGAAATGCCTCTGCTGCCACGTGCAAGGGAGCAAGGTAGAAACCAGGCTGTGCATGGGGCTATGTTTGGATTTTTGTTCCTCTAGAAACCCTGTGAAAACCTACTGACTTTACCAGGGCCAGCCCCCACTTACCCGTGTCAGGGCGGCAGAGTGAGGCGTGCAGACAGCAGGCGAGCCCCCGAGGCAAGCTTGGACAGCCGCTTGGCTTTCCGCCACAGCTCCTCCATCAGTGGCTTTGGCGGCTCTTAGCAGAGACTGCAGGCGTGACTGCCAGTTTGAGGAATCGTGTCGTTAGCCACTGCACTGTAAAAACAAACAGCAACAAGGGGAGGGTGATAAACATACCAGGATGCCACAGAGCTGCCAGCTTCTGCCCCAGCTCCAAGCCCTTGTGTGGCAGCGGTGGGGGACAGTGCTGCCCTTGTGCTGAGGAGATGCTGGGTTTGGGGTAGGTGAGCTCAGCACAGAGCACAGAACCTGTGTGTCAACTCCTTACCCAGCTTGTGCAGAGCTGAGAGAGAGGGAGAGGATTACACTGTGTAATGCCACAGTCACACCGTACACACACATGCCACCACCGCTGTTTCCCTGGCCTGGTGGCGCTGCTGAGGAGAGGTGCAAAAGCAGGGCTGGAGAAGGGGTCAGGCTGCAGCAGGGGATGTCTGCTGCAGAGAAGGTTTGGCAAGTAGCCACCTTGGCCATCTGCCATGTGTGCAGCAGGGCCAGGTGCCACATGTTGGAGGGCAGCACCAGGGCTGGAAATAGCTGCTGCTCATGGCCACCTCTATACCAAGCACCCAGCCTGGCTTCATGTCTCCAAGCACTTTTGGTGGGGGGTATTCACCTGCCCAGCCATACGCTCCCACTTTATCTCCATATAGGAAGCCCAAGGAGTGCAAGAGGCTCACCCATGCCCCCAGTTTGACAATGGTTCTGTGGTGGTCTGAGGTGTGCACAGTTGGCCACCACCAGGGCAGCCCCAAGGCAATCTGAGAATAAGGTCCAGCAGCTCCTGCATTGCAGAGGGAGGCCAGGCCAGGGAATGGCAGCTTGTTTGCTTTCTTTAATGCTCAGTTGTAGCCAAAGCACTGTTTTAATTTGAAATTTGGCAGGGATTTATCCCTTCTGTAAACTAAAGTAGTCCTGTGTTTCTGGAGGAGTGGGAAAGAGAGAAGTGAGGTGGATTTTCAGCTGGAAATAGAGCAGTGGGGGATGCAGAGGGAGTGTTTCTGCCTGGAGCCTGTGCTGCTGCTTTGAGAAGTGCTTCTCCATTTGCCGAGGGTGGGAGGTGTCACCCCCAGCCCCCGGGGCTCCCAGCCAGAGGAGCAGCGCTGCGCAGCCGCCAAGCAGAGCGGTGTCAAGGTGAGGCCACGGCGGCTGCTCTGCTGTGTCAAAACAAAATGATGTGTGTTGGAGTCACACCATTGCTGTGGAGAGAAAAGGACTGGGAATGAGCAAAGAGAGAAAACCAAGGATGAGAGCGGAGCCGGAGCTCTGTCTCTCTATGCCAAGACTGAGAAATGGCAATTTCTGACCCCGTTTTCCTGGCATTGGCTGTGTTTAACGTTTCAGACCCTCATGGGCACTTGTTTGGCAACAGAGCAGCAGTGTACCTCCCACGCTCCCTTCACTGGGCAGGATAGCACTGGCCAAGAGAGATGTTGTAGCAGCAGGAGAGGGGGGTGAGCATGTAGCTGGCTGCCCTCGAGTCCTTTCCACAGCGGGGAAACAACCATGTGCTGCTGATTTCCCCAAAACCAGCAATTTGTTTTTCTTCCTCCTACACACTCTGCTTTTTTGTCCCAGCAGGCACAGCCACAGATATTATTGGGAATGAAAGACTGTAGGGAGCCGAGCTCACAAAGCACCCATCACCTGGTGCATCACTTTCAACCCCAGAGCCCATGGACCTCTGCAGAAAGTGGGGAGCAGGAGCACAGGGATGGTGGGAGTGCATCCTGGGTGCTCTCCAGGCCAGGCTGTCCTGTGCCAGAGTGGCTCAAGGCAGGCAATACTAAGATTTGGAAATTGCTGCAAGTTTGATATACTGTTTGGGAAAGGCACCTCCTGCTGAGAGGCTCATTTTGTTCAGCCAGAAAGACTCCAAGAGGGACTACAGATAATCTGTAAATGCCTGTTGTGTAGAGAGAGATGCCAGGTGATAGACCGAGGAATCTGCCCGAGGGTGATTGAGCTCTCCTCAGTGACCTGGCAGAAGACAGCACCTGGTGCCTGCACTTAAACCAGACAAAGGCTAGAAAGAAACAGGAATTTTGTTCTTGACAGTTGTCTTTTGCCTTGGAAGAATGTGTCCAGGTTCCAGCAATCAGGGCGTGGAGGTCTCTGCCAGAGGTGGTGGTGCTGCTGGTAAGCCCATGCAGGAGGGCTGGCATCGAGCCCCTGTGGTGGTGGGAAGTAGGTGCTAGGCCATAAAATATGCTGAGCTCAGCTTTGGAGAGGTGAGCTGCCCTGGGCAGGTTTGGAGAGCTTTCCTGCAAAAGCTGTGGTGGGACACCAGAGAACCTTATCTGTTCTCCTGCCCCCCTTGTCCACCCTGGCACAATCCCTCCCATCCCTGCTCCTATTTTAAAACAGATGTACACTGAAACTCTTTAATCTCTGGAAATACTAATTCTCTCCTGCTCTCCCTCTCCATGTGAGTTCATACAAACATGGTACTTAAATCAGCCCTTATCTGATTAGAATTTTATCTTTTTTTTCTGGTCCCATAAATTAGCCTTTTAGCTGGCAGTGCTCTCAGATCCAACAGATAACAGCTTTTCTTGGCATCTGACTGTTTCCAGCATCATTGCTAATATCATCTTTTGGCCATGACTGGCTTGGTGCTCACAGCCATCGTTTGACACATGGGCTTTAAAAATGGCCTCTCACACAGAAGAAATAATTTCTCATATTTAATTACAGTTTTCCCCCTAACTTTCTTGACTACCTTTCTCCAGAATATTTTTTCCCTTTTAAAATGCAAGGTAAATTGTGCCTGAAATCTTCCCTTTAAGGAAGCAGCTTTCCACAACACAGAGCAATGCATGTTTCTCCCATTCTGCCCACCACCTTGCAGGGCTTTTCTGAGGACCACTTTCTAAGGGAGTTGCCTTCTGTGGCCTGTTCCACTTGTGACAGTATTGCTGAGACTTGGCCCAAAGGAGCCTGACTGATGACAAACAGCAGGCTAGATTCTGTGACAGGCTAGATTCCTAAATCATCTCCATTCAGAACTGAACTGAGACCACCAGCTTCAATTCCCACAGACGCCCACACAGCCTGAGCTGATTCAGTTAATGACTCAAGAAGCCCCAGAATGGAAAAAGAAACGTTGAATTATATTTTTCTAAAGCTTTCCAGAGGGTGTAGAGCCCTGCATGATAACATACAATCAAATAGCAATGAAATGGCATGTGGGGAACAGAAAAATGAGGGCCTGAGGAGGAAGGAAAATGGGCAAGTAGGAAGATCTCATTTAAGCAGGACTTAAGAGTTGTATTAGCATGGGGAATTGAGCAAATCACTAGAAGAGTAAACAGATTCTAGGCTGAGCTTTTTGTATAAATGTTCTCTCTTTTCAAGTTTTCCCAGTGCTCCTTCCTTTCAGGCTGGAAGAACTGGTGTTCTTTTGAAAGTGTTGATTAACCAATACTTTTTTATTTCTGGCTTTTCCCTCAAGGTTACCCTGGGAAATTACAAAAGGATCAAATCTCTAGCTTGTTCTCACACAAAATTTAGAGCAGCTACAATATGGAATGTCAAATGACTTCCAACAGCCTTTCTCCACACATGGACTCCTTGGGCAGACTGTCATCTAATTTCGACCTCTGCTCATCTTTGAGCAACATACAGTTTGTGTAGGGTTGTGTGGGTGACACGGATGGCAAATCTCACTGCTTGTCTTCCAATGGGTGACTAGCAGTTCAGATGTCTCCACGTGTGAACTGCTTTGCAAGTTATTTTTCCACATGTTTGGTTCTAAATGTTTGCAAGAGGCCCTCAGGCAGTTCTCCCAGCCCTAAGATGTTGCCATCTGGGCCTGTCAGTTCGAGAACTGTTGAGAAATCATGTGAATTTGCCGCTGAAGTGAGGATTTACAGAAGGCAGTGTGCACCTGTGTTTCTTTGATAAGGTACCAGCAGCCTTGAGACAGCGTAACTACCTGACTCACTAGATGCAGAACTCATTGGAAGGAGGGGCAAGTGTTGGGCTGCGAGCCTTCCGTTGCCAGGTTCACTTGCAAATTCAAAGAAATCCCTTAATTCTTTGGGTGCAGACACAATTCTGCCTGAGGAACAAGAGGGTATCATTAATACCAGCAGAGGATCGCTGCCATCAGGGGTCAGGTGATGTTGGGGCAGCATGGCTTTCAGCAGAGACACCACTCTGGAAGTGAACCTTAAAATGTTGGCATGGATTGCCTGACACAATTGTCTTGGGACAGCAAAAAAATGTATTTGACAATTCAAGACACCTTTTCATGTCCTAAATATCCATGCAAGTATGCAGAAATATTCTTTTATAAGGTTTTGAGTAATTTCTTTGCATGTGGCTTTTTTAGATACAAGTTAGGTACAAGTTACAATCTTTAGTTTTGGTTGTTTATAAGTAACCTCTTTAAAGTCTTCTTGACATTTTGGCACAAGACATTAAGTAATCTTGGTTCCAACCACAACTACTTCCAAGGTGTGACTTCTATCGCTTTCTAGTCCCTGATTTTTTGCATTCCTGATCATTTCTAGACACCTTCTCAGTTGAGGACCCCAAGTTACAGTCAGCTTTGAAAACTCTTCACAGATTGAAATGAAAAGACATTTTCTTTTGGAAAAGTGGAAAAGAGCCATGGTAACTGTATGCAGAGAAAATTATAGGAAGACTGTACATGAAAATTACTTACTTCTGCTCAGATTATAATATGTGCATTTGGTTACTCGTCCTTGGTCTATGCTGAACAATAGAAAGAAATGTCACCATTAAAAGGAATTTGGTCCAGGGAAATGTTAACATAAGGGCCTAGATATGGACACCCATTTGCCTCTCTCTCCATTTCAACCAGCTTTTGCATTAAAACATATAATGAAGATACATAAATTCCTCAAATTACTATGAATTTATCTGAAACCCAAAGAGGAACTGGGTCATTGAAGCTCTATATCCAGTCAGACATATGGGAAAAGATGAAAAGTAGAGTGTGTGCTAAATGGATCCAGCATTAGTGGCAAATAATGACAGGCACTAAGATGCTATTCAAAGGTGTAAGGGTAATACCCATGAGCATGTTAATAGTGAATTATGGCCATTATGGAGGCAGCAGTGACAATATTTTAGTGCTATTCAAATTGTCTGGTTTCTTTGCTTTTCGTTCAGTCTCTTTTCTTGTTAAAAGCTGATGATTTGGTGGTTGTGAAATGTTATGTAGTGTGAAGATCCTCTTCTCTCAAGTGTGCAAGAGCCTTCATTGACTTTGGCCAAGGGAAGAAAAAGAGTTCCTTCTCCTTCCACAAGGAAGAGCCATGTAGCAGTTTAACAATTACTTTCTTCTGGCCAGTCTCACAGTCTGGTGGCCAGTGGCAATGATGCCCCCAGAAGGCCTCTTTTAACAAACAGTGCTTCCCATTTTGTTGTTCTAGTGAACTTCCCAAGAATGGAGGATGACTTCCCAAGCTCTGAGCAAGACTTCGAAGACAACGATGATCCAGGTTGGTATCCAAATGCCACATGGACAATTCAGCTGTGGCAGCATGTGTTTCAGTATCAGATGCTAAAATTACTCACAAACCTCAGTTTTAGTAATGTTAGGAGCTAGAACTCTCTTGAGAACATACATTGAAGTGGTGGCTTAGTGTTCAAAGGCATCGGTTTTCTTTTCCTGTTTTCCTTTTCCAACAGCCAGCAACCTTGCAAAGTCAATATATTGTATTTGTGTTAGGACAAGTGAAACTGATCTTTTAAGCATTAATTCCTGCTTGCATGGCATTTTGACTTGTAAATGAAGAAAATTAAGTCTGAGACTGGTGACAGATTGATTCCATAGTTTTGAACCTAGTGGCACTAGAAGGGCCAGAGTTTCAGTGGGTGTAAAATGCTCGTATGCTATGTCAACAGTCTGATGTCTAAAAGTGATCAGGGTACCTAACCTTCTTTGTAATTTGGTACTTCGCAATATTTCTAGATCTGGGTTAGTGAATCCTGCTGAGATATTCCCATATATATACTTTAGCTTTTGTAAAGCCATCACAGCTCCAAGTAAGAAATGTATAAAGGTGAGGGGAAAATAAAAAGTGATCCCTGGATAATAAGTGCCCGTTCCGCTGCAGATTACTTTGGATCGGATAGGAACGACACACTGTTCTCTACTAACTCTCCAGGAACCCCGAAGCTGGACAAAGAGAAAAGCTGGCTCTACACCCTGGATCCCATCCTGGTGACCATTATAGCAATGAGCTCCCTTGGTGTCCTCCTTGGGGCCATCTGCGCTGGTCTGCTCCTCTACTGCACGTGCTCGTACGCCGGGCTGTCCTCTCGGAGCTCCACCACGCTGGAGAACTACAACTTCGAACTGTACGATGGCATCAAGCACAAGGTGAAGATGAACCATCAGAAGTGCTGCTCGGAGGCCTGATGGGTGCCTGGGGATCACCCTTGGCATTGTGCCTGGTGAGGTGGGCTGGCAGGGCGGTACTTCTTTTGCTGTTTTCTATGGGAACTGAATGCCATAACAGGAAACAAGGGGAGCAGGAGTGAAGGGAGGCACTGCTCCTGCCACCAGGTCTTGTTGCCGGGTCACACTCCACCAGGACCAAGTGGCTTTCCTGCAAACCAGACTGTGCCGGGTGAGAGGGGTTACTGAGCCCCTTGTTTGTTGGTTCATCTTCATTTTCTGCTGATGTGAGTGGCTGAGATGTGGTGAGGGAGCCTGGTTTACCTTTTGGATGTAAGAAACTAAATGTTGATTGTTATTTCCCACCTCCTTTCTCTGGTAACTTTCTGAGAAGGCTGAGGGATTTCTTTAGAAATAACACACACACACACACACACGGAGCCCCTGTCCATTTTAGACTCCGTCCAGATATCATTATTGAGATTTGTGCACTTCACACTAAGAACAGGAAGCTGCAGTTTGCAGTCCTGAAAACAGAAGAATGTTGTTACCTTCAACTTTCCTTCTCCTGGTAGCAGGGGAAAGGTAGGATACTGGCTTTACTGTCAACAGTAACAACAGTGCTTTCTGAAATCATTAAGAAAGAAAATAGAAGGGAAACCCTATGTGTAGAAGCACCTCTTTGAGAGAAGCTGAAGAGCCTTAAAGTGATTTGTGAATAAGAGCCATTTATTAATTCCAGATCTTTGATTGCAACAGCTGAGGCCTTCATCAGGAAGGCCTTTATTTGAATCTCCCACCCCTCTTGAGCCTGCCATTTTTCTTTTTGCTATAATGAGAAAATTGCAGCAAACAAAAGATAGAGCCTGTCAGGTTGCTGGCACTTAGGCAATGGCTTTGGGAAAGGGGGCTCCACTTGGGGTTTGATTTGAGGTACAGTGTTGAGGCCTCTCCAAAGTGCCAGGAAGGGAAAATGAACAGGGAAGGAGGCTAGAGCCATGCCCACAGCCCTGGGGAGCCTGGCCATGGTGCCCACTGGCACCCCCTCACCTTCCTGGTGCTCCCTTCTCCCTGGAGCTGGGGGTGTGAGCTGGTGCCATCAGCACCACTGGACCAAACAGCTGCTGCCACATCCCCTTTGGAGCAAAGCTGTGCTGCTCCTGATCAGTAGCAAAACCCCAAGTTCTATCTATGAGCTATGTTGTTGGTTTTTTTTTTATTATTTTGAACAAGTGCCTTAGAAGTATTTTCCTCCAGCTAATGATCAGTGCTGTAGCAAACAGCAAGGGAGGCCTTCATCCTTCCCCACAAAATGCTCTTCTTCACCACTCTTTGCTGGTTAGAGCTCAGCAGAAATCTGGTCCTTCTACTTTCAAATGGTCTGGCTACACTGTGTGGCAGCTGGTACCTCTCCACTTACCACTGTGCTGTGAGAGAGGAGTATTGTGAAAACAATTGAATGGAGAAAAAGGGTTGAAATACTGAACCCCAAACCAATACCTTCATTTCCAGTCCAGTACAAATGGATCACCTCTATCAGCTTGCATATACATAAAAATGAAATCTTTCTGTCACACTGGGTTTGCTTTTCCAGGGGCTCTTTGGTAATACCTGGCATGTCCTGGTTTTTACATTTTACACAGCAAGTAGTTTGGGTTAGGGATGGCATTATTTTCCTTACCAACTGTGATTGACAGAGGTGTGATGTGTTGTGAAACAAAATTTGCCCAGCCCCACAAACACATCTTGCAGGAGTCCAGGTGTTTGGGCACACAAGCAACATCTGGAGAGGAGATGAGCATGGACACATGAGCAGTGCCACAGCTGCTCCTTGGTACTGTGGGAATAGGAACATTTGTCTACTACTTCATGAAGAGCTCCCTCAGACAACAAGATTTTAGGGGAAAAAACCCTTCTCTGCTGTAAGAAAGGTGCACGTGTACTGGGGGAGCAGATGCAGCAGCTGCGTCATCAGAACATCCACGGTTCGTACACACACGCAGAGATGCGCACACACAAAGGCTTTCATTTTTTAATTCACACTGTGCACCCAACAAAAACAGCAGTAAATGTGTCTCTGATTCTCCTTTCGAATCACCTTATTTCTTTTGGCGTTTTTCACAGACAAATTCCACTGGGGTATTTTACTGTACAAAAGAAACAGAGGCAGTGAGAGGAAATGTACCAGACCATTTCAAAGCTGGATTGCTGCTGCTCAACGATTTTATCCCCGTCAAATCACCAGAGAGGGGAAGGATGAATGGAAAAGGACCATACAGTAGAAAAACCAACTTAGGCAAACAATAGGTGAAAATATATAATTAAAAAGGTGATGTTATGGTGTCTAGTAGGCGTACAGAGAGAAGAGTTCATATATACATATATTCAGAAATAGTGTGTTTGCACACGCACGTGAATTCTCTGTATGTATCGTGTATGTGACTTATTCCGTGGGACTGACTCGTGTTAATGTATCTCTTGATCTGGGGCAGGAGTGTACTGCTGACCTTGGCACTAAGGTGGCACGGGCCCAGCGAAGCGCCCAGCCCACGCGTCCCGCTCGCCCCTGGCAGCTGGGGCAGGGCCCAGCTGTGAGCTCGCCAGGCGAGAGAAGGCCGATAATGCTGCACAGCCAATACCTCACTTACCTCTGCCAGGTGCTTTACTGTTATACGGAAAACTGTGTTTGATTGTAACTTCAACAGGGAGGAGGGGGAAAAGTCATCAGTGCATTCAATTCATTGCGTCCTCCTCTGCAAATAGATTAGGTTTGCTGATTGCAATTCCCTCTGTGAAATTCAGCAAAGAAACAAAAAATCGGCATTAATGCCTTTGCTTAAATGGGCTGTTGCCTCCACAGGCTTCCCATGGCAGGACATGTTGCTAATGGGCGGGCTGTAGTTCTGGGTGACTTCATTTTGTGGAAGGTGCCGGAGGTGAGCACGGGAATTAAACCATTAAGAAATTATATGCAGAAATGGAAATTTTCCAAGGTTTGCAGTTCAAGGTATTTGACCATTTACTGGCTGAGCCAGGACTTATGGACTTAAAGAGCTTTTACTGTGATTCTTCGGTGTAACAGATAAACAAAACAAAACAAAAAAATAAAACTGTGTTTATATGATTTGTATAAAAACCTTTTAAAATTACTTATTTAATAAACATTATGGTAGAGATTTTTGTTTCAGTAGCTTTTTTGTACATGAAAGAGAAGAAACAAGGAGACCAAACTACAGAGGGCTGTGGGTAGCAGAAGCCCCAGCAAAATGAGGTGCACCTGGAGGGACACAGGGCCATGCCCACTGCTCTCCTTTGCTGTGCACTGTCTGTCCCTTTGGATTACCCCAGGCTGCGTGGCACACCAAGGTGACATAGGGTTTTAACACAGACCCAGTGCACACACACAGAGCATCTCCTATCAGACCTGGGGATGGCTGGAAGCTGTTCTGGCCCAAAAGCAGCACCTGAGAGTAAACCCCAAAGTGGATGCAGATCCTTTCCTGTCACCCTGTGTCATGGCCCAGTGCTGCCAGTGATCCCAGAGAGGAGTGCAGTTTTAGGCTAAAAATCATTTAGAAAAATCATTTAGAAAAATCATTTAGAACTTAAGTGCACTGGTGGGGGCCAGCCTGTCGCAGTTTGTCCACCTCACGAGGGTACAGGTGCTGGTATCCCAGCGTATCCCTGTCCTGTTTCTGTCCTGCCAAAGTGAGCAGCGACTGGGATGGGGGTGATGTTCTGAAGTTCAGCTTCAGCCCTATTCTTCATCACAAAGACAGTGGGGACTTCTGGCAAACCCCAGTGCCAAGCCTGGCTCCACATACTTATCTTCTCCGCCCTCCCTCTGCTCTGCCACACCACCCTGGTGGCAACCCAGGCCCAGGGGAACCTCGTGTCTCACAGGGGTCCCAGTACCCTGTAGCAGGCAGCCAGGAGCCACTGCAGGGCTGCAGAAAGCAGAAGCTGTGGGGGGGAACCTACAGCTTGGAAACTCTTGTTTATTTATGGGCACCCTGACAAATGAGAGCCAATCCATCAAGCTCTGGGCAACTTAAGAGCAAATGAAATTTTGCTGCCATCTCCAACAGGGTGACCCCCTCCCAAAGCGTCTGTGTGTTACAGAGGGTCTTTAAGCGATGAAGGGTGGCTGGCAGCTTAGATGAAGATGACAGTGTAGCTGCAACCTTGACAGCTCTCCTCTCACCTAGGAATAAAGAACTGATGTGCAGATTGATACCTGGGGGAGAGGCTGTCAGAGAGCAGGACGGAGACGGCAGATAAGCGACTCAATCAGTGTCAGACCTGTCGTGCCGTAACACCGCCTGTAAATCACTGCGGTTTAAGGGGAGCCTCCGCTAACGCAGGGAGCAGAGAGCAGGTAATAGAAACACAGCGGGCAAAGCAGATGTGTGCTCTGGCTGAGGTTAAAAGCCTGTGAGCTGGGCTGAAGCTGCTGCCTGGGTACCAAGGGGAAGCAGGCACCCACTTCAGGAAATTGAAATCTTCAGGCGTTTTTTTCCCACACAAGCTGGGATTGCCCTTGGATGGGGCTGCCATGGAGCTGGCAGGATGGGGTGGGACCCGGAGTGCCCCGGTGCATTTGCCACGCACACAAAGGTACCCACTGCAGGCAGAGGCTGGACAAGTGGGGAGCCATGGGGGGTGTTTCATATGGCACAAGAGTAATCAGGGCAGGCTAATGAAATTGGTTTCATCATTCTCGGGCTGCTCCAAGATGGGGATCCAGCCACTCCAGCACATCCTTTAGAGTTGATTGCAATCGTATGTGCACCCTTGCTGTTTCTCTTTCCCCTTCTTTCAAATATTCCTTTTCTTTTGGATTTAATGGGAAATCTTTTCAAATAATGACTTGCTCTCTGGACAGCTGGGGGCTTGGCAGTAAGGGGAGCCATGGGGCTGAGCTAATGAGTGGATTCGTAATTAATTAATTGCAGGCAGGTGCAAGTAGAGCCTCCCGTTGCCTCACTCTCTTCTGTCTCTCTCTGAAGAACGCCTCTGTCTCCTGGAGACTGGCACTATCGCCAGCCATCCAACAGGACTGAGCAAAACCTGGTGCCAGCTTTGCCGTGGACAATGACTTTGCAGGCAGGGAGGCTGGTGCTCCACTTCCTCCCTGAAGGAACCACAGGGAGCCTGTCCATTGCATCCATAACTGCCAGACCCCCTAAAACATGATGACAAGCACCCATAAAGGCACTTTCTCTCCATTGGGGAACTCCCAATGACCCCTTCCTATGAAAGTTGAATGGCTCTGTTCAACAGTTGTATCAAAATAGGTCACATCTTCCCTCTTTACATCCCAAATGGACAAACTCACCTGGCCATGAGACATGTTGGTGAACCCCCAGGTGCTGACTCCTGGTGAGCTGGGCACTGGGGACCTGACTGCAGCCAGTATCACCACTGCTGTGTCCCTGCTGTGTCCTTCCAGCCTTACTGTGGTGACTCAGTAGAGCCCTGTGATGTAAATACAGAGGGTGACACTGAGTTTTGGTCTGTATACATCTGTAGCAAAATTTGCATTGAATTCAATAGGTCCCTGTTGTCATTCACACTAATCAGGTAGGACTAGGCTTTCGTATCTATGTTCCTCCTGTGACATGCAGTGACCCGTTTGAGGCAACAATCTCACTGTGTCTAAAGCAGTTTAATGGGAAAATAACTAATCCTGAATGTGTTGAGAGAGAATGACTCCCCTCTCAGCTCCTGTGTCATAACTCAGTTGCACTACTAATATCCAAAATGGAAAGCACTGAATTAAACACTCAGCAGCTCTACCCCCACCTTGGCCAAAAATCAAGGGAAGAAATCCAGCTCTACTTCCCTGAGCTGCAGCAGTGGGTGGAGGGCTGCAGGGTGAGCCGACCCATGCTGGTGGCTCAGGACTGTTTGCTGCAATAGACTTTGCTAGCATTTCCTTGGTTAAATGTTTACAAACCTAGAGAAAATAGCTGTCCCAGATGTTGCTGATAATTTCCTATCAGGTCCCTCCTGGCGCAGTGCAGGGCTGCTTTGTCACCCTTTGGATCAGCTGCCAATCTCATGTTTAATAACAGACTTGACTTCTTTACAAAAACTCAAAATTTCTAGCCCTGTTTTTGCCCTCATGGTCTCTCAGGTTTATACAGAGTAACTGTGCCCTGGCTCCCAGCCCAGCTCTCTCTGCAGCCCTAGAAGCACACTCCCAAGCAGAGTGGTTTCAGCAGAGGCACAGGACACCTCAGTGATGGGCTGTATTGAGCAACGCAGCCGTTGCCAAATGCATTTCAACCTCATATTTTAAGAAGACATTTAATGTGCTTACCAAGGCTGGGGAGCCTTTTACACTACTGCAATAATCCAGCACTCGGCCATGAAATCCTCAGCACAGTGTCACATCCATCCCTTTCAGCAGAGAAGTTTTATTAACTTAGGGTGTGAAAAGTTTTGGAGAGCAAAAGTCTCTCTTCCCTCTGAGAGAAATAAGGATGATTTAAGCAGTCTGGGTGTATTTGAGATGGAGAGCGAGTCCCCCAGCTGACACATCAGAGGGAAAAACTGTAAGCCGAGGCTGCATTTATTAAAGAAGGAGGCAGAGGCTGTGCAAAGCCAACCTTTCTAAGCACTCCACGAGAGCATTTTAATAAAAAGCACAACAAGCCCACAACAAATCATGTCTTGAAAGCAAAAAAAAAAAAAAGTCAATTCCTGTCAAGGTTTGAAGAATCGTTTGAGCTTAAGGAAAAGCGAATTCCTGCTACGCTCCCCTCCCCTGCCCTCCTCTCCCGTGCGTGGAGCAAAGCCATGGCAAACGCCGCCTGTGACACACCGCAAATCACGGCGGAGAGCGGGGGGGCCGCCGCCGGCCCTCCGCGGGAAGGCCCGCAGAAGGATTGAAGCTTAGAGAAAATGGAATTTATAGTCAGAGCATTAAAATATTAAAGGGCCTTAAAGAACAGCCATGAATCTGATTTTCAGAGGGGGGTGGGACACAAGTCTGTCATCAGGCAGAGACAAACGGCTGCTGGACTTGACAACTCACATAAATCTGGCAGAGGAGAAGAAATAAAGCCCAATCAGACAAAAAAAAAAAAAAAAAAAAAAAAAAAAAAAAAGATGAAAAGATTTTAGGGCATGAAGTGTGAAAAGGAGAGGGTAAGCTAAAGAAGATAAGGAGTTGAAAGCAGAAGAGTGATTATAAAAATAGCAGCAGAAGTACTGATGGAGGTAGAGGAGGAAAATTATTTTAAATGGCCAGAAGTGCCCTGGTGGCATAGGTATTTTTGACAATCTTGCCCAAGACTGCATGATTTCCTTGCACAACAAGAATTTCTTAAGTTGGCTTCAACAGCTCAGGTCTGCACGGACAGGAGGAGGAGCAGCCCCCACCATGCAGAACACCAGCTCCGAGCTCCCTGGCACAGAGGGGTGGGCACAGACAGCCTCATACGGCCCCACTGTCTTCGGGAGTGAAACTCCTCCACTTCCAGAGGCAGAGCAGCACTCACCAGGCTAACCCCACATCCTGCTCCCCACCACCAGCAAACCCCATTACTAAACTGGAGATTTTTCCCCCTGGGATGTGTCTCCAGGCTGATCCCAGAGCTTCCTCAAGAGCCATGGCCATTGCACGGGGCCAGGCTATGGATGGTCTATTGTGCAAGAAGTCAGTGGGACGAGCCTGCCCAGCCCCACACCTTTCACCACACCTCACTAGGGACCCCTCCAGTGGGGTCTCCCCCAGAGGCAGCCAAGCCCCACTGAGAGTGGGACAGCTGGGAATCAGCCCCTCAGCGCCTCAGGGCTGCTGCCACAGTGTGAGGAGAGACTGCAAATCCAGCCAGGAGCCGCAGCCAGGAGCCGCTGTAAGTTGGGAAACAGCGTGCAGTGAGGACTGGCTTTATGAAATGCTGTCTGTAAGCCAGCCTTCCCTCCGAAACACTAAACAAAAAACAACATTCAGATACATTTCGGAGGAAAACACAAAGCATCTGGTTCCCTTCGCTGGTGTACATAGCAAGAGAAAAGTTGGCAGTACATTTGCTTACCATAAAAGAGAGAGCTATGCAAAAAAAAGCCACATTAGAGTAACGTTGCCCAAAACAGAGTTAAATGTCTGCCTTGTTTTGAACGTGCTCATGGTTGAAATGTGAGCAAAGGTCAGTCCAAATTAATGAGAACTGAAAATGAATTGGCTGTGCTGAGACTGGCACCCTGCCACCACATCTCGCCCAGCAATTCTTATTTATCCATTTATTTATTTTGTTGGATGAGGAGATATTCTGCAAACACATAGAAAACCAGGCCTGGTGCTCCCTATGGGTGACACATGCTGTTTCAGCCAAGCAGATGTGGCTTGTGGCACCCATCCCTGTGCTCACCACATCCCCCTGTGCACCCACACAAGGTGGGTGATGGGAACCTGGCCTGGAGCCTTCTGGGGGTGCTTTCCCAGGTGGTGGTGGCCCTGCCTAAACACCCTGAGCCAAAAGCACATCTGAGGCCTCCCAGCCCTACCAGCCCTCCCAGCCTGGACAGAGATGAGGATGGGGATAAGCAGTAAAGCTGTGCCACTTCCTGCCACAGGCTGTCCCTTTACCACTGCCCATTGCTGCCACTGGAAGAAAATCCCAATGTCAGGAAGGTGCCGCTTCCCTGCCAACACGTGGCGGACCAATTGTGTCAAGGAGGGTGACAGATGTGTCACCTCAATTTCATGAAGCAGAAGGAGTTCTCCATAGCTCTTTCTGACACACAGGCTGTGGTTACCTGCTGAAGCAGTTTAAAAACTGTTTTGGTTTAGAGGAAAGAAGGAGGAAGAAAAAAACAGTTCCAGTTCTGGCTTTCCTCCTGGAAAGGGAAAGCCATCTCAGTAACTCTTGCTTTTCTGAACTGCAAATACACAAGTACTTAATGCCATTCAAGCAGTTCCTTCCAGCTGCAGCAGCAGCACACTCCAAAGGGCTGGGACAAACATGAAGGAAACATGCTGAAGTGGCCAAAGGCAAAGGCAGCAGCACAGTTAACCCTTCCCCAGGCACCCCCATGAGGCTGTGTGCCTTGGGGATTCCAGGAAGGGGGTGGTGCAAAGCACATGAGCCCTTTCCCTGGGATGAGGAGCCCCACCCCTGCCCCCACCAGCTCTGTGGACACCAGGTGCAGACACATGTATCAGCAAGGAGCATCCTAATCTGGGCCTGGTAGCATCATGGAGTGAGTCACAGAATCCCACTTGGAATCTGTTTTTCAAAAATAGTCTATTTTTTCCTTTTTTCTAAAGGAAGAAGTTGGACTAAGAGTTTAGAAACAATGTTAGCCTCAATTTAAGAGGAAGAGATGGGTAACAGTCAGCCCCTTTAAGGCAGTTTCACATCTCAGCCACAGCCCATCCGTGCTGTTGGCATTGCCCCAGCTGGCATTGCCCCAGCCAGGGCCACAGGCAGGCACAGGGCTCTGGGCACACACTGGATTAATTATCCCCAGTGGCCATCATCAAACAGCCAGGGCTCTGCTGACAATGCCATGTCCAAAGCTCATTAAAACAGAGCAGTGCCACACTTGGGAACAAGCAGTGTTCTGCTCTTGGATAAAACCATTCCAATAGTGCTCTGCAGTCCGTGCCATGCAACGATGCCAGACCACAGCATGTGAGCAGGGGGCTGTAATGGGACCTGCTGCTGAGCAGCTCTAAATCAGGATCTCTTTCAAGGGCTGAGGAGGACAGTGAGGCTGGGTGGAAAGGTAGAGGGTTTGGTGAGTGATTTGGGAGGATGGGAAGGGCTCCTGTATCTTGTATTTCTGGATATCCAGTGTCACAACTAGGACATTGCTCAATGACTTAAAAAATTAACACCTCTGCCTGAGGTTATCAGCCTCAGGATAATGACAAGGTTGTGAACACAGCAATGTTGCTGAAATTGAAGAGATTCAGCATTCTGACTCCAGAATAAGTTATGATGCTTTCCCCAGATACTGGAGATGAAGCCAAGATAATGCTGATGAAGTGCAGGGAGCCACACACAGCCACAGTGACTCATCACAGCTGCCCAGGTGACTTTGCAGGCTGGGGAAATATTTGCACAAGTTTTAACAAGTGTTCCTCCTGATGCCAAGGGATGCCCTGGTGAATTTGGATGGCAGTGGTAGGGTACTGGGCTCCTCTGACCAGGCAAGGGCACAGAGTTCTCCTCTGGGCATGCAGGGATATTCACATCCTAAAAACCTCTGGTTAGGAGACCCAATGTGCATTGTAATACAGTCTCTGACAGAAACAAACATTTCTTCAAAGAAGGGGCTAATTATAAACTAATTATAAAACACTTCCAGTTGACATCCCCATTTAGCCTAGGCAGGATACACTTTGGCACGGCCTGCAAACATGGACAGTGCTGCCAGACCATTTCCCATACCCAGCTCAGCATCCTGCACCTCTTCCCTAAGCACAGGGAACTACAGGATTTGGTCCACTGCAGGACAAGGGCAGGGAGACCTGTTCCTCCTGGATGTCCCCCTGCCCCGCAGTCCCCACACAGAGGGGCTTCACAGTTACAGCCCGAGACACCCACCTGCATCCACACAAAGAAGGCACAACCTGCAGGAGAGTATCTTCACATGGAGAAGGAGGCTCCCAGCATCTGCTGCATCATTCATGGTGAATGGGTGGTGAGGCTGGAGCTCACATCTGCTGGACGCACTGCCTAATATGAGTCAGAAATGTTATCTAGGGTGTTAAAAGTAAACTTTTGTTTGCACTTACAGAGGAAGAAGATACACCCAGACACCATACCAAAAAAAAAAAAAAAAAAAAAAAGGAAAGGATAAATACAATCCATTAGCAAATTAAATAAAATCAAGGTTGGGACTGTGTTTTTGGTGGCATTGGTTTTTGCAAGAGCCCCACGCTCCAGCATCAGAGGTCACTGGTGAGGCAGGATGCTGCCTTTATACTGCTCCTTTGGTGCTCTGCTTTACAGTGGAGATTAATTTAGAAAAAAGAAAAAAAGGATTATTGAAAAAAAACTTACCCCCTCTCTCTCCTCCACCACCCTCCCCAAGCAGTGATGGGGGATAATGAACTGCTGGGACTGTCATCCAAAGAGTGCTTAATGACAGTATTCACTCCGTGTGTGTAGAATTGGCTGTTCTCAGAGCTCTCATTATGAATAGTTTTCAAGCTGTTTTGACTATTTTCTGTTACAAAGAGGAACTCACTGCTGGCTGCCTATTTTCATCACTGAAGCCGGCCAATGTAATCCACACGGAGCTGTGACACCATGGCCAACAACTAACGCTCCCATTCTCTCACCTCCAATTTATGGCAGTACAGAAGGACCAGGCTCTCCTTCCCTGTCCCTTGCCTTCACTGCTTCTTTTTTGGGCTCACACTCTGGTTTTGTAGGTGATGCTTCTCTAAACTTTCTGGATACAGTGTCCCAAGTCGCATCCCCTTGTGGTACTGGATCCATGGGTGTCCATGGCACTGCCGAGCCTGCCCCTCCGAATGTCCACTTTTGGGGGCTGTGAGTCCTCACTGCAGGCTTGGCAAGGGGAAGGGGACCCAGCCTGAGCTTCATCTGTGCTGCAGAGACACCAAGAAGATGCGCTAAAGCAATCTGTTCTCCCATCTTTTCGCAGACCCTTTGCCGTGAGACACAATATTTCGGAGGGGCAGCTGAAATCTTGCTGGTGTTAATTTAGTTTCGGTCTGCTCGCTGTTAACTTTGGGCTCGCTGCGCTTTTTGTGGCTCCTTTTCTTTAAAGAAAGCTTATTTCTCTTGAAACAGGGCGAGAAGCAGCTTGGCATCACAGACACTTTAAAGATGTTTGAACATTTGCAAGCGGAAGCAAACACATTTTTTAAATATTATGAAAAGCACCTTGAACAACAACTTCTCAGCAAGATCCTCTCTCGGGCTCCATCCTTTGCTGCAGGAGCCCATCACTTGGCCTGGGAGCAGCTGAGGCCCAGTGCATCCCTCCACACTTCTGTGCTGCATCTCAGAATCCTGTTCTGAGCAGGCCATCCCCAGGGCCAGGACAGGGACTCAGGGCACAGAGCAGGAGATAAGCTCTGCAGAATCCAAATATTATTAAAAATTATGAGCAGCTCCTTTCTGCATTTGTACTCAACTGCCAGCCTTGGGGAGTGGCTCATAAAAATAAAGAGGAAAAAAAGTTCACAACATACTTCAGCATTGCCAAGTGAGCAGTTGTTCCTGAGTCACTCCTGCGCGTCTCTGAGGTTTTCAGGTATTGTTTCACTGTACCCTACTTACCTGAAATTGGGATATGACTTGTCTTTGTCTTTCCCTAAACAAGACTTTCATATCAATGCCTTGATTTCCTGGTCAACATGAAACTTGAGGAATGGTTTTATTTTTAATGAATTGTGAGGAAAATTAGGGGTAGCTAAGCACAAAAAATGTACATGTCTGCTAATGATTTTTTAATAAAAAGCCTTTTTCTGGCTAAAAGCCTTTCCTTTCTAGTATTTTGATTCTCCACATACAGATCAGTCTTCACTTGTCTTCTTATCCCTTCTGACACAGTGCCACGTTCCTTGTGTTTCTCCACTGATTTTTCTTGGTAGAGCTGTGTCCCTGCCAGCTGCCTGATCACAGGCACACAAATCACAGCCTCCAGGCATGGGAGCACTGATGGCCAGCAGAGACCATTAGATCATCTCACCTGACCTTCCCTGATGCAGGGCCATGGCTGGCATTCAATTACTCCTTACCAAGCCCGGTAACTCCTGCTTGGCTCAAGTGTATGGGGCAGAAATGTGTCCTGTCTGTGTCTAAATATATCAAAGGCAAGGGAATGCATGGCTCTCCTGGGTAGTTTAATCTTTATTAACATTCGCTTTTTTAAAGGTCTGTTTGATTCACAATTTGAATTTGTCTGGCTTCAGCTTCCAGGCGCGGGCTCGTGCGATGCCTTTCTCCTCTAGATTAAACAGCTTTTTAATACCTGCCTTTCTCTCCCCATGAAGGTACCTCACACAGCACAATTAAGTCACCTCTTGATCTTCTTTTTAATAAGCTAAACAAGCTGAGCTCCTCCAGTTTCACACTATAAGACATTCCCCCAGCCCTTCCCAAGGATCAAATCTCTAATTCCGCCTGATCCCATGCCGGGGGGGATGCGTGGTGAAGCAGCCCTGCACAGCTGATGAAATTAAGAAGCTCACAGGAGATGGCAGATTCTCTTTGTTGCCTGCTTCCCTAGCCAGCCTGTATTTTTGGGGAGACTGCTTAGAGGAGTCAAGTAATGTTTCACACCCCTCCAGGGACACCTCCCATCAAGCTCCCCAGCTGAGCAAAGGGGAGGCAGTACCACAGCTGTCCCCACATGTATGTAGTAGATGCCAGATGATCATTTAAGGCTGTTTCCTTGTGTAGGGAATTTGGGATGTTCCTAGAGCCACCACCTGCTTTACACCACACTGCCACACCAAGCCATCCCCATCAACTTTAGCCATCCCTAAAATTCATAACTCCCTGTGGTTTTAAATGGCTTTCTCAAGTTTTAAGCCTTTCCTCATTCAATATTGACCTAGAGGAACAATAAAACTGCATTGGCAAAAAATGGAAGCCAGTGCCCATGCAATGCTGCACACGCATTATTGGCAAGAGTCATAACTTTTGATCCATTTTTTAATATGTTTCCTTCTGAACTGAAGCCCAAGTGCCCCAGCCAGTTCATGCAGGGATGGGGATATTTTGGATCATGCAGCTTTACAACCAGCCAGGCCACAAGATGGATTTTAGCCACGGGCTTCAGCAATACGATTTCACACAGTGTTATAACACTTTAGCTGGGAGAGTAGGCAGGGCCCCTTGTGCTCTCCACCGGGTATTTGTCCTGCCTGCAAATCAATTACAGCAGACACGGCGTGCATTAGGATTGCTGCTTGGCACCTATTTCAGCCCTGATATATGTTGCTCTGGTCCGCAACAAACGACTCAGATAAACCTCCAGGAGGTCGTGTCTGTCAGCAAGGTTTTTATTAGGTGAGTCGAGCCCATTCTCACAACGGTAGGGCTACCTGGCAGAAAATTGTAAGCTGTTTCCCTCGGAGGGGGCGAGCCCTAAATGAGTTTCCTGGTCTCACTTTGGGAACACACTCAGATATTAAAGGGACCAGAGAGTATCATTACTGCCAGGTGATAAAAACAACCACTATTTGGGAAGACTGATGGCCTTTGTAAAAGCTCCCAACAGAAGCTTCATTCTGCACAGTGGATAATAACAGCCGTCTTGGGCTGAAATCCCAAAGCAGCTGCATTTTCCAAGGCTACAAAAGTGACTTCAGGATTCCTGGCGCCACATTGCTCAAGCATCACTTTTTGGCAGTCACAAAGCCCAAGAGCAGTTAATATTCTTCAATGATCACAGCTTAAAGATGTCATCTGCTCCCTCCCCACTTGCAGCTCTGCTTTCAGGATTGCCTCCCTGTCTCAGCAAGGGTGATGTGCCAGCAAGAGCAGAGGCTACCTGGGGCAGGAAAGATAGCAAACACATCTTCCCCCTTGCAATGGGAAGTGGAAGGTTTAAGTCTTAGCTCTGCCACTAAAATAGCTGCTAGCTTGCATTATGACATCATGAGGACATCATTGTATCACACTATAGACATGACCTTGCCTGACAGCTTGTGCTCTGGGAGCAGGCTGCACCTTCTGGTATCATCTCCAGCCCATTTTCACTATTTTCAGTCCCCTGCCTGGCAGTCACAGCTTCCTGGCCACTGGTCCTGGGCAAGGCACAGGCTGGGACATCTCATTTTCCTGCCACTCTCCTGGCCACGGCCATATTGAGCAAATTGGCCCAGCTGAGAAGCAGCCACCCTGCTCAGGAGCTACTGGAATCTTTCCAGGGTTTTGCCAGTCCTTGGACCAAGGCTCCTCAACAAGTACAGCTGGGTGCTGCTAAGATCCCCACTGATCTAACAACCAGCATAACATGCAGTTTATTTCTGTGGCCATTTCCTACAGCCCTTTCCATTCCCACATCCCTAGTCCCACAGGTGACCCTCTGAGAGCCCAGAGGGAAGGTGGAGCAGCATAGGGATATGGTGGGGCCATGATGTTCCATCACCCCACCACTGTGGCAGACCCAGAAACCTGGAGGAGGGTCTAAGCTACAGGGATGCCTCTTACCAGTGTCCCTGCCCCGGGGCAGAGGCTGAAATGGGAGCAACATTCACCAAAGGGCAAATAAAAAAGCCACAATACATTCCCACTCTGCCCCATTTGCACCCCACCTTGTCAGCACAGGGGTGTTGTGTGGGAGGGCAGGGGTGCTGGCCAACCCCTTGCTGGGCTGGAGCCTGTGCACAGCAGCCACAGGCTGGCTCCTGCACCACAGCTGTCCCACATGGGGACTAGCTTCAGTTTGCTTTCACAAGGTGCCCCATTGCCGGTGTCACTTGCATTCATCCTTGACACCTATTCATCCAGCTCAAGTGCTTTCTTCTACGTGGGTTTTCTTGGCTGCTTTCTCTAGATGAAGATTTTCTGAAGGCTGCTGGTTCCCTTTGTAACCTTTCAAGAGTCCTCTCTGTATGAAGTTCTCTTCATATCATCTCCAACAGATGCAGGCAATAAAGTCACAGCAGATTTACGAGTTTGAGAATCTCATTATATCTATCTACCCATCAGGAAAAGGAGCTGTCTTTAAAAGAGGCAGGGGATGGATTTTGCTGCTACCTATTGTTTAAAAAGATGAAGAAACCCTCTTCAATCCTTCCCAGCCACAACTGTGTAAAAACATCCTCTAAATTCACCAAGGACAATTCCAGCCTATGCCAACATCAGGACACAGTGGCACAGCTCTTTGGAAAGGCAAGAGCACCCGGCTCCATGTCTGTGCATCTCAGCCAGTGCCTCAGTTGGCTCCAGCTTCAGGCCCAGCCACAATGCTGCTGTGGATGACAATTATTCCAGGCAGACTGTGCTTTTGGAGCCCTGTTAGAAAGAAGTTAGAACAGCCTGTGAAGGACAATGGCAGCTCATTGTCTGCCTATGGAGGTGAACATTCTCAGCAAACTGCAGGGTGGGACAGGGAGCTTCTCACATGGTGCCCATGCCCTTAAAGGTCCCCAAAACCATGACACCATGCCCATAAAGTATACAGGTTTTGCTATGGAGCCCAAATAGGATGACCATCATAAACTCCACACCACAGTCCTCCACCCTGGCAACAGCTTGCCATGAAGGACAAAGGCTGCAAGCAAGCAAGGCAGAAAAAAGAGAACCAGGGGGACTGATAGTTTTCAGAAGTCAGGTGTCAGGAAAGAGGTGACAATCCCCTGTCCCACCCTATGCAGCACTGAAGCCACTGCCCTAATAAGCTCTCAAAGCAAGCACTCACTCCCAGGCTTCGTGGGAGTAGTGCAGACAGCTCCTTGCCTGTTCCCATGCTCTTCACTGCTGCTTTCCCAGCAGCCAGGCCAGCTCTCCTCCAGGGAGCTCCCATCTGCCTGTGCCTGTGGGGATGGGGGTTTGCACCAGGAAGGGCTGACACTGGAGACACTCAGAGGCAGAAGCTTCTGGGTAGTGCTGGAGAGGGTTAAACAAGCACATTAGCAGGATCCAGCCTTGTGGATCATGGTAATGGGTCATGTGTTTGCCATGTTCCTCGACCACATCAGTCAGGGATTTGTAATGGCTGAAGTCCCCACTTGGGAAATACATTTTCCAGGCATGGTTCCAGTCAAAAGGCAGCTCTGCAGCCCTATTGTAAGCATGATTTTGAAGCTTATTTGCAAACGGTCAGAGACCTGTCTAGCATTTCTCCCAGCCCAGCTCATTCCTAAATCGCTCAGCAGCCCCTTCTGTGCTCAGCCTTGGAGACAGAGAAGTCCTTGGGCTCATTCCCAAGTCTGTGCTGAGTTACTTTGTTCAGGGCAGATTGGGAGGGGGGCACCAGGATGTAACAGACATCTGACATGAAATTGTGGCTTCTGCAAGGTCAGCAGGGCTTTGGTCAGCAGCTTACAGTCACAATTTCAGCTTGAAAATGTTGGTGTCTGAGGCCTTCAGTCACTCCCTGCCCTGTTGCACAGATCTGGTGCCTCTTTCTCTGCAAACAAAACAAATCAGTTTTGATCTTTCCCATCAGCCTCTTTTGCAAACACACATCCCGTGCGACATCTCTGCTCATACATCAAAACACTTGGAGAAACAAAGCAGAAACCTGTCAACTAAAAAATTAATTAGGATAGAACTCTGATTCTGAACAAATAAGTAAAAACTCCACCTCTCTCCAGCTCTTTAAGCAAAAATCTCCATGCAAGGATTAACTGCCAGTGAGCAGTAACAGCCATTTCATTTGAAAGGTGACTAGTCTAGCTGAAATGTCAGAGTTTACTTTGCAAACACTTTCTGGTGGTTTTACAAAAGAAGAGGGAAAAAGCTCACCCTTGACCCTTGCAAATCCTCACTGCTGTATGAAGCAAAACACTGTGTCCCATCTGAAAATATTAGTTTGTGATGATATTTTATCTCATGCTGATCTAATTTGTGAGCCATGGTGAGGCACAGCCTGTGTTCAAAGAGTCACTGTATGTATAGCACTAAATCCAGGCCCCGATGGAATGGGAGCTCCCATCTGCAATGCCCCTGGCCTTGGCTGGCTGGGCCCTGTGCTGGGAATGCAGCTGTGCTTTAGCACCATCTGGACCCTGCAGCTCAGAGCACCCACCTCACTCTTGGACTGAGTGAGTGTGCAGCAAATGAGGGGCTGGCCATTCACAGGAACTTTCACCCCTGCAAACCTCTTGACAACAACAGCAGCTGGGATGAGCAGCATTTCCATGAGCCATGCCAGAGGAGAAAGGCTTTGGAGGGGAGCAGCTGTGGGGCACTGGCTGAATGGCAGCTTGCAGCAGAGGTTCTGGAGTGCTGCAAGAGCAAGGGCTCCACACAAACCCAAGTGCACCACAGCCCAGGTGCTCCCAGGCCACCGTGCCAGCAAATGGTCCAGTGCCAGAGTGTAGGACTCCACAATGTCTCCGTGGTCCCAGTGATGGGGCAGCAGTGACATCGATGGAGCATCTCACTGGTTCTGAGCTGGAAGGAGACAGGGAGCTGTGGCCCCACTGTAGGCTGGCAGTGACCATTACCAGCATACCAGCTTCTGCCTCTTCCCTTAGCACAGCATAAAATACAGCTGATAGAGGAGTTTTGGTGCAATCTACAGACAGATTTCAGTGCAAGAGTCAGCAAAAATGTCTTCTGCTTGAAAGAAAAAAAAGCCTATCAGGAGCAGAGACAACATCTGATTTAGAAGAGGGGGGAGAAAACCAATCTGCAAAGAAAAGAGACAACAGTTTTGGCCAACACGCCATGGCATCCATTAAATAAAACAACCTGTCATTTGCATTCACTTGGCAAGTGACTAGACCTGAACTTGGCTGCACACTTGATGATCCACCATTACTTTCCAGGGAGGAGGTTGAAATATTCTTATCCCTATTCATTAGGCCAAAGTAATTCTCTTAATGCCACTGAACCAGCCATGGACAAGATGCTGCACATAATGTCATTGGCAGTGTTGCTAAATGAAATCCCTCTGCAAGCAGTCAGGGGAATCAATACTCACAGTAATTTGTCCTTCCAAGTTTTCCTCCCACGCCATCTTATTTGTGGTGTCAGCCTGTGCCAGCTCCATCTACCGCAGCCATGTGTGCGGCATGGAGGGTCCTGGGGCTGGGTGGGTGCCTCTTTTAGGTGCTCTGCCTCTGCTACTCTCCTCCATTTGGGAGCTGCCTCCCAGACTCATGGGCAGCACCTCTGTACAGCCCAGCATGTTGTCAAGGGGCAGGCAGGCTTTGTTGTAGGACTGATCAGGAGCCAGAAGAGAGATATGAAGTGCTCTCCCCTGGCTCCTTCTAGTACAAAGGGCTGATTTTATAACACATATCAGAATAGAATCATGGCTTTTTCCAGTAATTGGAAATACAGAAAAGCCTTCATTAAATTATTAGCCAGAAATTCAGCTTCTGTTAGATGATGCTGCCACACCACGGCAAACATGTCAGGCCATCAGTGAGCACAGGGCCCAGGGACAACCCAGCCCTCACACATTAGCTGGAGTAAATCTTTATTGCTTCCTGAGCCCTTGCTTTGGAACACATTAAACATCAATATTGCAGCACTCAATGTCACCCAATATTATAGCAAATCATTAGCAGAAGGTTAATCATTACAAAAATAAGAGGTCTCAGATGACAAAACACTCATTTCCTATGTGAAAGCACTACCATTACCACAGCAGCACAAAGGTTCAGGCTCGGTGGCACTGCTCGCTACCTGAATGTGCCACTGGTAGGTGTAGTTAGAAGGGCCCCTGTCTGTCCACTGTCAGAAGACAGGACATGCCCAAGGGACAGACGAGTACCATCCAAATCCCATCTCCCCCAGCCAACCCAGTGGCAGAAGCCTCCCTCAGGATTAGGCCTGAAATTGGATTCCAGCTGCAGCCTTCGTCACCCCACAGTGCAGCCAGCCAGGAGCCCTGCAAACCCAGAGAGGTCTGCACAGCAGGAGGGCCCCTTTAGAGCTCTGTCCTGTCATAAAAGAATATATATTACCAAGTTCAAACCCTTGTGTTTCTTTTCTGCTGGCATAATAACTTTGAAATGTATTATTGCTGAGACACTCGCCTCTCTCTCGCTGCCAACAACTCCCAGGAGAAAAGCACTAGCAGAAGAAAAAACTTTTTACAGCTTCTTCATAAAAGAAGTCAGCAATCCACTGGACCTAATCAACTTTTCCTAGAGATGATGGGAACAGAGCTTCAGCTGCAGTACACCAGTAGAACCTCATTGGTATGTCACAGAGAAGGCACCAAATGTGCTCTCTGTCTTAGCTGGTCTCTGCCATGGAAGCAAAAATTTGTGTTGCTGCCTCCTCTGCCAGCTGCGCTAGGAAAGGGTGGAGGACCAATACCGAAGTCTAGGAAGAACTAATAGGAAAAGAGAAGCACTTAAGTAAAACCACTCACTAACACTATAGATCTCCTTACCAGGTCAGCCTGCCAGTGCATCAGCACAGCTGGATGGTGTGTGTGAAGAGAACCCACAGCTGATTTAGGATAACAGCCTAAATCAGGTGGTTTTAGGCTGCTCTTTTCACTCAGCCACAGAACACTGGTGCCAGAAATCTCAGCAAGAGCCACATTAGTGGCTGGTCTTTCCACTACCAGGAGCTGTGTCGTCTGCAGGAGAAGACTTCCATTTCAGAAAGCACCTGATGGCCTCCGAGCTAATTTTCACTGTTCCCAGAGATAAAGGCAGCCACAGATGTGGTCAGAACTTTGATTTTTTTTTTTTTAAAATCATTTGAGAAATCATCTTGCCAGAGAACAGTTGGAAATGACAGTCCTAAGCAGCTCAGAGGCAGCTCAGCTGGCACACTTCAAAATAAGGCCATTGTATTAAGCATTTAAACTGGAAAAATTAATGGTTTGGCAGTGAGACACTAGATCAAAAACTGACGCTGTCCGGGTGTTTTGCAAGTAGGCAAGGACTAAGGGCATGAGGTGGAGCTGAGCTGGCCCAGCATGCTGCTCAGCTCTGCAGAATGAGGGCTGAGCCAGGTAGGGTGTCCCTGCCATGGGCAGCTTGGACCTCAGCCAGCAGCACCCCATGTCTCTTTGTCTGGCTGCATCCTGGTTCCCTTCACCTGTCACCAGGGACACCAGCACTCTCTCGCCCAGCAGCACATTCAGACATGGAGTGTGGGAGAGCATCCTGCCCAGCAAGTCAGGGATCTCAATCCACGCTGCAAAATCTGGATCCTGATGCTGTTGTTTCTGGGGGGTGTGCTGGCTGCACCACTGGGCAGCTACAATCACCTGAGAAACCAAGCGTGTGAGGCAGTGGTTTGGGGCAGACCACAGGGGACTACTTCTTCCTTTCCTTCAATTCCTAGTGGAGAAATAGAAAGGCAAGTGTAATCAATTTGGCATGTATCTATTTACTATGAGCACATACAAAAGACTCATAACAGATCTCCTCCCCCACCTTTGGCAGCCAGCCTACATGCTGGCAAGCAAAAGATGTTATCTTAAAGATTCACTGCAATACCCTGAGTCATGCTGGAAGTTTGAATCCACCAGGAAGCCTGCTGAAGTCAAGGTCCTAGTGCAGGGATGTTGCCTTCCTTTGTACTGCTCATACACGACGTTCACCGGGTCGAATGCTCCACACCACCAGCACTGAGGGGGCTCATGGAGAGCAACACTTCACCTGCCTGTTCCAAAGAGTAGGAAATATGAGCATCCAGTCCTGGCCCTGGGACCAAGATTACAACAGCACTGCTCCACCAAATTTCTGCCTCAGCCAACTGGGCTTTAATTGGAACTCCAGCAAAACCTCACCTTCCTTTGCACGGTCCCTGGGGGCAAGTGAGGTTGCTGAGGTGGCTGCCTTGGGGTGCCAGGCTGTGGGAGATGCTGTAAGCCAGGATATGTGACAGAGGAGCAAAGGCAGTGGAGCTAAACTGATTTTCACCAGCCAAGGAACTACCTCATGGTTGGGCAACAGAGCATAGCCACTCAAGGGAGGAATAGCAAATTCAAAGCCCAGCATTAACACAGTGCTCAGCTGAGCAGCTCAAGGACTCCGAGGAGAAGAAATTCAAGCCATGCAGCTGCCTTAAATCAGGAGGATTTGGAAAAACGAGAGCTTTTACATGTCCTCATCAGGCAAACTCAGACTTACGCAGCAGAAACCTAAACTTTTCTGGGGGAAGAGGACTCCTTCTCCCAAACTGTAACATTTTCTATAAAAGCAGGTATTTGTTCCCGCTAATTCAGTGATAGTCACTTTTCAGACTAGCCAGAGCTCAGCAGAAATAAAGTCCTATGGTCTCTGCAGATGATGGGATACTGCATACCTCAGTAGCCCTGAGTAAACAGCAGAGCCTGGACCACAAAACATGTTTTAACCAGTCTGTGCAGCAACAAGTTTTCAGCCATCCCTGGGCAGAAAACCAGCACAGCAAAATGCTGCATCACTGAAATCCATTTGAGGGAAAAGGTGCTCACGAGGAGCTCTGCAGTCTGCAGTGGTACAGAGGCCCTGGATGTACATTGGAACCACATTTTGGGGAGAGGCAAACACAAAATGTATCATGTTATGGTCATCTGCAAACTACCGGATGGAATTAGCACATTTGTGGAGGTTGCTAGTTATTACGAAGAGATCTATAGATCTGAAAGCTAAAGGATCAGATAAAATCATTTCATATGAACTCGTGCAAGACACAGGGCACAGAAACACAATCCCATAATTTCTGTCTGACCCCAAGCTTGTCTCTTAGAGAGATCTACAATCTGCATTTGTAGATACCTAAGGATGGAAACTCTTCCGTCCTTCCAAATATATTAGCAGGGAATCTTAAGCATTAACAGGGAAGACACCCCATTTTTACCTGTCTTCATCTTTCAGGCATTGTGTATTGTTATACTTTTGTCCTCTAAATCAAACGTCTCTCTGCTCCCAGAAGGCTTATTTCTAAATAAGTACATAGAGATGATGATCCAGTCACCTCTTAACCTTTCCTTTGTTATGCTAAATTAGTTTAAACTTCCTTCAGGGTTCCCTTCAGAGAAAGTTTTCCAGCCTCTGAACCTTCTTCTCCCCAAGGTCCCAGGCAAGGGGCCTGGCAACCCCTCCGGCCCCACTGCCCCACCAAAGGAGCTGCTTGATTGAACAGGAAGCCATAGCTGATTAAGCAAATCACTCTGGAAGGTAAGGAAATACGCTGCTGGACACACCCCTGGTGTCCTGAGGCTTCTACAAAACTTCCTTGTCCCAGACTGGATAGCTGATCCCCGACCATCATTCCTCCGTGAGTGGCCTGCCAGTGGCACCCTGCCTGGTGCCCCTGCTGCTGCCATCACCCCAGCCCATGGCCCCGGCTTTCCAGTACCAAGGGAGATGCTGTGCACAGCCAAATCTGTTAAGCAATTAATTAACAGTGATAATTAACCTCTTCGATTACTTTTATGCCTTCCCAAGAAAACTCTGGGGTGCTTTTGTTTACTTGCTGTGTGGCAACTGCTTGATGGATTTATATGAAGTAAATTAATAAATAGGAAGTACCCATGGAAAGAAATAATTGGAAGGACCTAATGTTACTGATTAAATTATCCATTCAAAAAGCAAGCTTTTCAACAAAGCTTTTTTCTTCTCTCCTACATCTACACATCAGGAGTTCAGTGCCTGCCAGGCCATCTCTCCCTGTGCCGACGCATCCCTCCTTAAAGCCCATCTCTGCCACAGCGCTTCAAAGGCACGTGGCGGTGGCTGACAGCGAGGATGACATTTGTCACGCTGACCTTCACCACCGCATCATTCCCCCTGCTGTCCCACACCCGTCTTCTGCCCACGCCTCCGTGGCTGCCCCCCCGAGCCCCACACTGACATTTCCAGCTCCCCAGCGCAGGGACTGTCCGGCTTCAGCAGGAGAGGGCAGGGCGCGGCCTCGGTGCTGGCCGGGCCGGGCCGGGCCGGGCGGACCCCTCGGGCTCCGGGCCGGCACCGGCGGGACCCCTCGGGCCCTGGGCCGGCACCGGCGGGGCTCCTCGGGCTCTGGGCCGGCACCGGCGGGACCCCTCGGGCTCTGGGGCCGGCACCGGCGGGGCCCCTCGGGCTCTGGGGCCGGCACCGGCGGGGCCCCTCGGGCTCTGGGCCGGCACCGGCGGGGCTCCTCTGGCTCTGGGGCCGGCACCGGCGGGGCCCCTCGGGCTCTGGGGCCGGCACCGGCGGGGCCCCTCGGGCTCTGGGCCGGCACCGGCGGGGCTCCTCTGGCTCTGGGGCCGGCACCGGCGGGGCCCCTCGGGCTCTGGGGCCGGCACCGGCGGGGCTCCTCTGGCCCTGGGCCGGCACCGGCGGGGCTCCTCTGGCTCTGGGGCCGGCACCGGCGGGGCCCCTCGGGCTCCGGGCCGGCACCGGCGGGACCCCTCGGGCCCTGGGCCGGCACCGGCGGGACCCCTCGGGCTCTGGGCCGGCACCGGCGGGACCCCTCGGGCTCTGGGCCGGCACCGGCGGGGCCCGGCGGACTGCGGAGCTCTGGGGCCGGGCACGGCGGGCACAGAGCAGGGCCCGCTCGGTGCGTGAGCCCCGAGCTCCATCTAGCGGGGCCGGGCCGGTCTGTAGAGCCCCGCGCTGCCGGGGACAGCGCTGCCTCCGAGGGCTGCCAGCCCTCGCCCAGAGCCCCTGCCGCCGCTCGGCTGCCCACAGGGCCCGTGTCGGTGCAGAGGAGACCAGAGGCAGCAGAAGGCTCCTGGGCATAATGACAGGCAAGGAGAGCCCGTGCTGCCGAAAGGAGCGGGGAACTCGGCCGGGCAGAGTGGTTTTAGGTGGCAAGGGGCTGTCCCCCCGCTGCACACGCGGCCCCAGAAAAAAGAATCACCCACGAATGTCACGCCGGGCTGATCTGCATCCCGTAGGGCCTTCCCGGGCAGAGCTGGCACCGGGGCTGGCGTGCCAAGGTACGATAACATCAACTCAGATGGCTGCTGTACCTGGGGCAGAGCAAGCACATCCCAGGGTGAGAGTTTAGCCGAGGAATTCGGTGGGGTGAGGAATGTTTGCATCTTCTCCCCCTTTCTAAACCCCAGTGCTTTACTGACATAAAAACAGCACTGATAACAGCTGCTGGCTTTCTAAATCACTCTTTGCGTCTCTTCTCTCTGGCTCTTTCTCTCAAAGATTCTTCACTAACTCATGGAAAAGTTTACAGGTTGCTTTTATAAGTAAGTTACTTATAATCTGCTGGCTGTTCAAGTATTGTTCCCTAGATATTTTTGATTTTATTTTCTCTGTAAACTTGGAGAAGGAATGCAGACAGATTCAAGGCCTAGGTGACATTTTCAGACACTGCTCTGCTCCAGAAGTCCCAAGGTTTGAGCTGTGCACCCCATTCTCCGTGGAGAATTAACACATCCCTCCCACCAAAGAGAGGAGGTTAGATAGTCACTTCTATCATTGCTTTTTGACCAGAGGGCACAGTATTTGGTGTTCTTGTGAAGTCCTGAGAGCACATTTGGCATGAGGTAAGGGGAGCTGCTGCCCAAATTTAGTGTCCAGGTGGTGTTTGAAGCCCATACTCCAGATGAGAGGGAGGTGGATCAGCCCTTCTCCTGGCTGGGTCTCCTTCCCCCACCATTTATCAGTGCTTAAAGAAAACAAGGTTGCAGCACAGAACATCATGAGAGTTTCCCTAAAAAAATTAAAGAAAGCAACAGAAGTTTATTTACCATCTTTATTTAAGTCAATGGGGCAAGAGTTCAGTTTTTTCTCTGCAGCATTGGGAGCAGCCACCTTTCTTTTCTAAGGAAGAGCAAAGTTTGTCACTGAAGCTTTAGGGAAAGTTCAGCTCCTAGAAGGTAACAGAGGGGCCCTGCTTCCTACAGGATGGAGAAGAGCTGCAACCACCCTCTGTGTTTCTCCAGCTTTGCGTTGACATTTTTATTTTACATTGCTCCTTATCAGCTCAGGGCCAGCCTGGCCCACAGGCAGCTGATGACATTTCCAGTCATCGGCATTTTTCCAGTTGAGCTGAGATTAAGCCAGTGTCTTCTCGTAAGGACTTGTACATGAAAGGACTGAGAGAGCGCTAACAGCCTCATCAATGACCCAGGCTTTCCTGCGGTTCCCCTGCCATCGTGGTGCCTGCTGTGTTTCAGAGCCGGTGCCACCTGCACCTGGAAAGGTTCAGGGAGGGCTGATGGCCGAGCCAGCAGGGTGCTGTGCTGTGCTGGCACACAGACCTCAGGCACTGCCGACTCCGACTCCGACACCGACACCGTGGCTGGCTCTTTCCACCTGGCGAATCAAACGAGTCCAGACATCTTCTGGATCAAACGAGTCCACCTCTTCTGCCAGAAAAAACAGAATAAATTGTAAGTCAGGGTCTGCAAAAGCTTCGCCAGCAATGTTCCTTCCTGCCTGTGCCCTGGCTGCCCACCTGTTGCAGCGGGGTTGGCTCTGACCCTCTCTAGGAATAGCGTTGGGCACCTGATTCCCAAATCGCATTCGATGCTCCAGGGCACAAGTTCATACAGAGGATACCAAATGGTCTTAGCCAGCTTTTCTGCACCTGAAAACATCACCACTTTAAAGTCTGTTAGTTCTGACTTTCCCAGGTTGTATCAAGAACTTGACTCAAAAGAACACAGCCTGCAGCCCTGTGAGACACCAAGCCTTGGACATATAAAAGCGTATGGAGAAACACATTTCTCCATGTATTGAAGCTTGATTTTATGTGGTCTGGACATTGCCTTATGGAGGAAAGGGCAAGACAGGTAAAAAAATGGCAGTCTGTTTTATGGATGCAGACACACACTCCACAAGACACTGGCTCAGTTCATTCTGAAAAATCCCTTATAAAGGCCCCCACATTGGCACTCTGGCAGGAGAAGCTGTGGCTTACTCAAATATGTGTCCACAGATTCACAGTGAACAAACTCTAGGTACCGGCATTTAAGAAGGCAGAAAAAACGGCATGTGTGTCTTGGCAGGTGTCTGTAATAACAAATAGCACTAATCATAATAACAAAAATTACAATAATCATAAGATTCAGTAATAAAGGACCCTGCATACTGCCAGCTGGACTGAATTGCCTGTGCAGAGCAGTCCACAAGCTCTCCCCACTCAGAAGGCAGAGATGCCACATTATCAAATGTTCCTTATTAGTTATCAAATATGTTCCTTATCTGGAGAGAGCCTATGAGCGTGGGCTGCTTCCCCTGGTCTCTTTACCCACAACAAAATCTTCCACCAGCAGTGAACAAATCACTTACATCGTAGGCATTCACCAGAAATCAAAGCCCTGGCAAGTTATTATTGCCCTGACACTCTTCCCAAGAGGAGGTTAATGCTGAGTTCTTTATCCCTTCTCTATTCCTGCTTTCCCTGACAACCTTGATTTTTTTGCATTTGCAGGCAGTTCTGCTCTATTTGACACAGCTCACTCGCCTGTCTAATGACTTCACATCATCCGTCTGTCCTGCGGAGCAACAGCCCCCACGGCAGCTCGCTCTGCCTGTCCCACCTGCGTGCTCAACCTGATGTTTCCTCAGCAATTCAGCTTTGGAAATACATCTCCTTCTTATCCAGTGCAAGGGACGAGCTGAAGCCGTGAATGCCAGCCTTGCACAGCACTGCCCACAGCTGGACTATGAGGAGGTGGCAGCCTCGGCCCTTTCTGAGAGGCGAAGAGATGGGGGCAGGCAAAGGCAGCTGACATCCCCTGGCCAGGCATAGGGCTGATCTGCTCAGAAGCCAGCCAGCCTCAGATGCAGGAGGAACTGCAGGCACTTCTTCAGCTGTACCCCTATGGGATGGAGGGCACAGGAGCTTGGGGGACAGGCAGCTGCTCCTGCAATTGAAGGTTAGAATTAAAATAACGATTTGCCATGTGCTGTACTCCATGTGTCCCTGGGGCTTCTGGCCCCTGGCTGGGCAGCAGAGAGCCCAAGAGATAGGTCAGTACCATGAGCCTTGCCACTCACCCACAAAGCAATCTGGCAGCTGAGGTGCCTACATATAATTTTGTTTCCTATGAGCAATGTTTCTATTTCCCCAAGCAGGCCTCCTGGGCCCCACCCCAACAGCCCCATAGGCAATATCTCAGGGCTGCCATGAGCAAGACTGGGATAATCTGCTGCCTTGGCCAGCCACACACCCTTGCCCTGGCCCGCTGCTGAAGCTTCTGTTGTCACTGCCTGTCTCTGAGGGGAACATAGGTCCAGGGAGCAAACTCTATCTGTATTCCCCCAGTGTGACATCCCACTGGGTGGGATGTGAGGGTGTTGGAGTTGCCTGAGCTCCTGCCAGCCTGGGAGCATTGTAGGAGAGCTCTGCCTGCTGACCAGAGCCCCAGAACATGACAGAAAGCCATGTGTGCTGACAGAGAACACAGCAATGGCCTTCCTGTGTGCTGTCAGAATGAGGGTTTGGAGCTGTTATGTTTTCTGTGTACAGTGAGATCAAAATATGAGCTTTCAAAATGACTTGAGATTAGCTGGAGGGAAACAACAGGGAGGGGAGTGCACAGCACATCCCTGCTTGATTTAACTGCTTGCACACCACGCACATACTGCCCTTCTGCAAAGCCCAGGCAATGTAGCCCTTGTGGGCTCCAGAAAATTGCACCCTTGGCTGAGGGCACATGGGTCCTCTTCATAAGTGACCAAGGGTATTCTGGGCTCAGCGAGGGCCAGGTAGTCCCCTGGGCCTAAATCTCCCCTTCTGGCTCTGGTACAGCATCTCAACTGGGCTAGAATACCCTGGAGTGAGGTTCAAGGTGATTTTGAGTCCTCAGCAGTACTCAGGTGTGCTGAAGAGAACCATAGAGAAGTGTTCCCAAAGCCACTGGAGGACAGGGGAGAGCAGGAGCTGCTGTTTTGGCAAGCATGTGTGCCACTGGACATGCTGAGGAGCCATCCCCACCACACTGTGCACAGCCACACCAGCCTGTCTGCCTGCCTGCCTGCCTGCAAGCCAAGCAAATTCCAGCTGTTTACATGCTTAAGATATGCAGATACATGAGGCAGAGGCTTCAGACACCAAAATACCTCATTGTACTTGCAAATGCAGCATCTCAGTATTTAAGTGCACAGAATTTGCAGGTGCCATTAATTTTCCCCACAGTTTGGTATCTGGTGTTAACTGGAGGCAAGAGAGTTATCAACAGGAGAGCACACCTGCAGTTTTGAGGCTGCCTTAAAATCAGTAACAAAACAGCTACAAAACCCAGAATCAAACTGAGGCAAGCTGATGAACCTGCAGAAGAGCCATCCCAGCAGGACAGGGCAGCTGTTGTCACCTGTAGAGCCAGGCAGGCACAGTTCCTGTGTCCCTAAAAGGACCATGAGACCCATTTACTTGACAGCCTGTTAGTGTGGAAGCTGCTGCCAACCAGTCTGTTCTCTCTCCTGAAGAAGAGCCCAGGTGATAAATACCCAACAGGAGCTTTTTCATCACAAAAGAGGAAAAAATTACCAGCAGGTGATACACTCTTCTAGTAAAGCTTCTTTCCCATCAGACTGTCATGGGTAACTGCCAAAAAATGTTCAGAGTGGAATATGAGACAAGGAAAAACTTAGAGAGGTTCATTACACCTTAAAATGAGATACATGTTCAGAGCAGCGGTTAGGAAAGGAGTAGCATCAACATTGTCTGCAGGTCCCCAGCAAATTAATGCATCTTACCCAGTGTCACCAGCAAAGGGCTGGTGAAGGAAGTGGAAACTTTACTGTAAAGCATGCAATTCTTGGTGAGATATGGTGAAAAGAAAGAGCCAGGAGCCTCTTACTTTCCAATGGAGGCTGGGGGGAGTCGTGCTGTCATTCACCTAGAGCTGATGGAAACTGAAACCAAGAAGGATCACTCAGCTTGCAAGTGGGATTTCTGCAGCAGACAGATGACTGGCTGCATCAGGACAGCCCCTAGGAGAGGTGGGATAGATAGCATTCATGACTTTTGTGCAGGTGAAGTAAAGCAGTTTGGGGGAAAAAGCAGGTTTAGTAAGATCTAGGATTCAAATGCAGGGTTTTCATTAAGTATAAATATATCATCCCTCGTGTTGGTATAGTATTTTCTTCTTATGAACTGGTCTGGATTTCAGTCTTTGCTGCCTCCTCCATCACAAGGCATGGCAACACCTCACAGTCACATGCTTCCTTGCTTCCTCTTCAAGATATTCCCAAGAGGTAGGAAGGTGCAATTAGCAGCCTACAGCATCAAGAAGCCTGTGCAGGAACACAGGACATTTCTGGTTTAGCCACAAGATGACCAAGTGTCTGAGCACAGGACCACTCTCCCCCTGGACCTGAGCCTCATAAGACACCCTCAGAGGACACCACGAAGTGCTGGGGAAAAGTTTCTGAGCAAACCAGCACAGTGGGGGCTGTGCTCGCTCATCCAGCTGCTAACGTGGAGGAGGCTCAGGAGCATGAGGGAAAGGGGAAGCCCATCTTCCTACATGCCCAATAACAGTGCAGAGGAGGAAGGAGAACAGTGTTCAGACACTGGAGTTTGGTCTCATCTGTATCTGGTCATAAGTGAAAGCTCTCCTAAACAGCTCCCTGCAAGACAATCTGTGGGTTTTCCTGCGGATAGGTTAAGTGACTCTCAGATTAGAAAGAGCTGAGCAGTGCTCCTGGTAGTTTATCTTTGCTAATGCTTCCTTTAAGCTTCTATTTCAGACAATGCAAGTGATGACTCTTTTAATAAAACTTGGCCATAGAAGTTACATTAGCACAGGACAGGGCAGGTAGTACAAGCTCACCTGTGGAGATTGCCAAAAGCCTGCAAAGCCACACGTTACCTTTCAGAGAGGGGCCTGTAAACCAGGTGTATTTTAAAACCTCACAATTGGTGTTTTGTGTGCTGACACCCAGCCTTTGGTGGCAGACATAAGAAAAGCCCCAAATAAAAGTCCTTCCTAGGAAAGATATGATAGATGATAGAGAAGTCTCAAGGAAAAAAGGTGTTTGCAGAGGTGCAGGAGCTTCCCAGTGAGTATGGAGCTGTCAAAACCAAGGTTGTCAGGATAATTGAAAAAAACCAATTTATTAAAGGGTAATTAGCTCAAATGAAGGAAATGTATTTCCTCAGCTCTGGAAACGGGATATACTGTTTCACAAAGTGGAAGAGCCTAGTGGGACATTTTGACATACATACTCAGGCATTGAAGAGCTGCAGCCTCTTTAGGAAATTAAGTAATGAGAGTGAATAGGAATAAAGGAAAGTGCCTCTTTGGAGCAGATGAAAGGACTCCAGATGCATACACGGCTGTGACTGCTTCATATTGTTTGGGACTTCAAGTTCTGAAAACAAGAGAGACAATCCTGATGAAATATGTAAGTCCTCACCTGAATGCTATAAAGACAGAATCAAATTTAATGTTAAAGCTCAAATACAGAAAGGAAATGCAAGAGGAAATGAAAAGTGAAAAATAATCTTCCCTTGAAAAAAGTAATAAAGATATTCCACTTCCCCATGCTCTCCCTTATCTCACATCACTTGGGAAGCATTGATTCTGCTCACATGTGAGCTTCTGCACAGACTATGCCACACATTGCAGGATGTAATTTCTTGGTTTGAAAAGAACAATTGGAACTGAGAGCCCTGTCGTGCTTGTCAGCATCCCCAGCTCTACAGGTCACACACACAGTCACAGTCATCACCACCAGGTGCTACCTGGCAGCTCTGTCATGGCCACTCTGGAATAAACCCAGCACAGGACAGGAACTACCTTGGGTTGATTATTAAAAACTCAGGCTACACTTATATTAAAAAAAAAAAAAAAACTTCTACAATGGTCTGCTGCTCCTTACAGTGTTTGGGCAATGAAATGAAAGCAGAAATGCAAATCTAAAGATGATGGACCAAGCAGGTCTAGTCCCCCTCTGTGTCAAACAGCAGCACCTTTGCCCTGCCCATGGCCATGGTTTCTCATTATTTGCTTCTTCCAGGGCCCAGCACCATGTGCAGCACTACCCACACACTCTTTGGGACCACTTCAAACAGCGCTGTCAGACTGGCACAGGTCTGGTCTGGAGGACACATCTCCATTTGGTGTAGTTCAGGCATGGAAGGACTAAGCAGGAGAGCCCCTGCCAGCAAGGCTTATTCACTGAATCTCAAACAAGAATATCCTACAGTCCTGCCTTAGCTGTACCAAAGTCTGTGATTACAGCACTCTGCACTCTTCCACCACTGCATGTTTTTTGTGGGTACAGGCAGGCTGCTCCCACCTGGAGAGCAGCTCAGCAGGCACTGGTCCCCCGGGCCCTGCCCTGCAGCTGGGGCAAACACACCTCTGCAGATAACACTGCTAATGTCAGATTATGTTCTCTGAGACACCAGGGCTCTGCTCCACCACTTGCTGTTGGGGTGACAGCAGAGGAGAGCACCAATGCCTTCATTCTGCACCTCCACCCTGAAGAACAGCATTTCTCTCCTGCACAGATCGTGACAGTAGGGTTGTTAAAAGGTTGCCATGCAGTCAGATAGGCCATTAGTAAGGAACAATCCCTAGGTAAATAATTAGCAAATTACATGTTTGACAATAAATGGAGAAAACTTAATTCTTGATTGTTAACAGTCTGGCATCTTTCACATTAAAATTACAGCAAATAAGCAATTTCACATTGCAGGTCTTACACAGTAATATTTTCCTTTGCCAAGCCATTTTCCCAGTAAACAAAGAACTCTGAGAATGCTTATCTAAGTATAAAACCTTGGAAGAAAAATAGAAAATTATGTCCAAAATGAAAAATAAAATAGCATGTGTTGGTTTTACGGCACTGGAAATGCCATAAAACTTAATACTCCAAGTGCAAGAGGTTGAAGCTGTTAGCTGTCATTAGTGCACCCCTTCTATTGAACACCATCTTCCACTGCAAATCAAGTCCCAAACAGCTCGTGAAAAAACAAGAGGCAGAAAGAAAATGAGGCTGAATTGTGAAGTATATAGATGATTTGTTCTTATGGCATTAGAGATGACCAAAGCAAAAAGAGGAGTTTCTTTTATAGTTCTGATGTATTTTAAGAATTTTGCACCACAGGCTGCATTTCAATTACAGGACCAGAGTGTAACAACAGATGGGATGTGATGCTTAAAACCCACCAGTTTTCCAGACAGGAAGTCTCACACCAGGATGGCCACCCATATAGGACAGGGTAAGTAATGTGGGCTGGGGACCTGATAAGGCAGCAAGTGAATTAAAAATAATTGTCACAGCTGTATGGACTGCAAACTGGAGCTTTGGAGAACTGCAAACAAGAGTTTGGTCCACTGGGATAAGGTGGGATCTAAGACAGCAAAATCTGTAGTTTGTTCACCAGAGACAGTCACTGAGCAGCACAAAGACAGAACAAAGGCAGGGAGGCAGACGTGGAGCAGAGAGCATACAAGGGGATAGTGAAGCCAGCTGTGCTGCCAGGTGTCACAGGGATGCTGAGGTGCATGGGACAATGGGCAGCTCTGAGATGGACTTCCAAAATGGATGCAGACACCCGAACAGAAAGAAAACAGAAAGAGACGCTTTTTGTGTCACTCACTGATTCTGGACAGATTGAGTTACATTGAGTCACTGTCTCTTTTCTGCTTATATCCTCCATCATTTTCTGTACAGTTTAGATTATATTTGGAGTCACTAGAAGATTTATGCATTGTTTGTCTCATTCATACTCGGCTTAGACCAGCCTAATGGGGATTTTGGCATTGGTTAACAGCACCAGTCATAAAATCCAGCAAGAAGCAGGAAGAGACAGATAGAAAGCTTGTGGATAAATATCCTGTGTTACTGCGGGGAAATAAAGGAAAAGAGTGCCCGCAAGTATTCAATTAATTGAGAGTTAAGCTGCCACCCAGCAGCCTTGTTCTCTGTCACCTGGCAAAGGCAGATGGCATCAGTGCTGCCTGTGGGCAAAGCGTGCCCAAAGCCAGGGAGTATTCAAAGAGGCACAGCCTGATCTCTGTGAAACACTTGGCTCCCCATAGCACAGGGCTGTGTGACAGTAGCCAACATCACAGCAAACCAGGATGAGCAGGACTGGTAGCTTCTAAAGCATTTTTAATAGGAAATGGTGTCTGATAAAGACATCATCTTTTTGGCATGTCATCACAGAAAATTTGCTACAGGCAGCCAGCTTACCAGGACAAGCAAAATATCACAGAAGCTTTACTGAATTTTTCTAAGATTATTTGTCAACATCCTCATCCCCATCACCTTTGAAAGGGCCAACTGACACCTTGCCTGATTCTAATTTCATAATTAGGGATATTAGGAATAGCTCTGCCAAGCAAGGTCTCATACCTGGGCAGATAAAAGAGATGAGTGAAGAGGATAAGTTTTGACAGGGAACAAGTCAGAGTTCTAGGAATCTAATTTTGCTTACCAGAATCTCTTCAGCAACAATTTTAGTTGCAGTCTGAGGGGAAAGGAGATGGAGAGGACAAGACAGAAACATTGTATAGAAAGAGCAAAACATTGGGAGAAAAAAAAAATAAAAGAGGAGGAAAAAACAACCTAAAAGCTATATTAAACAGTAGGACCCAAGGGAGAACAGGAGTAAAAATGAGATTATTAACAGAGGAAGCTGCCGGGCTCCACTGAGCAAATGTTGGTAAACAGAAAAATTTAATTTTGCAGAATTAAACAAGGCATTAAACTAGTTGGGGGGAAAACCAAAACAAAATAAAACAAAAACCAACAAAAACCCAGTAATCACATGCTCTCAGAAATAAGTCAAGTGGCTTTACTGACTTGAACACTCAACTGGACTAAAAAAGCTCTTTACTAAAGCAACCATAGCAAATGTATGCAAATTGCTGAAAGCACAAATTATAGAAGAATGCACATTTAAGGAGGTATCCTCTGCTGATGCTAATACTTCTCCCTTGGTTCAGGCAGTGAGTTTAAATATCTGCAGCCACAGGCAACAGGAACATGCAGAGAAGAACCCTATGTGTCTTGGATTTCACCCATCCATATCCTTTTGGGCACTTAAAGAATCACTCCTTAAACCTCTTTAGCCATCCAGCTGGATTCTTCATAATGGGGAGATGGCAAAGAACATTTTCCCCTTGCAAATGGAAAATAAAATCCAGCAAAGGTTTAAGACCTGCCCAAAACTGGTTGAAGGAACTTTAATGGTCCTGGGACTCAGGCAGTTCTCCTAACCCTGAAAGGGATTGGCACCATCATGGAGAGATACGGGGAAGATGTAACCACGTACCACATGTGTTTGTGGAAATGGCAACAGCAGTCACTTTGGGTAATTCTGTGAACAATTTCAGGGACTGGTTCTGCACAAATTCCACTGGCACAAATGTGGACCAGCTCTGCCAATGAGGCAGTATTATAACTGAGACTCACAGCTTGAAATCAAACCTTGGCAGAGTACTGGCCCAGATCTGACATAAATCAGCCTCTCTGTTCTTGCTGATGCTTTGGCATAAGTTGGCTTAGGAAGAGATGTTGCTACCCCTTCAGCTGGAGTTTGGACCCAATGCTGCCACTCTTAGCACATGCAAAGCCTTGGTGCAAGAAAGCTGCAGCTTGAGAAAGGTTTCAATACACTTAAAATCCTAGGAAAAATGGGATTTTTTTCATCTGTGAAGTTCTTTTTAGCATGAGCTGCATGCTGTTATGCTGTAGATACTCTGACGCAAGACTAGACAGACAGGGGAGGATGCTGTATCAGATGCCAGCTGTGCTCCTGACATAAGCCTTTGCCCTCCCTGTGTCACAGCACAGGCTCATGGCACTGGTCTGCAGCTGGGAAGACCCTCTCCCTTCCCTGTCACCAGAGCACTTTCTCTTCTGCTGCAAAGGGCCATCACTACATCCAGCACAGTTGCAATGGGGAAGCTGGAAGTGTTTGAAGTGCATGACACCCTCCCAGGAAACGTGGGCTTGCTGAACACAGGGGAGCTGTGAGACTCACTGTTCAATGTGACAGCATTTAGGGCTGCATCAGCTGACACTGGCTTGGCAGGCACCAGAGTAGGGCCCCACAAGTCAGATTTGCAGGAGTACCCTGGGGCTGGCTGATTACAAGGGGGTTTTTCCACCAGAGTTGCACAGTATAAAAGTAACCACTTTGAACAGGCAGGAAGCAGAAGCTGGTGCACAAGCTGAGCAGAAACAATCAGAGCCAGGCTGAGTTTATGCTGCGGGACTCTCCTCCACACTATGGAGGAGATGTTTGCTATCACAAATGAGATGTGGGTGGTGAACAAGACTTGAGTCTCTTGGTCCTACGACTGTCAAGGGAGGTATTGGATATAGACACAGAACTTCTGTACCACTGTTACCCTACAGAAGCACAAGAATTCACCTGAGTATCAAAGATACTTGGCTTTCAGGGACATTTCTAGCACAATACTTCAATTTTTTCCCCAGATTCAGTGGTACCAAGACTTTCCACTGGCATTTTCCACAATTAGCAGTAATAATAAAACAAGCTAGCCATTCCTGGGATGAACCTCATGCCAGCAAACGTGACAATCCCATCTCAGCCCCTTAAAACAAGCATCCTGTATCTCTAGTTCAGCTTCAAAGTACCAGCCCTGTGCTTGGGGTATAGGCTCCAGAGGATACTGTGGAAGATGGCCCCATTATTTCCTGCAGATGGGACAACTGCCTGTAACTATGGTGGGAGAGAGGTCCTCTTCACCTCTGCAGGAAGCCAGCTCCCAAATTTAATGAAGGTTTCTCCTTCCAAGTGCTTCAACGAATACCAGAGCAACACTTGCTCTTCTAACAAAATGTCACTTGCTTTTCAAGTACAAACTAAATGAGCTTTCCTGAGAAAATAATTGCCAGCTATTAAAAAGCTACTGTTGGAGCTTGAGAGGACTATTAAAATACAAAGAGAAAAACGTACCACATTCTTCCTGAATTGATACTTCAAACAAAACCTATTTTTGTTTTGAAATGTGGGACTAGAACAATGACCAGTCACTTTTGTAAAGTTTCAGACTGAGAGCCATGTAATCATTTTCTAAGAGCAGCATTTCTGTGTTGTTCATGAAAATAGTGGGGACAAAACCCCACAGGTCAGTCAGTCTCTGCCTTAGTCAGTAGAGGAGTCTCAATCCCTCTCTCATCAAGTCCATGTTGGGGAATATCCCACTCAGGACAAGAGTGGACACATCAGCTTCTGCAACTGAGTCATCCCCAGGGAAAAGCCCCCGTTTTCTTATCTTCCACCTTCTTAGTCCTGTTTACAGCCTCAAATATTACACCAAACAGCAACTTACTCTTGCTGTTCTCTTAAAAGCAGATTTTAAGTAAGTATTTTCTGCAGAAGAATCTATTCCTCCTCTTGCCATTTTGAGTGCTACTTGAGGTGGAGCACTTTGAAGGATCAGCTTTATAATATCCACATGCACAGTCAGAATTGCATCAGTAACAGCCCAGAACTCTCTCATCTCTCTTACCCCTAGAGTGTCCAATTGCCACAGGCCAATAACCTTGATAATTCCCTGAAAAGGACAAGCTTGGGGTGGATTTTCTTGATCCATATTGCATTGAACTTACACTGCTGCACTCTCTTTTGTTGACTTTAGGCATCTGCTCTTTTCTGTCATCACTCTGTCTTGATAAAGGTCTGGATGCAACACTTCCAGTGTACTGCCATCTCCTGGGAACACGAGGTGAGATTTAAAGCACAGTTTCATCTCTGCGACAAAACCTTTGCAACACATGTTGGCACGAAAGCCTACACCAGTCACTGACACTACTTACCCCTCGGCCTGAATTACAACCAAATACTGTGAAATGCTGCCCTAATTATGCTGTCTAGAATAGCTGGGCCACTGTTCATTAAAAGAGAAGTCAAATTACTGAATCTCTCTTTCTCATCAATCTCTGCTGGCTGTTATTCCGATGACCAGGTCATCATTAAGATTGCTAATGAAAAACAGAACCTGGGAGATGGCCTCCCCAACGACACAGCTGCTCCCCCACGAGTCACAACCTCAAACACACTGGAGATGGAGACAAGCAAAGCAAACACCACTGGAAGCACAAGAAACCACTGGAACCATAGAAAGCAGAGGTGAAAGACTTCACAAAACAAATGGTGAGAGGGAGATGCAGCAGCCATCTGCTTATTGCGAAGTGTCCAAGGGGTAGTTCTGCCTAAAGAGAGGACATCCTTCAGGCTACTGTGGAAAAGCCACTCTAGGAGTTCAACCGTGGCACTGGAAGGCAGTGCCAGCCACAGCAGTCCTGTTGGCACCAGCTGCAGCAGGGTGCCACAAACAGCAGCTGTGTCTGAACAAGGTGGTGGCGATTCCCAGTGTCTGACCAATGTAGGTCATACCCATGCCTCGGCCTGGCAAGCCTGCCTGAGAGCTGACCAGAGAGAGCCCCACAGCACCATCATTTCTCATCCACATGCTAATCATCAAATAATGCCAAACTCCAACTTAACCAGTTTTGTTGATGAAGCAGGTATATATTTTTTAAATCTCAGAAAACATAACAACATACATGAGAAAATTCTATTCTGTACCCCTTAAATTAGACTTCCTCAAACCAGAAAACAGGATGAAGACGACCTGGTCTCCAGACCAGTGATCCAGAGCTAGAAAGCACTATAATTAGAATCAGGACTGAGACTGAAGACCCTGGGTTGTTTGCAAAACTAATTAGTTAATGTCATTAGAAAGCAACAGAGAATAAGCAAGAGCTGACTCAGACTCTAGAGCAATCTAAGCAAAGGACAGTTTAATAACTGTACTTACGATATGTTCTAAGCGAAAAAAGAAAATCACTGTATGGAGTAGCTTCCATCCTGGGCAATATCCACACATCCTGGACTTGGCAAAATGGCTTGGAGAAGAGGGTTTCATCATAGTAAACACAGCTACTTCACAGCAAGATTTATTAATACATCCAAAAGAAAGAAAGAAAATCATTTTGTCACACTATATACAGATAATACATACAGTGTTTTATACACATATTACATCAGTTTTTACACAAGAAAAATATACATAAAAATGTAAACTTTTGTATACAAAAACCCTTAAACAAATTAAACAAGGACCAGATAACAAAAGGAGACCAATCTATTATCATTTAATTGAATTTTTTTTTTTTTTTAAATGGTAATACAGTACATTCATTGAGAAGTATGAGGAACATGTGAGCCAACCTTTCCTATTTAAAGGGAAAGTACAAACACAAGCTTTCCTCCCCGCCCCTGGAATGCTGTCCGTGAGCCTCCAGCACTAGAAGTGGTGTGAGTTGCCATTGCTGCCAGGGACCCTGAAGGAAGGGACCCTTCTTCTTGGGCATCTCCATGCACCACACACACTCTCCCAAAGCGACACATCCACAGAAGCAAGCTGGGCTGGGCTGTTTGTGCGTATTAGCCAGTCTTCCAGCTAATACCATGAGATGGGACGTGGCAGTGCCCGTTTGTATGTTCCCTTTAAGCAGTCATTAAGTAGATTAGCGTTGCAGGAGGAAGTTGTTTATTTTTCCCAATGTATGGTATGCTGAACACAAGTGTCAGGGATGAGAGGGAAGAAGGAAGGGGTGTAAGAGACTGCTAATCCTTGCTACCATGCAGTTACTTCAAAATCAGGTACGTTTGCAAGCTACAATTCACTGGTTCAAAATACACTGCCTCACCTTTGCTTTCCCACTGCAACTTGTTTACATTTTAAACTCTAGTGACCGAACAACTGTGTATGAGGCTCTTTGTTACAAGGCTGTTTCTGATATCAAAGCATGATCAAGCTACCTTTAAAATGACACCAAACACAAACTTCTCGGAGACAGCCTTAAAAAGAGAGAGCATTCCCTCTAAGCACTTCAGATTGTCCATTTGCCACCTTCTTTTATTATGTCTAGGATAAATATATTTACCCTTAACTGCAAAAAGGATATTGATTGAGCTTCTGACATCTGTTTTGCTCCACTTGTAGATAAACATTTTTGGGAACTGGAGGGAAAAAAAACCCAAAAAACAAACCCAAATTTTAAAACCTCAGGCATAAAATAAGAAGGGAATTATTTAACGTGTTGGTGAAAAAAACAGTTGCAGAAACTTGAACTTGTTGGAAACAAACAGACGATAGATTCCAATGAAGGCTTCTCACATTAAATAAGTTAGACGGGTTACAGACATCTTCAATTAAAACATCCATCCTCCACAAAGTATGTTAAAATGAAACACAATAGTGATGCACTGGCATTTCTCCTAAAAAGGACAGAAGGACATGAAATCTCCTTAGTGATATAAGTACTATTGAATGTAGGAGGTGAACAATAATTTATGAAAGTATTGAGGGAAAAAGAAAATCATGAATCATTAATTATAATTGGACAAAAGGGGGATGGGGCAGAATGCAATTACTGTATGCCTCAGAAACACCTGAAGGAAATAAACACTTAGAAACTTGTGTTTCCATTTCTTTCACCTAAACGATGGTGGGAATAAGGGCTTGTCTGCTTGCTTTTGTTTTTTTGTTTTCTTTTTTTTTCTTTTGCTTTTTAAAATAACAACCCTTCTAGTAAAAAATTCAAAAGACTATTACAAATGGCTTTAGATAATTAAAAGTCTCCTTTTTAAAATAAAACTTTGATAACACATTTCTCCATTTCTTCTATATTCAGTGAAAATAAGTAATAAGGGACAGCAATTTGCAAAAAAAGTGTCAAAAAAAATTGCCAACCAAGTATCATAACATATACATATGTATATGCAGGACATCTACACTCTATATACATATTTAATATAGGTATGCATGAGTAAATATCAGGAGACAACCAACAGGTACGTTCTCCACATACATAAACCAAAATAGCATAATAGGCGTGTGCGTATCAATCTGTATTACCCACACGCAGTACACAGACATACCCATACACACGCCCCAACATATGTATCAGAGAAGTTGTGTATGACTGCATGAAAGCTCAGATAGAACAGTACACCAGTTACCTTTTTCTAACAGAAATGCAAAGAAGACAAAATTCCATGGCTGAACTGTGGCCAAGAAAAATTGTGCCATAGCCATATTGAAAACATGGAATCCAGTATGGCTCGGTGACAGAACTGGAGCAGCATTCTCCTCTGAAACTGAAGCCTAAGTTACACAGCACTTCAATGTGACTGAGCAGGTTGCTGACAGCTGCTTTCTGCTAAAAGGATATAGAAGCTCCATTTAGCCAGAAAACAGAAAATAAAACACTTAAGCCCATAATTTACTTGCATAAGCAAGATCACCCATACACAATTAGATGCAAAGTGCTAGCATGTTAATGGTCAACTCTGCACCCCATTTGAAAATATGTTTTATGGTGAAGTGCAATAAACTGTGTTTCTTTTGATATGTTTAATGACAACCCCTTTGCTCAGAACAGAGCACAGGGCTGCCTTCTGCTTAGTGCCTGTGTTATGGGAAACACAAATCAAACTTCTTTTTCCTCCCTAAGGTTGAAAATTAGAAGACAGTATTTGGGAGGTGTAGTTTTCTCATTTTGACCACTTCAATATAATGCTGGGTTAACCTTTCAATATGCTAGGAAGCTTTGCATCATGTTCCATGGAAAGTTTGTATTCATCTGCAAGTCAATCACAGTCCTACTGAATCACAATTGAAGCTGGGGAAGTTTGCATAAGTTCAAGCAGGTTCTCAGGGCCCAATTCAGCTACCACTTCAGTCACCAAGAGAATTCCTTCATGCATAAGCAGAGCTGGATTGGGCCATTAAAGCTGATTGCTGCTGCAAGAGAAACTGCAGAGATGCAGGGACAAGGAGGAGCTGGAATAGAGGCAATGGAGCAGAGAAGCAGAAAAAGCTGGCATTTTGCAAAAGGCCTCAGCGAGACTAAATATAAAACAAAAGCAGAGACAAAGCAAAGAAACTCCACTGCAAGGGCTGAAGTAACACAAAACAATGGTGGCCAAGCTCAGATCAGTCTCTGAGTCATCCAGACCCCTCAGAAGAATCTAAAACAACTTGTCTGGCACAAGTGCTTACCTGTTACACATATGTTATATGGACAGTCCCTCTCTTTAGCTCACACCCTCACTCATGTTATAGCTAATGTATAGGAGTGTGATACAAGGTATATTCCATCTATCAATCTGTATGAATGTATACATAGATTTAGATTGATTGCATTCATACATATTTATTGTACATCATGAGGGCAACTCCACATTCGGCAAAATTCTACCATTATCTCACATACAGATGTATCTCTCTGTACAGGTGTGCACAAAAAATGGATCTATTCTCCTCCAAAAAGGCATAAAGATCTGTGCTCCTAATTCCCATTACCACCAAATAAGCAGAAGAAAAGGCCTCTGACAACTTCCACCTCCCTACCCTTTTGTCTGTATGCATATGTGCCAGCAAAAAATTTTGGGGAGAAGAAGAGGGGGAGGGATGCCTGGGGGAGTATCAACATCATGATATGGAGGAGAATATTAAAAACAATTGCAAAAAAATTTCAAATTTCTGTTCAATACTAGAAGCTCTGTTTTTCTAAAAAGGTTTTTAAAGTCACCAGGATCATCATACTTAAAATTATACTGTATGAGTAAATAACGATTAGATTATTTTCTCCAAACTAAATAGAACAGTATGAAGAGTAAGCCAATCTGCAAGAATATTTCTGCCTTCTCAAAATTTCAAGTGATAGCTCCCATAAAGAAATCTTCCTTCTCCAATTATGAAAAAAAGGTAAATGGTCATAATCAAATTCAGAATTTCACAGCCTAAATGAAACTCCCTTGACTGAATGCATATTTTGTTCTGCAATCCCACAACAGCAATTTTGGGGCAAAATTGATGTACACAAAAATCCTTAGAAGAGAAAAAAAATCTACTTTGAAGACAAGATCCTTTTATGGAATAAAGACCACTGAAGAAACAGTACCCCTTACAATCTGATTGGAAAACACAAGTACACTGATTGACAACATTTTCCAAATCAGACCGTAGATTTGGGTATTAATTTGAAAAGATACAGCAATTCTCACGCCTCTCCATCCCACTGAATGCAAACCTTCCCATTCAGTTTGTCCTAAAAAACTAATTTCTTCCATCACTCCTCCTCCCCCATTTTTTTTATTTAAAGGCTGTCTTTGGGAGCTTGGTATTTTCATGGCATTTTAAACAGGGCTCAAAGGAACTCATTTGAAAAACAGTAAAATTGACATGATATCAGAGTTAGCCTTATAACAGAAGATTATATAGTAGAGAGTTTCAGTTATTTATACAACAGTGAGGACATAACAACCCCCTACTAAATAATCACATTTCTACAATACATTCCATCACCTCTTGACTACTTTTCTCTTTACAGAACTATGACCTACATACAATATACACATTCGTATCGCACATACATCCCCCCCAATGCATATTTTTTGTGTGTATATATAATACATACATGCACACAAGCAGTCTAATTCTATTTATAAGTCACAGTGGGAATTCCTTTGTGAGGAAAGGAGGGGAAAATTCCTGAATAAGACACTGTAGATTCCTAATGTTCCAACTTTTCAAATTCCAACTCACAGAGCTAACTGGAAATAAATACATTAAAAAAAAGAAAAGGTCTTACAAACTTGATTCACAACTCCCAGCTACAGTAGTTGGATTTTTAAATTTGATCTATTTACCCTGTAACTAAATTTCTAATCATAGGTACAAACCACGGATAAATTATTGCAGAATGTAACACTCAAAATTTAAAAAGAGTTATAGGAACAGTAATATAAGGGTTAAAAAGAGTTCTATACTTGTTGATACAGGATACCATTTTATTTTATTTATATATATATCTATATATAGATATAGATATCTGCAAGGTAGCAAAGAATAGCTGTACACCTTGACACGGCAAAGATCCAGTGTAAAAAGGTGCTTCACTAGTTTGTTTTTCCAAAAAAGCTTGTATATAATTTTATAGCTATTAAAAACACATATGCAACATAATTCATTACACTCAATACAGCTTTAGTATAAAACTTATAATTTATGAGGTGATGTTAATAGCATAAATTAATATACCATTTCTCTTAAAATCTACAATAAGTATTCTGAAAGCTCATTGGGGAAGGGTATCTTTAAATAAAAAGTTTAAAGCTGAGCGTGATGAAAAAGATTCTGTATGTTGAACTTGAGATGAGAGCCCCGAGAAGAGAAAGAGTCCGTAAGCCAGACACTGTTGACTACAAAACTGAACAAAGATTTCTCCTTCTTGCGCTCTCACTTAGGTGACGCTCTACCTTAAATTATTATTTACTTTTAAAACTATTTACTTTTTTCTTTTTTTCATTTTTTTTTCTTTTTTCCTTTCTTTTTTTTTTGTTTGTTTTTTTTGTTTGTTTTTGTGTTTGTTTTTTTGTTTTTTTGTTAACTGCCCTTATTTCCACAAGGAATCCCTGAGACATACCCAAAAACTGTACAGTGAAGGTCATCACTGTTCAGAGAAACTGGTTCAACCCCTTCTGGTAGGATGTAGCTGTTTTGCATGAGAATAAAAATGTCCATCACTTCAGAATGAATCTATTTGCACCAGAACCAACTACACTGTTTAAGACGCAGGTTAGAGAGTCATTTCAGGGTAAATCAGTCCACTCCAAGGTAGAAGCCAATGCCATCGCAGTTAGCTACATCAGAGCAATCTGCACCAAAGTTAAAGTTTTCCAGAGGATATCTGGGAACGTTACCTATCCAGAGTTCATCTCCGTGGGCACCAGCTGACAACGACAGAAAGCAGGTTAAACATTAGCATTACTGGACCAAGTTCAACATGCCTATGTGGTCGACACACAGGTAACCCTGGCCATCTCACTGTGTGTGTGTTTGGGGGACTAGCAAGAGGAAGAGTGGGAAGAATGCATTTTTCTACAGCAAGTAAGTACAGTTTCATGGTCAAAAGCCTAAGTTTCACCCTACTCACTTCCAGACCAAATTCTATGACCTAGAGTAGACTGAAAAGGTGCCAACACTTACTTCAAGGAGACAGATAAAGAAAGCCTTCTCCAACTACTGCTGTCAACTTACAGCCATGCTCACTTTGTCCTTTCATGCTTCCACTACGTTACCTCATTCCACAGTAGCTCGTGAAGGAGCAGAGTAAAACAGGGGAAAGCAAAGAAGTCAACAACCATAAGAAGTACCAGACAGCAAAGGGAAAATAGTCACTACTGTTTGGGGTTTTTTTTAAAAAAGAGGCTGAAGATACAAGTAAGAAAATTGTTTAAAGATGCATCTTTTCTAACTCCTTCTCCTCCCCCAAACTTTTCCTTCCCAACAATAGTGTTTTAAAGACAAGACTGAAACTTTTACTGATAAGAACTAAGGTCTCTTATGTCCAGACCTCTCTTGAAGTCCAAGCTTAAGTTTAGTGAACACAAATACAGATTTTTGTCACCTGACCTTCTTACTTTTATTTGGGCTTGAGCGTGTTAAGAAAGGGTAATTTAAATTTTAATTTATGACTTTCTACTGATACACATCTCAAAAGAGGAACTTCTGAGAAGGTAAATTCTTGCCAAAAATACCTGTATATTCACTGCTAGCATGTGCACTTCCATGATCAATGTTGTATCCTCAGCATCTAGTTCATGACATATTAGCATGCTGTGAAACATCTCCCTACTCACTGATCTGAGAAACACTTTGATCTATTGCACTGTCATTCTAGCATCCAAATATATGTTATGAATTGCAGAAATCTCTCCTCCTTTTCATTTTACAGTCAGATTCGCTCAGAACCACAGAAGACTCACCAGCTTGCATAACTTACATTGGAGGAGGGTCTAAGAATGAAAAAAATAGAAGCAAGAATTATGAAGAATGTAGAGTGGAAGGAAATAAAGGAGGTACAAGAAGTAGCCCACAAATCCCCATCACTAAATGTTACCCGAAAGACTTTGTGATCAGAAGGTGAGAAAGACCTAAAGATCCGGCCAGCACACTAGCCCCAAACTATTCCTTCAGTCACTATTTCTGCCACCACTGGACCTTGCAAGAGGTCTGCACAGGAGACTCCTTCACATGTAAAAATACAAAAGAAAAAATACCCCAGTTCCACTAGGGAAGCTGCCTGGACAGCCACACAAATGTCTCACTGCCAAAGATCACTGCAGGTATCTTTTCTATTGTTTGTTGGCTGAAAGCAGTTCCTGCCACCATCCTGTGCCCTGCAAATCTTGAAAGGTTAACTGCGTGTAGCTGGCTCTTCTCAAATTTTTTCCCTCCTCTCTGCCCAAAGGCTCGTACTGTTGGAGAATTCATGAGTGGATTAAGCCCACTGCAGCACAATGACAGGGAGAAATACCCTTGGAGGCCTGACAATGCCTACAGGGATGCACAGCAGCAAGGAGGCTGCAGGAGCTCAGGGGACAGCTGGAGCTCAGAAGCAGCATAGGTAGCCACCAGAGCCAGCTTCTCCGGGAAGAAAATTCCCCACTGTTTATTGTACACCTTTGCAGGACTCTCTTGGCAAGCAGATTCAATCCCAGACTGTATTTAGATGTAGGTACAGCAAGACAAAGCATCAAACTGAATTTGGCTACTGGTTTTCAGGTTCAGTCCTAGGTCTTTTGCCTTAGCCATGTCCCTAAAGCCGGTGGCATCTCACAACAGAATGTCCTATTTTTTCAATACTTATCTTCCTTTTATAAAAAAATAAAATAAAATAAAAACCCTTGGCTTCTCTTTGTTATTAGGTACAATTCCTCTTTGACAATTTCTTTTCTCTGATTTTTGCCTAGCAGGCAATAAGCTTCTCAGGGCTTTCAGTGCTTTCCAAATGAGAACTGCAAATCCCCATTTTCAGCTGGAAATCTAGATATTGCCATTTTCTCCACAGTGCCTGAGGCAGACCTGCAACTGTGCTACCTCTCAGCATTATCAATTTAAAGCCTTTATGCTCAGCCATAGAGAGAAGCATGCTACTAACGAGAAAGGATCTAAGCAAGAACCTGGAGAAACTAGAAGGCAGGAGGAGACAAAGTTCATGCATTATAATGATGAAGCCAAAGAACAAATCAACTTTGAGGTATCTAAGTACATATGGGTCCCCTCAAAGTTGGTGTAAGGTCTTCCTAGGTGAAAGGAAACATCAAAGCATGTCTTAAAGAATGCCTTATGTACCAGGAGAGCACGAAGCTATTCCTGATAAGCCTCTGTACATTGTCAAAATTCATCTTGTGTTAAGTATTTTTGTACAGAGACTAATTGAGGTGCTATTATTGCCAAAATTATGTAAATTATATCCTATTCTATGTCTAACTTTTTTCATTCTTCAGAAACTCCAATCTTATGTGAAGAAATCAGCTTTTAGGTTCAACTAGCCTTATTCCATTTGTCAACATATAAAGGGCACAACAGGTATTGAGCATCTGAAATTGCTACACTGGCTCTTTGGTGAAGGGGTGACAAGAATGCTAATTGCTATAAGAGCTGATACTCAAAAACATTTGTGAGGGAGCATGGATTCTACTCAAGAACCATAAAAATAACAGCTTTGAGGACCACCTTAACCAGGCCAGCAGGATTTCCCAGAGGAAGAGGTGTGAAATATCTCTGACTACACCTACCTCTCAATTAGATCTCTCGCATCCAACAGCAAGACACTGATGCACTGAAGTCAACAGGTAAACCCATCTGGAATGATCCACCTTGTAAAGCTAAGATCAAGACCCGTAACTGCTTGGTAGCCATGTAACCATGAAATTGGTGGTAGTGAAAAAATGAGAGGTGAACCAGGAAAAGGCAAGAGTGGTGGCCCATTTCAGAACACTGTGGCAGACAGGACAGAGGGATTCCTATTTCAATTGTATACAAACGGAAGTTTATTTTTGAAAGTGCAGCTTTATTGCAAACTTAGTTTGCTCATGGAAAAATGTTACGCAGTCAGTTTTCAGGGAAGAGTTGTCAAGCGATACACAAAAATTGAAATCTAAGTGGGGGAAGAGACTTGATGTCCTAAGCTACTTTAAAGAAACGCATGTCCATAAAGGCCATTGATTTCAAATGGTAACCATGGACCTGCATAGCTCTGACAGCTTTTGAAATTCCCTGTCTAAATCAATGCGCAGATTAGGAGCTGTGTTCTGTTCTGAGTTAGACCAGTAAAAACTCACCGTGACCTTAGACCAGAAGGCTCCTCTGTAATTTATACCAACACAACCAAGCAGAACTTGGCTCTCAGTTCCCATCCTCTCTTCCCCCCCAGCATGTGCTAAGAAAGAGAAATATGATGTGGGGCAAATATACTCTGCACTAGCTGCAGCTTCATTAGAAGTTTGATGGGCACAAGAACCATTTCAAGACCAAGGTCCTGAAACCAATACATAGAAATTAACACCCTCTAAAATTACATGAATACACAAGCAAATCAAAGAATTAACTATTTGGTATACTAGTTCTCCACTCTTTTTCAGTCAGACATCCCAGCACATTGAAAAAGGTATACGAGCACAACAAAAATAACCTGCAAATCAAACAGTTGTCTCCTCAACAAAGTATGGGAAACATAATACAAAAATAAATAAAAGCCTTATCAGATTTGCCTCATTCACAATATCACTGGGCATTCCTCAATCAGCAGGACAATCACAAGCAGGCTTTCATAGGCTTCAATTAAACTTTTTATGTGATTTAAAAACATTTAAGTGTTACAAACATATTTAGATCACCACTTGAAATATTCGGCTTATATTACTAAGATCTATTTTACCAAGTATGTAATAATGACTTCATAACAACAGAAGCATGAAAATAATTTTTGTTTCTTCCACCCACATACACTTGCAATTTCAGAAAAGGACATATGCATAATCCATACTCTTCTGTATTTAAAGAGGACAGATTATTCAAGAAAAGAGGGATAGTATGATTGCTACAACAATAAGACACAAGACCTATTCCATTTAAACTCTGTTCCTTAGGAAGATGGAAGGAGAGGTTTGGGTCAGATATTTTGGTATGTGCCTGACTGCTGCTAATGAAATTAATTTCTATAGCAACTAAACTTCATTCAATGATCCTTTGCTCGGAAAGTTTATTAGGCCTCCCTAGTACATGCACTTGGTTCTCTTAATTTCCTGAAATAGACTAGAATACACACAGGTAGGACTTTTTACTGTAAGGTAGAAGAAAATCCATCATTTAGATTACAAGATTGAAATGTAGAATTTACTATTTTCTCTCATCTGCATCTCTGAAACAACAAAGAGTAGAGACTTGTATTAAACAGGAACTACTTTTACTGTCAGAGTACAGTATAAGTACTGCCCTATAGAGTAATAAGCAAATTCCTTCTTGATAAGGAGATGCAAGTAAACACCTCAGAATTTCTGCTGCTATTACCTCTTGGTTTAAAAAACAGAATTAAAAAATAGTAATTATTTTAAAAACCTAAAACCTAGCTGACTCCTTTCTTTAGGAACTGCAATTACTACCAAAGAGTGAATACTGTCGTTAGCAGGTGATCAGTACAAACAAAACCATCCTGCGGACAGAAGGAATTGTTACCTATTTTGCTTCAATGATTTCTCTTTTGGTTAGCCATGACTGCTGACAGGTACCTGCTACTTCCTTACATACATTCAGCTTCCCAAACAGAGCATCAAACCCTACAAGTGTTGGAAAAACTATATGGCTCTCAGGGGATTAAAAACTGTCCAAGAAAGTCTCACTAGTTAGACATATTGTGAGAAATGCATCCATTTGAAACTTACAATGGGTGTGACCTAGACTTGTGTGGATGGGCAGAAAACCAACCTAATTCTTCCCGTTTCAGCTGGGAAATTCCTGTCAGACTGTCAGGCAAAGAGTTCTGGACAGACACACTTGAAAAGGCAAATCATCAATGCTACAAGGCCACGGTAATTCAGCAAGAAAGGGAATTTCTCACAGGAATCTTCTCTAATCCATGATCTATATTTCTATCCTTCTGTTTATCTTTCTTTTTTTTTTTTCCTGGGCTAATTTCAATATCAGCCTTCAAATTTATGGGCAACCAGTCAACTGATCACTTTCCTACTCAATGAATTACAAATAATGATAAACAAACCCAAAAATCATCATGCAGTAAGAACAGTGACCAGTTCTGGAAGGGGTCAACTCCTACTTTTTCACTAAAAGAGGAAAAGGAATTGCTGCTCCCTGCACCCCAAACACACACACACACACACACACACACACACAGAGGAGGTCAAGAGACTATTTCAAGAAACTGCCAAACTCATCCTTGAATCATGATCTTGATTTAGGACTTCAGTGCACCACTCTCAAATCAATGTGTGAAGCCAAGTTTTCCATGCCAGATGCTACCTTTGGAAAAAGAGTAAATCAAAAATAAAAATAAATAAATCAAGGGACTTCTGCCCACTGGAAAACTTTCTACCAGATGCTAATGGGATGGCAAGCACTGATCCGAACCCTAGGGAACAGTAACACGCATCAGTGATCTGAGGTATCTTCCCATTTCTAGGTCTTACTGCTAAGATCAATTACATCCAGTAACTGTGCTGTATCCTTAAAGAATTATTGGGGAACAGCGAACCTGCCTGCAATAAATGAGCACCAGTGCCTAACAAGCACATGTGAATGCTACAGCAAGGTTCACACAGGGCTAACCCTGGTCAGTACTGAAGCAGGGGTTTTCTTCTCAACCCCCTCTTAAAAAAAATGGGAAGAGAAAACAGACAAAATAAAGAGAAAGGAAAAAAGGAAAGATAGAAAACACAGGTCCCCCATCTACCTGCAGGGAGCCAGGCAGACAAGCTCAGTTGGAGGTGGTGAAGGGCGCGGATGCGTTATTGGTACTGGTAGCGGTGGCACCGGTCACTGCGAAGCCCGTGGGAGGAGCTATGGAGCTGTGGCTGGGCTGCAGGTCCTTGGGAATGCCACTGTGGGAGCTCAGCTGGTGCCCAAAGGCTGCGCTGAACTGAGGGAGCTGTTGTTTAGGGGAGGTGGAGCCCATGAGTTCAGCGGAGGCAGGACCCATGCCACTGAAACTGGTCTGCGGTAACCCCGGAAGCACACTGGAGCTGTTGGGGGTCACAGTGGCGAAGGCAGGCTGTGTGGTCTCTGAGTGCGAGGTGGTAGGTGGTGTGGACAGGGAGGTGGACAGGAGGTGTCCATCTGCACCAAGAAGGTTGCTAAACGGAGAGGGGTCCCCAAGATTGACAGGAAGATTTCCCCAGTGAGTTCTGGGGTTGACCACCCCGCTAAGTGGCACATCCAGCTGAGTTGGTAGCAAGTGCTGTGCCATCATGGGCATCTCTGCTGAGAAGGTAGCTGCCAAGTTATCACCAGAAAAGGGTGTGGTGTGAGGGGATGTGATATGGTCACTGTAGGGAGACGGCACATGCTCACTATCATAATGGCTTCCATGGGGTGAGGAGTGTGAATGGTCACTGCTGTATTGCTGTCGTGAGGTGATCAGGTCATCTGCCTTGCTCAGCAGCTGGGCAGGGTGGGGCCTCTGGGAGGCATGGCTGCCATCATGAAGTCCATGAAACTGTCCCGGGAAGGCTCTCTCCCCAAGGCCACTCTGGCTTATCAGAGTGGCAGAAGTAAGGCCAACGTTGGCTGGGGCTGAGAACTGCCCCTGGATCTGCCCTGCCAGGGGCGTAGGTGGGTTGGACAAGGTAGCAGAACGGAGCAAGTTCTCATCCAGCTCCAGACCGGAGAAATTATCGTGTACTATACGCCCATTCAACAGCTCCCCCAGATCCGTGTTAACCTCTCGACTCAAGGACTGCATTCCTGGAGCTCCAGCACCTGTAGAGAACACCCCTATCGCTCTATCTGACAGCTCCTGAACTGGCACACCATCTGTCTGTGTAAGTACTCCAATGGTACTCAGGCACTCAAGAGAAGTTACAGCCTGTAGGGCCCGTTCCAGTTCTTCAGCCTCTTCTGTGGTTGGAAGAAGATCTCCATTTTTACCTGCAGACACAGGAACACCACCAGTTAGTGCACTGCTCTCAGGTGAGCCTGGCCCCGGCACCCAAAGGATGCTGATGTACAGACAGTTCAGTACAGAGTTGCACCATATGATAACCTTCTAGCATGGCTTGCAGTACACAGAAAGTATCATTCATCAGTGTTTACTAGCTAAGTAAGAAAACCATGAAATTACACCTTCTTCTTCAATGGAAATCCCCATCTTCCCTTTCTCTTCCACATACTACAACAGGAGTTGCCTCTTAGATTTCCTAGACTTAAAAATGCTTAAGTAAGATCTTCTTCAATGCTGCAGTAACACATGGTTCACAATCCCTCTTTCTACTTACCACATTGCAGTCTGGACCTAAAATTTACACAGACAGTATAATTTAGGTTAATTTCAATTCAAACATAGTCTGATGTCATGTTACATCAGAAAATGACCAAAGAAATCACGTACCCAACTCCAGGCTGTTCAAATTTCTTTGTTATATATTACAGGTACTGAGCTTTAGAATGCAGAAATTCAAGCATATTTCTGATCAAAAGCTAGTTTCAAAAATATATTTAAAGATTTTATTCTCACTCTCTTCTTTTTATCAAAGGCCAACATTGACTGTGATTCCAGCCCCACTCAATGGCAGAAAGATGCCATTACTGAGAACACTCTTGATTAAACTGTAACCCTGACAGGCAGGAAAAATGTAAAATTAATTATTAAAATACCAAACCAATTATGATTTTCAGAGCAGTAATTATATGAGCAAGCAGAGAACTATGCACACAGCCTTCTTAAAGTCTGCTTCACTTCAGAGCTCACAAACAACAGAGCAAATGCACACTTCCTTCTCCAGAATTTATTACCTCTGTAGGAAAGCAAGCAACTCCTCAAAACGCAGTTTAGAAACATTCACTTCTTCAGTTCACTGACTGTGTTCATGCTAGCATAAAATGAAATGGTACCTTCAAAGAAATCAAAATCTTGCAAGTCATCGGGCAGCCGTGGCAGGACATCAGAGAAGTCCTCCTGATTCAATTCCAAGTCATGTGGAATGTCTGTGATTTCATTGGCGATATCATCGGGCAGCTCATCGGCACTGAGCTCTGGTGTGGATGGGCTCCTGAACAGAAAGGAACATTAGTCCCTGGTGTTCAACTCTGCTTGCTCCAAAGGACAACTATCAGAGCATATCCATCTACAACGGATGCTTCCCCACACATTTTTTACTCCATTATGTAGGAAAAAAATGCTTTTAGGCAGTTTCTTTAGGAAGTTTACACTTAGACTACTCATTAATTACGTAAGAGGCAACATGAGCAAGATATTTTACCCACCAAACCCAGTCATTGCTCAGTTCCAAAATGACCCACTCTAAGGGCTTTTTCCAACAGTCACATGGAGGTGCAATTTTTAGCCCTGCTCCAATGCTGTTTGGCAGCTTTGTAGAGTGCTCACTGGCTCAGGCCAGCAGTGGGAAACTGGGCAGGAAGAGTACTGACCGTATGTGGGGTATCTCTACTGGCAGTGAGACACTGGCAGGCATGGTGAGGTTCCCTTGGGGCACTGCAGGAGGAATGGGTTTCTGGGGCCGGCGTGGGCCTCGCCTTCTCTTCTTCTTGTGTTTTTTGGTAAGTGCAGGTGGCTTCGTTTTTTTCCTGGGTTTCCTCTGCTGCTGGTGCTGAACTTTACGGGAGCTGTCCCCTCTCAAGAAATTATCCTTCAGGAGCAAAACAATACCAATGGGAGCATATTAAGAACAAATATTACTTTCCTTGCTTTTTTCACCCTGGTCATTACACAGATATGTGACAGTCCATGTCATGAGGGACTGTTAGCTTACACCCAGACACAGTTTCAAAAATTGAGCTGTTCCCTTCCTCATTGACCCCAATGGCAAAAATAACATTGACCAAATTATGAGGTATTGTAAATACGAGATTGTGCAGTGTCACTTTAAAAACTATCATAGCAAACCCTAATTAAATAGTGCAGAACTGTAACCTTTAGCAGCAGTCCAGTAAGTATTAAAGACGAAACACTGTTGTGAGATTGTGTTAATGTGGATAATGTGCAGCAGCTGAAGCCAGAATCCTCAAGTGCCCATTGACGTAACAGAGGGACAGCACTGAGGAGACAAAATTAATACTGCTGGACTAGGATAAGAACATGGGTAAACAATTATGGCTTCATTGCTTCTGAACAGCAATCACTGACACATTAAAAAATAAATCAAACCATCATCAGCCTTCAGTTGCCATCATACAGGGAATGGCAGAGGATTATATTTGCTACAGAAGTAAACCTTGCGGGACATACTGAAGATTGCCTAGAAGAGGAGGAAACCCCATAAAGATCTGTGTAGCATAAACCCTCACATTTTAATCCAAAAAACTCCATAATTCACAATTATTGGAGAGGCTGGACAAAAACAGCAACAAAAAACTTTCAATAACCCAACAAAACAAAAGGAAAAAAGGCAGTTTTACACCTAATTGAAGGTAGGACAAGAAGCCCTGAAAGAGGGGCAAGACAGAAGTGGGTTTAACCCACTTAATTAGTGAATTAACCTAAAGGTTTTGTTCTGGAAGATTGATGTCATAAAAGGAGAGCAGAGGACACCAACTTCATTTCTCTATTCTCTAAATTTGAGGTAGGCCATTGCTTTTTTTCTAGGATTGATGGATCCCTGAAGGAGGTTAAAGATAAAATCTTAGTTACTAAAAGGTAAATAAAGTAGTAAACCCATTACTGGCATCCTTGCAAGTGCTATCTACATTTCCTTTAGAAAGTACTTTAGGCCCCATGAACTGAGACTGCTTAAGATGCAGTGTTCTTAATACCACACTCAAATTATATTCAGATCCAAGGAACAGGAGTGAACCCAAATAAAATGACCACAGAATCTCTCACAATCTTCTATTTCTCAATTTAGGAAAATAATCAAATTTTCTCCAGTGAAGAATATTCCCATGTATACTTTATTATATCCTCAAAACTACATACTTTACTACTACTACTTTACCACTACATACTCTTCACAACATACTTTATACTAACTGGGAATGTTTGGCAAGTTTTACCCTTTTAAGAAAAATAATACCAAACAAGCTCTTAAGTTCATAAACTTGCTAACTGTTAAGAAAGACTTCACAGGAAGACTGGGGTTAAAACTCCTGATCATCCCAATACACAAATAAATACAGCGATGGCTTTGTACTTACCATTTTTTTGGCATGTTCTTCGCACAGAGGTGTCTGATGTGTAATGTCAAAAACTGGCACAGAGCACTGTTGACCATCTGCAAACTTGGCTGTGCAACTCGAGAAGAGCTGCTGAGAACGGTTCAGTAAGATATCTGTGCATTTCTGCGTCAGGAATAACACAAGACAGTGGTGGAGGAACGCCCTTTGATTTATCAGTCTGATAAAGATCAGAGCCTTCAATTCTATCTGTCCATAGATACTATTTTTAATGAGTGCCTTAAGTTTGCTATTCGAGTTCAAAGTTAGGTAAAGCTCAAACCCAACTTTTAAAGTGAAAAAACTGCATTCATGCAGAATCACTAATGATTTTATTATATAGTGAGATAGTTTTATAAAAGCAGCCATTTCACTAATGAGTTCTTAGCAAAAAGAAGCCTTTTCCTGGAGCCTTAATCAATAGATCAATAGTAGCAGTTGGAACAGTGTAGTCAACAGGACTATTTCCTTACAGACTAATGACAATCCATACTGAAACATTAAAGAAAGAGTATTTCTTAATTCAATCTTTTAAGGTTCTTGGCATTTATCTTTAGAGTACAGACAAAGAAGCTTCAAGATTCTTCCTGCTCCTCTGAAAAAAAGATGTGCAAGCAGACAGAAAGGTCAAGTAAATCCACACGTAAGCTTGCCGAGATTTCCTTCAGAAAAATCCTTAGCAGGAGTAAAAATGTCTCCAGACTTACAACAAATCAAACAGATATTTCATTGTGTGTTTTTTCAAACAACATTAGGAGCACTCCTTCCATCCTGAACAGTTCTCAGACCTCAACATCACTATATATGTTTATAAAATGTTAAAACAACAAAAAAAAAAGGACAAAGAAAATGAAAAACCTGCAGAACAATCCAGATAGCAGACTTGGATGGATGGGTCAGAACCAAGAACCTGTTCATTTAAGAGAAGAAAATGCAGAGAGAAAAAATGGGCATACATGCAAAATCACTACTCTTCTCTGCACACAGCAACAAGCGAGACTCCTTAAAATTAGAAAAAATACCCAAACAAAAAAATCCCATCAGAATCATGAGGCAAATCCCAAACACAGCTGCACACCATGGTGCTTTCTCATAGAGGTTTTGAACTGCTCTGCAGACTGCTTTTAAGTGGCCTGCAAAAAATGAAGCAATAAAAACAAGATATCTGCAAAACAAAAAGACTGGAAAGGTACTACAGACTGATAGTAGCTGAACACATCAGCACCCTTTAATACCAAAACCAAAAGTTCCAACAAAAGGAGTCACCCCAAGAAAAGCACCAACAATTCTTCAGCTAAAAACGAAAAAGGCAAAGTCTGCAGATTTTTTAAGTATTACAGGTCATAAGTCTGCCTTTTTATAGTCTTCAGAACCAAAACTCACATTTAATGTGCTCTCTTTCTGCGATCTTCAGCCATTGACTTTTAACATCCTTTCCAGGCTTTGCTTGAAATTCCAAGCACAGGGAACCCTTCCTCATTTGGAATATGAGGTTCTGTGACTCCTTCTATTCTACTGCTTTAAACAATGCAAAGTATGATTTCCATCTTTCTAGTGTTTCAGTGTAAGCCATCTTCTTATACTCTGTATAAAAACATTTTTCCATAAAACTGTCACAGGAAGGTGGCCTATTGGAACCTACCAAGACCTGTATGAAAGCCAAGAGGTTGGAAGTCACATGGTTTGTACCAAGTCATAGTGAAGGATGATCATTTTGTAAAGGTTTCCTGCACACCCTAAATACAGACCATAAAGCAAAATGATGTTCCTATTACAGTAGCAGACTACTTATCCATGCTGTCTACAGAGCCAAATCACACAGCTGAACTAAAAGCAAAGGAGTTGATGACACACTAACAAATAGGTATTTCTTTGTGAAAACTTAGGTATCATGCAAAAATCTAGCAAACAAACAAAAAAGCACCTAAAACAGAAGAGCTTCCACGCCTGATTGCAACTCCCAAACAGAGTTAAGAGGATACGCTGAAAACAGTGCCTGGTGAATGGAAGGGCCTTGTTAGTGCACTGCTCTCCCTTCGAAGTCCCACTGCAGGTTGTCGGTTCTGCATCTCTCTGCCTTGCTTGGCTTGTGCTGAAAAGAAAGCATAAAAGAGTTTACAGACAAACCCCCAGTCTCAGGTGGTTGCTCAACTCAATTATTATATGGAATGTGGCACAGTAGGATGAAAAATTGTAACACACAATTGTGTGTGCGTCATGATCCAGATGGGTGCACACTACTACCAGGCTCTACACAGGGACACAGAAGAGATGTCAATGACAGGTGAAGGTGTGGCTGTAGTAACAGAATTATTTCTTATTTCACAGGGCCTTAATTGTAATGAAAGGTGGTATGTGCTACTACCATGTAAATATACCATGTAAACACCTTGCAACAGAAAGGGCAGCAGTAGGTGAGTGTCAACACAGGTGACCCTTAGAATGAGGTTGGTCTATAGAATTCAATGTACTGGGTATGCCTAGATGGGAGTCCAGTGCACTTCAAAGCCTGTTCATAAATCAATACATGCCGAGCATCCCCAGAGCTTACATGCAAGCCTGTGCTCAGACAAACTTAGACTGAGCTCTGGAGTGGCAGAGCCTGAGCGTGCTCAACATGGATAAAAGCTGTCCTTCATCAACGTGCTACAGCCCAATCCACCAGCAGGTGCCCGGGGCTGGGCGCTTCCCCAGCACAGCCTCTGTGCTTTGAGCCTGAGCTGCAAGCAGGCGACCAGACAGCAGTGTGGACGAGTACTCAAGCGTTACACAGCTCGCTTGGGGTTAGCCTGCTCTCCAGGCATGTGTCACCTTCATGGAGATAAAGCTGGCGATTCCAGGGCTGACTTGCACCTCTGTACACGTTGTTTTCTAGGTTGACAAAAAGCTGTCTGTAGCCTGACTGTTTTCCTTCAGCCATTTCTGTCATCAATTGCACTTTGACTGAGCAAAGTTTTAGTTAGCAGTATTACTCCTGTGAAAAATTTTGTATCTGAAAAGACTCCATGGTTACTTAAATTGATCAGAGCTGTGATGACAGGCATACCTGGCTTTGTTGGTCTACCCAAAACCATGTAAACTTTCTTTGCTTAATCAAAGGCAAAAATAATAGGGAAAAAAACCAGCAAGAGCTTGTCAGTTCAGGTGGTCTTTTGCTGTAGTTTAGGTCTGAAGAAATTTATGCACAACTTTGTAAATTAGTAATGGACTTCTACATTACACCTCAGAGCAACTCTTCAGAATCAGTCCACCTCCACAATAATGAACCCTCCAACTGTCATGAACCACATCCCACTGTCCAGGAACAAAAGCATCCCATTAAACAGAATATACTCTCTGTATCTAGCTCCAATCTGCATCTCATACTATCCACTGCATCCCACAGTCACACATCTTGTAAAGCAAAACCACAACAGCAAAAGGATGCTTCTGATACCCCAAATGTAACACCAGGGTTCAGACTTAGTCTGTTCCTGCACGAATATGGATCAACCAACTCTCCATATGCTGAGAGCTGGAGGGATGTTGACATTATCGAGGAAGAATTCCCAGAGAAGATAACCTTCAAAGTTATCTTGTTAGAAGTTATGTATTTTGTTGCCAAGTTTTATTTAACGTTAGATTGAGTTAATTCTAACAAAAAGCATGAGCTTAAATTTGGTTTGCTGGGAAGATAATTAAGAGGAGGTACAGAGTTTTCGAAAAAAGTTGTCTGAGAAACAAAATCTGAATTGAACTACAGACCAAACTGCACACCTACTGACATAGTAAAGGATCAGATATTTGGGCCCAGAAACCGCTGAACAAGCCATCCACATTTTAAAACATAAAGCTGGAGAAGGCCTGTCTTCATGGAAAACTCTGCATGCCACATTTCTTTACTCCACTGACAGACAGTTTTTTTCTGCCTTGTGCATGACTACCAGTTTCAGAGTTCATAATTTCAGCTGCTGGATGCTCAGCCCATCTCCACCCTGGCCCAGGCCCAGGCTCCTGCAGTTACAGGGCAGGTCTAACCTGGAACAAGCACATGTAGCTCTCCGGAGTTCCTGCAAGAGCTGCCCCGCGCGCTCCGGCTCTCTGCTGGCCGCCTGCAGCAAGGCTTTCCGGAGCGTGTGCCGGCATTTCTTCTGGCGAGATTCTGCCCGCTCCAGGCGGCAGAGGTGCTTGTATTTCTGCTGAAAGTAAGTGCAAAGTCTGGTCACCCTGGAACTCCTGTCATCTGCATTGTCATCATCGGACCTGAAAAAGGGAAAACAAAAACAAATATGCTTTAAGTTACTACTTTTTCCCCCACACACACTAAGTTAATTTGTCATTCTAATAGAATTGTTAAGCTGGCATCCATCTTCTAGACACACAAACACCTAAACACTGAAATCAGGCAGTGCTACTTGAAAAATAGCAAAAGCAGGACCCCATTTAAATTCTAAAGGTATTTGCCCTTCTTAGTATGTCATTATTAGAGATTACATCAGTTTATCATCAAGTCTGACACACTTAAATGTCTAGAGCCCGCTGTTCAAAAAGAAATCTATACTGTTAACCTTTATTTACTGTAAATGTCTCAGCAAATGAGACCAATGCTCAAATCAGAGTGTAAATAATGGAGAGAACAAGGATGGGGAATTGTGTAGTAGGAATTTATTGAGGAATGATCATGCTAGAAAAGGCGGTCAAATTCTAACAAGTACCTAAACTGCTGATTTCCTCCAATTCCTTTTTTTCTGCCAGGCCATGTACTCCTTTTTAAACCAAAATACACGCGAACACAGCTAATAGCTAACACTGATTTCCCCTTGCTGCAGAGTTGCAGTTGAGTTACAGTACAATAATAGAGAAGAAATTCACATTTGACAAAAGATACTGAGGGAAAAATTAGACCAGGGCTAAGCAGTGACCAGATGAAGGCCTAACCCAGCTCTTTGTTGGCTTAAGAAAGCCCTTCTCCATTTATCTTGGCTCTCTGAATATCCAGGCACATATCAACAAGACCATCAAACCATGTCAACATGTTCAGTTAAATAAAGTAAAAGTCATGAAACAGAAAATCATCACTGGAACTTGTTAAAATAACAAGGTCTGTGAAGCTACCCAGAAGTTCTCCACCACAAGCACTAGTTTGCAGAATGAGTTTTTTGTTCATGGAGCAACAAAATACACATGCTGAATCTAAGCAGAGTCTGTTCAGTTTTTCCTCTATTTTTTTCCTTACAGAACAGAAAAACTTTTTGCCAACTTTCCTATCTGCAAAGATACAAAGAAAGGGCAAGGGAGAGAAATCCAAACAAATTAAGTAAATCAGGAGCTGGCAATGTTCAGAGCCCGTGGGACTGAATGAGCTGACACCCAAACCTGCACACAGCACAGGAGGCCACCACTGAGATACAAGAGATGTGAAATACCAGCCATGATATTTACTAAATAAAGTAAGATCCAGAAACACAGGCAGCAGATCTGGCCCTGAAACGCAATATGGTGAAGACCTGCTTTCTTTTCCGGAAACCGACTCTATTTTACACACAGGCCAAATGGAACAGACTGCAACCTCTCCATTAAGGTTTTCCACAAAAACTCTGCAGCAGCAAACACTGCTTTTTACACAAATGCATGATTTTGTGAAGTTTTATGTAAAGCCAACCATACTATGTATTTTGTCTGTTAAAACAGATTACAGCTTATTTTCTAGAAGCATAAATTATAAGTAATTAACCTCTGCAATTACATGCTTAGCAGCAAATATAACCTGTTAAAAATATCTAACATATCTAATGTTTAGAATATTTTGACACTGAAATTAGAAGAAAATATACTTATAAGATCTCTAAGGAAAGAATGCTTACTGGGGAAAACTTCCTGTTTAGAAAAAATTGACTGTGGGCTATTTAATATAGATTCTCCTTTTCCAATGTATTACTAAAAGAGGAAAACATGGATAGAATATGTATTTATTGGTAGGTTTAATATCTTGGGTATTTCACTACTGCTCTGGGCCAAGACTTTTAAACAAAATTACTGATTTAATTTTAAATATGGTTAAAAAATAACTGTAAGAATAACAAGAGTATTCCTTAGGGGAAAGAAATTTCTTTAATGTGGAAAGAGTGTTTTTTAATGTACATATCTCTATATTTGAGACTTTTTACTTCTCTCACATTGAAAGAGTCATAAAAAATGTCACTGCGTGGTAAAATATTTTTGATATTCAGTTTATGAGATCTTTTTTAAAAATAGATGAAGACATACATCAAGTTATAGAAAGAAATCATGCCTGCAGTGGGCAAAGGATTATTTTGAGCCAAAATTTCTAAAAGCCAGTTTCTAAAAGTCTGTTCAGAACTTTGTTCCCAGGCCAGTAAGACTAGCCAAAACATTTATATGTTCAAAGAAACCTAAAAATATCAAAATAAAACCTTTTTTCTTCAGTAGGCATGAAAATGAAAGATATTTCTCTTGTTCTTTCATAAACAAGTTTGCCAAATTCTATTTAGTTTATTCTACTAAGCTGCATATAGAACTTCTGAAGTTCAACTTAACATGTGGCATTTCATTTTTGCAAAGATTTCTGAAAGTGCACACGAGCCATTTGATGATCCAAAATGCTTTCTCCCAACCCTTCCCTTTCAGACTGTCATGTGGAAACATCAGGGGGATTATTGCTGAGTGTTCGTGAAGAAAACAAAGCACAAAGAAGCAGAAAGGAAGAGCAAAAGGGTAGCACGAGCAGTCAGGCACCAGGGAATGAGGAGAACATGCTCTCTATTCTGAGACACCCCAGCAACTAAACTTTAAATCCCTCCTTACAGAGCATTTCCAAGACCCTTCCCTTCTTTCTTTTGGTTATTCTACTTATTGGGAATTGTTAAATCAAACTTTTGACATGACAGTGTTGATATTTAATCCTTTGAGTGAGTTGGTATGAGGAGGGACTCACACTCCTTTTTCAAACTTGCTACTTGAAACGTTTGCTTTAGCTATATTTCAGTGTAGGAAGTGAAAAAATACTTTGTAATAAAATAATTTGCTTTCCAGCACTTTCTAAGATATCAGACTCAGTAATCAAATAATCTAGGGGGAAGCTTCAGTAATCTGCAGCAGGGAACAGCCCCTGCTTTATCTCCAAATTGATGCTCCCACAAGGGATTCCTCCCACCCCAGCAACCTCTGCCAGCACCCAGCCTGCACTGTGCCAACTCCTGCGCTATTTGAACTCAAACATTTTTGCCTGTCTCAAAGCACCGTGTCCCAAAATGCTGGGAGCACAGCAACACAATTCTTCAAAATTAAAGCACAGAATAATAAAAGCAAACATTTGGCCTGTGTTTCCGCAGATGATTGCAACAATATGAATTTTACAGATTAAAAGGCCAGAAGGCAAGTGAACCAAAAAATGTATTATTGTTGTCATGGTTTAACCCCATCCAGCAACTAAGTACTACAGTGCTGCATGCTCCCTCTCCCTGCATGCTCACTCTCCCTGCATGCTCACTCTCCCTGATCCCACCAGTGGGATAGGGTGAGGCATCAGAAAAAAGCACCTTGTGGGTTGAGCTAACAATAGCTTATTAATGGAAACAAAGAAAAATATACTACTCCTATTTATTGTAATGAAAAAAAAATAAAAACAAAATAAAGCCAAGAAAAACAAGTAATTCTCTAAGCAGTTGCTCAGCATCCTCTGACTGATATTCAGGCCCACTTCAAGCAGTGATCAGCTCCCCCCACTTTATGTCCTGGCCATGACGTTCTAGGCCATGGAGTATCCCCTTGTCCAGCTGGGATCAGCTGTCCCAGCTGTGCTCCCTCGTGGCTTCTGGTGCACCCCTTCTCTGGCAGAGCACGGGAAACTGAAGTGTCCTTGACTTTGGCTGTTTAGCAACAGCCAAACCATCAGAGCGTTATCAATGTTGTTATCGTACCGAACCCAAAACACAGCACTGTGCCAGCTGCTAAGAAAAAAAATGAGCACTATCCCAGCCAAAACCAGGACACTGTTAAGACATTAATTTTAAACAGATCTGGTGAAATTTTGAGAGTTTTAGAGCAGCTAGAGTATCACACAAGAAGTTCAACAGAGGTTTCCCCCACAACCACGCAAGCAGAAATGCTGAGAACTAGCTGTCCAGTAAAGCAGAAATTAACTCTTCACTTTCTTTCAATAGTCTATTCTCAAAAGCATTCCTCCCACTGTCTTCCATGTAGTCAAAAGGAAAAAGACAGAATGCAGTTAGCTGGTAGGGACCACAAGCTCACACACAAATGAACAGAGAAAAGACTTTTAATTTTACTATGAAAACCAGCAAGTATATCCCCTAAGTTTAAGTATGTGATTTCAAAAAACTAAAAGTTTTGGGAAATAATCTCTATTGGTTTTCTAGTAAAATAAGTCCCCAGAACCCAGAGTTATAATAAGTCACTGGCTGACTTTAGGAGTCACCAGTCTGTACCATCAGATTAGCAAGACAGAGTCATTTTGACAAAGCAAATCTCCCCAGAAATAGCCTGAACTAATTCATCTTCAGCAGCAGGCAGACTACACTGCAGAAGTGTTAAAGTGAAACATTTCAGGTAATAAAAAATCTCTACAGAAGTTTGCAGAACAGGAACTAAAGTTTTAGAAGGCTGACATCAAGTGAATGCTTAGCCACAATCAAAATTAGTAAGGTTGTTGAAGAGCTAACACTGAGCAGGCTGATGGAAGTACAAAAACAGCCAGTTGCATCCAAAAATTTATCCATCATGGATAGTTAAGACAGCATTTAACTGAGGTGCACAGAATGCTAAAATGGAACAGAAAATGTCAAGATAAGGTATTATTTTCTCTCAGTATGTGAAAAGAGTAGGAAGAATCCAAAGGAAGTTAAGACAAATAGAAGACAAAACACACAATGATGACCTTTTTAAGTTGACAAAAAAATAGGGATCTATGGAAGAATCAAATCAAATGTCAAAGAGAGAAGAGTATAAGGGAAGTTATTTAATAGATATATCTGCTGTGAAAAATTATGTATGATTTAGAAGTCTGAAATGTTTCCCCGAAACATTTTATTTAAAAGTTGCCTTTTAAGTTAGAAGTAATGTTTGTGCAAGCTCACTTGGAAACTGCTGATGCCCTAAAAAACAACAGTTATTCATCACTAAAAAAAGACCCCTTTATTTTAAAAAAGTGAAGTCTACAATTTGCTTAATAGCTTTGATTCACTGAAGGCCCCTAATATTTAGCATCCTGGTGTGTGTCCTGATGACAGAGACACAGCTCTGTTGCTCACCTTGAGGCAAATATTCAGAAATGGCAGGAAATTCTAGTAAGTTTCAGAATTTTCAGAATGTAACAAAATAAGGTTTTGTTAACACCATTATTCAAAGTGTGACAGTTAAAAATTAAAAAAAAAGGGGGAAAGTTGTAGTATCAAAAAGCCCAGTTGCACAGTGAATGGGAGTCATATTACAGAAACTATAATCAAATTCTAGTGAGACCCCAATTTGTTTGTTAATAACATACAACAGTTTTGTTACAATACTACACCTGGGATGCTTTGTTTTAACTGTGCACCTTCAAATCTATATTGCTAGACCTATATTGTCATATCCTGCTATAAGTTTAGATTTTTGACATACCACTATATAGAGAACATCATAAGCCTTTCTGCACCTGCAGCTAATTCCTGCTCTGCTTATCATTTTGATCCTATGATTTCCTTCCAATGCTCACGAGTATCGACAGAGGTTTATTCAACACTTAATTGTGGAAAGAAATATCATGGCCTCTAAAAAAGCACATTAAAACAATAGCCTGCATAATTATTACAAGGATTAATGAATAAAATGTAGCAAGTTTACTGACAAAGTTATTCACAACCAGTAGGAATGACAAGAAACCAGTAGCAACCCCATTTGATTCTAATTCAGGACCTCAAATCATCAAGGCACACAAATTCATTAATAAATACCACTAAACTCAATTAAATTCAGGCAAACAAGCTTAAATCTTTTCCTGATGCATCCTTCTAATAGCAGACTGCACAAAGGTCTCTAAAGCTAGTTGGAAACTGGGACAGAAGGCAACAAGCTGTTCCATAGCTCTTACAAACAAAGGAGTTCAAACAATCCTTTGTCTCAGCAAAACACTCGAACAAGTGCTTAGGTTCCACTGACTCCACTTGAAGTGAAGCTCACATTTACATGATTTATTCCATCAAAGGCCAGCATGAATACTAAAGAATCATACTCACTCAGGTCTCTCATAGCCGAGGCTTTCTCGGATAGACCACGCAACCTGGTAAGGGGAGGTTTGCTCTGAATCCTCCAACTCTTCTCCACTGTCTTCAGACCAATCCAGCCCTAAGGGAATTGAAAACATGGAAATTGGATGAAAAGAGTATTCACCTTACATAAGCCACTGAGCAACCTTTGGCACAAAAGATTAATGTATAGTACAGTTGCAAGCACAATTACATTTGATTAAATCATGCAGTATTCTCAATTATACAGGAAAAGCTACAGTAACAGCTCCATTACAGTGTACAAATAGTATGCACTGATTTTTGTCATAACTGAGTTTTCCCTTTAAAATCCTTACTGGCTTCTTTATCCATAAACAGTGGAAGAAAAATAACCAATTATCTTACCCACAAAGAAATACTAGTTTTTGTAACCAAGTACAAGGTAAAAGAGAAGTCCCTGTCATGAAGAACTGACTACTTGGGAAATTTTAATGCTATATGATCTAAATAGGCCAATTTCATTTCTGTTTATATTCTGACCCCTTCTCTGTGCCAAAACATAGAAGAATATGAAAACTTTAAGACACAGCAGCATGGACAGAGATAGATAGCTACCCAGGATGTTCCTCTGCTCGGTCCCTGTAATTGCCTGCCAAATGAACATATTAGCATGAAGAAAGAGCTAAAGAGAGAGATACAAACACTCCTGCACTTTCACCAAGCAGCATGTTTTCACTTAATGATAATGGAGTATGATCAACTTATGGTGTGCTCCAGCAGCCTCAGCTAGTCAACTTATACACAGATGTTGAACAGGACAGCCAGAAAGAGGCCACTAAGTTCTCAGGTGGAACATTTTATCTGGAACTTCATCTTTTGTAGTTTTTCCTACTCTCTCTCTCCCACATCCAGTGAAATTCTTGCCACTTCCTTGCAGCAGGTGGGATAAAATACCATTGCTGCATTTACAAGCTAGCATTTTTTGCTTTTTCATTTTCTTGTGTGCTCCTTGAAAATTGATAGAGTTAAGGACGATTTAATTTTTGCTAAAACTAAACTAAACAACTTTATCTGAGATGATTCTAAAGACAGATGCCTTGAATCTGGCAAATGCATCAGTACCTGGTCAAGCACTTTCAGAGTCAGAGACATACACACATATTCTTGGAATACAAATCATCAGGTAACTCTTCATCATATAGAACCGGCACTTTAACATGAACCACAGGTATCAGAAACCCAAATTTTCACGAACTTCAGCATCTTAAAAATTTATTTTTTGTTTTACTTTTTTAAGATATACATAATGTCAGAATTATAGTTTCAACTCGTTTCCTTTTCCTGTTGTCTCCTCCATAAAGGAATGAAAAAACAACTTAATCATTCAATAAAGATGTCCCCAGTTGACAACCACATAATAAACTGTTCACACAAAGTTTAAAAACAAAATCAGAAATTGAGTTGTTTTGCTTCTCCTGGGCACTGCAGAAAAAAAGGAATAAAATCTAATCCAGATTCAGCTATCCTGACACTGAAGACTGCGGTTACATTAATATCCAATTACATGGCTCTGATGTTGGCACACATAAAACTGGATTAATCTTTTGAAAGGTTCTGTACAGTCATCTCTAGTGCTGATCAAATATAGGAAAGAAATCCTGAAATTCTCTGAACTGGCATACCTAGTCTTTAATACTAAGGCTTATAATGAATAAATAACAAATAAATTTTCCACTCTCACATAATTAATATGTAAATTCCTTTACTTTGCCAAATATAAACTGTTCTAAATGAATCCACATAGTTATGCACCTGCCTAACTGTACATGTAGAAGTTAGGTTTTTTTATTTTTACTATGCCTCTTTTTGAGGAAAACATATTCTTTTCACCACTTGAGAATGTAGAACATTAAGCACAGAAAGGGATTTTTCTACAGTCTTTCAAAACACAGGTCACTTTCTAAGCTATTGAGGTCTTCAACACTCAGAAATACCTCTGGAGTTGCCATTCCTCTAAAGACCTGCACTATATATAGGACCATCAAAGCTGTTTTCTGAAGAATAATTTCCTCTGGAGACATGCTATGCGATGCTAATTATCTTCTGAATAAATAGTCAAACTACCCCATGAGTGCCAAAGGGCAGATCTTAACAGCAAATTAAGAAAAAGTTAATTTAAATAGCAAAAAATACAGATGTTTGCAATTAAATAAAACATTATATAGGGAATGTCCAGATTTATCTGAAATCTTTCTTTATTTTAAACATCATAAATGGTGTTCCTACTTATATCACAGACTCATATTTCCTCTTCCCTGAGAGTATTTTACTTGTTAGAAATGTACAATCTAAAATTAAGCAGAAAAGTAATTTGAGAGGGTGAGGAAGATAAAGAAGACAGGTGTGCCTAGGTCTATATTCACCATCAGACAAACCAGCCACAAGGTCAGTAGCCTTTTCAAAGCTTACAGAGCACTACCATCATAGCACCGATTTGGTTATATTTGCTTGTATTTTCACAAGCAGCTACTGATTATTATATGTAAGGGGAAGACTATTTCTGCATGGTATGCAGACAAGACTTCATCTTTCCAACTACCTTCTGTAATGATGCTGCTCTCCTGAAGTGGTCTTTTCCTTTTGTTCATCCATATTCTATACATAAATAGGGCCAGTCAAGAAAAATTCTCATGCGTTCCAATTTTCCAATTAAGTCAACTGGAATTTCAAATCTGCAGATTGATGGTCCAAATTGCCAAAGTTTTACTTACATTCATTATGTCACATGCACTTATCACACACCTAATGTTTCAATCTAACTTTGTCCACTCATGTAGGTACTGCTAATGTCATCTTTACTACTTGATTTGCAAACCTTCTACATGAGGTCTCTAATCCAAACAATGCTTTCTACACCTCAGTTTGATTTCTCAAATAGTTAATGGAACATAAAGAAGAATAAACAACCAAAATGCCATAAACCATTTGTGATGGGTCCAGGCATTCCCTTCATAGACAACAGGCCTAAAGAAAACACCAAGAGATCAGCTAGCTCAGAGTTATTTTTTAAGGACCACAGAGGAATTCAGGACAGGGCTAGGAAGACACTCTCCTTTAGTTAAAAAATACAGCTGCAGTGCATCTATCAGCTACTCACCTAAGTGAGGAAACAGATCAGTGTCCAGCTGCTGTTTTCGAGTGCACAGTTTCACCAGTCTCTGGAGCCGGCTCATGCAGGACGAGTGCGGAGAGAAGGCTGTGGCTTTCATGAGGACCCGGTCAGTCCTTGGTGGGTCCGTGACAGGAGCCCTGGCGGGTGGCAGGAGAGGCAGAGGTCTCTTGTTAGACAACTGCCGCGCTTGTGCTATAGTGTGTGTGGTGGGTGCCACTCCCTGCATTGGTAGGCTGGTGTTCAGAGGTTGAGGTGACTTGCAGACTATGCCCTGCGGTAGCCCTGTCGGCTTTAACGAAGCTGATGAAGGTGGCAGATGGGAGTGCTGCTGCTGCAGAGGCTGCTGCTGCAAAGGTGCAGGAATGGGGCTAAAGTGCTCTTGGCGAACTTTTAAAATCTCTGTCTCTCTCTGGCGCTGCCGGTTTTGAGCCAACTTGCTCTGCAACTTTTTCTTCACTGTTGCCCCTTTCTTTAGGTCATCATCCTCCTCATTGAAAGCAAAGGGGTCTTCTAATTCTGCCTCCAGGTAGTGGAGAGGAAGCCTGGCCCCTGGAGGGGAGAGGGACATCCCATCCAGCCCATTGGGCATCTTCAAGGCCAGGGTGGGCACTGTCAGACTGAAGGCCATAGCATCCATCTGATGCCTGACCTTTACCTCCTCTATGGGATCATTCTTTTTCTTCCTCTCCTTTTTCGGTATAAAGCCAAGTACCTGCAGGTGGCTGTTGCAGTACCTTTGAAAAGTAGAAGCAGTCAGTTATTAACTAAATTTCCATAAGTAAAATCTGAAGGCATCACTTAGAAGAAATCCACACACACATCTCAAGCAAATATAAACTGAAACACAAGAGGTTTTGTATGAATTGTACGCAACTGCTTCTAATACAACAGGTAACTGTGGTGCTTCCATACCAGCAGGAAAAAAAACCTGAAGTAACTATTTCTAATCTTACGATATAGGACTTTTCATTCATTATTCATAGGAGAATCACATACAATCATTCAAAATCTTAACTCTCTAATAGGGTAAAGAGTCAAAATCCAAAGTGAACAAAATAAATGGATAGTGATACATAAAGCAGCAAGAACACAGGCCATTAACCAATCAGTTCAAAAGCTCCTAAGAAAAAGTACATTGAAGACTACTTCCTTTCATTTTTCTGTTCTTTCAGTGGAAGCAGTTAATATTTTCATCCATGCACACATTATTATTATTATTGTTGTGATGATGATGATGATGATGATGATGATGATGATGATGAATTCCACAGTAGTAGGGAGCAGCTTCTCATAAGGACAAGCTACATAGATATCTATCTGCTGTGAAAGATCACTATTTCCACTTACTGAACAAGTAGCATAAATTCTGTTTTAGCAGTTTAACATGATGAATTTTGAAGCCAGAGGATTAGCTGAATATTCTTTAATAAAAATCTAGTTTAAAACAAATTCTCTGCTGCTAGAAAGCATTTACACAATGCCAGAAATATGTACACATACAATCCACAAGCACAGATTTTAAGTTCTTCTAACACGAAAAACTTTCAAAGTCATGCTATTAAAACAAAAAGAAAGCATAAAGGTCTTTGAAAATTTTTTTACAAAAGTAAAAATAATTACAATTTATGCCACAGATAACATACTAAAAAGTAAGCAATTAACTTTTGTTTGATTGGAACCAGCATGTGACAGAAATTTAGGAACCATGATGTGATCCTTTTCCTTCATGCCACAGGCAAGCACTCCTCCCTCTGTAGAACCCAACAAAAATCAAAATTTGCTCTTGCAGAATCCCATCTATAACTTAAAGGTTATAGATGACCAAAGATACAAGGAAAGAGTGATGTCTGCATCAGGGTAATTATGGACAAGATAATGAAATACCCATGAAGGTATTCTTTGAAATCTGATTGTTATGCATCTGAGAATGGTAATTTTTCTTGAAAAATTAGGCTAAAATTACATTATATCTGGTCTTCATGGAGTAAAAAATGGCAGAAAAGCCCAAAACAACCCCCAAAAAGGTTTAGCACTTCAGTTTAGTCACTTTCAGCTTGCTGACCCATTTCTAAAGAAACAGTGTGTGAACAGCATAAAGGTCCTTAAAAGGGAAAAAAGAGAAAGCAAATTCATATATGCTCTTTAATGGTCTCCATATATGTAGCTTCTTGAGAGACCCACACTCCTAAGGTTTCACAAATCAGAAAAGGCTGAAAAGCATTGCTACTTATTATTGCCTAAATACTTTCTTCATTATGTTATGCTGTAAGTAATAAATAAACCTATTTAGATACATTTATTTTGTTTTTATTTTATTTAGGAGGCAAGCTAAAAGCCAACAACTTGTGCAGTCCTCATTAGAACACACAGGAATACTGTAAATTCATACTGAGAGATGCACTTCTAAAAATAAAATTATATCATGAGGGCTCAATAAAGCTTCCCTTAAGTCAACAAGCAATGTTTCCATATTTAAAATTAAGCCTTTTTAAAATATTTTGTTTGAACAGTTACAACAGCATTTTTAGTATGACACAAGAAAAAAAACAATAAACACACTAAACAAACACAAGGGAATTATTTTCCCTCTTAAACCAATAAAAAGAATGTTTTGCTTAACACAAATGCTTCCCTTATATTGTTCAGAACTTAAATTATTGTCATCCTGGGCTTGTGCTGATATGAGGAGGTAGAAGTGCATAGCCCATTTTCATTGCAAAAATAGCAAGAAAAGACATAGAAAAGGTAAGTCTGTGGAAAGGTAATAAGCTTGCTAAAAGAGTTTGTCTTGTTCATTTAGCAGAATCCTTTTTATATGGCAGAGAATAAAGCTTTGGCTCTTACAGCTGACCATACTGCATCATTGAGAGCCAACTGGCTCCTCTGGATACAAACGCACAGACGCCAGGCTACAATATTGAGATTCCAGTACACACTGACTTGGCTCTGTGCTTTAGGCTCTGTCAACTCCCAACTTCCAGTGTAACCAAGGCTGTTACACCTTGGACAAACAGGAGCAAGAAGAAACCAGGAAGAGCAGTTAAGTCTTCTCTGGGTAAAGAAGACTGCACACAGGCAATTTTGGTTAGGCAAACCACTTCAGCCCTGACCCTGTCAGGCTCTGGCTAGCCCTGCACACAGCCAGGGGAGCATGCACCCACACTTCCCCATTCTGCACATTCCAGGATGGTTTTTTAGTTGGCCCTGGCCTAAACTGGCCCTGACTTCACACAGTGCTGCAGAATCTGGACTAGTAGTTCAAGCTCCATGGAAGTCAGATAACTGGGAAGACAGGAATTGAACTTGCAAGTAGCACAGTGCTTTTCACATAGCTCTGAGCATGAAACCCATTAGGGTCAAGCTGGCCCTACAAGAGCCAGTTGTGAAAGCCTTAGAGGCTCAGTTTGTCACTTCTATAACCTGAGTGTGAGTTACACTCAGCTGACAGTATCACAGTAGGTATGTAATACAGGTTTTTTTCCCCTTCCTCATTCAGTGCCAAAGGCACCTATTCTGTGCAGGTAAGGTTAAATGAAGTCCACAAATATGGTAGGTTGATAGCCATTGAAATTATAACACTAAGCACACAAAATGTGATGGGCGCTGAAGACTTCAGCTGGACAGTTTCCTGCATCCACTGGGAAGGCAGAAATTCAGACAGTGAGGTGTTTCACCTACAAATACATTCTGCTTCTTAGTGCACTCCAGTATGGTATTAATTTCCATCACTTAAAAGAAGATCCAAATGAACTAGGGAGCAGCTTGTATATTAACAAATTATTTAAAGATTCTCTTAAGTGAAGAGAATTAAGAGACAAAATAGTGTTTAACCCAACTAAATTGTAGTAATCCTATTGTCTTGGTTTGAAAAGACAGGTGGAACCTTTAAGGAAGGCAGGAACCTCCCTTAAAATGGAAATTGTAAACCCCTCCCACCTCCAAATTATTATAATCTTGAAATCAAGGGGCTCTAAGACAAAGATATGGGAATAGGAATAACAGTTCTTTACTAGGAAAGTTAAAATAAAAATGCAGTAATACAGAAAAAAACATTGACAGAGTCACAATACAACCTGACACCCTGTTGGTCAGGATGTTGGTAGCAGTCTGATTAAATGATGGCTGGCTGCAGTCCTCCTGGAGTGACAGGTGTGGTTCTGTTGTAACAGTGATCCTGTAAAAGGGTGTAGTTTTCCTCTGAAGGTCCAGTGGTGGTGTAGTTGGGTCTGGTCCTCTGGGAATCCAGTGGAGAAAGGCGGACTAGTGTTCCAAAGCTCAGATTATATCCAGGTAGGAATGTTTGGCTCCTCTCCCTGGGTGGAGCATCTCCCAATGGGATGATGTAATTTTATCAGTCCTGCAGTGAGACTCAATGGCCCCCTAACAGAAGCTATCCCCCTGGAGGGAGGATGGGTTGTGAAAGAGATAAAGAACACTGCCCCACCTGGTTTGAACAGATGGTAATAGTATACATCTGGTTACCTCTTGCATTGCCACCCAAGACACCTATATTTAGAAATCAAGTTGCACTTCATTATCTTTGTGTGTATCTGGTTAAGAAAGAAGTAGGAGATGTATTCAGAGAAAACAGAGATATGAAACCCATGTGTGTATCATTCCACATACATATATTCTTTAAAAAAACAAGATAATGAATAGAAAAATCAGACTTCAAGTAAGGCAATGAAGTCACACACTTAACAGATTTAATTTGTAGAATGTTAATGATTAATAAGGAATCTAATAATTTGGCATCATATTAACCATCTTTGTGGCTAGTAGCATCTCATTTGTCTGGGGTCAAGTGATAATTCTTAATTATCTGTGGACAGACTATGAAGCTTTTGGCATATAATGCATGAGTCTTCTTGAAATACTTTTTTTAACGCTCTCTAAAAGTATAAAAGAAGATAGCTGTCAGAGCATCATACAGCCTGCTTCTGATCATGTACAGTTACGTGTCTAAAATTGTGACAAAATGACCATCTGACAGTAATTCTGTACACAGAAAACGAGAAGCTATGAGTGGAGAACTCAGACACTGCAAACATCGTTATATTCAACAGAGTGTGAAAAAAGTCTTCTAAGAAACAGATACAGGTTTGCCTGCCAAAAAAAAAGTTTAGAACAGCCACGGTCTTATCACTAGCATTCATTAAATGTTATTGTTAAAATTAAACTCCGCCCCGAGAAACAGTCTTTTAAAATATTCTTTCAAACTATCACATCCTCTCATTTGAAATTAAAAGTTTATTTTCTCTTTCAGACACCTGCTGTCCTGTTGAAGTACTGTAATGTGACACTCGACATGCAATTGAATTATTTTAATATAACATACACCAGATGTCATGACCACACTTCACTTTAACTTGAGAAAAATCAAAAAGAACAAAGTGTGAACTCAATTCAAGGTGTAAAGAAAAATCACAAATTCCATGGGAACATATGAGACATAAAAAAGTGTCATTAAGTACTATTACTTCTATTGTTTTTCAGTATGACCCCTGGTAAACAGGAACTCTCAGTCAGCTCTTGCATCTGAAATTTCAGCATACCATTTGTGCTAACAATTTCTATGATCATTTCTGTGAGCTTATTTCCAAAGAGCCTCAATTGTACAGTAGCAAGGAAACACTCACTGACTGTCAAATTACAGCTTAAAGTTATTCATCTTGTGCCATTTGAGCATTTGCCCTACAGCTTTTGACAAACATTCATGTTTTTTCTCACTTCATCAGTCTCCTCAGCTGAAATGGCAGGTGAAGTGCAAGTTAATTTAGAGCACAGTCCAACTGTTGTTTCAGACAAGAGAGGGAGCTGTGAGCTGAGAAGGAAGTTATATGTAGGGCACAGTGGGAACACTGCTAATAATGCAAAAGGTTAGTGAATGGCAGCTAATAATGTGAAAGGTCAGTGAACAGTGGCTTGATTTTTTTGGCATATTTTGTTCATATTTTAGGTTTAAAAAAGCATTTCAAATAGAACAAACCTCAGATAGTTAACACATACATTAGTTAAACACTGTGTTACTGGCAAAACCTGCAATGACAGCTCTGAAAAATAAAGTCATATATAGATGGCAGACAAGATTAGACAAATTCTGCTATTTCAGCCCAAGAAGCACTAGTGAGACTGGTGTTCAGGAAATCTTAAAGTGCAAGGAAGAATGCCCTTGTGGTTACAGTATGGGCTGCAATTCAGGAAATCTGCTTTTAATTCCCAGCCCTCAACAACTTCAAGGACTATATTTTGCAAGGAATTTAATACCTGGGCACTCTGGGCATCTTCATTTGGACAGGGATGGGGAGAGAAATAAGGGGAGCAAAGAAGAAAGGCAGTATGTGGCACTTTCTCAGCTGGCTCATCTGTTCTCAAGTAATATTTATTTTATTCCAGTAAAACAACACTATAGATCAGTACCACATCAACAACACCAAATTGTAATTCTGGATTTGTCCCTATGTGTCACTGCTCCCTGTGAATAAAGATCTCCCCAAAAGATAAGCATTTTCAACTGTTTGTCCTGAAAAGGCAGATGGAAGTGTGCTTTTGGCACTGCTGGCTAAACAAGCAGGCCTTTCTAAGAGCATGTACTGTGAGTGACAAAGTAAATGAGTTGAAACTGCTGACACTGTGTAGCAGGTTTGATCCGCAGTTTGTAGAGAATTTGAGAAAAGCAGTGAACTCTCCCATAAACTTCCTTAGGATTAAGTTACTGCCCTCTTGCTGAGTACTTGACTCCCACAGAAAATAAAATAAAGTTTACTGGTCTTAAAATAAAATCCTCAGAGGAACATCCTGGAATACAATTCACTCAGGTCAGCTCCTCCCTCATACTGAAACCAGGCAGCAACTTAAATAAAATGTCCCAGCCACTTCCCACTTTTCAGAGTGGAAACCACAACTCACCTACGGTCCTCAGACTTGGGGATGGGGTTGGTGCAGCGTTGGCTGTTGTACTTGGCCACATATTCACATTGCTTGAAGGGGGCAGTCTTGTCCTCCAGAACGTGTCTGATACAGAAGGCGTAGCCGTTAAGTCGCCTCTGCTTGCACAGTTTGGGGCTATATGAGCACAAGGGCTTATTGTCAACCTCAGAGAAGTGTATGTGTTTGCCTTCATACATCACGTGACTCTATTCCTTGTGAACATCAGCTGAAAGAACCAAAATATTGAGACAAATCACATAAGGAAAGAAAAACTGCATTCAGTTCTAGGTTGTGTGTTTCATTTTGGCCAGAAAGAAGGACCCGAAACAATACCTGATTTTAAATTTTCTGTACCATGTCAATGTCAAGAGAGAGCCCCAAGGATACCACTATCCTGGAATGATGATGAACCAAGATGAAGCAGATTGTCTAAGGAAAATATCAAAAGGGTCAATGTCAGTCAGAATAAAACAAATATTACTACAGTAAGTAAACAGGCACATGTAGTCACCAAAAGCCTGTGATTCAGCTAGCATCCAATAAAACAACAGCACAATAGTTTTCAATCAGTAGTCATAGCTCTCTGGAAAACATGAAAAAAATTACTGGGGGAAAGAAAATTCTACTGCCACCACACTTAAATAACAGAACTTCACTCATCTACCAGAAAGTGATTAGAAGCTACAAGTTGAAAAAGGTTAAGTGTCAGATTAGATCACTTGCTTTCATAAATCAAGCTGAAAGATGATTAACCCATTTGATTGCAGAGGGTTTACTTCAAGGTATCTTTGCTTACAAAACCACCACAGACTCTTTGCTCTGCAAAATTATTTTGCCAGTCAGTGCAACAAAGCTTTTTCTTTAAGAAAAGCTTTCTTTACCACACCTGATTACCAGCCCTTCAGATCTTGTAGCTGCTTACGGTTTCTGCAAGCATCCATATGCAGTCCCTCCTGAGGTCATCATGGTTCTTCAAAGTTTATCCTACCTCAGTGTACTTATTTTAGGGAAATTCAGGCATTAGTATCGGTGAGTACTCCCATCAATGCCAAAAGGGCTGAAATGTCAATTCAGCCAGAGGATGGGTGGTTTTGCCCCTAAAGTAGATTCCTACAGTGCAAATCCATGCAGCCATAAGGCATTTTTTCAGTTCCCAACATTATGGAAGTCTTTGGCAATCATCCTTTAAAAAAAACAAACAAAACCCCCCAAACCATCCCAAAGTAGTTTCAAAAAAATTAACAGTACACACATTCTGCAGCTACTGTGATACACTAAGCTTAACCTGCAAAAGGTAGCTTTTATTCAGAAAGGTCACCCTGAAGCATTGGAATGAACTATTTTGAACACTGTATTCATTCAGTACGCAGTTCAGTTTCATACGTTTTATACACCAAGGAAAGGAATGTTCATAGAGGTGATATTCAGGAAATAGGTAATAAATTAGAGGCATGTGACAAATGTACAGATTACCACCTCAATGAAATTACTTGTTCCTGAGACCCAAAATGGCAAGAGCAGAATTTCAAGGAAGAAGCCTATACAGACTTTGCAGGAAAGATGTACTTTCCTCTTGTAAAGGTACGAGCCTCCACTTTCTGCTGTAAAAAAGTACCATGAGAAAATGACAAAGCACTATGGCACTGGGGGATCTAGAAAAACAATATTAAGTCACTAGGGGAAAACAAAACACCCTATCCCATATAGTAAACAGCATAAATCTGGCCTTCATTAGCATATATTTAGCTGTAGAAGAAGAAAGACAGAAGAGTACTAAAAGATTTTAAAATTCTTGGAACAGCCATACAAGCACATGTACGGTGTACAGAGCATTGCAATGGAGACAGGTGCTACAGAATGTAACTACTGCAAGCGACTGAACAATCATTTGACAATAATGGTAACTTTGTATTTTCTCTTGATACACATTTTCTCCTTCAATGCCACCCCCAGAGGCAGGGGCCTCACGCTTTGCTTACACTACAGAGCCACAACGTAAGCACAGACACCTAGTCTGGTTCAAATCACCTTTCCCAGCTTTTCTCAAGGCATAGAAGCACATATTTGTGTATATATATATATATATATATACTTGAAACCAACAAGTCACTGGAGTATGACTTTCTACAACACATCAGTCTTAAGAACAAGAAAGTTCATTGTTGACTGTGCCCTTCAAAAAGATAGAATGGGAAGAAGGAACAATTTCTTCTTTAGCATGTTGAGGACCAAATATTCCTTTCAGTCACCTTGGCTCAGGATACTGACATACCCTTCAGTATCCTTCAGTATTATTCAGCAACAACATGAAGGAAAAACATAAATCCCATGGGAACATGACCCATACAGGAGTTGTGGTCTGTGTTTGTATCCCGTATGCTTGAGAGATGGACCCTTCTATTACTATGCCAGCAAAAGTAATCAAATGAGTCTTAACTACTTGCATCTCACACACAATGCTGACAGAAAGCCTTTTGCTAGAGAGTCTGCTTCACCTGCTTTATTAAAGTTTGTATTAGGTGGCATACTGGACTGGACATAAAACTTCAAAGACCAAGTGTATCTTGCAGCTGGGGTGACCCACATGTTGCCCTCTATTTTCTTCTGGTCTATCACCTTCTTTTGAACTACTACTATCATGCTTTGCAGAGTTTCTGATGGATCACTAACTTTCTCCTCTTTTGTACAACCCAGCTGTATTTCTTTTCTGAAGGTTAGCAAGCAACAGACCAAAGAAAGAGTTCCTCAGGATGGTTCCAAAGTAAACAGTGAGAAATGCATACCTTGTGTACCTCCACTAAGCTTTTGTAAAGAAACTGCTCCACAGTTCCCAGCCACTATAATCCTAGATTTATTCTTGTGGCCACGGTCTTATTTTGGGATTCAACTCACAATTAAGTCTTATTTTGCATTTAACTTGACTGTGTCAAGGCAGGCATAGTATTTCACTTATCACTTGTCCGAGAGATACAGGGCACAAAGACAATGCCATATGAAACATTCACACAAAAATACTGACAATAATCTCCAGGAAAACCAGCAAACATGAAGGTGAGGTCTTGGGTCTATATATACACTAAGAGAAGCTCATGCGAATATAACCATGTTAAAAATCCTGACAGCAATCAATTAGTGCAACTATAGTGCAAGGAACAAGAAAGCAAATAAACATAGTAGCCAACCAATGTTACATTAAAAAATAAAAACAACACAGGAATTTTCTCCAAATTGCAATTATAACTTTATTGGTAAAGACATGTCACTATGTGGATACACTGCCAGGATCAGAGACTGAAGTTGAACTTAATCTAAAAAGAGCTTTTTCTTTTTTTTTTAACTTCTGTGGCTTACCATACAAGAGTGTGTGTGTGTATAAATATATATATAAAAATAACAAAGCCACTTAAAACTCTTCATTCTGATTTCATCTGATGCAGTGTTTTATTTTTAACAATTTACAGGAGTTCTTAACAGAGTTTTTTGCTGCTACATAAAAAGTAGCACAAGCATGGAATAGGCACATGTCACTTAACTGAAGAGAACTGAAACTACACTTAGCTAAATAGTGGGTGGGGAAGAAATTATTTTTGTCCCACAGGATTCAGTAAGAGATGACGGAAACATGGACTTCCCCCGGAAAAAGCAAATGCTTAAGCAGCTGTACTTCACTATAAAAATATCGGAATACAAAACTTTCTGGAAGCTGTTTTCAGTTTTGCATTTATACGCCACATTGAAGACGTAGGAAGGTTCAACAGAAGAAAAAAAAATTATGCCTGCACGTGCTCAAACTAACTTTAGCCACAACCTGTAAATAAGAAACCAGAAGCTGCTTCCTGAGGAACCTAGATTTTCCTTAAACAACTGATTCTAAATAAAAGATTTTGAGCTAGTCAGAAACAACAGGGCTAAGAACAGAAAGGAATCCAAAAATGTGTGCCCTGGACAAATGACTCAATACATGAGTGAGGTTTAAAAAATCATGGTAGGGAAAAAGATAAATACAGAGCAGTCATACCAGATCACAAAATATCGCAGCTAGGGGTATCTGATGAAGTTAGTAAGAGATTGATTCAAAACATATCAAAGAAGTATTTCTTCATTTTTACTACTCAAAGGTAGTGAGCTGCTGGCGCTTGCTGTTACATGAGACTATGGAAGCAGACAGTACCATCAGGTTCAAAAACGCAACAGAGAAGTTCATAGACAACAGGAACATAAGTGATGCACCCGCTAGCATGACCAATTTAACAAATACGGGCGATGGAGGAGAAAGAGAAGAAAGCACAAAAAAAGTGTCCGAGCTTTCATCCTCTTCCTAAGTAGCATCAGTTATTCCTACTGCTTGAGACAGAACATTAGGCTAGATCCAAGCAAATCTGACCCAGCAGGGTATTTTTTTATGAGGTTATCACTAATATTTGCAACTTTATAACACATTCACTTCTCCCCTTGTCCCATTTTTTATTCTTGAGCAGCTGACGGGAAGGGAATAAAATCTCCTCCCCCTGGCTAAAGTTCTATCTGGACATGTGAAGAAGAGTAACAAACTTAGCACCCCAGCAAGGCATTATAACAAGGACAGGCAGGACACAGAGCAAAGTCACACTCTAAGACATCAGCACTTAAGAGCCGAGCTATTTGTCCTGCTGAGTGCAGTCACTGGTAGTCTGTAAGTCAACTGAAGGTGGTTTGCACAATGACTGCAAACGGAGAAATTTTTTTCAGAAAAAAAGATTTCAATACACACAGGTACACACCTGTCCAACTGCCAATACCTACTACCACCTTCTGGAAGAAGCCAGCTCCCAGCTGCTTTTAGTACTGGCTTTTCAGTACAGGCATAATCAGCTCCCTTCCAGTGTACATCAGCTCCAAAGACAACACAGCTGTAGCTCTACACTCCACATACCCTCCTCCAAAACAGTTAAACAGTGCTTCAGAGAGGCTGGAAAACAGTGTAGCAGCAAACTTCAGAGGACCATCTTTACTATAACCATAGCCAAGTACCAGCATTGTGCCATACAGAAATCTGGTAGCTGACATTGTGAGCAGTCTCCAGGGAAGTTAATGGTTTACTCACTAATAGAAAGCCCAAAGCACTAGAGCTTCAAAACTCAGATCGGTACTTTTGCACAAATGCTGTGCTGAACATATTTTCATAAAATACATGAGTATTTTAAATCATGTGGGTTGATGCATTCTTAAACATATGCTCAGAATTTGACATTCAATGTACGTAAGACCCTTTTAGGCAATGGAATCCCCAAATGCATTGTAAATTGCAAGGCAATTATATGCTGGTGGTTAAAAGATGTATAATTAAGAGGACTGAGCTCAGAGCTTCACACACTGCATCCAAACAAAATCCACAACTACAGAGGTCTTTACTGTGTTGTTTGTATTTGCTAATACTAGCCTAAATTTCATGTTAAATTGCTTGGTGTGTTCATGACATCTCACAGACAAGGTACAATCATCTCTGTATGGTCCCAAAACCATCAGCTTGGGGCCAGAAGTTGAACATGGATCTACAAGAATCTCAGCTTCCCCACAAGCACAAACAACTCAATAGTAGTTTTGTCATTTCCTCTTGACCAAGAAACAAGTACCTGGCACTGTCAGACCCACTTCTTGAAACTGACCAAACACAGGGAGTGCAAGATGTTTGGAAACATGGAATTTCATCCACTCCAAGATGAACAGAAGCCATAACATTCATGACAAAAAGACACGCACTTAGAGCTATTTTATAGCAAAACTTTTCAGTCAGTATTAGTAAAAAGTATACTTCTAAGTATGAATCTAAAACATTATTTTTTTTTCTATTTCATAGCAACTAACACCGCTCTTTGAAATGTTTTGTTCTATCAAGAAAAGCTGTACCACATCGAATTGTGACCAACATCAACACCACAAAGTTGTAACTTCTGTCCCTATGCTGTGATCTAACCATAAGTTTGGCTTAGTTCTAGTCTTTTAACAGCTCAATTCTCTACTACACTCAGCTACCAAACCAAGAATACTGTAATTGTGCAAAGAAGAGTCTTTTTGTCAGTAAAAGCATTCGGATTCAGACACTGGGAAGCAACCAAAGTCAACTACAAGAGTTCCTGTGCAGAACACTTTTATTAACTAGAGTACAGTCCTTACTCAGGAAGGCCTCTGAAGGGCAGGTACTGCAACACACATGCAAGTATCCTGACAGATCAAGGCATTCAACATATTAAGATCTTACAAGGTATTTTTAGTTACCACCTAGAATCGTATTTTGGACTACTTTTTGTCATATGTTAAGATCTACCTAGGAAGAAAGAAGCAATATTGCCCTCATTCTGCCTTTTTAGAAAGCTTATTACTTCAGCTCTGGCAAAAGGCAGTTTACATTGCATAAGGATGTCCAATATATTAACAGAAAAGCAGCAGAATGTTTTAGGCAACACTGATGATGTTTTAGAATATAACACAATAAATACAGAATTAAACTTCAGCATTATTCATAATAATAGCAACAGCTAGAGAACTTACAGACTTATAACTATTTACAATCAAGAGCAGGAAACGTAACTATGAGGAGGAAAAAAAGAAGTCTTTGCTCACAAACTGAACAGGTTCTTTTTGTTTTCCTACGCCAAATGAACTTAAGCAGGAATTTTCATTTCAGCTGATTCATTCATAGTACCTTAGAGAAAACCTGACAAAGATAGCCCAAACCCTAAAAAACAACAAACATTTAAGACTCTGAGAATTTTAGAAACTTCAGAGAATTTCTAAAGAAAAAAAAAAAAAGAACTCACACAGGAAAATTTGTAACTACTGCCAAGAGTACATTCATATGGATTTCAAAAAAGTAATTTCCTAAACATGGCTATTCTTGACCTAAGGTTCAAGATGGGCTCTGTACCTAGAAAGTCTTTTGAACAAGGATTTCCCTATTTGAGCAGAAGGTCTCAGGCCCCAGTCCTGCTATCACATCCTCACAGGGGGGTTTGTAACGCACACTTATTTCAGTGCAGTTATAAACAGGCTTGGGTTTTGCCAGGATGAGCAGGGCTGCAAGGAGGTGGCCTTCAGATACAACAACAAATGGACCCTTTAGGACATTGCAACATGGCAGAAATGTACTTTAAAAACATTATCTCAAAATACCAAAAGCAAGATCCTGAGATAAAGTAGAGATTAAACATACAACAACATACCTTGCACCTGCACTTGGGAGAAAACAAGAAATAAGTCTTATACTTATTCAAAGAACAGAAAACCTGCCCTTCCATATAAGGTTAAACAAAATACCTTTGTCTTATTTTAGTCCCAATACTACAAAGACAAATAAGCTTATTTCTCACAATACAATATCATTCTCGCTTCAGCAGGAATACTCAACAAACAAACCAATAGAACTTCTCACAGTGAAGCCTTTCAGCAGGAATAAGCTATTGGAGTTTCAGTGTGGTCTTACAACAAATTTATACCTCCCAATTATTCAGCATACCATGAGAACACAGTATACACAGTTCTGTAGGACCAGGCCCTACACACAAATTCATTCACTCATCACAAAAATACTGAACATCAAAATAATTCCCAGTACATAAATTGTGTTGCTTTCTGTAAATAATTTAGCTTTACAATTAATAAAACTTGTGATCTTTATATATATTATAAACAATTCATGCAAAAGACTGAATGTCACCAGGTTGTGACAGCTTCATACAAAGCATGAGTGCTCCAGTTGAGCCATCAGCAGTGGTACCTGGTGGGTATGGCCTGAGCATGAAGTACTGCCAGTACAGGCAAGCCCATAGGGGAGAGCACCTGTCTACAGGGGAACAGTGCATTGCCCTAATTTTGTCAATTTTATTTTTAAGCCTCCCAATCCTCAAAAACTGAAAGGCCTTAAAATAAACCAGCATTGCATGTTGATGAGTAACAAAGTTAGAACTAACTGCATGTACTTCAGATAGTATAAGGCTTTAAGGTGAGCATCACTGTCACTTCCAAACTTCATTTGAGATTATTTGTACAAAGCCACTATAATTTTGACCTAAAAGACACATTAAGGAATATCTGACCAAAACGTGCCACCTCCCGCATTAGAAACCAGAGCTATTTCACCTGTGCGGGGTGAAGCGCGTTGGTGGGTCTTCCAGTGCACTCACTTCACAACTACCAGACGTTCTTTTCCCTGAAAAAAATGATCCTTTCATTTTCAGTCCTGGGGGGGTAGCAGCACCTCACACAGACCCCCCCAGCCTAGCGGGACCCCAGGCCACAGGGACAGTTTGGCCACTGGGATATGAGAGGTGGCCAGACACAGCCCTTGCCGTGTACGGGCTGCTGAGGCGATCCCCTCCCCTGGCTGAGGTGCCAGTGGGCTGTGGCTCCTGTCCCGCTAACAGGTCCTGGGACAGCGGGGTGGCCGAGGGACCCCAGCCCGGCCCCGGCAGGGTTCCGGCAGCCGCCGGCCCCGACATGTGCCGGGGAGAGAAGGTGTAGCCAGGGCAGCCCCTCACCCCTGCCCCGCGTTCCCTGCTCCGGGGGCCGGCCCGGGGCCCCACGTGCCGGCAGCTTATGGGCCGGGGGTGGGAGGGGGGACACACTCCGAGGGCTTCCCCGCACCCCCAAAACCACCCCCCGCTCCCTCCCAAAAAGTTGTGCAGCGAATGCACCCGCCGCCGGCCCGGCCTAAGAGGGTCACCGACGGGGGGGGAGGGAGTGTGGGACGGGCGGGGGGGAACCTGCGGCCGCATTCCGAGGTGCCCCCGCCCTGCCGGCACCGTCCCCAGGGCCGCGGGCGGGGGGTGGGCGGCGGCGGTGGTGGGGGGGTAAAGCACCCCAAAAACGCCGCGAAACTTTCCAGGCCGCGGCCGGCGCAGCCCCGCGGGACCGGCACCGCCTCCGCCGCGGCGGCCCCGCACCGGGCGGGGGGAGGGGGTGCCCCCCCCACCCCGCCACCGCTCATTAAAAGTCATTTCGACAAATTAATGCCACCCGCGTCCCCCCGTCCCGCGGCCCCTTCGCCCCGCGCGGGGGGCGGGGGGGCTCGGGGGGGAAGAGCGGCCCCAGCCGCGGCGCCCCCACCGCCTCCCCCCAGCCGCCCGGCCCTGGTGGCGGCGGGGCGAGCCCCGCTCTGGGCCCGGGGCCCGGCGCGGGGGGCCCGGCGGGGCGGGGAGCGGAGCGGCCGGGCCGCGCCGCGCCGAGGCCTAGCGCCCCCCCGCCCCCGTTCTCCCCCACCGCCCTTCACCTCCCGGGCAAAGGCGCCGCGCCCCGACCCTCCCGCTGGGCCCCGGCAGCCGTCTCACCCCCCTCCGGCGCTCCTCCCGGCGCCCAAAAGCTTCAAAAACCCCCCTGGCTCCCCGCACCCCCAACTGCGGCCTACGCCACTCCAGCCGATCCCCGGCCTCGCGTAGCCCGCCTCCCCGCCCACCCTGCACCCTCCGCACCGCCTGCCGCGCTACGCGAGCCCGGGGATGCAGGCCGGGCCTGGCTTACCTTTCCAGCTGCTTTTTTTTCCCTCCTCTCTCTCCTCTCCCCCCTTTCCCTCTGTTGGGCTGACAGATCAGAGTTTCCTCCCCAGCAGAGGGACTGGGAATGTGCTCGGGCTCTGTGCTGAGGAGCTGCTGCCCCCCTGTCTCTGAGAAGATCCTGCTTTTTGTGGGGAGGAAGCTTTGGGGGCTCTTTATTATTTTAAAACTACAAAGTGCTCAGAGGGTAGGTGATTATTAAGGGGAATCCCTGAATATATTCTCCAGCAAAGAAGGCAGGGCTGCTGGGGCTGCTCAAGAAGAGAGCCAGCAGCCTCCTATAGCACCACTACAGGCACCGAGAGGACATAACATCAGAGATCGGCTCCTCTGCCCTCCAAAACAACAACTTTCCTACCATCTTGGAGGTAGTAGAGAGGGAGAGAGGGAGGGGGAAAAAAAGTACAGAAGGTTTTTATAAAGTGTCAATTTGGAGGAGGGAGCCAAATGGCCAAAACAAAATATTTTATCATTTATGTGAATTTTTATTTTAAATAAAAATAAAATACAAAGGCTCGTGGCTGAAGAATTTAATTTTTTTTTTAATAACCTGTAAAGATCAACTCTCTGGGAAAAAAAAAATTAAAGGAGGTACGGTAAAAATATATATTTTTAGTAACTTCGTTGTTCTTAAAACCATGTAATTTTTTTTTCTGTATTTATAAAGTTGATAACTTTTTTCTCATTGTGTGATGGTTCTAAAAATTAGTGTGTAATTGTGAAAGTTTGTATAACTTTTTTTTAGTACTTGTAGTCTTAGTAAACAGCTGAGATTGATGTCGGATAGTTTGGTGTAAATGTACCATAACGTCTTTCTCTCTCAAGGTGTTGTAAATAAAACTGGATATACAGGTAGGAAAAAAAACACATATTTTTTAATTTTTACTTTTTTATGTCTTTCTGGAATAGGCCATGTAGAGAAATAATGGGGGATTTAATACGAGTGAGAGGAACCTGTGATAAATATCTGAGAAATTGTGCTGTCATAAATTTAGCATTGTCTGCCCTTCAGGATAAGATGTGAAAAAACAGAACTCATAGCAAGAAATTTTGGGGCAACAGTTGAGTTTTGTTTTTAATATTTTCAAAGCACTTTGCAGCCTTCTAAAAATGTGTTTTGGTTCTTTTTAGGTTACTGTTTTGATTTGGGGGCTTTGTTTTTGATATTTATATATTATACCAAGTTACCTACAGAGTTGAGAAATGCTATAAATTTATACTACAGTGTCTTGTAATATAAATTAATGGTATTTTTTTTGTTGCAGATTCTTTTATTAGATTGTAAAAAATAGATTATATGTTGTCAAAACAACGTCAGATGCTGTAGTGTATCTATAGGTGAAGACACTGATCACTGTATTCAGCAGATCTGTGGTAATGCTTTTTGAAGTAATATTATGCACAGCCATATTCAGAGATGAACTGCAAAGATGCCTTTTTATTTGTCCCGAAGGGAGAGGAAATAATTAGGAAAGTAATGAGCTATACATTATGTTTTTTCCACTGTAAAATTATTCAGGTGGTATAGACTAATTTAACTGCAGGCAGACTAAGGTCATATGGATGAAGGTACTGAATTACTTAGTATGTTATCAACCTCTTCCTCTCCCCTGCCAAATCTGAAATATATTGGTTTAGTTCAGTTCTTGTAATCTTAAAAAAAAAAATTATTTTAGGTACATCCGCATTTCAAAACATACTTGGAGTTTGCCCAGCCTCCATGGTGAGCGTAGTTCATGTGTTCATAGTGGGTTTTTCATTTAGATAAATGGGTTTTAATTAAAATATAATTAAAAGTCAGCTGGTCTTTGTGTCAAATTGTTTTTGTTTAGCAGGAGTTTTTTTAAAATTACGGTTAGTCTACCTAGCTCATTTTAATAATCCAGAGTGTTGTGTTCAATGGAATTATTGCGTGGGAGGTTTTTTTTATGTTATTTGATTTTTTTTCTGTTTTTCAGTTATTAATCTGTTAGATGCATAGTTCTGCTGATGTTGGAAAACAACAACAAAAAAACCAAATATGTTGCTCCTATATTGTATTTCAAAAGAGTTTGCATTTTGTATAGAACTAATGCAATAATTAGGGTCCTTGATAATTTTACCAGTCATTATTGTATGTTTCAGAGCATGAAGTATGATTATGCTTTCTGTAAGCTGTTTCAACAAAAACTACTTTTATATCCTATACCTAAAATTTATTGCAGGAATGAAAGGCATTACAAATGTTGGTCAGGTATGGGATGATTGAAAAACAGGAAATCCTCAGAAATACTGCAAATAAATTATCTAAATTGATTTAGGAATTCAACAAATGCAGCATAAACTAGTATTTCCTTTTCTTTTACTTTAAATAGATAGATAAAGGGCCAAATTCTCAGACCCCAGTTTTGCAAATGCTTGCAGGCCTTACTAACACTTACTAATTCAGAAGTGTCTGAAGTGCTTGCATAAAACTCTTACCAAGTTGGTAGGATTTTGCTAGAGTACCAAATTCAAGTTTCTGTACAAAGTTTCTGTACAACCATTGTGCTAAACAAGAGGATTGCTACTTTTAACTGAATTCAGTATAATTCAACTACAGTTCACGTTCTCTTCATTGGGCTATTAAGATGTTTTTGATGTTTTAGGATGAGAGGCACACCATGAACAACTAATCTGTGCTGCATCTGTCTGTGATACTCTTAATATTTGTACAGCACACTTAGTATCTTGGAATTGTATTTTTTAAATGGGATGCAGATGATTCAACATTTTAGAGAAATGGCTATGAATGCACTTGAGCAAAGAAACAATATTAAACCTTTTCTTTGGCTTAGGTGTTTGACTTTGCAGAAACTGACTTTAATCAGATTACATGGCTGCCTAAATTTAAACATGCATCATAGTAGCATTACACATTTTGGTGACACCCTGAGATCTATTTGTTGTGTTTTAATTGTGAAGCCAGGAGCTTAATGTCAGGCAAAAGGAGAAACATTTTGAATGTGGAAGTTTGGAATAGGAAAACTTAAAATTGGATTCTTTTAGTATCTTGTGCAAAAAAAAGAATTCAATCTTTTTAAGGAGGAGAAAGAGGAAAAATTTGCCACATCTTGGTTATGTGGATTATTGTGTAATCATTCAACAGATAAATTGAAATTTTTACTTTATGGATAGATAAATTTATTTAAGAAAATTTTATTTACCTGAGAGTAATTTGCTTTTCAGTAACTTACTAAGAATGCAAATATTATTTTAATTGTTTTAAATAAAAACATGAAATGAAAATAAACTGCGACATGGTAACAACCTAAAGGAGCAGTCTGCTAGCTTTAGTAATGTAGAATGAAATTATTTTTTAAAAAAATTCTTGCTTATCTTTATGGACAAGACTCTTAAGTTGGGACATACATTATTTTGATGGGTAGAACAGTGCTCTGAAATTACACTGAAGAACAAATAGGACTCTGAAACTTCTGTACAAGGACAGTGTGTAAACCCAAAGCACAAAAGCTCCACTGTACAACATTGAGAATTGTGTTCTGGAACTTCCGTTTCTTCAGAATGGGTCTGTCTGCCTTGATTTAAATTGTCCTCATCCCTGGACCAACTGCTCCATCCAGTAAACTAAATGTACACTAGAGCACAGAGTGGTCAGAGAACATTAATGTTCTGTAAATCACAGGTTCTGGCTAATGAGGCATTCTGTGCTGATGTGTCTCACTTGTGTTAGTAGTGAGACAGAGGGCAGTGACGCAGAGAATAAGCTTTGTGAGTCTAACAAAGCAATGAAATAGGTGCTTTAGGTTGTACGCTAGTTACTGGAGGAGGCTGCATCAAGAAATTAACCTTGACTCTCTCCCAAGGTTGTATGCACCCCAAGTACAGACTCAAGAATCTCTGGAGCATGACTTAAGACTCTGCATGTGCTGAAACTCTTGGATTCTCCACAGATAGTGTTATAATGTCAGCATCTTGGTATTACTTTTTGAAAGACACATACTGAGGAAATACTTCCAGTCTCTTCAAATGCTTGCAGAAGGGATTAGCAATTTATTTAAAATGCAGGTGAATGTTGTGAAGGGGAAGAAAAACTCTAAGTGTATAGACATTAATTCAAGACTTTCATATCTGAAGAGCCACATTTGTGTAGAAGATCCTGTCTTCATGCATTTACAGACTGAAAAGGATGAGAAACTAAATAAAACCCAAAGCTATGATACATTCTTCTAAGCAATGTCTTGAGTAGCTGTGATGTGGTGTTAGTTTGTGTAATAGTGTAAAGTTCTGGGGTAAAGCTAACCATTAAATCCCAGCATATTAGTATTATGGAAAATTGCTTATTCTTATTTTTCCACAATTTTAATACAGAAATTTTATAGCAATGGCTGTCTCTTGTGTATCTGGGTTTCAGTTACTCTGCTGCAGTTGTATGTATTTGATAAGCAGCATGCTTTTCGCCACTTTTCCAAACCACAGAGTCCTTATGTTAAAAACACTGTCTAGGATCTGAGGATTTTTCTCTAGAAAATATACCCAAGTTATGGCATAAATTGAGCTTCTTAATTCAGCTGCTAAACTCCTTCAATCTCATGCTTTAGTGCACTCCTGTGTGGCAGATAGCACAGTGGAAAGTACAGGACAAGTAATGTACAACAGAGTAACTTTGCTTGACTTTAAAGCCCCCAGTGCTAGCAAAGCAACACAAAGTACACACGACTAGCCTTGTTTTCCTGAGCCTTTCTTAGAGGCTTCATTAAAGCTTTTTTCAGCAATGGGAATTTTGCTGTGGGTTTCAGTAGGAGTATAGCTGCAGAAGTATTTAACCAATTGGGAGCAGACATATGCTAGCTATTACATGATAATATAATTAATTGATAGTGAACTGTACTGAAAATAGTAATTAACTAAGACTTCACTAATCTGTTCTTCATTATCAATGTGTATTTTAATCTGCATTAAATAAATGGTATTGTCTTCCTAAAGCTCAGCAAAGACAAAACTAAGACTGTTAATTGTGGGAAGGTTGTCCAGAGTACGTTGGGCATCTGTGGAGACCTCTTTAAATAGAGGACAAATGAACGGAATAAGCTGTCCCAACAGAATGCTCTAATACCATCCTATTTTCCTGCGAAGTCCTCTGTTAATTCAAAGTATACTATTGTATTTTTACTATCTGCTTCTGTCTATTGATATTTCATTAACTGTAATTGTAGTGGTTAAGAAGCTCCACGCTTTATCACCAGTCCTCTCTGCTGTTAGTCCAGTTATTCATTTACATTCAGGTTGCAGAGGATCTTGCTCACCACTGAAAGTTGTAAAGATGAGAATTCCCACTCGGGACCAAATCAACCATCTCTTAAGTCTTCTAAGAGTAGCTTCCAACAAAGGTGTGGAATATCCTGTGATGGATAATTGAGAAATAAAGAGCATGCAGGACAGGATTTTTCTAAAATAGTTGGAGCTGAACTAACATCAAAGCATAAGGATTAATTAGTGTCTAGGGTCATGGGATTCCAGTGGATTTTTAAAGTTATTTGTTACACATGAAGTTTTTTGCTCTTAGTATGTTTCTTTTTGATATGTGGTTCTTATTTCTGATCCATTTCAAACATAAACACAGGTGTACAGATGATGACAAGAAGAAATTAAACTATTTCTTAGAAATACTTATATTCAAATTTCAGCATTGGCTGAATGAGGAGATGTCTCTAAATCTTATGCCTCTAAATCTCAGTAGGCTTCTCAGTGTTAGACACTGTGATTAGACGTGTATTATATAGCTGGAGAAAAACATAATTATTAACAGTGTTTAGCATAGCAGGCTTTGCTGATTATGGACTCACTTATTTTGCTTGAATTACAAGGTTATTTTTGTCTGTGCCATTTTTCTGTGGTGCTGAGCTATGGAAAGTTGGAGTAACCTGGGTACTTTTGGACACTTTGCTGACATCATTCCATCAACTAGTATGTGTTACTTCAAGTTTCTTTTGGATAAAACCTTACACAGCAGAAAGGACCTTGACTCGTATAAACCAACAGACACAGTGAAGGATTTGGTGTTCATTTCTGAACTAAGTTTTCCTTACCTTCCTCAGGTAATTCTGGGAGAACTTAGGCATTTTGACATTTTATGTGGTTCTTGTACTCCTTATAAAAAGCTTACTGCAGTTGTCAGGGAAGTCCTTAGCTCTTAGCTGCTCTCCAGAATTCCCCATTTACTTACTACTTTTTTTTCCATGTTGGTAGTCACCATGAAGTCTTCTTCTATCCATTTGCTTCTCAGCACTTTCTCTGTTTGTCCTGTCAGTGCCTTGAAAGACTCATGTTCCAAACCTTCAGCACTAAAGGTGATTTCATCTTACTGCATATTTTAAGGACAACACAACAAATTACTAAGAGACTGTCTTGTTTTGGGAGAGGATGTCTTGGCTTAGCCATTGTTTGGAGTATTTTATGAGGAGCAGGGTTGTGGGGACAGAGATGAAGTTGTATTACCTTACCCCTTTGGATTTAGGCTGATGCCAGTTTGCCACCCTGCTTTTCCTTTAGAGCTATGACCCTGAGCTATTTTTCTGTTACATTTATTTTTTTTGTATTTTTCAACATTAAAGTACAGCACATCCCTCAGTCAAGCATGTATCAGACTGTCTTGCAAGAATCTTACCAGTCTCAGAAGAGGCACTGATCCATAATCTTGTACTTCTTAGGGAAATGCTACAGACACCTTCTTTTCTGCCTTGAGCTATACTTCAAAATGTATTAAAAATGAGTCAGTTCCAACTGTTTTTATAACTGGCCTAATTTTGCTGGACTTTTCAGTCTCATGAGGACATACCTGTTTGACTTGAATTCTGCTAGGTTTCCTTTTATTGAAGCAGCTCACTACACTGCCCAGGGTTTTAAACACCCTCTCTTTGGAACTAGAGGGATGCACCCATGGTGGTGCTTTCAATAAGGTGGCTACTGAACAGGGTTTGAGGTTTGTTTTTTGAGGTGTTTTTTGGCTGGTTGGTTGGTTTTTGGTTTGAAATCACAGCTTTAGACTTAGATGCTTAAATTTGCCTGCAGTTATAGTTACAGTTTCTCTTTAATCTGAATGCACCTGGCCTAAACTTGCTTGAAACTTTTAACTGCAGAGTATGATTTTACCTTGAATTAACACACCCTTTGCCTTCTCCACTTCCCAAAAGCACCTGCTGAAGACAAGACTACAAAAAGGCAAGGTTTAATCTGAGTCATCTTTGGGATTAATAGTCTGCACACAAGAGCCCTGTTTACACAGGGCTGTGCTCAGAGAGGAGGACACTTAATGACCAACCCCATCCATTTCTCGCCAGACACATTCCTGCTCCTTGGCAGGCTGTACAAGCAGGAGTGCACAGGAGCAGGTGAGATGAAGGTTACTGCACCTGAATGTAACTGGTGATGCACCCGCTGAGAAGTTCTGCCAGTTAGCCACCAGGTGGAACCAGGGCTGCACTCAGGGAATTGCGTCTCCTCCGGGGCTGTGCTCAGCTCCAAAACAAAGCCTAACAAAGCCCCTGCCCACCCCATTGGAGTCGGCATAAAGGCACCCCGCAGCCTTGCACCTGGCAGTGAGCTGCATCAGCTCACTGACGGCTCAGGCAGTGTTAGCACCTGGCTGCTCAGCCCTTACCGTAACCATCAGGAACAATACTCACTCAGAGCTTGTTTATCTCCCACCACCCCACCTCTTCATTGCCACTTTTTCATAACTCTCTAACCGAGGTTGCAGCTTCAGGACCAGCAAGTAGCAGCACTAACTGTAAACTTTTTCTCTTAAAAAAAGAGGTAGGTTGTGTGAATAGCCCTGTTTCTGCAATTTTTGTTCTAGTATTTTGCCCAGCCTATGTCACTTCCCTGCATTTGCAGACCACTCTTATCCTTTTGTCAGTAGCTGGGTAAAAGTCCTCATATGCACGAAGTGTCCAGCCACCAGAGCAAACAGAAGAGATAAGGGATGGGCTACACTCTAAACTCAGTGGATTAGAACGCTAATTTAGATTTCTCCTTCCTAGCCAGTTTGCAACAATCAAATTTATGGAGAGCCTTGTTGCTATTACCAAATTTGGCTGAAAAATTCTGTACTTGACTAGTTAGGTGGGAAAGAGAGTAAGTAGAAACAGGACAGAGAGCACCACATGTACTTCTTCCCCTTCTTGCCTTTCTTGAAAAAGGCTGGACCAGTTTTTATAGAGAAACAAGAATCTACTATACATACTAGTTGAAGGATGTGGAGCTGTCAAAAAACCAAAAAGCATGCCAGTAGTGCTACAACATTTAAGGGAAAAAAAACATGTAAAGCTTTTGAACCTTTATAAATGTTGAAGTGATAACTGACTTGTTGCACAGCTGAAGTTACTTCTCTGTGTTTGTACAACACGGGGGCGGGGGTGAAAAGAGGTTTTCGTCTTAGGAGCCTGAGAAGCAAATGTTTTTCTGAATACAGAATTCGACTACATTCGTTCTTCCTAAACATTTTGGCATATGTCACACACATTTTTCTTTTGCTATGTGCAAATAAACCCCTGTTCCTCCAAAAGAAGTAACATTCCACAAGGACAGGAGGATTTCATGCTGCACTTAGTCCTGTGAACTGCCACATTAAAACCAGACTGCAGTCTCCCTCACTAACATGCATATCAGTATCTGAATAAAATGAAGAGTTACCCTTTTCTGTACTACCACAAGAACTGACCCTGCCCCTGTTGGTAACTGGAGATGGCAGGCTGAGTAAAACCATGCCCAACATTTAAGACTTAACTCACGTGAGGACACTCTGATATACCAGGATGAGTCTTCTCCTGGGCAAAAGGAAAACAATTTTTTAAAAAGTTACATGTTTGTTACTGAAAAATTTTGAGCATGGAAGAAAAATGGAAAACTAAAACTTCTACAGCAGCTCCTCCATGTACTCAGTATTATTCTACATTGAAAAGTGTAGCTTTTTCTCCTGCAAAATTAACATTTTTTTAAAAAAATGATACAGTTGGAAATGATGGCTTTATGATACTGTTCTCATTTTCAGAATTCCTGGAAGAATTAAACTGCAGTTTAGTAGCCAGTTGAAAAGGAAGCTATCCTTCTTCCAAATTTACATTAACCAGCATAATACAGAGGAGAAAGTCACTGTTCTGAAGTTATTCTGAAGCATAAAACACCCCAACCACCCAACCAAAAAACAGCACACACAACCCCTGCCCCCACTTTGCTACATAAAGATCAATGCACAGAAAAACTATTCTGAGATTATTTTCTATATCTGAACTGGTATAAAGGCCTTTAGTCTTTTTGCTAATTTTTAAAGCAGTTCAGTATGAGGAAGGCTACTTTCATTTTTTTCCACATCAAAATTATTTGTATTTCCTCCAAGAGTACTGAAACTAAATGAAGAAACATGTAAGTATCCAGAGCTGAGATAGGTCTGAACATTGACATAAACTAGGTATGAGGGACAACCTGTTTTAAAAGTACTTTACAAAAATAGCATGCTCACATTATGACCAAGGTTTAATATTAACATACCTGGATACTCTGGAAAGAAGTTACAATCTAGTCTTTTTGCCATGTAAACCTGTACCTAGAAAATCAACTGAGTCTGAGTTGCTTACTGATTTCTTTTCAAGGAAGAAGCATGAGCAACATGAATTACAGACGTAATGGATGGCTTGGTATTTATAATTTATTTGTATACAGTCATCATGTACCCTGCCTCTGGGTACAGTAAGTTGAGTGCTGCATGTTCCTTCAGACAAAAACAGTCCTGTAGTATGATGGGGCTATTTGAAATGATGGAAATGTGAATGAAGGAAGAAAAAAAATACAATGGCCTGTCAAATAGATTTTGAAAAAGAAATGTTATCAGTCACAGCAATTAACTGCAACAAAAACCTAGAAGGTGGTAGCAGTCTGATTAGTCTCTAGCAGATGGATGGCTCTTCTACTGCATGGGCACCTTCAACAACAGCTTTCACACATTTGGCCATTGTCTGGGATGCTCTACTGATGGAATCTGTAAAAAAAAAAAAAATCCAAACTTGTCAGTGCACAGACAAAATATGAAAGAAATTTAGTACAAGATTGGATACAAAGAGGATAAATAAAATCACTTAGCTGAAAATACAAACTGTGCTTTATGTAAATTCCAAATAATTTTACTAAAAAATTTTGTTTCTTCAAAAGACTGTAATCCTATATATCTTAGCAGAAAGCTTTAAATGAATCATAAGGACCTTACTGTAAAGCTAAGTAAAATGTTCTGATTTCAGAATGTAAAGACCACACTATACATACCTGTCATATAAAAGTCTTTTATTGTGAGCTGAGGTGGAACAAGAGGATCAGCAAGAAGCTGTTGCTTCGCCAACTGTGGTAAGAAAGGAAAAGAAAGTCACCTATATGATAGAAGGTTGTTGCCAAAGCATTTGTTTAGTGAATTCTGCATTCAGTGCACCCAGTCTAGGTCCAAAAATGCTTCTTGTACTACTAATATGAAGATTTTTAAAAAAGCATTACACTATATAAGAGCACTAAATCATGCCAGTATGTTTCAGTTTTGCTTACCTTTGCCAATTCATTTGCCTGGACGAAGTAGTTAGCTTCTTCCACATCATCGTATCGAACCAGATTGGGTGATACCTCTTCTAAACGCTTCCGTATTTGATCGAGGTTCTCATAAGGCAAGGTCAAACCAGCCAACTAAGAGATTCACAGAAAGAAATGCCATCAAGTCTAAGGATTTAACTCATAGTGGTCTGGATTACCAATGCATTAACACCCCTAAAGTAAATGAGAAAATGTCTACACTCCTGAAAACACAGGCAGTTAGAATGCACAAACTGAAGCAAAGTCAGTGTTCTGTTGGACCTCTGATGCCTACATAGCCAACACTTCCCCATGTTAAAAACCAAGCTGTCCTATTTACTATACAAAGGATAAAAATAAAGGAAATACTTTTTTCCTTCCTTACTTCCATTTTCCTTAGCTTACCACCAAATGAGATAAAAGCTGATGCAATTATCAATGCATCTTGTTCCCCCTGAGTAGTGAGCACATATTTGACCTCATCTAATGATATCAGATCCTGGCCTCAGGGGCCATGCTGTTTTCTTTCTAAAAAGCAAGAAACTGCATGTTCCCACCAGCTTCCCCTAAAGCACTTCACAGAGACCTGCAAAATTTGCAAAGCTTCAACCATTAAGCATTCCAACAGCATACAACAGTGACCGTATTAGAGCTATCCTCAAAAGGGAAACAATATGATTTAACTCACAGAATTAAAATAGGATTCAATACAGAACATACTTCTTAAAACTATGTGCTTCCCTGAAAAGCTACCTTTTTTTACATTGGGAAATGTTTACAAAAAGGAACTTAACTTCTCAGTATACTTTTATTAGAAGCAATTTATAGCAGCAAAGTACCTCAGAGACAGCTCTAATGATTTTCCAGTCTTCCCTTGCCATCCCAGGAGGTGTTACTGCTACCCTTGTCTGCTGGGCCCGACCTTCAGTATTCACATACGTGGCTGCCTTCTCTGTATAAGCTGCTCCCGGGAGAATAATATCAGCCATGGGAGCTCCCACATCCCCATGATGCCCTAAATGCATAGAAAGAAGAAACATATGAGACAAAAGTAAGTCAAAATAAATGCTTTACTAAGACAGAATTTCTGTGTTCCCAGAAAAAAGGGATTTTCTAAGTTTTGCCTAGCCAGTAATCTGAAGCCCATGAGGCTGACTGCTCTGAGGTCTTACTTGGATAATAGTCTGGGGAGAATGAATGGACAACAAGCAGGAGTAAGTGGTCTTCCATCTCTGTAGTAACTCAGATTTGAGAGGCTCTTAGAGCAAGGATTCTTAGATTAAGATAAGTTTATGTTTTGGTATGATAGAACAGCTGCAAACTAATGCTGTTTTGCCTGTCAGGTCTGAAGCTCTATTTCAGAAGCCCTATACTGGTTTGTATCCCCTTACTACTCATCAACAGTTTCCCATCTTTACCTAAGAAATAGGTAACCAGTATCTCAGTTATGTGTTAGAAGTTCCCTTTCCTGGCAGAAAACAAAGGCTAAAATTTCTCAAAGGGTTTTATGCTACTGTTTCCAACAATTTCTCCAGCTATTAAGATAGCAATATTTCTTAATTTATATATGCTAATTACCTTGATAAATGATAAAACACTCCTTTGACAAGTCTTGACGTGTTATACAACCTGAATCTGCTCCCAAGAGATACAGTACTTTGGGAGAATTTTTCCTAATTGCATCCACTCCTGGTTTGAAACCCAGGTCCAAAGCAGCAACTTGGCTTGCAACCCTGTAGGAAAAAATACATCATGACTAAGTAATTTCAGAATTCTCCCTCTCCCATCAGAACCAACGTAACTTCTTTTTCTGACTAAATATTTTGAAGGGATGTAAGAGGTTCCTAAGAGTAACAAGACAAACATGAAGCTCAAAGGCTGCTGAAATTTTTGACAGAGTATCAGTTAGTTTTGCATTTTGACAACCTGACACAATTTTGAGGTTTTCACAGGGAATCTCACCTATTTAAGATGGGATAGCAAAAATAAAGGCGGACAGTGAAAGTCAGGACCTAGTGGGAGGCAGCTCATTGGTGAAGCTTGATGCTGCAGATGGCATTTCAGCTGTGAATGGAACTCATCAGCCCTTTAATTTAGAGCACTCACATGGAAGATGAAAGACTAACTCTGGGGCCATCAGCTGCTCGAAATCGTCAAAGACTTAAGACCACTATTTCATCACTATTCATTTACTCACACACAAAAATACTTTTAAAATAATAAAATCATAATTCTCATTTCTCACAGTCTTCCTTTTCCAAAGCAACAGTTTTGCATAATCCTCCACAATCAGGTGCCAGTCTTACTTAAAAGAAAAAAGATTCTCTCTAGAGTACAGATCTTCCAATGTAACTCATTTTGTCTGACAGAGTCAGACACAGAGGTTGCAGTAAATTAAGTTGCTTTTTACACTTAAGGTAGAATGGATGGTGCACCACAAGTACAGAAGTCAAAATGAAAGACTGCCAAATCACACTTGTATTGTGAGTGTTCTTTAACTCATCAGCATTTTGGTACTAAATATTTCAATTTCAGCAACAGAATGTTATATTTGAGTTTCCTTCAGAGGACCAAGCCCTGCAATAACTATACCTTTTTTACATCAATGAAGCTGCTTTTGGCAGGAGAAACTTGTTGAGTCTCCAGAACTGAGAGCCATTACATTTGGTGAAGTAATCTCTCCTTTACAAAGATGGTCAATTTGACAGTCAGAATTTTAGAAAGGGAGCGGTGAAGGACTGTCCAAAGAGAAGCTTGTCTATTAAAGGGAGTAATATCATGACAAACTGAATAGCTAAGATCAAAAGGTCTCAAATGAAAATCTTTAAGACCTTTCTATTAACTAGTCAGTTAAGAAGCTGCATAGTAAAAGGAATATTAAAATAACCCAAATGAAGAAACTTTTTTTAGGTATTTCTATACAAGAATATTATTTAAATACTCTTGCCATTTTGTTTTTCTTCCTCTAGATAAAATGCAGTCATTTAGTAAGTGACACTGGTCTGCTGTGCATCCTACTGAGCACTCTGGTAGATGTTATTAAGCTCTCTTGTGGTCTATGTCTAAATCAAAACCTTAAATTCTACATTTGAATATCATAAATAAATAAAACTCATGGAGAGTCAGGTAAAGGAACACATTTTTTTAAAGAAGTTTAGCTTGTATTTCTGGTTTTTATATTCTCTACAGGTTTTAACCCAATAAGCTGCTTGGGGGTATATGAAGCAACCTGTACACATACATTGTGGTAACCTGTGTAGCACAATGCACAAGCAAGCTGCTCCTAAGAAAGTTTTAAAGCAAACCTGTGTAGGATGTTCATGACTTTCCAATCATCACCAGCACCACTCTTGGTCCTGGCATTCTGTGCAATGGTGGAAACAGCAGCATGGATGGCAGCTCCATCACCGCGCTGCAGGGCTGCACTGCCCACCACCACCATTGGCTTTTTGGCATGGTCGAGGACCTGTGCAAGCCAAGAATCAGAAATTCATTCCACAGCTACAAAGACAATTCTTGCCACAGATAATGTAACAAATTCCCGAATTTCTCCCTAAGTCTTCCATGCAAATATACAGTTCCAAAATGGTCACTGTTTCATTTAGAGATAAAGCCAAGAGAAACTGCTGTAAGCAGGAAACTATCTTGTTAGTACAGAACTGTATGCTCAATAACCATACATTTAAATGTATGGAAACAGCAGCGCCTGAAACAGCTGTTTTATGTCAAGAAATATCCCAGGAGTTTCCCGTACTGCAAAGTTTTGCACACCTGAATATATTACACAGTTTATACATACTTGGTGCACACTAATCATTACCTCATCTTTGCATTTGATTAAAAGCAAATAACCCCATCCACAACATGGTACTTTTCTTCAAATCTGTCTCTGGAGAATTCAGATTACTACTCAATACCTGTGGAATTGCACAGTCACACTCTTAAGTTCTGTGTACCTTGCAGAAGGCATGTTTGCCAGAAGCAATGTCCTGAAGTATCTGTGGGGACTCTCCTAGATGTTTGTACGTGTAGGTCAAATTCACAGGAGAGCCAACAAGGGCCACTTGCAAGTCATTGTGAAGCCAGCTGAAAATACAACAAACATTTTATAAAAATTAAAGAAATACAGAGTTTTACCCAAGCAAAGCCACCAACTGTAACTTCAGCAGTAACTTCAAACAGGATTGCAAAGGAATTTAAATGGCATTCATCATTTTGGTAAGATGGAGTTTAGCTTAATTCTGACTGTTAAGTAAGACTCTAGGTTTTTTAGAAGGATTATTTCTCTAGATCTATTCCAGAAACCATACAGCAACACACCTTACATGACACATTCACAACTCAATTCTCACAATTTCTCACAACAAAAGGTTCCCTCCTCCCCACAAGCTTCTGCCAATTCAATTTTAGAAATCTACTTATTTCTTAGATAAACACAGAAAAATTTAGCTGGTTAGACATTTTTTTCTTTTTTGCAGCTTCTCATGGCACAGACTTATAAAAATACATGAAAATACACATTCAAAAGTCTCACAGCATTTCCTCCTTTCAAAACTTCAATGCCATTACTGTTTAAAATTATGTATTTTCAAAGATCCTAGCATTAAGAAGGACAGGGCTTTTATAGACCTCATTAGCCTCATACTGATATATCTTATTAAAACTGAATTAGCTACATTCAAAAGTTTGGGAAAGCCACACTACTTGGCAAAGAAAATGTTAAACTGAAATGTCTGCTCCTAAACTCAGCACATCTGATTTGTTACAATACAAAAAGCAATAAACTGCTGCTGAAAATAAATCTTTAAGGAATATGATTTAACAGACTTCTATAAAATAGAAAATTTGAGATGTCTGTGTAATGTAACAAAGGAATAAATGTCTGAGTAGATGAACTTAATGTAAAATGTCAAACTGAGAATGAACTAGCTCTACACTACAGGGTACTACCCTTTTTCCACACATAAATCACCATTCCCTTTACTAAAAGGTGAACTAAATCCAGTGATCCCATCTGAATGAACACTCTCAAGTTACTGCCTGCAGCTCTGAGCACTGTATCAAATCCAGATGGATTCACATGCTTATTCACCACCAAGGAATACGAACCTCTTTCGAATTCTAGCATTAAAAAGTGGTGCCTCAAAGCGTGGATTGGTGCCAACCAGAAGGAGGACATCTGCTTCCTCCACCCCAGCAATCTTGGTATTCAGCAGGTAGTTAGAGCGTAAATCTGTGCTATAACAAGATGTAACAAAGAGGATGAGAATTCAGTAGAGGGAAGGAATGAAGCTATGGTAAAGATTGTAGATGCTCAAAATACTTTTTCATCTCAGGAAAAGAAATTTCTCAATCCAAACTGCTAATCATAACTGTACTAAGGTTTTCACACCACAAACAGAAATAGACTAACTTTTTCAGCTCACAACAGCATGTAACTGGCTTTCAGTAACTCACTGTTAAATTGCAGCAGCCGTACATTCAGTATAACAAGGGGTAAAGTGTGTAGCCCTTGCTGGAGTAGAGACTACAAATCAACTCACAATCCATAAATACTCTCTATGTGTGTGATAGTACTGTAAATTCAAATAAATCCTGCTAATGCATCAACAATTGTTATCCTTGCTAATTTCAGAATATTGCCATGAGATGATCTGCAGACTGGAAAGTTTATTAACATACTAATTACAGATAGACATTGCCTGTCCTCTTACCCAGCTCCAGCAGTAGGAAAGATCTCTTCAGTGCAGAGCGTATCACAATTCACTCTATTCAGTAGATCTTTCAGAGCTATTAGTGCTTCTGCATCCACCAGCCCTCCTACAACTGCTGCTATATGCTTACCTTCCACTGCCTGGAGCTGGAGAGAAAGGAAGTATAAACATAAACAAAAGAAACCACTGAAACAAATTCTCACTTAGCCCAGGTAAATATCTGTTATATTAGGGTGTGCCAAAGTCAGCAGTGCAACTGCTGGCCTAGAGCAGCACAAACAGATCAGAGGTATCTGATTCCTGCCAGGCAGCAACTCCAGCCCCTTCAGAATGCATGATAAGCAAGGAAGAGCTCTCTGTATTTTATGCAGGTCTCTCCTCCTTGAGTCACCACTCAGATGTAGCTAATTCTCATTTGGTGTGCTGAGAGAGGAAGGTTGGTGAATGCTTTTATTTTAACAAAGACACAGTGCAGACAGAATACAAACTCCTGTAACACGGTAGTAGTTAATTGTAGTTGAATTAAGTAGTAAACTTAATTCAAAGGTATTATCTGAGAAGAAGCAGCTTTTGTAACAAACCAGGCTACTGTACCATGGGCAAAAACATCCTTGAGGAAAGTTCAATTACAGTTATTCAATTCTACTTCACCCACATAAAATTTTTAATCAAAATCCAGAGCAGTCATGCAGCACTTCACTTGAGCTGCAGAATCAATCACCACGCAGAGAAAGCACTGAGGAAAGCACAATTCAGATATAAGTAATACAGACTTAATGTCTTTGATGGCAAAAGTGGTGTTGGCACAGTTTAAATAAATTTAAAATAAATGTCTTCAGATAGATCAGAGGATTCAGAGAAATTGCTTCCTCCTAAATTTCTGAAGAAACAGTTTACTTTCCTATTTAAAAAGAAGTCATTTCTCTCCCAGTGCTCCAAATGAACCCATGAAAAGAAAAAGGTTCTTTAAAAGGTCCAATCCATGAAACAGGAATTATTAGTGAAAGTAAGAAATTTAAGTGAAACCACAATGGATTCGCAGTCAAATGTTCCCCTCTTAAATGTTCCTTAAAGAAAAAATTATTTTTAATACAACTCACTTGATATTAGTATTCATAATACATCCAGCTTTAGAAATTAATTTTAGACTACTTATATTGAAAATTGCTCTTACCACACCAGCAACACGAGCTAATACATCCTCCCATGAGGCATAAACAAATACTCCTTTCTCATTTTTGATCATTGGCTGAGTAAGTCTCTGACGCTTCAGACCATCATAAGCAAACCTAAGTGAACACCAAGAATATTACAAAAGAGTAAAGACGAAGATAATTTTGTATAATTCTGTGAATTTTCTAATTGCAAGCTTTTAGAAAAGAGAAAACCAAGCAATATTTCCTTTGAAAGTTTAACTTCTCCTTCTCAAAAACACACAAATCAGTAATAGAAATAAAAATTACTGTAAAAAATGTTACAAAAATTAGAACATTAGAAGTTCACCGACTTCAATTATAGAACTAAAAAACATATTTTATCAATTATTCTTCTTCACTGTAGCTTTACAATACCAAGCTGAACACCAAAGTCAGTGCTACTGTGCACATTTCTGGTTCTGCAAAGTGTGCCTTTAATGCGTGCATAAATATATGTGGTTATAAGCACATCCACACACCTTGTTTTGTCAGATATCCATTCCTCATTGATATCCTCATGCAGCCTTGGTAAAATTCTCATCACTTCTCCAGTCCTTGTGCTCACTACAATGTTGCTTCCAACTGCATCAAGAACATCAATGGACTCTACCTTCCTGTTTAGAAGAACAAACAAACCACTTGCAATCTTTCATATATAAGCAGCAGCAAGTGTCCTATTTTTGGCCTGGATAGAGACAGCTTTCTTCCTAGTAACTGGTACAGAGATGTATTTTGGATTTATAGTGAGAATAGTGTGATAACACAGGGATGTTCTAGTTGTTGCCAAGCAACATTTACACCACATCAACGACTTTACAGCTTCTCACCCAGTCCCACAAATTTTATATTTTTCCCCCTGGTTTTCTCTCCTATGCCCCATGGGGGGCTGAAATAAGCAACTGGCTTTGTGGTATTTAGCTGCCTGCTGAGTTAAATCACAACAGTCTTTTAAAGCATCCAGTGTGAGGCATGAAGAGTTGAAGTAACTCCAGATCTGACCAGAGGTTGTGAAAACAAATTTGTTATAAACACTCATCTTATTACTTTAACAAGTACTGGTCTTGGAGTTGCTGCACATGTTCTCAGAGCTGTGTTATGTAACCTAACACCTTGCTGTCTGGATGTGTTCCTTGTTTGGTGTTTCTCATCTCTTGAAGGTGGGTTAAGGATGTAATTCTGTTACAGTGTGCCACTGGTTTGTGACAGGACAAAATTGCTGGTGGAGACTGATCCGGTACTTGCACGCAGTGCAAGGCTCCGTGCTTCGGGAGCCTTCCAGCGGACACGGTTGGTAATTACACCCCCCACCCTCTGGAGAGCCGATCTGTGGGGAGGCACCTACCTCCGCCTTCCCCTGCTCCTCCAGACTAATCACAACAGCTCTTGGGGATTTGGAATATCCTTGGGATGGTCAAACCAGCACGTTCCTATGTTCGAGGCCAGGTTGGATAAAGTCTTGAGCAAACTATATCTAGTGAGAAGCATCCCTGCCCATGGCAGGGGTGGTTGTGACTAAATGATCTTCAAGGTCCACTCCAACCCTTAACATTCTGTGATTTTGTCTCTTGAATGTATTTCAGGTCTTGTTTAGGGTTAAACAACTAGTTAAGAAAAATCACACAGTGAACTGCACTGAGGCTGAACAGCTTAGTTTCACAAGATATTTTACATAATATCCTCAGCAATTAGTGAGTTAATGAATTTGTATTTTCCTTTATATGCATCTTTTACTAAGCAATCAGCACAACCTGCAAGTCCAAAACATTTTAGGGCAAAAATAAGGGAAGAACAGTCTACAAGCTATAACATGTGTCCTTTTCTTAAATAAGCTGTAACAAAATTTGTGTTAGATTCACTCTACGGGAAAGTCTACAACAAAAACACAGAAAATAAAAATCAGAGAAAGCCCTTGGTATCACAGATGGACATATTCTAAGACAGTATACAACAGAGAAAGCTGGCTTCACTATGAGTTACAACACCTACCTTGTCTCCCATGGGCGTGCAGTAAAGGCATATGGCTTGGAGGTAAGAGCACCAACTGGGCAGATGTCAATAATATTTCCTGATAACTCAGACATAAACATTTTCTCAACGTAAGTACCAACTTGCATATCGTTTCCTCTTCCGGTTGTTCCCAAGTCATCTACCCCTGCAATCTCACTAGCAAACCTGGTAGGTGCACAAAGAAGGAGAAACACATCTGGCATGTACAACTGCAACACAGAACATTTTTCAGTCCTCATCTCATTTTCTTAAGATAAAACATTAGTTCGTACACCTGAAAGAAGAAAACAATTGTTTAGATGCATTAGTCAGCACCATCACAGGCAGTACCACCTGCAGAATTTCATTCAGAAAGGGCTACAAAAACTAGGGGAAGATGTATCAAAAGACACAGCAGCTCAGTACTCACTGTATTACACAAACTGAGTCCAAGATAAGTCCTAACTAACAAGTTCTTTCTAAAACTAGTTGGATATATTGTATTCTTTCCCATCTGGCTCCAGCTGGCCAGTACAGCATTCTAGAGCTATAGAAGAGCATAAATATAGCTACCAGTGGCTATCAAAAATAAATAAATCTTACAACTTGTGGCTGAGGAAGTCACATATCCATTCTGGCACCAACACCATGGGACCAGTTCTGCCCTGCAGAACTCTGAATTCACTTTCATGCATTGGCCATCTTTCTCTATTTCCTGTCTGGTAGCTTCAGGAAACCAGCTATCAGTCACTAACAGAAATAAAATTTTTAAGTACAATCAGAAAAGAAATGTTTTAAGAACTGACTACCCCTCATGGGGTTTCCTTCACTAGTGAGAAACTGACACAAACATGCCCGCTTAGTACTCTCCTCAGTGAAAGTGAAGGACTTTACCTGATGCATCGAGTGCACTGTATACACCGAGTCATGATGGTTTTGACTAACGGGCCAATGTTCTTGTCCTCCACAGCACGTTTGCTCTCCCTAAATCTGCTCCTATCACTGCCAAACATCATTGACTGGTCCTACAACAAACAATAGAACATACACATATCCAGGCTGCCAGAAAGCACAATTTCACCTAAGATAAGAGCATTATAACTAAGTCTACACAATTTAATTGGATGTTGTACCTGTAGATCACATTCTCCACCCTGATCACAGATAGGACAGTCCAATGGGTGATTTGCCAGCAGGAACTCCATTACACCCTCTCTGTTAGGTTCAGAGAATGAAGTTATTGTCAACATCATTTAGCAGATAGTACAACTAAACAGCCAAAGGAGGCTAAAAGAAAGGTACCTTGCTTTCCTGGACTTCTCAGAGTTTGTCAGTATATTCCAGCCCTTCATAACTGGCATGGCACAAGCAGCAACAGGCTGTAATCACCACAATAAAGTCACTAGAAGCCACATTTATTAGTAATCTGCTATATAAAAAAGTTAAATTAGCTATGATTTATTTAAAGTTAAAAATTCTACAATTCCTGGTCCAAATTCAAGCAGTTACATCATTAAGAACGTCAGGTGTAATCCAAGTCAAATCAAAGAGCTTTAGCAGACATCTGGAAAACCTTTAGAACTGAAATTCAGAGTATGAGTCATTTACAAGACATTTATTTGCACAAAGACTGTATCAAACTTTGGTATAAAATTCTTCTTAAGATTACTGCAAGATTAACAAAACCTCCTGCTTAGTAAACAAATCCCTCTTAATTTTCAATCACATCATCACTTCTAACTTTAGTGATAACCCAACATTTCCAAAGATACAAACATCAAACTATGGAACTGAATTGGGGTGAGCTAAAAAAGTTTATGTGTGAGTCTAAATGTGTAATCCAAGACTGAACTCCAAAAGAATGTGCACAGATTTTTTAGCACTGCTGAAGACTGTGTTCACTCCTGAAATCAACTATATCACAACAGATGTCAATGCATTAAAGTAAAAACTACTAACTAACTGCAATCTTAGAATGAACCTGTAGGTACCAATCCTACAGCTAAATTCATACAGCATCTGAAATTTATTATTTATGTAGTATCAGCTGAAAATGTGTGGCTGAAGCTTGAAGCATAAAATGCATCTAACAACGAACACACAGCTATCAAATGTTCATGTCCAAGAGCAAGATAGTCCATAATAACCTGAGAACTGACTCTACTCATAGACAATCACTGCAGTTGAGTGGGGAGATGAGTAAAAAACTGCTTTTAGCAGCTGAATGACAACAATTATTTATAAGACTTTAAGTAGGCCCCAGCACAGCAAAAAAATCCTATTGAATTCCATGTTGCATATTCCATATTGCAGTTCCATAAATAATACCTTTGGCGCTTTCTCTATTTCCACAAGACACATCCTACAGTTTCCAGCAACAGAGAGACGATCATGGTAACAAAACCGAGGTATCTGAACTCCAGCCTTTTCACAGGCCTATAAAAAAATAAGAAACAAAGGAAAATTAAATCGATTAGTTAGACTTTTCAGTTCCACCTCAGAAAACACTATGCAGCTTTTCAAAGAGTAACACTCACAAATAGAGTGCACTTGACCTTTCATCTTAAGAAGTGACCATAAATAAAAAATTGTGACGAAGCAAAAAAAAGTCAGGATATCAATTACAAATACAGTTTCTCTAGTCTTTGTAAGCGATTGAGGAAATGAGAACTGACCTCTCTTTCATTCTTTCCTCCAATAATAGACAGAATTCTTTGCAACAGGGCACTAGCAATACAAGTAACTTCTTAAAGAACCCATATACTCTTTAAAGAACGGTGCAATAAAGTAAAAATTGAAAAACATAAAAAGAGCAACAATGGGCATAATGATTCCTGATAATTCAGCAACACAGATCCTTTGTATAAAGGTATTCCAGAACAGACAATCTTCAACTTCAGCAGACCCCAAACTCAAAGACAACAAGACAGAAGAAGAGACAGGAGGACAGAGCCAGCAGACCTCCAGAGAACAGAGGAAGACAGCCTTTCCTGCATAAAACTCCCACAGCTAATGGGACCTATGCTACAGCATTATAGCTATGACTACCAGAAGATTACCCCCAAATTTAATAAAAAAGCTCTAACAAGATCTAGCTTTTCTGACAATTTTCACCATAAGCAAAAAAAGCCACATTAACAAAACTGAAAGGCTTATTTAAAAAATAGCATTTAAGAAAAATTTACGCTAGGTTCTTGCTGGGAGCATTCTAATGCCTACACAAATTAGGAACTTGCATCCAAAGAGCAAGGGCTATATCTTGAAATAAATTGTGTACTTCAATGTTCTAACTCATTATACCATATCCCCATCTAATGGCTTCTTAAAAAAAAAGCTTTACTTGAAATGTTAGCCTGAAAAGTAACAATGATCAGTACAGGCTGGGAGATTCAGGCTCCCTTTACTCCCACACCAAGAATAATAAAAGCAGGTAAGGAAGAGCACTCTGAATCATAATAACTAATAACTATAAGGAGACAATCCCTTCATTTACCCAAGACACACTGTAAAAAGATACAAAATGTACAGGTTCTGCAAGAGGTCACATAGTGTTCAGAGACAGGAGTTCAACCAGAATTTATCAAAGTCTGTTATTGCATTGCATAAAGTTTTGCAGCTGGAAATGATGCTGCATGAATCTTCTTTCAAGGAACCATGGCATATTTTTTTTTTTCAAACACTGAATTCCCCCAAGGATTTATGTCACATTAAAATGCATCACAGTCAGTTAAAACACCTCTAAAGAACAGTAAGAAACAATGTAAAGACAAGTGGTTTTCTACTGTATGAAACAGAATGTGCTGCCAAGAAGTGAGATGGCAAGTCCCAGAAAACTGAGAATGCCATTCCCCACACCTGCAGTACTGTGGTTCCAGGGTTCACCAATACAGGATGGCCATCCACAAACACCTCTATTTGGTTGCTGGCTGCTGTTGCAGTTGTACGCCCTGAAGGACATGGAAAAAGAAAAGAAAAACAACTTTCACCTAGTGCTAGATGGAAACCATCTGACCCTCCCACTCCTGATTTTAGTTATAGAGTGCTGATAGAATCGCAGTTCTACCAACAGTGCAACACAGAATCCCTTAGCCTGTAAACCGAGTATGAATATGTGCCCTTCAATAAACATTTATCACCAGAGACCCAGATATAAACTACAGACACTTACCACATACTCTGGAGGATTGGGTGACCCCAGCTAAAGTCCTGGGGACAGCAAGCAGTCGAAGCATGGTGCTTTGGTAAGAGAGAAAACAGGACTGTTGTTATCAGTTCAAATGGTTGCTGGCAAGTTCTAAACAGGCAAATCAAGAACTTCTGCACCAGTTGCAAAGGAGCACGTATGCACGCCTATATGTACAGTTATGGGAGAGTGAGTTACCTCCTTCAAACGCAAGATACGATTCTCTAACCATCTATACATCACACATAGGAATGTCACCGAGCGGCCTCTCCGCCTGCAGCGGAGTGCCGGCCCCGGCCCCGCTCCCCGACAGACCGGACGGCGCAGCTCGGCAGCGGCGGGCCCGGTGTCGCAGTCCCCGGGGCCGAGGGCACGGCCGGCGACAGCGCTACCGGCGCGGGGGTCACCTTGGAGGCGGCGCCGCCGCCCGCCGGGCAGCCCCCGGCCCAGCGCCCGGCCCGTCAAGGACACCGGGAGCGGCGGCGGCAGAGTTGCCCGGAGCAGCGGCACCGCCGTTACCTGGCGCGGGACGGGCGGCGGCGCCGCGGGACGACTGCGCTCCGCCTCGGCCTCTGTGGCGGCGACCTCGGGCCTTTCCGCCACTGCCCTCAGCCTCCTTCGGCTATCTCCGGAGCCTTCTTCGGCAAACTCCGGAAAGGGCAGTCCGCGCTCGGCAATCTCCGGAGCGAACTGCTTCGGGTATTTCCGGCAAGCTATAAGGCGAACGGTGTCACGGGAAATTTCCGCCACTAGCCCACAGCCCTTTCGGCCACCGTCACACGCACTGCCCTTCCCTCGGCAATTTCCGTCCCTTTCCGCCTCTTTCTTCGCCCAACTCCGGCAACTTCCGCTGTGCCAGCGGGGCGGGGTGTGGCGACAGAACAATGTCACAAAACCTCTTTAACGCCGCAAACCTTCCTAGGGCTTATAGTCAGCCTCCCTTTTATTACCTCGACGCTTTTCCGCACCTCTAGTGTCCCGTCCGCTGCACGCCCTGCACTGCAGCAGCCGACCCGTGAGGAGCTACCTCGTGGCTCGCTATCGCGGAGGAATACACTTACTTGCTGTGCGCGGAGGGATACTGGAGCTATATAAGGCCGGCGCAGGCGCGCCGAGGTCCTTTCCCGCGGCGGTGGCGGTCAGGGCGGGCGCAGCGTGTGGGCCGCGCGCCGCCGCCATGGGCTTCGGGGACCTGAAGTCCGCCGCGGGCCTCCGCGTCCTCAACGACTTCCTGGCCGACAAGAGCTACATCGAAGGGTGAGAGGCGGTGTGGGGGGTGCGGGGAAGGTGCATCGGGCCTGGCGGAGACAAGCGGTGGTGACGCGGGAGGGCCCTGAGTCACCCCGGCAGCTGTTCGGGCGGCGCTGTTCGGTGGCCGCCGCTGCTCCACGTGTTCCTGCGTGCCCCGAGCAAGGGACTTAATTTGGCTTGTTCTTCGCAGGTACGTTCCTTCGCAGGCTGACATCGCAGTGTTCGAAGCGATCGCTGCCCCGCCGCCTGCAGACTTGTTCCATGCTCTCCGGTGGTACAATCATATTAAGTCGTATGAAAAGCAAAAGGCAAGGTATGGTTAAACTCCGAAACTGTAATATTTCCCCGAGCTAGCCTTCAAAATGTTGCGTTTGTTTTTCCGAGTTTGCATAAAACTGATTTCCAGTGGCACAACGTGGCATTTTACGTTGTTGGAACACAAACAGCTCCGGAAATAGGGCATATCTCTTCTGTCAGTACGGAGGACAAAGTTAATGATTTGCAGTACCGAAGGACACGGAAGGAACAGGAGATATGAAAGGAAATAGAATCTCTTTTTTCTTTCAGTGGTTTTAAGTGTTCGTGAAAGGTGCTGTATTGACTTCCATGGAGATTGCAGGCGCCTCTGAAAAGGTACAGCATAGGTAGGGTCAGTATTGCTACACTGCTTTCTCTGAGCCTCAGTGCTTTTTGGAGGAAACTTAAACAAGTGAAAGTAGTTCTAGGAAAGCATGAACAAGAAGTTGGTAATTCCTCCTAGACAGAACGTAGTGCAGATAAAGGATAAAATGAAGCTTTTCCTATCCATGTACTTAGTTGGGCAGGATCATACCAGCATTGATGAGCTACAGTAAATCCCATATTCACAGATTGCTCAGCTGCCATGTCAGCAGCTTTGGGGGTTTCACGAGGTTCTGATTTCAGGTAGAATTGGAATTTTACTCTTTTTAGCACAAGGTTTTCATTACAAATGCATTTGTAGGTACACTGATAAGCTGGCAGTGATTGTATTGATGTTTGAGTAGGTTCCTAATACCTGCATTTTTCTTTCAGCTTGCCAGGAGTAAAGAAGGCTTTGGGAAAATATGGTCCTGCTGATGTTGAGGACACAACAGGTGCGGCCACAGATAGCAAAGATGATGATGACATTGACCTTTTTGGATCTGATGATGAGGAGGTACTTGTCACCTTTTTGGTATTATTTTTATTGCTTTTTAGAAATTAACACAGGTATGCAGATTTTCACCTTGACTTAGTTGAAGTTACTTATATTTCTAACCTTGATAGCAGGTCCTACTTGAAATCCTCAACTATAGTTATCTTTGCAGAATAGGAGAGCTTGGAAGGTAGAAACTCAAAAGGTTGAAAGTAATGTGTCAGAATGGGGTGAACTGTCCAACTCTGACTGGTCGCATGATGAGCAAAACAAAAAATCACCATCTTTCGGCTGACAGTTGTGATGATTTGTTTTTATCTGAGTAGATGCCAGTCAGTTTGGTAGTGCTTTGGAGATGCAGAGGTTTGGTGCTTTTCTGTAACTGCAGATTTCTCTTTCAGGAGAGTGAAGAAGCAAAGAAACTGAGGGAAGAACGTCTGGCCCAGTATGAATCAAAGAAGTCCAAAAGTACGTGTGCTGAGAACTTGCTAATCTTTTACACTTGATGAGTTAATTTTCATGCATTTGAGCAGGATGGCTAGAAACACTAATTAACTGTAATAACAGTTCAGTTTGACTGGAATGAGACAGGAGTAATGAGCTTCACTTGAATTGCCTATGAGCTCAGCCTTCCCATAGCAAATAGGAATGTTAACATGGTTTTTGTTCTGGTTCAGACACTCCTGCTTGTTCTTTCCAGAGATTGAGCTTTCTGTAAATGGAGACAACACAAAGATTTTCTTTAAAAGTTTAGAGAAACTGCTGCACTACACAAGTTACTCCACAGCTACTGGACTGGAACTGTTCACAACTGTAGCAGTTGCAGTATTCCCTCTGTGGAAAATTAACTGTTACACAGCATTAGGCTCCTTCTCGGGTGTTCTGAAAAGGACTTCCTATGTAACAGACACTGTCAGCTACTTAAATCTGTGTGTACATAATGTATCTACATACTGAATGTTGGGGTGTACACAGCTGCAGTTCTTCTGAAATGTACATTGGTACAAGAAGCCTGTCACAGCAATGTGAGCAGGAAATTATTAATAAGGTGCTCTTGTGAAATCAGTTTGCAAGTATATTCATGAGGTTTTGAAAGATTCCTACCTTTTCACGGCAATTTTCTTCCCCCAGAACCAGCTGTTGTTGCCAAGTCATCAATCTTGCTTGATGTGAAACCTTGGGATGATGAGACAGACATGGCCAAACTAGAGGAGTGTGTTCGAAGCATTCAAGCAGATGGCTTGGTCTGGGGATCTTGTAAGTATGGGGAAATTCCAGAGCAGGGAGAGGGAGGGAGAGTGCAGGCCCTTGGGGGATAGTATATGAGTAGCTGAACTTGTGGTCACTGCTGATCTCTGAAATGCAGGTAGCAGTAATGTGGGAACTGCAATCCTGCAAGTACTTCAGTGTCTTTATATGGTCAGAAAAGGTGTGTTTTAGTGTAGCAGCCTGGTTAAAACCTGATTCAAATACAGGTTTTAAAAGCTGCAGAATTTAAGCTCTGCCATCCTGCATCTCCCTGTACAATTCCTGATGCAGTAGACACCTTTACCCACCCACATCACTGGCTTGGGGAAGGGGTGGAGGTCCACAGAGAGAAACTTTTTCAGTCAGTTGTAATGAATGCTGGGTTGTTAATTAGATTGTCCATAATATGGACTACAGGCTGTTTTTACATATTCCTGCAAATTGCTTTGGTCAGTTCTTGGTTTAATTCTTAGTTTAAGACATTCATCCAATTAAGGAGTACTGAATGTTTTTTTTTTTATTTTGCAGCCAAGCTAGTACCTGTTGGCTATGGTATCAAAAAGCTTCAGATCCAGTGTGTTGTTGAAGATGATAAAGTTGGAACAGATATGCTGGAAGAAAGAATAACAGCTTTTGAAGATTATGTACAATCAATGGATGTAGCTGCTTTCAATAAGATTTAAGTCTTGATATATCTAGAATAAATGTTGTTGCAAAAAATGTGCCGTGTCTGTGCTTGTTTCAGAATCTTAAAGTAATCCAGCTCACAAATGGGAGGTTTTCTTAATGGGTAAAGTAGAAGCTGAAACCAAATTTCAAGGCTGTTCTGATGCCTCACTGTAGTACCCAGGAGCATGAGCAGAGCATCACTTCAGAGTTAACCATACCATGGCTTTAAAATACTGAAATGCTCTTTCCTCCATCTTTGGAGGGAATTGCTTCTTTGGAAATGTCTGGGATTCCACTGGAAGGAGGGATGAACGAAGGGAAAGAAGCAGAGCTCAGTCAAAGTGCAGTGTTTTAGTGAGTGAACATTAAGAATTCCCTTTGTGTAGGTAGGGTGGTGACTAACCAAATGTACCATGGCCCTTGTTACTAGCTAAAGTTAGTGAGGGAGTGAGAGGAAGCTCAAGTGACTTGCAGTGCTCTAGAGATAAGGCCTGAGCCTACCCTGGTACCTTGTCACTTGTTCTGTATCATTTGGAATTTTTTCTTCTTTCTCCTCTGTGAGGCGTGGAAACACTTGCAATGAAATAACGTCGAGTTTTGTGTCTAACAAAGCAGATAATGCTGCCGGCGCCGCTTCCCTGCGGGGCGCGGCTGGTGCCTGTGGGCGGCGCTGCGAGCCCAGCGCTGCCGGCGTGCGGCGCCTGCCCAAGGAGCGGGGCAGGATCGGGAGTTACCCACGGCTGCAGCCGCTGCAGGGATCTGTAAAAAGTACCTGTAAAGGATACGAAAAGTAGTGAAATTAACAGCGGTTTGAGCTGTTTACTCAGTTCTAGATTGGTTTCTAGACTGATTTTGGCATTTATCGATTGAAGAGCCTATCAGGAATAAATGCCAAAAACTCTCTATAGGAATGATACAAATGTAGAAGCTGTCAAAGCTGTGTAGCTTTTAAACAAATTCATAATGCATAATTCATAATTCAGCCTTGCATTGGACTGACAGGATTTGTGACCATGAAATGGAATCCTTTCATGTGCTGCATTGGTCACTCTGAGATGAAGATTCCTGGTGTCCAAATCTGACAGCAGCAGCTTAAGTAACTTTTGCTGTTCTTCTCACAGAGCATCTGTGTGGTTATCTGGCACAGCAGGCTCTGTTTCTCCTTGTTTAAGGGTCTGCCAACTTCAGATTATGTAAGAGCTTTGTTTATAATTTGTCTCAGAAAAAAAAATTAAAATCTGCCTGCTAGAGGCTTAAAGCACTACTAATGATCTGAAAGTGGGTATTGTTTCAGGCTCACTTGCCACCTTCCATAAACCTAACTCCTAAACAGTACCCTTTCTGTGGCAATTCTCTAGCTGTTGCTTCTGCTAAATCACATAGCTTAGGTTTACCAATTCTGTCATGGTGCTGTTAAAAGCAAGAAACTAGCAAACACCATATCAGAAAAATTATTAAAAATTCTGCCTCAAAAATCCAGGTTTTATTATCTTGGCCATCACTGTTTCTGATCTCCCATTCAATGTGCTGCTTGCCTTGAGATTCTTTTCTTGGCTTCAAATATAAGCCCTCATTAGTTGAAATGGTTTGATTTATAGATGGTAACTTTGTTAAAATACAGACACAAGTGATCCATGTGACCTGCCAGACTGGATTTGTGTGTGTTACATTTATGCTAAGCAGTCTGGTACAAACTCAGGTTCTTGAGTTTTCGTGTGTGTTGGGTTTTGGCAGGTTGTTTTGGGTTTTTTTTCTCCCTGATATTAAAAAGAAAGATGCACAGAAACGAAAGAAACAAAAAAAACCAAAAAACTAGAGAGCACAGTGTTTCCAGTGAAAAAATAGGTAGGTATCTGGGCAGGAGTATTCCATTCAATCCATATACATTTGTGTTAGGTGTTTTTGGGTAGTGTTTGGGTATGTGCTGGTCACATATTTCTGTGTCATTGAGCCTGTGAAAAATTGGAACCCTGGAATAAATGAGGCAAGTATCCCAAGTGCAGCTTGCAACAGAGAGAACAGTAGAAAACTCCATGACTTCAATGCATTCTATATGGGAGTACTGGGAAAACAGTTTTAATAAAAACCGATCTACATTAAATCCTTCAGAAACACAAACTGCCCAGGAAGAAGATAAAACTAACTAGAACCTGTCCATTATGAAATGTGTCAATAGCTATTTCTGTAGTATCTCTTTGCATGATGACAGAGATTCCTTTCCATTTTCTGGCCCTTTTTTTCCACCGTGCTGAGTTGAATGAGCATTCTTCAGTCCAAGCATTGTTGGTATTGTTTTGGATACTCTTTAGAAACAGAAACTTAGAGTATTATCTGTTCTGTTTAGACATCTTGCATTACTCTTGGAGAAATGAGTTAGATAATTCTGTAACTGATCTTGGTGTGAACGATAGCAGTTACATTGCACAATTGTTAATCCACTTAATGCCATAGATCAAGGCTGATTTTGGCCTTATCCAGTTCTATCCCATCTCTTACTCCTGCCTGCTTCAGAACACACTTTCTGATCCTTTATGCAAGATGAGACATAGATGCTCCCCAGTTGGAAAATCAGTCTCTGCGCTGTACATAGGAACATGTGTGTGCAAGAAACATGTGAAGAAATGTGACATGAACCTTAAATCCCATAGTAGAAAGGGCCAGGGCTTGATTTCACCTTCCAAAATTTTTGGGAGGGAGCTGCTATAATAAAAGCCAGTCACCATACATTGCTGCTAAGAAAAGCAAATGAACATGCTCTTCGGAAACAACAAAATTTTATTACTTCACTTGTACTACAGCCAAGAAAGTACGTCATTCTTAGAAAGATGTTAGGGAACATGTGAAGAAAAACTGCAAAATGTTTGATTTAGGCACATACAGCAGCGCGGTGCCAAAATATTATGATGAGCAACTATGTACCAGGCAGCAAATTACTCAAAGGAAGAACGCTGCTTACCAGCTTTCCAGCCCAAAAGGAAATACACTGAAATTCCACTGATCCTGCCTGACTCTCTCAGACTCTGAAACTAGAGCCCAAAGAAATAGTTACAGACCAGAGTCAGGCTTTTTCTATTTGTGCAGCTACCAATATCGGATGTACTCAAGCATGTATACATATATATATTTTATACAAAAGCAAATCTATTTACATATAAGGCCTCAATTATAGCATAAATGCTACTAATGTGTTGTCAGGCCATATAAACTAAGTAAATTATATGAAAGGCAGTTTTATTCTCTATGCCTAGGCCAATAACTAGGAAAAAACAGTTCAAATTTACCCAAAGCTCTATGCTTTTACTTTCAGTGGAGTTTTGTCCCACATTCAACTTTTTAATTAAGTGGTATTGCATCAGAAATTGGTTCACTCCACATAGCATATATATATATATATATATATATATATATATATATTTACATTGGTGCATGTGTGATTCTGCAGCAATCAACAAGTTGGAACGGAACACAGCAGAACTGGGACTACTTCATCTTTCTTATGGGAGTGGACTCCATTTCCTGGATGAACTGTCTTGCCTCTTATTTGGAAAAGAAGTCCAAATTTGGCTAGAGACTTGTAACAGAAAACTGATGAATTCACTCCACCCATTTTTTTAGCTTGACATTAGGGCAAACAAAATGTTATATTATTTCTTTACCTTTGCTTGAAAGAGAAATAAAGAGCAATCAATAGTTGAAAACCTCTGTAGTACTAAAATTTTAAACATAGAAAAATAAGTGTGGCACAGAAGCTGTAAGAAATATTTTCACTAATTCTTTGCACATTGTGAATGAGCCTAATATCTATATGAAACATCTGCTCAGTATTTTGCACCCAGCTGGTGTTAAAAATACACTGTTACCAGAAAACACAGGGTCTCTTGTCTTAGTTTTGAGTGTAAGATAAAGAACATTGGGAGAAGACAGTGTTTTTTTCCATATATTTCTTTTTTTGTCAATAGAAGGCAGCAATTCAGTGTTCTCCATCTTGAGATTCTTCTCCAGCTGCAGAGTAGAGCCACTGATAGCTTCATTTAGGTGGGTGGCCAGGGGATTCCTGCTTGGGGCAGTAGCAGGCAATCAGGAGACTCATGACTCAGTGATGTATGGCCACAGCCTCTTTGATGAGAATGCCTCAATTAAGAAAGGTATCAGCAATGGCAAGGAGGATTATTTTTATTATGTGTTCTTTTGATATCAGCGAGGTATGGAACCACAGCAAACCAACAGGATTGCAATGATAATCCTCATCAAAAGCCCAGTTATATGCTGATAACCTTCAGTTCAGGCTGGATGTGCACTGCAAGGGCACACATCCAAATCACATGTCCCTCAAAAACCCTTCAATTCAAGCAGCAAGTGCAATTAAGCCAGCTGTTTACAGAAACCTGTATATGTAAAGATGCACATCTGACTGGCAGATGCGAAGTCAAGAACACCTCCAAGTCTCCTATCAGCTCTTTTGGAGAGAGCTGGTGACACGAGCAGTCACTGGGCAGTTTCACAGTAGTGCACAGGCGCGTTGTCTGAGCTCCACAGCTGCTCGCTGACCGTTCCCGAGCGGCTCATCTCCCACAGGGCCAGCTTCAGCACCTCAGACACTGTGCTCTTGACCTGGGCTTGGAACTTTTTGCTAATCAGAACGTAGAGGATTGGGTTGAGGCAACTGTTGATGAAACCAAGGCCAGTGGAGAGGGGAATGCCATCCTGTAGTAAGTCATGCAACTTTTCATCATGGTGAGCAGACAGCTCCACAATGCTGAATATGTGATACGGTGTCCAGCAGACAAAAAAAGCTACAACTACAGCAGTGATGGTCCAGAAAAGCCTGCTAGAAGTCAATACAGTTCTCCTCTTCACTTTGACAATCAGCAGTGAGTAGCAAATAACCATGGTCACTAAAGGAAAGAGGTAACCAAATGCAAGCCTCACCCAAATGAGAATGTGATGTGTTAGCAAAATAAGTTCCCTGTCATGCACATGGAAGTTGTTATAGCAAATGGTGACATTGTTGAGAACTGTAGCTGTGTCTCTAAAGTATAAGGCAGGGCCACCAATAATTGCAGCTGACATCCAAATGACCCCACTCAGAACGAGGGTGTTCTTCACAGTCCTGTATTTGTAGGAAAAGACCGGGTGGACAAGGCGGACGTAGCGGTCAAGGCTGATGAATGTCAGGAAGAAAACACTGGCAAACATATTAAGTAGTGCAATGAATGAGTTCATTTTGCAGAGCCACTTCCCAAAAGGCCAGTGGAAGCCCATTGCCACGTATGTAATATAGAGGGGGAGGAAGAGAACAAAAATGAAATCTGCAATGGCCAGATTCAGGAACCAGAGTGTGGAAACAGATTTTTCCCACTTAAAGCCCATAAACCAGATGACAATGGCATTACCTGGCACTCCCAGCAGAAATGCCACACTGTAAAAGAAAAGGGAAATAATATGGGCAATGCTGAGGGAGGACTGGGGTGACTCATCTTCCTCAGGCAGATCATAGAAATAAGAGTAGTTCTCAAAATCTTCAAATGTCATGTTGCAGAGTGGCTTTCTGGGGAAGAAAAGAAATGAAATGGTCAAAGAAGAAATGTTTTACTGCACTGTAAATAGTAAACTGCAATTCTTTCAAGTTCTTGGTCATAAACCAAAAGCACTGCCTTAGCTTGGCAAACCTGTCACCTTTTATCTGTCAGTTCCTAGCACAAAACTCCTGAAGAAATTTGGTCACAGGCATTTCAAGAAATGTTCAAATCAAAACAGAACTTGAAATCTTCAAGAACTGTTTTCCTTACATTAATTTCTTAACAGAGCACTGAGGACAGTACCACTGAAATTTCTAGGAGACTAGATACAAAGTTTTACTGAGGTATGATTGTGCTACTCTTTTCTGGTCAGGTTTCATATTTTACTGCTCTCTTCCTATGTGAAGCAAGTTTTATGGATTATATCTATCTAAAATCAGAGGAGCATTAGACACGTAGGTAGGAAAAAAAATTCACTTAAATGCCAGGAAGCCAACTTTTATAAAATTTCACCCACTGCCCCTGCCTCAAGTTATAGTTAACAAAAAGCAATTTCTCCAGCAACTAAAAGTTAATGGGTTTATTCATCTCTTTCATGTATGTCTTTGTGTCAAGAAATTATGATTTTTCAGACCCATTTAACATACTGGATTTCCTTAACACAGAAAAGAACGTAGAGAAGTAAATACATAAAACATATTGCAGGGATAATACACTCTGTGGAATTCTTCAACTAATGAGCTGAGAAACAGGTAATACATGAAAGAAAATAAAGCTTCCCATGAACAAAAAACACACTGGAAGAGCTATAAATGAAAATATTCGTGTGCCCTTTTTTTTTTTCAAGACAATTACAGAATTTTCTCAGTTTTCTTCTCTTGCAAAAGCTTCTGGAACTTGCAATTACAACAAGATTTTTCACATAGAAATTCTTTCTGTGGGTGGAAGGTGAGGGGGAGGAGAAAGTGGAATATAAACCAAAACTGAGGGGGAGAAAAAGAAATTAATGGGAAAACAGACAGGAAACAGAATCTGAACAACAGAAAGAAAAACAGAAGTTATTTCACAGTATTATTTCCCAGTGTTTAGTTTGCAATATAAATAAAGCTGCAGCACATCACAGGTGGCCACAATCAGACAAAAGTCTCTGCAATGATGAAAACAATTATTCTGCTGAACTCTGTCATCATTTAAAGCTGAATTGTTTGGCTGGACTTAGCTGCACTGAAGACCTGTGCCTGAGAGCAGTCAATTAGCTATACTATGATTTATCTTACCGCTAAATTTCTGAGTGCTATCTCCATTCCGAAACCGAAATTCAGCCCGCACTTTTGGAACTCAGCCCTGCATTCCTGTAATTCCATCAATTATAACGTGCTAAGGACAACAGGAGAGGGGTCTCAGGAGCACACCGCCTGCAGAACCACATCTGCAAACTTGCTACTTACCTTTCCTCCAAAAAGTAGTTCGCTCACTTTGAAAGGATCACTCACACCACCGAAGCTACGCATGTGCACATGCATTAGCAGGATTAGACTTCTCATTTGTAGGTGGATAGACAGAGAAGGAAAAAAAATGGTTGTGTAATTTTATATGTCTTGATTAAAAAAATATGTAGTAAGAGTCAGCACAGCCTGTTCTGTCAAGAGGCTATGATAGCATTTGTGATTTACATCAGGCTGAAAGAATGTTATTTGGTTTGCTGTCCTGATAAATGATACTTATTGGGCTGCATTTATGTAATTACATGCCCCTTGGGGGTGGATTCTGCATCAAATACCACTACCACCCATCTGAGTAATTTTTTCAAACAGCTTAACAGCTGCTGAGAGAAGAGTATAAACATGGAGCAGTACCACTAACATCTGGAACATTATATTTGGGCAGTTTCAGACGACAGGTTAAAAACCAGATTTTTAAGTGGGTTTACCTATACAAAAAACTGTACCTTCAAATCAAATTTATGCAACTAAACAAAAAAACCTCCAACTATAATGACAATGATAAACATTTGCCTACTGCCCAACAATGTCAATTTTATATTTAGCATTTTAAAGATGATGTATCACAGGAAAAAAAAAATACATACCCAAATAAATGCCAAATATTTCCCGAGCCTTCTGTAGTTTAAAACTCCAATGGAAGACCACACCTTTAGAATGCAATTATTTTTCCAGGCTTATATTTTTCCTCATCTCTAACTCTAGTCTTCAATGCAGGGACTCTTTAGTAGTGGGAGTAAAAAAGCAGAGGGAACATTTTTTACCACTGCTCCCAGTGCACAGATGCTGAAATTAGACTCCATGGCTAGGGCTCAGCAAAGACTGCCAATTACATTTGCAAAACCCAGACTTCTGACACTGACATATATGAAGCACTTCTATAGCAGGACTTGTGGTGTTAAGCCCTGTCCTGCAGTAGGTGATTTTCGGTGGAGTTCTACTGGTTTACATCAGTGAGGACACAGATTTTTTCCATTAACTGTAATTAAGCATGGCTGTTTCTCTGTGGTCTTGAAACACATTATCCCTTAATATATAACTCTGAATTTAATAAATTTCCAGAGTCAAAACTGTCTTGCAGTTCAAGTCTAGGTCTTGTGAAGAAATGCAATTGTATACCTTATCCTGTCACTAATTAGCTGTTTGAACTTTGACAAATGGCTTACTTTCCAAGCTGGAAAAATTCTCATGAACATGTCTGCAAGCTGAGGCTCAGTAGAGAAAACAATACTTTCAGACAGCAGTTTCTGCTTGGCTTTAAGGCAACTGCTCAAAAGGGTGAGGGAGGTTTGGTGCTGTCCACTGGCTCAGTGTCTGCTGGTCTGGGGATCCTGTGCATGGAAAGCATTTTTCAATAAACAGGAAAGTGTGGTTAGAGGCCTGCCAATAAGCCTTGGGATCAGCTACAGGTTACAGAACAGTGTTCTACTGCATATGGATTAATATAACCAAGTTACAATTTCATCCTGTTCTTTTTTTTAAATTTTATTTTAAATAGTAAGCACCCTGTGTAAAGTGTACACTCAGCAGTTGTTTGACGAGTCTGTTCCTGTTTGGTGAGCCACAAGCAGCTCTGAAAACTGAGCCTCCTTGATTCAGTTGCTTAATTATGAAAATAGTTGACCAGGAGGTTTCATTTCCTGTCCTCTTCTGTAAAACAGAAGTAAATTTCTAAATTACTTTATAGGAATATATTAGGATGTCTCTTGACAATTTTAGATCTTGGGGCAAAAAGCAGCTTTATCAGGAAATACAGATCATCAGGAAATATGTCAAAAATACAAAGCTACAGAACTGCTGGGAAGAGACTTCACCACGTGTTGCATGAACAGATTTTCTCGGAATTTCTGCAGGGAATTACAGACTTGGATCTCTGTTGACATACTCACAGCTTTCTACTAAAAGTACCTAAAGTTCGTGTCCTCTGCCACTATTATAGCTAAGCCACAATGACAACTTGGACAAATGATTGGATCTGTCTAAAATAGAACAACTCTTGTCACACCAAGAATGGCCTTACATTTATGACATGGGACCAGTTCTTTGGAATCTATTCATGGCTATGCCACATGCATCCTGTTTGAGCAGGGGAAGTCGTTTGACCTCTCCACACCTCAGCCCTGAGGTCAGTGCAAGGGCTGTGGAATTAAATTACATTGGGCTTTCAGTCTAAAATAGAAGAGAACAAACAAAAAAGTTGCAATTTCCATCCACGTCACTTGAAGCAAAGCCCTTCTGGGGGTTTGAAGTTCCCTGGCCACCACACAAGTTAGGACCTAACTGAATTACAGTGGCAGTCTTTACCACAAATTCAGGCTCAGCCCACACAACCTCCCTCTCTCACATTTGGTCCTCGTTACTTTTGAATTTTAAAGAAAGGTCGAAGGGAAGAATTTATTCATTGTCTATGTTAGTTAAAATTTACCACAAATATTGGAGTGGTAGTCCCCAAATCTTTTTTTCTCAGTGTGATAAACAGTGTTTAGTGCCTCTGGCCAGCTAAATTGGTTCCAGAGGTCACAGTAATGGGTCCTGACTTACTAGAAAATTATGGTTTGGAGGGCTGACTGTCTCAACAGTTCAGTTCCTAGAGGGAAGATACTACACAAACTCTCCTATCAATGTCTTTTTGAGCAACAGTGAGCACATCACATTCCATGTATACTATCTGTGGCTAAAGGAAAGCTTATTTGATTGCATCACTTCAACTTTGGTCATTGCAAGGGTCAAAAGTTGGAGAACAACTGGTTTCACAGAAGGTCACCTAAAGCCTGCTTGCCATACTGTGTGTCAACAGGTTTATCCAGGTATTGAGTTCAGCTGAAGGCCCTCATAACTTTTTCTTGGAACTTTGGAGGTGACAAATTTTGAATTTATCTAGCTTCAAAAACATAAACATGAAATTCACCTGGTTGTTTATCTGTAAAGTTCAAAACTCAGGAGGCTGAGCAAATTCATTAGAGGTACACAGAGGTATTTCTGGCAAGCATTTCATAAAGACATAGGATAGATTCAAAAACACACAAGGAATGCTGATGAAATTACAGACTGTCATAGACTCTTACTTCTCCCTCAAAAGGACAAAGCCACTTGTCTCTATGCAGAAACATTCCTACAGCAGGAGTTGCCTGATAGACTCATACTACAAAATTAAATCATAGCTATGCTACAGATTAAGCCTAAAGTTGGCCCTGCAGACAAAGCTACTAGGTATGGAGCATTTTAAGCTGGTCTACACAAAGGCAGAATCAAGGCTTGTGTCAATGTTTTCTTTTTCACAGACACATACACAAACAACTGTCTTTTGGCTATCATTTTAATGGTTATTAGATATATGATAACTATTTCATATGTCATCCTGAATTCAGTAACTAGAACGGGTCACAACAGATACGACATGTGACTGGAAATGTTTTTTGAGCCACAATATAGATGTATTTGTTCTAGCAGATCATAAAGGAATGCAAATAACAATCATTCTCCATTATGTCTCTCAGTGAAGCAGTGTTAGAAATGTATTTGCAGTGTACTAGCTAGACATGTCCTAGAACTTAGGCCAAAACTAACTTTCTTCGAGCAAGGCCAAACACGACCCTGTTAGTCATAACACACCACCTCATCTGCGGTATTGAAGTCCTTTGACCAGATGATAGCCTGATAACACTTGAAACAGAGTGTTACAGGATTAACAAACTTGTATAGCACAGACTCAGTTAATATTGGTAAATCTACAATTTCAGACCAGCAGTTTTTCCCACAGAGAAATGTTAAAAAAACGGGAAATCCAACTTTATATCTAAAGAAGGCTGCTGTAGTAGGAAAAGTGTCACAGTGGTTCTTGTCTGAATATAGAATACCTTCCAGACAACGATTGCAATTGAGCAGTGTACCATTTCCACAATCAGGGACCTGATAAGTGTCTGCAACCAGCAACTGTCTATCACTGAAACTGATTTATTTTCATGCTGATCCCAAGCACCAAATCTTCCATTCCCAAAGATGACAAAAAAACACAGACATCCCCAGGATATGCACTGGAGAACGGGAGGGCACTTGATAACTCTATAGTTAGCACTTGTTTCTGCCTTATTCCCTTCTATTAATACAGCTGAAAGTAAGAATATAATTTTAAATATTTTTTTGGAATGTAAGTTGATGTAGCCACTAAAAATCACGTAACCACAAAAATCACACATCAGTCAGGAAAATGACTGGTCATACCTGTGAAACTTAAAAGTAGCACCATTCTTAGAGAAAAAAATTCTAATATTCTTACCAAAAAAATATAGAAATTCAGCTAAATGGTGACACTTGAGATTTAAAAATTCCCTAACGTATTGTGTGTGGCAGCACTGCCAAAGTATTTACATAACCATTCACAATGCTTCAGTACTCATAACCCGTACTGAAATGGGGTTCAGGTGAGAAGTATCATCAGTCTGGATTTCTGGAGAATGCTGAGAATGACCTACAGGAAGTCTCTGATCAAACCAAGTACTAAATCCAGAGTCCCTGCCTAGTGGTTCAACCACAGCCCTATCCTCCCTTCTTAAACTTAGCACTGTCCCTTCTCTCATGGTGAAGTGAAGAAACCACAGCTTCACCTCTGGGAGACCTTTCCCTTCCTGAAGGGAGCCTCCCCTTCTGTGCTGTCAGGCTCGTGGTGGTGGAGGAAGACAGCACTTACCTGGGCAGCCCTTGCTGCTCCTGGCCTGTTTTCTCTGCACAGAAGAGAAAAGCAAGCTGGATTTCCAGCATTTGCTTGCCATCCCCACTGTTCTGTCCTAGCAGTGCCAGGATACACCTCAGAGCCCAGCAGGTCCACTGTGTATCCTACTGGATACAGCATGAGGTAACACACTAATCAAGTATTGTTCCGTGGAAGCTTCACGTGTTTTCTATTCCTCCTCAAATGCCAGCAGTACTTTCTCTGGCTATAAGCCACCATAATAACTACATAGCTAGAGCAGCAGAGATATCTGATTTAAAAAAAAAACTAAGTGCCTCAGCTTCACAGTGACTGGACTGATGGGATAATGAATGCTTGTGTTTCTAATTAATTATGGCTTTTTTAAGGTTTTCGTGCAAAAATTACTTGGAATTTTTACTTTGCATCTGTTTCATATATCTGTGATGAAAGAATATTTTGACTAATGTTCATGTGATTGTTACATGATCATGCAGCTCTGAGCATGTTTTTTAAATGGTTGTACAATTTCAACAAACACATGCTTTGACCACAACTCCTTCCTAACAAAAAATAGTGAAGTGAGAGCAGAGAATATAGAGTAAATGCAGAGATTCTTTTCTGCAGTTGACTTGGCAGACTAATTAAGGTGAATTAAACATATATTCAACGACAGCCATTCAAAAGGGATTGCAGGGTAACAACAGTCATTACAGAAAAAAATCCAAAGTAACCCTCCAGCAAGATACAAAATATCTATCAAATAGCAGATAAAATATAGGGTACAACCTGCTATATTTACAGCCCTTTTAACAAGAAGAGTTAAGAAATAACCCCAGAGGAAACTAGCACCACAACTCATTCCTCAAATATGCCTTCTTATATCCTATTCAATTTCACAGATTAGTTTCCTAGTCATTAATTACAGTATGCTTGGTTGTGTACTGCCCTCTAAATTGATCTCTGTTTTCCTAGGTTTATTCTACCCCTCATTTATATAACTCAGCAGTTTCTTCTAGCATAAATGTAACATTGCTATGCTTATATTACCCTTGACATATACTCTTGCATATATATATCAGAACATCCAATTCCAAAATACTGCTAGTATATATCTTATCAGCTGGAATGTTTTGGATAACATACTTTATTATGTTCTCACAGTTAATAAACTAGGATCACTGTGTACAGTAGATTAGGGTGTCTACTCCTGTATCTGTGTTACTCTAATTTTCCTACTCATACAAAGCCAACTATTCTTACTTTAATATCAAGTCTATAATAAGTACTGGCTTTATTCCTGCAAAACTGAAAAACTTATATTGTTAAACACAGTTTCAGGAGGCCTGGATTTTTACCTGTTTCCCTAACTTGGTACTGGGAACACTCCCCAGCACTGATAGGAATAGATGGCACCTATGATTAAGGTGTTAAATCAGGAGCTTGGAAATACTGGTTTTACAGGCTTCCCATATTACCTTTACAAATCACTTCTCACTTGACTCTGCCAAATATGGTACAACACCCTCATTTAACATTACTCAGGTTTCTTAAATGGGCAATGGTTCTTAACATTTCCAAAATATCTCATTAAAATGATGTGGGGCTGCAGCTCATTAAAAGGGCATCACTAGAAAGAGGAGATGAGAGTGTAGAAAGTAGAATTACATTGACTGTACAGGACTTACTGCACATCACTTTCTCTCTCTCCTCTAGAAGGCCTCAGAAGGGAATAAAACTTGTGTGCCAGGCTGATACTTGCTGAAAGAAGCAAGTATTTTATGTTGGGAAAGTACCCAAAGGCCTTAGTCCTTGAGATCAAAGCCTCACTAGATCTAGGCACTGTAAGCATGTAATGAAAGACAATTCCTGCTTTGTTTACAATTAAACAGAATAAACACATACAAGAAGAATAGGGAAAGGATGAGACATATCTTGCCCAAAGCCAAATAGTTAATTTGAGGGTAAAGTTGGAAGCAGAATAACTTGCTGAAAGAATAAAGAGGCAAATATCTTCACTGGGTAGACAGAAAAGATGCTGGTTCTTCATACTTGTGCCTTTTGATTCTTTAAATACATCCTTCAAGAAGTATAAAAAAGGGACAAGAGAGCCTGGGTAGGGGAAGTGAAGTAGGAGAATGCTACAAAGTTTTTGCCAGCTAATATCTCTGCAAGAACTGGAGACCTCTATAGTGCCAGCCTTCACAGATAATCCTTGCAAGCTAACCTAACTTGCAGCAAAGAGTTTGGGTAACTTCCCTCTGAGCTCAGTAATGAAAAATTATTGCATCTGCAGCAGGTCTATTCAGCTCATCTGAAGAATGGCAACAAAACGGTGGGCCAGGTATAACAGAGCTGCAACAAGCCAGCAGAAATTCCTTTTGGAAAAAATCAGCCATGGGCTAATACACGAATCTAAGAGGCCACGAGAAACTGCTCCTTGCATTCAGCTCTCTTGTGCAAAGCCAGCCACAACAGAGCCCGGCACTGTTGTGAAACTGTAGCTTCAGACTGAATGAACATAAATTAAAGCATTATCAGAAATAATGAGTGCAAATTAGCCAGACAACCAGCCACCACAGTAAGAGAGACAGCTGAACTGCTGGCACATTCCATAAAACAAAATAAATAAATAAGCAAATAATAAGACCATTCAATAGATTACAATCCCCTGGAAACCTAGCTGCTGCTTAGCACTTGGAATAGCAGCATTATTAATACAAAATTAATATCGAATAACAGATCACAAACTTCAAATGTCTGTTAAAAAACAGGAGAAGAAAATTCTTTAAGGCAACTGGCTTTAATAGGGAATAGATAAAAATTTTCCTCTTGATTTAATCTATCAGAAATAAAAATCAAAACATTTCAGAAGTTGCTTATTTAGCTGTCAGCAGAAAAAGAAATTCTTAAAATTAGAAGAAAGAATGTATAATGTACGGGACATAGAATTTGCATTACTTTGATCAACACTTTTCCTCTGCCCTCACCCATGCAGTAAAAATCTGTAGTCAGATCCTGACTAGAAATCCTTAGACAGAGCTTTCCTGACTTATGATCCTTTTCCACAAAGGTGATTGGAGAATCCAAATGATAAATTCATTCTCCAGAGTCAGATAACTTCCACTGTGCCACAATCAAAGATATTCTCAGTTCAGCAGAAGTGGACTCTGGTGTCACTCAGGGCACATAAAAAATCCCTAGGATTGGTGCAAAGTTGATAGGACCTCCATCCTGTCTGACTGGCATAAGTTGCTGATAATGCTTTAAATTCAGTCAGAAGTTGCAGTGACATTAAACCAAAGTAAATCAGGTTATCAAAATATTTTCATTTCCCAGTTCTGAGGCAGAACAATAACATTACCATAGTGAAAGTGCAGTATCCTATCGTAAGTAAGATAATCCTGAAATCAGTTTCTACAAATCTGCTCAAACTCCTTTACCTTGACGTACCCTTAGTCACTCTTCTCCTTAGCAATGAGTTAGTAAGCATTTTATATTATTCAGTGATACAATTTTATTCAGCTAGAAAACGAATGTACTCTAATTTGCAGACAATGTTCAATGTATACAAGCTTTCTAAGTCCACAAAAGCAGGTCTGTGATATTGTTTGGCTTGCAAGATCACACCTAGAAAGGCAACAGGTGACAATGACACTGTTATCACTAAGTGTGTGTAGGAGGTGGAACCTATTCCTGTCTCATTGTGTGGTAATATACAAGGCTTCAAATCTTGTTGTCACTTCCAATACACTTCATGAAAGCTACATCCATATCCTTATTCCACAATGGTTAGGGAAAACACACACACGTTCCAGCTGAGATCACAGAAACCTTACTTAATTCTGCAAAACTATAATTCTTCACAAGTATTTTGTTAATCTGCTATTTCAGTTGAAATTATTTCTGGTTTCTGTTCTAGAATCTGTTCAGATCAGAACTGATGTTTTTTAAATTAATTATACTGGAAATTGCTATAGCTGTAGTAGACACACTATCCCTGAGCAAATAAAAAAATTAAAACCAACACACTAGGGGACACAGACAAGAGAGAGAGATTTAAGTCAAGGTCACTTACCATTTGCTAACAGGATAAAACTCCTTGAAGTGTGTGTTAATATATTCAAAAGTAATTAAAAATTAAATTCACACACATTTTCATACCTTTTCTTGGTGCTGGGGTGGTTCAAAGTAATCTTTGAAGTAAATGAGTATCTCATTCTTTCTTTCAAGAAACTGTTTTAGCCAGTATATGCTAGACCACCTTACATTTGCCAGCAAGTGCTGTTGCAGATGTAGAGACTCACTATTTAGAAGGGAAGGGAGAGAAAGTTCTTAAATATAAGAGTTTGACCCACCTTGCTTAGTTCTTTCAAACAAAAGGCACTGTAAATCAGGGATGTGAGGTCTGTAGCAGGAGGAAGAGCGAAATGATCTGCAGAGCTGAGAGTAACTTCAGTGTGATTCCAGCTGCTTCAGTTGGCTACTGCCTTCCTTCTAATAAACTGCAGAATGATATAACGCCGTGTTTGTTTTCAGCTGAGGAAGTTGTTTCCAACTTCCCTTGGTTTTCTAGACCCATTTTTGAAATATTGCCACGCTGTATAATCCCAGTATTTCACCAAAAATAAATGTTAGACATTTGAATGAATCATTTTGGTCAGTGTCCAAGCAAGCAACAGATGTGGTGGCTGATGAATGGAACGAGACCTTACAGTTGTGGGCTGCTTTTTGTTCTGCGGAGAAGAGATTGAACAGTATTTCTTTGTAAGCACTCTGGTTTATAGAAAATAATGTTGAATGAGCTTAAAGATGTTTAAAAAGTCGCACTGAAAGCATCATTTTGTAACTGTACAGTGTGATACATTCATTTGGTATTTAGGATTAGTAGATTAATCTCCTTTTGTGTGTAAGAGAGAAGTAAGCTCCTCAAAACACTAATTAGTGACTCTCTGTCAGATAGTGGTCAGGAATTTGAACTGGATTTTAGGTAACTGGGCCTGACTCCCAGTTCTGTAAAGAGCCTGATGAGGTTTTGTGGCCAGGCCTCATGATCTCCTTGTCGTTCAATTTCTCAGTCAGTAAAATGGAAATATTATCCCACTAGTATCCACCTACCACAGCTTACCTGACTGATGGTACCTCACTAATCATACAATTTTAAATCAGCATCTGTCAGTCTACCCTGCCAGTGGAAAAAATAATTTAACATTTTAACAGTGGTACTCTGCTATCACTAATGCAAAACCTATAGCATGTTCAACACTGATCGAATCTAATCTAGGCCAAATTTTCCAGATATCAAATCCACTGATTCCAGTGAAAAATTAGAAAGAAAAATCTCCAACAAACCAACCAAGCATCAAAGAAAAGCAACCAAACCTCAAAGAAGAGTGAAGTACTTAATGAGATCATCTAAACTGGGATTTCAGCATCTGGTTAGCAAGACAATCAGTTCTTAAGCAACTCTTTTAGGTTCACAGGTTCTCTTAACAGGAACCTAAAACTCCTTCTAGCAAAAACTAGACTTTTTCTTTCCTTCATGACAGTTCTTCTTGCTCTGCCAATATAACTTTAAACACTGAAAGTGATACACATATACTAAAGTTTCACATGTACATTGTACATGAGTGGGAAAGCCTCTAATTCGATGAAAGGAGCATGGGGATTATGCACAGAGCCCCTGGAACATAAGGAAAGGACAGGGGAGCAGTGAATTTATGGGGACAAAGAGAGGGGGTTGCCTGAGGAAAGGACCTCATTTATTTATTTCTTGTATTTTAAAGATATCCTGTTTTCTCTAGGTAACTGATTGGTGAATCTTCACTAATAAAAGCTCTTTCAACAGTAATTATCTTCTTTTGTAAATACTGGGATAGGGTAAATACAGGCACCATTTAACAGCAGATCTGCTGAGGGTTTTTTCACCTGTAATGGCATTTAAGTCTGTGTCTCTAGGTATTTCACCAAGTCTAGTTATTTTAAGGCAGTTAATTCAAAGGTTTGCTCAGTATTACTTCAGCAGGACAAAAGAGGAAATTAAGAGGTAGATAACTCCCAGACATGAGGATAGAACCCCCAGCAAATGGTCACAATTTGCCAAATGCTCTTCACCTTCTTGGTGAAGGGAGCATTCTGGAGAGTGCAAAAGACTCTTGCAGCATGGGGTAGTGAGGAATTGTCCTTAAGTGGCTGTTCACTTCACCACAAAATAGAACAGGTTTGTGTTGCTACTCTAACATATATTGGTGTTGATACCTCAGCTCTTACATCCTTCAGAACCAAGGGAGGATTAGACCCCATGCAGCAATTTTCCTCACCCTTCCTTACCACTGCACCAAATATGAAATACCGAATGCTAAAGGCATATTCATAATACAAAATGACAGAAGTAATTTTGCAGAGGGAAGATCTCATAGGAAATGAGATTTTTTTTCAAGAATAGCAGATTACTGCATTTAAAATATTTTTTCTACCTCTCTGTCCTACCTACAGTTGCTCCTTTTCCATTGAAAATGACTTCTGCTTTGATGAGTAATTACCCAGCTTGCACAGTATAACTAGCATAGTAACATACCTGGGAGAAAAATGAAAAAAGAAAACAGATTTTTACAGACAAAATTGCATTCAGTCTGAAAGGGTTTAGTTCTGCTTGTTTTCTATTTAAATCTGAATACAGCATTTTAGTCATATATAGTTTCGATTAACCACAGTGGAAATCTTAAACCCTTGAAGAATGTAAGCTTAGGCTCTAAATCTTTCATTGTTTTAGTTCTTTCTAAGCTCAGACAAAGTGAAACTGGAATGCTGAGTCACAAATTACATGGCTTTTTTAATTAACACTTTTGTGCAACTCATTAACCACTGACATCATCTGAGTGTGATCTTTCCAGATAATTTTGTGAAAGCTATATGCTTGGAAGAAAATCAATGAACTATATATATATAAAAAAAAAAAAAAAAAAAAAAAAAAAAAAAGCTTGTTTACTTTCATGTCTTCTTTGTCATTCTGAAAGTTACATTGTATTTTGTTCTTTCTCATTCTGAAAGTTACATTGTATTTTGCCCTGTTATTTGTGTTTTTTCAACTGGGTAGGTTATCAAAGCCCTGGAATTTCTACCCTTCATTAAGTATGGCAATGTGCCAGGGAGCTCTGAAGAAGGGCATGCATTCATGAGCATACGGAGCACGTGGAGATTGCAAAGCAGGCAAATACTACTTTATACCTGATGGAAAAAGAACAAAGGAGAGGATTTGTGTACAGATAATAGACATTGGGTCGTCCAGCAGCGAATAAACTGGATCTATTGAAAAGCAAGTTAATTTTAAAAGCACTTCTGATTCTTTGGGGGCTTTTTAACCCTATAAAACAAAACAAAAGCACAAGATGTGTGGAAAAAAATACACACTGGAAAAGCTTTCTGAAATTCTTTACTGATATTAACCAAAGCACAAATTACAAAGCAATAAAAAAGAAAACCAACAATAATTTTTAATTTATCTAGATTGCCAAAAATTGTCTGATAGTTCTGATAATTATACCCACTGCTGGGACCACTGGATCTTAGCAAGTTGCCTGTTAGTATGTGCAGATAATCTCAGCACTAATCAACATCCCATCAATGTTCCTTAATTCAGTTAAATTGTACAAACCACGAATTTGCAAATTAAGTCAAACAGAAGATATTTCGATTTCTCAGGGTTAATTTCAGCTGAACAACACAAGAAAGCAACTACTTACTGTTGTTTACAGTTCGGCCTCTTTTTTTTAGAAAAGTAATTCTTCACTGTTCCTTTGTCCTCAGTGTTTGAATACCTCATCGACTAAAACCCACTCTGGAAAGACTGCGTTTAACTACCTGACAATCAGGAAAAAGGTCATTTCCTCCCTTCCTGTGAAACTAATGGCTATTCATTCCTATCCTTTAGGTGAAGCTGTAATGTTTACTTGCGGCTTAAATACCCACTATATAACAGAGTCAGCAACTGTGACAAAATTCTCCAGCGACACATTTGAACAAACCACCCCATGAAGGAAGGTTTGGCTCCTTTAGGCAGGTCCACACCTCTTTCTATGCTGATATCAGCGATCTGGAAGATCCTCATGTATAACACATAGAAGAATTTCAGTAATTCTGCAGAAGTCAAAATATTTCCTCATTACTTTAGTCAGGTCAAGACACACAATCATTTATTGCTATGTATATATATATGAATGTATGTACATACCAGTTCAAGCTGCAGCACTTCATGTAACTCCTGCAAACACAGCCAGCAGGGTGTTACAATCTATGAAATAATATTAGAGAATAATTTATTATAGTATATATTCATGTGATGTATTACTATATGTTATTATATAATGTATGTAAAGTATCATTATAGAATGTATTTTTATGTGATACCTGGGAGAAGGTACCATTAGATATACCCTTTTTCCTACATAGATTTTGCTTTTCTATGTGCATTTTTTCTCATTTTCCACAAGCAAGTAGGAATTATTTTCTACATAACTTTCAGACCATAGGTATTCAAATTCTATATTCATATGACAGTAATATAAGAGATTTTACCTGCCACTCAGATAACATTTGAAATCCATGGAATTTTCAGAGTGTGTCTTGACAACCAAACTTCTGATGTATGTCATTGAGTGCTAAAGATTATATTAACTGAATAGCTAACCAGCCAATTCAACAACAGTATTTTTCCATTTTAGCCAAAGTGCTGTCTCCTCCCACAGAAAGGAATGTCAGTGTTTGGAAAAATGATTTAAGAGAGATCTACAGAGATTGGAGACACAAAAATAAGGCTATGCAAACTATAGTTGTTTCACTACATATTTCACAAAATATTTTCATATCTTCAGTACTGGTATACGGATTAACCGACTTGTTCTTTTTCACCTCACATAAATTACATGCAACTCCAGAGCTGCCTCTGTAGACAGGTCTGAGGAGTGAAGCCAGAACTTATTGCAGCTTGGATGGAGTCATATGTCTCAAAACCTGCCCAAAGCCTAGCCAGGCTAGGTTCAAAGAAACCTAAAGCATAGGGATGAATTTTAACCACACCTCTTCAGGATTTAAGTTGCCTCCACCCACTCAGGATGCAAGTCACAGTGTAGTTGCTTAAAACAAACAGAGATTTTATTTTCCTTTTAAAGTGCAAAGACTCAGTTTCCACCTTTTACATCATGTGTCTTTGTATTAAACCCCCAAATCCATAGCTCAAATAGGATTACATTGTGATGCTACAACGGGCAAAACTCCTGACCCAAGAGGTGCTTCTGTTTCACGTTCTGCAGTCAGCTATTAGCAATTCACAGTCGAGTTGCTGAAGGCTATTATGATGAATAACAAGGCATAAAGCAAGCAGACTTGCATGAAGGAAACAATCGCAGTTCCTGCCCCTCACTATTCAACAACTAGATAATCTTAATTAGGCTATTGCTCTTGGCTACCATGATCACTGAGATGCAGCTGGTCTTAAACACAAAATGGAGACAGAGAAACTGAAAAGGATTCTATTTTCCTGCAAAAGGCACAGAGCAAAACGGAATGTTCATACAAAATCTGAGAAGTTCCCTGAAAACATATGCTAACAGTCATGGTGCCTCTACAGGACTCACATGTGATCAAACAAGGCTGCGGCTTTGCATCATTAATGCTCAAAATCTTAACTGAGAGAAACACCTGTGCACATGTGGTATTGTAGAGCCTGCTGGTTACTCTTTACAATACTTGATCAGCCACTGACATTCCTTATGAATTATGAACATGCTAAGGTTTTAAATTGGATAGTAGTTCCTTGCAATGAGGAATGTTTCCTGAGCACCAAGTGCAAAGCTGACACAAATCAAATCTAAATCAAGCTCAATCACCTATAGATGTTATGAGATGCTCCTGGCTTGGTGGTTTCAACACATATTCATTTGTACTTTTAAAGTTGCTTTTTATAGTCAGATACATTTGCCAGACTGTTTTTCTGTTTAGTGGATGTAAATGTATTTTGAGAAACACATAACCCTGACTCCACAAGGATTTAAGTTATTTATCTATAGAAATTAATGTGAGACAGGGCGAACCAATGCAAGTTTCTGTCTACTGCTCTGCGTTTGTCCTCTCTGATAACAATTTTGCTTCTAAATCCTACCTAGCTCTCAGCCTCTAATGAGTTGGGAGCTGATGAATCCCTATAAACCTGCTATTGTGATAGAGGCAAAGCAAATTATTAGATGCTTGGAAAAACACTTTACTAGTTAAGGACTCAGTGTATAAGTCAACCTTAACTCTTTCATTGCCTTCAATAAAAGCAAAACCACCATGTCTAATAAATCAGCAGTGGGCTCAAGGGATGAGGCATAGGACACCAGCCTAAGTAAAGAGACAGCTAAACCCCCAATATTTCTTTGTCCATTCTAGTTCTAATTCTTAAGCTCTATCAAGACACCTAAAGATTAATTTTAAATCCTCCTTACTTTGCAATCTATTTTTTAAGAAGACTATATGACCCAAATTCAGCACTTAGCATGAACCTCAATATGGAATCTACATTAATATAGAGATTTGACTTAGAATTTTATATAAAGGATATTTAAGTTGCTACATGTATTTTCAAGAAAAATAGTCTCCCTTCTTGTAAAAGAGAAAGGAAGCTTGTGGAGAAGGGAACACACACTTCTCCATTTCAGGCTGAGAGACTAGGCAAAGGAAAATGACATTAATTGTATGTACCTTGGGTGCAAACCAGAAATTGAACTCCAATTACTTCAGTATTAGAAACACAGACAATCTAAAAACATAGAATTGATCAGAAAAAGAGAGAGGCTAAACTCTGATCCAAAGTAATAGTATGTGAAACGCTGAAGAAACACAAATCAAATTAAAGGCTTTTTGTTTAAAAGTTCTTTTTCTCCCTTTTAATTTTTTTTTCTGTGAAAACCGCTGTGTTTTCAAACTATAAGAGAAAGAGACTTTTTTCAAAGGTGAATGTTTTTTCTTACCAGCGCATTCCTAGCCTAAGATTAAGTTTCGTCCTTGGGAAATAAACCCAGACCTACTCTTGCTTAAATTTCTGCTTGCTTCCTGAATAGGATAAAGAAATCTTTCTTTAAATTATTCCCATGGTAAAGCAGAGAATCCACTTTTTCTCAGATGTAAGAAAATATTTTATGTGGTTTATTGCAGGAACATTTAAAAAATTTTACATGATTTAGAACAGCCAGAGCAGAGAAAAATAACACTTACTTAACTACCTTGGGAATACATTTTGACCCCACCTTAAACTGACTGCAGAACATCCAGTGACTCAACATAATAGAATATGTATTTGGAACTCTTCAACTCCTATAAATTACACTACAGAAAGGAAGCTGCAGAAGCATTTTACATTCCTGATTATCTTAAATTAATATCTATTATCTAGTCAAAATCAAAAAAGTTCCATTAAAATGGATGTATATAAACATTTAATTCAGAATATTACAAGGGGTAAAAGCTGGTTCGAAACTTCTGGGAGCTTGAAAATTCTTGATAAGCAGAATTAATAACCTTCCAAGCAGATTTGAGAAAATTATCTCTTTGTATCAGAAAGACATTATTGCCTGCTGGAGTAATGGGAATTAATATTTACTTAGGTAAAAATGCTATGAGTTCCTCCTATGACAAAATGTGAGTTAGGCTATAAGGGAGTATTAGTCATCTACTGTACTTATTTAAAATATTTCAAGACACATTGACATCTGATTAAAAGCCACATTCATTTGTTACCTTATCTTAATAAAAAGGATGGTTTAAAACAGGCTAAATAAAACTTGATGCTATGTAGACAAGATAAATTCAGTTCTGAGTATAAGTGCATTTCAGTCACATTATCCACCTGTGGTTAATACAAGAACCTACTGCTGTTTCTGCTCCCTTCATAGCTGAAGGCTCCCAGGCTGCAGTCCCCTTCAGCATGGAGGAAATGGAGTCATCTCACACTTTTCCACTCCATCTTCCAGCACATACATGTCAGAAATTATCATATATTTCCAAGTAATTTGGTAATCAACAATTATATGTGAAAATCTTACAATTCTGAAGGGTCAATCTGACTATATCAATCAGACAATTTTAAAATTGATATTATATTTGAAGGTAAATGGAAAAACAGAATAGAGAAATTCTAAGGAACTGCTGTTTTTGAGGCTATAAAAAAAACCTCCACGCACAACATGTAGCTCAAAGAATATCCTTCAATTCATGAGTAGTCACCTTCAGGCAACCCCAAGCCTAGTTACTGACCTAGTCCTTTCCTTTATGTCACTTCCCTAAAAAACCAGGCAGAGTTATTTTGGAGAGATTAACTGACTAAACAATCATTTAACTGAAAGCAGAAATTACTGTAACAGTAAACTATTCAGCATTTTATGATGAAAATATGTTCTCTGAAACGTATGCCCTTTAGCATACAAACTTCTCAACTGCTAATTTATTTTCTTTACATTTTCTTTTAGATCAGAACACCCTAAAACAAGTTAATTTAAGCTAATGGAGAGATTCAAAACAATTGCAGGAAAGCTAGGGTATGGATTTGAAATCTAACATAAGATGATTAGAAGCCCATCATACAGAAACTTTCTGAAAACCCTGGATTTGGATACATTTCATAGCCATACTGTTTAAAGTAATCCATTCAAAGCTGTCTCCTCAGCTGTTCCTTCTGAACAACCTGCCAGCAAATGAACAGCAACAGCAATCCTAACAGCAGTAATAAAACCCTCTGGGTTCAGTGCATCCCAGAATTTTTCTCAGTACTATAATTATAAAAATATCTTTATTCTGTACGTGTATACAGAAATAAAATATGGAGAACAATTTTAGTCAAAAAAATGTGTAGAACCTAAAAACTGAAAACATAAGCCTGCGAAAGCAGCAGCATGGCCTCCAGATAACAATAAAATATAGACTAGGGGAGAATTTTTTTCTAATAAAATATTTGGAAAAGGGTCAAATTGTGTAGTATTTCAAATTAGCTTTTAAAAATTTAAGACCTGATTACAAGTAAAATAATACTTTTAGGAGACAATGCCCAGCCCATTCATTTCAAAAGTGATTTTTTAATGCTGTCTTTTTAAGCTTCTAAATGATATTTCAAACTTTTTTCTTGGTCACTACCCAATCATGTTTCAATTATAACACAACTGCCAAGCTTTTTTGATTGATTAAAAAATTAAGCAATTAAGAAAATTTAAGTTTCAAACTTTTAATCTTAAGAAGGTTGCTCTGGCAAGAAAATGAGAAGCAAAACCATCAACCTTAATAGTATCTTTTAAGTTTTGAGGTTAAGCTAACATCCTGCATATTGAGGATATTTTTATTATTAGCTCAGGTAATAGCTCTTATGCTAAAATTAAAAAAACTTTGAATACAAAACAAAAAGCAAAGTCCAGTTTTAGATAATGAGAAAGCAAGCAGAATGTCCATAATAAATTTGCCTCTTTTAAAGAAAGAGAAAAAATTGTTTAATTTCATTTCAACGCCATATCAAAGTAAATAAAAGACCTTTTTTTTCCAACACATTTTTTATTCAAAAAATGAGAAAAATGCTTGTTATGGAGAGGAATCAATGTGAAATAGTAATGTGTGAACTCCAGCAAACTGTTTGAGTAAAGCAGAACAAAGAAAACAAGCAGCTCTGTTTTGTAAACAAATTATCCTTGCCTTTTACACTCGTGAGGAATTATTTTTTTTTTACTTTGAAAAATCTTATTAAATATCTCAAAATTCATACTAAAGTGGAAAATTGGAATACCATAGAGGATCAGATAATTGTTCCACAGGTCTCATACCTAATTTCAGTTAGTGGCTAACATCAGATTTTTCAGAGGAAGGCAACAATTACTTCCTAGGAATTAAAGGTTTTAATACAGTGCCAGGCACTGTGGAACAGCCACTCAACTGTTAAGTTGGAAAGATACTTCTTCCCCAAGATTACTCAGAATATGAAGTTCTCTAAAATCTACACATGTGCCTTGTTATAATCCACTATATACACTGACTCGTTATAATCCAGGCTAAAACTGGCAACCCATCTTCAGGAACATTTGGCAAAAGTAATCCCTGCATGGCTCAAGCCCCAGACCTTCAACTGCTGTCAGTCAGTCAACACTTAGCTCAGATCCTTTGAAGAACTTTACCAAAACAACGATTTAAGGATAAATTACGCTTATAACATCAGAATGTATAAAGTACATATGTAACAAAGTAAAAATCTAGCCAAGATTTTCCTGCTAGTTCTACCAAACTTGATTTTCTTTCATTACATTCTCTCTTTTCCAGTCTGAACCCAGCTGCTGGGAGAAATTTGAGACTTTAGGAAAGAGTCTGTCTGTTAATTTGTCTTAATGATTTCATAGGTATGACTCTGATTTATATTTGGATAACAGATGTGGAAACCACAACAAATCAAAGTAAAAGTAGGAAGGAGTGAAAGGTATGGGGCAGTTTTAAAAATCTCAATACATAAGTAAAGATATCATCAAAGAGAAGAAAAATCTGATGCTTAGATCAGGAGAAAGTATAATTTTTTAAGGGGCAGGGAAGATTGTCAGCCCTACTCAATGTTCATGCATGTATGTCAGGAGTAGTTTCCTAGTAGGGAAGAGGACTCTGAAGGAAAGAAATCTCTCCCAATACCTTACATGAATTTGAATCAAGGTGCAACCTCAAGCTCATAAATACAGAAAGAGTTGAAAGCTAAAAAATACTTGCAAACACAAGCCTAAGTTCTGCTATCTTTGAGTGACAGTCTAAGAGATAGAATGTTACATTCTATTTCACAAAAATATTCAGGAATATTCTGAGGACAAGTTGTATGGCATTATAAAACAGACTGCCTAGATTTCTCACTGCTAAAAAGGGCTTCAGTTTCACATGAGCCATTCTGGAAAAGAAACTTCAGTGCCTCAACGCTGTAATCAAGCTTCCTTTATTTCAACAAGCTACGGAGTTAGCCGAGCCACAGTAACTCGCTAATCCTGCCATAAACCAGAAGTAAACTATTTTAGCCCAAGATAACATGTCTATATATGTGTTTGCCACGTGTTTAAACAATGAAGATCTGCTGACGTGCAATAATTTGGGCACAATGCCTGAGCCCTCCATGCGTGCAAATGCTCTCATCTAAAACTTCCAGTTTTCTGAAGTTGTGTATCATACTAGGCAACAAAATATCATCAGGCGACTTTTGTTTTGTAATAAGTATTTATTTTTCAGCAAGAAAGATACACTCATAGGTATGCATGTATCAAAAGACTCCAATAGCAACTAAATTCAACCCTCCTCAAGAGAGGCCTTCTCCTACTTTTCTGTCATCTGAAATTTGTGTTGAATTACTTGCTCAGCGTGGGTGGACATTTCTAAGCTATGGTTTCATAATCACAGAGCCACACAGCAGTGCCTTTTTACAGCAACCTCTTTAAATTTTCCGTATTACAGTGCATTCAAGATTGTTTTCCGTCCATTGCACAATCCAAGCTTGTATCTGCACCTGTCTTCACACATAAGGGTGTTGTGTTGACTTTGTGTCTGCCTGGATTGCTTGTAATACCCTGCTGCTTCAGCATCATGAGACAAATATGCAACGGCTGGCTTCCCATAGGAGACGAGAAAGGTCCAGAACCCTGTAACTGAAAGTAAGAGAACCTGAGGTAAGGTCACATTCTTAATCCCACTTGTAAGAGAAGCAGCTCTAGCATTTAACTCTGATAAGTCAGATCTTAATGTTCTGATAAAACCTACTTGAACAAGCCATACCACGTAAAGCAAGCTACTTTTACTGGCCGAAAATAAAGACAAAAAAAAAAAAAAAAGGCTTAGCCTGCTCTCAAGTACATGAAATAATGTGTTTTGAAGGAGAAAATGCCAAGTACAGTTGTTGAAATGAAACTTAGCTAAGAGGTTACTTTTCCGTAACACCCAGCCGGGGCTGACAAAAAGACGCCACCCCGAGGTGTTCTGGAGCAGTTTTCCAGCACCTGGGCTGGAGAAAGCGAAGTTTTGGGGCACCGTGCGAGCTGCGCCGAGCCAGCTCCCCACAGCCCGGCCCGCGCGGCGGCTGCGGGACGGGATCCGGGCGGAGCGCGGCGCTGAGGGCGGGAGGCACCCGGGCCGGGCCGGGCCGGGAGAGGCGCTGAGGGCGGGAGGCACCCGGGCCGGGCCGGGCCGGGCCGGGAGAGGCGCTGAGGGCGGGAGGCACCCGGGCCGGGCCGGGCCGGGCCGGGAGAGGCGCTGAGGGCGGGAGGCGCCCGGGCAGGGCCGGGAGCGACGGCCCGGGAACTGCAGCTCCCGCCGTTCCCGGCGCGGGGCGCGGCCCGCCGACCCGGAGCAGGAAGCCGAGGATGGCGTCCCTTGACCCCAGCGCGGCGCTGAAGAGCGAACGGGGAGTGATGGAGGTGAGACGGCGCCGGGAGCGGGGAATCGGGAGCGGACGGGTCCCGCTCAGCGGCCCCTCAGCGCTCGGCGGCGGGTGCCGGGTCCCGGCGGGGCGGGCGGAGCTCCCGCGGGCACGGCCGGCCCCGGTGCCTCGGCTGCCGGCCGGCCCTGCGGCTCCTGCGGCTCCGCCCCGGGCGGCGGGGCCCGGCGGGAGACGGGGCGAGGCGGGACGGGCACGGCGGGCTCGGTGCAGCAGGGACGGGACCCGCGCCTTGCGGTGAGGCCGCGGGGCAGAGGCCGCTCCTGAGAGGAGCTGCCGCCTCCCTGGTGGTGGTAGTGCTGTGGGACGGCAAGTCCTCTGTTTAGGGGAGAGTTTCCCCTCCTGTTCTCCCTCTGCCCGCCCAGCACAGTTGCTCGCAGGTGAAGGGGTGGCAGAGGTGTTTATGAGGTGTATTTCGAGGTGCAGTTTTTGTTGCCTTTTCACCCTTTTATATTTTACTTGTTGCGGTGCAAGAGTGACACTGTCTGGAGAGTTTATCTGATGCCTTTGGCACCCAGATACTATCAGAATGCACCGCTGTTTTTTTTTTTTTTTTTTTAATTATTATTATATTTTTTTTTATGTGTACATTTCATACCCTTTTGTTGCGTTGTTAAATATGATTGAAGTTTTTCATTCTCTACCTGCTGTAAACAGAGTAATTCAATGAAGCCAAAACGAAGCATTTGTTTTAGAGACAGCTGCTAAAATATCTTGGTTAGAATTTTGCAAAATCAGATATTTCTGTATGTAACTGGTTGCTTATACATTTGTTACAATTTAAAGGATTTTTTTGGTTGTAAAAAATTTAATCTTAATCTTGAGCAGATATTATTTTCTCTTAATCCAACAGTTTAAGATAGTTCCCACTGTAAATATCTTAGCTAAGGCAGAATTATACAGTCTTTCCTTGGACATCTGAAAAATCCTTTGTGGATTTATAGCTGTAGTCCCTTTTTTTACTACATAAATTGCAACACTATGGGAAGTAGAGGGAGTTTGGTGTTTTGGTGGATTGTTTTGTTTTGGGGAGTGAGGGGCATGTTTAAAGTTGAGCTATTAAGATATTCCTTCTGACCATAACTGCTGTAACAGTTATAGCCCAGGCATTTTATCACCAACAGTGTATAGTCTGGCAAATGACAACAATGTTTAATACACAGGGCTCATGAGGAAGAAAGAAGAAACAAAGTTATTCCAGAAGGAATGGTTAACATTTATATAGGAAAGACTGTTAAAATTACTTCCATATTAAAAAAGATGTGCTGCAGACTTCAAAAAGATTTATCCATTTGTTCAACTGTTTGCAAAATCATACAGAAAAATTTACATGCCTTGGGGCATGTAATACATGCATTATTAATGTTATTTTAAAAAGCTCTTTAACTTCCTTGTTGCCAGATGGGATGAGAGAAGTGTCCTGCACTGCAAATGGCCTCTTGTTCAACATTTATTGCTTGCTAGTCTGGAGTCAGCTTTGGTGGATGAGGAAGGTTGGTGACTCTAAGGTAAGTATTAGAAAGCTGATTTAAAATGCTTGTGTTCCATGTAAAAGGCCTGTGTGACACCTGGAAGTCCTTTGTGTTTGGACACCCTAAAGCACGTAACTGCTTGTTGCTACAGTCATATTTTTATTAAAAACTGTGAGATTCAAAATTTATTTACAGATCTTTTGAGTAATAAAGATTACTTTTCCAGCCCAGATAATTACTTTGTGTGGTGCAGGACTCATATGGATTTTCTTACGTATATCTCTTGTCTTAATTGTTAAAGTAACTTAGGAAATTAAGCAATTAAATTAATTTGACAAGGTTATTGTTTAATAACCTTACAGAGTGTGTTCATAAGTATAGTATTTGATTTCAATAATTAAAAGTTAGCCCCTTCTAGCAAAGCTAAAACGTACTGTTAAGTGTAATATTAGGATAACCTAGTAAAGTAGAAGTTTTTTTTTAGAATGCAGCTTTCTTTAAATCAAGTATCTGTTGGACTCGATGATCTTGAAGGCCTCTTCCAACCTAGTCATTCTGTGATTCTGTGAAGTACTGGTCTATAGCTGAAACAGTTTCGAGCTTGTAGCTTGGACTGAAGGAGGAGCTTCAGGATACAGTGAGTATGAGGCTGGACTGGCTTTAAAATATTTTTACTTACAGATGTTTGAGAGAATCAAGCGATCTGATGAAGCTTCTGCTTCTTCAGCACAAGGTAAGAAGCTGATAAAATTCAAAGTAGTTTTTGTTGCAGTTACATTAAAAAATGTAATAACTATCAATAGAAGCATTAGTTCACCCTAGAGTTCAGTTGCATACTTTGATTTCTTAGATTTCATTACGGAACTTAGATGGAAGGAGTGACTTCTGAATCATCCACAAAGTTTCCATGTAGGTGTAATTTTCTTGTCCTGTTGTAAGCTGTTTGAGACACTTTACATTTTATCTCAGTGATCATGGATGTTGCAGTACCAGTGTAGATTGCCTAGTCTTGAACCCTGATAGATTAGTAGAAAAACTCACTCACCTCAGCTATGAAAGAGTAAAGCTTATTTTACGAAGCTGTTGGATGAACTTTGTGGACAAAAGGATCTCTGTGCTTTTTTCGAACTTACTAAACCTTTTCTCTTCCTTTAAAAGTAGTTTTGACAAATGCAGTGTAAGAGAAGTAGCTAGCTGCAGGTAAAAACTCTCCATCTCCTTGATACTCTGTTGGTTTTCGTGTTTTGTATGTGTGTTTGCTTGGTTTATTTCTTGGTTGTTTTTGTTTTCCTGTAGGAATCCAAAGACATGGTGTTGAGGGCTCTCCACGACAAGACAGCAGTAGCAGGTAAGTTAGGTGATGATCTAGCTGGCATCTAGCTTACCGCTAACCAGAGTAAAATTGGAAGAATCTGCTTTTCAGCCTTATCTGTTACTTTGTGTAATGGATGACAGTGGCACAAAATGGATTAATTGTATGATTGGAGGTCCTTTGTATCTTACACCCAGGTACTGTTAAAAACTGTGGGGAAGGCACATTGTAGTGCTCCAAACTACCGTGTGGATGTCAAGTGTTTGTGGTCTTTTTTTCTTTTATTTCAAAATGCTAACAAACAGACAAATGAAAAGATGACTGCCCTTTTCTTTAGAGGCAGTTATTTTCAGATTTCAGCTAACTGTGCCTTTAAGCTGTTATCCTTTGTTCTGCATTTAAGGAAGAAGTTCTTTAGTGACATTTGCTTGAGAATACTTTCAAATACATAGTCCCACTTACCATTAAAAAGTCTGAAACAGCAAAATTTATTTTGCAAGTTTTTCCCATCTCTGTAGGAAGATAGATATTTTGAATTTCCATGGTAAGGACATGGATTAAACAATCCAACATAATATTACCTGCTTCTTTCAGTTTACACAGAAGAGGGCAAGAACATCCTCAGCCTGGAGCATCCCCTGCGCAAAATAGACAAGGATACTGCAACTGTTGCCATGTACACTACAGTAATCTGGAACAGGTGAGACAGCTCCTGCATAATTTGGCAGCAGATAGCAGGGAGTAACTAAAGGCCTTATCAACTAATAAATATCAGTTTCTACACCGAACAGCCAATACTGAGTGAAAAATAAGCAGTTTGTGAATTGCACAATACGTGGCCTGAGGAAGATACCTTGCCTATTTTGTTACCTGTTGTAAAAGATGCCAGTGGAGTGGCACAGCTGCTGCAGTCTGCTTTTTCAAAGTGCCACACAGCTCTGCATTGCATCCATTATGGTTTTTTCTCTGTCTTTAATCTTGAGATCTCTATATATTTTAAACTATATGGGTTCTAGTAATATGTCAGATATCAAGGCTGGGGATGTTTGATCAACCATTTTCAGTTCTTTTTTCAGTCTCCTGTCTTATAGACTTTTTAAATTAGGAAGTAGAAGCTTATTTAATCTTCTACACTTAAGAATATTCTTATTAATTAGAGTGAATTATAGGATGTTTGCTCATATGAAGTTCAAGAATATTATAAGTAATTTATAGCTACATTTATAGTATTTGTTCTGGTTAAGAGACTTGTGAGCAGCTGGGAGATTTGTGAGAGTATTTTTACTAGTTAGAAGAGATTTGTCAGCAGCTACCAGAACCACTAATGCAAGTTCTGACTCAGAAAGATGTTTCAATACATTTTAGTATTATTTGAGACTGCCTAAGCATATTTAAAAATCTCAATTAAGATTTTAAAATAGTAAAAGAAGGTTTTTCTGTTTATTTAAATATTTTCATAGCAATGGTGTAATGTTTAACCTGGAAAGGAATTTTTAGGAATAGGCATGTGTGTTAGCAGTAGCATTAGACTAATCATCTGTTGTATCTTTCACCAGCATATTTTCAGCTCCCAGCACAGACATTTCACAACATACTGTAGGAATCGTATGGGTACCAGTAGCTTGATGGAGCGTTTCCTTCAAGATGTTTTACAGCATCATCCCCACAGATACCATGACAGCAGGTATAATACAGAAGGCTTTTTTTCTAAATATGTGTTAGTGGGAATGCATGTGTTGGGAATTCCTATTTCTGTTCTACTGCTGAGCAGTACATTTGGCCCATTTGAGGTGTAACTTGCTCAGTGAAGACTATTTAGAAAGACATGTATTTATATAAACAGCATGCAAGTATATTGCTTTACTGTTGTCTCTGCACTTTTCAATTCTTTTCACCCCTCATGGATTTGAAATAACACCACTGATAGCTTAGGTGACCAAGAATTCATGCAAGGGCAAAACAGCCCTTCAGATGATAGGCATTGTTTAATTATCTGATGTATTTGATTACTTTGCATTCATGTAGTAATAGTTCTTTTCCAGTGTTTCATTATATGAGATTTCTCTTGCTTAATCAGTCTTGTATATCCCTTAGCTGTATGTAGTCTTAGTTGTATAACCAAGGAAATTGCTGTACTATAAAATTTGTTCACAGTACTTCTGTTAGCTGATGCCTGCCATGTATTAAAATAAGCATCCATTTGGGTCTTGCAAGATCTGGTTATAATTTTTGAGTGAAACACAATATTCTCTTCTTCAGTTATATTTACATATTTTAAAAATTGTTTTCACTGGATTTGCCTGGCTGCTACACATTGTAGCCTTGTGGGTTCCTGTGTTGCATAGGAAAAATAATCCATATCTGTCAGTGTGTTAATTCTGGAAGTCATAAACCCTTGTGTTTGAGGCTGTCTTAGACAGAACTGCTAGATACAGAATACAGAAAAATCTGTTGTCACAGCAAGACTGAACAATCCTTACTTGGCTTCTTTCAGGAGTGAGTCAGAAGCTGTGGTATGTCTGTGAGAAACAATAAACATGGAATTCCTTGGCCACATGTGCAGAGTTCCTATCAGGCAGCCATGTTTTTTAGGGAAAAGGTCATTAATACTCAACAATGATTTTATTCCATTTCTCTACAAAAGCTCAGTTTTAAGTAATGATAGTATGACCAGTGAAATTATCTCTTTACAGGCTTACCACTTCAAACAAAGGAAGTCTCTTTACTTTTCCTGCTTTGCTGTATTTATAAAATTATTGTAATCTATGTTTGGCCATTCTTAATTGATGATTACATAGAGAGGGTGATAGACTAATGCCCAAATTGTTATCTTTAGCTTTGTGGAGCATATCCCCCTCCATAATTTTAAGAAATTGAATATCTCTGCTAGAGTAGCAGAAACCATAATTTCAGCTTGTTCATTAGAAGTGATGCAGTCTAGGTAATGACTCTTAAAAAACCCCATTTTCAAGCTGTTGTTTGAAAAAATTTTAAGCATATTTACAGTATTTATATAAGGTGTTTTTTCTCCCCTCCCCTTTAGACCAACCTATGATGACATGCCACTTCCCATCACTTTGGAGGCTCCTAGAATTTCTCGCCTGTCCTCGGAAGAGATGCAGAAAAAAAGGAACAGTGAGAAACAGGAGAATTCCAGCAAAGACCAGGAATCCATTCGTGAAATAGGCTCTTCTGTTCCATGCCTGTCTTGTGAGAGCACAAAGAAAATTTCTGTTACACAAGGAGGTTTTCAAAAACTTCAAAGAGGCCGGGAACATGTTCCAGGAATATCCCAGCAGTCTACTGGCATTTGTAGTGATAAGAAGTGGGTAACTCTGAAAAATGCTCGAATTGCAAATCATAGCCATGAAGGTCAGTTTACAGCTGTGAGCACTGTACCTCAGCAGTTTTCTCTCAGTCCTACAAGCCACAGTTCCTCTGTTAATCCTAAAACAGGAAAAGATGTTAGGGATTTGGCAGCATCAAATCTGTTTCCGCGTAGCAGATGTGATGACAGAGCAATGGAGGTCTGCAATAGCGATGTGTTACTGAACCCACGCTTGAATCCTGCTCCAGCACTGGGTCACCCAAAACGCCCTTCAGTTTCTCATCAGAATCCTACACGCAGCCACAGTAATTCTTCCTTTATTACCTCAGGTCAATCTCTCTCAAAGCGAGATAGTTTACGAACTCAGGATGAAACTTTGGTGTCTGATCTCCGTCTCAGGGATACTGTGGGTATCAGCAGCTCCCTAGATCTTGGGACATCCCCACAACTAGCAAGATGCAAAAATGCAAAGACAGTCAGAGGTGATGAAAGTTCAGTGGATGCAACTATTGAAGATGTAATTTTGAAATACTGCCATGAAACTACATCTGAAGAAATTGATTTCAAAGAAGAGAATAATCCCAGTGTACCTTTTTCATCACTTCTGGACCATACTAATTTAGAGGGCTCTGAAATGAGTTTTGACTGTGATGCACCGATACAGGTAGGAACAGATTTACCCAAGGCAGCTATAAAAGATATAGAATTCCTGAAAGAGGTCCAAGTATGTTTGCAGGATAAAGACTATGGAACACAGCTCTCTTCTGTTTTAAAAACTGAGTCATTAGAGAAAACAGAAGCAGTGAAAAAGGATGTTGTAGTTCATACTGAAGAACCAGTTCTTCCAGCCCTGCCTCACGTGCCTCCTTCTTTTGTGGGAAAAACTTGGTCTCAAATAATGTATGAAGATGATATAAAAATTGAAGAACTTGTGCGTGATTTCAGGGAAGGTCGTTTTCGCTGCTATTTTAACAGTGAATCCTCAGCCAAATGTACAGGGAAGAGAACGAAGAAAAAAAAGCAGAAGGATGAAAAAAGGATCGATATTATTGAGGGTAATAGAACAGAAAGTGCACCAGTTAAAGTGTTGCCAGAATTTAATGATGCTTTAAGTGGTGGCTCTGATTTTGATAACCCATCTTTAGCCTCAGATACACTATGCAACCAACAAATTGTAAAAATGCCTAGGAAAAGGACATGGCGCCTGGCTTCAAGGTGTCAGGTGGTTAAAGTCAGCCATGGCACCCAAACAAGTCTGCTGAACTACCCTGTAGCAAAAAGGAAAATGTCTAGAAGAGAATCTGATCCAGCTGATCAGAAAGCAAGCATTGCGTGGCTGGAGAATGAAAAAACTCCAAACATGAAAACTAGACTATGTGCCCTTAAACTTCCAGAGTCCTATAGCAAGATCATGAGTCCTATACAGCCCAAGACAGTGGTGTATGTGCTCTCATGCCCAGAGGTAAAACAGTGCAAAGGTAAACCTATAGATATTCCCAAAATGAGGAAAAATCATCACTCCACAGATAGCAAGGACTCTGTAAAGTATAAATACAAACAGTGTTCTCTCAAATATTATGACCCACTGACAAATCGAATTCTGAAAACTCCTCCAAAGAGTACAGTTGGAGAGAAGGCCAAAAAGCCCTCTCATGTCCGACAGCTTTTCAGAAGTCTCAGCTTTGATGCAAACATGAAGAAACTAGCTGATACACAGAGAGAAAGCACACCATCAAAGTCACTCAATTGGTCAGATTTTTGTAGTTCTTCAGCATCTTTCCTGCCAGATCGAGATAAAGGGAATGATGCAGCCTCAAGTCAAAAGGCAGATGGACCTTCTGTTTCCACAGAAAGAACAGATTGTCTTGCGTCTGAGAACTCTTTTAAACACCTAATCATTTCACCTTTGAATTCTGTGATAGAAGGTGATTATAGATTAATTCCATTTAATAGAATTACCAAAACTCCTCTGACCTCCATCAGGAGCGAGTGGTTAGAGAGGGAGACTCCAAAAGCACTATGGAAGAGAAAAGAAGGCACTAATAAAGAACCAGTTTTTCCCAGAAAGGCTGCAGGATCTAAGTCTGTCAGATGTACTATTGGGAGGAGAGGAAACAGAGTAACCACAAGCAAACAAACGTCCCGATCTAAAAAACAGCGGAAAGAGGGGATGAGAAGACAACTTCAGCCTTGTGCCCATAAATCTGCTTTCTCCATCCATAGGTGCCAGACAAGAAAAACTACAGTGGGAAAGCACCCTAAGAAAGAAAAGCCTGATGCTAAAAAATTAAAGGTGAGGAGGAAACCAAAAAGGGCTTTTCTGAACTCAACAGTTGTAACAGGGATTCCTGAAAAAAGGCGGAAAGTCGCATCAGAATCTTTTCCCAAGAAACCAGAGCAAGCTTCCTCCAAAGTCAGGAACTGGGAAGTAAGTGGAGATCGGGGTCATCCTGGCACTGTGAACCAGCCCTCTAGAAGGACTTCTGCTGTACCATTACTTCGAAACTGTCTTGTTCTACCAGGTGAGAGCTAGCTACCAAAAGAACTTTTTTTTCTTTTTTTTTTTATAGCCAGCACCTGGAAGAAGGAAGGGGAAAAGAAGGAGGTCATAGACAACGCGGTTGAAGTGCTAGAGCTCCGGGAAGTGCTAGAGCTCCAGAAAGTGCAAAGCCAGTCTAATGTGAAACACATACAACTGTAAATTCAGCTCTTGTTCCTGGAATATGGGGACACATGGGGACACAATATATTGCACTGTTCTACTGTGTAAAGCTGCAGAAATTGTGGATTTGATTTAAAAGCACTTAGAATCATATTGACTAGTCTTCACCTGTACATCAGCAAAATGACCTTGAATGGTATCATATTGTTATTATGGTATTATCCATGCATAACAGTGCACTATAATAGGGTAATTTACAAGCTGTGTTAATTAATTGTGCCTATTTTAATTTTTTCACATAATTCTAAAGTGCAGGAGATGACTCAATTGCTATGCTAGAAATTTAATGAAGATACATCAATCGGGGCTGAAATTTATGTATGTATTTTGTTTTTGTGTATATGTGCACCTTCAACACATAATATATACTTGCCTGTGGAATGGCATTAAAAATAATACAGTATGATACAATTCAGATCAATTCAGTGCTTTCTTGAAATGAAATACAATTTTACATGTTTTTCTATTGAATTCTTTGTTTCTGAAACCATGTCCAAAGCATTTTTTTTTGACTAAAAGTCACTGTGGGCTCTCCTCAAGCAATAATGGACCATGCTGGTAAGGAAATAATGTCTCCATAGGGGACTGTTCAAATGGTGGTGGCTGAAGTGAAATCTCAAATTCTAAAATAAATAAAGGGTTAGGTTTGGGGGTTTTTGTTTATTTGTTTTTAATAACTTATTAAGTTTATAGGTGAATTTCACACTCCTTAGTGAGGGGGATGGCAAAGTTTTAATGCAAAGAAATAGCAGTAAGTTGTTTCAGAATGTCAGCCTTGAGTTTGGGGTTCTGTGCTTTTCTGTGTTGGTTAAATTTTTACAGACTAGAATAGAAACTTTATTTCTGAATTTTCAGTAAAATACTTAAATAAGCCTAACACAACATCCATCTAAATGTATTAGAGTTCAAATGTTTGGTTAAAAAACCTGGTTGAATTAACATCATATTCCATAGAGATTCATGTTTGGCCACTGATGTTCCATCTACTATAGTTTTGTGGCAAAAAACCCAAACCCAGGGTGTTTTAGCTTAATTTTCTTTTTTTTTTTTTCAGTTGTTATGATGACAGTTTATTTAATGTGGTTAGGAGACATAGAGCCAGTCTTACAGATGTTTCTGTGCTTTAAAACCCAAGATTAATGGTTCATTCACAGTAAATTAAACACGTAGTTAAACATCATCATAATCCAGGCTTTGGTTTTCAGATCTTCAATTTGATATATTATATAATCTATTTTACTTTGAAGGTCTTCATAAATTCTCTAGTGGTACAATACATTTTTCAGAACACAATTAAAACATGGAAAAGACCAGACCCTGCTGTCTCTGGCATTGAACATATCTGCACATTTTCCCCTCAGAAAACAAAATCCTTCTTGATTCTTCATTCAGTTCTTTCTGAAATGTCAAGGGTCGCAGATTTGGACTGAGATAGACTTAGAAATGGTTTATTTTAATACACAGTATCTGAAGGAAATATAAAAGCTGTCATCATAAACCACATGTTCAGAGAATATTTTGGAGATTTTTTTTTCATGTATATGCATATTTCCCTAGATAAATAAAAGATGTGCATGTGTCAGCTGGAAAGCAAGTTCCTTTATGAGTCAAATGTGGTCTGACGGATTTTTTTTAATTTGTTTTGTTTTAATTTATTTTTTTTTATATAAAGGTTGATTTCTATGGATGAATTTTCCTATTGTTGTCAGTAGACAGAATTGTATGACTGTATTGCAAGTCACTGGAAAATGAAGGGCTATATTATAAAGTCTTATAGCCCTCAACTAATTGTGCCTGTATAATTTAATATTTTGTCTAATATAAAACCGATGTTTTTAAAGCAAAGTTTTAAAGGAATGGTTTTTATAGAAAGGCTAATTTTTAGATAAAGCAAAAGAAGACTTTTAAATAAAGTTTGTTTTAAAGCAAAGCTTTAACTATAGATAAGTCCCATTCTAACATATTTTTATGATACAAGAATGTTTTCCTATCTAACTTCTTCCATCTTATTTTTCACAGTATTTCACATGTGAAGAGCATGAATTTGTGTGTGAATAAGTTTTAATGCACATTGTACTTTAAGAACACTAGTGTATATTTGTTTAGAGTCGAAATACTGTTCTCCATACTCATTCATTGTACATTTGTCTTACTCCAGTGCACAACTTTTCTTTGAAATCTTGAGTAATAAAAATGTGTTGAGGACTATAAAATGACTAATATTTTTAGACTATAATGTCTTTTTTTTGTTGTTTTTGATAATACACCCTCTTATCAGAGTGGGGTTTTTAGAAGAAAAATGTTATATTTAAATAAAAGTGTAAGTAGCCATATATTTTCCTTAAAAAAAAAAGAAAAATAAAAAAAAGTATGAAGTGTAAGAATTTATTAGAAGAATAAGACTTGAGGTAAAAATCTGGAGACATTTCTGTGGTTAACCTTGTCAAAATAAGGTTTACTGTAGGCTTTGATGTTAATCTATGCCTCGCTTTTGAGTGTTTAGAAACCTCTTCTGTGCATGCTCACTGACCACTAGGAAAAAGAAAAAGACTGTGATATGAGAAGTAAATGCAGAAACTGCTTTGGAAGGAATTATGAACATACTTGCAAACCAAAATATTGCAAAAATACTCAATATCATGTGCAAGAAGAAGAAAATTCTGGGGTCTCATGAAATAGGCAAGCACTTCCTGTTAGATAAGTAATACGCTTTCTGCCCTTATGGAATAGAACATTGTTTCATTAGCAGCGTGGCCAATACGTCAAAGCATGATTGTGAAGTCTACACAAATAGCAAACTTGAAAACTGGAATACTTTCTCTCTGAAATTGGTGGGCAGGTTGGTTGTTTTCTGGGTGATGTTTCTTGTTTCTGTTTTTTGGGGTTTTTTTTTTCCTTTTTTCTTTTTTCCTTTTGTGTTTTTTTTGGGGAGGGAGCGGGGACTGTGTTCTTTTAATGTTAGTGGACCAAAATGTTCTGTCAGTATGTTTTCGTGTCTTAATATACAGAAGCAAGAAAAGAGCTGGAGTAGAGAGGAATAAAGTCATGCTTTTTGAATTAGATTGGCCGCAGTTAGAACCAGTACCTTCTTTAATAGTTGAGAAAAATGTTACCATGTCATCTTCAATACATATGCAATTTTGACCTGTAAGTTTGTATTTTTTATTATACATTTCATAATTTTTAAAAAGTCTCTCCACATATAAAGTACTCATTCAACCTTTCAAAACAATCTTATTTTAGGCAGATAGATTTTTATTATTCACTAGTATTGTGAATCATGAGTGTGACCCAGTCATATTGTGCCAGGTGCTAACCAAACATAAAATAGCAATCCCTCAAAACTTTAGATATCTGACTCTTGCACCTCACAGTTCTTCAGTTAATTTTCTGATAGGATTTTTTGCTCTCTTGTTCTTTCTGATGGGTTTGTATCCCATGTTCTTGTAATTGTGTTATGAAAGTACTCTTCTCTGGGACTCAGATAAATGAGATATTTCTGTTTATTATGAGCCTATGCCTTCATCTGAAGTTGTTTAAGTTTCATGCTAAATTTCTGCCCAAATGAGAATTTGTTTTGTGGTTTTCATATTCTTGTTATTGATAATGTATTTTGCATAATTTTGCTTGATGTTGTAATTTTTTTATCTGCTTCTCTATCTCTTCTGCCTGCGGTCATTTGACATGATGTGGTTTTGTAAGGATGCAGCGCTACTACAGACTCATCCAGTGCTGTTGCTGGATATTCTTTCTCTGTTGTATCTTTTGCTCATTTTATTTCAGATTTATTGTTTTCATTGTTTTTCTCAGTCCTGTTTTTGGATTTCTTTTTTTATATTGTAAATTGCTAAATTTCAGGGCAGTATGCTCTGTTTGGAAGTAAATCAGTGACAGGTGTCAGAAGAGGACATTGTCCCAGTCTGAAGTGCTGAGAGCAGGTTGGCACAGGTGCTCCTGTGCTTGGGAGTCTGCTTTACTTCACTGAATAGTGTGAAACAGGAGTGGAAAGATAATTCTTGATTCCTTTGCCAGTCTTCCTTTCTTTTTCCCTTAGGGTCATTCTGCCTGAGAACAAGCTGAACTCATACTGGAAATAAATGTTTTTTCAGCTTTTGGTGTTTTGGGGAAAGATAGGAAAAGTAAAATGTATCTCTCTCACTAACATAACTAAAATCACTGAATTTTTGCCTTTAATGTTTTATCTGATGAATTAGAGCATTCCTGATAATATTTTTTAGAAAAATTTGTAATAGCATAGTTCTGAGCATGCCCAGAAGCAAAGGTTTTGTTCCTTGTTTATTTTGCAGTAATAAATTCATTCATTCATTCAGCAGAACAAATCTTGTTTTAATAAAATAAAAACTGAATATGTGCTTTTGGAGTTTCTTTATTCTGGAAGCTTTATTACATTGAAGCTGTTTGCTGTAATTTGTTGTGGAAAGAACACCACAGAATGCTATGGAATAAGCAGAATGAAGGCAGACAGTCATAATTTAAACAACTCTTCACAATGGTGTGATATCTTGACTCAGAGATGCCAAGATTTATCCTATTCTGTGCCAGCTGAAGCAGTGACACCCTAGGATGGCATTGAAAAGATGATAGATACATTTAAAATGTCTAACTTCATTTTGGCAGCATGAAACCAAGAAGCCCCAGCCACATGACAAGCCAGATCTTTGCAGAGCTTACTCATTAAGAGGTTTTTGAGCATGTGCACTTACTATATGAGGGCAGGGGCTGGAAGTATTATAGTCTTAAGCAGCTTTCTACTTTATGCAAAAGTTTGGCATCTGTAATCATAGATGGAATTAATGCAGGCAGAACTCCCTTCAAAGCTGTGTGCAACAATACTTAAGGGTGTGGTAAACAGATTACTGGAATTACTTGAGCGGTATAATACCTTGTTCTATAAATTTGGTAGTCATTTGCTGCTTGTAGCAGTGCCTGTTTAAACCAGTGTGATCTTTTGCAGGAGCAGCGCAAGCAGATGCGTCAGATCAGTAAATGGCTGAGAGGCAGTGGCACGTGCTTTCCTGAGGCTTTAGTAAGTCATAAAATTTCAGGACACGCTTCGCAATTTTCAGTCCAAACTTGAAAATAGCCATGGATTATATAGTTGGCCAAATGAAGTTAACACTGTGCTATCAAATAATGATTAACTAAAGATGTAATTGTTCAGCCATCTAAACATGGAGTTACAAACATAACCGAAGTTTAAGTCAGGTGATTGGTCTTTCATGGGAAATAAAAGCCATTAACAATATGGTTATAGAGTGTATAAGGGAGATCTAGTTCAAAGTGGTGTCTTTGGGAGTTATGATGGAATTAATAGCATAGTTTTGTTGGCTTGGGATACACTGGAGTAATTAGTGTTATAATTATTGTGTTTTGATGATTCTGGAAGTCATAATTATTTTCTTAGAGTGCAGAAGCATTTCTTATGAAACGTACGAACACATCATTATTGCAGTTTGTGATTTAACAGTTTCAGCATTTCTAAACTTAGATTCTTTTTTATCAGTGTTCTGCTCTTAAGGAAAACTGAAAAATAGCTTTTCCCAAATATGGGGATTCATAAACAGGCTTTTCAGTATCGCGTGTCCTCAAATATAATTGCACTTTAATGTTTTAAGTCTGGTCAGCTTTTTATATTTGCTGTGTCACACTGCATTAATGTTGGTACTGGTGCATCTGAAAATGTTGATTATAGCTTACTGAGTTATGATTGATATTGTGCAAAAAAGTTGCAGAATCAAAATACACCCTTGCTAGCCCATGCAGAGAGCTTAAATACTGTGCTGGCCTGGAGATTGTGCTGTAAGAATGAACAGAGAAGCTGAAGGCAGAGTCCTTGGCATGTGTTCCATCCCGTGTGGTTGCAATGACTTTTTTTTTTATTACACTGACATTTTAAGATGAAGAAGGATGTAGAAGTGATGCATAAGCCTTAAATATGTATTTTAGATTGGAACCAATGAATATTCAGCTTTGGGGGTTTTGTTTGGTTTTGGTTTTTTAATGTTTATCTGAACCTTGGGAACCAGTTTTCAAAATCCATCTACTCCTGTAGTGATGCAGCTCAGCAATCTTCTGGTATGTTACTTTTATTTGTTGCATGCATAGATAATACTTTTAGTGCTGCTTGTTTTATACTTTCAGCCACTGGTAAGGGGGGAGAAATATTTACTACAAGGATTGTGCGTGTACATCTGTTCGAAGGCTAAAGAGAAAAGTTGTAAGTCAGTACATGGCTACCAACAGATTTCTCCACATGCCAAAAGGAGCTCTGTTAAAATTCAGGTGTAATGATGAGCAATAAATCAGTTGCCCAAATGATGATACAAACACTTTTCATTTTATTGGCATTAGATGCAATCTGCATGTAATTAAAAATAAACATACTGACTTTTTGGTGGTGACAGTTATTTTATGGATTTCTAAATGTGTCTAGTGCTTTAATTTTTCGATCTGTTCTAGCAAATTATCATTTCCTGAGTTATTGCCAACACACTCTAGTTCTGATTGAATTTGGAGTCGGGGTAATAATGGAGTCAAAGTCAGCATGTTTTTACCTACCACAATTAGTTACTGTTCATACAGCACTTTCTGTGGATGTAAAGAACTCTTAAGTGTCTAATATTATCAAGAATTATCTTTATATTATTCTTATTTTGGACATTAGTGTTAAATGTATTTTTAAAAATGCATGGATACATTTATATTATTGTGAATATAAACGTGTATTTGTTATTAACAAGCACAGTATTTTTTTAGAGCTCAAAGGAGAGCACTAATGAAATAGTATTTTAGGTAATTTTATTTCCAATTATACAGAGACTATTCACTTTTTCTGTGCTTAGCAAATTTCTATTTTTCCTCCCTCACACTCCACCATTTTAAAATAAGAATTCATCTGCAATGCAGAGTTCTCCATCTTTATTTGCTCAGAGTAGGGTGTGATGAGTGTCATTCAGATGTATCACAAAGATGGTTTTATGTAATTATGTAGTTATTGCATATGCCTTTATGAATACCTCTGCCTTTTCATTGAGTAAAGGGGAGCCAAGCATCCCTGTTTGGTTCTCATCCTTTTGTCTAATTTTATTGCCCACCCCATCCTTCTCGAGCTCCCTATGCAGCCAGTGGGTCAGCTCCCCTCTTTTCCTTTATTTATTGCGCTCTACAGTATGTTGGAAAACAACCATTTTTAATTCACAGGAAAAAATAAGTTGAAACCATTTTCAACCATTTTTTTTTCCTGTAAGAGACTCACATCTAGTGCATGTGAGGAGAAACAACAAAAATCTGACTTATATTTTGGCAGGCCTTGTGTTCCCACCATCTCCCCTAAGCTCACAGAAGTGCAGTAAGGGCTGAGGTTGGCAGGCACCTCTGGTGACCATCTGCTCCAATCCCCTGCTCACAGCAGGCTCAGCTGGAGCAGGCTGCTCAGCCACATCCCACGGATTCTGAGCATCCCCAGCCATGGACATTCCACAGCCTTTATAGGCAACCAGTTCCAGCACCTGGCCGCCCACACCCTCATATTAAAAGGGTTTTTATCTCGATGTTTAAACAGAGTTTTCTGTGTTTCAGTTTGTGCTCACTGTGTCTTGTCCTTTCACCATGCTCTGTAGGTTTGTTCCTTGGGTGGCAGCTGGACCAGTGTTCATGCCCCCTTGTGTCCCTCGCTGTGCTGGCACAGTCCACAGGGGCTGTGGGGAACAGCTGGCACTGACACCCAGCTGTTCCGGGGAGATTTTCTTCAAGTGGGGAGCCCAGCTCATAAAGGTGAAGGTGCCAGTGAGGATTTGTGTGAGTTTTGGTTTTCCTGGGTTTACCTGGATACTGTGGTGTATTTACTATTTAATATTTATCCTGGATAAATTCAGTCCTCTAAGCCAACTTTCTAAGGCTTGATACTCCTTTTTATCCTACAGGAGTTGGGTTGTTTGCATTTTTGTTGTGTTTTTTCTTTTTTCCCCACTAGATTTTTTTCCTTTGTTCTCTTGGATATTTGAAGTTCTATAGGTTTGCTGACTGCAAATCTAATACTTAATACTTATGTACTACAATTTTCTTATATATATATAAAATATATATAAACATATATAATTATATATTAATATAATAATAATAATAAATATACATATTATATATAATTCTCTATTCTTCTTATGTATGCTCCCGTAATTACTTTTTTCTTCCTGTTTGCTTTTAGCTCCATTTCCTCTTGATTGAGACTTCTGTAATGGTTTACAATGAGTCCAAGATTTTGCTCTAACTGGCTTGGTATTCATTTGATTTGATAAATATTTTTCAAAGCTGACATTCAGGGTAACTTTCTGTGGCTTGTTACAGATTTTTTTACTTTTTTTGTAAGAAACTATAAGTTTCTTACTGTTTGTTTTGCTTCTTTCTTTTGTACAGACTTTCTTGCCTGTGTTCATAAAGAGCTTCTGTTTGGTTTCCCACTGCTGATAATTAGATTAAATAGCTTTTAATGAGGAGGGCTGGAGGAGCAGGAGTTAAAGGAGCCCTCTTTTGCTGACTTGTGCTCCCATTTCCTTCTCCAAGGCAGCCCTAGTGGCATTGTGCAAAAACCCAGCCTTTTATCATTTTGTCACTTTATCTCCTTTCTTAAGGATAACGGGTGTCAAGTCTGTAAAAATATAGGTATGTAGATTATAAATCATGTAGAACAGCTAGAATAGTAACATTAGATTAGCACATTTTCCACTGCACTCTCCTAAATTTGCTGTGAACAAAACCTTGATAAATTTTTGTCAGATATCAGAGAGATGAAGTTACAAACATGCACAGTGTGAGAGCTTGCAATGCTTGTCCCTCCTTTTATGTTTAGATTTATCTTTAAGAGGGCATTTTGGTTTCATTTTCTTTTTGTTTGAATACTGTGGCATGTATCTGTCATCAGTCTAAGTTATTTCTCTCAGTCCATCTTAGATAGAATGAGAGTGCTGTATCTTTTCTTTGCTAATATAATTATTTCTCTTAAGTTTGTAGGGGGAAATAATTAACATTTGCTAAAAAGTGACTTGTAAATCTGAGCTCCCCATCATCAGTTGGTGTGAAACTTAGTAAATTCTTTACTTATGTCTGAAGAAGTGGGGAAGGCATGAGTTTGCAACTCACTGTGAAATTTTATGTGAAATGCTTAAGTTGTGGTGGGTTTGAGTGCTTTTCCTCCTTTCTCTTTCTTTGGCATGTTTTAAAGAGGTACTTTGCGCTTTTAACAATATCTTGACAGTCAAAATTCTCAGCCTGTAAATGGATTTGAAAGGACTGAGTAGTAAAATTCAAGCACTAGTTGACTTGGTTTCAACTTTAATTTTCATATTTTTAACACTTAGAAGTGAATAGGACTACTGTTTGTGTCACATTCTCAGCTTTGTACTTTCAAGGAAGAAAATTTTTCTTTCTAAATGATGAATTATGAAGGCATTTGTACGTTAAGTGTGGCTGGTTTGTTGAGGAAAGGTTGTGGTAGTTTTTATTTTTATTTAAAGTAAATATTTAAACTTAATGACTTGCTGTAAGTGAAGGTCATGTAGCATCTCAGATGTCATTTTTGTAAGCAGCCTGTAGGACGATACTTGCTCTTTTTCAGCCTCTTTGTATTATGTCACTTAAGGCACATAGAATTTCTCTTGCAATTGCAAAATACATGTCTACTGCGCTGAAAATTAATGTTGGAAGAGGTACTAAGAGGCTGGAAACAGTCTTCTTGATTAAAAAAAGTTGTTGAATATAGCATGAAAGGCCTTAATGATGGCATTCACTATGTGATGTCAAGGTTTTATCTATTCATATTTGTGCATGTACTGGGCTTATTTGTCAGCTAGGAAGAATCTCATCAAAAGATGGATTTGAAACAAATTATGCTGAAGTCACAGAGATTTTGGAAAGTTTGGATGTGGATCTTAATTTTGCAGTTTGAATATGTGAATTTAATAAATACAGAAGAAACTTTAGTGCTGCTGTTGTCTGTTCCAGCTGAGGGAGGGCAATAGGACATTAATCCAGTAAGTTACAGCCCAGATCATCTAAGAGCTAACTTCTGTCATCAGTAAGCTCTCCTGTCAGTTCAAGGGGACCTACTTCTGATCTGTATCTGAAATCTGTAACATTTTGTGCTGATTCAGAGCCAAAGCACTGCAGGTAGAGCAGAATATTCATCCGTGTGGTTGGGCTGAAATCACCTGGTGTCAACGCAAAGACCTTCAGTGCCAGGAAGGAGCCGGGTCAGGTACCAAGCATGATGTGCCATTCCCTGAGGTATTCAGTCCACTATTCCTACTCTAAGAATATTTGTTCATTTTACTTAAATATATGAATTCTTTTGATACACAGTTATCAGCAGAGGAAAAGATTTACAACTACAGCACATAGCAATTTTGCCACGAGTCTGCCTGCCTAACCCAAGAAGTTGAGTTGCGTTATAGTTTCTTACCTGCTGCTTCCAATTAAGGACCTATTTAGCTTACTTTTCTTCAGTGGCTTACATGTTGGATGGAGTAGAATCAAAGAACACTTCCTATCTCCCTGCTTCAAGCCAAAATGCTAATTCTTCCTGTGTTCTTAACTGGTGCTTTGATAGCATGTATCACAACACAGGCGACTGCACAGCCGGGCTGCCAGCCTATGTTCTCCTCCCAGCTGTGCAGCTGCTCCAGGCAAGCTAACTATAGCTTTGTTTTTATGAGTGGCATGTCAAAGCCATCTATTTATAAACCAAATTAGAAAATGCCTTGGAACTGTAATTTTTCTTTCAGACTTCACTTCCAGCTATCCAGGAGCTCAGTATTCCATATACATAGATTTGCCTATAAAATTCGAATTTGTCTGAAAAATAAAAGATAATATATTAAAAAAGCTAAAACAAAAAAACCCCAACCCTGTTAAATTATAACATTTTGGAATATAGATAACAGTCAAAAACCATTTAAAAATATTTTATACTTTACCTGTAAGATGAATCATGAAGGATGTGCGGAGGCACTAATAAAATAATTCATATTTTTCCCATTTTCCATAATTTCCAATTAGTTGTTTATCTTGAAAGTACTTCTTGGTAAGAAACTGGTATTATGCTTGTTTTAAAGGCTAGAAAAATGAGGTAAGGTAAAATGCTTAAGAGAAATATTTTAAATGTGCTCACTAGTTTTGACTACCTTCAATTTCAAATCAAAATGCACACTGACTAATGCTAGAAGTTTGTAATGGTCTAGATGCCGGTCCAAGTGTTTGCTTGATTTTTATGAGGATCAGGCCCTAGGTAACGTGAAATGAATATCAATAAAAATTGTTGGTATTCAACATAAATGGAGATCCTTGATCATGTGGGGTTAAGCAACCTTCCCAAATCCACAAAAGAAACACAAACCCTCCAATTCTTTCTGATTTATGGATTAATATATCAGTATTGGAGAAACTCAACTTTTCTTACTACTTTCTAGGGGCCTGGGTAAAGTTGTGGAATTTTGATCTGGATTACATAGGCTGAACTACACTAAGGCCTGTGGATAATACTTCAGTCTGTAAACATCCAGTCTTTTTCTCTGCAGAGCCATTCTCTGAATGTGAGAGTAAGACAGCATGAGGAGCCAGTAGAATATAGTTACCCATGGGTAGGTGATGTTGGGAGTCTATGCAAATGGTTTTGGAAGAGTTTTCTGCATTAAATAATAGACTTTTCTCACATATTAATCTCCTATAACTAAGCATTTTCTTTTAAATATAAACGGCTCTGTGCCACTTTTAGAACACTTGGATCACTTTGTTAAATTATTAACCAGTTTTTATCATCGGTAGGGGAGTTTTTATAGAAATTAGAGCAGGATCTTACTCACTGGTTATTTTTAAAATGTGGCAGTGTGAAGGCTTGTACTTGTGACAAGGCTCATGAACAGAGCTGTTGTACAAACTTAGAGGAATTACAAAAATTAGAGATAGAAAACATTCTTTTTAGGCATAAAACTCCATCCAGTTTTGGTGCTTGCAATGTATTTGATATTCTGCTTCTGAAACCAGTGAATGTTGAGGCTGTTTAGCAGCTCTTGGTAAGTTCTTATTATATTTCAGGATACTGCTAGTAGACTGTGAATATTGAAACAAGGGGAAAACTGGTATTTAAATCTTAATTTACTGATAAGTGTTTTCTGCCTTGACACAAGGCATGGGTTGGCAGTAGGCTGTATGACATCTTTCTTTTCTGCTTTTTCTGTCACTTGCAATAGGGGCTGCAGGTAGAGAAGCACTGAGATCTTGTTTTGCTTGTAGGCCTGACAGGAGAAAAGTCCAGCTGTAGGGGCATAGCTAAGTGGATTACTGTCAACTAAATATTTGGAGGTACTTACTCCCAAATTCTCCATGATTTACCTGCAGGATACCAATGTACCTTATCCATAAATTCCAAATCCTGGGCTAGTGGAGTGTGGTCAGACATGAAGAAGTCTCTGTAATGATGTCTGCCAGATCCTGAGCAGCTCAGCTTCCAGACAGGAAAGACATGGGCTCTTCCAGATGGAGATGGAGCTCCATCCTCTTTGGTAGGAACTGAAAACAAAACAAGTCTGTTTTGCTCCGAACTTTAATGAAACATACCACAAGAATATATCAAAATCCACCAGAAAATGGAATTACCTTTCTGCAGAGTGCAACTTGTCTGTTGTAACTGAAAATATTTTGGTGAAGGACGGTGTAAAAATTTAGAGTTGAGAGAACGTGGGTGCCTCTTCCTCCAAGGCCCTACAGCATTACTTTCTCCAGACTAATTTAGAAGTCCCCGTTTTACATTTCACATGCCTGTTCCAATTTTCCTATTCAGCAGGTTAATCATGAGAGTATGCTGAACAAGTATGGATGTCATGAAGGTGGTTTGTGAAATCTCTGAGAACTTGCATTACATTGCCATTTTTAACTAGTCTCAGTGTACCCAAAATTAAAATTTAAGATTCAATAACATTACTTTCAGTGTCTTATTATGCTGTGTTGTATTTCCAGTATTCCTCTTTGCACTATGCAAAAGCAGATTTTATTTTCAATGGAAAATTACTAAATTTCAAAATTGGGTATGGATATATGCTGTTTATATAGCAAAATGCTCTTCTGACATTGGCAAGGCATATTCAGCAGATGGCTGGGGAGAGTCTAATCCTCTCCCTCCTGGCACAAGGAATGCTAATTACTATGTGCCTTGAGCAAAGAGCCTTCTAGATATTCAGCCGCCTTTCCTATTGGGGCAGAAATGTCTGCTGGAGAATGTAATGGAAAGATCTCCATGTAAATTCCTTGAGGACATCTTCACTGTAAAAATTTAAAAAAAACCCCAAAACAACGAAGTAAGAAATCTCTACTATCTCCAAATGTCAGTTGGAAAAGTAACAAGCCTTGCTGGCAGCCTAATGCAGATCATACCAAGGATTCATGCTGGGTGGAGCTTGGGTCTGGCAGGATAAGTGGGAAGAGATTACAACTGCTTCCATCAAAACAGAATCAGTTTTCAGGAGAGGCAGCAAAGGATATCTCCGTCTCCTCCTGACACAGCCATCTGAGACCTGTGAAAGATGTGGTAGGAGGGTTACCAGATGAGCATTTCACTCTTCTAGTCCCATTATTTGCAGTTTCATTGAATTGACAGTGAAGCATTGCAGCAAAGGAGCCACAAAGAGGTCAGAAAAATCTCCTTGCCCGACATGGGAAAATCACTCAATGAAACCTGAGACATCCCACCATGAAAGTAACCCAGAGAGCTCAGGTCCTTCCTGAGCTGTACAAATAGCGAAGGCACCCCTAGCACTGATCCAAGATCCTTGTTCGCAGCTGCCTCATTTCCAGCAGTGACGTGACAGGAAGCCAAGGGATGAGAAAGACAAAAGGAGACAGCGCTTGCCCTAGCACCTGCTGAGACCTGTCTCTCCTTGCCCAGCTCCTGCCTTTACTGAGCCCTTATCTGGCCCTGCCCCACCACTCAGCATGGCAGTGAGTGTGAAAGGTGACCTGGCTGCAACAGTGGTTCTGCTGTGGGGCAGCTCCTGCCTGATCTGGCTGGGAGCAGGGAAATTCAGAGAAGTGCTGACTGGCATCTTCACTGGTGGTGAGATTTCCTCCAAAGAACAACCTGAAGATGGCCATGGGCCAGAGGAGGAGCTCAGTGCCTGATGTATGTACCTACCTGAGTGTGTGGTGGGGAGCCTTCTGGGAGGGAACCAATCACCCAAGGGCCTCTTTTGTCTTTTTGTATTTCCAGCAAAGGCTTTCTGACCCAAACTCTGCAGGTCTTGGGTGTGATGTTTAGCACTTTTCCCTATGCACCCTCAGAGTCTTTTACTCAGGAACTTACTCTGACAAACTGATTCTCACCAAATAAGCCCCCCTGCCCAAGCCTGTCCCCGGAAGGTTGATGGCACTTGTCAACCCAGCATCTGGAGCTCCTCTGTGGCAGGCCAGCTGGGAGAACCACCTTGCTCACAGTTTATGTGGGCAATACTGACACAGTCTGACTGGTATGGTGGCATCAGCCAAAAAAAAACCCAAAGGAAGATTATTATTTATCTAATATCTCTGCTTTTCAGAAGTTAAAGTTGTTACCTCCTGCTATTTACCATCTTAATACTCTAACATACCAGCTGCGAAAAGTTTCTGTGCTGACTCTTTTCACTTGCCCCTCAAGATCTCCTTTCTGCTCACAGCAATGCCTGGGTAAGCTCTCAGGCTCAGGGTCATCTCTCCTGGCCTGTGTCACTGCTGCTGAGAGCCCTGCAAGGTCCAGTGCCAGAACTGTACTGGAAGCAGCTGAGAGGCAAATGGGGCAGTCCAAGCTGTGGTAACAGGCTGGCAAATAAGCTATCTGCACGCCCCTGCTATGTGAGCACGTTATTTCCTCAGTGACCTTGCTTTATGAATAAAAAATTCTTCCCTTTTCATAACTACAGTAGCAGAGAATTTTATTAATGTTTGCCAGTATAAAGAAAAGGTTACTGTGTCTTAATTTTACTGGGTTGCTTTAAAACTGATAAGATTTTATGGAAGTTGGGAGCTTGTGATCAGCTGTCAGTTCTATGTGCACGCTTCTTCAAGAAATGAATCTGTAGGGATGACTCAGGCTTGGCAACAAAAGATGTTCCCTCTGTAAAACAGTTACCTCTGAAAATGTAAGGCTGTTTCTTCATTGCTCTCTTGGAGAAGGGAGAGGATGATAAGATTGCTAGGATGATGATGAATATTTTAAATTTGAGCTTGCAGTTCAGCTGCATGACAGCTCATATCAGCCAAATAACATTTTCTACCCTGACTGGTTAAGCACATTAGTGCTTCCAGTACAGATTCTAGTTTTGGCTCTACAACTGGTTGCCTTAACACATTTGTCTGTGACCAAAAAGGGTTCCACAAACCTGGATTTAAATGTCACTGAAAGACTATTTGTATCTTATCTAAGCCCAGACTGAGGGCTGTTACCATATGCCCATATCTGTAAGGGCTGTTCTGAAAATAGAAATAACTAAATTCACTTGAAAACCAGAGAGAGGGAGGTTTCAAGTGTGGTACCTTCTAGGAGGTAACCAGTGCTCTTTTACACTGGTCTGGGTGTTGGGCTGTAGATTGGCAAAGTCAGGTTTAAAGCAATTAGGCTCAAGAAAATAAGGTCATTCTTTAGCTAGAATTAAACAGGCTGATGTTTTGAATTGAGTTATTGAGAGGCTAGAAGCAGAAATAGAATTGCATGGGTTTCTTGTGTTTGCTACTTAGGAAATTAATGCAAAAGAAATACTATAATTCTGATCACATTGGTTTTGATCTAGGAATTATTTTTTTATTACAGTGATGCTCCTTGTCCGCATCCATTCAGCTACTATTATTTCCCTCTTAGAGTTTGTAGGTGGTATAATGTTGTGACATACTGCTGTATTGCTTAAACAATGGACACTAAAGGCTGTTTAAAAGCAGTTTTCTCTTCTACAAGAAAAGTCAATTTATCTGTAAGCAGAATGAGCAAAAAGAGATATTTTGTGCTCAGCAGGAGCTCTTTGGTAAATGGAGGTTTCATGGATTATGCAACTATGTTGGAGAGCACCATAAATGTTTGGATGGGGCTAAAATAATGTTTAAAAACCCCCCAAAACAGGCTGGAAAACACTGTCCAGTGAGAAGGACCTTGAAATGCCTCTGGCCAGCAGAGGTCAGACTGCCCTTTAGACTGTGTAGCTAATCTGCTTTGTACCTTTGGGCAAGTTTCCCCGCTGTTTAATGCTCCAATCCAGCAAGCTCTGCCAGCTGAAGCATATTTGTTTATTTATTTAAGAAATTATTTTGCAATCCAAGCTCCACATGCAGTATCAGCACATGAGAACTGTCATAAAAATGAAGGATAATTCAAGTTTCAACTAAGTACTTTATTTTGCAGCCCTATGGTCCAAGTTTTGTATATGTATTTGATATGGAAATACTATTTGGTCTGAAATCCAATTTTGTTAGCAGTGAGATTTTGAAAAATTTGGTTCTTGTTTGGATACTTGATGCTTGCAATGCTTTGATTATCAGCAAACTCTTCCTTTTCAGCTACAAGTAGGAACAGCTTATTTTCTGGACTTGCTTGCAGTAAGCAAACATTTTCTGCTGCAAGTTAATGCATTCCTATGATTTTCTTAATATTTATCTGAAATTCTTTAACTGTGATATTGTAGATGGTGCAACTAAACCTGAATTAGAGGTATGGACTGCTTCTGGTGACATCTGTATTCAAGCAGCAGCTGGCACCTCTACCTGTGTGTACAGACAACTGTGCTGTATGTCCCTTGTGCATATCTGCACCAAGAAATTGTTCTGGCATCATTATACATTGAAGCCTTTGGTTTCTCAAGGCAACAACCTTGTGAAAAGAAGCAACCTCCTTCTTTATTTATGGGGGTTCTGGTGTCCACAAGTAAAAAATGGGATGAAGAGATGAGAAACTGAAAGGTGCTTAATGTTGGAGCATTTCTTAGTCATAAGATATGGATGGAATTTAAGAGAGAAAAGCAAATTAATAAATTCCTCATAAGAAGAAGTTTTAGAAGTAATAATAGAAAAAGTTATTTTTGAACTATGGGTTTTGAATAATAGACCTGTTCTTGGTGGTGGTAGGGGGGGTATAGGAAAAGTAGCACTTTTCCAAGCATGTATGCTACAAAAATACTCCATGCAGGATAAAATAATGATGCTTTCATTTCCAAGGATGTCTTAAAAAGCATGCTACATTTCCATAGTAACAACAAATAATAATGTGTGTTTAAACTTGTGGTTAACTAGTGGGATAAGCAATTCCAGAAAACCATAGGGAACATATGCTTATAGAGAAATAATAAGATCTTTGAAGGGTGACTAAGTGTGAGTTCATGTGGGTGAAAGGAAAAATGAAAGCAGCGGGGTAAAGGACATAATTTCACATCCCCCAGGTGTGGGTTCTTGACATGACAATCCACATGGGAGGGCTGTGTGTGAAAGAGGGTGGGTGTGAAAGAGGACTACCCTCTTTCATGGTTGTGACGACTTCAGGCTTTTTGTGCTCTAAAGGTTTGTGGCTGAGATTTTTGTCCAGAAAATTAACAGGAAGCCTGAGGGGTGCATACTCCATTGGGGAAAGACTTTTTGGATCTTATTTGCATTTTTACAAAGATGACAAAGCAGAGGAAGCATGCCCCTGAATTTTGTGCTGCATTATGGCACTGGCAGCTGGAGTCTGGTAAAGCAGTAAAATATTGTTGAATTGTGATCCTTTCTGTGCTTTGGGAGATTGAAAATTTACTCGAGCTTCCTCAGGAAGCAAGAGATTAATAGCAGAAATTATGCAAAACATTCACTGGGATCTGTGCATAACTTTGATGCAATGTTACAAAACAACTATGTTGATGCTCTCTTCGACAGATGGGTCATGAGAATGACCAAATCTGTGGCTAACCTCTAAGATTTGGGAATCCATAGACCCAGAATGACTGGCAGGGAGAAGATGAAAGAGGACTTTCTTTGGTTGTATATAAAACTTATAAGGAAATTAGTTTAGAAGATCTTTGGTGTGGGGATCATAACACACCAATCTGTGATTCATGTCCAATATTGCAATATTTTTGTGATAAAAAATATATTGTAGTAACTAATATATGTTGGTGACACCCTAAGGCTTTAGTGCAACAATTTGATAATACTTTGCACTGATTTTTCTTGAAAATTCAGACCATGTATCTAGAGGAATGATGGTTAAATATTTTAGGTTCTTTAGGGGAATCAGTGCCAAAGCCTAGATACAGCATCAAATAGGAATCTTTTAGGGTAGCGTGTTTCATGTCTGATTCATCCCTATGCCTAATTAGGGAAAGAGCAGGGAAACTGGTCCAAATTTGTCTATGAAGAAAAAGCAGGATGCCTAATTGGATATAACAGTTTCTGGGTTTTTTCCGCCTGTTTCATAGAGCTGCATTTTTTTGGAAACACCGGGATTTTCCTCATGTGATGAGCATTGCCACTTCTCAGCATTTTTACCTACCTTTTATAGCATATTATGACAGCAGTGATGACAGCAGCAGCAGCAGCACAGGTGTTTCTCTTGAATGCAAGACTGTGTGTACCTGAGCAGCACCTCAGCACCAGCCAGATATTGAAGGATGAATATTTCTATTTTGGGGTGAACATTAGAAACGCAGCTGTAACACCTTGAAATTCTGTTTGTCCACACCCAGTGAGCCATCTTCCAAGCAATAGTAGCTATAGATAGTAAGTTCCTTTTCCCAGTGAGGTTTAGTAGCTCAAGCATGTGTTGTACTGGCATGGCCATATTCCTTCTGCTTCTCAGGCTAATGCAGCCTTTACTCTTTGGGGCCTCTCTGTGCTAAAAGATATTTTCAACTTCAGTCTCATAAAATTTTCACCTATCACTTGGGCTTACATGCTGTAAGCATTGAGAGCCTGGTCCTTTCTACCAGTAGAGGGAATGAGCTATTAGTGCTAGTGTTGCCTCAGGAACAAAAGGGGGCCACAAGAACAAATGGGTTTCTCTTGGGCATGAATAAATTTATCATGAATGAATAAAGGAGGAGGATTGCTTACTGATTCTAACCATAAGCTTCTGAAACATCTTCCAGTGGCAGTAGAAGGACAACCTCCCCAGTTACTCTTGAAGGAAATGTATGGAATGAACTGTGCAGTGGAATAGCCAGGAGCTGGACTTGATGATTCCAGAAATCCCTTGCAGTCCCCTTCTCCCCTGTGCAAGAGTGTCAGGGAATGAGTGATGACATCATCCCTCCCCTTTCCAAAGCTGCACTGGAATAGCTGCAATCTAGCTCTTTTAGAACCTACCACTCGGAAATATTTGATCAGCGGTGGTAAGTGCTTGGGATGTAAATTCCATGTATTTATTTTGAAGGATATATAAATCAAAGTACATATCTAAGTAAGATTTCCCCTGCCACCCCGTCTTACTTTCCTGACACTATTTTTACATTTTACCTCACAAGAGTGAAACAAGCTAGCAAGGAGCAGGCTGTTGTCACAGCCAGAGTTAGAAGTGCTTGCTTATTAGAAGGGCAGCCTTTTCTTTCCCTGCTGGTGGCATATGTTTTACTTGCTAAGTATATCTGTACCAGAACAGTTGACAAATGTGTCCTAGGTAGCTTCATTGACCAGTACGTTTCTGCTGCTGCTCTCTCTCTCTCTCATTAATAATTTTGACAATATGGTGAAAAATTGGAGTTTTTAGTATGAGAATACTTCCACTGATGGCATAAACTCTCACTGCAGTGTCTTGTGTACAGTTTCTTACATGCAAATACTTAAATCTGCTGAGGAATCCTACTAAACAGCTTGTAAAGTCCTTTGGCTATGAAGGCTTAGTTAAATGTATAAGAGGACACAGTGGATTAATTCTGAAATTAGTCTGGCACGTTTATTCAAAATAATTTTTCCTTCATCCTGAATTAAATGATTGATTTTAAGTTTCACCTGGATGCAATTTGAACTGCAATTAATAAACCCTCTGACCCATTTGTTATTAGCAGCACAGTTGGGTTCCCTTTCATTCTCTGCTGAACACTGGTAAGATACATTCTTTTACCATTTTACTGTCTCCACTTGACCTTAACATTAACATTCCACAGGGTTAAGGGGAGAGGGCTTGCAAGTATATCCTAATTTCTGTGTATATTCTACCCTGGAGTGCTGGAACATACAGTACTCACAAAAGAGTTCATTTGTGCAGTATCACTGGTGAGCAGAGTGATTAATGAAGGTGTGCACACAGATCTCAGTAAATGAGTGACAATTCTGAGGGAAAAATGACTTTTTTACTGCATTTTATTCTATAGTATTACTGTGTTTAAAATAGTGTTGTGTCCAATATTGTACATAGTTCCACTATTGTACATAGATGGGAAAACTGTTTTTAGGGCTCTGCTGAACTGTGAAGTAGCAGAATAAAGCTCTTCCTTTAAAGTGTATGAGGTTGAAATAAAGACGGAAAAGTGAAAGATAATGGAAACCCAGTTCTGTTAGATCTACAATTTGGAAAATGATGCCTGCTTCTGAACAATCTAGTCAGTGCTCTGTTTCCTGAATCTGTCTTATGTGTTCCTCACATTACTGCATCACTTAATGCTTTCCTACCCCCTCAGTTACTGAAAAGTATTTACAGAGCTAAAATATACAGAATAAGTGAAAAGAACTGATTTTTCTGACTAAATGCTGCTGCATTGTTATGTGGTGGGGTGTGTAGCAAGAGATGGTCATATAATTACAAAAAATTCTAACAGCAATATTCTCTTTCACTCTACTTACTGAGGAGCTCTTTAAGAATAGCTGAACATGGAGAATTGGTGAGTATTGAAACATGAATGATTGAAACCAGTTATGCTAATGCAATGTATTGTTCATTGCAATTACCAGGTTTCTTCTCAGTATAAATTATCCATACTTACACTGCATATGATACAAAGTAAGGAAATATGGGTGGCATGAAGTTTCAGTACAGCTTTGTCTTCACTGTTAACCTCCTGTTGAGAAATTGAGAATGGCTACCACACTCTTTTGCATGCAGATTACAGGTTGTGTGCATTAGTTTAGAGCCAGCTAATGAGGTTCTATTGTTAAAAGTCCCCTGTGTAATTACCACTTTTTAGACTTGCAGCATGCTTGGTACCCCTCCTAGAGCCATTAGATTTCTTCTGTTATTTACAGCATTGGCTCTGCTCTTTGCTATTGCAAATAAAAAGGAAATTTCTCTTACCAGGGATCTGTCATTTTGTCCTGTGTGTACAGCACAGCGCACAGCAGGACCCTAGCTGAGCCTAGCTAGCGCTGCAGTAATGTGAGTAAATCAGAATCAGACTTGACTACTGCCCTTCTCTGGGAGCAGAGTTCAGCAATAGCTGCTTCTGCCATGCTGTTTGTGCTGCCTGCACCCCGTGGCGTTTATACCTTTCACTGGCCAGGGTCAGTCTGGAGCTGCTCACCTGGAATCACCCGCTATTACCAAAGTGTCAGACTATGCTAGTGCTTTACTCCTCTGTAATGATCACTGTTGTAAATTTGATTTGTTCTTATGGCATCCCTGCAAAGACTTTTTGATAAATCAGTCACCCATGTTTGCATCTCCTGAACTTGTCTCCTTCATATTCCATCTGCAACAGAAATATTCCTCTTTTTGCTTATTTATTGCAGGACTTGTTACATGGATTCTCAAAATAAATATTAGATAAGAAACTACTGTTGAAATCTAGAAATTTTCTTTATTTTCTAGTAGGATACTGTCTTACTGTGCTCACTCAGAAAGGTCAGTATTATTTATGCTTTGTAAGGAACAAGTTCTTTAAATCCATATTTTACACAGAGATTTTCTCAGAAGTGATATGTTGACTTTTTTTCATCAGAAAAGGCATTTGATTGTGTTGGAAGTTTGTTATCTTTATGGCTGGGTTAACAGTCTGGACCAACATCTTCCACCTGAGTATCAATATGAACAACCAAGATTATAATCAGCAGTTTTGCATCTGAAGCCATTGTTTTTTGAATTGTGACACTATGAAATTTCATCCCATGTGCTCACTGTCCCCCCACCCTGATAAAGGAGGAAGGAATTGAAAGCTCTGGGCAATCATCTGAAGTTGTGATGTAAAGTCTATTTAACACCCTGATTGAAAGTATGTGTATACCTTGCATGGTACACATTTGTTCCCCAGCAAGTCTTGAAGCTCCAGCTGTCAGCTGTTTCCTGTGTCTTTCTGACTTAGATTTTCAATCTCTTTCACTGGATACAGATGCTACAATAACCCATGCTTCTGGTATTTTGTTTTCAGACATCTGCAGTGCAATCCATCTGGGATTATTTCGCAGTGTCATTCAAAGTTGAAAGCAAGTTCAAAAAAAAAAAAAATAAAAAGCAGTTGTCATTCATAGTAGGACACTTCATCTTGAGCTGATTATGTTCTGTGAACTGCAGGTTTCTAGCAGGTTTATGAGGCACAGCTTGAGCCACATGCCCATCAGGGCTTTGGAGAGTAAGCGTATCTGCTTCAGATGGTTCTTCAGGTGATTATTTCTGCTGCAGGCTTGGACATGAGTTTAAAGAACTTCAGAAAATCTTTGCCCTAGACCATCGTTGTACAAAAAGGCAATCATTATTTTCTACCCTCGCAACCTGGGCAGAAAATTCATGACCTAATAGCTTCAGAGAGCAGATGTTTCCGGTGTTCACTGTTGCTAGACTTTTTTCTTGTGTATGGTGAAATTGCATGGTCATTCTACTCTTTTTCTCTTTGCTCTAAAATATTTTTAAAAATTGTAAATAAATTAAATTTTAATAAATTAAAATTTATTTTAGATCTGAATGCAGTGACATAACTGATCCTTTGTTCTGTTTATATGTTTATGGGAAGAAACATGAGCTGCTGTAGTTTGAAATATTCTTGTAGTTTGAAATATTCTTGTGATATCTAATGATGAGGAACAGCTGGGCTGGGTGGGCTGCATGGAAAATGCCTGGAGATGTGAGATTTAAGGGAGACCATTTTATGTAAAAAACTGGTATACCTTTCTCATTAGACCTAGACAACAGTGAAATCCTATGGCATATTTTATATTTTTTTTATCCCTGGCAATACTATGGATCTGTCTTTTCAAAGTGTTTGTCTGCTGCTACACACCTAGATTTTGAGGTTTCACAAGTAGCACCTATTTACCCAGCATGAGAATTCAGAAATAATTTTTAAAAAAATGAATAACACTACTGTTATAAAGTAGTCTGCATGGTTATGATCTGTAAAACTGCTTATACTTTCTAAATTAACAATGATAATGAAATCAGGCTGGAATGTAGAGAAAATTATGTGGAACAGAACACTACCTATCTTTCTGGAAATACATGTGGTATGCAGACTCAGATTAGAAGGCATAAACTGACAAATAAAAAGCAATATCCAGACAAAAAAAAAAAAAAAAGAAAGAAAGAAAGAGAAACATCTTTAATTCCTCAGCAGCAAGCCTTGCACCAAAATAAAACATATCTGTTCTTGGATATTAGAAGTCTGCTGGGCAAGATGTTTGCTAAGAAATCCATATCTAGACTTGTCTCTAAACTCAGGTTTTCTGACTCTTGAAGTCACAGAATGAATAGAAAACAGAAGATTCATCTTCTCGTATCTCTTTGAAGTTATTTTTATCTTTGCAACTATTCTTCATGTTGGTGGTTCACCTCAGGCATGCTGGACTGGAAGTATGAGAGGTACTATTCACTGCACAGAAATGCACCAGTCCTTGTGTTTGCGGTCCAAACTGTCTGCTGCTGAACACAGAGTGGATTTACACCAGGTCAGATCTGACCATGCACCTCCCTGCAGTCTTCCTCTTGGTTTACTGTACACACATCCTTTTCTTAGTAATATATGCACACCTTATTTTGGTAACATTTGGTTCTCACCTCCACCCCCGTTCATTGCAGGGGTTAGCTGCAGTCAGTAAGGATGAGCGGGTCCCAGGGAGCAAAGAGAACGCCGGGGGGATGGAAGGAGCAGAGCTGTTAGCTGGAGGCGTTGGGAGGGAGGACAGGGGGAAGCCTGAAGCTCCGCACAACTCTCGGAGCAGGGCCTGCTCATGCATCGCTCTGCAGTGGCTGGGGACTGCCAGCTCTGAAATGGCTCAACTTGCAGAGCTGCCCGGGGCGCGAAGACCGGCCCTGCTGTCAGGAGAACAAGCTGCCCCTGCTGCTGTTCAGTGGCTCCGGAGACTTCCGAACTTTGCTCAGGGCTGACGGATTATTAAAGTAATTTCACTCTGAGTGAAAGTTCTTCGAACTAATTCCTAAACCCAGCTGGTTGCAGCTGTGGCCACGTCAGGGGCGAGGTCTACGCCGCGGGCAGCCGCGCACCCGCTCCCAGCTGCCGCTTCAGCCCGTCCGGCCGCGCCCCACCGCAGCCGCGGGACCCCGGCCCGGGGCAGCTCTAGGAACAGCTAGCGGCGGTCACCCCCTCACGGGAGGCCGCCCCTCGCTCTCGGCTGCACAGCGGGCGGCGGCCCCCGGGACAGGCGGAGCGCGTCCGAGCGGCGCGTCGGAGCCGGCGGGGCCCGCGGGCAGCACATCGGACAGCGGCCGCCGCCCCGCCCGGCCCGGCCCGGCCCGAGCGCGCCTGCGCGAGCCCGCGGGGCCGGAGGCGGGCGCGGAAGGTGCGCGCGCGCCGCCCGCCCGCCCCCGCGCTGAGGTGTCGAGGCGGGGCCGGTGTGTCCCTCACGGCGGCGGCGGCGGCGGCAGGAGCCGCACGGGCGGTGCCGCTGCGGGGACCCGCCCGCCCCCGCGCTGAGGTGCTGCTGTGTCCCTCACGGCGGCGGCAGCGGCAGCGGCAGGAGCCGCACGGGCGGTGCCGCTGCGGGGACCCGCCCGCGCCGCTCCGCCCGCGCCCCCCGGGCACAGCCCGCCGGCCGTGAGGGCTGTGCCGCGCTGCCCCCCCGCCCCGGGGCGCTATGAGCCATGAAGCCGCCCGGCAGCAGCTCCCTGCGGCAGCCTGGCTGCGACGGCCGCCGCCGCCCCGCGCTCCTGCCGCTCCTCGGCCACCTCGTCTCGCTGCTCCTGCTCCTCCATGGCTCCTCCTGCCCCCGGGCCCGCGCGGCCGCAGCGGCCGCCGGTGGGTATGGCGGGGGCGCGGGTGCGTGTGCCTGAGGTGTCTGCGGCCCCTCCGTCGCTGTCCCCCGCGATGGACCCCGGCAACATCCATTCCCCCTCAAACCATTCCTTCCTCCCTTCCCGCTCCCAGCTTTGTGTACGTGTCTGTGTCGACGCGTGTAACCCCGGGGCTCAGTTAACATTTCCTTGGCTTGCTTGCTTGCACAAGAGAGGTACGTGCGGTGCCGGTGCTGCAGTGTGTTGGGTAGGGATGCTGTGCGTGGAAAGACGCCGGTGAGGGATGCGACGCAAAAAGCTTAGGTGGGCTTTGTATGTGTCACGATGCATGTGGACGGCGATCCGCTAATTTGTCTGCTTGGGGTCGGATTTTCATGTGTGCTGTGTTTATTTGCTCTTGGTTGCATTTAGGTGGAATGCTCTGAATGCAGTCTGTCTGTGCATCATGTTATTATTGTTAGTACATTGCCGTTACATTGTAATATTGTTATGTTGTTACATCGCGTTGATTGACTATCTTGAAATTTTGATGAGGAACGATACAGGATTTCATTTCAAAAGCTGCTGCTGAAGAGGGGTCTTGTCAAACTTAAAAGAAGTAGAAATCAATTCCCTTTACATAATAGGAAGTTTAGCATTCAGTGCACATGGACTCTGAATTCAGTGTATGTTAGCAACACGGGGAGTATTCTTAGCTTTTTGTAGATTTTTTGGTGAAAAAATTTAGCTATCCAAGATGGGCTGGGGGTAACTACATATGCATTTTTTTTTTTTCCTCTTGAAGGTTGAGAGATATTAAAATATTTATAATCTATGAGTGCATATGAAAATGTATATGCAATTAAATAAATAATGTTCTTTCTGAAACCATTTTATGTGTGAAAAATGAATCAAATCTAGCTCAATGAGTAAGCTATCTTTTTGTTTGCTTGAGTGATTAGTAAAATGTTAGAAAACTGCAAGCAAGTATGTAGCATTTTCATGGAAATAAACACATTCTGCCATGGAATTTACGGCTGGCATATCTTTCTTCCCCAGGCCTGCACTGGAATGAAACAGCAAGCGGTATAGGGGAAGTACTGGCAGATGAAGAGAATACATTTCAACAGAGTAACAGCAGTAACAGTAAAAATAACAGCTACAGCAATGCAATCCAGAAAGAAATCACACTGCCTTCAAGACTAATCTATTACATCAACAGAGACTCTGAGACTCCTTACCATATCCTGGATACCAGGGCAAGGCACCAGCAAAAACATGACAAGGTAGGGTAAAAAGAGGCTCATCTGCAGAATTTTCAAAACAGTGACATGGAATGTGAAACTGTTTGTTTTAATCTGTAGATATTCAAGACTTAATGGTGGTCCCTACCACAATTTTTAGGAATTAAAGAAGTACATGTAATTAAACAAGAATGTAATTTCCCTTGTGTTAACTTAAAAATAATTATTTTGAATTTCAGAATGGTTCAGAAACTGAACCGTAGATAAAACAAATGAGAATTAGATGAAGTTGACTTGACTAATCAGTGTAGATTCTGGTGTCTTTACTTTTGGTACAGTACCATCCACAAAATGTTTCTTCCATAATAGCTCTAGTGCAAATGCAGAAGTATCTGCATAGGGAGCTTCTTTGGAATCCTAAACTTGCAACATGAATTACTGAGCTTTGAGTGTGCTGTGCAGCACTTAATACATACAGCATTAATTTCCTGCCACTGTATGGCCAGTGAAGACCACAGTAAAGTGTCACCATTTTTTGTCAAACAGTACCTGCATTCTTCATTTTTAGTGGCAAGACCTAATATTCCATTTTGTGTGGATGCAGCTAGTAAGTTGTTTGGATTTTTTTCTCTCTGAAATTATATGGAATTGAACAAACTTTGGTTTTGTGGAATAACTTTGTAAAGAAATAAACCTGTCTAAAGTATATCACTTATTACCCTTTAAATTTATTTCATCCTATTTTTGTAAATCTTTATTTAAAAAATTAATTTCTTCCTACAGGTAAAAGGTAAAGTGAAGGTAAAGATGGTTTGAATATAAAGAGATTGCCATGGTAGGGAAGAGACAGCAAAGCAAATCGGTGTGTGTGATATTACTGAAGGACTTAGCTATAATGGAGTTCCTACCTACTGCATAGAATTTCTCTTGAAATTTTAGACAGTGAACTTAATATATATGTACTTATGGTGATATTGATTATGGGCCATTTCAGATGTGGAATTAATAAGAAGGTGCTGAATAATCTTTCAAAAAGAAAGTTGAGATAGCTGCGTAGTTTTAATTATGTTTTAATAGGAAGAAAGGTTGCTTCTTAGCTTATTGAACATGGATACTGGTGTGTGCCTTTGGATGCATCTCAATATACCGGTATGTTATGGCTGGCACAGAAAAGCTTTTTGTTTGTTGGAAACTGGAGCTACTTAAGAGAGCACTACATTCAGAACTCTTACTCTTTCAAGTGAGGCCACTCTTTTAAATACACTTAAAACACTAAGGTCTTGCTGTGTTGCTCTTGGGAAGAAAGGGATTTCCAAGTGCTTGCAGACTTGCCTTTAGGAATAATGCTTCCTCCATGTTGCTGTATGTGGGGTTTTTTTTTGAAATCCATAGGGGACAATGTTCACCAATATCTACACTTACCTAGCACGGCCCACAAGAACGTTGCTCTTCCTTCCTGTGCCCTACCATGTGTCTACATGTTGGAGTAAAGCTCTGCAGAAATCAGTGCTGACAGAATTGGTATTGATTTCCTTGGGCATGCTTACTGCTGACTATTGTGTAAAGTGGATCTTCTTTCTACTCATTGTGTCCCTTTTAAGCACAGGTAATGCTAATGCTGCAGTTTTTCCCAGAGAAGGGTTCCTTAATCCTGGGCCTTCATGGAGGGTGACATTATGTTGACTTAATTCTTCTGGCATGAAATTTCTATTGTTTTATATTTATTGTTTATATTTAATTGAAGGAAAGAGTAGATTACGTCCATTGTCTGGATGGATTTTTAAATATCTTGCTTCCAGATTGTTGTATCTGACACCTTCACCCCACCTTGCATCTTGTGCCTTTCCTTGCTTCATGTAATTTCTTTGCCCTTTCAGCTACTTTACAACAGCTAAAATATTTGTTATTTTATTATTTTCTTCTGTTTAATGTTTGCTATACTCTTCTATGTAGAGCAATGATTGAGGCCTGGGGGAAGTCTGGAAGGTGTAAAAGGAAAACAACTCAAACAACCCATAAATAAAACAATGCAATTGATTGTGAAAGATACCCAGGGGTTGGTTTTGACTTATGGGGAGGATTCTTTTCAGTACTGGCTTTTATTCTTCCCCAGAATTAAAAGAAATGCTATATTGTAATAAATCCTACTTGTGGTATTTTGATGTCTCTTTGGTAATAAAGAGAAGTAGCCAAAATACCTTTATAGTTAGGTAAAGAGAGGCATCTGTATTTAGGGTATTTTTTTTTTTTTTTTAATTTTAATACCATGTGAAAAAAAGTTAAGGCAGCCTTATATATGGATAGAGTGAAAAATGTTGAGGAAAAAAATGTTTTTGTTCTTTTACTGTTCTTGGGACTATACATTTTAACCTGTATTTTCTTGTCAACCTTAATATGCCATTTATAGGCATATAATATGGAAACCGTCCATAACTATTGATAATATTCAGTAGACTCCTTTCTGTGGAACTTCTCTATAGTGATCATAATAATGTAATATGGCCAGTTTGTGGGATTAGGCCTGAATGCCTCAGAAATGCTGAGTCACTCTAAGGAGTGGGTGAGACTAGAAGAAATGGTGTGCACGTGGGAAGAAAGAGGTAAAGTTGGAGAAATATAATTATGTAAAATTATTTGAAATATTTTTTAAAAGTCATGTCCCAAAAGTAAGGGTCTGTAACATTCTTCATGAAATGTTTGTAGAAATTAAACACTAGAGAGAAAACAGTGTACCAGAGAATAAAAAACCTATAAATAATAAGTTACTTTATTAGCACTGATTCTCTATCCCTGTTTGGTGAAATGTCATCACAGTGAGAAGGTGTACGTGATCAAGACCCTCTCTCATTCCTTGTTCTTTGAAAAAGCTTTTTATCACTGTTAAAGAAATGTTCACCATTGTTTTGACAAAGTGATCTATCTCCAAGGGGGACAGGGTTCTAGTAAATATTTTATTTTAGCTTTGTGCTCTTAAAAAAAGCAGATTTTAAATACTTGATGCTCGAAATCTCTAAATTCTGTGTACCTGTTTCCTCACAGTCAAATTAAGGCTATCTGGTTTTGAGTTCTTCTGAAGTTATTTTTAGTGCAAAATAGTCAAAAATGAGCATCTATTTATAAAAACACACGGAAGAAGCTCATAGGAATCCTTAAACTTGATGAAGAGGTCTGAGTCACCTGTGTTCTGTCTTTTTAAACTTCTGCAGGTGGAGGTAGTGTTTTGGAGGTAATCTCTTTATTGAACCAGATGACTGCTTTGGTTCATTTTCATAAGCTACATACACAAGATTTTTAGGAGCTAGCAGGAAGACTGCATGGGGCACAACTTGTCACAAAAGGTTAGTAGCAAGTCCTTGCGATGTCCAGCAGAAGGAAAAATCCTGGAGTGCAAGATGTTTGAACGTAATAGGATTGCTGGAGAAACACATCCCAGAGCAACCTTAGCAAATTTTGAGTTGAAAATAGCTTGAACTGGATGCTTATGAAGGCACACTGTACCTGCTGGACAGTTTCTGAATCACAAATTTTCAGGAGCTCTAAAGAAACCATCTCTCATGCATAATTATAAGCTGTTAATATAATTTTGGGGAGGAGAGAGGTGTTAGGAAAACTGTTTTGCAGATCCTAAAGAGGAAAAAATAAGGAAGAGGACTTTTGACTATGAAGATATTTCACCTTCCCCAAAAAGTTTGATTTATTTTTAACTATTTTTCATGGGGTGGAACTCCAGGTGTTTCTGATCAGGTCAGTTGTTTTCCATTTACATAAAGAAAATACTCCTGCCAGGTGAATGCAGTAATCTTTGCTATGTTGCCTTACTTTTAAGGTTGAGATACAGTACTGTCTCAGTCCTCTATGTAATTTTAGTATGTGGCATATGAAAGTTGAGCAGGAAAGCATCCTTAAGATGAAGGAAAACCTCACTTTTCCATTTAAAAGGAAGCAGTATTGAAGAAAAAGCAGGTATTTTTTGCCAAAGACCAAAAGTCACAATTGGTAAACTCTTAAGACATGGCATCATGTGAATTCTTACTAAAATCCAGATAAAAATCCTATGTACTATTTAGTCTTCTCTTTACATGCCTATTATAGGCTGTGTTTTCACTTTTAATCCCTGTGTAATGAAAACTGGTCAAAATAATGAATGAAATCCATGTGACTTACATGTATTTTAGATTGTTGAAGAATCTTTGTTGTATTTCAGCTGGCTTTGCCTTTTTTTTTTCTTCTTTCCAGATCTTTCAGTGGTGCAGCTTCAGTTTGCACTACTTGTAAGTGGAAGATTTTGTGCACTTTGTATTTTTTTTCTATTCTATACTGAATTTATGTTAATGCAAAAGGCTTATCTTGACTCAATGTCTTCAGTAGATACTAACAGGAGGATTGAAATTGGTCTTTCCTGTCTTTGGTTTCTGGGAGTAGGAGGTTTTCCCTATGCCAGCTTCTACTAGATGTAGATCTTTGTTTCTTAGAGCTGAAATTTGGGTCGTTATTTCTACAACTTCTTAAATTATTTTTTTTAAAAAAAATTCTGTGTGTTTCTGGGTCCTCTCATGATCTTCACACAATAAGTTCCAGAAGGTTTCATTTCCTAAGTATTAGGTAGTGCAACACTTGTATTCAGAACACTATGCCTTGTTCTGAAATAGAAATGAATTAAGTTTATAGGTTTTCTAGCTTTTGTGGGAAGCTGGGTACTGCAGGAAGGTGGCCCAAGATAGGAATGCACTACTTTATGGAGTTGTACAAAACAATTCTCAAGAGGGATATGGCCAGTGTTTCTACAGAAGGGTATCTAAGTATTGCCATATTGGGAGAGAATGGTGAGTTCTGGCCCCTGGGGTTTAGATGCACAACAGTAGGATTGCTTCCAGAGGCAAATCTAGGTCTTTTTTCACAAGCCCACAACCCTTCTTTCAAATAGCAGCCTTCAAGGCTTGGGGTTCAAGTGCATCAAAGTAACTCCTCTATTGTTAAAGTCCAGAGACAAATCATTAACAGGAGGTTTTCTGAAATGCTGTATGTTTTAAACATCACTTTTCAATTATTGCTGGGATATTTAGGTATTCTGTTTGAATATGAAATGCTTTATTTCCAGGGAGTAGTGGAAGATTGTTTTGGTGGACATGCCACACAGTAGAATGTAACCAAATGCTAGAGAGGAAATGGTTTCTGTATGGGGTCTGAGGATGGGCCAACAAGCTAAAAGCAGGATTATGAGCTAATATATAGTCAGTCCCATTGACTTGTGATAAAACTTAGGCTATTATTAGAATGAAGGTCTAGAGCAAAAAACTGTTTTGATGGTGTAAAATCCATCTAAATCTGACTTACATTTCTATTTCCATAATGAGAGTGATGAAACCCCTTGCTCAGCTTCTAAACTGAGAGGTAGCTTTTGGCCATTATTTTAGTCAGCAGAACAGCAAAAATAGATTTCTAAAAGCAATGAGCTTGTCCTTTGGAGATTGTATCTTTATGAATATAGCAAAAAGACTCATAGCTACCATCAGTCAGTTAAATAATACTGTTACTTATGTTTAAAGACTTGTGACAGAACTTAGTATTTTTGAAGGGATAACACATGATTGCATTGGGCATAGTTTTACTGTGAAGAAAGTAAAATGAATATAGTAGTTTATTTTTGGTGATGATAATTGTAAATTTCCAGAAAGTCTGAAAAAAGTGAGTTATCGATGCCCAAATGTGATAATGAAAACAATGAAAGAATTCAAGTTGTGACAGATCAGTAAAACTGAGATTCCTGTTATTGCCATTTTTATATTGAAACATACTCTAACCTAATGACTGATTTGAAAGAAGCTGGAATTCATTATACGTATGGATTTTTAGCTTGGAAAAATTTTGAGAGCTACTACTTTACAGCTAAGCGACTTTGCAACTAAGCAGCTACAGCATTCTTAGAATGTCCCTAGTATGAAGAATCTCCTATTACAATGACTACACCAGTAATTTGAGCTTCCAGAAAACATGGGAAAAAAGACCTTTTTTTTTTCTAAAATTTGGGTATGACGACAGGAAGAATTTGGGAGACTCAGCCCTTTCTTCAAACCACATTTTTATACATCATCATTAAGTCTTTGCTGAAGAAAAACTTCATATAATTTTTTATTTTTTGGCTTTGCCATTGGAATAGGCTATAGCTGTCAAAGCAGGAATCTCTGCAGAGGTTTTTAAATGATAAGCAAACACGGACAAAGGAACTTGGTCACATCTTTATGTAAATAAAGAATAGTTATGCAGGTGTGAGCATTTGCATGTGTGCAAGCCGTACAAGAAGATGACGTTTAATACTTTACCTGAGAAAATATATATATATTCTTCAAAATACTTGATGGTCTACATTACATTCCTGCTTGAATTTATTTTTCTATGCCAATGAGAAGAACACTGTATTTCAGATTTTGCTTCAGGTATTTGTATTATACAGTAGCTGATGAGAGAATACAGTGAAATTATAAGGTGGATAACAGAATTGCAGATACTTTCCTGAAATATTTCCTCCCATCATTGTGGTACATGATGGTTGTAATGCTTAAAACACCTGGTGATAATTCACTGGTAGCTTTCTATGCTAACTTATTGCAGGAAAATAATCAGTTTCAGGAGTAGATATTTTGTCTCATTACCTTCAGCTGGTTTCTGGTTTACGGCTTTTGGGGGTGGTTATCTATTGTTAAATTGGCTTAAGGGAATCTCTATTTGCTGTAGCAGCAGTGTATTGCATTCACCTGAATTCAAATCAGTGCTTTAGCTAAACTGCAGGAATTTAAAATCTTTTTGTAACCAATGGTTTCAGTTGAGTTTGGTGGAGAACATGCCCTGCTGCAGGTCATCAAATTAGTGTCTGCTGTTTTGCAGCAATTGCTTTTATGTGCAGGCTGCATCTGTTAGTGACTCGCACTAATAGATTGCAAGTAGTGTTTTTATACGCAGAAGTAGTTGCTTGCAGAAGCAACAATGTTGCTATATACAAGAGGAAGGGGTTTTATGATTTTGCAGACCAAGAATAAAAACTACTTTTAATAATTTGAAATTGCAGAAAGATAAATAATACGTGGTTTGTGGCTTAGAAACTTGAAGGGTGATACACAGGTATCATTGAACAGGCTTGATCGGACAATAGAAAAGCTATAGCAGATCAGACTAGTCGTCCATCTAGCCGTCACTAAAATCTGTAGCTGATGCCAAGGGAGAGATTTCTCACTTCTCAGAATTATCTTAATGGAATAGTTCATGCTCTTGTAAATTTTACAGATAGTTGACACTGAAATCTTGTTTGTGGCATATATATGAAGACACATCATTTTAGGTAAATGTTACCTGTGGAAGAGATTAAAAGCAGTAGCTTTTGTAACTCGAATCTTTATTGCATAAAACTAATTGAAGTCCTTTTCCTGTAACAAATTTTCATGCTTTAAAAAAAAAATTAATACATGTGTATTTTGAAAACATAATAAAGTTTTTTAAAACATAATAAATAAAGTAAAGGTGCTTGGAAGGCTCCTTGTGATACTTTTTCCTTGATTTCACTTAAAAAAAATGGATTTGGGCTGAAAAGCCTTTTCTACTAGGCATGTATTTAACCTGACATTCACTTAACTTATTTTTTTTGAAATGTCCATGCTAGCATGTCTCTCAGATCATGCCACCTGTTTGTGTTTATATTTAAAATATATTATATATATATATATATATTATATTTTTTGTCCCTAAACTAGGACAACCCTCCTGCTCTGCTGATTCAGAGCAGCTGTAAACTCAGTTCTGCCAGACCAGTGTTAGCAAATTGGAGAACTGGTGATACTGCAATATCCATTTACCAAAAAATAGAAGAGAGAGAAAGTTTAGTACTGGTTTGCTTCTATATGATTTTAGATATCAGCTAGGAATAATATTTTTTTAATTCTTGTTTAGAGTAATTGTATTTTTTTAATAAACAAAGACAGGCTTTAGCTAAGATTGTTTAATGGCATTAAAGGTATTTAAAATTTTTTGTAAGTACATTACTTTTATTTTTTAAAAAAAGAAGCTTGATGATAAAGCTCTGTGACCCTGTTGAAAGGGAAATTATAATTCTGGCAGCAAAGAATGATAAAGTAATACAGGAAATGTCACAGCTGATTTTAGTCACAATAGCAACTTTAAAAAAAATTATACTGAAGAATTTTCTGAAAGATGATGAATAACTTTGCTGAGAAAAAAGATAAAATTGGTGCTGCTTTGTGTAGTGCAAGAATGGAAGAGAAACATAAAGACCTTATCCTTTGTGGAGAAATTCCCAAAGAAGAACCGAACTGTGGGCCATAAATATAACCTTCATACTATTTAAGTTATGCTGTAAACTAACTGGAACTTGATATCTTTTTTGTGATATACCTGAAGATTAATTGTGGTGTTTTATCAAAAATAGGGTTTTTTTGTCTTTTGACAGGCTTAGTCATAATATTCCAACTTTGTAATTATTAATACTGTATCAAATTAGTGTATAATAAGTAAGCATGATTTGATTAGAACATTATCAGGAAAGATACTATGAAATTCAGATCTAATCTTTTCAACCCTGCTGGAACAGTGTCTTTACAAAAAGAAATTCTTGGATCATGTCTTATCTCCCTATTTTTCTAGAAAACAGATAAGTGTGTTTTAAATGTCTTTCACTACATTTATTACAGTATAGAGAAAAATACAGAATACAATTTGTCTGACAAGTACTGAATATCCCAACAAGCGAGATGAGCTAATGTTGATTTGTTGTACGTTGATCAGCATCAATATTCTTTATACTGGTTTAGCTACAGTGCCAAGTACAAAGCCATTAATTGTGAAGGGATTATTTTGAAGGATTTTTTCATCATGTGTAATATGAGCCTTGTCATATTTGATTTTCTTATTTGAAAGTATTACAAATGCTTTAATTATTTCAGTCTTTTAAAGGGCTAAAGTTTTCATATGCCCATGAGATTCATGAAAATAAGCATGTTTTCCATAATTTTGTTTTTCACAGTCACATTTGCTGTATATAAAACTCAGTGAATGTTTTGACAACTGTGTGTTTCTGTTTACAGGCTGTACATCTGGCCCAGGCAAGTTTCCAGATTGAGGCCTTTGGCTCTAAATTTATCCTTGACCTCACATTGAATAAGTAAGTGCATGATTTGAAGTTTATTTTGCTCCTGCTCTTATTATCTTATGGTGCAAGGTCAGGGCATGTAATATTTCAAGATCTATTGAAAAGAGATGCTGCTGTCAAAGTTTATTAATACAAAACAACTTTTAACATTTTTCATGTAAGGTATCAGTAACCCTTGCTGACACCCATAAAGTAGATATCTAGCCTTAAAATCTTATTGTTCATGGTAAAATAAATTATGATAGATAGAGAAATTCCAGTACTGGTAGTGTTTGCACAGTGTGGATTTTCTTGTGCTTTTTTTTAACTAATTGTTGAATTATCATGAGATGTTTTAGTTGCTCAAGTCAGTGTGTAGGAATATTGTAAATACTTGTATGGATGGCTCAACTTTAATGATCTGGAAGTCATGCCATTGTCACTACAGTTATGAAGTTCCTAATGAGATGGGAACTGTAATGGTGTGGCTGCTCTGAAAGGTGCAGCTAGAGTTTGTTTGACTGTAAGAGACAATATTACATAATTGTTTGGTCTAGAAGAACTGACTTGCAATGAAGGGTAGTGGTGGTTTAGTTGTTTGTGTCACACATGCTTTTATATCACTGCTGAACGTATGGAACTATGATTTTCTAAAAATTAGAATGACTTTTTTTTTTGCCATTGAAAGTTTAAGAATAAGGTAGAAGTATAAAATTCATACTAAATACTGGACAGGTAAAATGTAATGCTCAAAAGTGCATTTGCCCCTTCTACGGCCCTTGAGATTGAGCATGTTTAAAAAAGGAGAAACAAATTTACAGAAACAATTGCATGCTGATTTTAAAAAGCATTCCTCTGATCTTGAGGTTCTTATGAGGTCTTTCTTTGGTATTAAACTGTCATGTATGTTTTGCATCTTTATCCCTATATGTTAGGGATAAAGATGCAAACTTATTAAACCTAATAGCTTTTAAAAGCAGCAAGTTATGGCTTTATCAAATTTGCAGAATTTCTATTTGCGTATTTTGCTTTTTGGCTGCTGTGAAGGTGACCTGGAAACATTTTCCTTTATCCACACATAATTTTGAAATTAGATTGCTCTTCCATCTTTCAAAATGTTATGTGAAGAGTGTCTGGCAAAAGATGAATTGGTGGGAGGGCTGGGAATGTCATACAGAATTGAAGGACAAAGAAGACTTCAAGATAACTGGGCATTCTCTAGGTTCTGGAAAAAATATAGTGTAGTGCAAGACTGTGGTTTTGTGAGGGTTGGACCTGTGCATAGTAATTCCAGTGGATAATCATGGCATATCTGTGAAGGGAACCAGTGTTTAGTGCCCTCTAAGCTACAGGGAATTCCTCCTCTTGGTCTGCTTTCCACTGTTCCTGTCTGCACATCCAGCAAGTAGTGAGAGTGAGCACACATTCCCAAGATGGCACTGTATGTAGGGTATTGCTGGTCACACAGACAGTGACAAAGAAAAAACATTGCCTTTACTGGCACCACGTAAACATGCTGACAGCACTTTGGTGAATAGGAAGGAAACAGGCTCATGAAGCTGATGAGAATTGAAAGTTTGCTGGTGAAAGGTACACCAGCCCTCTCCTGATTCACGGGCAGGCCAGCATACATTGATGCAAATATTAACAAAGGCTTTAAGTTCATTCAATATTGATGCCTAGGATTGAAATCTCTTATGTGGTCACTGTCTTAGGCCTTTTCTTAGTCTTTCCAGATACAGATCTCCCTATCGTTGTTGACTGACTCTTGAATTTCCTTGCAGATCACACCTATGCAGAGTAGAGAGCAAGGGCACAAAGTAGCAGTGATCAGGTGCAGGGCTGTGCCAAACAAGCCAACTGTCTTGCAGCTTACACTAGTGACTCCTTTTTAGGCCACGTCCTCTCCATTTTCCAACACGTTCTGTCCTGATTCACCTTCTCTACCCTTGGCACATTCCCTTGAATGCTCCATAAAAATGATTGCGCATATCCACAAGTCTGGGCAAACATCCTGAGATAAGTTTGTTCCTTCCCTGGAGACAAATTATGTTGTTTACTACTTCTTATCTGTTCTAAAGTTCTGGCTGAACCTCTTCAAGACCATGCCTGAGTGGCTGCTTCTATGGCCCATTGGTCAGTGGCCTAACAGCGACAATAATGAAGACCAGAACTCTTATCTCCTGTTCATTAGGATTTGGGTTTTGTTGCATTTCCTGTCAGAATCCCATGGTGAATGGCTATTGTCCAAGTAAAATCACAAACCCATTGACATTCCCCATATCCTGGCAGTGTTAGCTCTTATCCCCCTGCTGTTTGTGCTTGCTTATTTTTAACAACAAATGGTTTATAAAGTAAAAGTAATTTTCTAATTATGGCTGCTTTCTCAGCAATCAAGAAGTGCAGAGCCTATTACTTCAAAAAGAGAGAGGCAACTTACTTGCTGTGTACCTTAGCTGAAGAAGTTCTGCTCTTGTGATACCAGGAATGTTCTTACTGCCCATATATAATGCACAGGGTGTTCAGATGCCTTACTGATATCCCCACTGTTTGTCTCTTTATATGTTAGGTTTTCTCCTAGCTTCCTTAGTGGTTTTTGACTCATAAACTGGTTTTGACTCCTTATCTGGTTCTGCTCCAGAAAATGACTCCAAAAACTTACCCTGCTTTTTCACTGGACATAATTCTCTAAAACTTGTCATAAAACTTGTAACATAAATTGTAAATTCCCATAGAAAATTATTTGAAAAAGACCCATTCTTGTGTTTCAGTTATGTTTGTGTTCAGCAAAAAGCAGTGTTTTGCTACTGTGTTGGGTTTTAGTTGGCATGCTGGTACTGCTAATGTTGAGTCAGAAGCAAAGGCAGAACAATTGAGAATACCCTTGTATATGATGATTATATTTTTGTATCAGATGCTCTAAGGTGAGTTAATGCCACTGACACTGTATGTATCCTCTGCATTTTGGTTTTGTTCCTATGGTTTTTTTGAATGCTCTACAAGTAATTAAAGCTAAAATCAATGATGGTTGTTACATACAAACAGGTTCTAGTTTTTAGTTTTCTTTACCTCTGTTGGAAAATGTGATTGCCTACTTTCTATGTTGCAGATGCTGTTTATATCACAGCAAATATTTTAACATGACAATTAAGTGAAGAAAATCGGATACTCAATTTCATTAACAACTGTTGGAAAGTCAGTTTCTTTTTTGAAGTGCAGTCAACATAACAGCAAATTTTGTCTAATAGTTTAAACTTTATAATTGGTGTTTTTTCTTTGTGGTGTTTTTCTGTACTTGAGAATGGTCCCAGAGGAAGTTACAATGTTAACCTAATTTAAAAAACAATAGGGCAGTAAGTGAACTATTTGAGAAACTACTTGATTCTTGGGGTTTTTTTCATAATTCTTTTTTAATGAAAATGGGAAAGTTAGTCACAGTTTTTCAGAAAGAAACTTTGAGTATTTATGACATTTTCTTAAATAAACACTTAAACTTTTAGGGTATCAAATGGCTCCTGTAAGATACATAAGCTAAAGTAAATGTGATAATAATACTGTGAAAAGTTAAATTCTAGTTGGCTTTAAAGATTTTGTTACAGATGAAATGCAAGGATCTCAGTGTTAGGATTTTATAGCAATGTGTGTGCCCTGTAAATGCACTCTTGAACTTCTCAGCTGTAGATAACAGAGCTTTACTCCCAGAGCTGGAGGCAACCTATTAAAAATGATCATTTGTCTCAGTGGGCATTTAATGTGCAGAGTCTTAGAGGCAGATGTAAAAACCCCTCACCACCCTCAGTAAAGAGGTGCTTCCTTATATCCAAATCTTATATCCATTTTTCAGTTTAAAGCAATTCCCCCCTTGTCCTATTACCACATGTCCTTATATAAAGTAACACTTGACAAACCACTTGCTTGAGCAGTGAAAACTTCATTCTGCGCAGTCCTGATCCCAGATTTAATTGTGTGGATCTCTCATCCATCTGAACAGTTTTTTGAATATCTGTCAGCTGAGATGCAACCACAGCCATTGGTTTGGTGGATTGTTAGGGTCAACAAGCCTTGGGAAAAACAAAGAGACATCTGTAGTGATATGACAATGCTGTAAAATTCTATGTGGCAGGATGAAGATGTTGCCTTCTCCCTCCCATGTAACAATTTCTGGTATCAAATGCAGGAGGAAGTTTGAAAGGAGATGCTTCTCACAAAAATAATTAAAAGGTAAATTTTGTTACAGGTTGCTGTACGTATTAAACTGTTTACAGGAACAAAAGAATTGGAAGAACTTACAGAAAATAAATCTACTGAGAGCCATCGTAAAGAATTACACTAACTCTGGTTTATGAAATCCTAGTCAGAAACAGATCACTGGGTGCTGGAAGATTGCTACATGTGTAGAAGTGTTTGCTGTCAGACAAAGTACTAAGCAGCTGTCTGACTCGATGTATCCTTTCATAGGTTATGTTCTTATTCCCACATGTAACCACTGTGCCCTGACAATGGTGAGGAACTGTTTTCTTTCCACTTTAGTAGGTGTTTCAGTTGATTTCTGATACAATCCAGATTTGTCAATAGTGAGATCTTTGTTGAAGTGAATTCCTGGCATCTCAGACTGCTTTGTAGGCAGGCTGAAATCTTTGCATTTGGAGCTAATATAAAGCCTATGTATGCCTGGCATGTGATTAACTTCATCAAACAAGTCCCTAGGAGCCTCTGTAACTGACTTTAACTTGATTCAGTGACTGAGCTAAAGTTGCACAGTATAGTTGAACATGGAAGCATGGATTAAAGGAACCAAAATAAACTTTGAGTTTGCTGAAATGTACCTCTGGCTCTGCTATAGTTGTTAATCTGATTTGAAGGTGCTCAAGTCAGCTGTTTATAAGTATAACTAAGCTTATTCCATTCTTTTTTTGATATTAGAAATAAAATAATAGTGGGAAAAAACCTACATCTGGTTGGATTTTTGCCTCATGGAAAGAGTTGTTTCAAATAGGAGTGTTAGGATTAGACACAAAGTATCAGAACATCTAGTACATTCAGTCACGTGCATAAGAGGAGAAGAAACAAGTTTCTCTTGTATCTAAAAAACTTCCCTTTAAATGAAAGAAGCTCTAGCAAATACAGTTACCAGTGGATGAGACCATTCTGGCAAAGCCAGGTGTCAGCCCTCAATCTTACACTACAGGTTAATAAAATTCTTACTGATAAGTTTTCCGAGCTGGTGAGGAAAGAAAAGGGATCGATTGAAAAGCAATATTGAGTAAGTTTGAGCAGTTGTTTTTATGAAATATTTGTTGTTGATTGTTCTTCTAGGAAACTTCTGTCATAGCAAATTGCACTGAAGTGTTTTCCATGACATAGAACTCATGTTCTGTAATATTGTCTAGCTGTTTGTGTGTTCATATCCTTGTGCATAGCACTTTTTAAAGTGATACCGTCTTCAGCATGATGGTAAACAAAAATATGGTGGAAACTGACCAACGTACTGTTAATAATCTGAAGAATTCTTCAAACGGCTGCCTTCAGAATGCTTGCTGAAGTAGCCAATAAAACACAGCATGTTCCATTCCCAGAGAGAGAGGTTCAGGACATAGCTAGAGAAAGAATCATGAATTTGTTTCCTGAAGTATCTTGAACTGATTCAGGGTTTCTTGCACTGTGAGAGACAGACTGATCCAGAAAAAAAATATGCAGCATTTTCTGCACCATTCTATATGAGTATTCTAAACATTCTATTGCATGTTTTCCTGTCAGTCTTTTTTGGAGACATATTCCCCGTCTGAGGATCACTTAAGTAATTTCAGTTTGTAAATTTGTGGTTAGGTCATCTTTTTTCCTACCTCAAAGAAAAATGAAGCAAAACCAAGAAACAATAGCAGGACCATGCAAGAATTGGTTTTTAAGTAAGTGTGTTGTTTACTTTTACAGAATCATTATGCCATTAATAGCAGAAGTGAGTGAGGACTTACGTTGATTCCATAGTTCTGAAAAAGTTAACCTATACATTTGCATCATCAATTATTTCTGCTAATTACTTGTAAACACAATTTCTTGATCCACAGTATCATGTGATTTTTTAAGCTCCTTCAAGACAATATAAGAAAAAGTAGTAAAGCCTTGCTCTGTTTTAAAAAATTATGACTATTAGCAGGATATTTATTCCTTGGAGACACTCCTACCAGAGCAGCTTTGAAGACAGCAGCCAAGTAAAGACTATGGTAAATGTATGCTAGAAATTTAAGAAATTCCTTTAAGAACAGTGAGTTCAACAAAACTTGTGAATATAATTGAAACTGCTAATATAAACAAGGCTGTAGATCGGCATTGCATTAGATGACAGTGCCTTGTTCATCTTAAAAAAAATACTGCATTAAGGTCTCTGTTTATCCATCTTTATGTGCTACTAAACTATATCTGTCAAATGGACAAAAACATCTGATGGGTGTTCTGTTAAATAATTAAACTAAACTAGGTTGCTCAGACACTGGTACTGAGCTTGAAACATTTCAGAATAGTTAATAAATTATTGCCTGGTTAGTATAAAGACAATTTAAGAAGTAAGCAAGAAAGGTAATTCTTGCTGTACTCTAATTTTCTGCAGGCTGCCTATTAGGTTGCTGGAAGTTAATTTGCTTACTTGTATGTGAGATATCTTTTAGTTGTTTCATAGCCTTTTCCTACCCAAATCAATTCTCTTCATCAGGATAGTTAGATGCCAGCTGAGGTAAGCCACTTTTTACTCTGCAGCTCTCCTGCTAATGAAAACATCAGCAGTGAAGTACGTGCCAGGGAAGTGGTGTGAGTTCTTCAGAAAGCATCTGCTCCTTGCTTTAACAGCTGGCCTATCCCTTCAAAGGCAGCAGCTACAGGGAATGGCATATCCCTTTGCTGCTTATTTTGCATTTCTCAGTGTAACTCAGATGGAAGAGCCAAGGAGCAAGACAGCTTAATAAGAACAGTTATCCAAGATAAACAAAACAAGGTGGAAGGAACTGTAGAAAAGGACTCAGCAGACAAATTATTTTGTCATGAGTTCATTCAACATGTTGCAACTTGATGTGTTCATTGTAAGGGATCATACCATTGGGTCACTACCAAAATAGACCTTTGTCTGATGTGATCATGACTGACATTTGTTTCAGCTAAAGCTTGCACTGTTTCTGGTGCTTGTCGTATTGAAAATCAAATTTGCTGTGCTGGGTGCATTTCTGCCCTAAGCAAAATGGATCAAAGGTGGCAAAACACAGTCCATTGTGCATGAGATGCAAATGTATTTTCTAAAACTCAGGTCTGCCTTTCAGAGGTAAATTTAGGCATTCTGTAAGTGATAATGAAGGAAGAAAAGTTACTTTGTGCTCTGGAGACCCCTACTTTATGCATTAGTTCTGTGCCTCATTCCTCAGGCAATTGCACTTCTACATGAGCTCTTAATAAGTGTATTCTAGGCCTTTCTTTTAGATGCCACTTACATAAAGAACCCCATCACACCTCCTGGTGAAATTATAGTGCTCTTCTGTGTATGTCTTTTGCGTAGGAAAAAATGTTTGAAAGATATTTTAGTTAAGCATTTTTTTTCCTTTTCCTTTAGTACTTTCTTATGTCTTTTGTCATATTTGTCAGCATTAATAACAGGTAAAAGTTTTGTAGGGGAAATTTGCAGTAGAAGTTTTATGTATAGTTTTACATCTGTTGTTATTCCTGGAGGTTCAGCAAAATGTAGAACAAACTTCCTTACACTTCCTGTCTTTCACAATGATTGCAAGCAGGGTGTTCTTTTGGATGTTTTGCTAGTATCTGCTAGGCAAATACTTGAAATAAGAAAAAGTGATATAAGGTACCTGACAAAAATCAAGTATTTGCCAAGGTAGAGGCATACAGTTTAAGGAGCAGCTGACTGTTTTGTTGTTTTTTTTTTTTTTCGATGGAGTGTTCAAAATTCTTGCTGTCCTGAGGGAAATGTTAAGAGAAGCATGCCCTTGCATGACCTTGATGGTTATATGTGGCAAGCTTAAAAACATAATAATGATCAGAAACTGGTGATAAACACTCCAGTCCAGCCTCACATGAGAAACAATTTTTTGAAATTCAAAAGTCTTATAAAAGATTTTCTACTCCAGCTTCTAGGTGGTGGATACTGTGTTACATTTGCCAAAAGGGTGCTTCACAAATTAAAGTTGCATTTTGTTTATAGCCTGACATTTGGGAAGTGTATCACCAACAGCAGGCCTTAATTTTCTTTGGAGGAGATTCCTTCAGCAAGGAGAATTTTATTGATGTGCCTTGTGTCCTGCAGATCCCAAAGATCCATCTTGGAGCTGGCTGGTACCAGCTCTGTTAGACATGGGGGAAGCTCCTAATAGTTTCTCAGAGAGCCATTCCTATAGTCCCCTCCACTACCAAAATCTTGCCACACTGACCCCATACATGTTGGAAAGTCAGTGATAAGAAAAGTGTAGTCTACTGGAAAACTGTCTGCATCCCTGCTTTGTACTTCTAATATTTCTGTATATACATATAGGAGTATTCCATCATAAGTATTCCATATTGGATATCCCGTGTGACCCGGTATTTGGACACTACCCAAACTGAGAATTCTTTAGCAGTTGGAAGTAACAAGAAGCTAAGGAATGGAAAAAGTTGCCAGATGAGGGAACCAACTGGGTTACGATAGAAGCTCAACCAAAATCCAAGAATACTACACTCTAGGAAGATTCACTATTTATACAGCATTTGTATTTTCTGTAGAAAGTTTATAGCTTACTATGACACAAATAGAGAAAATTTTAATTATTTCATGCCAGTGAATTTATTTTTAAATCTGCACTTTAAAAAAATATATTTTTAATAATGCCTTTCACAGTGATGTTTAAGGCAAATTATTAGACTTCAGCAATTTTTCAGGGGTATTAGCATTGGTTTTGCAGGCCCAGAGTGCCTTGTGTCAGTTTCATGAGAGAGGACTTCTAAGAGAACCACTGGTAACTGACTTCTGCAGGATGCTGTCTAATGGGAGCAGTGCCTGATAAATATGGCATGAAGAATTGATTTGTTGAGCCAGGAGTCCCGGAGTTGAAGTGTTATCAGGATTGCTAATAGCCTAATCTTAATTTGAAATACCCATTATCAAAGGCTGTTTTTAGTCACAAATTCCCATCAGAGCTATTTTGCCACACCAGACTTCCATAATGATGGTTTTTGTTTGTAGCCATGGTATTTTTGTTTTGATATATGTACCAGTATCAGAGCCTTTAATGATTTTTTTAAATTTTTCTCTTTTTTTTTTTTAGTTGGAAGTGTACATTAGAGGCTTCAAAATGCTAGGAATTCTGGATGACATTAAGTAAAATGCTTATCTTGCATGTTTGGTGGGGCCAGTTAACATCTTTAATTGCTTTGCTCTCCCTGGGCATTTTGCTGCAACCCTGATTGTAACAGGGTGAGATGTGAATGGGGCACTGAGGTTATTGCAGGATGTGTACAGGCTGGCTAAGCTTAGTTGAAAAAAAAAAAAAAAGAACTGTAAATTACACATTATGGAAAATTTTTATGATGCTTCAGAAATTTTCTTGCCAGAGTTAGGAAGAAAATAAGAATGAGAAAGATATCTGAAATAAAAAGTGTAAGTAAGAAAAAGGGTAGTATGGAATGTGGTTTTGGGTTCTGCATTGTGTGTTTTCTTTTAAGGCACATTACTGCTTTTGGAAAAAAACCCAACTATTTGCACTTTGTGAAAGTGATTATACACTTTTGTCTTCATAACAGTGGTGTATTTTCAGCCTAACATACACTTTTAGATAAAATGTAAGACCTGTTTGAAAACGGTGATGAACTAAAATACATTTACTATCAGCAAGGAAAGCTTTAAAGCCAAGGGGCATAATTTTTTTTTGCATATTTAGAAGGCTGCTAATCTAACTGTAAAACTAAAATACAGGGGATTACAGAATGGAATTCCGCCTTCTTTACCGCACTCTGACTTCCAGTGTACCATCAAACAATTTACTGAACACAAATGGCTTGTTTTGTTTTTTTTAAAACTAATGTGCAAGGAAAATAAAAATTATTTGAAAATGCTAACAAAACCCTCCAAACCTATCCATAGCAATAGAAAGAGTACTCAGATTTTTCTCATCTTTATTTATCCTTTCTTTGACAGTGACTTATTATCTTCCAATTATGTGGAGATTCACTATGAAGATGGAAAACCAAAATTTTCTAAGGTATCATGTTCTTAAGTTGTCTTCTGGATGGAACAATGCCAATAAAATGTTTTAAAAAAAAAAGTTTTGTGAAACTTAAAAACTTTGGACATGTTTTTCCACACATAGAAGATAACTGTGATCTCATCTTGTACGGATATCTCAGTAATACAAGAGGAATTGTACAAAAGAGGCAAGCTGTGTTTTGTGGTGAGGAGTAGGCATTTGTAGGTGGTAGTAGTGAAGATTATCCATTACTGCCAGGGTAATTACATCATGTGAAATATAGGAAGTGGAGGGGTTGAAGTCACTGTCAGATTAGTCTTCATTAATTATTTATATGTCCTTAGCACAAGTGCAAGGAGAAAGAAAAATGGTAATGTAAGACATTTAAACAAACCCAGAAGTCTTCCAGTGACTTTTGTTTGCAAGAATTATACAGTCATGAAATAGAAAATGAAAAATTTAACTGAAAATTTGACCTCTGGAGCTATTACAAAATCAGCATATTGTTAGACATCCAATTAATTTTGTTTGTTAGACTAGTTCCCAAATTGAATTCAGTGCCATAGGCTATTGATCCAAAGCCAGATTAAAGTTCTGCAAGGTAGTTCAGCCCTAAGGGAGCCAGATCAGTCTTTTCATTTGTTTGTAGTAACAAAATGAGGACTGGAAGGTTCCTAGGAAGGTTATAAACTACATTTGCAGTATTTTTTTTGTATTTGGTAGAAATGCCAAGTATTTCTTGCAAACTTATTATGTGTGAATTATGTCTGTATTTAGAGTGGAGGCAAGCAAGCATTCTGTTTGTATTCATGTCTTCAGAAGGTCTGGACTGTTGTTTGCCCAAATATTAGATGTCTGGTTTATTATTTTGCCCTTTCTGTAGAGACTCTCAAAATAAGATATGGCAGATTAGGGCAGAATGAAACAATCCCATTGCAATGTAGCTACTGAAATATACTGTTTTGTTTTCTTCTGCTGAAGAAGAAAAATAGTTTCGTGTTACATACAAAGGAAGTTGTTCCATTAAGACACAATATTCTGCAGAATGGGCAAAAATGCTAAATGATGCAAGAAAACAATTCCCTCTGGCATTTAGACAAGCTCATGCAATTGTCAGCTGCAGCACTAGCATTGAGCACTGCGGTTGCTGAATCATGAATCTGACTGGAAAATTATATTAGAACTTCAGATTCAGCAAATAGGGTACCTTTGCATGCTGCAGTAACTTGATCCAAACTTCCTAGGGGATGTTTTCTGAATTGCTTTATTTAGAAGCACTAATAGAGCTCCTGAGGTCATGTTAATCTGTAAAAGGCGTCATTACAGATAATAAAAAGACCCCAAAACCCAACACAATTTGTGTAGGAGGTCAAATAACGACTGTGTCCTGTCTTTTGTAGTGTCTTGTAGTACTTTTTAGGCCTAAGTAAAAGGTTGTTTTGTTTCCTGATATGGATCTAAAGAAATGAGATCTCAATGAGAAGTACTGTATTTTCTAGAAAGAGGTAATTAATTACAAAAATGACTGAAGAACAAACAGCAATTTCTTTACTCAGATGATCATTTTTAAAGAAAAAAAAATCTCGAAAAACTTTGAGAAACATAATCAAATCTAGCTGTTAAAAAGCATGTTTTATGCATTCTTACTGATGGAAGGGTAAACACACAATGATTACTTTCTGTGAAGTACTTTGATTTAATTATACACAATAACATGTAAGGAATTTCAATCAGAATCTGAATAACTCATTAAGTAAGATGCAAAATGGAAATAATACTGACATAGACAAAGTGTTTGCATTCTTGTACCGTCTCAAGTTACGATAATTGCATAAAGAATGGGTTTAATGTGCATGTTGGAGTTTGGATGACATGACACAAGAATTAAAAAATATTTTTATGATGAATAGCAGGTTTTACAAACAATTGCTGAGAGACAACCTCACTTCAGGATTTTTAATAAAATTTTTTGAGGATACTTTTTATTTTTAGTTTACCTAAGCTTATTGCTGATACACAGTAAAGACAAGTACATAATGAGGTAAATGTATATTGTTACTGTTAGATTTTTTTTTTTTTTTGGCACTGATTTTAAGCAACAGACATTAAATCAAGATAATTTTGTGTGTGTGATTGTTTTTAAAAATTATTAGGGGGGAGAACATTGCTACTACCATGGAAATATCAGAGGTGTGAAGGATTCCAAAGTTGCTCTTTCAACTTGTAATGGACTTCAGTAAGTGCATGTTCTCATTTTTTAAACAAGGCTATAACTAATTATTATTCTTATATATTGTATCTTAATATGGGAGGAACTGAAACACTACAGGCTCAAAATTTTTTTGATGTTTTGAACTTTTTTATTAGTATCATTAGAATTAGTGTTTTGATGCTGTCTCATGAAACTTTTGAATACAGTAACTGCAGTAAATATTTCCCCAGATGACTTACTATGGTAAAGGATAAACAAGAATTATATTTCAGCAGTTTGCATGCTCAGTGTTCATGTAGGATTCTGTCATAGAAAAATGGATCTTTTTGTTAGATTGTACAAGGAAAAAATGCAAGAAATTAGCATTAGTTACTGCTAAGTGCAACTCAGCTGTTGATTGTATTTTGCGTGCTCAGTGGTGTCTTAGGACTTCCCTTTTCCAAGGTCATATCTTTATCCCTTTTGGTACTTTATCACTGCATTGCCATTACATTTAGTGTTAGTCCATTAAAATGTGCCAGGTATCTTAAAAATCCCCCAATCTTGGCTTTAGCTACATGTGGTAGTAATAAATATATATTTAATATTGGTCAGTTTTTCAGCCCTAAGTTTGGTTTTGTCATATCAAAATTCATATCCTGGAGTCAAACCGATTGCTTTGTAATCCTAAATATCACTCTTTATTCTCCATGTTCTAGTGGCATGTTTGAAGATAGTAGTTATTTGTACTTGATAGAACCAATGGATCTGACCCACACTGCAGTAAGTTTCTTTTTGTCTAATTTATTTGATTCAGGAGAGTGCTCAAGAAATAGCAAATCAAAGTATTAGAATAAATCAATGAGTGATAGGTCTCATGCACTCATGAAAATGAACAGTATTTTAAAACACTTGATTTGAATTTGTTTAAGGTGGCAAATACGTAGTTTTATCTATGACTTTTCTCTGCTTTCCTTTAATCTTTTTTTCCCTACTTGCTGTTGGTCATTTAGATGCTGGTAACAGAGAAATAAAACTGTTTCCCATAGCACATGGTTATGGACTATCAAAAATTTCATCAATTTGCTCTAGTACTTGAACTAAAGTGTTTATAAATTCATTGAAAGGATCTCTGGAACTCATTTATACATTCCTCTCTAAATAGTTGCATCAGATTGCTCTTGGCCTGCCATGATTGCACAAAAAAGCACAATTAAGTAGATAATTTCATCTAGGTATCTTAAACTTTGTATGTCTTAAGTCAGTGATCATTGTATAGCTTAAATTATTGTGATCCAGCATATTCAAAGATAAGATTATGCTGAGCCAGCATATAGGACTGCCTTTATGCAAGTATTTTGCTATTATTTTTTTTGTTTGTAATATGTACAACAGTTTCTAAAACGTTAGCTGTTAATACAGCTGACATAATTTCACAGACAATAGTAAAACCAGGTATATTTCTAACTTCTGAATGATTCAAGTATTTGAGTGATTTTCAGTGAAATGATTTTGCAACATTGAGACAGAGAATTCTTAAGGTTTTTATCCTGCTTGGTCTGTAGGATGTATTGCAGATGCTGTGCCACAGTTCTCAAGTTTGTCTCGCCCTAGTATGTATATGGCAGTATATGTCTAGTATGTGACAAATAATTAAGGCTGCAGAACTGACATGTTTTAGTGACTGGGAAGCTGAAATGATAGTCTGATTAAAGGTCTGCAAAATCATTGGCTAATACTGTCAAAAAACTGGATCAACATTCAGAGGACTCAGTATCATTTGGACAGTCAATTATTGGGCTATAAATGAAACTTCAGAGACGTAGGAAAATATTACTTGTAAAGGAATCAGTCTCCCCAGGAACAGCAGTACATGCTGTGTGTCTGTGATGTAACACATGTTCATAAAGGTTGCAAGTCTAAAAACAGACAACACAGATGCAGTAAATTCATGGAGATTATGTTTATATGAGGAAGAAGAAAATTTGACTAAACTTATTTTGTTACTTGGGTGAACAAAGGAAACCAGGATATTTCTCTGAGGGGTATTTCAGTAAAAATTGTGAGTGGAGTAAAAATTTTGGTTACCAAAAGTGAAATAACATTTCCCAACTCAAAGTTTCAAGTTGAACTCTAAATAAGAAAACAGATGAGATGCATAATTTTCTCAAAACTACTGAAAATAATACAGGTTACAGAGAGCTTTCAGGGGCTCATTTCTAAATTGTAGTATGTGAGAGAAATATCTTGAACACAGCCTTCAGCATGTACTTTATTCAGCTTGATTAATCTTAACTACAGCAGATATTATATAAAACTCCCCCTCCTTCCCCCCAAAATCTAACAAATATATGTGGTATTCCCCTTCAGTGTGCTCTGTATTTCTTAGGGAAGTTACAGAACAGTAGCAACCTACCCTTTGAGAAGAATCACTTGTTTTGGCAGGCTCTGCAGAGGAGGTGTTACGGAAGAAAGGAGTTGTTTTCTAGAGTAGATACTCAAATGTGATAATTTGGGGTATGTCAGACTTCTAAAGAAAATACACATTAAAATTCTTGTCCCTTTAAAGTGTGGAATACACCGCTAAAAGAGGTGAAAGGGTCCTCTTAAGGATAGTATATCGACTGGTTTCTTGCAATTTGCTACGATTAGATAGGATTTTTTTTCATAAATAGTATTAGTTGCTTTTCATCTATGGAAGGAAGATTTCAACCAGATGCAGATATTCTAGTTTGATTTATTAGGGTAAGGGATCTTTATTCTCTGATGCTAAGGCTTTTGAAGGACTTTTTAAGGTAATCTCAAAGATATCTGTGACAGTTTGGTTTGGCTTTTTTTGTAGATTGGTCAATTTGCTGAAGCAGAGAGGCTCTATGATTTGCTCAGGATTGTAAATAGATTGCTTCAATTTAGTACTATCCCAAACTAGTACTATAGTTGTTTGCATTTTATAGAAAAAATAATAAAAATTATAAATACTGAAAGAAGTGCCACATCTTTCATTTGATGTTATTAATTAGAAGAAAATTTCACGTATTTTTATTTTTAGGAAAGTAAAAGTAGGCCACATATCATCCAAAGAACTTACGGAACACAAGCTTCCAAGCAGTTGCAGGACCTCGGTATGTTTTTGCTTATTTTAAATATTGGAAATAATTGTACATATAAATTGGAAAATTTAAATAGTAGGTTAGCAGTGTTTCTAAAATTGCTGATTATATAGAAAATCTTAAAATCTATATTTATCTGCCTTTTCTTCACAATTATTGCAATGGAATATAGATTTTTCAAAAGCCAGCTGTAAGATTTTCATCCACAGACCTGTATTTAGCTTTCCTCTGAAAATCACTGGATTTAATCAGCGATATTAATGTTACTGAGGCAATGAGGTGGAAGAAAATGTATATTCTAAGCTCAGGTTATAATTTCTTCTCCTCTCTTGCATGCTTTAAGATTTCTGAATTATTTGAGGTTTTTATATATTTTACATCTTTTTAAAAATAAGCTTTTGAATAGCAAGGGTGGTTCTAATTTTGGTGATCTTAAGCTACTTTTGGTTTGGACAGTGTGCATAAGTAGTTTAAAATAATGCCGTGAAATTTTTAAATTGTAATTTTTACAGAGACTGACTCTAGTTCTGAATGGCCATTTCTGTCTGAACTGCAGTGGCTGAGGAGAAGGAGAAGAAAGAGAGCAGTAAGTAGAAGTGTAACCCTAAGTTAAGACCATTTATAAACCCAAACTCACTAATTTCTGTAATTTTTAATGTCAAGAGAACATAGGCTTTAGGAAACAAGTATTTTTAGAAGCTTAATATTGTCACATAATACAGTTACCAAATGAGAAAACAAGACTTTTCTTCAAAAGTAGAAAATTTGGAAGAAAGTTGATAAACATTCTTAAGTGACAGCAGTGTTATGCATCAGTTAAATTGAAATTCAGTAGTGGAACTTCAGAAATTTTTTTTGTCTGCTTGAGAATAAAGAATTTTGAATGAACTCTTGCTACTTTGTAGATATCTGATTTTATAGTCTCTTGGCTCATTAAGTAGCATGATTAAATCAAAAATCCAAATGAGGACACCTAGAACTGGGTTACTGGGAGAACATTATCTTCCAATTATGGGCAGTCCTCATGATCTTCACATGCGTATGTATCAGTTAGGGGAATAATTGAGTTAAAGGAAATTATTCTGTATTTCTTCACTGGGTTGCACAATTCACGCCATATTTTTGAAGGTGCTTATGTATTTAGCAGTCTCCTTCCTCATTAAATCTGTGGTGGGTAGTACTTAATGAAAGGAGGAGGGAAGCAGTGGTGTTATCTGCACTGAAGCAAAAAGAGTAGACCCTGAACTTTCTTAGTGATGTGGTTCAGATTCTCTGAGTTACTGGAGCTATGATTCTTTACCCTACTTGTATTTCTCATCCAGTTGTTTACTGGTTTACATACCCTAAACAATATATATTTAATATTTATATATAATAAAAATCAGCTGCAGTTATTTTTGAAAATCACTACATCTTCATGATTTCTCAAAGTATTTCTTTGATTTGTCAGTTATCTCGTGGTGTCTTTGAAGAAATGAAATATCTGGAACTCATGATAGTCAATGACCACAAAATGGTAAGTATATCAACTCAGTGGTAATCTTCCTTTTGGTGACTGATTTATCTTCCATTTGTAGGCTAATGTACAGCACTGTGCTGCATTAACTGCTTTTGAAAGGCCCAGGATTTTATTTATCAGCAGCTGTTAATATTTGTGCTGTAAGACGCACTATAGGCCATAATACCTAATGAAGCTTAATATTACCTAAGATTTTCTGGGGCAATTATATATTTAAAGTGAATCTGGAGCAGTTTGGTATCATATGGATAAATTAATATGCCCATGACCAACAAAGTAAAACAACAAAACATTTTTGTCCAGAACAAACACACTAAATGTTCTAAAATTACATCCTGTCTTTGAAGTTATATAGAGAGAGGTCAGAATTTGTTACTTTGAGTTTAGTTTTACTAATCTAAATTTTAATGCAGCAAAACATGTAGACAAAACTCTGATTGTTCTTCATGGTTATTCCATATTTATAAATATGAGTGATAATGGAGTGCAAGGTAAGTTGTTTGTTTGATTCAGAAAGTGTTTGTCATTAAAAAAATGCATGGAGGGTGGAAAGCCCAACTTTTCCCCCTTTTTGTCTTGAGGGATAACTGGAAAAAGTCAGACTGTGACATTTGTTGTTAGCAAGACTTCTTTTTTTAAAAATCAAATTCTGCTGATACATTAGTTTATACTTACTTTGTTTGCAAGTAAAGAGCTTTTTATGTCTCTCACCCTGCTGCAAGTTTCCCAGTGCTTTGTGGAGTTGTGGGCTCTGTTGTCAACACTGAAGGATGATATTTAAGTGCAGGAAATAGAAGATATCAGAACAGGATGCAGTAATTCATACTTGTTCCAGTGCTGAATAGATGGATAATGTACCCTCCCCTCTCTAATAAATCATAGAAGTGGTCTGGGAAAACATAAACTATGTTTTATCTGGTTTAATTTAGCACTGTGGAGGGAATTTGAATGGGTGGAAAAAGTAAAAGAGAAATTTCTTGAGCTGTTTTTCTTTGTAAAGCCACCTGGTAGGAAACTCCTTGAAGAGTGTTCAGGTGTCGGTTATTTAGCAGTAGGGCACAGTAACTGAAGTTATGGCCATTTTGTTGTTTTGTTTGATGTCTATGCTTGGTGTTCCTTATGAAGAGAAAATATTCGTATGTCTGTCTCTTTCCCCTGGCTTCTTGTATTTCAAACATGCATGAAGGTGTTCACTACACTTATTACAGACGTTGTTTTCTCCTCTCACACTTTATTTGTTAGAACTTTAGACCACTAGATTTTTTGCTTCATAGTTATCAGTGACTTAGAAGCAAATAATCATTTTTTTCAAAGAATAAAATGAATAGACTTAGGTTAGTGTTCACAGTTAGGAGTCACAGCCTGCCAGTCTGAGAGATCACTAAATGTACTTTCAAGGTTTTCTGCTTACCAGGAGAGGGCAGGTTTCCCCTGCAGCAAAGTGTCTTCTTCCAAGGCCTCTTACTTAAAAAAGTACTGTGTTTCATAGAGAGAATAACTGACACTTTCGTGGAACACTGTGAGGCAATGAGACTTGTTGCTTTTATCAGGTAGTTGGAATTAGTAAGTTTTTTGATAAAGGTTTTTTCCCCTGTTCTAAGCAATTTCACATTCATTTTCTATGAAATTTTGAATACCTTTTTTTCCTACCTGTAAATCATAGTGTGTAATGTAATATCAGTTTATAATCTTACAGTTTCTTGAAAGTCATATGTGTTCATGTTTAGATACCATAGCTGCATCTTTAAAAAATTTGACTTGGAACAGAAGGGGGCAGGAAGAGGAAAGACATGAAAGCTTTGTGATGACAAGCACAGATATTATGAAGCAGAACTTGTAATACAGCTCATCTAGGTCTATAAAAATAAAAAAAAATTGAAGTTAGAATTTAAGATATTCAGCTTAACTCTTTTTGTGTTCAGACACATATTTACTTTTACCATGTGCTCCCTCTTCCATTTTGCCTTTTCCTATAACTGCTGCTACATGCCACAAAACTGTTGTGCTATTGTGGAAAAGGAGGCCTTTGCACAGGATAATGCTTCATGTCTTATAATTAAAGTGCTGGAATGTGGTTACTACAGTCTGATATGTAAATCATCAGGTTAAGCAGTTTTAATGGTAATGCATCCTCTCAATTTTGAGTTCATGTTTATGTACATATTTACCTGTAATTTTTGGTTATTTGAACCAATTATTTGAACTTTGATTCTAAACATGCTATTTCTTGTGGTTAAATGCTCCTTTTACAGTTGGGAAAGGCTGCATAACATGCATAGCTTCCTTTATCTTCCAGGGATTCTTGAATATGAGATATAGGCTGTGATCTGAAAAGTTTTTTTAGTTTTTCCCTTACTCTTTCTTAAAATATTAATTTTACTTTCATGCTGTAAAAATAAAGAATTAATAAATATTTAAGTTCTCACTGTGTTCTACTTTCTCTTCTTCTAGTTCAAAAGGCACCGTTCTTCAACTGCATACACAAACAATTTTGCAAAGTCTGTGGTAAACCTTGTAGATGCTGTAAGTATCAATGTTTCTTCTGAAAACTGATTCACTGACTTCTACTTCAGCATTGCATTAAAAATGTTATTTTTTTCAGATACCAAATTTCAATTGCACATTAAAGTGCCCTTCTAGTTCCTCTGCAAAAGAATAGCCTGGGATGAATGTATAAGAAACTTCCAGATTATCTGTGGCATTTTTCTTAAAGCTTGCAACTGTCAGTTTGCCCTTGGCAGGGGTGATTTCAGTATCTGTCACCAATTAAGAATGAGATTTAATCAAATTTAGATTTATGAAAGGAATCTAACTACAAGTGATTGAAACTGCAAGTATAGCTCGTAAGGGATACATATATCTATTGGGAGGAAAAGTGATTGAGTAAAAAAATCTGCTTTATAAACCTCTATTTATAGCTTAAAAACAAACAAAATGCCACTGTAGTACATTACACATGGGTGAACTGACAGAGATACCATACTTGTATCTGTGCTAAATTGAAAACAATTTTGCATACAGCATATAAAATAAAAGTAATATTTGTAGTAAAATTAATTTGGTGTTTATTTTCCTCTTTTTGATACACATATAATGATCACACATGTTTTAGAGTTCTGTCTGTAGTGAAAACAGGTAGGTTTTCTAGTAGGAATGATTACAAAGGCTACCAAATTCTGACTCTGAGTTCCTTTTCTATGTGACATTATTGATACCAGTGGAACTGTGTGATATGATTCATTGCAAAACATTGTCAACAGTTTGTTTGGCTCAGAAGAAACAATGCAGTATTTGCTCTTACCCATAAAGTATACTGGATATATATTGAAAATTTAGGTGTATATATTTACATTACATGAAATACTAGAAGTGTTTTGGAATATTTGTCTGTAATGATCTCAAAATGCCAATTGCCTTAAAGAAAAGTTAACTAGGGAAGATAAAAATGTAAATAATTGTAATATTTCTGCAATTTATGTTAGACAGACCCAAAGAAAAGGTGGCATCTTTATTTTTTCCTCATCTGATAATTATTTCTTTCTTCTGCATTTTAACAAAAGTTATTTCATCCATATTTTCTTTCTCTATTATGTCTGGTTTTTTTTCCATTTTTATCTGTGTGTATGCAGAAACATCAAGCTTCATTCTTGTGTAGAATTCAGTCCCTTCATAGAGATCTTACAAAATGACATCTTAGTGGCTTTTTCTTTAAGTAAAGCATGAAAAAGAGCAGGATTTTCTGCCTTGTTATTCCCTTGTGTCCATAGGGTGTGGGCTGTATTTCTTAGGGATTTATTGTTGGGAAAAGGATATTGGCATTCAGAGGCCTTCAGGTTCTCTGCTCCCTCTTCCATTCTTTTGTTGCTGTTTGCTTCAGGAAATAGAGGTTTTTCTCTCAGCAAACAGAAGTAAAATCTTTATTGACCCATCCCATGTCATTTCAGGCAGTTTAATTTCATTGTGTTTTCTCATGTTATAAATAATTTTCTGTGTATATTCTTAGCCTATCTCCTCGAGACTGAAGCATGCTAATACTCTTTTCCTTCAAAGGTCTTGGACAAAACTGAGTTTAGTTGGTCCCTATCTCATTTATATATATATATGATTGTTGTTTCCTTGTCTATTGCTACAGAAAATTTATAGAAAAATCAATATTTTTCCTTAATTCCATGAAAGCAATGTGAAAATTAAGTGATCATACTATATAAATGGTAATCAAGCATTAATTAAAATTCAGATTTATTGGAAAACTGAGAAATTATTTAATCTCAACTTTAAAATTGTCTTTGGCTACTCTTTGAGGTCACTTTTCTTTTTCTTTAAGATCATCCAGTGTACCTTTACATTTCTTCTTTCCTGATTTTTGCACAGGTTTTCTGTAGAACTCAGTGGCAAAGTTATTTGCCATGAGAATTTTAAAGAAAATGGAGTAGCTAAAAAAAAAAAAAAGAGAGAGCAACAAGGGTTGTTCTTTTTCCTTCTAAAACATAAAATTTAAGTTGATCAGAATATCAGCTTTTAGAAAAAGCAAGGCATTACCAGCTAACTGTTTCCCCATGTTTTCCTCCTGCTTTATCCCTCTTGTCCTTCCGCTTTATTCTTACTGGCTAACTGTGCATGTTTGACCCAGTGTTCTACTCCTGTGCCTGTCCTGTCTCTGCCCTCAGATATACAAGGAACAGCTGAACACCAGGGTGGTTCTCGTTGCTGTGGAGACTTGGACAGACAGAGATCGCATTAATATTCACCCTGACCCTCTGCAGATGCTCCACGATTTCTCCAAGTACCGGCAGCACTACATCAAGCAGCACGCTGATGCTGTGCACCTGCTCTCGTATGTACCCTTGGCAGTGGCTTAGAGTGTTATTTCCTGACTACTGCTTTTCTCTACTTGTCTCTTCTTTCTTCTTTTTTATTCCTTGAGATTCCCAGTATCAATCAGCACCTGCCTTCCTTAGGAAGCTTGATTGATATTTAGTTCCCGTTTTTAATAGGTGGAGTATATACCATGGTCATGTTGATGTATATCTATAATGATATTTGAATGTCTTTGCAACCTGGGGACAGTGTCACATGGGAAGTGTCTTTTGATGAGTCCTTAAGGACACTTAGCTTTGCTAATCACGTGTGTAATGTGCTGCTTTTCCAGTTATGATCAGGAGAGGGCAGAGCTGGCAGGATTATATGTTGCCACAACAGTGTTCCAGTTAGTATATTTATTCACACATGTAGCTGCAGTGATGATTTGTTAATGGAAGGTTTTCTCCATTAGAGCTGTGTTCTGAGACACAAGGCATATTGAGGGGAAATTCCACTTGCATCACTAGGCATGATTTCAGCCTTGAGCAAGGATTATTTTACTTCATGGCATTGTAAGGAAAGAGGAGGAAATGTGTGTTTTGCTGTGCAGATCTTAAGCTACCTCCCAGCAGCATGACATACTGTAAGGATGGAGTAACTAAAGTCTTCCATGGGATTGTCCTGTAGTTCATCTTCTGCAGAAGAAGATAAAAATAGTGGATGAAGAATTTCCTCCAGATTTCCTTAATACAGTGCAATACAATGCTGATTTTGCTCTTCATAATACAGGCACACTGCTGCTGACATGCACTCTTAGTGACTTCCATGCATGTTTAGTGTCACCTGCTGAAGAGTTTGCCAGCATCAGGCTCTTCTCATGGTGAAATGTATCAAATCCAACCTGAAATACAAGAAATTTCATTTAAACATAGGGAAAAAAAACCTCTTTCACTGTGAAGGTGGTCAGATGCTGGAACAGGCTGCACAGAGGGACCATGGAGTGCCCATGCTTGGAGATTTTCCAAAGCTAATGAAACATGGCATGCTCCAGCTGAGCCTCCTTGAAGCTGGGGAGAGATGAACTAGAACATTTCCAGAAGTACCTGTCAGGCTCAGCTCTTACTTCAATCCTGTCTGTCATAAAGCCCCTGGCTATTAGTGTTTAGTTAAGGTGCAGTCTGAAAGTTCTGATGGCTGTTAGAATGTTCTGAAAAATAAATACATATCTGTATGGGGTACATACAGGTCATTCAAAAAAAAGCCCAAACCAACATTAATTTTCAGGGATTAGGTCATTCATACATCATGCAGTGTCACTGTAGGTTGTTTGTAGGCCTGTTATGATGATGAAGTTAAAATAGGTGTCATTCATAGTAATTTATAGGCATTGTATTGAATAATTTAGGTCTTCCAGATGACATTATTTAACTAAATTATTTGGGGCTTATTAACAATAAATGAAAGGAGACAAGATTGAAGAGCACTATTAAATTACTTTCCCTTTAGGTATACTTCTCAGTCTTTTCATTTGGATTTGAAACTAGAGTTTAAATTGGTTTGGATTAAGATAATAATTTAAAAAGTTCTCAGTACTGGTACATGTCAGGACAGAATTCCTTCCTGACAGATTATAAATTTGAATATATTGTTAACTTTTTAGAGAAATGTTATCACTGTATTGTCTTAGGGATCTGGCACTTAAGCTTTCTGTGCTTGGTTTGTTTGTGGGTTAAGACTGATTCTGACACTTCAAGAGAAAAAAATCATATTTTTGTGAAAGCTTATATAAACCACCTCTTTCAGTGTTGGTGTTCTGTTTGTAAACTTGCAGTTGCTTTTTATGCTAGAAACAGAAGAATGTACATGAAATCTATCATAGTAGTGTGAGAGTATGGTGTTTCAATAAGCTGTTGGTGCTCAATGTCAATGTGTTATAGTTTCTTCGTTTTTATTTGTTTGTAAGGAATGTGACATTTCATTACAAAAGGAGCAGCTTAAGTTACTTTGGAGGTGTTTGCTCTGTGGCCAGAGGAGTAGGAGTGAATGAGGTAATTTTTTTTTTCATGACTAAAGTGAAATAAAGTAGAATCTCTACATTATAATCTCAAGAGTTTGTATGTTTCAGTATTGAGGGCTTTAAAGATAACTTGCTATTAAAAAGTTAGGATTCTCACAGCCTTTTTTGATCATCATCAAACTACTGCTTGGAAAGTTTTCTTTTTAGAAAATATTTCTGCTGTCTGCATTATTCTCTTAAAAAGAACTTAAACTTGCTCTTATTATATTTGAGAGAAATTTAGACCCAAAAATCTCAGGGGTATTTGAAACAGCAGTGAATATCTTTGTCTTACCACTGTAAGACACTTGATCTTCTGAGGTACCAATGGCATATAATTCTTCCTGAAACTTTTAAACATTGAAATTAGAAAACAAATTGTCTCTGTGATTTTTCACTGTTGGTTTTTTTTTTATTCAGTGTAGTGTAAAATTGATAATGAAATTCTCCTGGTTTTACATGGGTTAAATCCTACTACTACAGAACTGTATTGCTTATATATCATAGACTTCATTTTTTAGTTTAACCAGTGGGGAGAGATTGCCTGAGATAAGGAGAGCAATATTTTATCTGTTATGTACTTTATTGAGTTTATTTTCCTTATATACACACAGAATTGTGATTGACTGCACTGAATTATTGAAATCGTAGGTATATGGTAAGCCAGGATGAGCCAGTGTAGTGTTCATTGCAATAACTAATGGGTTTTTGTTTTTGTATAATTGTGCTCCTCTTGGAATGCAGTATGGCCTCCCTTTGCCCATGGCCCAGGAATTAGCACAGAGTCTTGCTCAGAATCTTGGAATACAATGGGAGCCAGCTGCCAGGAAACCGAGTATGTACATGGTGTCTTTTTTCTTCCTTAGCTAAATACATAAACACTTCCTTTATTGTGTTTGAAAGAAATGCCAGAATTGCTGTAACTGTAGAATAAGAATTGCTGCTTTTGAAAATCTATGTACTGAAATTTCAGCTTCACCAAAATAAGAGCTGCCAGGTTAGCAACATTTTGCATGACCTAAGTGATGTCCTGTGTTGAGAAGTTAGATTCGTTACAAAAATTCAAAGGTATATCAGTAAAAACAGCATTAATTTAATTTAGAACTCCTTTTCTCTCATAATGAAATCTGTATATCCAATAGAACAATCACTGGCTTCTTAAAATGCAAAAATACATGATTTAAAATTGAAGAAATGGTATGGAGTTGTAACATAGTCCAGTGTGACATTTGCTTAACTTGTTACCTTGCTGATTCATGGCCAGACCAGATTTGTGTAGCCTTAACACATATAGTGTTGGTACAAAAACTGCTGCAAAGCCCTTTTCAGGACTAAGGAAAATGGTTTGGTTTTTCACTTGCATTTTGCAAGCAGCTTGGCTACCTTTTCTCTTTGTTTCCTCTTTAAAAACCTGAATGATAATATTGACTTTATTGTGGAATCACTTCAAAAATCTGTGAGTTAGGAAACCATGATTAGGAATATTGTTTTGTAAAGCATTGCTTTTGAATTGTGTAAACTTGCAAATTGCTAAAATATTTTCTATATCATTGTTTTTTGGTTACAGGTAGAACTGAGTTCAAGCAATTTGGAAATCAGAATATTTTTTAACTGAAAGATAGAGGTTTCTGATGTGACAGCTTAGTGCCCTTATTTGGATGCCCTTTATAGAGATAAATTAACGAAAGACCTGGGGAGTGTAGAAATAACCATAAAAATAATCTCTGAATATTTTCCATGGAGAAACTCTGGATTTCCAGTAGAAACTACAGTACATCTATCTTTGGTAGATCATTTTTATGAGTAGTTTGCAGCTTGTTTTACCAACTATATAAGGTGCTGATCTTTTGTTTTTATGTTATGAATTCGGTCACTGTTCACTTACATGCTATAGCTGTAAGTAAACTGTAAATCCATTTTCATTCAACTACTTTTTCAAATGAATGTTTGATTGGCTGATTCACATATTACTGTTAATAATTTTATGCCAAAAAGAAAAAACCTGGCCTGTCCAGTAACAATCCTCTTTCAGGGTATTCTGTATTCTTAGGGATGAGAAAATGTGAATATTTAAAATCATCAATATTATGTGTACTGAACACAGCCTTGTGCTGCCTGTTTTGAGAGCATACAGCGAAGAACCTTGCCAACTATTTTTAGTTTTGTGTAATGCCTGAAGTTTTGTGTTGAGTCTTAAGAACCTGCAGATATGGTAATCTGAAAGTACCATATTTATTTAATGCATTAGTATATCTTCAAGTGGGCTGGTTTCCTTTTTGGGGCTAGAGTTGTACAGCCAAGCAACCATCAAATCTTTGTATAATTAGTCAAGCTCCATTTTTATAGTGAGTACTTAATATTTATTGTAAGCATATTTATAACTTCTCTCCTTCTCTGTTGTATTTTGGTCTTGTCTGAGAAGAGTGTGACTGCACTGAATCCTGGGGTGGTTGCATCATGGAGGAAACAGGGTATGTCATACATATCAGTAATTGAGGACTCTGGAATGAGTTCATAGTTTACATTATGACAGAAATATTTATGCATTGAGTTTTATCCATGTGTTTTAGTGTTAATAAACAACAAACTAGAAACAGTTGGAACTCAATCTTTAGGTAAATAAATGGTCAGTGAAGTCTGAAGTGGAAGCACATCTATATGGAAGGAATTTCATTGCCCTCTACCCTCACACACTGCCAAAGATTTGTTTCTCTATACTGTAAGCAATTGATTAGAAAAGGATAACTTCTGAAATACAGAGGTTTGGGTCTTATAAATCACTTCCTGTCAGTATCTTTCTCACTGTGGAAGCTTTATGGCAAAAATCACAGAGAAAATTAGTTGTAAATAAGACAGAAGGAGCTTAGTTTCTTTGTATGGTATTTGGAAACTGTCTCTTCAGTAGAGTTACTTTGTGGCTTCCCACTTGTAATTGTCAGCCATAGTATGAATGCAGCAGAAAATCATTGTGTAAATTTGCTTCTGGAATCTGAGGTAAGGCATTGATCAGAATAAATACTGGCTTCCTTCCTATGGTGAACTCATCAAAGTATTGGTCTTGGGTGGAAGTATCAGAAGAGGCTGTGGAATAAGCCTGTTTTGTAGAAAAGGTTAACAGTAAACAAAAGCCAGGAGGAGAGGATGGTCATGTAGAAGCTGAAAAAGGATTGACTGATGAAATGAGTGAATAATTAGCTGCACATTAAAGCCTTTTCACTTAACTCCCTCAGTGTCAGGAGACAATTTTTCTATATGGAATAATTCAGTGGGGAAATAGCTTAGCAGCAGTGAGCTATTAGGAAAGGAATGGAGAACCTCCTTTATGGCATGGTTACCCAAATCTTTAATAGTGTAAATAGATCTCATTCCCAGATCTCAAAACATGACTAATAAACATATCAGACAATTTCTGAGTGAGAAATTACTAATAAACTACATTTTCAGTAGTCTGGGGAAATGATTGAGTTGAAGAAATATGAGAGAAATCTGTAACATCATGAACAAATGATTACTCTTTCTTTCAGTATAAGAGCTAGGGAGACATGCAATGAGATTAGCAAATATGACAGAACAAAATGGGATGAAATTGTTCTTCTACCAGTCTGTATTAAGCTGTGAGACTTCTTGCTGTAGCATTTTCAAACCTGAGAGGATACTGGATTATGCATGCAATAGAAAGGGTGAATAGCAGCTACTATGATGATGTGGGTTTACCTTATTAGGAAGTTTAAAAGCTACAGTTTTATACTGTACATTCATAAAGTAGAAATATAAAAAAAGCAAAATGTTTTAAAATTTTTATTTTGTTTTGATTTTGTTGTTTGAGAATAAGACTGAGTTGTCATATTGTTGCACACAGTGGTTGTAAGAAACTGGGATTTACAGTATTTAGAAAATATTTTGGCCCCTTTGCCCCTTTCCAGTAGGTGGTGGTATTTCAAGGTGTTTACTCACCTAATTCTTTGCCATTTTAGGGTATACCATTCCAGGAAATTCTCCAAATGCAGCATTGCAGAATACAAAGAATTTTTACTTCGTGGGGGAGGTGCCTGTCTTTTTAACAGGCCAACAAAGGTAATAAATAAGTTGGTAGTCAGGACATCTGCTACACATTGTAATAAAAATGTAATAATTTCACTGACATCATCTGTTCCCAGATTTATTTAGATATCTATGTGAGTATTTTCTTGAGGTTGTAATTAGCTGTAATGTTTTAAATAGCGTTTAAAAATAATATTGAGACAAATGCTACTTATTTTCCATAGTGCTTCATAATCAAATAATGATAAATATCACTTCTGGCATAAATACATTACTTATTAAGCTGGAATAGTGCAAAATAAATCCAGAAGTGAGGTCATAGTGTATGCTCCACCTACACTCAGTTTTTGGACTTTGTGTCTGAGGTTGTTTTAAAGGAATGCCAGTTACCACATTAGGAAATAGAATTCCATGGCTGATTTCATGTAGACAGCAGTAACTTTTGGTTATTCTCAGCGTTAGCTTCATTTCATTTCAAATGTACGTCTAGCACACTCTATCTTTCATATCTAGATTTCCTAGTACATAGTCCCACCTAGTACCTAGAAACCCTAGGTTTCCTTGTGCCATTGCCTTTTTGCCTAAAGACTTACCAAGGTCATAAATTTTCTAAGACCATGTTAGTCTGACATCCCTCTAAAGCTGAGCAGTATAAAAATATTCCATGTGGCTCTTTTTGCCAAGTAAGAGCAATCCAAAGCATTAATATTCTATTTAATCATAGTGTCAAACTGCTGTCCTTGTAGAATTTAATACCACATGAGGCTATTAGGCTGTTCTGTTTACTGTGCTATACCCTTTGGTGGACCATCACCTTGCACAATTAACTAAAAAAAATTTTGCTTGCTTGAGTGGTTTTGAATCTTTTCCCAGGGTAGCAATCTTTGCTTATAGAATAAGAATGCAAGAATTCTTGCACAAAGGAATAAGTATAGAAATAGAAAAACAGAACTTCAGCTTTTAGTGATAGTTGTCAATTTGAGTCAATTTGACAGAATAAAAATCTGATTTCATTTGTGTTGTATTACATGTTGTGTTTCATATCTTGATGATTCTCCACAGCTTTATTTCCACTAAGCCCATGCAGAAAGGTTTACTCACATCTTTCATCTGTTCACATTTTAACTTAACTGCTAACATTAAACTGGTCCTGATATTCTTATATGCTTTTTAAATTATTTTAATTATTTTGAAAACAGATGAGCTTCTTGCAAAATTATTTCTGTGACAAGACTGAAAAGTATCTTTAATCAAAATTATGATATGTGAAACCACTATAGAATCTGCACCACCCTGAACTGCAGAATTTATTTGCATTTTATGTATTTGGTTCCAGGATTAGCTGTTTAATACTATATCTGTATGTGGTTGTGTATAACTTAGTAGTAAGGCACACGGGACTTCCTTTTTGGCAGTGTTTCTTTCTATTTATTATTTTCATGCACAAATATTGCGCAGGAACAGACAGTAGATCATTGCATAAAGCAAGTGTGGGTACTTGCACAAATCCCAAGAATGATATTTTGGACTGGTTTTTTGAAGGAATTACCAGAAAACTGTGAGTCCATGGAGCAGGAATGAAGTTACAGTGTCATCCCCTTAAATATTACTGCAGTGTCTCTCTATTTATTATGGTTTTCTGAGATCAGTATACTCCTAAAGAGGACCAGCATTCCTGTGATTTAGCTGTATGCCTTTCATGTTTGAAAAATTCTGATGAGCAGCACTTGAAAACCACATTGCCTTTCTGTCACCAAGGAATGGCACCTACATTGTCTGGGACAGCACATTTATGTAATATAGCATTGCAGAAATGGGTTGTGTGTGACAAAGAGGTCACTTGACACTAGTTTTATTCTTACTTTGGGGTTGGGGGCTTTTTTCTTTCAGCTCTTTGAAGTCACTGAGTGTGGAAATGGATATGTAGAAGCAGGAGAAGAATGTGATTGCGGTTTCCGAATGGTAAGTAGAGGTTATGTAATACACTACAAGTCTTCCTGACAAAATTTATTAAGATAAATTGATTGGTAAGAGATGGGGGAAAGGTTATGGAAATGAATTTGTTTTGCCTGTTGTTTGGGAACAATTTTGTTAAAGGCCTGTGTTTAAAACATTTTTTCAAATGACAATGAGTGCAAAGACAGGGTCCTCTGAACAGTTTCTGTTACACCAATGACAAGATACAGCTGTTTCCCAGCAATGTTTGAGTTGCACTGGAGAAGTGCTTACCCCTTTGCTTTTCCTGGATAGCATATCTGGAGTGGGAAAGTCCTTACTGTTACTTTGGAGACCAGTGCCTGTGTTCAGACAGAACAAGTAAACTGTTGTTTTCTTCTCCATTGCAGAAATACTCCAATAATGTTTTTGCAAAAATCTGCCCTCTATATTTGAGTCCTCATTTTCTAGTATTTAAATATTTTTTCTGCATTGAATATTATTGAACTAAGTAGCATAAATTTGGAACAGGCTTCAGAAGATGTGAATCCCTGTGTTGCTATAGCACTGTATGTCACTGTTTTCCCTTTAATATTTGAGTATTGCAAAGGCTTCTTCCAGCTATTAATTTCAAATCAACAGTGCTAAACTGAATCTTTTGTCTGCTGGTACATAATAGTTTGTTGTTGGAAAGATTGTGAAGAAAAAAAAATGTGCTTAAAATGGAAAACTAAACTTTTTGCTTAATTTTTCTTTTCAGGAATGCTATGCAGACTGCTGTAAGAAATGCTCTCTTTCCAATGGAGCTCATTGTAGTGATGGACCCTGCTGTAATACATCATGTCTTGTGAGTGTTGCTGCCACAAATCAATTGTTCTTTTCAGTTGTCTTTGGCAGTCATGTGCAGCCTGTTAAAGTTCAAAGTGTGTTTTAGGTAGAAGGAAAAGGAGCAGCTTATGTAGATGTATTTCTAATGCTGAAATATTTTTCATTTTCTAGTTTTTCCCACGAGGTTATGACTGTCGATATGCAGTGAATGAGTGTGACATTGCAGAGTTCTGCACTGGGGATTCTGGACAGGTATGTGTGCAGAAATGTTCTCTGCTTGCACTGCTAATATTTGTTTGAAGTCTTTTTTTTGTATTTATTTAACAGGAAAATTTTTATTAACAAACTGCACAGTCATATGCCCAAAATGATGATGCAATCATGAAGTGTAAACTCATGAAACAATAATCTAAGTGGACTCAAAAGTTGACTTCTCTAGGTTTATTTGTTTTTTATAACTCTTGGGGGTTTGTGTGTATTTGTGTCAAGCATCCTTCCTTACTCTTTGCCTGGTCTATAACTTCAATAATAAGAACAGCACAACTTAAGGCCATTTATTCTCATCATTCATTTGTTACTTGAGCAGAAGAGGCTGACCTCTGTCTCTACAAGCTCCTTTCAGGGAGTAGTAGAGGGTGAGAACGTTCCCCCTGAACTTCCTCTTGTCCAGGCTAAACAATCCCACATCCCTCAATTACTCCTTGTAAGACTTGTATAATGTGTTATGTTTTCTAAGAGTGTGCACATGTATGAGAACTTTAAAAGTTGTGGGTCTTACACATTTGTCCTGAAAACATTTGGCTAATATACTGAAAAATAGAGGAATAAACAGCAAACAAAATGTTGCACCTATTTGAGTTCTTATAAATAGTCAATATTCTGTACATTTTCCATTTTCACAGCAACTTTGATGCTTTAGGTGACATATACTCCTTTTCAATATACTTCCTTTTCAACATTTTCAGTATTGAATGCTTATATGTTTATTCTCTTTATATATATAAATATATATATATAATGTCAATTCTATAGACAAGTAGCTATTGCCAATATTTTATTATAAATCTTTTGCTCTGTAGATGTAGCATTCTCAAGGGGAGAGAGAAGGGCTTTCTCAAGCTGCTCTCAGAGTATTGGCTAACACAGCCCAGTGCAGCAGCATACTCTTTCCAAATTTTCACAGGTCCCTTTGAGATGAGGAAAAGCCTAAGAATGGTTTAAAGTAAGTCCTTTTCTTAGTAGTCTGAGGCTTCTGGATGGACCTAGTGACTTGTTTGTACCAAGGAATTTCCAGTGCCAAGGGAACATAACAATTAACATCATTAAACCCCCTGAAGCTCTGGAAGCAATAGATTAGTAGGCTGTGACCAGGTGCTCCCTCACTGTTGTAGTGGAACTGAAATGCATGTGGTGGTAGTGTTGCAAAAATGCCCCCAGCATTAGCTGCCAAATATCCTTTTCCTGAACACATTGGCTGTCATTTTGGCCCATCTCCTTCACTTCTAGTAATATTCAGGAAGTTATACTTGAACCTTGTATTTCATGGCTCAAGACATTTTTTTTTTTTCATTTCTCTTTGTAGCTATAAAGATTATTGCATTAATTATGTTTTCAACCTCTATATGTTGTACAATTTTCTTAAAAGCCGGAAAATTCCATATGTGATAATCTGATGTATTATTGCAGTACGCATGACTAAGAAGATACTTAATTTTTTTCAGTGTCCACCAAATCTTCATAAACAAGATGGGTATGCCTGTGATTCTAATCAGGTATGCAATGTTTTAAAACCCCTGCCCATCAGCAAACAGAAATCAACACATTCTTGTTTTGCTTTAGCATTGATTTTTTAAAATCTTGTATTCCATATTTCTTCATAAATTTTATCCTTTAAACATCAGTGTTGTTTGTGTTTTATGCACTCTGTGTGCATAGTAATAATTTTTATTATGAGTGAAATCCACTTGGTATCTCTGCCTTTTTTATATGTAGATATTTTACCATGCTTCATGTTAATAAGTTCTTTACAACTATGTAAAAGTATAAACCAACTGTTTAAATGTCAGTGTGTATTGGATACAAACTGGCTTTGTGATTCTGGGCCAAAATTTGTGCTTCATTTACCTAGTTCATGGAATCTATATCCCAACACGTGTGTGAAGAATGAAAATGAGACATTTGTTGTGGGAGGGGAAGGAGATGAAGTTGTTTTCAGTTCTCATTCCTAACATGTTGTGTTTTGTTTAGGGTCGTTGCTATAATGGTGAATGCAAGACAAGAGATAATCAGTGCAAATATATCTGGGGATCTAGTAGGTTTACTTTAACTCCCTTAAATGTATTTTATTTCTCGTTCATACCTGCTTTTACTTTGGATTTGTCGTATTTTTGGTTTTTGTTCTTGTCACTCCAAGTTAAAGTTTTCTGATCAGTAGAGTGAGTAGACTGCAGTGGGAGAATGGCTTGATTGTCAAGTGGAATTCTGCAACTGGGAGTGGTGTCAGTGAGAGTGTTCTCTCACTGTGTGTGATGTGGCTGCAGATCTGGGTAGGGCAGAGAATGCTGCTGGGGGGAGGGGGTTGAAGATTTTTTTGGGTATAGTTCAAAAACAGATGTTTTGGAGTTCTTTTTTAATGACAATCACCAGTTCCATTATCCCATCAGTGGTTCATGCCAAAGCTGCTCCAGCTTGCTTCACCTTCCTATACCATCCTCCAAGTCTGGAAAATTAGTACATTGGTGTGAACTTAAATATGCACAGTATGGATTTAAGTCCAGAGGTGTTGAGTTAAATAGAATTGCAATTGCAGTGGCCTTGGCTTGCAGCAGAGAGGGGCTGAATGTTCTATGTAATGACTTTGAGACAATTCAGCAGAGTAGAACTAGCAGGACATCCTGTGCTCTGGCATTTAGTGTGTTCTTGTGCACTTTGTCTAATCATAACTGCTACTGAGGCCACTCTGTCTTATTATTTTATCTTCCTCTATATAATTGTTGTGCTTTTCTATTTTTTCTTTAGATTCATTTTTAGAAAAAACAAATGAGCTCGTCAGTAAATAATTATGGGTTTAAAACCTATTAGTTCAGAATTTTACTCCTAAAAATAAGTAAAAATTATGCTTTGTTCAGGCTTGGTTTCCTGTGAACATCTGAAAAATAGGATAAAATCAACATTGAGTTGATGTCAGAACATATGCTTATCATAAATGTCCTATATAAAATCTGAAATGCAGACCAGGAAAAATTGCAGTGAAAAACAACTAGATTAAATCTATGTGCAACTGTTGTGAGCAAAATCAGAACACACATAAATTTCATATGCAGAATACAATACAGACAGTGTGGAGGCTACTTGTAGAAGTCAGATCATATTTTGAACCTATCAGTAGGTATTTCAGTTTAGCATGTTCTTCCTTTTAGTCACTGGGAAACACCATCTTTGTGCATACATGTGTATTTAAATTGATGTTTCATATTTAAAAAATACAGAGAATGGCTGCAATAAATTATGCAGGTTTCAAAGCTGTTATGTTGCTAGTGGTAAGCATGTTTCTTTTTTTTCATCAACAGAGTCTTCAGGGTCTGACAAATTTTGTTATGAAAAGCTTAATACAGAAGGCACAACAAAAGGAAACTGTGGGAAGGATGGAGACCGATGGATTCAGTGCAGCAAACAGTAAGTTTAGTTTGGTAGAGATTATTTCTAATTTAAATAGATTGATAATGGTTTAATATTGTCTACTACTTTTTCATGCATGTTTCAGCAGCTTGTTTTGCATTATTTTGAATCTTCTTTCCCTCATTAGGTTTGCTACTTGAAAAAGCTGCACTCTGACAAATCTATGAATCACTCAGCAACACACTTGTAAAGGATTCTATATTTTCAGATAAATATACTGTGACTTTAGTTATTTCAGAGTAGCTGAGGGACAAGACAGCAAAAAGTCACAAGTTCATAACATTAGAACACCTCTGCCTTGCCAGGGGTAAATTAGGTTGCAAATAACCCACACTCTGTTCACTTGCTCTGGGACTGACACCACATTATTCAAGTTTGTGCCAACCTTTATTTCGACCAGAGAGGACCATTAGACATTTGGCTTCTATAGGGAAAAGGCCTAATTAATTTCCATGTGATCATTACTAGATGAATATTTTATTAGATTTACTTTTCATGTTAATGATGATTAATAGATAGACTTAAATTTTCTCCTGCTTTACTTCTCTTTTGTCATTTTTAATTACGTACATACAAATTTCAGTTTTGGAATAGAATTTTCCTTCTTTGACTATTTGATGCTTGTATAGTGGCTTTTTTATTATACGTTTTCAGATAGAATCATAAGGAGTTTTTTCATGGATTTTTTAATATTTAGATGAGGATAATGTGTTCCAATGTTAATGTGTGTATGTTAAACCCCTAATTTCTATAAAAGCTTTTCTTTGTTGGTAGAGAGATGCAGGCCAATGATCTGTCTGAAGGGCTATTTATGGTTTTTTTCACTTTTAACAAAGTCAATTTCCAGCATTCATCCAGCTGCTTCTGTGTCTTAGGACCATCAGTATTAGCTGATAACCTTTTATTGAAGATATAAAATACATGTTGTATATGTTATATAAATATCTATTTAAATATATGCAGATATAAAATGACATTAAAAAAAGTAGATTCTTTACCAAAACTTGGGCACACACAACTGCACACTAAAAATTGTTATGGTTCTGTTGTCCTGCAGGGGAAGTAAAATGATATGAAAGTTTCAAACTTGACATTAATGTAGGGTGTGTAAGCTGCCAGAGAGAGGGAAAAGCAATTCAGCCTAACATGGCAAAGCTTTCTACAGTTTAGCTCCTCTTACTTGTACTGGATTGTTCTTAGAGCACAGATACATTCTGTGCTCATGTGAGCATTCACTGGTGCATTGGAATAAATGAAGACTTATTTCTGGCTCTTGTCATTGAAATAAAATTTTATTTCCAGGCTTGCACTCTGAAAATCTATCATGTGGCTTATGGTAATATATTACTGGGATCAGCAGCACCATTGCCAGACTTGCTTTTTGTAACTTTACCTCATATTATTCCAGTAATATTTTAATTTATGTTTTCATTTTCCAGTGATGTTTTCTGTGGCTTTTTGCTCTGTACTAATCTTACTAGAGTTCCACGAGTTGGTCAAGTTCAAGGAGAAATTATCCCAAATTCTTTTTATCATCAAGGACGCATAGTGGACTGCAGGTAAAAGATAATGCAGTACTCCAACATGATTTATCTCTGTCAAAACCATTTCAGTTAAGATAGACATAAATGTGAATTTCTGTGAGTTTTAGGTAATTGCAGGAAAATCATTATTCTGAGTGGTATTTCTTTTGATTAAAAAAAAATAAAAAATCCCTAAACTATGAAAAGTGTAATATTCCACATTTAAAGAGTGTAAAACATGAGTTATACACCTGAATCTTCTGCTTGATCCCTCTAATAGCAGAACTTCACAGTCAGAGCTTTATGCTCAGCATTATGTTTCTCTGTGGGGTGGAGAAAGTCTGTGACTGCCAAAGACCAGTATTTTAAATATAATGATTTTGAGTATTAAATACTCAAAGAAGCAGCTGTAGTGAAGTGAAGGCTGAGAGAAAGGAAACTGCAGAGTTGTGGCAAGATAAGATGTTCAGCTACATTTCAGTTAAAGAATAGATAAATGAGTTTCAGTCTGCTGCACTACTAGGTCTGTGCGCAATACTGGGGTTTGTATTTGGAAGACATTGACAACATTGCTGTCACCTTAAGAATGCCCTCTTACATAGTTGGGTCCTGAGTGAACAGTGATTCTTCTAGCATTATTCCACTAGTGTTTTTATTTACATCACATAGGAAGTTGGTTTTTTAGTATTTTTTCTAGCAATAGTATTTCACAACATTTGGGGAAAGAAAAAGAAGAAAAGCATGGTCTGTCAGAGATTTCAAAAACTCCAAAGCCTAAGGTGCCTTTCTTGAGTACTTTAGTCCTAATTTAGATATATTTTTATTTTGACAACTGGAACACGTTGTCATTGCTGTGAACAGACAGAAAAACTAGGTTTATTCAGTCTATCTGAATGCTTAAATGACAGAAAGGTGTGAGGCTTCTAGTGTCTACACTGACATGCTTTTAATATTTTGAGAAGATTCCAGTCATAATACTAATACTATCTTAAAACTTATTTCTTCTAGTGGTGCTCATGTTCTCTTAGATGATGATACAGATTTAGGTTACGTGGAGGATGGAGCTCCATGTGGACCTCAGATGATGTGTCTGGACAAAAAGTGCCTGCCAATTCAGTCCTTGAACATAAGCAGCTGTCCCATTGGTTCCAATGGAAAAGTCTGTTCTGGTCATGGGGTGAGTCTGTAGTGGGAATCAGCAGCTCAGCTTCCCCAGCTCTCTCTGCTCTACCTGATCCTAACACCTGAGAGTCTTCCTGAGACCTTTTGATCTGAAACCACAAATGCTGGATTCAGGGGAAGACTGCCATTTTGTGATGCCTAAAAATAATTTTAGAAAGAAAAGTTCTCAAATTGGTTCTGCAATTATATCCAAAGAGTTGGGTTTGTTAGTAGCAAGAAGGACCTTTGACATTAGTTCTTGTAAGGGCTTCTGTAATATACTACCCATATTTCAAACTAATTGCCATCTTCAATTAAACTTTTTCCTGCACACTAGCACCTTTATAAAGTTGGTCTTGTGTTCATAGATTTATAGCCCATGGCTTAAATAATTAAAATTCCAAACTGTGGGTCCTCAGCAGAGAGGGAGTTCTTGAACAGCTGCAAAGTGTATCATTTTACATTCAGGCATGTTATGTTCTGTTATTCTACCCATAAAATCATTTGTCTAAGATGTTAGTTTGTTTTGATGAACAGATCACTGTTTTAAATACCAATAAAACCTTTCTGCTGTGGGATTCAGTGAGACTAATACTTGCCTAAAGGGCTAGACTTTGTACAAGAAAGGTCTTATTTCTTCTTGTTGTCTATACTTGAATATGAAATTGGATGTTTCAAAGTAGAGGGTTAGGTTCAAAATCAAGAAGAAAAATTTTAAAATTGGAAAGTAAAGTAGCTAGGAGATTAGAAACCATCTTGGTACTTTTTGCAAGTGTCATGAAGGGTGAGTGAACTATCTTACCTGTTCTGTTTTGGACTATTACAATTCCTTATTTTAGAAGAGTATTTCAGTTGATCAAACCTGCCATAAAATGTGTTTATCTTCAACTCCTTAGGTAAGATTCTCCAGTGACTGCTTCTTAAAAGCAGAGCATGATAAAAGTTGAATTAAAAAATCACATGTGCTATTTAAAATCATTTGTGGGTAAATTGTTTCCTGTGTTTTTTCACATTATGCTCCAGCATCCAAAGGACATTATTAACTGTTTGTCTAATGATTAACTTAATTTCTAGTTCTATAATCAAAACTTCATTCTTTGTCTATTTCTTGTGTCATACTCTTTTCCACAGTAACCTCTTCTAGCAACACCATTCCATGCTCTCTTTCATATGGAAAGTTTATAGCTATTAACTCTTAGTATAGATTTGATGGTTGAGGTTTTGTCCACTGGATAGGGTTTTTTTGTATCTAATAAATATACTGCCAATTTTAAAGTGCTAAGTCCTTTTTTAGAGGTCATTCAGCTAAATGTAAATTTAGGAAGAGCTGTTCCCTCTCTTTTAGAAGCCAGACAAGCATTCCTTATTGCTGCTCAGGAAAAATGCTGACAAAACCAATGAAAATATATCAACTTTGTTTTACATGGGAGCAAGCTATGTGGGAGAGGTTGGAAAATGTAACGAGGTCTTAAACCTTTTCAAAGGCAAATGTTTGTATCCCATCTGGGCGTGCAGGCTCAAAGTCCAGGTAGCTGGCTGGTGAAGATCTAACTAGTCTAGCTAAATTGCTGTTATTTTTCACAGCCTGTGCAGGTGTGTAGTGCCAGTGATGATAGAACCAGTACTGCTTCTCCTAGAGTGTGAGAGTATTAGGAGGGTTAAGGCAAACTTCCAGGTGTGTTATGTAAGTGCTATTGTTGCAATATATAAATAGGTAAGTTTTATACCATTAATTAAATGTCTAATTGCATGTTAAATAAATGCAGTGTGACATGCTAATAAAATGGTAGTTAAAAACTAACTGCTGTAACTTATTTTTCTTTCCAGGTTTGTAGTAATGAAGCCACTTGCATTTGTAATTTCTCCTGGGCTGGGACAGACTGCAGCATTGATGATCCTGTCAGGGATACTGGTGGCAAGAAGGATGAAGGACCCAAGGGTTTGTGTTTTGTTTCAGTTTTTATGTTCTTTTAAGTATTTATGATGTTTTATTCTGTTGATATATGGTAGCAGAATTAGTATATAAAAAGCAAATACTTTTGTACAGCTGTGTTTAGACCCAGAGAGTAAAATTCTGCTTCATGTAGAGGAAGTAGGTTTTTCTACTTTGAGAATTGATAAAACTTTTACTTTTCTAATATGAATTTGGGGAAGATTTCAACAGGTAATGTTTTTCCTTTGTCCCTTATTCTCTATTTTTTAATGGTCGTTTTTGTTGTGATTGGAGTCTGACTTAGTGTAGCTCTTATTTTTTTATGATAATTGAATATTTATATTTTACTAGAGATTTTCAGTTTTCTTAGTCAACTAATTCGGAGACCTGTGGCATAAAAAAGGGAAAAGTGGAATGTCCCTGGTAAAATCAGATTCCTTGAAATCATGTTGCAATAAAAGAAAAAAAGATTTTTGAGAACATGAATTATTCTTACAATCAGTGTTGTTTGTTCTTATGTACTTGGTACATATTTCAAGTACATATAAAGTGCAAATACAAAGAGGAGGTATTGTGAAAGTAATACAAAAGTTTTTTCAAAGAGGAAGGAAAGTATTTGAGTTTCTCTTTCACTCCTCTGCCAAAGAATATCTGGATATCTTCAGACTTGTGCTGTCCAATTTTTATGTCTTTCCTGTCATCGGGGCACTGTTCAACATCAGACTATATTCATTCAGTCTTATGCTTTTACAGACAAAGTTCTCAGTTCCAGGTTCTTTGGCTCCATTTGCAAGGCAGATAGAGAAAAGACTTGTTCAAAAATGTAGTCCTGAGGACTCAGACTCTAATTGATGACACTAAAAGTACCAAGGTTTCAAGGACAGGATTTAGGTATGTCCCTCTGGAATCGCACTACGTCTGTCTTGTGTGCCTTTTTCTGTTACACTTTAGCAGAATGGTTCCAGCAGACCTTTACCAACAACTGTTTTGAAGAGATCATCTTGAAACAAATTACTGTTGTGATGGAGGCTCCATAGACCAGTCAAGATTTGTATATGGAATCTGTGCAGGTGCTTTCTGGACTCCCAATCCCAACACTGTTCAGTGTAGAGCTGCCTGGTTTGTACTCTGCCTTACAAACCACTTAGCGTTCCGTTTCCTCTAAAAACCTTCCTGACAGTGGAATGCTGCTTAAAGGCTCTTAAAAAAGAATAAATTATGGAGACCAACACTACAGAGCTGTTCAGTTCTTTGTGTGTGTGTATGAGGAGAGCAGGATTTACAGCTGTGACACTGAGCGCACATGAATTTTCCTTTGTTCATTTCCAAATCTGGTAGGTAAGAAAGGATTCCCTCCTCTGTGGAAAGGTCTATAGGAAGGGTAACACAGAAGGTACACTTATCTTTGATAAATTACTGTAAGTCAGATTTACTCATCTAGTTCAGAATGGATGTATATTTTTTTGTGAAAATTAATACACGAACATTGAAATATTCTGCAAAAAAGCCTTAAATTAATATTCTGTGCATGGATTTCTGCCAGCAGGTACAGGCAAAGTTTAGACTGCATTTTCAGTGGAGTCCTCTGCAAAATGGCAGACTGTGCTTTTGTTCAAAAGCTCAGTGATCTCAAAAGATGGATTATTTTTCTTATGGTGTTACAGTAATTTACTAATGTTCAATCACCTAGAAGTGAATTTAGGTGGCTGAACACTGTGTTCTCTTTCTGTGTGCTTATAGAGGAATTCCTTTGTGAGAAGATTTCAGAAGAGTACAGTAGTACTTTTCTTTGTCGTAACAACCCAACATACTCAAGAATAGCTTCCATTAAGTTTTTATCCCGTACTATTCCCTATGGCATAAGCCAGTTTACAAGTCTAAAACAGAAACCAAAATACTTGTTTTTCCTTAGCCATAAGGTTGGAGGAAGTGAAACACTCAGGATGTGAAAATTCATCTAATAGGTTTAAGATTTTTCACACTAAAACTCCAAGTATTTTTCTTGTTACAATTAGAACATGTATAGTTAGGGACTGTTGCTATTTATTTATGTATTGTTATGATAATTGACAATTGACTGCTATTCTGCTGTACTTTTCAGACTTTTCCATCATCCATCAGTTGATGTTTGGCTCCATTCTCTATTTCAGGATAAAAAAAATTTGTGGTCCTTTATTATGTTGCTATTAATTAATACAAGACTCTTGAATTACTCTAAACTCAGCAACCTACTGTATCCTGTTCTAGCAGATGTACACAGCATTTAGCAGTTTGGGGAACACAGAGAGTTCTTGCTGTTAGTTTTTGGTTACTGCAGAAACTTTTAATTACTTTAGAGTGTGGGTTAGCAGTTTTGAAGTCAGTGGGACTCCATATACACGAGATTATTCTTTGCAGTTTAATTTGCAGAATTAGTGCTTTATTTGACCAGTGGAGTAGTGTTTAGTTTAATATAGAACTTATGTCTCAAGTGTGTGCGTGTGTGTGTTTGTGTGTGTATATTTATGAAACAGGAAAAAAATTCCCAAAATATTTTAAAACAATTCACTCAGCATGGAGTCTATAAAATCTTTGTCCCTAGGTTCCCATTTGACAGGGAATTCAGCTCCTTGCTTATGACTTGTGACTCAATGAATCTATCAAACTTTTAATTTCTAACATAGGAGATGTACAGAATTTTTCCCTCAAAAGAGTTCCCCTGAGGATTAAAAATAAGGCCTCAATGTCTTGAGAGACTATCCGAACATATCAAAATATCTAGGGTGTTACTGAAGCATGTTTCTAGGGTAGGTTTTGCTTTTAAAAGGTGTTACCTGGTTTTAGGTCATATAGATAAACACAGTCCTATTGATAAATGCAGTAACAAAGCAAAATATTACTAATTAGTAAAGGAATTGATTTAAAAATTGTTTTGGTTTTTTTTCTTGAGGTGGAATTGTTTCCAAACAATGTTTTCATTTTCTTAATTATGCTGTGGATACAGTAAGTTTCTGGTGATCAAAAAGAAAGTTTTCTTATTGGCAATTTATTTACCTTTTGGCTGTTTTAAAAAAGCAGTAGGTTGAGGATGTTCCCTCTTAGAGTAAATAATGAATCACAAGCTGAAAGGAATTTACAGGAAAACTTTTCATTGAAATATTTGCAAGCATTCAAAGAAAACTGAATAGACCTCATTTCACTGTTTTTAAAGCTACGTTATTTGGTAAATGAAGGTTTGTGAGGAGACTTGAATTGTTTATCCAACAGTGAATTATATCATAAAGTATTCCTTTGAGGAATTATTTCATGTTTTCATTTCAGACATATATGCGATGATTTCCTGAAAAATTCTTCCCTTTTCCCTCCACACAGTGAGCATGGCCGCTAACAGGCTAATAGGTGCAGTGGCAGGGACCATACTGGCCTTGGGGGTGATTTTTGGAGGCACAGGGTGGGGAATAGAGTAAGCACTTTTCTTAGTTTGAGTTCTCTGTCTGGTGCCTTAGTGTGTGAGGTAACCGTATGCACCTGAGCCCTCTGTGTTGCCCCTTAGCTTTGTCCTGTGGTGATCGTATTTGTCGTGTGATTTGACTGTGTCTGTGTCATGTGGTTTGCTCATGCAGTGTTGAACCTTCTCCTGTCTGGGATAATGTGGGGCATAAAACAAAAAGTTTGTGAATTTTTACATTGTCACCATAAAATGAAATGTCTGAATGTTTCCATTACACCAAATTACCAAAAAAAGCAAACAAACAAAAAAAACCAACAAAAAACAAACCAAAAAAAAGAAGAAAGGAAAAGGAGAAAAAATGGAATTTCTTGATTATTTTTCTAAATGGACTGAGTAATGTGAACTGTTTCATTACATGCAGGGCTTTCAGTCTAATGATCAAGCTAGGCAGATGAAAGCTGATGATAGTCATACAGACAGGTAGTTTTACAATAAAGCTTCTGAAGGTTCTGTTGCTAGGATTCTGTTACCTCAAGATAGCACTGTGCTGGAGAGTAGTATTCATATATAAAGAATATGTATGAGAAATTTTTATTATCTTTTCATAGTTCTAGGAAATGGTAATCCTAAGTGTTATCCCAAGACCTCAGTTTTAACAATGGCTATGATTTATATAAATTTGTGTTTACGTATATATGCACATATAAAAAGGCCCATGTAAGAGCTGTCTTCATTCTGCATTCACTGTGCAAATTACAGATGCTATGACTGCCATTTTGCTGCTCTGAGATTTCCAACTTCTCTGTGTTTCTAGTACTATATATGACATCTGGCAAGTGACAGTGGCACCTCTCTCAAGGGGGACTCATTAGCAGGAGAGTCTGTGATTTCCAATCGCAGCTGAGTGCAAAGGCATTCACACACAATTCTAGTCCAGTGAGGCAGCACTTTGTGTGTCTGAGTCTGCAGCCCTAGGAACCTGTCCTTACATGAAACTGATCCAAGATTCTCAGAAGAGACCTTTGTGTTCACAGAGGACAATTACTAGAAAACATATAGAAGGAAAAAGGTAATAAGTCATTTCCTTGAGAAAGATCAGACCTGTGTTTTACTGGTAGCTTTTACAACTGCTTGCTAAAAACTGAAGAAAAACTGTGGAAGCTGTAGAGATTTGGGGGACAAATTCTGGAGCAGAAAATTTACCTACAAGTTGAGGACTACTTGCCTTTTGCTTACATTCTGCCTTGTTCCCTTCTGTTTGTCTCTTCCATCACCTGCTGTCTCAAACCACTCAGCTCTGACCAGTGTCCCTGACCATTTGTTCTTGCTGCTGTATCCTTCTGTACCAATGCCAGCTTTTCTTCATCTCTCCTCTGCTTTTATTGCTCACTACCTGACTCATTCTTTTTGTTTGTCTTCATTCCTTTTTCCTGCATCTCATATTTCTTTGTCCTCTGGTTTCTTCTATAAATGTGCATTCAAGGCAAGCCACTGCTATGTTTTGTTGGTTATAGAAAGCACATAGGAAATGCAAATTCTCTCTCTGTTCCCAGTGCCCTTCAGACCCTGCTGGCCTTTACTGTGTGTGGCTGCAGGGGAGGGTGTGATCACCACAACCTGATGCCAGGACCTGTCCTTCCTCCTCCCTCGCCACTTCACTTGCAAATTGTAAATGCTTGTTCAAAGTGCTGAAATAACCTTAATTGCTTAATGCTTTATGAACTTATTTCAGGAATCATGAGGGATAAAATAGTGCAGTAGGTCTTTTTCCAGGTTTCATACCAAAATGGATACTTAGCTTTGATAACTTAAACCAAAGGATTTGACTGGCAAGAAAATACATCAGATCACCAGCATTGCTGTTACCTGCAGGAGAGTCTGCAGTAAACTTGCCTTTTCTAATACTGGCAGAGTTTCAAATGGTGTGTATTAGTTCCTGTAGGATCTATTTGATGATGATGAAGATTTAGGGAATACTCTAAAATCTACTGAAGTTACAGGTGTGTTCTGCTTTAACATCTTCAGTAGGATTTGTATCAGGGTCCTGAAAGATAGCCAAGGATGGTAGGATAGCCATGCCAGAGGCAGTGTCCTTGCAGGAAAAGGTGTGCCAGGCAGTTATCTGCAGGAGCTTCCTCCTGATAAATTTGTCTGCAGGTTATAGCAGTAGTGTGGCGGAAAGAACAAAGGTACCGAAGTGTTGCCTCCTGTGATAGTCTGGATGGAAAATGATCCTGCAGTATGGTGGTTATTAAAACCTTCCTCTTACTTCTGGTTTGTCAAGCATCTGAGTGCAGTGACTAGAGAGGCTTATTGAGCTGAAACACAGGGATTTTTATTTTTCTTCATAAATGCCCCTTTATTGGTAGCAAAATTCTGGTTTATTAATAATACAATTTATTTGGTAATGCTTAGTAAAACATAAGGCATAGATCCTTACAGTAAGGTACAACACATGAAAGTAATCTCTTTCTAAGTACTTTTAACACAAACTGTGTCCATAAAATGGCTTATCAGTGATCCTCTTAGATCTCTGTATTTTGAAACTGGGATTCAACAGTTGGAGTACTCCAGTCTCTTAAATGTGGTTTCTGTTTAGTCATATTACCTGTTCTACAAGCTTGATTTTTTTTATATTTGTCCTTTTCTATTACCTGACCATAATTGTTTTGTATATTATCTTCTGTTTAAAATTATTGAATTATTTTATATTTATAGTAAATAAAACCAATAATGATTTACTTTATTGAAAGAGTAAAGTGCTGTTTGGTGATTAGATGTGCACCATTAAATCGATACACATCCCTGGGCACTTAACAACCATGGAACAGAGTGAGAAGAGGGATGTAAAAGGTGGTGATTTGGCACATCTTTATCTAATTTATGACTGTTACTATCAATTAATCATTGTACCTCTCTTGTGAGAAGATGGCATTCTATGGCTAGAAAGAAATTGGCTTAAGCCTTGAAAAATGCTAAAGAAATTACAGATAAATCACTTGCTGTGTTTTGAGTCATTTGTTCTGTGAGATCATTTGATGAAATGCAGAGTAAGCCATAGATCTCAGTCAGATATGGTAGCTCATTAGGCTGCTGTTGCTAGCAAGCCTTAATTGGAACCACAATGCCTGCAGGATGGCACTTACCCTCCACCATGCTTACTCCTGTTAATTTGAGTCAGGTGTGGCTTAAAGGTAAGTCCAAATAAGATACATTCTTCCAAATTGTGCAAAATTACCTTTTGATTTGTGTTGGTATATTTGTGCACTGTTCATCTGTAAAGCTCACTATATTTTTCTTCAGTCCAAGTATTTTATTCATATTCTGGCATATTTTTTGTGTAGGAACTGCGGGAAGCAATTTTTAAAACTTTTTCAAAAAGTTTTTCTTTTGGCTAATCAGAATCTCCAGAAGCACTGAGGTGACAAACATGTAGTGGAGGCAATAAAGTTAAGTGGCCACAGTAAATTTTAAACCTTAGGGTAAGTGGTTATTGCAGTGCGTGGGGCTGGGCAGGAGGTTTTGTGATACCAACCTAATAGCTTAAAACTATCAGTTGTTGCAGCTGCCCTTGCTCTTTCTTTGCTGCTCTCTGGCTGCTCCTCTCTCTTCCTCCTGTTATCTGTGTGACAGTTTTCCAAACTCAGTTTCAGAATAATTAATTAGGAAATTTCAATTGCTTTGTAAAAAGGTTGATTTCAGGAGAGTGGGATAGGAGATAAGAATTGTTTTTGAAGGCTATTCCTGAATATGTAAATGGTTAAATAAAAAATATGAGATGCTGCAGAAGAACTGAGTTGCTTTCATTTTGCCTTGAATTCAGATGCAATGTTTTACATCAAAGACTGCAAGAGGAAGTTTTTGTACAGAGCAAACATTACTCAAGCCTATTGTCAGTTTTCCTCTGTCCTGTGTAAACAGAGCACTTAAGGGTCAATTATTAATCTTATTTAGGTGTTCTCTTGCCCTTTTCAGAAAATTGCACGAACATATTTTGTGCTGCTTCTTTTTGTTGCTCTTTTTTTCTGCTCCACCCTTCCCTATTCTGTTGTTCAGTAGCTTCTTGAGGATTATGAAGAGATGCTTTGATGTTTGGAAAGCTCAGTGGAAATAGACTTTTATTTCAACTGTCATTCTGTATTATATAATCCTTTGCTTTTGTCAAACAATTGTAAATTTAGCATTGATGTAACTGTAGGGAGTCTGGACTCTGATGAATAAGTGGTGGTAGATACTCTCAGCTCAGTTTAAAATATCTACACCTTTCAGGAGCTCCATGAAAAAAGAGAGGGGTTTTTGATTTTTTTAATTTCTTTCTCATTTTCTGTAGTCTTAAAACATACAGCAGTCATACTTTTCCCTCTGAGATAAGGAATTATTCACAACTATCTTAGTGTCCTCAGCTGACTGTTCATGCAGCAGGTAATGGAGTAAGTTACAATGGAATTCACTGTCTAATACCAGGTTTTTATCTATGGTAGAAGTCAGCATAGCACAATGCAGAGACCAACAGCTCTGTTTGTTCCTATTGTTAAAGAAAAATAAGTTAAGTTGGCCTTGTTGAGACTGTCTGGAGGCATCACCTTGTGTGCTGTCTGTATGCCCTGAATTGTTTGACTACCCTTCAGATGCTTCACATAATGTGAATGAAGTCATTGGTTCTTATGTCTGTCTTACCCTAATCCTTTATCACAGGTCCTAGTGCCACCAATCTTATAATAGGCTCCATCGCTGGTGCCATCCTGGTAGCAGCTATTGTCCTTGGGGGGACAGGATGGGGCTTTAAGTAAGCAATGCCGCATGTCTTCTCTTCGGTGGCTCTGGCATTTCTATTTCTTGCTTATATCACTAAATTTTGAGTTCCTGCTACAAGAGTTCCCTAGACTCTAACAAATGGCTTTAAACAAGAAAAGAAATTACACATGCAGTAAACAAGTGGAGGAAATGGATTTGAAAAGAGCAAATGTTACCAGGGTGCAAAGTTGAATAACAATGAAAGAATTAGGTGAATTCATGAAAATTAAATTAACACTTAAGGAACAAGGTCTTTTTTCACCTCCATTCAGTGGCATTGTTCTCAGAAGCTGATTACATTGGTTAAAAAACCCTCAAAAGATATGTGTCTTATTTTGAATGTAGTAGTACTTTCAAACCACTCAACTTTTTGACAAATGAGCAATATTGTGTAAATGATCAGGTGGAAGGAGCAGAGTAGTTTTCAGGAACAACTGTGTTGACATAGTTGACTCAGGAACAGCAGACCCAACTTGTTTGTGGTTACTGTTTTAATTACTTTTATTATTGATACACAATTAAAAAAACAAAACAAATTCAGGTTCAGAGAGACCATTTTGAAATCTTGAGCTTTCTCCTGAAAGATGAAAGCATTTCTCTCCCCATTCTAGTTCGATGTGTTTTGTAACTATGAACTAGCAGATTAGTCATTCCACTTGGGACTGTTAAAAGAAACAGAGTCTTGTACAAAGGTACTTAATTCCTAGCCTTTTTGTAGTGTTCATTCTTCCCACTTGCATGGTCTGTATTTGGTAAAAAAAAATCTCCCTTTAGAATCAGTGTTTATAACCTAACAGATCATGGGAGTAATTAAGTACAAGTGATTTCTCATGGTATTTAAAGTTGTTGTTTCTTTTCAATAACAGGAATCAAGGTTAAGCCATGATACAACAATAAGCCATAATTCTTCAAGGAGAATAAGTAGTAGTAATAATAATGATAATACAAAGAACAGTTTCTATGGGCTCTACTCATATTTCATGTCAAAGTTTGTGAAGAAAAAAATGATTAAGGCAGTTATCAAAGTAGAAATCTAGTGATAAGGTCTAGTTTATCTTGTTACTCACTTTCAAAGGTCACCTGAAAATGTTTTACTTCTGGTTTATACTCTTATATTTTCAAAGTTTCAGCTGGCCTTAATTAAACATGCATATAGAAGCAAAATATTTCAAAATCTTTTTCAGGCCTGCTGAAAACTGCAAATCAGCCTTTTCCCTTTCTCCTGGACAAGGCAATTACTCCCAGTTGCACTGCCTGTCACTGTTGGGTGTTCTCAGAAAGACTCAGCACCTGCCACATTCATTTTTCTCTCAGTGCCTGTTGCGAGGGTGCCCATGAGAATTAACCAAGCTAGATTCTGTCAGGAAAAAGTCAGCTTACCCTTTTGGATGTTTTTTACCCTAAGAGACATTTATCCATTACTTAGCAAGTCATAGACTTTGCAGAAACAGGGTGTGCATCCCTAGATGATAAGCTTGTACTGCACAAGGTAGTTTGCTAAAAACAAAATACATGTCATGAAAATATAAAATAGTCAGTTCTTCCTCTGAGTCTTTTCAAGTCACCTTTTGCCCTTTGCCGTCAGCACTGCAGCCCCTGCCTCCAGCAGCCACAGAGCTTGAGACCTTGCACAAAAGAGAGGAGTAGGACAATCCCTCCCTGTCTAAAACAATACAGGATTTAATTGATTATTTCTTCTTTGTGTTTCACAATTCTCAAACTGCTGTCACAAGTGGTCAGCTTTGCACCCTGGTGTCATTTGTTTGCTCAAAGGGAGAAGTTCATTATCCCTACAGAGGATCTGCACTGGAAATGCCTCCTGAAGCTCTTACTCTCACAAGAGCAAGACACAACTGTTTATTCTGTAGCAGAACCTCAAATACACTGGCCTGGCCTAGCTCACAGCTTGAAGTGCATGTTTCTTCTGGGGGCCAGAGGGGAACAGAAGAGGCTTTTCAGCTTGTACACAAAGAGGGCTAGCACATGTAGACCCCTGATACCTGGCTTCAGATAGATCTGGAGGGACAGAGGAGGATAATAAAGGGATTTTTTCTTTTCTTTTTTTTAAGCAAGTGATATATTTAGTCTCTGCAACTATGAGAGAAGATAGCTAATGCTTTACAAACTGGGAGATGTGATTTCTGTTTCACAGGTTATCAGATGTTCATATGAACATACGGTACTGTGGTGTCAAGTCCATATCAAACGTAAGCTGCAACTAAGCAAACTTTGTTCATGAACCGAGGTGGGGGGTGGGGGTTGGAGGGGAAGTGTAAAAGAAGGCTTGATGCAAATTCAGAGAAACAAAGTAAAAACAGCTCAACAAACAACTTCCAGATTCAAGAATGAATCCAAGGTTAATTGTCAATCAAGTTAATGTGTGGGCAGAATAGGAAAGAAAATGTTAACTGACAATTTTGCAGAATATAGAATCTTATTAGACATTACAGGTGGCTTAAAGGCTGTGGTTAAAAACCTTGTTAAGAAGTAGATTTTACTCAGTTGAGCCTTGCATAGTACTTTTAAATCTGTTGGTATTTAGACAGCAGTAAGAACTTAACTTTGATGCAGCAAGTCTGTGCAAGGTTTCAGTATACAGTGTTTAATATAGGAAGGACATTTTTATCATTAGAGAGTATCTCCAGGGCTGACACTTTTTTTCCTAGCACATATTCTAGCACTCAGTTCTGCTACGCTACTGCAGTAATAACAAGTAAATTAATGCTTTTGTTACTGACTTCAACAGCAATTTGGTAACAAAACACTGCTAAGAGGTAATATTAGTAAGAGTGATGTGCAAACGCACATGAAAAGCTGCTGCTTGTTATAGCAGAATAAAAAAGTGGCATATAGAGAATTGATTGTAGTCACAATTCTATTTCCAGCAATTGATCTTCAATAAAGAGCTGCAAGGTTTTGTTTCTTTAACAGAAGATTAATGGAGGAACCAAGGACTTACCCAGCTATAAGAGATGCTGAGGTTGAGCACTGGTCTGTGTGGTTGTGTTTAGACCCTAAAGGTTTTCACAAGTTAAAGCAGTGGAATGCTGGTGGCAATTTTATGTGGAAGGAGGTTTTGGTCCCTTACCAGCATTTCCATCAAGCATGAATTGTGGACCAAAATCCAGTCATCACTGCACAAACAGCAGCTAGAATCAAACATGAGGTATTTTCTCATTTTTTTGCCAAACCACTGGAATAAATGGAAGATCGGTGTCTTATTTTAAGCTGCTTTTTTTAATCCCTCATTTTGTTAATTTTAATCAGTTTTATAGCAAAAGTTAATTTATTTAAGCTCTACTTCAGCATTTGAACCATGCTTTAGGAATTCCTATGAAAACATTAGCTAGTTGAAATGATTAAAATACTGTGTTTGCATAAAATCTGCAAATACTTTAATAAAGCTTTGTACTTACATGATCACACACAGGGGCACACATTTGTCAGTAATGTACTCTATGGCCACATTCCTAGTTGGTTGCACAAAAGAATGCAGCAGATTGCAGCAAGGCATTTCTTGAATACATCCAGCCCTTTCTGAAACCAGTTTTTCTTTTCTGAAATATTGGTTTTTTGTAAACATGACCATTTCAGGCAGTGATGTGCTGTAGCATGGAGTGCTTTCTTGATTAAAAATAAGCTATACTTTTCTTTTTGTTAGAGACTCTTTTTCTGGTTGGATTACAGACAGAAAGGCTGACCCTCATTATTAAAAGAGGCATTAACATTTTAAATGCAAAGAAGTTGATGTTCTAAGATCTTCCACATAAACCAACAGAAGACTAGGAAGCAGCATCATTCTCCTGGGTGTCCTTCCATAGAGGACACTTCTGCTCCCTTACCATTTAACTGAAACATAGCAGAAGGAACCTTGTACTGCTATAACTTCTAGCTATAAATAGTGGAAATATCCAGAAACTGCTACTCAACTACTCTCCTTTATTGTAATTTTCTTGGGGAAGAGGGAGACTTGTTCTATTTGACAACTTAAATTAGGCTACTAATTGTCTTCATTTTAGTATTAATGAATATTTAGTATTAATGTATACTAAATATTATATGAATATTAGTATTAATGGTTGGTAATTCAGGATGAAGTTGTTAAAGCAGGTCAGGTAATCAGAACAGAATTTCAATTCCTACAGGGTAACACCTCCCTGCCCACCTCTGAAGTGCTATGATGGCAGTTCTTGTTAAAGCTTTGCATGTGTGTACCGTTTCCTTACTGACACTGTACCTCATAGTTCCGTATTTCAGCTCTTATTTTAGTTCTTCACGTTTCTCTCTCTCATACAACATTGTTAGCAGAATATCCTAAGTGAAGAAAGGCAGTGGTTTGGTCAGTATCTTGTTCCTCGAAGACTGTATTTCTGCTGAATAAAACTAGGAAATAAGTAAAGATATGGTTTGGACAGATCACAGAATGTATTATGAGGCTTGTACTGGAACAGTACACTAGTGAAGATCGGGTTAGAAAAGAACAGATAGGATAAAAGTCAAAAGAGTTTTGTTAGATTGTACTGGGAAGCTAGCATAACATCTATCCTCTGTACCATGTTCTAAGACTTTAAAGTCCATTTCTTTAATTAAAATAAGCTCAGGTAACAATGTAATTCAGTGTCTGTTTTAAGGACTTGTTCTCTTCAAGCAAACGGGAATTTGGTACTTCCTATATAATAGAAGGACAAGTCATGTCACCTGGATTTTCCATCTCCATTGTTGATTCAAAAGGACTAATTAGTTGTTTATCAGTAATACTTGAATTCAGGATGCTAGACAGTATTTAAAAGGAGGAGGTGGGGGGAAGCAAAGCAGACATGTCCTTTTCCTGTTTAAATTGTCAGGACAAGCAGATGCACAGCAGCCTTTAACTCACATTTAACCAAGTTTTTTAATATTCAGACTACCTATCTGGCAGTTTTGCAAGTTGGCCTGAAAATTAATTTTCTCATCTCAAATTTACCTGTAGTTTAGAGGACGAGGAATTGAGATACTGAGGTTGTCAGCCTTACTCCAAAGGAGCTTTAGTACAGTAATCCTGGAGGGGAAAAGACTGAAAGATGAATACAGTAATCTTCTTTCAGAAACTAGCAATTCTTAAGCATTCATCTTGCACAAATCCAACCACAGGCATCCAAGGAAAAAGCCAAAATCAAGGATGCCCAAGAATTACCAGCCTCTAGAAGTCCTCTCAAAAAGATGTTGCCTTAGTATTAGTCTCAAACCACTGGTTAAACCTTATCTTTAGAATGAAAATTGTAGCAATGGTAGCAGTTAACAGGGTTGCAGAAGATTGAAAATCCAGGGGTTGGTCTGTAGCTCTAGGGAATATATTAATTCCTGTTCTGTATTTTTTGCATGTTGGTTTGGTGGTGGTAGTGGTGTGTATGCCCAATGGTGAAACTAAATGCATGAGCCCCTTGCTTGATGCCCCACATAAAGCCAGATACTGGGGAGGTTGCACCCAACTTTTGTTGTTGCTTCCTAATGTCTTGCTGTTTGACATAGGACATCAACATCGCAGGAGATTGGATGTCACCAGCTTGCTGCCCACTGTTAACATTCAGTTCTAATCACACAACTGACAAAGCTGTCCAGTCTCCTTCGAATGCAATGTCTCAGCTGTCTTTTGCACCTAACTAAGATTCACAGCATTTATGGTCAATGGTGTGGTAAGAGCTCACAAAGGCACACACACTTTTGTCACATTGGGTTACAGAAACTTAATTGTGGTGTAGCCACAGCTGAGCGCATGCTCTGAGAACTCAAGCCTCAGGGCTGAAACATTGCCATTCCTGGCACTTGTGACTCATTGTCTTTAGGTAGATGCGTGCATTCTTGGCCCAGTGCACACAGGTTATTGGGAGCTGGGAAGTTCTACAAATTTAGAACACCAGTTGAAGCACTACAGAAGTTATTGATTTCTGTATGCCAGCATGCTCTTTAAACTGCATAAGGAAGCCAGTACTTGATATCATGCTGAAGAAAGCATGCAACCAAATTCTTTGAACAGTTACCCCTTGAAAAAGTTACTGGTAAACTGTGTCAGTGTGAGCCTTTTACTTTACTACGGCCTTAGCAATGGCTTTGTTCCTGTTATATCTAACTAATGTCTTGCATTTTTCTCTTTCCATCTCCTTTTGATGCAACCTGGAAGAAATGTCAAAAAACGAAGGTTCGATCCAACTCAACAAGGCCCTATCTGAAGAAATGCCATTCAAAAAACTGCTTCTTGCACTACTGGATTTTGGGTATGATGTCTTTGCTGTAGCTACACAGGAACTAAATCAGTACGGAAGAACATGAGAACAGTAACCATAAACACAAAGTTGGGATGTTGGGATGTGATTTGGTAGAACATTGTCCTCTTTGGAGATAAGTTGGAAATACTTCCTCTATTCACCTTCCTCCTGTTAACATTAACTGACAAGTGGTACAAGCAAACTGCTTCAAAAATCAGGTGTTTTTTTCCTTTTCTCAAATTACAAAGGAGACACACAGACCAAGTGCAATAAGAGAACTGTTCCAAAATAATGGAATGGCAAAAGATTCTTTCCCAGCCTGCTGGCACTCTAATTTCACTTGAGTTCGCATGACTTCCTTTTTCTTATCAAACTCCAGTGGCATGAGGAGCTAATTTTGAAAGGGTAACCTGCATGGCTCACATACAAACAACCAAGTTAGCAAGCTGACCCCAAGCAGAATGTGCAGCCCAATAAATATAAACCACTGGGAAGCCATTGCCAGGCTTCAATAGCTTTGCCAGCCATGCAGTGCATTCTGCTGCTGGACTTAAGGGTTCCCTGCACCTTGAGCTCACTGTCTACCTTGGACAGGAGCCTGTTGGGTATGGAAGCTAGTAAATGATGGATGGAATTCTTCCAAGAAGGAAAAAGTGTAAATATGGAAATAAGATTTTGATGCATCATTTTCACAGATTATATATAAATTATATATATATGAGAGAAAAGAATTTCCATATAAAAAGGTTCTATTCTTTATGTAAATCTATTTTTGATGTTGGGTTTGGTTTTGGGTTTTTTTCCTCCCCATTTTTTCTGTAGCATGTTGTACAGCAGATGTTCTGGGCTTGCTCAAAAAAGGCAGATAACAGCATGCAGATGCAGGGAGTTCTGACACCAAACAGATGTGATCTAAAGTTTGTATGCTTGAAACCAAAAACAATTAAAATGTATAAATGCATATCTATGTATTGACTATAAGTCTGAATTACTTTTTTTGGCTGTTATACAGACTTTTCCATTATATAAGTAACACACTCTCAAACAAATCACAGAAGTGCCAAGCTCTTTTTTTTTTTTTTCTTTTAAGAAAAGCTACTTTTTTTTTCCTGCCTAGATTCTGTAAAATAAAAACTTAAATAAGCCTTAAAGTACTCAAAAGAAGTTAAAGCTTGGAATGAGTTATTCTTGCCTTGCCTTCTACCCATCCATTTGAAGCAGCTTGCAAAGGTGATTGACTGACCTTTTTTAACTCACTCCCTGTATCTCTTTGATGCATGTCACTTTTCAAAGTTTAATGCAAGATTAATACTTTGACCCTTGGCTACTGGTAGCCAGTTACCATCACAACATATGCAAAATCCCAGGTAATTTCAGGTGTGTTGTCATTACTTTTAGAGACACCTTCTGTACAAACACAGATTTTTAGACAGCAGTCCTGGGCAGCAGTCCTGTGTCCCTAGAAACCAGGCTCACCTGGCTGCAGCTGCCTTGAGAAAGGTTTGTGAAGAGGTCTAGTTTAGGGCTCCCTTAAAGTACAGAGCTGAACAGTCTGGCTCATCCTTTTAAACCTGACTTAAATCATTTGGTAAGTGAAATAACTGAAAATTTAATTGCTGTGTCTACTGATAATTAATCAGAATTAAAGACTTTTGTAATTTTGCATCTAATTTAAAAGTTGTAGCTTAGTAACAACAGAAGCCCAGTTACACTAGTTCTGGCATCTTTGTTCAGAGGACATCCATTTCCCAAGTTAGCTTTAAGAGCCAAAACATTAAAAAATGCTGCAGACATTTTCCTGTGAGTTATAAAACCTGATTTCAGTTATTTTTCTTATTATGATAATGTTCAATTCCATAGTCTCAATGTATTGGTTTTGATTCATAGTTATTAAATATTTTCAAACAGCTTTAACATAATCACATTTACACTTACTACATTATAAGTTAAAGGTGCTGCACACACAGGTAGTTGACATTAATAGGAATTATAAACCTTATTCTGAAAGTTTTCTGCTTGGCTTTAATCAGAATCAAATAGTGACATTTCTCTATTGACAAACCAAAAATACTTGCAACTCTATTATGGTTCTCTAAAAATGCTTTGATTGGGAACACAATGTCTAACTTTTTTCAGGTTCTGCTTCCAAAGCAGGCATAACCCACAACAGAAACACCAGTGGTATCAAAAATTACAATAAGTCAACTGGATATACATGAATTACCTGTGTAATAAACCTTGGAGAAGCATTTCACAAACAACATTGTTAGTGTGTGATGTTTTAGATCAGACCACAGTGGTCCCCAGCTACTATGTATATATGTTCAGTGCTGGAGTAACATTTTTATTTACACCAGCAGTTTCATAGCAATTAGGATTTCTTGACTGATTTAATGCTCCTGTCCTCAGCCACTGTGTGTATGGGAAGAACACACTTTCTGCCCTGTGTGTACGTGACACAAGTGACAACACAGCCCAGAGCTAGCACAGGCTGAGGTGCTGGTAGACAGTTAAAAGACTGGATTTGTGATAGGTGTTGATTTTGTACATCCCCCTCACTGTGCTTTGGGAAGTGCATAACCATTTAGCAGTAACTTGTTCATTGCAAAGCGTCACCAAAAGAAGACCAGGTTGATTCTGCCTCCATTTCATCCACTCTACTTTTGCTCCATTATTTACCTATTCAGCTGGACAAGAAACTGTGGTAACTGTGTAGCTCATTCCAGTCTGCTGCATGATCTCACTGATTTGATCTGATACTCCTAAAAGAGAAGTCTGCAAGGCAAATTTACAGCTGTATAGGTGCATGTTCTACAAACAGATCACTTAAGGCTGGAGTCTAACCAATTTTTCTTTACTATGCAAAGATGGGTATTGCACAAACAGATGAGACAAATGTCTAAGGAAATGCCATAGAATACTTGAAGTTATGTTTTAAGCCTAATCAGTCATGTTTTATATTCATTACTGCTTCCACTGTTACTCTTCCTTTTAAAAATGATTTGTAATTATTTTTTAAAGTGCACAACTTGATGTTGTTATAAATCAAGTTTTTGTTTGAAGTTAATACTCATTCATATCCTGTTGGCTGCTAATGAATGGAAATTCAATAGTTCTTGTTCTGCATCTTAGCAAGATGAGTATTAAAAATGTCATGAACATGGAATGGAGTAGTTTTTAATTTTCAATTTTTTTTTGCTTATTTATTCTCTCAGTTTAATTTAATTTCTGTGTTCAAGGTGTCATCACATTTGTAGTACTGGAAATTGAATGGAGTTTTCTTTTATGAAAGATCTCAAACTGTGTCAAATCTCACAGTGAGGCTTTGTCTGTGGGAGGACACTGCACGCAGCCTTTCTGCCGTGCATGGAACCAGCGCCTCGGCACCCAGGATGGTCCCAGCCTGCTTCAAGTCCCAGCTGCTGGCTACACTGAGTTCAGTGAGATCTGGAGGCTTTTCTTAGTTGAGGGTAGCCTTTTCCAGCTCAAAAATCTGAATCATATAATTACAAGAAGTCCAAATATAAGGCCCTTGAAGTATTCTTTAAATAATTACATCATAACAACCAGATACTATGGCCATCACTTTAATGGAATACTGAATGAAACTCCATTTCCCTTTTATTTTTTTGCCAGAATAACTCTAGTGAAGCCAGCCTGGGAAAATTAAATGCATGCATGTCACAGTTACCAGATAACTACTGATATTGTTTTGCTTTCTCCAGCTCCAGTCAGGGAAACAAAATACACTTTTGTGTTAGTGTCTCCCAAGGTTCTGTATGAAAACATGTTTCTCATTTAGAACAATAGACTGAGGGAACACTCTCAATAATGGATCCACTATTATCCACTTCTATTTCCTGTCATTTGAATATAGGATTTTATCTATAACCTCAATATAAACATGCAACATTTTGGCTATAATTAGAATAGACAGACATTCCTTAAAATAGAAGTTAAGGCTTTTGCAGTATATGAATAGAAAAGCAATATAGAGACAGATGCATACCTGCTTTTGATTTTACAAGAAAAAAATCTTAGAACTGTTTTTGAAAACTCCCTCAATTCCAGCACAAAACACTGAAGAGCAATCTTGCTGGGGCACCTACTACTGTGAACAAAACCAACACAACACCAAGCCATGTTGTACAAACCCAAAACTGCCTCTTTGGTTCTAAATGCAGTTCCTATAGATTCCTACCTACAGGAGCTGAAAAGTTAATTTAACATGAATCATCCATCAGTAATATAGAGACTGTTTAAGTGCCCACAAAAAGCTTAAATTAAAAAAAACATGACTAAGAATTTTAGTAGTAGAGATGCTCAAACCAGTACAACTGAAAGCAAAAGGTGACAAAAGCCTTTTAACTTAAAATGACATCCACTATAATTCAGTTCAGTGATTTATTGTTCACAACTCAGCAAGCACATTGTTGTAGGTTTGTGGAATAAGTTATTTAGTGGGAACAGGTAACACAAGAGGGGACACAACCCCTAGACACAAGGGGTCCACATCAGACCAGCATCAGCAGCCACAACGTGTTATTTCTGAACAACCACAAACTACCAAGAGCAGCATAATTATGAATGCTCTAAGTTGTAGAAAACCCATAATCAAATGTCAGTTAACTTTTTCATATTAAAATTTTCTTCTAAGAAAGCTTGGGATAAGTCTTGGGATAGTCCTCATCTTTACCACTAACACTGTAACTAGCACACTTTAGTGTGGCACTTTCTGAGCCAGTATAAGAATTTCCCCTATCAAAGCTGGAATCTCAAAGCATGGAAGAACTTAACACACATTTTACATGGTCCAAGTCCAATTGTCAGATTTGATAAGCACAACACTCCACCGCTGTATATCATATGTTATAAATACAACATATATTACATCCTACATTCACAGATTTCCTCAGCCATCAGTCCAGTTACTGAAGTTTGAATTTGCCTTGGAGTATGAAGCAATGTTTGCATCTGTACTACACAGAGAAGTTGAGAGGAAGACTGGTTATTGCAGCTGTATTTTAACCGGTGACAAAGGCATAAGCATAACACACTCCTTACATTACACAGCAGTAACATGCTGTGGGTTATAACATCAGTTTTGCCTCTTATGCAGAAAAAAAGTTCCCCCACTCATAACATGTGCTCCTTCACTGCAGTCTAACCCGGACACTGTGCAGCCAAAAAACACCACAGGCAAATTAATTTTGATTTGTTTCCTATCTCCAGCTGAGATGGTGGTCAGTTTATTCTCATGAATGAAATGTCTAAATATCTCAAACCTAGTGCTATTTGCATAAACCTTAAGAAAAATTTTAAATGATAACTTCATGACAGCTGAGCTAAACCTAATTCCATATAAATTGCAGGAAGCATATACTAACAACTGACAGCTCCCAGGTTGCCCACTTGACTTCTTTGAAAGTGTTTTGTGCATAATGGAAACAAGAATCAATATCCTTATGCATGTTGCCCACACTTTACATCCAACTTGTAACTTGCCTTGAAACAGAATAAGCACGGACCTTATTAATTCAGTACAGTTTTTCATAGATAGGGTCTTTGGACTGTTGAGGTTTTAACTATACCCACTCTTAAGAGGGGATTCCTCAACACACATCACTCAGGGTGCTGTGGATTCACAGCACAGTGGAACACTCCTAATCAGCACATAAAAGCTTTACTGTTCCAAGAAAGGAGTATTTAGTATTGCAGAAAACTGAACGGATCTATCCCTAGCATCTAATCCAGGTGATAGGGCACCTGGGTGCCTTTTGGAACTTCAGCACAACAACAAACAAAAAAAAGCACAGTACTTGTAATAGCAGAGTTATTTGCTTAGAGAAACAACCGCTCCTTCTCCCCTCCCAGCTGGCTACTGACCTGCAGACTAGCCAAGATAGAAGTTTCTACACCTGAGGGTTAAAGAAGAAAATGGCACCACCAGCACCAACTGATATTCCTGTGAGCCTGCAGGTTTGACAAGGTTCTAAGGACCTTTGGTGGGAGCTGTGCTGAATGGCACCTTATGCTGTCAAGCTGAAGGAAGTGCCCAGACCCTACAGGCACAACACACCGCTATTTTCCACTGGTCAGTGGTCTGAGCTGTGTGACCACAGTGTTGGGGACACCTAAAGCTCCACCTGTCTATAGCAAAGCTTGACTTTGTGTGACTGCACCAAGATGCTTCCACTCCTCTCATCAGCTTATGTAAACAGAGATGTTTATCTCCCTAACAAGGGCCTCTTCCCAAAACATGATTTATAGCAATCTGGTTTGCTCCAAAACACACTAATAACTGTATAATTAGAGAATAAACATACAGAATTTGCAGTAGCAATGCTCATGGTTTTGTTAAACAGTCTCAATCTGTTCTTTCAAAGAGAAGGCTCAAGTTACTTTTAAGTACAAGCACCACAGTCTAAACATCTATACTCCATTCATATATTTATGTTGGGATTTGACATATTCTGACCATCCATTTCCTCTCCAGACCTTTTCCCTTGTCAACATGCCTCATTCTGAGGGTGGCACAACAATGAAATCAGATGGAGGCAAAGTGCACAAGCAAGCCTATTTCCTCTGCAGTCAGTCACTTCTCCCCTATTTCCTTTCAGGCACATCTGAACTCTGTATTGCTATTTCAAGACTTGCTCCATTATGAAGTTACTTTTACAGATATTGTTAACAATAACATAGTTTACAGACAATAAATGCTTGACCAGGATTTCTGCGCAATGAGAAAGCAGTTCCAAGAAATGCAACAATTTTAGTGCCCTCCAGCATTCACTGAAGAGCTTCAGGAAATTAAAGATTTTAAGTTCTGCTTTGTGTAATGAGGAGATCTTGAACACAAGACTGAAAATTGCCTCATTTGCAGGAAGAAAAAAAAGGAAGAATTCCATTACCTTAGAGACTCCTGTGTGCTGTTGGATCAGAGGGCTAGGCAGGTAGGTAAAAGATTCAGGTCCATTACATTTTTGCTTCAGTTTTCCTTCCTCTGATTTGGCTGGGCATTTTTCACTTCTAACACAAGATCTCTAGGACAGGACCTCAAAGGTGACCTTTAGCACCTAGGCCAGGGATCCCTGGGTTTAGGCAGAGCTAGTTGGCTGATAAGTTTGAGACAACCCCCCTCCCCATAGTTCTTATTCAAAAGAACTATAATCTTCATTAAATACGCATTTTTTTTTAGCTGTGCCTAATCAGTAAAATTATAGGAAAGAAAGGACCTTGTTGAATCAAACTATAGTATTTTCAGAAATTCTAAATTAAACTCACTACATAGAAATCCACTCTAGTATCACCTTTGTCACATCCCCTTTGAGAATTAGTTTCAAAGGGTATGTTTGTGAAATAAAAATGGGAGTTTCAAAGGCTGAGTGGTCTGACCTGATAAAAATAAATAAAATATATACTCAACTTTTTAAGAATACCCCAATGTTCTATCTGCCTCTATCATATGGTTCCTTACTGGTAATGTATGTGTTTTGTCTCATCTAAGTATTCTAAATGACAGAACTTGTACTTCACTCAGAAAAATCATTCAAGAAGGTAGATTTCTCAGCCAATAAATTATTCATGGCAGATCTGGCATATTAAAAAAACCCCAACTTTCTCCTCTGACAACAGCAGTAGTGTACTTTTAAGGTTTTGCATCTGTGTTTTGAAGAGTTGCAAGTACTTTATAAGTGCCAAAGAACCCAGCAGGAACTAATAGCAGAACACAGAGCAAAGCAGATGGTCCAGCAAACAGCCTGAAAATGAGCAGGCAACCAAGGAGAGACAAAGATCCCACAATTCCCTTTCACACAAAACAGAGTATCTATCCTCATTACAGAATCTCCTGTTACCTATTTCTTGGCCCTAAATAATTTGCTATCCCCCTCCAATTTCTTTTTGAAGACTACTTTCCCAATCAGCTTTGAGTGGGAATGTGCAGGCTCCCAGCACGGGGGCATGGCTGCCAGAGGAGTGTCTGTGCTGTAGGGTGAGTGTGACAGTGGTAGGGCTGACACCCCTCCTTGGCAGCCAACTGACCACCCTGAGGGAAGCGTGCTCAAACACCTTTTTGTCCCAAGAGCTGCAGGAAAGAAACAGCCTCAGAGTAAGAAAAGGTAGGAGACTCCACACTGCAATCCTGATCAGCTTCAAGAAAGAATGTGCTGTCAAAGTGCTTTTCTTTCCCAGAAGATTTGACTGTAACTCTGAGAGAAACTGATCCCGTTGCTTTCTAAGACTTCAGTGGCAGTTTTATGAAAACATTTGTCACTGAACTGCTCATCTAACTGGGACACCCCCAGGGTGACTCCCGTCTGCCTGGAGTGCTGAAGGTGAGAAGGGTTTCTCCATTGTCTGTGGGAACGTGAGGAAGCAGGAGGGCTGAGTCAAGAAGAACCAATGGCTATTCTGGAATGTGCTGGTATCAGTCCAGCACCCAAATGGAAACAAATCCCTTAATTCAAAAACCAATAGTTGTCTGGCTATAAATATCCAGAATACCATTAAAATGAACCCAAAAAAGCTCTCTAACTGAACGGCTAATATAAGAGAACTTACCCAAAAGATACAAGCAATTAACCTTTAATGTATTATACTATCAGTTTGGGGTTCTTTCTTATTTTCTTGGAATGTTTTAGTCTAGAGAGAAATGTGGTGACATCCTTTACAGAGGTCATTTTCATTTATAGTGTCACATATCAACAGATTATGTTTTCAAAAATATATGTTAATTTTTTAACCAACACTGCTTAGCTTGTAAAAATAGCTGCTCCATCTTTTCAAAGGCTGTGTTAAATACATTTGCCAGGAGAAGTGTTACCTCTTCCACAAATTAATTTAAATAAGTGGCTTCAACAATGAAGCCAGTCACACTTCTGACATGTCACCTAAATTTGCTCTTGGGGAAACACTCCAAATATGGCCCTGGAGACAGAACTGCTCACGTACAACAGCTGGTAAGTGTAGAGAGAGACACACACATTATTAAAGAAAACCAAATCTATTCTAATGGGGAGCTGCAGTTCCTCAAAGCCTCTAGCAGAAGGCCACTTCTCAACATGGGCCAGAGACATGCTGCAGTGTCCACAGGACTCCAGCTCCTGGCACAGAAATACCCTGGTCTCCTGCCTGTCCCATGTCTTGTCTGTCAGTTCTGACCAGAAACATGGAAATGTTTCAGGTCATCAGCAATAGTGTACAGCACCAAAGAATTGTGTGTTCAAGTAACTACTTCTTTCCACTGGTTGGAACTGCTTAAGTGTTGCATCACACCCAGTGACTTTCCTGCGGGCCATTTCAACAGAGAATAGACCTAGAGGGTTGTGTGGGGTCATCAAACATTACAGGAGTAGAGATTCAATCCACCAAATTTAAAAAAAAAACCAAACAACACATCAAAAGTTTAAAAGAACATGTTTAGATACTCCAAGCTCTCTACATATAATTTTAAAAATGAGTATAGAGCTGCAGACTTTAGATCAAGTATTTAATTTAATTTCCAAGAAGCTCTTAGGTATGTTTGTCAGGGAGCCAATTTTAATGACATTTTAATCTTCTGCTTAAAAAGAGAATTGGAAAAGTTAAAAATAGGAGTAAGATTCCACACTCTGCTTTTATGGATTTTGAAGAAAAATCATGCCTCTGCCAAGTACCATGAATTTAAAGCTAACAGATCTCTGGGTTTCCCCCACTCTGAGAATCACAAGTTTTGCCTTTGCTGTCACTTAGCTAAATTTCATACAAGGCTGGAATAATTTGGAACCCAAATCAGCAAAGCACAAACTTTCAGCTAAGAATATGTCTGTAAATCATTTTTTTTCAGTAAGCCTAAAACAGGTGTCTTTCATCATGTGAGACATTTTGAAAAGCTTAATACTGCATTCAGGTGTGGCTGCTTATGGAAGTAACAGGCAAGCTGTGCATCCCATCACATTGCTGTCTCTCAGTCTCAGTGCTGAATCCCCTTTTTTTGTGTGTGTAAATTCTTACTTAGCTCAAGCAACCATAAGCCACTGCCTATTAACTTAAATGTTAATTTTAAACCACATCAGAAGGTTTGCTGGGAGCAAATGCAGGAAGGAAGCAACTCTGTGTATAGTTATTTACACCTTTGCTCTATTCAAAATGCAAATATCAGTGAAATGACTTCCTACTTTTCTTACTTATCCCTTATTCCTTTATCCTGATCATTTAACCTTTTATTTTATTTTTATATTTTTTCAGGTAGAAATAGCATCCTTTCTGTAGTGTTACATGATCTGAAACCTCTGTCTCATCTATGAGTAAACAATCAACTTTTCTCGATAAAAATATCCTTCCACAGATGGCTCTGGATAAGACCTACAGCTCACGTGTATTAAATTCATAAGAGATGGAGACCCATAGAAGATATGAACACTGGCTGCCAGGGGAATATATCACGTGCTGCAGAGAAATAAAGATTATTGATAGCTTAAGAAGGGCACAGAAAGCTTTACTGAGGGAGTGTGTGGAACTGAATCCAGTCCTGGTACATTTCTTCTCCACTAGGAGGCTGAGGTGATCAATCTAATTATCAAAAGCCTCTTTCCCAGAAATAGGATATAAGTGCTCTGGTTCAGAGGGAGCAGAGTGTAGTAGGCTCAGGAAGTATTTGTGGAGCCAACTATTTTATCTGTAGCAGTATGTCCCTTGAGCAGCAACTCTCATGTCTGTGAGAGCCCCTGGTTCAACACCCTTGGGTCTGCCAGGATTCCGAGTGGAATGAAACCAATGTTGTTCTTGATTAGAAACCAGATAAAGCGCACCCCAGAAGAGACTCAAACTCACTTCTTAACAATGAATCCACAAAGGTTGCAGGTTGACAGAAATTTATCAACTCACATGAAACATTTTATCATCTCCTTTCCATTTGGCTCTATCCTTAACAGCATGTGGCACAGTCCTTAGAACTCCACACCACGGACACAGAAACAGCAGCAAAAAACACTTCTGTGGCATTTTAATCTTGCTCTGCTCTGGCCCCTGCAGCCAGGCCAGCCTCCAGGAGCCTCCAGGTTCCATCACAACACCCAAGTCTTACCTGCACACTTTCCTTCTCTCCTTTGCCTGGTTCAACCCCCAAATGCAGAGGCAAGGAGAAGCACACTGGCTACTCACTTGCCAAGGGGGCTGCAGCTTGCACATGGGTCCAGAATCGGGTACAGAGCAGACTTTAAAAAGAAACAAATAAAACCAAAAGCTGATCCCTAAGGATCATTTCAGCCCAGGAGAGGGAAGTCTACTGGAATAGCCTGTACTCAATAGCACAGAGAAGAAATATTGGAGATGCTACATAGGAGAGGTTTCCCCCACCACATTGCAAGGGGCCCCTTGCAATGTATTACACTCTTGTTCATCCTGAAGTCTGTTTCAGCAGTCAGTGACTACTATTCCTGCCATTCCTAAACTCATACTTCTAGCCAAATAAATGGAACATTTGCAAGTTCACCAAACTCCTACAGTATAGCTATTTGCAAGGGTTCTTGTCAGTGTTCTCTCATCCCCAGAAAGTTCCTTGTGCTTTTGTTAAGCGGTAGCCTACAGAAAATACACTTCCACAGGGATTGCTTATTGAGGAGATAAAGCATCAGAAGAAAAGCAGTGCTTATTGTCATAGGCACATTGCAAGTCAAGGGTTTGGAAAGGAAGTTTTTTCTCCATTTACATGGACTGGATGCACAGAAAGAATGCAAACTATAAAGGTATTGATGAACATCAGAGAAACCAGTATCTCAAGCCAACTTTCCAGCTGATGAGAACCAGTGTGGCCCCACTGACTTCAACTAAGATAAGCCCTATGCTATTGAAGCACAATTGCTTTCTGGAGAAGGGATTATGATTTCACTAGAAGATATAAAAGGGAGCTGCCAGTGAAAGTCTTGGAAAAACAAGTAGTTTGCTGCCCAGCTGGTATGGACTTGTACAGCTGCACTGGCTTCAGACAGGCATCAAGGTGCTACATGATTTGGCCTATAAACTACAAGAGTGAGGAAAAAAGAATGGTGTCACCTACCTACTGCTTCAAATAGTTGGTGTTAAGCAATTTCTGCCCAACAGAATGCTTATCAGCATGGTCACAGAGCCCCAGCACTTTTAGTAGTATGTTTTCTGTACCCAAGGGGATCACAGCAGGCACAGTGAGCACAGGCAGAGCTGCCAATTACAAAGTTGTGCTCAGGCTTTTCTCTCCGTGCTGCATGTAACAGGAGACAGCCTTTTCATCAGTGCTTTCCTTTCACTTTCCTACTAGCTTAAGTCATTTCTCCAATACATAGAGGTTTGTCAGCTGCTACACAGAAGTCACAATCCAGCTGAGAACCTCACAGAAAAGAAATGCAGCAACAGTAGACCACTTCATTGTTCTTGGGAGGAAAAACATAACCAGACCAAACCCTCCCTTGGAGAATGTACAGCCCTCCGAGACAGCTCTTTAGGTAAAGTTGTATAAATTGAGCTGCAGTGAGCAGCTCAGCCTAACTACTTCAGTTAATGCCTTTAAGTGGAGCCCATCTGTGGTTCTTCTCTGGGTCTCTGCTTCAGCTTCCAGGAGAGCCTGACCTGCAGCATGTGGGCTGAGCACTAGCCAGCAAATAGCTCTAGTCGTGCCACACAGACTCCTGCTCTGGCGTGGAGGGATCTGCAACAGCCAAGCACAAAAAGCAAGATGCCTGAGGTCTGAACCTGGACAGACCTGGACCTGGAGCTCTGGACAACATGAGTTCCAAGAGTAGGCTTGCTTTCTACTCTTCCCCTCCTGCCTCCACCCCCGGTGCAGTGCTGATAAGAGAGGGGGCAGGGGGAGGACCGCAGCTTTTCCAGCTCTGTTACTCTTCCACTCCGCTGAGCGCCCCTTCCCCTCGGCGAGAGGCAGCACGGCCACCAGGCTGCCCCGGGAGAGCCGGGGTCCTCAAGCAGAGGAGGACAGACGGGGTGGAGAAGCGGAGCACACTTGCAGCAAGGACGGCTTCGCAAAGAGGGAAGCTCCGGGTGCCGGGGAGCAGCGGCCGGGCCCAGGGGGTGGGGGCTGCTCCCGAGCCCTGACGTAAAAACTAAGCGGGGCTGCCCGCTCCGGCTTCTTAAGGAGCGCGGCGGCGGCAGCGGGCTCGGAGAGTCCTGCCCTGGCCGGAGCGCCGAGGTAAGCGCCGAGAGCCGCGGGCGGAGCGGGACGGGAGCGGAGCGGGGGGTGGGAGCGGCGGCGGAGCCGGGAGCTGCCCGGAGCCCCGGGAGCCGTGCGGGACTGCCCGGGGATGCTGCTCCGGAGCCGGTACCGGCTGCCCCAGCCGCACGGCCGACGGACTATCCGTGAGAGCTCCAAATTACGTGATAATAACAAATTACCTGATTAACTTTTAAATTATTGTTGTAAGGCATTATCCATGACGGGGAGTGGAGCAGGAGACTAAACTGCGAGGAGAAGCAGGGATGGGGAGAGGGTGGGAAAAGTCAGAACAAGGAAACATAAATAGCACTCACACACGCACAAACTTCGGTGTATGGACAGAAATACCTAAAGACTGGAGGGTGTAGGGGAGGAATTGCATGGAAGCATTCACCACATGCACAGGTAAGAGGAGAATGAAGTCTGTCATTTCCTGGGCATGTCCTCCAGCTCTCAACTATCTAAACATACAATCTTGAACCTTGTGGAAGACTAACATCACAGTGCTGCCTGAGTTTGACCAGACCGTAAGGACTAGTGGCCTTTGTTCCTGGCCCTTACTAATGCCATGCACATCATACTTTCAAGGGCACCATTTCTCATATAAATGCTCTACCAGCTCCCTGCCCAGGGCTGTCCCTTTGTTTCGACAAATCCAGAACCCTTGTCTTTAGCCAGTTTTAAAACTTATAAAGTTTAGAATAGGTGCTGGGAAGCAGAAAATGCAAAGCAACCAGTTCAGTTTTTAACCTGTACAAATTAGATGGGCTCTGTCAGTCACAGAACCATCACTTGAAGGATTTTAGTATTATTTAGTATTATTAGCCTCTTTTAGTATTATTCCTTTGTTTGAACAACGTTACTGTTGGGGCTCCCCACCCACTGTCCTATGTCTGTCTTCTCACCCTCGTGGTCATATCTGAGACTGCTAAATTGCTTTGAAAACCAGAAACTTGATAAAGTTAACTTGAAAACATCTCAGTAAACAGATATATGTGCATACTGCATAGCACGTATACATAGGTGTCTGTGCCCAGTGGAAGGGCTCTGATGCACAAACAAGAATCAAGTAGTGACTCACAGGATGTTTTTGGCTTGGTTCTGAGAAAGAAATCAAAGCCTGCCTTGTGGAGTACGGTACAGAGGAATGAGGTTTCTTGGGAATCTTGGGAGCAGCAGGAGGACATATTACTACTGCCACTGTCATAAGTGACATCCACTAGGCAGAGCAGTGTGGGAAGAGCAAGCTGTCCCCTCTTTTGTTCCTCAAATGCGATGTTCAGGTCCAGGGCTGTCAAGCCAGTCCTTCTCACAACACCCAAACTCAGATTAAAAAGTGACTGTAAGCAGCTGGGGATTAAAGTCTGAATACCTCAAAAATGTTCACAGAACCTGACCAGGTAGCCAGACAGGGCCTAGGTAAGAACAACATTGCCAAGACTGAAATCTCTGAAGAACCCTTTAGCTCTACAATGAAATATATTCCACAAAGCAGACTGCTCTTCCCTAGTCTCACACACAGGCTGTGGCTGGACTACTTTTCATGTACAGTCCCTCTGCACATCAATATCCGGTTCTTGGCATTTTTCTTCACACAGTGAAGGAACGCTTCTTCAGGATCAGTCATGGAAGAGACTTTCTGCACAAAAAAACAGTTGCTTATCTAGCTCATTAAGAAGTAGCTTCCCCACCCCCATCAACCAAACTGAAAGTGTAGAAGCATGAATACTCAGCAGATCAGCACATACATTAAACAGAATTTTTTTCTAAATGCTGATCTCCACAAATGGGAAGTTTTCCATATGTCATGAGCTACACTAAAAAAAAACCCAAACTCATTCAGTATCAAAAATACTAGAAGCATGTTAGAAAATGCAACAGAATTACGTACTAGAAATGAAATCTGATAGAGACAACTGGGCCTTTCTGTCCACAAAAGATTATCATTGTCAGAAATTCTACCCATCCATTACAGACACTACTTAGTAAATGTTACAGTTTTAACAGTCAATTCTTAGTGATCAGCAATATACATCTGCACTTTTTTTATATATGTAAATACATCTCAGCACAGGAAACACATGGACCTGTTAGAACAAGTCCAGAGAAGGGCCAAGAAAATGAGGAGGTGAAGCAGCTCTCCTGACAAGATAGTTGAGAAAGTTGGGGCTGTTCTACCTGGAAGAGAACAGGCTCCAGGGAGACCTTGTTGCAGCCTTCCAGTAGTTAAAGAGGGCCTATAAGAAAGATGGGGACAGGCTTTTTGCAGGGCCTGTTGCAAGAGGACGAAGGGTGATGGTTTCAAACTGAAGGAGGATCAATTTAGATTAAAGAAGAAAATCTCTTACAGTGAGGGTGGTAAGACACTAGAACAGGCTGTTCAGATAGGTGGAAGATGTCCTATCCCTGAAAACAGTCAAGGTCATGTTGGGCAGGACTTTGGGCAGCCTGATGTGGTTGAAGATGTCCCTGCTAATGGCAGAAGGGTTGGACTAGAGACCTTTAAAGGTCCCTTGCAACCTGAACTTGTCTATCATTCTATATGCATGGGTACATATTGTACAATGCAGCTGCTATGTGATGGCTTTGCTATAACCTCTTTTCAGAACTGTTCTGCCTTTTAGCACCTAAACCACTTCTAGTCAATGGATGAAACTGAAACTTGCAATAATTAGAACCATTAAAACACATTTTCAACAAAATTTTTCCAACTGTTGTCCACTGATCCTTGTGATTCTGAAGACTATTTTAAAGGGCTCAAAATTTTGAGACAAGCAAGATGCCTAAAAGCTTAAATTATGTAAAAATGAATGGATTTTTATTGAAAAAGATTAGGGATCTGTAAAGCAAAAATGGCAAAAAACTTTCAATATTATGAACTTCCAGATGAGACAGTTCATCATTCAGATCTGAGAATGATTAAAAATTTTTATATGTTTCTGCTGCACAGAGCACTGCAAATCCTCTAGTATTTATATACATGCAAAAAGCATACACAAATCTTTAAGGAGCAGAGAAACAATATCTGAGTGCCTTGTATATCATGTAAAGTAACAGGATGTTACTCCTGCATCTAAGAGTGAGACTTTTCCAGCTTCTCTTGGTTTTCTTATATTTCAGTGACACAATGAATCTCGGAAGCAGAGGAAGAATTCACTTCCCCATGAGACTCACCTGCTCTCTCCTACTCATGGCAGTGTTCTGTGTGACACCTTTCCTCTGCCACAGTCAAATGGATCCACTGGCTCTTGGGCGGGCAGACCCCCAGTGCTGGGAATCCTCGTCTGCTGTTTTACTAGAGATGAGGAAGCCTCGCATTTCTGACTCTGTCAGTGGCTTTTGGGACTTCATGATATTTCTGAAATCCTCAGAGAACCTGAAACATGGAGCTTTGTTCTGGGACCTAGCACAGCTCTTCTGGGATATCTATGTGGATTGTGTGCTCTCCAGAACCCATGGCCTGGGGAGAAGGCAGCTGGCAGAAGCTGAGCAGAAGACAGCTGCAATACATTCTCAGTTCACAGGGAGAAACCAAGGTCACTACTCCTTTAATATGCATCTAATTGGCAATAATTAGAGTCTAGCGGGAAAGAAAAGAGATTGAGGTCTATTGTGCTATGTGGTAATAATACAGAAACGGAGGACAGTGCTGTGCAAAAACACCCTACTCTTCCCTGTGAAGTAGAGCTGTGCTTATGTTCAATGTGATCTCAGTAAAATTTGACATCCAAACAACCTGAACTCTAACAGCAGCTTTTAAGTTTCTTATTGATAGGGCAGGAAATGCAGCAGAAAGTGTAATACAGGAGGGTTCAAAAAAAGAAGGCAGCTCAGCAGCTAAATCACAGAATCACTATATTGGAAGAGACCTTCAAGACCAAGTCCAACCCAGCCCTAGCACCTCAACTGGGCCATGGCACCAAGTGCCATGTCCAGTCTTTTTTTAGACGCATCCAGAGATGGTGACTCCACCATCTCCTCAGGCAAACCACTCCAATACTTCATCACCCTTTCTGTAAAAAACTTTTTCCTAATATCCAACAATATATACCAATATATTCTTCCACACCAGCAGTTTTACCACAGTTTTGCTATGAACAGGCTAGTTCTGAACTCCACATTCTGAGAGGAATGCATTGCACTGTACTCTTGGGGAGAGTGGCAGCCTTTTGGCAGAAGGCTAAGGGTATTTCTACTTGCCATCTAGCAGTCAGCCACTAGCTAGCTTCCATTTCCATACTGGTAACTTTACCCAACATACTATGGAAACAGACCTAGGACTTAGATGCATGCAGGCTTTCAGACACAACTACAGCTCCAGGAACAACACCACTACCTGTGATACTAAATGCTGCAATTCCTGGTCTCCAGGTTCATATACATGTCAATAACCATCCTCATTCTCAAAAGGAGGATAACAGTGTAGCTTTTCCTAAATCTCACTCCCAAGGCTTCAGTTCTGATTCTGCTACTAACAGATATATCCTTGCCTGGAGAATATCCACTTTCAGGTGCTATAATTTGATGGAGAGGTAGAAGTGCTGTTGCCATCACCAGCAGTGTAGAGCATGGGCCCACAGCGAGAAGGCAGAACTGCCTTTACACTGCAATGGATTGAGACTCTTATCTCCACTTCCTTGAGCAGTGTCTTATTTTTGATTGGGGGAATGTTCACAGAATAGTGAAGAGCCCCTCTGAGCAAGTACCCATTAGAGTGTGTCTAAAAAACAGACTTGAACTCGGGACTCTCGCACCCCAAGGACAATATATCACTGGCCCATCCCACTCTTGCCCACCTAAAACATTTTTGAGTATTGAAAGCTAGAATCTAGGATAGGAAGGACTGAGAGGTCCTTACCCTATTACCTACTGGCGATATCCTGAACTTTGAGGTAGGAGTTTGAATCAACCCCCTCAGACTGAACAACTCTCTCACACACAGGGTAAATTCCTAAACTATGAGTCAAACAACCACTACCTGCATTTTAAAAGCAAGGACAGGATCCTATCCTGCGCTGCAAAGAATTTGAGTTCTAATGGGATCTTTACTGTGTTGGCATGCAGCACAGAACCCATTTCTAGTTTCCAAGTGGTCTTAGGCATCACACAGACAACAAGTTGCTCAATCCTTACCAGACACACTTCTGGGTGCAAACAGAATGCAGCTTTAAACACACAAGGCAGTACTATTGTCTAAAATTGAGATAACCCATCAGGTTAAAGCACCAGATTAACTTTTGTTTGGGATTGCAGCTTTGAATATTACTGTCTAAACTCCCCCTCAGCCTTTTGTTTACACCTGGCTCCACATATCTATATCACACTGTGATTTTCTTAAACAAAGAGCTTTTGTTCCACTCAAGATTAAAGAGTCAGATGTATTCTGAAGTATCAAATTAAGGGTCTTATGATAAATTCTGACTACTCTTTACTCTTATACAAAGAGATTTTAAGTACTAAGTAGTCACATCCTCTTTGTTTTTGTGATTTGTAATCAGTTAATCTGGTTTCTCTGTACAACTGATAAGCAACAGTCTGTAGCTGGCATCTTACAGCAGTGACAGCCTAATTTATTTTTTTTTTTGGAAGAACTATCTAACTTCTCATCCAAGTCCCACAGTTTCTTAACAAAGCCAGTTATTTTAATCTTTGTAACCTGTGATCCTACTGCCTTATTTCACCAGTGAAAGCAGAAATCAATCGGTAATAGTTGCAGATAGGAATCATATAGCAAATGATGAGGAATAGAATTTCCACTTCTTATGAATAAAGAGAGGTACAAACATGTTTTCTCAGCCCCACAAGCAGCACTAACAGCACTTAAATTACCTTGCATACTTCACATCTACATGGGCGGGTGTAAACAGCTTTCAGTACGCTTGTTCCAAAAATCCAAACACAGAGCAAATTTTTTTTGTTTTATGCAGTTACTTTCGCAACAGCTGATAAGTTTGTTGCTTCATACTCGAGTTTTTAATCTTATTCCTCTTAAATTGTTAAAATTTCTATCTGTTTGGGGTTTGTTTTATTTTGCAAACAGGATCATAAATCAGGAATGAGGAGTAATCTGCAACCTGCATTCACTGTAGTTCCTTAAACATATCACTGAATTGGAAAAAGCAAGTCAGAAATCTGAACTTGGCACAGAAATACTGATATTAAGGTGTTATTATTAGAATTTAATTTCAGAACTAACAGATAACTCCTACTTGTGAAGAGCAAAAAAATCCCCAAACAAAACTAATTTGTCACATCTTAGAGGCACTTACACAGTTACCCATACTTGGTCCTCCTGGGAAACAATTCTCCCCAAGTGTGCATCAAGAAGTGGGAGAAGTAGCCCAGTTCTAGACTTACAGATTCAAACACTGTTTTTTGGACCAGTCAAGTCCCTCCAAGTTTTTGACTGCATTCATATTCTGAAGATACTCAAACTCTACACAGTCCGTGACAAAGACTACAAACTCACAACAGCTGAATATGAATAATCTGACAAACTGTCTCAGTCTACCTAAAAGCCTGCTTAACCCAGCAGCAATTCAACTTCCCTAGATATTCTGCAGAGAAGCATTAATCAGCTTTAAGTAGAGAGTTTTTCAGTTACCTGGCCAAGCTATCTTTAGTAACTCATCCCTTTCCCCTAACAAAATCAAAACAGTATGAAAAAGCAGGTTTCATAAATGCATTTCCAATCTATTACAACACTGTAGTTACATTACCATTATAATAACTCTTAACCAAAATAAGACTTTAGACCCACAAGGAAAACATAGCTTTTGTACTCACAGCAATCTTTCTGAAGAGCAGCTATGTAAGAGTCTCCTCAAGAAGCCACATAGCACATCCTCCCTAGAAACATCTGAAGACTACAAAGACAAACCTTCTGCCTCTTTTCTCCTTGCCCAGAAGTCCCACTGCCCATTACCACTCAGTGGCCTCAGCTGTGCACACCTCCCTCACAGCTGCAGGTGGTTTGGCTCAAGACCAGCCCTTGCACCTGGCCCAGGAGAGACATAATTTGCTGTCCCAGCTCTGCAGGATGCCAGGGTGGGCAGTGAGCCAAAGGTTATTCTAAAATTGAGGTCTGGTAAATAAGCAAGTATCGTGTTAATCAGTTGCTTTTTCACAAGACAAATATGTTTAAAAGAAAGAAAATCAACCTGCTGCCTTCTAGAGATTATTGCAAAGAAAGTGCCATATAGTTCCTCAAGGAAATAATAAATGTGCTTCTAGACAGCGTGAGAGATCTCACCCACTGAGAGGTTGATAACATGCCAGTGAGTTAGTAGGATTCTGAGCAGACGTAAGCACTTTGATTCTGCTAATCACAAGTAGAAGAGTTTTATAGGAAGACTAAAAGAAAAGGTCCATACTGGGAAAAGATCAAAGTGACTTGACACTGAAAGGCGACATGCAAATGGAGGGATATGGCTACCAGAGAAAGAGGCTTGGGGGCAATGCTGATAAGCAGCAGCTAAAGGCAGAGAAAACATTAATGTGGGAAACTGAGTATTCAGCTGCTCTTTGCTGTTTGGAAACTATTTACTTATATGCATTTTCATGTCACTTTTCAGGGACATTTTCTCATATTCAGAGGTCACCAGTTCTGAAGAAGAAAGACTCATTTGAAGATTTAATAAGTATCCACATACATAAGAGTAGATCTATATTACTTGGAAGAACCACTGGAGAGCTAGGAAAAAAGAGGAAATGACACATTTAGTCTAAGCTTTTGATTTGCAGATAATTTTAAACTATTTTTCTTTATGTTTTGCATTTTAATCCCCATTGATGTCAATTTGTGTGGTGGAAGAAGGCATGTAACCTCAAGCACTACATCTCTGATTGACTTGGACTTATGGGTTTTCTTAATTACCTATTAATTTAGTCTCCTTACTAAACTGCATGATTTATAAGCAGTTGCCTACTTCAATCTGTGTGTATATCAGGCTTTTTGCAATACATGTGATCTGTTCAAACTATTGTCTTTTTGGTGCTGAAACAGGAAATAACTGATCCTTCAATAAAATATAGACAAGCAGAGAAGGAAGTTGTCAAAAACCTCCCCTGGCTCCAAGACAGGACTACAGAAGAGATGGTGATGTTTGGTTGTATGCAGAGCTCTACACTTGTACAGAGCAACCCCTGCTCAGAAACATCATCCTACTAAAGAAAAATAGTACATACTTCTACGTGAAAAATACCTTCCAAGAAAGTTTTCAGTTTTCCAGTAAAAGGGTTACCGGGTTTTACCAGCTCCTCTGCTTTCACACTTAAAATGTTTAATCACAAAAATTCTCATACATAATTTGCATTTGCTTCTTTTTTAGTTTACAAGTTCTTTGTAGAAAAATCAATCTCTTCTGACTCTTATTGATAACCCTAATAGGCAATTTGATATTAAACTAATGCAAAACAACTTACAGCAGGTAACATACGATTGCTTTTATGATAGAAATTATTTCCATTGCCAGACTGGAGGGATGAAACTATGAATTTCATCTTTAATAGACTATTACATTTAGTTGTTCAATGGAAGTGTCTTTCCTTGAGCATGTAGCAATATTTGGTGGGGTTTCTATATTTTTCCAAATGCCCACAGAAAAACTGTCTTCCGGGTTGTTCATCAACTTGCAGAAATAGGTTCAAGTAACAAAACGTGTAAAGAAATCTTGAAATGGTTACAGGCCTGAACAAAATAAGGCTTAATCACAGTCCCATATAGGGAAATCCTGACTTAAGGAAGCAAATAAAAAACTCTAAGAGCAAACCATTTAAATGTTCAAGAGACGAGAGAACACTAAAGCAGGATAAACACAGGAACACACTGTTTATTGGCCAGCAACAGACCCCCAGTTGCGGACACAGGGTATGAGAATGCTTTGCTACTACGAGGGAGGGCAGCAGGCGCATTGTTACAACAGATCTGCTCTCTCCTCTACTGAAGTTGTTAATTAATTACATTGTTACAATATATCTAAAAGCCTCGTTGCAACTTTGTATCGATGTTAGATATTATATATCTTCACTCACAGTCCCTAAGGCTACCACAACCAGCACCTGACAAAGAGTGTTAAGGGCTGGATGCCCCTGGAGTAGAGCAGATGTTACCTGTTCCCATATGCTCCCAAACTCTAGAAAATGTGAGACCAGACAGATTATCTGAACAGGTCCTGTTTATTGAGATGCCTTCCACAGGGCTCTTTGGGCAGATACCAGTGCTTCCACTTTATATAGGTCCTACCTGCAACAAAAGGATCCCTCAGGAAACGGCTCATGGCAACTTTCTTCCTTCAGACAGAAATAGCACTATGGGCCAAGATGATATTTAATTGAATAATTTTTAACATTTAAATTAATTTTGCAATACTTCTCTGCTTCAATAAGCTTCTTAATTAATAGGCTGTAGCAAAATTCAGCCTCTGATGCAAAGGGCAGGAAAGGATATAGAGGCAAGACTGACAAAACAGATGAATCTCTAGGACAGATCACACTATGGAGAACATTTGGAAACTGCTGGTGTAAAGAGACAATCTGTGTTATTAATTGTTCTGAAATAAAAAAGGGGATGCAACTAACTACATTTAAACCCACAAGTGACAGAGTGAAAGTGATAAAAGTGTCTATATTAAAAAAAAGCAAGGGGTCTCCATATGAGATGAAAGTAGATCTGCTATACAGGAACATTTTAAAATGTCATTGTGTTTAAAGACAGGATATTGCCTTCTACCACTGTTCCTTATAAACTTCATGGCAGATCTTTGAGTGAGCTAGGATTGCTTTTGCAGATACTGTTCCTGGCTTACTGTTTCTCAGCCAGTGTGTCAGAAGAAGGATGGCATGGACATGTCTGACTGAAGTTCCTTCACTGTCAGCTGAACTGAATAACAACAAAATAAAGACCTTGTGATTTTGTCCCTTTCATCTTACAGGGATCTGTGAGCTAAACGACTGCTTCTTAGCATGGAAAATTCTTTAAGTATTTACATACTGACATGAAAGAAGGATTCATGGTAGTCCAGGAATATCTCTTTGTAAGAATTTGTGCTCCAGGTCTGTTCAACATTGCTTCAGACATTTGTTGCTACTGTTTCCAACTAAGTTTAATTCAGATGAAGTTTAAAGTTTCCAAGTTAAATTCAGAGGAACACACTAGAAGGAGATTTAAAGCCTCATCAGAAGCTGATGATCAACAATTAGGTTCCTTGGATTGTTGTGTGCATCTCTTGGCACTGGCATATTGCCAAAGCTACTAAACTTCTATCTCACAGTATGTTTATGTTATGACATGGATATATCCACTTTCCAATTACCTCATCACTATTTGTTCTCTGGAGTCCTCCCTCCTCCCTCAATAAGTTTCTTTTCTTTAATTTTCACCCTCTTTACACTTTGTTTGCTAGAGACAAATCATTTATTAGCTTCCAGTAGCATATGATTATTTCTTGCTGTAAAATTCTTGAGTGTCTGCAGGATGTGTCATTCAGGCCTCCTTTGACCAAAACTAGCAGAAAGAATGAGGAATGTTCATTAATCTTACTACCACAGTGTAAGGTCTTTCAAGAAGATAGCTGAGGTACTACCAACAGAAAATAAGATTTCTAGCCTCTTTAATGAATCAGGCAGTCCCTTTATCTTGATGATTATAACTCATTCTGAAAAATAAAACACAAGGAAAATCTATATGGAAAATCAATGTGGAGTTCTGTGCTAAGCAGCTTTTCTTAAGCCCTATGCTTTTCATTAGCCTTTTCAAATCATATCAACCTAAACATTGTTTGATTATATATGAAACAAAGCTTCAGAATATAAAACTTACCTAACTTTTCTCCCAGAACTTCCAAAAATATTTTGTTCTCACCTGAATGAAATTGATTTTCTTTGTAATCACAGAAAAAATTCTTTCTTGTCTTCTTTCTTGGAAAGCTGGTATCATTTCAGTGACATAACTAAAATCCTTAAAAATATGAAAATTTTCTCAAACCATAACTGGTTTTGAGCATAATAACTTACTTTTTTACTATTTTTATACACCTTCCACCAAAGAGTGATAGTAAATAACTCACTGTATATTTTTTTCTCTCTGAAGTGGTACTGAATAATTTCAGTTTCTCAGGTCTTTAAAGTCATTCTTTAAGGAAAAAAAAGTTCTCATTGTTGCTGGCATCAATGAATACAGCAACATTCCAAGGAAGTAACTTGACCATGGGATATCAACAGCTAAAGAGAGAGAAATGGGCAATCGTTTGCACTGCTGAGGAAGTCACAGCACAGGAGCTGGAGATCACCAACAGAAAAGCTACTCCACATACATAGCTCTCCAAAATGCTCCAGGTAAAGTCAGTAAATGCAGAAATCTGTCATGCTGTGTTATTACAGGCAACATCTGAGACACTTTAAACAGAGTATCTTTTAGAGACATGGCATCAATTACCATAAGTAGTTCACTGAAGTTGTAAGGTGAATGGTAGTTTCCATCATTTACAAGCTGGTGAAATTACTTGGTTGATGAGGTCAGAAAAGGACCTGCAAACATGCTCAGCTGTAGAGAAGAACTCCTGGTGCAAAGCACTTTGCTGGGCTGAAAAGTAAAACAGATTTTAAGTCTTTCCAAGCTTTTGGATGCTGTTAGAGCACTAGAAAACTCTTTATAAATCTCTAAGACCAGCTTTTTCTGTCATATTCCTTATTACATACTCATTATCAAAAGTGAGGCATCCTGAGTGTTGAACAAAGCTCTGCTGTGTAAGACCATTGTTTACAGAGGGGTTTTGTACTGATGGAAGTCTCCTAGGACTAGAGTTATAGTGTCACAGAAGTGGCAAGAGCAAAAACCTCTCATGCCCTCACCAGTTTAAGTTTGGTGTGATTGACTTAATTGACTGCCAAGGGTGATTATGTCTCAGGAGTTTTGATTCATCAAGTTCCAAATCAGTCCAACATTAGAGGCTATGTTTGGAATATGCTTTACCTTACAATATAGAATAATACTACAAAGGTTAAAGCAAGATTCTGAGTTTCCTCTGAGGGTTACATAATTATGAACAATATTATGGAGTAAACGGGATGAAGGTAAGAAAACAGTGTCAAGATGACTGGAGAACTTATACCTGGTTGGATTTGGAGAGACAATGTATCCTTCAGTTTGATCATTAGCAGTTCCAATTCCTCTCTGACTTCCCTCTCATCAGGTGGTATCTGCGTTGCAGTGGGAATAAGAACTGCACTCCCCATTCCACCAAGAGAGTTTTCTGTCAGTTTAGGCAGATATGTTTGTTTTTCTTTTGCTTTGTTATGCTGTCCCATAAAGGGTTTGTCACTCCGCAGGGACACTGACTCCAGTGGGTCATCTGAGAACATAAATTCCACTGCAGTGGGAACCTCAGGTGTCTGTAAAAGTTGCATTCTATTTACAGAGTTTGGGGGATTCAAACATTTCCATTCTGCACATGTTCTGGAAGCAGGCCTTATTTGGGCAGGATTTAATTCACCCTGCATTCTCCCTTCCAGCAGAACATGTGGATTTCTTGGCATTGTATTATGACACTGTGCAAAAGGATGCTCTGATGACTGCAACATGGTCTACAATAGACAAAACACAGAAAATATGTTGGTAAAATAATTGATATTTCAGTTTGTCAGTAGTACTAAAACAGCATTGCAGAAAATGCTACAAATATGTTGTAGGGGGGAAAGATGTAAGCATTTTATTTGAAATAAGGGCCTTTTAAGAATCTCAGAAATAATTGTAATTATAAGAATCAATATAATTGAAAACAAGTAAAATATTTTCTATAAGATGATTGTATTACATCCCAGTAAAAGACAGCAACTAGGAACAACATTTTATTTCTTCAATACCAGCACTTTGACTCTTCTCTGAAGAACAGACTGCAATGAAGTATCTAACACTTCTGTTGGAAACACTTATTGGAATATTCATTACTTTCATTGCAGTAGTATTTAAATGTGCTAGCATGGATATCTGTGCTAGATGCCAGATGTACACAGAATGACAAGGAAATCCCTACTGCAAAGACCTTATCTGCTTTCCCTGAAGAGAAGAACCTAAGATGAATGAAAATACAAGTGGAAGGTACACAAAATGGTATTAAGAGTGCTGGTCTACAGGAAAAGCAGTTGTTAGTGTTCAGTAATGGCTCATAACTGTGACAATTCCTGATATATTTATCACTATATATATATATTATCCTGATATATTATCACTATACCTTTACTTCTTCTTTCATGTGCTGCAGTGTCATTTGCAGGTTTTCATGGCTTACTCTCAGTCTTTGGAGTTTTGTCTCTATTTTGCAGGTTTTTTCTTCCTGGCAGTTACAAAGAAATTGCATTTTGTCCTTCCATTTTTTGAACTGCTTCTTCATATACCTACCAGAGATACAGGAGGGTGGGATTTTTGCTAGACCAGACATACACAAATATATGCAATCACAGAAATGAGCAAACACTTCAGCACTAACTTTATCCCCTTTACCTGTTCAGGAAATTTTTGTCAGCTTTGGGATTAGAGGCCAATATTTCAGAAGCCGGACTGTATCCATGGAATTAGCAAGAGCATTAATATTCCAGATGAGGAAATATGAGAACTGAGTAGAACTGTGGCCAGGATTGAACCTTGCATCCTGGGGTTTTACCTTTCCCACAAAGGTGGCTGTAACAGGAGAGACAATAGCAATCCCTCTGTATAGAAGCAAACTACTTATAGCAACTCCTGGCCTGCAAAAGATTCCCATTACTTGCCTGGGCAACAATAAAGTAAAAGCAGCTTCTACCCCTTTGATAGAGTTTTGTCTTGCTCGTGGTATTCTCTGCAGTTTCTTAAATGAAGCCAATAGCTTCTGCACAGGCCATTGAAAAAGGATTAGAAGTGCCACTGTCCCATGCACATCAGAGATTTAGAAATTAGCTACTCAGAGCACAGTATGACAGAAACACTACTCATAATTCTGTTCTAGTTGTGATTTCTCTAAGAAGTCAGGGTAGAAATAGTTTTGCTTTCCTCACAGCTGAGATGCAGACAGTAATGTTTTTGGACACTACATTAATAAACAATTGCTTCATATCACAGATCTGGATTAGTTATCTGCCTTGCTTAGTTACATTCAGAAGTTCACCTGATTCACTTTCTTTTGGTTATGCTTTAGCTTAGAGACAACAGCTCCATCAGTTTCACTTGAATTATGCAAGATCTGTCTAAATGGGGCAGCAAGTCAGACCATTTAAAATTATAATTAATAATACAGTGGTCCCTTATAACAACATTTGAGGGTTCTTCACTATAAAATGCTGTCCTCCTAAAACTAACTCAGAGCCCAGTTCTGTGGACAGGTGAATGCTGGAAGTTGGTCCACAAACAAGAATAAAGAGTTTCCCATGAGTAATATGATTCATTCACCCAGTTCTGTGATAAGCTCTGGGTCAAAGCAACATTATAGGAGCAGGTGTCCCAAATATCCTCTCAACAATTGCTAATCTAAAAGAAAGCTGAAGATCTTTGCCACATCTCTTTATTTTCCCAAGTGAGAACAGACTTCCAGTGAAATTGCAATTGTTTAACTCTAATCTTGGCATGCCCTTGTGTGAACTTGGAACAGCAATTGTACTTGGAATGAAAGGGAACAAGAACAGAGGGGACTGAACATACCAAAGGAAATAAAGAGAGCAGATTCAGGATCGAATTCTACACTTTACTGTAATTCCATCAATTTCAGTGGTCATAGGCATGGTTCTACAGAGAGTACATTTTATATACAACTAAAAAAACAAAGGAGGGGAAGGCAAAAATGCAAGTAAAAGGCAAGCATTCTTGCTCACACACCAACTTCCCCCCCTGCCATGTCACCCAAGCAAACAAGCCTCCAACAAGATTTTTAATTTAGGAATTATTATTTTACAATGTTAAAGATTTGACTATCAGAAGGAACTTCTGTTATAAGCTATAAACTTATAAGCTATATAAGCTGTGGTATACCAATAGTTATTGTATTCATCCTATTAATCTCTATTTGATGTAGAGCATAATTTTTAGAAAGAAATTCTACTTTGATTTAAAAGCTTCATGCAAATTATGAAATCTGTTTTGATTCATTCAGAGAAAATTTTGAAAAAGTATGATATTCTGGCATTTTTATGTGGAGGAACATCTTTTTGCCTAAAAATTACTTTTAGAAAAAAAGTAAATTAGCAATTGCAGAAATGCTGATGAAAGCAAACCAAAATGTTTTGCTTTGCCATTGTTTTTCCAGTCATCTTAATCTAAAATTTTTGTTGCAGAGTTTTCATTATTCATACTCATTTGATAAGAGTTTTTTTAATCTCAAAATCTCCAAAGTATGGAAAAAAATCATCTGTCTTCTAGCCCTCCAGCTGGAGCAGCACTGCCCACCAATCTTCAGGCAGTGTACAACTGCATTTACCTACCTGCTGTCACTGTGAATGCTTTTAATGGACTCACGCATTTTTAACACATCTGCTTCAAAAGAGGCTACTGTCTAAAAAAAAAAAAAGAAGTATCTGTTCATAACTTTATCAGCAATAGCATTTCATTTTTGCATGCAAGTTTTATTCTAGAAGTGCATGGCAAATTTTGGATTTGGTCTGTTTAACAGATTTACTAGTTAACCTTTTAATTTAGTGTATTACAATCAACTAATGCATTGAGGTATTTCTAATGGCTGGGAAAATTATTCTATAGAACAAGTTCTTTGTTCTATGACAAATTTAAGTGAATGAGAATTTGTTTGAAATTAGAACAAAATCCATACTCCCAAGAATTTCTGCAAAATGGAGTATTCTGATTTGGGAACAATCTCTCCCAAGTCCCACCAGTGCTTTGAGACAAGGAGATGGAGAAAGAGACTGTATGTAGAAGAGAAAATAGAAACACCTGCTCTTTAGATGGAAGTAGCATTCTCTGGACCATACAGAGAACAGTAGCCCAGAAGTCAAGGAGACAAACACTTTCCAGCTAAGATACCTTTGAGGCATGATGCAAGTTGTGTAGGAATCAGGGCTGCCAGGAAACTATGAGACTAAGAGCTGGATCTCCCAGGACCTCCATATTCATGGATTCTATTAAAAGCAATCATTGGACTTACTGTCTACATATTTTCAAAGTGGAAATAATCTGCACTATAAGATCTTAGAAATCAGTACAAAACTGCTCAAAAGGAATTCTCAGCTCAGAGAGAAAATAAACAAGAGAGCAATGCACCTGAGAGAATCCCAGCACAGGAATGCAAGTCCTATCCTGCTGCTTTATAAAATGACAAATGCCAACTGTCAAAATTTTATGTTTAAGCAATGTCTGCCCCAAACTTCTCCTGCAGATATCTGCTGCCTGGCACTATACCTTGAGCTGGGAAGCAGAGTTCTAAAAGACAGGTCTTCCAAAGGGCAGCACAGGAGTAGGAGCCAAAGGAATGACCTGACACACAGAGGCTAGCTCTGTGCTACTGCACCCCTTGGCTCCTGGGAAGAACGAGTGGATGACACAATCTGGTTAGAACACAACCCAGTGTTCCCTGTATTCTGAACCAACATCTCAGAAAACATAGAAACAAAAATTTGTTATGTGCTTATTTTTAGCTATTCTATCCTACCCATTCTTTCAGCATTGTTTCTTTGGAGGGAAGCTGGGAATGGTTTAATGGAGACCTTTTGTGCATCAGCTATTTTAGTTGGAGTGGACACTGCTCTGGGTTTATCCTAAGAGGGCCCATTCTGTCCTCTTGCTATTTCCATGGCAACAAAAGTGGCCTGAGTCTAATAGGAATTCAGACATTCTTCTTTGACATTTGCTTGCAGTAGGAAGACATGATGGCCTTTTTTACTGTCAGAATAGCAAGAGGACTCCAGACTCATCTAGACTTTAGTGTGCTACTCTATGACAGTTCAAAAAACCCCAAAGTAAATATTCCTACAAGTGCTTCTGAAGGTCGTGGAAGTTGAGGAACTAGTGACTAATCTTGGGAAATCTTGGGAAGATAACAAATTCAAACCTCACTAAGTTTACAGATGCCACATTTTTAATAAGCAAAAAATTAACAGAAAGGTGAAGCTGTCCATTAAATTTTCACTGGAATTAGAAGGCAATAAGATAATTAACTTGCTAGGTCTTCTTCCCAGCTTTAGTACTGTTACGGCTTCATGTTTTACTCACCTGAGCTATTGTCTTGCCTTGCTCTGGTGTCTTGTTGTTATTCTCACTCTTCTGCATTACAGTCCTGTTCTCAGGTATGAACCCGGCTGACTCTGGGACACAATTGTTCACTGGGAAAGACACATTTTCAGGACCTGGCAGTGATGAAGCACTGAATTCCACAGGAGGACTGTACACCAACAGGGAAGTAATGAGTAGGGAAAGGATCAGGACTCACATGCTTTTGCTACCCAGGATGACCCAAATGCAGAAAACTAATGCAGTGTAAATGGACAGAGTGATGTGCTATTGATTAAGCAAGAAATAAAGTTTAGCTATGCCTGCTGGCATATTCTGGTTGAAAGAATGAATTCCTGAAAACGAATTCCACTCTCCCAACAGAATCTCAGCAACAAGCTCTTCTTTCCACCCACTTTATTCTTAGTCCAATTTGCTGCTTCTGTTTTTGCTTCCTTTAGCCAAGAGTTAAATATATTAGGAAATTCAGCTACAAAAAATAGCAAAGTATCCTGCTGTTCAGTCCATCATATGCTAGGAAAAGCCTAGATGTTTATTAGCCCCACAGTGACACCTGTAACAGCAACCCCAGATTCTTTGTCTCATTGCTACCCAAGCAGTAGGTAAACAAACCCCTACAGAATTAAAGAGAAATCTCAATTGCTTCCAGAAAGATTAAAGTACATTCAAAATGATTAAATATTGTTTTGTTGCTGAATACAAGACAGGAAATATTAACAACAAAAGATGTTTTGCATTTCACCACATTCTAAAAAACAAACATTGAAACAATATTCTCCACGAGGATCACTGTAAATATCATCCATTGGTCTTACATAAAATATTGTTTTCTAACTGAAAACCTACTAGAGTAGAACAATCCAGTTTTATAAACAGATTTTTCTCCTCCTTCACATAAAGATGAAATTAATTATTTTAGAGAGGACTGACCATTTTTTCCCTATTTCAGCCTCACTGAAGCCTCATTTGGAGAACACATGTGAGATGCAAGACAGTTGCTAGATCTTTATACAAACAGGAAGGAATCTCACCCTTTGTATGTTGCTAGTGCTGATCTCCCTCCAGTTTCTATACTTAAGTATCAACCAGAATCTCATAGCAAGGAAGGAGAAACTACTGAGAAAATTCTGAACATGACCTCCAATGCTCACTATTAGCCACTATGACCAGTGGAAATACAGTAATGACTTTAAATATTAACCAAAGCAAAAGAAACAACTGGTCTGAAATAAGAGGAATGGTGAGATCATCTACTTGCTATTGGAATTCCACAGGCCTGCAATTTAGTGGGACTTGAGTAGAATGCTTGCCAGTGAATGCACTGTGGGTCATGTGTGGTAAGAATTCACAGTTAATTTCCAATGAATTTGTCACAGAGGAAGTGCTTAAAAACCCATGCAGTTGTAAAGGCAGCAAACATTTGCAATGCTTGATGCTAGACTGAATGTAAGAAACAGAGCAGAGTGAAAGAGACAACATAAGGAAGGAGGGAAGCAAGACACAAGCCTGTTATATTTTATAAGACAACTGATCATTAGGTTGTCAGCATGGTAACCATAGTTAAGCTACAGAACAACGTGCAGCAACTTCTCTTTTTAATAAAAAAATCATGACATGGTATCTCTCATAAAAAAATCCCTTGCTCAAAAGACATAATCAAGCAATATTCCACAGCCTGAAATTATAATTATTATAATTCAGAAATTATAAATTCATCTGAAACCTAAACTCACAAAGTCTTTTTGTGAGCAGGGAAGTGCCTCTCCTCCACTGACTCCAGAGCTGTCCTTCTCTGAGCCTCTTTCCTTCTGCAGCGCTCTTGAAACAGGTTGTTCCTGATAGTGCGGAGAAAGTGCTTTGCATTGGCCTTTGCTGACATCTATTGGAATGAGGGATAATAAAGAAGGAAGTGACTTTCCAAACAGATGCTGCCCAGAAACAGACATATTCCAAAGCAAAGGGCCACCTGTTCACCATCTGATGAGGCTCATGGCTACTATCTGAGCCCTAGAAGGGGAGCTGAAGTGGGTAATGCTGCAAGACCACAGCCAAGAACAGCTCCAATTCTTTTATGCAAAATACTGCCTGGATCAAAGGCAACCTGGAAATGCCTAACACAGGATTTTGGTAGTTACAATGATTAAGCTCACAGTCTCAGCAATAATTCTGCTGACTAGTATCTAAGACAAAATACTTTTATACAAGTATTTAAAAAAGTATAAAGCATTTGTAGATATAGCCTTCCATGGCTCACTCTCACAGAATACAGTAAAATACACATTCATTTATCACAGGAATGACAGGCTCATGTAGAACAATTAAGCCCAGTAGCTGTACTATTGGAGGATTCAAACCAGTTCTGCCCCAGGTGACTGCTGTAGAACATGGGGTGAGCCCTGACAGACTGAACAGGAAAACAAAGAAAACACACCATATGCCTCCTAGTGCTTCTTAACGTGGTAGTAACATTACCACAAGGTGTCAGCAGGGTAAGGAAAAACTCTGGTGATATTTCAAACCCCCACTCAGCAGCTCAATCTCTGATAAAGAGTGTAAAAATTTACCCAGGTAAGCACAGCATCTGCTAAGAGTGGAAGGTATGGGGATAGCAACTTACTGCTGATTATTTGAAGTCCAACAAAACAGATACAAAAATGGTATCTGTCATAGTGAGTAGATTATCTTTTAAATTTTGGTATAGATTTTGGCCTGCATTGTAATATTTGGCCTATAAAGTAATATGTACAGGGTTTGTGTTAGAGTAGGGCTTAATAAAGGAAACCGAAGTTCAGTGATTAAATTGCAATTCTGCAGCAACAATGTGGCTGCAATCCAGATTGCAACATCTCCTGTCTTGCTTTATCTCTCTTGCCCTTCCTTTTGGCGCTTCCACAAACACACACTCCCATTCACTCTCCATTCACACTAATTTTAATGTCTCTACTTTGAAATCTCTTCATGAGGAGGTCAGTTAATATTTGATTTTCCTACTTTCTCACAGATGGAATATGAGGAAGAATATTTGGAGGACTGAACTGTTATTTTTAATGCAGATATTGAGCATCCAGATATAATTTCTCACAACATTAGCAACAGGGTTTTGTTTTCAAGCAGAGAGCAATGAACTGGCAAGAGTATAATGCTAACCCAGACAATGCGTGACAAGAGCAATCTAACAGTCTTTAGTTTTAGTGCAGCCACTGGCTGCCCAGGTATCTTTCACATTAACTGCAGAGGATTGGGAAGGAGACCAGGAGATACAGATTTCTAGGGAAACTTTCTTAAGTGCTTTCCAGCTCATTTACTGGAACAGAAAGATGCTGTGATACAGATCCACAAAAAGCCCCAACTGCTGCTGTGTGCTGCTGCTGCTGTGCGCACAATCTGGAATCTCCTGCTCAAAGCAGAATCTGGTCTTCCAAACACAAATTCCCAGTGTTGCACTTTGCCATTAATATGATGATAGCATAAGTTGTAACAGAATCCAGGTATGTGGTCTTACTTGGGCACATGCTGCCTCTTTGTGCTGTATCTCTAACTTAGAGAAACAAATGAATCAGAAAGGTTTACAATAAAGTGGAAAAACTGAAGACATTCAGAAAAGACAGAAAAAGAAAGACATTTTATGCAGGAGTTTGTATAACTTTAGGATTAATTAATTTCTGGATGAGTCTGCATTGGGATTGGAATGAAGGAATATTGGGACATTGAGGGGACTTTTATAGGTTTATCTGCTAACAAAAAACTTGCCATAAAATTCCTGAAGAAGAAGACTTGCACTGGGATATTTCATAGCCTATTCAGTTACTTCAAAACAAAACACTCATTCTAAAGTTAGAAGCCTGCTTTTGTCCTTTTCCTGTCTCCCTGTTACCAAACTAATAATGCTAATATGTCATGGCTGTTATGGCTAATACACACATAATTTTATAATACATGTAGTTCAAGAATCTACTGCCTACTTGCCTACATGAAGAACCTCAAGAGGGAAATGAACAAGTACAATAGGACTACCTGCACACAGTGTTCCATAACAGGATGTGATCTCTTGTGTGGTTTGCAGAGACGGCCAGTGAAATAGCAGGCTTGGCAAAGGTCAAAATTGAGACACTTTAAACAGCGATACCTGTGAGGGAAAACAAAGGGATTTATTTACCTCCCCACAAGTAAGAACTTGGTGTAAGTAAAAGTGATTACTGGAAACCCAGATCCCTGGGCCTGAAATGCAAAGTAACATCTTTGTTAGAATAATGACTTTCCTCAGCGTTCTCTGAATTCAAGTTGTTTTGTCCAAATGATTGTGGACTTTTCTCCTAACCCACCAATGGTTTTGATCTTATTTATTTGCTGCATTCAAATGCAGCCCATAGAAGAAACCATTGTTCTAGCACCATTTCCCATTTTTCAGAATGAAGTTACAAGTTCTTATGCTTCTTATGCACCAGCTTACCTCTATTTGCTGCTCCCATGGAACTGTAATATTGATAGGATAGAATTCATAAACAAAAACCTAAAAATACAAGAAACTAAACCTGCAAGCTTACTATTAGTGAGAATATAGTAACAGTAAAATGCTTTTCTGAGCATTCTGGTCAGAAGGTAATGGATAGTGTCCTTTTTATACCACTATGCCATTTTATACCATTACTTAGATGACAAGACGCTAAGATGGAAAACTTAACCAGCTAGTTAATACAATTTGTTACAAAAAAATTACTAAAGAATGAGATACACAGGTTTAATTTGCTTTATCTTTGGACTGCCAATTTACCTTTGGCAAGATTTCATAGTCATGTCTGTGCTAGTGAGCTAAAGAGAAGTAGGATGAAGGGTTCAGTATTAGACTGCACTTGTTCTCCCTATCCCTCTTTTCTGGTTAAATTAGATTATGTCCAAAGTTTGTTACTTAGTATTTCAGTTACAGCCTATAAGGTATGTAAACAATGGTAAGAACTAATTATGCGGATGCCAAAGACCACTGACACACCTGATGCCTGTAATGGGGAAAACATTGCAGACTCTGCATTTAGCTTGATGAGAAACCATTTCTGTGGCTGATAATCTGTAACATGTAGGGAGCCACAGGAGAACAGCAGGCTCTGATCTCAGCCAAGACAGGAATTTTTCTTCAACAATAGCAGCATTCAAAACCTAGAAAAAATACATGTCTCAAGATCATACATTGAAAAAAACTGGTGTTTCATCTATAATCTCTAATAAAAGCTCTGATATTGGATTTTGCTGGCATAAATTTTCTATTCATGTAAAATATTACTGGGTTCCAAAGGTTTTGAAATAAATGCAAGAGTCCTCAGTAGTATCTTACTGAGATTTTTTTCTATAGATACAAATCCTCCCATACTGTGAGACTGATGATCAGCCCTGAGTCTTACAAGTAGATACTTGGGGATGTTATGTGGTGATACACTTGAAGTTTTAATCAATCAACAACATTCAGAATAATTTCCCAGGACATCAGAATTTCACTCACCCCATGGAAACAGTCATGAATCGCAATTTCCACACAAGACAGAGTGCAGCCTTCTCCCACAATGGCTGGGATCTACATCAAGAAGAAAGGCTCAGAATCACCTCAATAAAAAACAGATGTTCCCATCATGCTCTGCTGTGATAGTGACAGCACACAGATGGTGAAGTATCTATAGCAATGTCATTTCATACACTGTTCTGAAGAAAACCCATTCACATTCATACCATCAGTACACAGTTTTACAGTTCAGGGTGTGTCAGAATGATTTGTTTCCAACTCACTTACTGTAATGGATAAACATACTATGTTTCCATAGTATGGAAATACCGAAGGACACTGAGTTTAAATCTCAGAGGTCATTTTCAGATCCCATTTTCAGCACCAGTTCAGCTGGAAATACCTGTACGTTAAGGAAACTTGCTGCAACTACAAGCTATTCTACTGAGTACAGATACCTGAATTTTGGAGTTGCTTTAGGAACAGTTGTATCCAGTTGTTTCCAGGACCCATAAGCTCAGGCAACATGAATGCAAAGAGGCAATCTCTAATGCAAGTGGTTATTTTGAGAAAAGGAACAGAATTTGATTATTTTACCTACTTTGCATGATAGCTCCCTATGTCCACAGTGTCTTATTAACTTTGGTCCCTGATAAGATAATCAAATGTAAAAAGTATCAGTCATGAGGGGTTTTTTTCTCCTAGGTTAGTACACTCCTACAAAATCTGCTATGTAACAGCACTGCAGCAACAATACCTGATTTAAGTCTGTTAGCAGGCTTCTCAGGGCACTGCGGGTAATCAAGGTCTCCTTCCCATCAGGGACAGCATAAAACTGGAAGAAAGCTGAAAACAAGGAAAAAAAACCCTGGAATCCTGGCAGAGCAACGACTCTCTTCAAGCTATCTCCAAACTGCCATGGTAATTGCAGTCTAACAAATCAACCCCTCAAGAAAGTTGCACTTTATTATGTACCTAACAGGCTATCAGTGACTGCCATGACCATACTTCTCCCTATAGTGAGGGAAAGAAAATAAAAGCAAGGAAGAAAGCAACAAACTCACTCTTACAACATTAGGAAATATATTAAAATATGCTTATACAAGAAGTGCTCTATTTAAATTGTGAATTGCTAATTAAAACCATGGGGTTTCTGTTCTTTTCTGCTAGGCAAATAGAAGCTCTACTTAAACTTTACTATGACCTCTTCAGAGGCTCTTTATTGCAAAGATGGCTACAGATATTGATTGAAAAGCATTATTCTGCATCAACCTTTCTCTATAACTAAGCGGTCAACATGATATACTTTTTTCATGGCAGAGCTGAATTTTCTTTTAAAATAAAAAATTACAATGGAAATTTTCCTCAGTGTTCAGTATTTCAGGCAGTGTATAAAATCATACATTTCCCACCTCTGTATTTAGCCAGTAGAGTGTCTCCTGAAAGCGAAATTAAGGCAGCAGCAGCAGATCTAGTTTTGATATACCCTGTTCCAGACCTAGGAAAATGAAATAAGTTACTCTACATTCACTGAGAATAAAAAGACTGAAACTTCTAAAGAATAGAATACTACTATGTAGGAAGAAAACTTCAAAACAAGTATCCTTTTTATATATATATTAATGTATAAATATAAATATATAAATGTATCCAAAGAAACATTTGAGTGATATTTTATGTCTAGAACACTTTATCACTGAACATAACTTCAGAGTTAACTGTTCCAAGATACCATGCAATCATAAAATAAAAAGATATCTCCTTCAAAGACTTCACATTCCAAATAAAATGTAATTTTACATTTACAGTGTATGTTCTACTTTTTTGTTTGTTTGTTTTTGGAAAGCCTTCCCAAATACAGTAGTGAATTAAGGATAAAATCTGAGTTTCACATATCTTATCAGGCAGCTCCACTATGGCCCCAGTAGTCTGCACTGAGCTTCTCTTGGGCTGATTACACTTAATTTCACTGAAACTCAGTTTAATCAAAAGGATATATAGAGGAGCAGGACATTTAGTTTTGACCATTGTATAATAAATAATGTAGATTTAGAACCCAATTTTGTGACATAGGCACCAAATGAAAAACACTATTTTTTTTTTGTGAAGCTAATGCAGATATTAATCAGAAACCACAAATCAGGAAATCCTGCAAATCTATATTTAAGATATTACTTTTGTAAAGCTTAAAAATATTGTTACATAAAACTGTTTTCAAGAGTCTTAGATAAACCCACATTGTGTAAAGCTGCAATATAGTGTCTAAAGCATGAACTGCATGGAAAAATGTTGTTTTTCCAGAAATTTCAAAGGAAAAACTCCAAGACTAAAGCTAAAGTACACAATCAAATTCCCTTAAGATATTTATGCAAGCTTATTAAGTAAACTACCACACAAACATGGAAAATTCCTACGTGCTCCTCCTATGAAATACTTTCCAGTGTTTATAGTGGAGAACAGCACTCTACAGAGAAAACATGATTAGAAAATTTTAAGAAGCTTTTTCTATCTTATATACACTTCAAGAAATTCGTGAAATTATTTTTAAAAAAAGAAATAGCAGCAAAAAGAAAATGACAGAGTCCTAGGAAAACAGACTAAAAGACCAAGATAGACCTCTTAAGAAGCTTCTTTTAAATAATTTTCCTACAGTGCACACAAATTACAAAATACGCTTGATGTTTCTAGCTTTGTCTCTTAATATACTGTTTATTCTTAGCCTTAATTGATTATTTTATGAAAAGAATTGATAAAGCTGGACCTTAAGCAGTAGTGATCATATGAGCAATGAATAATACTTCAAGAAAAATCCTGCAGAACACCTACATCTCATTTACTTTCAGTAAAAAACTTTGCTGATGTAGATGGGAAAAATTTCACCTGTGGTAAATAACTTGTACAATGAACTTTGTGTTTTAAATCCGATAGAATCACAAACCAATCCTGCCTTTAGTGAATTAACTCATTCACAAATAATACATAAGAAAAATACACTCTGAGAGCTGTTTCCTTATTATTTTCAGAAACTTTGCTATTCACTAATCTGCTCATCTTAGTTATGAGACATCAATTTTGTTTCATAATTGGTAGATTAACTTTTTAAGGCTGAGAAAAATGAATAACGAAAAGTGACTGGCAAATTCCTGACCTGTGCATGGGTACTGTTCTCCAGATGCAAATATGGATTCTTTTTTAGGAGTATACCAAATTATCTTGGAAGTCAGAAGAAGAACTACTCTGTAAAGGTTTTCAGAGAAAAAGTCAGCATGAACTGGCAAAAGTCTGGATTTCCAGACTACTCTTTTTCTGATGTAGTTTTGTGACTCATATTTCTACAGCTGAACTACCCCTAGTTTTCATACAAAGCAAAACAGATCAAAATGGGAGTGTTTCACACAGAAATTGTGTGAGAGTGGTAGAAACAGACTTAATCTAGCAATACTTGGGATTACTTGGAGCAATATGATCTTTAAGGTCCCATCCAAAAAAACATTCTTTGTGTCTATGGTACTTCAATGGATCTACATTTATTCTTCTTCTCACCTGTCATACATGGCAACCAGCAAGCTAAATGTGAATTCAGCAGCTCTTGGATCTACCTGGCCTGGTTTTTCTAATCTTGTCCTTTGGAACAGTTTCATCAGCATTCTAGAGATTTGCTGCATGTTCAGTGAAATCCTCTCTTCCTTCTGGCTTTGTTCACTTGATAGGATGTGCTGAATCAGAGAAACATCAATCAAATCCACTGTGGGAAAATTAAGGAAGAAATGAATGAAGGTTCATGCCTTTTCATGAATAGAAGCATGACTATTTTTTTATCAGAAATGCCTTGCTAAAACAAGTCTATAAAATGAAGCCTAAAACAGTACACCATATACAAAGAAAACCAGTACCAGTATGAATTGGTACTTCCACACTGACACAGAGCATCAAGCAGATAAACCATATTAGGGCTGAGACCAGACTAAAAATATTCATAAGAGAGCATCCCCAAATGAAAGAAATATATCCAAGGCAAACAAACTAGTCAGCCTCTCTGTGATACCCTGAAGACCTCACTTGCAATATTGTGCATTTTCAGCAACACACAGTTTCAAATGGAAAATTCAGGATTTCCATGAAATTTAGCTCAATATGGAATTTACATTCAGTAATTTCAAAGTGAGCTAGGTGACTGGGATTTTGTTGCACAACTCTGCTTGCACTGAATTCTCCCTCACTTCAAAGACAGGGAGAATGGATACTAATGGAGTTTTCTGGTCTATCATATTCTATTTTGCTTTCATTAATTCTTATAGTCCAGTCAATGCATTTTCAATAAGCCATGGTTATTTCTAATAAATCAGTTCCTAAGAAACACATTAGAATTTGACTTTTCATGACCATAATAATACACAGATAAAGATTAATAATTGTCCTTGATGTCTACATAGCAGGGTTGCAGATTGTAAAAATAATTTGATTCTCTCATAATTTTAGAATTTCAGTAATGTATTTCCGTTGACATTCAAAAGGAAAAAAAATCAATTTGTATATGAAGCACTACCTAGATCTTAAGTGTTCATAATCCGTTCTAAAACTCTAAGGTGGAAAAGGAGAGAGCAAAGTAGCACAATAACTCATGGTGACCACAACACAAATTTTATACAGATTCTCCTCTCTGTAAACACATAAGATTCTCTTTGACTACTAACACTGGCAAAGACTTTGTACTGAGCGTAGTTTTAGGGCTGTTCTGTATACGGAGCTCTGAACACCATTGAAGGCCTCTGTGAAAGAAAACAAACACACATTACAATAGAGTGATTCATTCAAAACTAACTAAAACTCAAAACAACCAAATTTGGAGTTTCAAGTTGATCAGCACTCTGAAGGAATATTTGGAGAAAAAAAAAAGAAAACAAAAATGAAGCATTTTCTTTTTTTTTTCAAATAACTTTGTGGGGTGAAGAGTCTTCTTGTAAACAGTGAGTAAACAGATTTTAACATAGAGATCATATCTGCTTCTTTGAGAATCAAGTTTATTCATAGATCAGAACAAGGCCTGTGAGGGTTATGCACTGCACATACTTTTAACCAATATCATAATGAAATACTATTTCTTCAGGCAAATAGGTTTTTTGATCAGAGATGCTCTTCTGCAAGGAAGTTTGTCAGTTGCAGAGCAGGGTTATTGTTTTGGATGCATATTGTTTCAAGCACTAAGCAAATCTTCTGTCAAGATCAAGATGTGGGATTCTTGCAGAAGAAGAAAAGACATTTACTATAGTAAATTACTTTTGACATCTCTGTTTAGAAAACCTACCCAATATCCTTAACCAAATCCATACCCTTATATGATTTCAGCTTATTTCTTTAACATCACTAAAGGTTGTTTTTCTGAGTGGAAAATAAGACATGCTGACCATGACCTATGCCTGATACTTTGCACACGTAACTTGAACTTCAAGACAAAAAAACAAGGCTTGTTCACTAAACTTCAGAAACTAGAAAGGGATTTATCTGTTATCCTTCTGTCCTCAGAGACCCTTTCTCCCTGTACTTCAGAAAGGAAGAATTACACACAGTAGGTTAAGGTTAAAGATAAGCAATAAATACGTATAAATGAAAATACTTCACCTGTTCAGTCTGGAAAGGAACCAATCTGTGTGCAATGGTTTCCAAAAAGTACACCAGATTAATATTAATAGTCAGCAAATTATGGGCTCTGCTGGTTCCCAGATGCTGTCTAAGCTATAGAAAGATGCCAATAACTGCTATACCATCTGTTTAGTTCTGCTCTTGTCATACTATGTTTTGTGATATTATTTGGAGATGTAGTGTAGCATGTCATACGTGAAAAATGAGTTTTGACTTCCATGCATCATCAGTTCCCTTTCCTCAATAAACTGATCCAAAGCCCTTCTGAAAGCAACAGAACAACTCCCACAGTTTTCAGTAGGCTACGGCTTAAGTTCCAAATGCTTATTTTCAAATACAAATGCTAGAAATATACATATGATTCAACTCAAACACCTTCCATCCACAAGATGATTTTCGAAGTGAAGGGAATCTGTTTTACTAACCATCTGCTACTTAATTCGAGTCCACCCTTACAGACAAAATGTGGCCCCAAAGTGGGGCATTCTGTGCCTGTCAAGCACAGTTCCAGAATTAACTTGTGAGGACACATGAGTAAAATAGTAAAGCATTTTAAAATTATTATTGATGAGAGGCTATTTAGGGACGTTATAATCCTTCATTTCTCACAGGAAGGGAGCTTTCCCTCTGGACAGAAAACCAGGATGTAATCATTCTGCTGTGGGTCAAATTTCACCTCAAGAAGTATAAATGCCCTTTGCTGAGTAGCAGACAAAGGAGTTCCTAAACACACAGAAGTCTGGTGATTCCTGACATCTTCAGCTGGTTACCTGCAATTCTGAATTTTGAACTAATTGCTCTGTGGCAGATGAGGTACCTGCTGAGACTTTGCATTGAAAAAGGGAGTGTATGGCCATCCTTCATGCCTATTCCAAAGCACGGAAAAAAACTTAGCATTTAGTATAAATTAGGGATCATGGGCCTGTGTGCCTGACCATTCCATAAACCGGTGTGATAATGGCAAGGAAGGTGTCAGGACAGATCAAACAATAAAAGTAGGACATTACAGCTGTGTAATCTGTCATTTAAGTGCTACAGCACAGAGATTCTCAAGGTGGCATGATTTCATTAAAATTCAGTAGTTTCTGTTCAAAAAGACACAGAAATTCCTTTTGAGAAAAGTTGGGAAAAAATAAGAAAAATCCTTACCCCTCAAGTCTGGATCCATTTGAAATTAACAGATGGCATTAGGCATTCTATAACAAAACAAACCAAAGTGTAAAACCACATATTCTAGGCAGAGACATATCGAACCATTCAAATTAAACCTTTTAATCTGAACAATTCACTGTATGCACTTCAGAAATTAAATTAAACAGATTTACATTAAACAAAATCATTTTGGTGCCATGTGCAGAAAAATTCCAGCAAATTGCAAGCTCTCTGCTTAGCACAATATAGGAGTAATTCAAGTAACAGTAAAATTGTAGCAGGGAAAAACCAATCCTCAAAACTGTTTTAAGTACAGGAGCTGACATCTTTCACTATTAAGAGCCCAAATTTTACATGCAGGGTTACTACACAGTTCATAGTGTACAATTTCAGGTCACAGAGGGCATATCTACACCAGACTCTTTCCAAGATTCATTGATTGCAATTACTCAAAAGTATTTTCTAAAATTTTCAAGCAGAATTAAAGTTTTAGGCTGAGCTGGCATTATTTCTTTCTGAGCTGATTCAGAAGGGGAAAAGGAAGCTTAACCATGAATATACTTATTTAAACAACTGTGAAAGCAGAAGTAGTTATGTCCCTGTAACAATGGAAACTGAATGTCTCCCCTCAGGATTTATTTCACTAATGCTCTAAAGTACATCACATTTCCAATCACAGAAATATAAACATTAATTTACTGCAGCAACTACCTTTCAGCTAACACTGCAGTTTCAAAGCACTAGGTATAATGGATCTAAGCCACACAAGATTCCAAAGGCCATCTATGTGGCTTATTGTGCAGAACAAAGTGAAAGTTTGCTCAAATAAATAAAAATTAGATAGCTGGAAATTATCCAAAACTTAAGTAAAAAAATTGTTGTTAAATCTGAACTTAAACATATGCTCACTTCTTACATTTGATGTAATCATTGATGATTTGTCATAAACATGACAGAATACTGGCCAATTATGAAGTGTAAGTATTCAATGATATAAAATTATTGAGTCTACCATAAATATGCTTCTCACCATTTTAATTGGTGAAAGCTGCAACTTTGTGTTTCTGTCCCTAAATTTCAGTCATAACCTAAATTTAGATACTTAAAATACTGAGATACAGATCTGCTTTAATAGTCTTTTTCATTCAAGACTATAATGCCACAATTTTTATTGTAGTCCTTCTTTGAAAGAAATACCACTATGCTTCTTTTCCACTCTTCTATTTTCTTTCTTACTAAGGCTTCTGCAGAACTACAGCTCTGACCAGCATTTACACAGGCACCTAAGTTTGCCTATAGATATATATTCATATGCAATATATATGAAAATACGATACAGCTGTTCCTAAAATAGCTGCAATAGTAAGAGCCTCTGCCATAGCTTGACAGAAAAGTTCATGTACAGAAATCAATGAAATCAGAAGACACAGAGCAATGAATTAAACATTGGTGTTGGTGAAAGCTACATGTAGTAATCTAGAAGGTAGACTTAGACACACACAGCTTGCCTTCTTTATTTTCTCCGTACCAGAGGTACATAAAATAAAGAAACTGGATGGGATCAATATAAAAATTTCCAGATTAAACTCACTTAAATTAGAAGTCATTAGAATTTGCTTACTCAAATAAGAACAGATCTACTGACTTACTGAGTTATACAGCATGCATAATCTATGAGTGCTTGATACTTACTGTAAGATGACCAGATCTCTATCCAGTACAGCACAAGGTCTAACATTTAAATTACCCACATGGAAAACCACTCTATAGTCTTGTCCTAGGTTATTAATGGTCTCAAAGTTAACCATGTGTTTATGTGTTTTACCAAACTGGCCATCATTGTACAGCATCATATGTTTGAATCCTCCCTCCAAAAATTTATGGAAGACATTATTAATGTATGTACTGTCTACATTTTCATACACAAAACTCTGCAGACAGTCCAGATCTCTACTGCTGTAGGAGTGTCTGGGTGAAATGAAGAGAATCTACTTTAGTATTAGCACATGAATAGAATATGAAAGCAGAAGCAGTGTCTGCTGCCTATGTAATCTGAAGTAACTTTGCCCATTGACACACTATTTCAGTTAATTTGTTATATTTCAGTTTCTTGTGTGCTTTAATAGTGAAAATCACTTTAGAAAACAAACAAAAAACAAAAATTATGTACAAATGTTCAGGAAATAAATTGTTACAGTTAACAATCCTGGTCCCATTAACATGAATACTCTTATGTGCACAACAAAGAGAGCCTTTTTCTTGACTCTTAGTGGAATGCGAAAGAAAATTACTTATATGTACTTTGCCTTACAAAGGTTCTCAGAATATGTACTTTAGCAAATAAAATGTATTTTGAAGCATGCTACATAATTAAATTAAAGTACAGAGAAAGACAAGCCACATGAAGGCAGAAACCTCCCAGCAGATCAATTGACTTGATCAGAGACTTTTCTTCTTTTGAAATCAGACAACTTATGATCAACATCTTAAATATGCACAAAAGAACCTACAATTACTTTTGTTTCCTGTGAAGGGTGAAAACATTCTATGTTTTGTTCAAAGGCCAAAATTATTGTCTCCCCTTAAATACAGTAGCTGTGCTTACCTTCCTCTCATTACTTACTAAAGGTCCAGAAGTCAGATGACATCGCCAGAGAAGTCCAGTAGTTTTACAGCACTTAAAAGTTGACTTCAAGACACAGTTCTAAAGGTTTTGCTTTTAAATTAAAGCTGCTCACAACAAATGCCTAGCAAAGGCCCAGATCAAAGTATCAGGTAATTGTCTAAGCAGTCAAAACAGAGAACACTAATTAATTAGTAATAAATATCCTGAATAATTAAAGATAAAACTTCTTTGATCTTTGTTTCAAAGTGCCTCTTTTTTTATGGTTGGAGTGCAATATTTCTATATTGAGAGGCCTTTACTAAGCATCTCCCGGTTGCTGAGAAACTGTTGCTATAGAGATTGAAAATGAGGTAGAAGCTGACACAGTAATGCATAAAGCACAATGTGCTGTAACAAAGAGTTGGGGCAGCTATACAAAGAAGAAAAATAGTAAGCCCTAGTGGTAATGTCCAAGAGCAAGAATTGCTCAGACCAACCACAAAGCTCTTCAGTACACCCAAATGCTAAGGTTTATGAGTAATCTATACGTAACATTTGTAAGACACATACAACTTAAAGCCCTTTTTCATTAATTTTTCAACAGTTACCATAACACCCAGATAGCGGAGTCCTCAATATCATGAATATCCTGCATACACAGCATGACTTAGAGACTCATGAAAAAATATGTCCCAGAAATTGCTTATTACTTATAGAAAACCCAAACTTACTGATGACTAAGTCAATTGCTGTTTTACAACTGTAACCAGTTTTGAATACGTTACCATATTTTAGCTTTCCTATTTTTTTTCTTTCTTTTTCTCCTAAACAAAAGCTAAGGAAAAAAGCTTTTCCATTCACTTTTGCTTCAATGAGGAAAGACCTGAATTTCCATGCAGACCACTAGACAAATCCAGTTAGAATAATTTAGGATACACGAGACATCCCAAGCAGCTTTTTCTTTCTGCTCCCAGCCTCTGAGAAGAGAGGTTTTCAGCTGGTGATTCAGAAGTCAGATAAGCCTACTTATATATTGCAGGAAGCGTTATTTTCCCTCTCATTAACCGCTGTGTAGTGTTGGTGCTTGAAGTGCAGTTTGTTTGAACTATCTCGACAGGCAGAATAAAAAAATTCAAAGAGTAAGATTGCTAAAGTCTGTTCATATAGAAAAAGCCCAAATGTAAATACACATTAGAGAAGATAACTTTTCTATCTTGGAGGAGGAATTATAGAAAAATCAGGTAGTTTGTAGAGACTACTAGTAGCATCCCTCCCTGCTATTTTCTCCTGCGACATCTGCCTCCAGATGCTCCTCAGAAACTCAGCCAATCTCCTGTGCATACACTACTGGAAACTAATTCCCTGGAGATCACTTATCCATTAAATGAATGGTTCCTAACCCTTGTCTTCAAGACTTTTTACAACACCTACCTCTACAATTTCCATGTGAACTCTCATGAAGATACTTAGAATAACATCTCAGTCCCTCTAAATGTTGCTTCTCCCATATACACTTTACACAGAACCCTACATTCTCCCAGATCGCTTGTGATACCCCAGGTTTCTGAGCTCCTCTTCCAAAGACCAATGAGACATCCCTCCTAGTCCTGTCCTACTCAGCCAGTAACTTCTCTTGGTTTCCTCATATAAGAGGTCTTCCCCTATTCAGAGCTTGAAACTCCATTTGAACAGAAATAATTAATTCATTGAAAATGTATGTAACTGATTCAAAGAACAGGAAGCTTTCTATTTTGTTTTAAACATATATGATAAAAAATTAGCAAGTACAGAAACGTTTCATTAACACAGTCTCCATTTAAGACACCAAAGATCCAAGTAGAAGTGGATCCACAATTCTCTTTAAACAAGAATTTAATTATTTTGACTTAAAACACACAAGTATTCTCTTGAAACTCATGAAATAAGTAAGAAAAACATGGAAATAAAGATGAACTTATCACTTTGGAGATGTATAAACATATTTCTATGTTAAAAACAATTTTGCCCAAGAAGATACTTTATTACAAAAAGTACTGTGTTTCAGTACCTCTGAAAAAAAAATTTTGGAATTATAGAACTTCTACTCTGTATGTGACAGTCCTGCTCAAGATTTTCATATGAACATTTTAGGCATTAAACTATATTTTAACAATAATTTATTGGTCTGAAGAAATAAGTGGTTGAATGCAAATGAAATCCTAGACTCATTAAAATCAGTAGGAACTTTACTTTGGTCTACAGGTTAAAAATGTTACATTCACACTGGATTTGAAATATTTTTTCACCTAGAGATTTCCCGGGGTTTTTAATGAGGAAAATACTGCAAAAGCTACAGCAGTGTTTAGACTTCCTTTTTAGTTTGCTCTTTTGAGCAATGGAAACAATATTTTAATAAGGGAACTTTCAGAATTTTCTCTTCCAGACGACTCTAGTTACTCTAGATAAACTGACCCAGTAGGCAAGGTTTCCATTTCTGTACAAAAAAGGAAAAACACAAGCTATTTTTGCTAGCCTCCTAAAATACTTCTGCATGCAAGGACATAAAGCAGGACACTTTGGGAATACTTGATCACCTGACACTGATGTCACAAGAGAAGGCCACAACTGAGCACATTGCTGCTACCAGTGGGAAGGCCTCTGCTTAGCATTTAAAGCACAAGAGGAACAGGACAGCTCTACAAAACAGCAGTACCACACAAGTAGAGAGCAGACACTCTTATCTAATTGGGAATTCCCTGTCTGGGTTAAACAAGGTCATGATTAGCCAAATAATTAAATTCTGTGTTCATCAAGGATATCTTTTTGTGTCTGTAGTCCTTTCTAAAGAAACAAGCATGGATGACCAAAAGGCTTTATGCTTCAGTAGAGGCTCTGGGCATCTAACTCTGAATAGTTTCCCCATTCTTCAGCCTGTCCTTAATGGCGAACAGCTCATAGTACAGAAAGGGCTGATATAAAAGCACTGGAAAGAATCTGAAGGGAGGGAGAAAGAAAATAAACTAGGGAAAAGGTCTGTAGGAATGAAAATGAGAAAGAAATGGTGAGAACATTGGAAAAGTGCAGGAATTTCACAACCTGAAAATAGAGAAAAAGTGAAAAAACAAAACTAAAACAAACTTTAGTGTCCATCTGTTCTTATTTTGATGAATGAGGACAGAGAACTTTAAAAGCAAATTAAATAGGAAAAGCAACAGAGAAACACGAGAAACACTTGGAGAAGGTGTGGAGTTTTTATTCTGCTTCATATGGATGCATTTCGCTTATCTCCTTTAGTGCAACGAGCTTTTCCTAAATGGAAGAAAAGGCACTTTTAGTACCACCCATTCTTTTAATCTGCTCTAATTTCTAGCACAAACTTAAAATATGTTAAAACAATAATTCTTACACATTACTAGTATGACTGAAGATTACAAAATCTGATTAAAGCTGTAGAGTTTAGGATCAGTCTTTTTAAAAGTTTCAATAGTACAAATGAATTATTTTTGTCTCACTAAGTGACAAGAAGTTCATGATGAAAATAATGCTCAATGATGTTTTATTTTCTGAAAAATCCCTAATTCTAGTAAGGTCTGGCATTCATTTATGAGGAGTCACAGCCATAAAAATGCCAAAAGATATGTCTTCTAGCATAGAAATACACTGAATACCACATAAGCAAAATCAACATAGAATGTGGAAACATTAAACAAAGGGCAATATTTCTGTTTTGCAAAAAGCCTGCAGAACTTTGGAGTGCAAACTCTACACTTACATAGTAGTGTAAACTTAAAATAAGTAAACTTATTTTATCATCTCTTTTTTGGGCAGAAGAACAGTTGTCTGTTTGTTTCAATACACATATACTACCTTACACTTATAAATACCCTGTTTTTACTGTGCCTAAGTGCACGTGTGCTGTTTGTACATCTAACACTTAAAGGTTTCAGTGTTCCAAGTTGTATTACAATGTGCCCATAGGTGGCAGAATGGGCATACACGAGACTCAAGAAACCCTTACCTGAACCAGCTCATGGGATAAGCGTCCCAGAACATTTTGGGTCGTTTCATTAATTTCTAATTCTGTCATGACTTCCCAGTTTCCATTCTGGAACCTCACTGGCATAGAGAAGATAATTCCTTCAGGAATGCAAAATTGACCTGAAGAAGAGGGGGAAAAAAATAACAAAACACATTATTTCTGATTACATCACCAGTGACAACACTAACTCCTACAGACTTGCAAAAATCTACAACTTTAAGATCTCATTGTAAATGGAGACTGCCTTTCTCAATCTACAGCTTGAAAAAGAATGTCCTTTTTACTGTAACTTTGTACTTTTAGTTAGATGTGCATGAATCATAGCATCAGATGGGTTTGGGCTGCAAGGGGCCTTTAAAGGTATCTAGTTCTACTCTCCTGCCATGGGCAGAGACATCTTCAAATGTGTCTGAGCCCCATCCAACTTGACTTTGAATGTTTCCATGGTTGAGGTGTCTCTCACCTCTCTCAACCTGGGCAGGCTGTTCCAGTGTCTTATCACATTCATTGTGAAAAACTTAATTATATCTAATCATAATTGACCCTCCTTCACTTTAAATCCATTAACCCTTGTCCTATTGCAACAGATCCTGCCAAAACGTTTACGCCCTTCTTTCTTGTAAGAACTTTTAAGCACTGGACGGTGTTATAAGAGCCTTTTCTTCTGTAGGCTGAACAACCTCAACTCTCAGCCTGTTTTCATAAGAGGGGCATTCATCCCTGTGATCATTTTTTTGTGGCCTTCCTCTGGACCATCTGCAATAGGTGTCTTTCCTGTGTTGTAATAAAACAATTTCTGTGCATCTTAAAAAAAGGGGGAAAGTAATTTATTTCATAAGGGTTAAATGCCTGCTGTGAAATATTCCATTTATTGGTTTACATAACTACACAAGAAAAACACACTTTCATAGCCTAGGCTCTAAGAACTACAAAGAACTCTTGCACAAAACACATAAATCAGAAAAACATTTAAACTAAAAGACTACGAGATAATCTGCAAAAACACAATATTAACCTAAGAGACGCCTGTAAAAAGTGAGCATTATCATAAGCTCTATTAGATTTGGAAATTCTTATCATGAAACAAACTCCTGGCCTCACATCATTTGTTTTACAAGTTTTTATTAAATTAAAAACATTGATTAAAAAGTAACATTATAGATAGGGGAAAGCTACTATATGCAGGGCAAAGCTACAAGAGAACATGTGAAGCAAAAATAGCTTTACCTTCACTAAATACTCCCACAGAAACAATCTCCTCAGAAGGAGAGCCATGGTACCAGTATTGCAATACCGTGGCTACCGCATGAGCGGGTAATATTCCTGTACAATGGGACATCCGGGAACTCAGTGTACTCTGTGCAGACAGAAATTCTGAATGGATCCACTCACTACCAACAAAAAAATGGAGAAAAAAGGGATGAAAAACTAAGATGACTGCAAGAAGAGTAGTTTCCTAGAGAAAAAAAGAACTAAACCTGAGGAAAGAAAATAGTCAAAACTTACTCAAACTTCACTGCTGAAAGCAAGGCATTTTTACAGAGAGAAAAAAAAAAAAGTCTAATAAAACTTAGCTTAAAAATAACCAGTCCTACTTTCCTATGAAACTTAGGTCATTTACTCAAGTCATAACCTCTCTTATTTTATATGTAATTTAATATTTCATACGTAATTTATATATTACTGTCTTATGTAAAAACCCAGCCATGAATCAGTCTGCCTGTGTGAGACTCAGTACAAGCCCAGAACACAGAAATGTCTGCTCTCCAGTAAATGCTAAGTCTAGACCAGAGTGGGAGATCCAGATAGCCAGGCCTGGGTGTATGTCACATCTGCTGCCTCTCACTGCACCCACCCCTTCTCTGCTGCTGTTCTTTCCACAGGAAGTTATCTACCTGCTAGGTTTCCTTTTCACATATATTAACAAATCATCTGTTTTGGGAAACTGACAACTTTAGTATGCTCAGGCCTATTCCAGGTAATTCAGGTACAAATATCTGTTTAATACTATTTCAAAGTTCCTTTATGCAAACTAGACATCTATCTAAGTCATGACCTGGACTTCCATTACTTCCTATAAACTGCTCATGATATAAGAGAAATCCACTTAAAATGTAGGAAAAATATAGTTATAAACAGAGTTGGCAGGAGTGTCAGAACTAGGCACAGCACTAGGAACTACCCAACTTCTTTTGCAGATGAAATACCTCAGTTTGTGTTTTCCTTTATGTACAGTGCCAGTCAGTAAAGACAAATCTTAAAAACAAAAACCTTTATTGATGTTTAATTACACAATTCAGATAAACTTGGATTAAAAGCAGTTATTTAACTTTACTCGAAAGAAATAAATCTGTACTGTACCTATCATAAATCATATTCAACAAAGGACGTGGAAAATTAGGAGGTCCCCGAATAGCACAGTCATAGCCATAAAGTTTTGCATGTGACAAATCAATGTAGTTAGACCCAGTAATATTGCCCCAAACAATCACATCTTTAACTCCTGTAACAAAGGAAAGTGAAGAGACAAATACTTTAAGAAAATGAGCTTCAGAAATCCTCTTCAAAATGAATTATTCAAATCTGTGCCCTGCCTTCCTAGCAGAAATTATTTGATCTGATAAATGCAACCAAGTTCTTGTAACATTAAACTTCATCACAAGCTGAAAAAGGAGCTTTAATTTATATCATGTTACTGTAAATAATAGTCAAAATTTAACTCTTAAAACAGTAACAAATCATATTGAAAACATACAGCAACCTTCCTTATGAAATCCTGTAAAAGCAAATATATAAACAATAACAGCAATAATTAAAACAATAAAAACTTTGCTTTGGTGAAAAAGGATTTTCTCAAAAAACTTGTTGATCGGCGGCTATTCAGCCTATTAACTTGCTTTTCCATTTCATTAGGCTCCAAAATATCTACACTTGTCATCAATGACCAGTTCTAGCTATGCATCACTTACGGAATCCTGATGCTGAGCAGACTGTCAGAGCACACCTTTGCTATGCAGTGCAAAACTGTGCAAATATAACAAAGGTGTAACAATTGACCTGAAAATGAAAGTTAATTAACCTCAAAATAATATTACAACACAGTTCTACTTTACTGTCATTATCTGCACAGTAGTATGTTGCCATGTTTATTCACAGCTCCAAAATAACAATGCACTACAGAGTGCAAATGCAGTCTTGAAGTCCTAGTTCCCAATCTGCAAAACAATTGTCGTCCCTAGCATATTTCCAGCATGAAATATACACTGGAGTGGCAGGGCTGCATCTCAGAGCAAGCAAAACACACTCTGGCATTCTGTAAAGCCAAGAAATTCAGTGAGTGCACTGCTGTGCATTTCTGCATGCACATCAACTGTGTTCTGGAATGAAATATGTACTCCCGAAGGTCTGCTGAATTCCCCAAATGCTACATAAACATTCACCTGCTGTGTTCACATTCAGCTTCCTGGCCAGCATGGCTTTAGCTGCACTTTCCCAGGATGTCGCAATGGCAATGATATTTTCAGGCCTAATGGACGGGCCATATGTCCTTAACATTGTTGCCTTAAGGTTTGCAAAGGTTTTTCCTGATGAAATTACTTTGACCTCACTCTTGGCATTCTTCTCAATCAAGGGAGCATACACTTGGCAGATCTCACTCACTTCTCTGATGTGGTTCTCACGGGATTTGACTTCAAGGTTTAAGGGCACATCATCAAGAACAATGATAATATCAGCATCAATAAAAGCCTGGTCTATTTTTGTGTGCTCTGAAATACTGCGGAGAAGTGGGAATGCCATGTCTTCAGCTTCCATTACAATACCGCAAAGAATTTCCTTAAACTGGTCAGTGTCAAGCAAATGGATGCTGATTTCTGTGGTCATCCCAAACACTTCTCCATTTGCCAACAGAGGGATCAGATGATAACAGATTGGAACTGATGCGCTGGTAAGAGAGGATGTAAAAAAGTTGCAGTTAACAATGAACCACTGCTTGTTTGGAAGTATTACATAAATACAAAAGTGTTAATTTCTTACTTAATTACATTTGAAGACACCACTAGCTTGCATCCTTTACTGCTCTTTTTGTCATTTTAACAGGTTAAGAATTAAAACAGTTGGGTTCTCCTTTCATTTGAAGGCTTCTCCATCCTGTGCATCTCAGCTGATGCCGTCACTTAAAAATTGATGTCTTGAACCACAGTTTTTTAATGTGCTCTAATAGGACTACTAGAAATACAGGAATTTCTTAAAGCTCCAAGAGACTTTACCTACTCTGATATTTCCAACAACACTTAATGCAAGACAGTTGCACTATAAAATTTCTAGCTTATTTTGTAAATACTTGTTTTTCCCTAAACTGATGTGAGGTCTAAATGATGCCTGTTCATACCCCTCATTTGAACTGGTGTAAAGCATAACAAAACAATAAATTATTTCTAAGTTATATACTAATTGGTCATAGTGAGGGCTACAGAACCCAAGTCAAATCATCAAATTACAGGGATTTGTGCTTAGTTTCAGATGGTTACACCAGTTTTATGCGATAAGAAAAAGTGCATTCCTCTGAACAGAGTAGAAGTTCACAGGTACTCTCTTCATTCCCACCTGGTAATCCAGATCTGCATAGGCTTGATAAGACTTTTAATCTCTTCATCCTCTTTTACAATTTCAAGATGTGCCTGCAGGTTCTCCTCAGCAATGTCTAACATTTCTTCCATCAGCATCATGGAAGTGATGCCATAATATCGCTACAAACAAAAGGGATGATCTCTAATCAAATGATAGCCCAAACCCATCAAGGTATTTCTAACAATAGCTTTATTTTACATTTGAAAGAGGAAAAAGGAAAAAAAATGTTGTAAAACATGGTCTTACAGTATTAAAGGCAGCTTATTACCTGAGCGTATTCCAGAAAATCATTAAGTCCTCCCAGAAGCTGACCCTTCCCTCCACGGTCCAACAGCTCTCTCCAAATGATAGGAGACTGTCTATGTTCCCATCCATTTGTTTCACAAATGTCATGAAGCCACTGCTGATGTAAACATGCCCACCAGATATTTTAATACATCATATTTGATAACATTTAAACATTACAGCTATAATCATTCTTACTATTTCCTCTCAATATATAATTACAAGGTGCTTCAGAATTTATGCACCAGTGGGTACAAAATGGGGGAATAACACAAAGCAAGGTATGGTGATACACTGGGATAGCTCACCTCAAGGTCTTGATTTCACTTAGTTGTCTTAGTGGTACAGAAGCGAGCAGTGTTGTGAAGCAGCAAGTAATCTGAGGATTCTTACTCAGCCACAGAAGGTAAGTAAGGTGAAGAGGTTAATTGCTTTTTACTGAACTGCTCAAGTTACTTGGTGGAGGTGTCAAGCAAAATACACAAGGTAATAAATACCATAAAACTGTCTATGTCATGGAATAAGACTGCAGTTTTTTCAGAGCCTTATAGGCAGCATGTCTGCAGCATACGTACTCAGAAAGGCCCATCCACACTTTAAACAAATATGTGATATTTGTTTTTTACTTCCACTGTAATTCAAAACTCTTAAATGCCCCAAAGGCTCTTGACACAGAAGGTATATGTAATCACAGTGGTAATCACAGTAATCACAGTGGGTAAAAGATTTACAGATTGAACAGTCATTTATACTCAAAAAAAAAAAAAAAAAGAACAGAAAACCAAGCAAGCAAGCAAGCAACCAAAACCACCTTGAACTTTTTCTTGACATAATACAGCTTTAGGCTAGTGCATACTTTGTGGCTATCTTCTGTGGTAAAACTCAGAGAAGTCAGTTGCTCAAAACATTGTAACTTTTCCTCTGGCTGGCTCTCCTAGCCAAAGCTGCTTCTGCAGCACCTCTATCCACACAGCAAACCACTAATAGAAGAGAAGAAGAAACCTACTACAGATAAGCACATTTCTTGGTTTGTAGAGCACTGGGGCACCTATCGGCGGCCTGATTTACAATTCCTTACCTCCCACTTGTCAGGCTGCTGAGTAATCTTGTGAAACCTGAAGTTGGGCAAGTTAGTCTGGAGATAGTCAGCCAGGAGTTCAGCTTTGGCGTAGTATGGGCAGTTTGCCTTCCCTGTGAACATAGCAACAGCAGCACAATTGGATGATTTTGTCATTCACCGATAAGAGCTTAAAAGAGTAAACGTTGTTTAATGTGAGCCAGCTAAGGAAGGGTAATTCTGCAGGTGAAACAGACTCCCGAGCCAGCGTCCAAGGGGCCGAGGAGCCCACTCCTGGGGGGACAGCAGCAGGGAGGCTGACGCCTCACCGACAGCATGAGGGGGAACGCTGACCCGGGACCGGCTGAGGCTGCGCGCCGTGCGGACACGGCTCCCGGAGAGCCCCGGCCACGGGGATGAGCCCGCAGAGAGGGGCAACTGCGGCAAGCACGGCGAGCTGCCCCCGCCCGGGTCGCGGTACAAGGTGCTGCCGCCGGGACTGCCCCACCCGGGTCCCGGCTCCCCCCTCACCCGCCACCACGAATTTGGCCATGCGCGCGCCTCCCTCCAACGGCCGCTTCGGCGTTGCTTAGCAACGCGCCGCGCGCCGCGGCAGTTTGTCCCTCGGCACGCGCCGTCCGTCTCGCGCGGCGCGCCGGGAGCTCGCGGGTCAGCGGGCCCGTGTTACGGTGGTGCCGCGTGCGAGGTAACTGCGGCCGCCGGCAGCCCCGGCCCGGCCCTGCCCGGCCGGCGCCATCCCCGCCGTTCCTCCCGAGTGCTCCGAGGCGCTGCGGAGCCGCCGAAAGGTCTCTGTCCACGTGTACTGTCCCGGCCTGCTGGGCAGCGCTCCCAGGGTCAGCGGGAAGTGATCCCGGAACCCAGCGGCTTCTCCCCGGCGCCGGGAGAGCGAGCGCCCGCGGGTGTGCAGTGAAGGCGGCTTTCCCTTATGGCATGGCAGGCAAGCTGGGACAGGCTGGCGGGCGGGATCCCGTTACCCGCTGCTGGTGGTCTGTAGGGGCTCTCTAGAGCCCCGTCGGGAGACGCCTGTGCATGGGGAAAGGTCCTCTAGGAAAAGGCTCTGCTTCCCGGAGCAGGGAGAGCAGCAAGGAGGAAGCAAGAGTTGATGCCCGGGCTGTTCTTGCGCTGAGATGTTTGACTGAAATGTAGGAGACCAAATAAAAGCCTCTCTGCAAACCAGTTTCCGGGGATCTTTTACCAAATCTTCTCCCTTTTTGTAAGAATGCACAGATTTGGCAACTGAAACGGTGGGAATTGAAAATGGTAACTAATCCATAATTTTCAATTGTTTTTACAGATGAGTGATCTTGTGCAGTTTCTCCAGAACTGTTTCCACTGGTAGAGTCATTGGATCCCTTACTTTGAGTTGGCATTTCAAATCTATTCATGAGGCATTAGTAGAAATGAATAATAAAATAAGTTATTTGTTAAATACTGTTAGATGTGTGCATAGGTACGGTTCTGTGCTCATTCCCAAATCTTCAGCCACAGCAAGAAAACACATTTTGTGGATTGGGAGATACAGAGATCCCTTAGGAAATGTGAACTTCAGGAAACTACTTTTAAATATTTTGCCTTCTCTGCATGGGTCATCTCTTCGATTTCTATCTCAAAAGACAGATGTTTATAGCACAGGTGCAGAGGCTTTGGTGAGTGAGAAGGCTTCCCAGAGGTCCTTGGAAGTTGAAAAGTTGGATGATTCTGGGAGCTTCAAACCGAAGCATGTAGTGAATCATAGTGACCCATTCTTTACCAGTCTCCGGAAATGCACCTGTCCTTCCGATGCGCTGGACTTGGCTTCGGAGGCAGCTGTTTCCATTAAGCACTACACAAACTGTTTAACCATGGCCTGGAGGCTCTTCAAGAACCTGTCAGAAGAGCAGCAGCGCTACGAGAAGCAGTTGATCTTTGAGCACCCGGCTTTCAGGAAGCTGTGCCAGCAGCTGCTGCGCGACGCGCGCAGGATGACGCGTGGGGACCTGGTGTTCAGCCTGCACGCCCTGGTGAACATCGGCGTGCCACAGAACACGCTCCTAGTCCAGACCTTGGTGAGGGTGTGCCAAGTAAGTATGAAAATCCTTCTCCTAAATTTGGGCTGAATTACCAGTGGGTCATTCTGGGAAGCTGTGCAGCATCAGATAGAGTTGGATTACATCCATCGTTTAGTCTGAGGTTCCATGGAAACAGTTCACATATTGATTTGTGTGTCCTTCTAATTTCCTTAACTTTTGAAACCACTGCCTGATTTCAGATTTAAAAGAGAGAAGTTTCAAAAATCATTACCACTTCCAAAACAACTATTTTTGCCTGATGTGAGACCTTGTGGGCTCTGCAAAATTAAAACTTGTAAATTGACTTTTGAGGGGAAAAAGAAAAGGGCAGGTACAGATTAAGAGTGGTCAGTTTTTCTTTTCTGAAACTTTTACTGGTTTGAAGTAATCCGACATTGTCAAAACTTTTAACAGGAGAAGCTCAATCAACTGGATAACCGATGTATCTCAGTTTTGGCAACTACGTTAGCAGGGATGGATAAAGACAAGAATGTGAGCGCTCTTCAAGCTGGATTACAGTGAGAAAAACACATCTTTTGTGTCCTTTGTATTTAAATGTTTGAATGCATGTCAGAAATCATCAAGGATATGTCTACAGATAAAATACGGTCTGTGTTTTTAGGATTTAAATGATCATGTGAGGTAAGAGCTGTGTTAGAGAGTGAATTTTGGCACTCTTTGCAGTTTCAAGGAGGAGGATTTCCACTGATAAAGAATTCTGTAATGCAGGGTCTGCAGGGGATTGTGTTCTGACTGCAGCTCCACCAGTGTAGTTTTCTTGTGGTGTTGATCAAGCCCCTTCACATATCTATCCCTTTTTCATCTGTGTGCAGACAGGAGGTAATGAGACTATCTTGCTTAGGGACCTGTCTGATTTTTCATGATAAAAAACATTGTTTAACAGCCTGGGAATATTTTCTTACAGTTTAGTAAGTGAAAATTCAGGTGAAGACTATTTGTGTCCAGCAAGTCCCTCTGTGTAGTGATTTATCAGAATAACTTTGGTTTTTTTCTGAGCACATGTGATTTACATGTGTAACCAATCTGCTCACTCCCATGAGATTGATTTTACTGAGGCTATCACAAAACTTCCCATGGATTAGTACTTTTGACCCTGTATCACGTTCTACTTTGAGAAAGTGGATGTGATACCCAAAAACCAGGTTTTCCTGGAAGCGCAGGTACACAGTTCTTCAAAGTTGGTAGAAAGCAGGAGTCCTTCTACAGTTTTATATCCTGATGTCTAGAGCTCTGGCCCATTTGCAGGGATGAATTTCACTGCCTTAGAAGGTGACACTTCATATTTCTGTAGGTGTGTTTACCTGTGCAGGTATACTTAAGGGTGGTTCAGACATAACAATTACAATACCACCAACTGAGCCAGAAAAGGAGGTGCTAAGAGCGCACATTGATCTCTGTGTTATCTCCTTCTGTTGAGCCCCCAGCACTCTATTTGGTTTTATTTCTCACTTGCATCCAGTTGTTATCTGGGTCCATTCCTGAGTTTCTTGTCTCTTTCAGAACTTGTCTGCACGTGGATGTGCAAGATAAAAAGATAAGATTTTTAAAGATAAAAATGTGCAATTTTCTTTCTCTGCAGAAGGTTGTTAATTCCTTGGGGCTTAACAGCATTCATATTTGCACTGTCACATGTGCTGTCTGGTCAGGTCCCCCTGCTGTTAAGTGTATCAGCAGCAACATTCATCTATTAGATTAACATTAAGAAAGCATTTATAATTGTCTCCATGTGTAAAATATCTGTGCTAAAGCTATGTCATGCAGAGTTAACGTTAGCATTTCAAAAAAAGAAAGATGGGAGAGGAGCCGTGAAGATCAATGGAGGTACTTACCTGTTTCTGCTGAAATGAGGAGAGCTCTTGTGTGTGTTTCCTCATCAGGTTACTAGTGGAGCAGCGCATTTCAAGTATCAGAGACATCTTTATTCTGCAAAACCTGATGAAATGCCTGGGGAAGGATGCTCCAGTTTTTCTGAAAAAGAAATTAGAGGTAAAGTTAGTTGGAGGCTCTTTTTTACTCCCACAAAGCCAGTGCTCTTCCATCATTTATAAAATGTGCATAGTTCTTTGCAGACACAGAAAGTGTAATAGAAAGGTAACTGTATTTGCCTAGCTATATCTGTAGGAAGAACTTAGATTTGGAGGCTGGTAACAAAAGGCATTGAGGCAGTAAACTAGCAGTGCCCTCCCCTCTTTGGATTGGCCACATGGTGTTTCATAGAAACACTTACAGGCTGTTTCCTGATTCCCTTTCCCAGCCTGTGACTGAAGATGAGGTGACGGAAAGCTGGTCTGAGATGGGGCTGTGTCCAGTAACTGTACAGGGCAGGAGGATTGGTGGGAGCGAGATGCCAGAACTCCCCAAGCTCGTGATCTTGTTTTTCTGTGTATCTGATAGGTCCCCATGAAAATACAATGGCTGGGAGCAAGCTGTAGGTTTTATAGCAGGATGTATTGGGTTTTGTCCCCTGATGTAAAAACCCTTTTGGAAACCTTCTCTTGAACAGGGCCTGCTAGTGTTTTCATCACGTAACTGAAGGGCTCTGACATCAGAGGTTTTAATAGCATTCATGAAATACCATAAAACTGAGAGGAAAATAACATTTGCACTTGTTAACTAAAGGGAGCACTTAATTTTCTGAGCCCACAGGGTGCTATTTTTTTTTACAGGGCAATTTCTTATGATAGGTGCATTTTGTATTTAACCTCTGATATGTATTTAAATATAAAATGCTGTATTTTAACAGCCAATATAATTTGTAGTTTCATTTTCACTATCACTTATATCAATCAAGTGATGGCTTTGATAAGTGAAATATCCTTTCTGGCATCAGAGCTGACCTTCTCTGCCTTAGTCCACATTAGTAGCTGGTTGTTTGGATAAAATACAGCCCACTCACATACTGTTGAAACACTTTGGAGGCTTACAGCTTCCATGCATGTGCAAAACCATAATTGGACTACTATGAACTTTTAAGTTAACTGTGTCTGTTTTATTTCTGCTACTTTCTTAGAAGTTGGTAGAAGATGTGTATTCACAGTATTTGGAAATGACATTTACTGAGACTTTTTTCTTTTAAAATAACCATATAAAGGCAAATTGCTGGAAACTTGTGTAGTGACACATTTCTAGAGCACTTGACCTGCTATAATTGTGTATTAAATAATTGACAGTAGTTATTATATGCTTTTACTGTTTTTTGCTTCTTTTTCTTTCATATAATTCTGAACTAAGGACTTTGGGAAAGTTTTGGTGATTATGTCTTCACCAGAAAGCAATGATAATATACCTGAAGAATGATGGATTTAACAAACTCTGGTTCACTTTAGATGGCAGTTGTGAGAGAAATAGATGGTTTGACTTTTCCGAATGCTCTGCGTATGTTTTTCGCTCTTGCTGCAATGAGTTATTGTTCCCTTCCAATCCTGAATCCCTGCAGTAAAAAGATCCAGGGTAAGAAAAAAATATGTTAATTAAATTTCCCTTCCTTATACCAAATTCTTCCTAATTATTGTCTCATATCACTTTTCTGATTTCCTTTAAAACTCAGGAAACATCTTTGTTTTACAAGATATTATAGTTATGTGGAGCCATTTGACAAGCAGCAGGACAGAAAATTACTGATCAATAATAAAAGCAAATAGCCCTTGTCATCTCTGCCCTTCTTAACATTTATCTGAATTACATATTTTTCTTTACATTTTTCTGTACACAAGATCTATAAAAAAGAATTTAATTTTAGCAAGGAAAAGAGATTTCAAATAAAATTTTATAACAAATCTGAATTGGAAATTGACAGCTTACAGGATAGATTGGTGACTTAGTGTGATTAATTGGTAAACTAAAGGGAGAATAGCATTTCCTTGATTATTGGATTTAATTATTGAGTACTGCTTAAGATTTAACCTCATGCTGTAGCCCATAAAAATATTAAATGAAAGATAATGCTTTTATCTCTTCTCTATACCTTTCCAATACATTGCTTAAGTATATGTGGTCAGTATGTGTTGATTCATGTTTAAAATACATAAAAATTTGTATCTCAAAAAGCATGAAGGTAGCATAATGGAATTCATAATAGAAATTACTCAGAAGCCTTAAGGCTGCTTATACAGTCTTTATTTGTCCTGGTTGTTCATATATGATAGGACACAATGGTTAATTGCACATCCTGGTTTCTCCCATAGGACTTTCACCACACTCAGCACACAGGCCAGGTGGCAACACAGAGGGAGGAGTGACTTTCTTCAATGTTTTTTTAGTACATGCTGAAAATCAAAAATCCCAGAACAGATGACATCCTGGGAACACAATCTTCTTACTTATTTTGTTAATTTTTCCCCTTTTACTGATTAATGTATTGTAGCTTGATTCTGGTTCAGTTGGGTTTCTTCTGTCTCTGTTTCTTAATATGTTTTAGCTCAGTTGAGCTTTGCCTGGCTAGTCACAGTCTTCCACAGTTTCTTATCATATTTTTCCCCTCCTTCATCCCTTAACCAAACTGTTCCCACAATGTCTCAATGTCTTCAACCTACATCCCCCATTGCTTTTTATAATTTGTCCTTCTTTGACTTTTTGTTACAGAAAATGTCCATGATGTTCCATTTCGGCAGTTAATTCTCATTCTGGAAGCTTGTCACACTCTCCAGTACCGTAATGTAAAACTGTTTTCAGCATTAGCAGACTATGTTCATTCTACTGCCTACCTTTGGGACAAAAGACAGGTAAATTTTTTGAGACCAAACAATCTGTAGCAGTACTAATAGAGTATTTGATGCTTCCATCTTTCTTCATGTTTGTGCTTGATCTTTGGAGAACAAATGTTTATGGATACCAGTCTGATGAAGCTGACAGTTACATTTTTTAAATGCTGTTCTATTTATTGATAAGTAAAGAAACAAAAGTATTGGAAATTTTGCTTTCATTAAAAATGTCTTCTATGAAGTCAACAGGTAGGATCAACTTCACTGATTTTCTTGACTTATAAAACTATCTTTTCTTTTAGATAATCCTTTTTCTCTCTGCCTGTGAGACACTTGGCTTTCAGCCTACTGAATTGCTGGATATTTTTGCTGAGAAGGTGACAGAAGACCCTGATTTCCTTAACTTGAAAAACCTTTTGATTGTTCTTCGAGTGTATTCTCGACTCAACCATGTTCCCAGAGTCCAAAAGCACCTGTAGGTTTTCATTTAGATTGCCTGACAATATGTTACATAGTCATTACAGAATAATGTATTGTAACTAGTATTTAATTTTATTTGTGAAAGAGCTCAATCCTGTTTCATTCATCTGTAAGGTAAATTGCTGTCTTTTCATGTTTTTTTTAAATATGATTTTTTTTTCTCTAACTGAAAGACTAACCAGGTTCTAGACTGACGAGGCTACTAAGTCTGTTGATAGGTAGCTGTATCCTCAAAGTAAGAATCAAACACTAATGTTTAATAATACAAAATACAATTATACAAGATAATAAAGATTTCTAAGTTGTATTTTTGTTTGAAATATGTATTTTATATAGCTTTATTTGTGTACTTACATACTTTTCTTCTCCTTTTGGAAAAGGTTTTTTGAGACTCTTCATAGTTGCTTAAATAAGTACCTGCCTCAGATTTCCAGCACAGAACTGCTGAAGGCAGTGTATTCACTTGGCATCTTAGGATATCTTCCCTGCCGTGCACTTGATGAGTTGCTGCAAAAGGACAGCAAGGGTGAACTTAGAGCGTCAGGTCAGACCTTACTTTGTCATGTTCTTGTTTTAAACAGGATGCCTGTCTGTGTATGTAATTTGTTGTAATTGTGTTAGAAGATAGAAATTAAAGAACACAAGCATGATTAATATTAAATTTGAAGTCCTTAAGACAAAGCTAATGTAGTGATGGTGATCTGAGTGATCTGGGTCTGCACTGGGGAATCGGGCTTATTGTCTTGGGCCCCATGATGGCAACAGTTTAACAGTAGGTGTGCACTTCAATGTAGGAAGTCTTTGCAAACTTCAGTACCTGGAGTTGTGAGTAAAAGTGGGATTTGGAATGCTCATAGTTATAGTAAGGTCCTTGGAATGGTTTGTAGAAGAATTTGGTTTCCACATTACAATTTTGTACAGCTAGTAGAGTAGTCAAGAGGAATTTGCTATGCTAGAATCGACTATAAATGATAATAAAATGAAAAATTCTGTGGGATAATATATTGCATGTAATATTTTTTGTATCTTTTTTCAGATGATCTTAAAGAACAAAACACAGTGATGCTTCGCTGTGTGAAAACGTGTATGGAGCTTGACAGCCCTTCTTTCACAAAGCCTGCATTTGTGCTGACTGAGAATTTGTCCTCATTAGTATCTCTTAATCTCAGAAAAGCTCAGGAGGCACTGATAGAACTTCTGGGAGATGAGAACATGTTTCGGCAAAATGTTCAGCTGCCATACAGATATCATATTGGTATGAAGTGATATTACTGTCATATTATTTTTAATACAGATTTATAATCCCCAAAATAATAAGATGGTAATAAGTTTCCATAGGGTGCAAGTGATTAAAAGTTTAACACTTTGAAGATACAGTCTTTTAACAAATGATGTCATTGATTGATGAATATACTTTTAATAATGCTTCTGTTAAAGTTTTTAAGTCCATTAACTAAAACTTATGATTTCTCTTGTTTACAAAACTACTTTGGACTTCTTTTCAGGCATCAGTAAGCAGATGTTAATTGTACATAAATCAAATGTGGGCAACTTTGAGAGAGTTGACATGTTAATACCAAATCATGCTAGAAACAAAGCCAAACAGCAGCTGCCTTTTTTTTTCTTTTCTTTTCTTCTCTTGTTTCTTCTCTTAAGTTCTGGCTAAGATTTATGCTCTGCTTTCATTTATGAAATGGGATATGACTTCTTTTGGTTTCTCTTATGTTTTGATACTGCCTTATTGCCTTTTTTTTTTTTTTTTTTTTTTTTTTTTTTTTTTTGCCAGTCACCCAGCTTACCAGTTCTTCTGTACTAGTAATAACTTTATTCGTAAATATTTCTAATGAGGAATTGGACTGGGGGAAAATCTGAGTAGGCATGACAGACAGTGATCAAGAGCAGTTTCTTTAAATGATGATTTCACTCTGTAAACTTAAGTCTGCAGTTTCAAGAAACTAATTTTTTTCTTGAGATGGGAAAGCTATAGCTTTATATTCATTGCAGGGAGGGAAAAGCTATCAGTAATAATTCAATTATTAGAGAACAGCAATTAGAAACAGACCACTGATGGTGTCTGTTAACTTTTTCAAATGAGCTGTTCATTTGAAAACAATTTGAGCAATTAATGGGTTCAAATGGCAACATTAATTTTAACCTCTTGCAGAGTTAAATGTTTTGTTGTTTTGTTTTCAGATTTTGAAATCAGAATGGATTCAGACAGAAAGAAAGTGCTCCCCGTAGCTCCAACAGATGATCATCCTGACTCTCATGTTCAGAGGTGTCTTTTTTTGCATGTTATTTTTAGCATGCTAGTTTTATTTGCATGTATCCCATCCAGTTACTTTGGTTCACTGATTTGCAGAAGCAAAGTAGATATCTCAGTTGTTATTTGTGCTCACTGGGCTATCCAAAAGTTTCCATACCAGTGCAGAGCAACAATTCATCCAGCTCCATACCTTCCTTTAACAGAGGCTAGCATTTAACATTTCAGAGAAAGAGGCAGGAAACATCACAGTGATCTGATACTCTTGTAATGAATGCAGGTAGCAATTTTTAAAAAAGTGTTTGTCCAATTAAACATTCAGTTATTCTCTCAAGTCTCAAAAATTTACATCTCAGTGATATGTTATGGCAGTTAATTCAGCTACTGAAATGTAATTTGAATATAAAGGATCATCATATCCACATTTTAGGTGATTAATTTAATCTTGTGTAGAAGACTGACCTCTCAGTAACTGAAGCAGGGACATATATCATTTAAATAATGCTTAAGCAGAATTGGGTAATATTTAACATTTATGTGCTGGATCACTGCACAGCAATGTATTTTGTACAGTTTGCTTTTTGATAAAAGGAGAGCTACTGAATTGTGTAACAGAAACTCAGTGTTCCAAGGCATTCAGCTTTCCTCACCCTTCCAAATAGGTTATAATGGCAGGAAGTGACTGATTCTGAATATCATTAGCAAAGGATCAAAGTAAATGCAGGATCTGTCAAATTAATGGAGAATGTTGAATGATCTATTCCCTTCTCATTGTGGGAGAAGTGGAGATCTAAGTACCTAATTCTGCTGTAGGTATTTGGGTAGATGCTGGTACTTGTGTGAACCTCATGGAAGAAAAGAATCTAAATTAGTTAAACCTGAAGAAGGAAGAGGATAATGAAATTTGTGCAGTCCTGATATTTTTGCCTACCAGAAAGACGCATGTATATTCTGCAGTGCTAAGGGACATCATTGAATCATTGTCTAATAAATGATTATTCTGCATTTGTACAGTGAAGTCTTCTTACTTTCCTTGTTTGCAGGTTGGCTTTTCTGTTTGCTCCTATGTCTGCCTTCTGTCTGGGTACAACACACCCCCGGGGGAACTTGGCAATGAAGAAGCGGCATCTAAATAAACTGGGCTATCGTGTGATTCTGGTGAGAGGAGCTCATTACTGTCTCTGTTTCAGTCCTGTTAGCAGCACAGTGATGAGTATGTTTGGTAGATCAGGCCTTGTTTTACGAAGTATGAAGGTTCACCAGGAATGGTGGGCTTTCTCCAGAATGATAATTGTGTATCATTTCTAGTTAGAGGGTAGTGATGCTATCACTAGGGAGAAAGAGAGAGGGACTCTAAAAGACAAGCTACTACTTACCATTAGCAGTAAATAAATCATTGAGGGGAAAAAAAATCAAGCCACAAATTGCTTTGTACCTGAGAAACTAATGTGTCTTTGGCTTATTTCCCCGATTTTTATAGAATCAATGATTCAAGTGAACTTGTTTTCAGAATACAACAACTTCCTGTGGCTTTTTCATTGTAGAGTGCTTGGTTTGTAGGACAGGGTAGTTTGGACAATAGAAGTAATGTACCCTGTCCTTTTACTTTCTTACAGATCCAGAACAAGAAGTTTCAGGAAATGAAAAATGAAGATGCAATTGAGTTTTTGAAAAGAAAAATTTATTCAGAAGATGCTTTCCCTTTTCCTGAAGCAACTGTGCAGGATAATAATTAAAATAAACTAATTTTGTGTCTCCTGATTTCTCTTTTTCTTGTGTAATTACTGTAAGGATTTTAATAGAAGAGATAAAAAACTTTATACACAACTGCCTTCTCCACTATATTACTGAGTAAGAAAAGTTTGCGAAATGAACATTGCCTGCTGATAGTGGGGGCTTTCTTTTGTGAAGTGGGAGCAGATTTTCTTTAGTGGAAGGAAATAATTGATCTATTGCTGTTACAATGTCTTAATTTAGTCTGTACTTCGCTTACCCTCCTGCATGTCCCTGGTCAAATTTCTCTTGAGCTGGGCCAGGGAAAAGATTTCAAGTGCTGTTGGAACCTGGCCTACAGTTAGGCACTAGAAGGATTTCCTCTCAACTATATAGTTCTTTATGTAGAACTGTATATGGTAAATCAGTAAATAACTAAGCCTAAGTAGCATATTAAAAGATGCAGTCATGTGGAAACTGCAAGAATCAATCTCCCTCAGTTTTCAGAAGTTTAGGCAGTTAAGCCTGTTTGCTGTGGGCTTTTCCTTTTGAACCCTTTACTTCACTGCTACTGTAATAGATTTTGATGCTTCTCACTGCAAGAACACAGATCTGCTGTGTCTTTATAAGCTGACTCCTTCTCTCTGTTTCTCTGTTTCTCTGATATTAGTAGCTCCACAACTATTCAAAGAGGTGTTGCAATACTCAATTTGTTCATTACACCCTGTGATGCATCTGCACTGACCTGTTATGCAGTGGTGCAATTGATTATGTTGGCAGAGCTCTAGAACTGCAAAGCAGCTTTGGACCTTTGATAGGAAGGAGCAGAGAGAACTGATACATCTTTCCTGTTCTTGGTAACATGTAAGTGACAAAACTGCATTTTGTTCTGCTGGAGTTGCTCATGTTGGTAACAGCTTGCTTGTTTCTTCGGTGTAATCAGATCTTCACTCACAATTTTGCTGTAGCAGTCACAGGCCCATGGGCATGAAGGGAAGCAGGGAATCAGCACTACTTTATACAGTGACTCTGTGCTGCCTAACCGTGGTGCCCTTGCTTCACTTGCTAAGCTACAAGCACTGTGTTCTTTGTCTTTCTGAAGTAGCATGGACACATGGTTAAGGTGCTGCAATGATGGTATAAAAAAAGGTATTACAGTAATGAGATAAGGTGGAAAGAAACAATATGCTTAGAAAAATTTCAGTGCCCAACTTTTTGTGGAACATGTAGATAGAATATGGTGCATATTTATGTAGGAAGCAATGCTACCAGAACTGCACGGTCACCTCTCTAGCATAGAAAGCAGAGAGAGCTGTTCAGCATTTCAGTCTCTGAAATGCAGCGCATGCAGAAAAACAGATTTGAGGAAATTGTTAAACTTAACAGCCAGAGCAGAGGTCATCTGCTTGACTGGATGAGAAGTTTGTTATGCTCCCTGTTTGGATCTTCTACTTTAAGGAAGCATTGTCCGTGAAGCAGGCTAGTCTGTGCTGTTCTGTTGTTTGAGCTGGACTCGTGGTCCCAACTGGCACTCGAGGATGTCTGAGATATTCTGTGCTCGAGGGCCAGGTAGCACACACAGCTATGTTTGAGAAAGTACTTGGTGCTGTTCAAGTGGAAAACTTGCAAACCAATACTGCAGTGTCAGCCATGGCTCTTGCCTGGGCTGGGGAGCTGCTCCCTCCAGCTGCTCTGAGCTTCTCAGTCAGGTCCTCAGTTGTAGGTATGTAAATTCAGGGACAGAACACAGGCAGGGGAGCCAGCAGCCTGGACAGAACTAACCACCAGCGGGCACAAAATGGCACAGCATGTTATTAAATTAGCTAGTCACTATATATTCTTTCTTAAATGCCTTGTGAGTAGGTAGAAACTTATCAGTGTGGAAGTGTAGTAGTCTGTTGTAAGGATCACCTTGCTTACTAAAGTTTCTTGCTCTATGCTCTCTCAATAATTTATGTAATTTCTGTCATCTACACTGATTCAGAGTTCCAAGCAGTATGTAGCTACTGCCAGAGACTTCAGAGCTGTGAGTTTCTTGGATCTTTACATATGCTAAAAGCTAGTCTGCTGAAAATAAACCCATATTTTTCAGGTGTCTAACTTACGTAGTAAGGAAGATCTAATCCCCTGTTCAGTGCATTACAATCCATATTTAGAATACCATTCTCCTCTCCTGAATCATTACTAAAATAAGTGGGAGACTCACAATGAGGATCAACAATAATTATTTTGCATCTGTAATTATGGGGTTTGTCACTGCATGGAATGCTTGCTGTGGAAGGTGCAAAATCCCCTTTCTAAGCCATACAGGTACAAAATAAATTATTTTAGCTGACCTGTCAGTGAGGCTAACTAGAGATGTAAGCTGCATCTTTTTCTAACATTTTCATAGTCTGCCTCCAGGTTCATGAACATGTGTTGCTAACCTTTGTTCACACTTGGAACACTTTGTAAGTGCAGTGGCTGGAAATTGTTTCTCAATGAGGACTGTATGGCTTTGTTTCATACTGCCCATGGATGTATCTTATGAATGGATGAAACCCAGACATTTGCTGTCATGTTTGACTGACTAAAGGTACTTAAAGGGTGTATTGAATCTATAGCAAGCCAAGGTTCTCAACTCCATGTGGAATGAAAATAGGTAATTCATTAAATAAACTAAATTGCTGAAGCAGGGGAGGATTTTCAATGAACTGAAGGCTTATTAAAGAAAGTATAGGGCTTGGAGTAATTATGTATCTGTGACTTAAAGACAGGAGACTCAGCTACAAAAAGCAGCCATCTATTTGACCAGACTCTAGGAAGGCACTGTAATTTATTCCTGGGCCACAACAAAGTCAGGAAAGTAGATGCATATCTTTCCTTCATTCTGAGCTATGAAATACTGGACTTCAGTATTTGTCCTGCCAGTCTCACAGAAACAAATACTGCCTTTCATGATTCCTGGTTTTTACATGCTCCTTGCTGTTAGACATTATTTCATTCATAAATCTTGTCTTATAATAAAACAGTAAAATGTCATGATAAAACTGAATTATCTGGTAATTTTTTCCTTGAGAATAATGCGTATACTGTTTACCCTGTGAAATCTCCACGTCATCAGAAGGCTGTACATACAAAAGGGTGACAAGGTTAGATCATTGTCATATATCACAAAATCAAAACACTGAGAGAAGGATTTACAAATGTAAGTTACATGGCAAATTTCAGAGGCCCAAGGATCCATGTTAAGCATTGCAGGATGTGTGAAGAGGTTTAAAATGAAAGCAAGAAACAGGCACAAGATGTGGGCTGCAAAGGTCAGGAAATTTCTTGCATTAACAGAAAATAAACAGGTATCATCTGAGCAAAAATGAAACCAATTTTGTGAAGCAATGCAAAATGAGAACAGTGAGTGTTTGGAAAAACAAATTTTCTCCATAAACAGATGGATTTGCATACCCTGATGATTTGCAGTTCTCTCCTGCTTGGATTTCCTCATGTTTAAAACTACTTTTGAACCCTAACTCCAGCCTCAAGGTATGAAATATTCTGTCCACTCATTTCACGAGAAACACACAGGAAGTCTCTTTAGAATTTCCACCTTGGTCTCAAAATGATAAAGATACTCATAAGTGACTGGGAAAGAAAGACTAAAAGTTCATTGCAAGAGTGTGATTTTTTTTGTTAAGAAATAAGAATCTAAACAAACTGGATCTTGAGTTAAAGGCTGTTTCTCATGTATTACAACTGTTTCTGCTTGGACAAGAGGTTTAGTAATGCTTTGTATGCAGAGACCTAGAAATGTGGCTCTGGATAATTGGTAAAGCAAAGAAAATACTAATTGGCTTCCCCCACCCCCTGGTCATTGCAGTAAGTATTATTGTATATTGCCATTTGTTAATATTGAGCTATTCTCTTTGCACACAAATGTCAGTGCATGTAAGCTTGCATGAACTAGGTTCCAGTTTCAATACCCTTTTACTGACACTAGAATATTGGAATTAAAATAGAACTGCAGAGCTCAAAAATAGGTGGAACATTCACTCCTAGGTGAAATGTGCTGAAATCAGTTATTTCAGAACAAAACTGGAGCCATAGTTATCTGATTGTTGTGACATGCATAGTTTTAAAGGGACTACGGTACTTAAACGTAGGTTTTACTGAACGTGTATATCTTGTGGTATTGGAGTTTTTTCTGTAGTAACCACAGTGATTTTAGTAGTTCTTCATCTCTTTTAACTGATGCAAATATAATGGAATTCTGAACTATGTTTAAAATCAGTCCTTCTAGTTGTAGCAGGTTTTCCCCCTTTTTTCAGTATTTCTTGGCAACAATGATATAAAGTGAAAATAATGACTGTGGTGGCAATTGTAAATAATAATAAATTTAGCCAGCCAGCCAGAAATAATAAAAAGGAGAATTTGTATTTGTCTGCAGCAAAAGTCCTTGTGTCCACAGATAACCAGTGAGCTTTTTGTTTCATCCTATTTCCACTCTCCAAATATGCTCCTATGAGTACTCCAGTAACATTGTTGCCATGGCACCTATTAAAACCTGGATAAACTCTTGCTTTATGAAGCAAGATGAATTTTTTTTTTTTTTAAACAGGAGAATTTATTTTCACTTTTCACTGCTATAGGTAAAGGACTCTATCCATCCCTACAGACAGGGGCATATTTTACTGAACATTCCTGATTCTTGAGTGGGTGTTATAGTTTCTTCTTATCAATTCAATCCACAAAGGACACTTCTGAAATCTTCTGTATTTCCCCATTTGATTTTCATGGTACATATTCTGCTGCACGTAAGATGTCACCTGTACTTGATCGTGGTTTACAAAGGTGGCGAAATATGTGGGGACTGTGGGGAAAGGGGGAGAGGTTCCTCAGCTGGTTTAGATTAAAGTCAGGGCACTGCAGTAAATATACACCAGCTGAGGCAGTGGCTCTACAACTTCAAAGCAAAAAACTTCAAGTGTTAAGTGAGCACAGTAGGGAGTGGCTGGTGAATTGTCCTCTGACTGCACAGAGGCTGGTGTAAATAGCAACAATTTTCACTGAACTCTTGATTTGTGCTGACACAGATGAGAAATGATTCAGAAAATATACAACACGTGGAGGAGTCCACATTTGAAATGTGTGTGCATGTGTGTTTGGAGATTTGCTCTGTATCAGCCTGTGCTCAAGGACTGTACAAAATGGTGAATACCTCACTGATGTCAGCAAGAAGACTTTCTTCTCAGAGGGCAGTGATCCCTCCAAAGGGTAGTATTGAGGAGGATGAAGGTGGGTTCGATTTCTGCTGATGCAGAGAAATAACTTTCCAAAAATTCCACTGTCGGTTTGATACTCATTTGCTGAGCCTAATAACTCAGCATTTGAAGGGAAAAAAGAGAACAATGAAGGTATGAAAACCACTGTCTCTGAACAGAGATAAAGTGATCTGACACCAAGGTAGTAGTCAGACATGGCGAATCTGAATTCAGCTCCATGCTTGCTACTGCTTATATGTCTTCTCACAGGAAAGGCACTGAGAAAGTCCTTGGGGTACACCCAGATTCCTGGTGCTCTGCACCCATCTCATTCTTGCATGACTCCAAGGAATGCCTTGTTTGGCAGCAGAGGCACAGTTCCAGCACAGCCTGGTGTCTGTGTTCCCTGCCTGTATATTGGGGATGCCCCCACGCTGAGTTGCTTGGATTTATAAGGTCTGCCAGGCAGAGTTGGCTCATGTTTCAGATCCACTCCTCGTAAAAAGAGTAGGAACAGCTCAGATATGAAGATGGAGAAAGTCTTGACTGTCTTTGCTGAAGAACCCCAAAGCTTGTGATTAACGCAAGCCATGTCAACAGCTTTACTGCAAACCTACCCAGTCATGTCACACAACAAGCTCTTCAAAGCTACACTATCCAGTCCATTACTCAGATACTATTAGCAGCAATTATTTTTAACAAAATCACACACCAAAATACAAGCTGTTTCTACTGCATGTCACACCCATGCATACAAATCACACTTCAAACCTTGCTTACAAATTCTTTAAGGCTCATTTGCGAAAATACGCTGGAAATTCTACTGACTGTAAGTTACGCAGAATGGACTTGTTTGACTTGGGCAAGATTCACTTTGAGATCTTCTGTCAGGTACTTTTGACCTCATTAATTATCTCTGTGATTCTTCAAGGACATCATAAGCATTTTTAATAGTTTCTCATGGTAGTTGAGGGACCTGGACATTACTCCCTTGTATGGCCACACATACATAACTGCATGCAAGCAAACAATACATTTACACTCAGTGGTGCTGGCATTGCACAGAAAGCTCAGTGTGTCTGTCATTGTTGATAGAATGAAGGACAAAGGTTAATATGAACATGTTTTATAGCTGCAAAAGCTAATTACTTACAGTGCAGTGTGTATTGTTTGTGTTTAATAAATCGTATGCAAGCATATTCACATCTAATCATAAAGTATTTTAGTGCTTGTAACAGAACTCATTAAAAATAATCTTGGCTATTCTAGGATACAGTGCAGTAAGCTTGTTTTTTAACTGTTAAGCAATAATGGAGACTTATGTGATGTCCTTTACAATTCTGCTAGTAGGAATACTATAATACTAATTTATTTACATACAAAGGTAATTATTATATTTAAAAATACAAGCCAGATTTTTAATGTTACATGACATCTTCTGTAAAAAGACCTAATTAAAACAAAAAGTGCATTATTATGACAGCTAAAGCTTTACAACATGTTTTGTTTCTTCACAAAATAGAGGATTTTTGCTTAATTCTTGCCCACTCAGAACAACAACACAGGATCAAACACTTCTGCAGATTCTTTCCCCCTAGAGCAACACCTTTGAAATCATGAGTTCTAATCCTGTCATCAGAAGGTATTCTTATAAAGGAAAATTTTTAGGACTGGAGAAGGTGAGTTAAAAAATAACTTCTTTTTCTGACAGTTGATTCAAGCATATTAAAATCTTTGAGCAAATTGAATCTTTGAGCAAACTACAAGAAAAATAATCTGCAGCCAGCCTTGTATATGTGGACTTGGGGTTCAGCGATTTACCATTGCACCTGGAAAGCACTGCTAATACTTTTTAAAGTTTGACTGCACAATGCTTATGAAGAATCATTTCCCATAGGATTTGTGTTTACATAAGGATTGTAGGATTTTGTGCACAATTCCTTGTAAACATGATCACCCTTAACTCCTAATATAGAACCAAAAGAATTTGTTACCTTTGAGTAACATGTGGTAAATATCATCTTGGATTCAGACTGTATGTTAAAGGTCAAGATCCTTAAGCAGTGATATTTTGCTGTCTAAAGGATGAAGTAAAAATAATCATTCAGGCCATCCTTTGTTAAGGAAGGACAATTCAGTACTAACATTTTTATTTCCTGGTTAAAGAAAATGGTGTTTCAGGAAGCTGGTCTGTCTAGCTAATTAGACCAATACAGGTTTTGTCAGCTTGGTTTCATCCACTTCCATAAAGAGCTGCTTACTGAATGGGTGCTTGAAGCTCCTTTCTGATAGGAAAGCTGTCCAAAAGCTGTATCACAGGACTTGTGGAGAAAAGGCAGGTGTTATTTTCCATACTGATACAACACGCTGGTTATTACACTTGTTCTCAAATATATGAGTACAAATATGCATGTCCATAAATGCTGTAAAATCTATTGAGACATCCTTGAAAGTGTCTGTAAATGTGTATTTCTTGAAATTGCTAGATCATGTGCCAATAGTCAAATTAATCCCACTAAGATAAAGCTTATGTATCCTGTGTTGCTTGATGGTCTGCAGGACATTTAATGTTGGCTTAATGGAACTAATTTTAAGGTTTGCTAGTAATTTAATTCTAATCTGGTGTATGTTGGCTGGAATTCTTCCTGGTTTGTGATTATTTTAAAGTCCCAAATGTAAGGTTAATGGGGTGTTTTTATTGTAATATCAGAGACAGAGAGGACAAAGAAATGTCGGCAAGATGACTCTAGAACGAAATTGTTGTCACTCAGCATGGTTTCCAGTATATTTCCATTTATCCTAAGATTGTTGCTGGAACTAATGATGTTTGAGAACACTTAGCACTGCCAAATCACAATGGAGTCCAGAGACTTTCAGTAAAACCTTTCTGTAACGGAGCTGTGGAAGCTGAAGGCTTGGAATACTGAGTGGAACAATGATTCACACTGCAGACCACACCACATATTCCTGAATACACAAATGCTACAGAATTACATATATATATGTATGTATGTATGTATGTATGTATGTATGTGTATATAAAAACTTGTAGAATGAATTGGAATGTTTTGAACACATAAAACCAGAAATCTTTTGGTACTCCTAGAAAAAGACAATACCTATAGAACATTCTATCTCCTCTGACAAGACAACGGAGACAGACCTGTCAATTCATTGTGTGCTTCCCCCAAGTAAAATTACAGTAATAACCAGAAGATATTTTAGTTAAATAGGTGAATTATCTACCCCCCTCTTCAGTGGAGCTGAAGTCTAGGATTTAAGGCACATTAGTCTGCTACTGTTTTGACTCCACTGAGTGATGATTCTGTTTTGGACACATATGGTGAGTTTTCTGCAGCAATGAGAGAGAAGAAAATTTAATGGAGGATTATTTTCTCTGAATCCAAATGATGATTTGAAAAACTGTTGATAGTTTTTAATTCAATCTAGTTTAGTTAGGTTTTTAGTTTCAGTATGCCATTTAGCTGTGAAGTGGGAAAGCTTAACATGATGAACTGATGTTTGTGGAGACACACAAGTGTGTACATTTTGTTGTCTTTTTAACGAGCTCTTTGTCCTTGAAAGTGACATGCAGTAGGGAATCTAGGTGCAGGTAGCTACCAGGATCAAACTCATTGCTATATGATAATTGTTTAAAACATGTGGTATGCTTCAGTATGCAATCTTTAAACAAAACAGTTCTAGCTTGTGGCTGCTGCTACACAGACTGTATGCAGATAAGTCACAAATAGCTGAGCATATGTGTGGTGCAAGGTTAAAACAATAACAAGCAGGTCGAATCATTCAAACACTGGAAATCACTTTGACTCCAGGCCAAAAGCTTAGCTGGAGATGATATCAGTATGGGATAAAAAGAGGATAAACTAACAGGCTTAGCAGCCAGCTTGTTGGAGTCAGCATATAGTATCTATACTTCCAGCAGTACAGCAGATGGTCATATATTTAAGGAAGCACCAGACAGGGAGTCAGGAGATCTGAATTCTATTCCTGGCTCTGCAGCAATATTCCTATGTCACCTTGGGGAGTCACTTTTTCCCCTTTTTTTCTTAATCTTTTAAGTAGTGGAAATAATATTTGCTTGTCTAACAGGGCAGTTGAGAGGCTAAACTGATGCTGAAAAAAGTGCACTGAAGCCCTGAGAAGAATGTAGGGAAGATGTGCAAAGTAAACTTGTTTGGAGAAAAGGACATCATGTGGTTTCATGTGGCATGTTTGTACCACATATTTATGACCTTTTCTCTCCCCAGAATGTCCCGTTCCTTTTTCCTCACTATTATCAAGGAGGGAATAAATGGATTAAGCTGCCTTCCACATTTGCTAGAAAGATAAGCAGCTGCCAGTAAGAACCTGACCAAAGAACAGACTTTATTACTAAGAGACACATTATTTATGCCCAAGAGGGCAATAGTCTTGTTGAAGTCAACTGTTCATCCCAAGACATTTTTTTTGCATTGCTGGTGGAATAATGTCTCTAATGGCTTTTATTCTGAATTCAGAAGTGCTGTTTGCAAGATGAAGTATTGTCTTTTACGAACAAACCTTCTCCTGAAATCCCCAAAATAAGTCCATTTCTTAAATCGGAGAAATGTCCGTAATTATTTGCACAGGATTTTCATCTAACACCCATTAAAATCAACTAGACTTCAAAAGAATCTGAATCAAAGACCTAGAAAGCAACTGTCATTTCTTCTGAATTTGATACTTATTAAGCAAAATTATGCTATCTATCTATCTATCTATCTATCTATCTATCTATCTTCATAACTACTTGGCATCATAGGAGTGAGGGTTTCACCAGAGAATAAACAGCTTCTGCTTTCAACATGAAGGTGGAAGCTTTGGGCTGGAGTTGAATTTTAGCGCTTATTGTAATTTGTTCCTTTTCTCTTTATGCCTCCGTATTTATTTTTTTTTTGTGCCTAGATTCTGAATCCCTGTCAAGGGACTGAACCCCAGTTCAAAGCCAGGTATGTTAAAAGGGCACAGACAACACTGCAGAAGTCTTAAAAACATTAGTCTGCCTACCAGCAGAGGTGAAGACACAGGAAACAAAAGCAAAAGCTATCTGAGCAGATGTCCTGAGTGTTAATAGGAACTTCAAACATTCATTTCTTTAGCTGATTCCTCACAAATGAAGCTGCATCTAATTCTATAAACTTGACTTCTTTCAGCTCTTCTGGAAGTCATTGTGGGTTGGATATCTACTTAGAGAGAAATACTCAGCATTTTCAGGCCCAGGCTGTTGAGAAGTTTGCAATAAAACAGAAGTGGTCTGGTGTGATTTATGAAAAAGAGCATATTCTTCTCTTGCCTTCAGCCTGGTTTTGTGAGAACATACTTTTGAGCTAAGCTGTTCCTCTTTCATACTGGGACAGTTCTGCTGCCTGTTTCCTTGATAACAGCCTTTGTAAAAATGTAAGAGGACTTCATACTTTGATGAGAAGACTCTATAAATATCCCACAGTTACAGCATGGTGTTATGTCCATTACATATGTACACAAACTGACTTACTGGAGTCTCTGCACCCCAAATCCATGCAGTTTTCTTCATCAAATCACAAGATAGTTTTAATCCAAGAGAGAGGATGAGGGAAACAATTTCTTTCTGAAGAACTGTGCTATACGTCTAACTACAGCCAACAAATGTTTACTCTTGCTATGTGAACTAAACAAGACATTAAATATTTCAGATAGTAACCAGCCCACTTTTTTTTTTTTTTTTTAATATATAACAAAAACACTCTTAATGAGAGTTTTAAGTCTGTGGCCAGAGACTGATCTGGGCCAACTGAGAGTGGTTTAGATGAGACTCTGATGTCTCAATATTTCCCATTTACAGGAGCATTGGTTGTTCTTTTGTGTCCTCTTTTAAGTTAGGAAAGTGACAGAACTGCACTTAAGAGGTCACAGAAGTGTTCCATAAAGGCACAAACACAAAAAGAAAGAGAGTAAGAATGGAGCTTGTTTTTATGCTCTTCCAAACTAACCACCATGATTTGCCGTAGATCTTGCAAGTAACGCTTTCTTGAAATACTACCAATTTTGCCACAAAACATTTTCAAAGTTAGTAATTAGAAAAAGTGTTTCAGTAAGAAAGTTGCTAATTGTGTTTGTGGTTTTGGGGTATGGAAGATACTATTAAGAATTAAGAAAAAGTAGAACTATTTACAAATTAAGTTAATGATTCATCAAGGGCAGGCTGTCTTCCAGGATAAGTCTAGTTGTATATTATAATTGTATAAATCATGTGTTCAGTCCAGGTCTGTCCTCCTCCTCTTTAGTTCTACACTGTCAGTGCTGGATTCTTCGCACAAAGATGTGGCTTCCTCTTGGAATCATCTTTTCTCTGGGGATACTAATTCCTGGAAAATTCAGCTTGAAATTGCAATATGACAGGTGAGTGTGAGTGATCGGGGTTTCATGAAGAATTGTGTGTGCAGTGAAAGTCACAGAAATGGTGTAAGAATAATAATAACAATTATGAGCTGAAAAACTGGACACAGGATTACTAAGCTGCAAGCTTTGCAAGATTGGGAAAGAAAACATGAAGACAGGAAATGAAGAATGAGAGAATCAAATCCAAGCCAACAAAGACATAGCTACAGCTGTAGGAGCCACAGAATGGCCCTCAAATGCATCTCAGGATGCTCTACTTCCATTAGTTGAAATTAATTTGGCTTAGCCTCTTTCATAATGAACTTTGAAACCAGATGGTGCAGGAGTAAAATGCTTTTTCTGAGCATAAAGCAAGGGGTATGACTGAGCAAAATTATATCTATTAATAAAAGACAGATTAAGTTATGTGAAAAACATAGTGAGGACTTGTTGGAGATATGAAACAAAGAAAAAAAAAAAAAAAGCTAAGTGAGTTACTCCAGTCCATCTTCACTCCAAGGTGTTCAGAAGATGAGATTATCACATTTTTTATTACAGGTTAATGTTTTGAAAAGTATGAAATCTCTAATTATGCTTTATTTTCCATTCTCCCTGCCAGTTCAGAAAATGAGTGATGTAAAATTATTCTGTTTGCCTATCTAAACTATTTTTGTTTCATTCACCCTCAACTTTCAAGGAATGATAGGTTACTGCCATTGTGGCAGCTAGGATTTGCAGGCTGGGCATGAGCATTGTCTGGAGGCCACCTATCCACATATAAGTTTATACATGGAAATTTCCAAAGTAAATGGAGAAAGTAGTCTGGTACTGAATGCCTCTAGATGAATTATATCCCTAGAATATAGTCATAAAAAGGACAGAAAACCAAGCAATACCTACAGCAAGTAAGTTCCCTCATAGTGTACCCATTCAGCAGCTCTCCTGGAAAATCTCCAAGCAGAGCATACAGAGTCTCTAATTCAAATGTGTTATTTCCATGGATAATATTTAGTCTTTAGATTTGTATCAGAGATGCAGTTAGAGCCTGATTTCAGTGAATAGAATTCAGCAGATCCCTGCTAATGTATTTTCCATTTTTGTTTCTAATTATTGTCCAGAACTGAACATGTTGAGTATTTGCATGGAATTTAAAAACAGGTATTGAATGGTGTGACTTCGGGTGTGCAGCACCTGCACCAAGACCAAATTATTAGTAAAGCCCATTTGCATTGTCCTCTGCTCTGTTTAACAATGAAATGAAATATCCAACCTATGAGCATCCAAGGACATACAGCTTATGCTAAGAACAGTTCTTTAATTTGTTAAGAAACGTTAACTGTAGAGTTTTAAAAACTGTAGTTCTCATGGGGTCACATGGGCTGACTTTGCACTTCTCCAATGAGAAACTTAGTCCATAATTACAAACAAATGTATGCTTTCTAATCTTAGTTTACTATTAAAAATGGTTTGTCTCCACACTGGCTATTGTGAAAGATTTATCAGTAAATAAGAGCTGGCCATCTGGCAGCAATCTGACTGTCTGGAATTTCTCTGATTTGGTATAATTAAGACATAATGTCAATGAGGATAGAAAGATATTACAGGATATTGTTTCCCTTCCTGATAGACAAAGAGCAAAGCAAGCCTAGGCATTTACAGAGAATAAACTCTGAACTGCAGCTGAGATGTTTATTCTGCTAGTAAAGATGTTTATCCTGCTTCTACAAGGTTTATTACAAAGACATCATGACTGTTGTACCATTGCTGTGAGCAATACAAATGTAATCATTTTGCCCCACGTATATGGGGCTATCAGCATCTCATAAACCAGTAGTAAACTGCCTGATTTAACTATCAAGTTCTTACTCAGCAAAGGTGATATTTTCAAGGGAGATGTAAAAAAACCCAGAAATACCCCTATTTTTCTGGGGATAAAGTGAATGCATAGTGAATTCTATTTGTATGTATATTAAGCTGATAATTGTACATTCCTGCATGGAAGCACAAAAGATGGCAGTTGCAGTTCAGATGATGAGAACATATTATGTTGATGACTATAATGACCATGGCTTGCTTTTGCAACAAGAATTTCTGTTACAAAAGCTTTAAAATGTAAAATGTTCATTTTTTACACTTGTCCAGTAAAGACTCCATTGAACTCTCTAAAAGAGACTGTGAAGCAGTTTTTTGTTGCTAGCAGATAGGGAAGTTTCTAGTGTTCCTCATTCTATTCTGTTCTCATCAGTACTGTATAACTGGTCTCCCACCTTTGAGTAATGCACTGTAGTCATCAACATCCACTCCTCACTCTGAAACCCTTCCACTAGAAACATCACCCTTGCTCTCAGTCCTGGAAAGCTGATCTGAATGAACACTGGAAAAATAATAAAAAAATCCTACAAGGGCCTTTTTAACAGAACAAACATGATTTGCTTTTCCTGCATTTCTATAATTTTAATTTGTTCTTTGTAAACTTTAAATATTTTCATCAGGATAGGTGGAAGATAAATACATAGGGTCCTTCCACTTCTGGAGAGCCCAAAGGTTTAATTGGTGTCACTGCAGGGAAGCAGTCTCTAGCTTTCCTTTTCCCTTCCCTGTCTCTTGTTACTCCTCTGATTTGGAGAAGAGATATTTTAAAAATATTTATATATTTTAAATATTTTCATTTAAATATTTTCAATCTGATGTAAATGAAGTAGATGTAGTAGATGAATGTTTCATGGGATCATCTACTAGCTTTCATCTTTCATGAAAGTTTCATGGGATCTCATGAAAACATATATTAAGATGCTGGATTCTGTGTGTCTTTTCTAGAAATAGAAAATGTTATATTCTGAACTGGAAATTTTTATTTCATGTGAATTGAGTAAGAATATGCAGTTCTGGAGACCATAATATTCACTATTTTGGAATAAATTTGCTATTCTCATGACAAGCAGTTTGTGGACATCTCAAGTTCTTAGCAATGTTAATTTATCATGACTAGCAAAAGTTTCTACATGCTGAAATAGACCAACCAAGCAAAAAGTTAATCTGGAATAATTGAATAAATCCCAAATGTGAGAGAAAAAAAGTGACATCTTATCAAATAAAGAGTTTATAATGTACTACCAATATCCTCATTTTGGCCCTGGTCCTGCAAAGGCAGAAACACACAACTGGGCTCATGCCAGCAGTTGGCTTCTGTGAAGTTGGTATGGTGAATAAAGCACTGCCACTGGCAAGGAAGCAGAGTGGCTAATGTTCTAGTAACAGAAAAGTCATATCACTCAGTTCTACTTGCAGCCAAAACATTCCACAAATTCATAATTTGTGTTTTTGTTGGAACAGCACTGTTACATGCTCTGTTTTCCTTCTACATAACAAAATCCATCCTTTTGACTTATAAAATCATGGATACTTGAACAGACTTTAAAACTTACCTTATTTCTCTACTGTATTTTCAGGGATCAGGTTTTGCATATTATGCCAGAAACGTTTCAGCAAGTCCAGCATCTTCAGCTTCTTTGCGGTACTTTAATGGTAAGCTAAAATAACTACATGTGCCCAATGAGCAGAATGGGGTTTTGGCCTGTAAAATAGATATGCATACAGCTTATGATAGGAATAAAGGTTAAAGAAAACTAGAAAAGGCTTTTTTAAACTATTTTTTTTTTTTGGTGTTAGTGCAGTGTGGAATTGCCCTTCTACTACTCAAAGAAATTTATGTGAAGACATTAGTTTCTTTGCATGGCTCTGTTAAAGTGCTGCTCCTTATCAGTGGTGCCTGAGTCGATAAAAACACTAAGCCTGTGCTGTGTGCTCTATGAACAGATGACTAGAGAGTTATCAGGACAATTTGAAGGAAAATTTCTTTCATTTGCTGATAGGCAACTCTCTAATATATTTCTCATTCTGAAAACAGAGCTTCATTTGTGCATTTCTTTCTTCTCTGCACAGCTGGATTTGTGGAAGCCCCTGCTGCCTGAAGACATCAGGGCTGGGGGAGACCTGCACATAAGGGTCCCAGCCCCTCTGGTGCAGGAGGTGAAAGACAGCTTAGATCAGCATATGATCTCTTACAGGTACAATCTCCAATACCTTGATGGGGAAGGTTGGCTCTAACAATCTTCCTTGCTATCAGAAAAGGACCAAGTCCTGTCTGATAAACAGTCAGCTAATACTGGCAATAGGACCTGACCTTTGTTCCAAATGCCTCTGACTTACCTTGACCAGGCAAACACAGAGATGCTGTATGAATCTTTAGAAGTTCATTCCCCTCTGCCTTATGTATTTACCTTCCACCTATCCTGGCTGTGAATTTGGAGCTGCAACCTGACACAGCCCAATCTGTCTAGTTTCCTGCTACGACCTTCTCTGTGGTCACTGAGAGGATGGCACTTGGATATATGACTTAGTTTTTTAGTCTAAACTCAAGAGGCCAAACCACTGGTGTAACCACTTATAGGAGCATGCTTTGCTCTTGGAAAGCATGTATATCTGAATGGAGGGTCCTTCCGCTTCTGGAGAGCCCAAAGGTTTAACTGGTGTCACTGCAGAGAAGCAGTCTCCAGCTCTCCTTTTCCCTTCCCTGTCTCTTGTTAACTCCTCTGCTTTGGAGAAGAGGCTTTTCAAAGTGAATATTCAGCTACTTTCTTCAAAAGCTTCATTTATCTATCCCTATCCCCTTTACCAGGCTGGTGAGAATTTCCTGGTACCATCTGCCAAAGAGAGACATCCCAGCTTGGGACAAAGATCCCAGTGGCTGATGAGCACTGTGAACACAAATGGGAGCCACAACCTGCAAATGTCCCACAATGTTTTATCACACCTACGCAGCCACATCTTCCCTAACTTACAACCAGGAAATCTAATCCAGATACAAAGAGTGTTTATAAAGGCAAATGGGATTAAATAAGATCTATTTCTCACACAGTCCTGTTCCCATTCGGAATTGACTTTTTAAGGTAACCATTAGCTAATTTAATTTAGCTGTATTTAATATAAATAACCTGTAGTCATCCACGGCTGACAAATGGCCTATGGACATATACTGACATTTACCAATCAAAGATGAGTTTAAGAAGGATTGGTGTCACTTCAAAGCTGTTTTGAGTTAAAGCTGATCTTGACATCCTGCATCTTGCCTGACAAGTTCCTTTAGCAAGTGTGATGCCCTGACAACCAGAGATGAATAGATAGAAGGTTGGAGTCAGTACAAATTATCTAGCATGAGGTTTAGATATTCAGTGCTACGACAACATTCCATTCAGCCTCTTTTTTATGTCAAGACTCTTCATTTTCTAATGGTTTCAACTGATTCTAGTGGAAATTTAAACACTAAACTGAAATTAGCAGCTCAGCTTTGTTTTCCCTTGGCCAACACTGTATTTACCTTAGAGGTTTCTGAAGAAAGAGAGGAATAATTATTAGTCAAGATGAAAATTTTGTGTTTGTATTGCAAAGAAGCTGAGTACAACAGTAACAAAGTTCCCATAACAGATTCAAAGCAGGAGCCACCCTTTAGAAGGCAGTTGCCATGCAGGGAAGGTAACATGACAGGTATATGATCATAGAGACATAAATGACAAATTATGATAAGGACATCAATAATCCAATTGTGTCAAACTCCATGGTTTCAATTCTCCAGAGCATTGATAAGGTATTTTGTGTGTGTGGTTTCACTTCATGGAAATTTTCACTGCCTGAATTTTAGTTTGAAGTTTAGATGTGAATAAACATCAAAGCTCAGAAAGTTAGCTGTAACTGCTGTTAAAAGTTTCTTATGTGCAGTTTCCAGAGATGCTGATAAGTACCACTGTCAGCAGAAAAGCCTGTTAGCATTTCCAGCATTTGAGATCAATGGTGTTGCAGCTACCTTTTCAATTGTCTTATCACAAGCATTTACAATGAGTGCAGATTTGCAGCAGTTACAAGCGGCTGATTGCAGTGAGAAAGAACGGCCTCTGATGCAAAGTTCACTGAAGCCAAGGAAAAGGTTCATTGACTCCCTGGATCATGGAATCATGCCTGTGTTATACTAGTTGCTGAGCTATTTTTGTAGCTAAAAACCAAAAAGAGCTATTTAAAGGAAATAAGGGGGTTGTTCTGATTTTTGCGAATTGCAATGAATATTTCTGTGAAATTTTTACAAATTGAAAATGTCGCAATAAAATATAATGAAACTCTAATCTTAAATTTTTCTCCTTCACTTCCTTTTCCCAAAGATGGTATTTTCAGAGTTTTGCTCAAAAATAGAAACAGTGAAGAAAAGAAAATCTTGAACTTTTTTTTCTTGGTAGAAAATTAACAACTTGAAAAAATCTGGTAAAAATTATTATTGTTAAAACCCTGTGAAAATCTCATCTTTGAACTTTGTTTTACTTGAAAGTAACCATAATGCTGATGATTTTGCCAGGCAAATCACAGCAGAAGAGGTTAAATCCTTTAGGTTGCTGATATAAGCAATGTATCCACCATGGCAATTCTAGAATGTTCAGGATTGTTTTCTCTTCTATCTTCCCTTTTCCCCATCCTTCAGAGTCCTAATACCTGATGTGCAGAAACTTGTGGATGAGAGCATGCCAAGGGAGAGGAGCAGCCATAGACAGGTCTCAGGAGGTTATGCCTACACTGAGTACCATCCAATGGAAGAGGTAAAGAGGAACCTAAGTCTGCTTGTGTACTTTGCTGTTTTCTGTTCTGTAAATGTCACAGCAGGCAACTCTGTGTTTGCAGAAAGCTCAGCTGAAGTCAAACCTCTTTAATGAGGTGGACCTCTTTCTGACTTTCTTCTTTAAAGAATCAGTCCTTACTCTTTGACTTAAATCCTAGCCTAGTTGAATTGAATATGGATTTGCCATTGATTTTGATTAAATCCTCAATTCTTTACTGAACAAAATATAAATTCTTTGTGTGAAATAGCTGCACTGTTTTGCAGATAATATTCTGTGGTTCATTTGCTTTGCTACCTTTCTACCTACCTTGTCATTCTTTAGTATTTATTAAGTCCCAGTTTGTTTGATGCTGAGTCAAATGACTATTGTGGTGTTTGGAATTCCACTGAGGAAGAAGAGGTGAACAGTGTAAGATCTTTAGAAAGATGTCATTTCAGGGCAGGTTTTTGACTCTTTAGGAGAAAAAAATGTCATGGGGTAGGCAGTGATGGTTTCTTAGTGCCATGTTTCATGCACCAGTTGGCAAACCTGGAGAAAAGCAGAGCATAGTGGTGATTCTTTCTCCTAGCTGCATAATAAAAGTGAGAGAACAGAGACAACCCTCACATATGTTTTTCTTGAGCTACCCATTGAGGATGACTGCTGCTGACTCAGATGTGGAAAATCAGTGCTAACAGGGAAGAGACTGCAATACTATTTTGAAGAGTTGATGGTGTAGCTTCTTGTCTGGTGCACTCAACAAGATGATGCCCAATAGGATGGGCGTGTTGAATGAGATCCAGAATGGAGTATCCATTGCTATATTGCAGAAATGTTCTCTTTTAACACCCAGTGACATATGGCCATGCCTTTGCACAGAGGCATGTGAAACACCTTCCATGCCTGTAAGTGAATGACAGACTGAAATAAATTCTGAGGGAAATATTGCTTGTCCAAAAAAAAGAAAATGCTTTAAGCTGGAAATGGAAGTGGGGAAGAGAAGGAAACTCCTACTTTGGACCAAGAATTCTTTGCAACTATTTCAGATTTATCAGTGGATGACTCAGATTCAGAAGAACAACAGTGAGCTGGTGACTCAGCACTTCCTGGGGAAGACATTTGAGAATCGAGCAATGTATTACCTACAGGTAAGGGAGGAAATTTCCCTTAATAATAGAATATATCTTAACAAAAAAAGTACTCAGGAGAAGGCAGGATTCAGATGTTTCCTAAGATAGCATTCATCCCAATTCACTGAACAGGAGATGGTTTTACTCCTCCACATTATGGTAAGATTTGCCAACTCTCACAGACACTATCATTATGAGCTTGCTATTGCTATTATGTACTGAAAAAAACAAATTTAACTGAAGCCTTGTTTAGAAATACAAATCAATCTAAAACTAGCTTGGCAACAGCGGTGTGTGAGGATAAAGACTTTTGGTTTGTTATTTTTATTACTTTTTACAGCAGATAGCCTTTCTGCTAGCAATATTCCATGACTTTTTTTTAAATTGGACACACTGGCAAAACCCATAGTCTTAATATTTGGGTTAGTTATTGTCTAATTGTATAGTTATTTGTATTTGTATTTGTATTGTATAGTTATTTGTTCCTATCACTGAGTAGGTAGATTCCCTACCTTTTTGTTATTCCCTTTCTAAAAAAATAATTTAAAAATCTTCAACTAGGAGCAAGCACTCCTGTGAATGAAGAATACAAATGAAAAAGGAAAAAATTGAACTGTTCTATTAACTGTTCTATTGACACTCCTGCTCAAGAAATGCTTTAAAACTCATGCCTTGTGATATTATAGAGATGGGGTTATTTGGAAAAAGAGCTGGTCATAAAGATGTATGTAGTAGTAGTAGTAGTAGTAATAATAATAATAATAATAATAATAATAATAATAATAATAATAGTACTTTAGATGGCTCAATGGCATATCAAGGCACATCTTTTACTTTTTTGTTTTACATTAAGCTATTTTATTGTAATGTAACAGTTTTTAAATTATCATATTTACGTTCTCTCAGATCAGCCAACCATCAAATGAACCCAAAAAGATAATTTGGATGGACTGTGGGATTCATGCCAGAGAATGGATCTCTCCAGCCTTCTGTCAGTGGTTTGTAAAAGAAGTGAGTCCTTACTCTTCCATTTAAATAATAAGAAAACCATATCACTTTTGACACTTCAGTTCTCTTTCCTATTGTGGTACCAAGAATTATGCTTTTCTGTTAAAATGTGATTTGAAAAATTACAGTACAGATGTCTGTGGAGACCAAAGTCCAAATCATGGTTTGAAATATGGGACAATATTGATGCGCCAGTTTGTCCACCTGAATATCTCCAAAGCCTTCCAGAACTTGGTAAATCCTCTCCTTTTCCCACAGTGCTGTTGGATCAAGCCTCTCTGCACCAAAAATCACAGTCCTCCTGAAATAAAGAAACCCTAATCTATGATATAGCAATGTTCCATGTGTATAGAAAGTACCTGGCCCACTGGAGATCAAGTAAATGTTGGGTTCCATGGTGATATCCAGGAGTGAGTGATCACTTGATGATAGTTCTAAACTAGCTCTTTTCAGTGATTACCACTAAATTCTCTGCCCAGTGCTCTGTATTTTTTCTTTTCAGATTCTTCAAAATTACAAAACTGACCCAAAGATAAGTAGATTTCTGCAGAATTTAGACCTCTATGTCTTGCCAGTTCTCAATATTGATGGCTACATCTATTCCTGGGAAAAAGTAAGTAGTGAAAATCCAGGAACTAGGCTGAAAGTTAGATGTGCCCAGCATGTATTGTTATTTTAGAGAGGGTCATAGCAATTATACTTAAAATTATATTTAAAATTATACTTAAACAAAAAACAGCTATACTCACTAAATCCTCTCATGGCAGAGAGATTTTGTTTCTTCTGGCAAATCAGTGATCACTTGAGACAGCAGAGCTAAATATTCCTAGCGAATGTCATGAGACTTGCAAAGACAAAACCACAATTGTTTTTGGGTTTCTGGGGATGGGATTACTTCTTTGATAACAGCTCAAGGCCTGGTTAATGGACTTAAGTATGTCTGGAAGAGTCATTCATTCCTCATAAAAGATGCCAAGTAGCAGATGGGTTTTAGCACCTTTGCACAGGACAGGAGGAGACTTGGTCAAATATCAGGCTATTTGGCTATGAAATAGGTGTGCCTTCCCAAATAATCATCCTTTTCTGATATGGAGAATAATTCAAAATATTGGTCTTCAGCCATTCTCACCATGCTTCCAGGCCCCTGTGCCCAGCAGAAGCATCTTTTTAATGCAGGACCTTTGGGTGGCCCATGGCTACCACCATGAGGACTGGGCTGCCTCCCAGCTTGCTCCCCAGCAGGTGTGGGGTGTATCAAACACTGCACTTGGATGCACAGATAATTCAGCTGGGAAGCTCACACAGGCAGCACAGTGAGGTCTGCAAAGAACCACATATAGCCATGAGTATAGCAGGGAACTAAGGAGGAGTAGTAAGATCAGCTAACAAAAATTGAATTAGTCTTCCTGAATTTCAAATATACTATTGTCTCTTATTGCTCACAATGCCAAGTTTTGCTTAGAGTGCCACACTGCACAAAAGCAGTTGAGAACTACAGAAAAAGCATTTAAAAAAAAAGTAAAGAGGGTCAGAAGGCTTATTTCAGGTGCACACAGGTTTGTGATGACAACCTGGCTGTAGTAGATGAACCATTCTGTCACTGAGTTTTATCACCTTGCACATGGAGTTGTATTCTTACAATACCAGGGTTAGTTAGAATGCAGAGATCAAAAATAAAGTAGTGTAAATACTACTAATATAACCACTGGGCCATATCTATCACTGAGCTTTTATTATGTAACGGAAGTTACTTTTCTTCAGGAGCGTTTGTGGAGGAAAAACCGTTCTCCATATGGGAATGGCACCTGCTATGGCACAGATCTGAACCGAAACTTCAATTCATCCTGGGGCAGTAAGTTTGAAGTAGTTCATATCATGAACACAAAAGTAAAGCAAGAGTAATAACTAGTTTCTGAAATAAAATATAGTCCTATAAGAAAGGAATATTCTTTGTGTTGTCATCAAGGCATATGTAAAAATAAAATCCTGTTTTTTCAGAATAATAACTCATTGACTTTCAACCAGTACTTATTTTTGTGAGCAGAAAATTTCTCTTATCTAACTATACCTCTAACTCACTACAGGAGCAAGCATCAGCTCTAGGCAGGCATGTTAGGAGTTAGTCACTTAACAGTCAGTATTTACATTTGCCATGAGTTTCAAGGAGCCTCCGAAGCTTTCCTGGTGTGTGGTGCACTGTGATGGTGTCAGAGTGTTTTCATTGCAGACATCATGTAAATGTGCAATAAATATTTCAGTCTTGTACCAAATCTTAGTTGCTACCTACTGAATGCAATGCTAAAGTCCCACTGAGCTGTCTAGTCCCCTACCCACAGAAACACATGCCTTAACACCACAACGTAAATTTCCCAGTTCCCTCTGAACCAGTGTTCTATATTTCTCCATTGATTCAGCGTTTGTATTACTCCCCAGGTGTTGGTGTATCTTTTAACTGCAGCAGTGAGGTCTTCTGTGGATCTGGGCCAGAATCAGAGCCTGAGACAAGAGCTGTGGCTCAGTTTATCAAAAGCAAGAAGAGTGACATTTTGTGTTATTTAACAATTCACTCCTATGGACAGCTCATCCTCACTCCATATGGTTCCACAACTAAACCTCCAAGTAACAACGAAGAACTGGTAGGGCAAAACATTAATCTTCTACTTTTCTAGAAAGCAAGTACAAGCAGTAGCATGTGGTGCAACTTTACTTGCACTCTTGCCTTTCCTTCAGAGAAGCTGGGCTTGTTCAGGGACTTGGATCCCAGTTACTACTTCTCTGTTCAGCATCAGTAAGGTTTATTTGCCTCAGAAATCCTAATTCTTCATCTTAAAACAGGAAAACTGAACTACTACAGATAGGGTTAATGCACAGCAAGGTAAGTGGAGAAGAATGCCAACTTCTGCTGCATACAAGAATGAATTTGCACTTTAGGATGCCAACATATTATACACATATGGTTATCATGATTGTGTCCAGCAAGGGTCCAAACATGCTCTCAGAGAAATGGGAGCAAAGTAAGCACCTGTTTCTTGGTTACTTCTTCCCTCAGTTTCTGAGTGTTCTGATTTAAGTTCACTTAATGTGTGTATTTATGAAGATTCCAGGAGCTGGAGCACTAGTCAAGACAGTGAGGGATATGGGTTTGGACTTCATATGAGTCATTGAAGAAGTCATTTACTTTGTTTATGGATCAGTTTCTAAGGATGGTGGGCTACAGAGTCTATGGCAATAAAACGAGTAAGAGGTCAATCATTGCTGCAGTCAGTACCAGTGTGTTATACAGCACAGACTCCAAAATATTCTCCAAAATACAGGCTCTAGCTTTACAGTAAAGCAAATAACATCTCCACCTAGTAGCAGAGTAATCTCTAAAATTTTAACACAATTTGCATTACAAACAATCAAGAACAATTCGTCCAAATGTTTCTAATGGGTTCCTCTAAAGACCTGAAGGAATATCAAAACTTAAAGCTGATCATATGTAAATGTAGAGCTGAAAGTGACAAAAATTTTGGTCCACTTCAAGTAATTGCCAAAGGTACTGCCACTGATACCAATGCTGTTCCTATTCTGAATTTCCAGATGCAAGTTGCAAAGGAAGCAGCTGCTGCATTGACAGCAAAGTATGGGACCAGCTATAGAGTAGGATCAACTGCTTTAATTCTATGTAAGTTTTTTCATGTTTCGCTTTGAATGCTCTGTGTTTCAAAGAACTGTTGTGTCACATCCATTAGCAAGTACTGTTTTGCTGAGTTTCTACTTTGAGTAATATTTAAAGGGCTAGTTTGGTGCAACATGTCAGCAGCAGTCATTTGAATACAAGATAACTCTGGAAGTTATAATGCTTACTGCAAGAATGAACAAAGCATTGATCAGAAGCTAGTTCCTACATGGATTCCTCACAGATCCATCACAGGGGACAGAAGGAGACTGGTGATAGATCATCCTGATCCTGCTGAAGTCAGCAACAAAACTCCTACTTGTCTTCACTGGAATCAAGCAAGAATTAAAATCCCAATCAGGTCTACAGTTACTCCATCAGCCATTATCACATGGCAGCTGCTTGCAATTCTGTGTGAAATATATCGGTTTCAGCCCTGTTCCTAATAGACTGGATGGCCACATCACGAACACATCATAGCTAATATGAGTTGACAGCCTTTGCAAAGAGGATTGAGGGCCATAGAGACTGCCTAGTAAACCAAATATTTTCCCAGTAAGCAATAAGTCACGCTAGTCAGTGAGAACAGTAAGTAGTTGGCTCCAGAACCCATGCAGTTTGCATATTCCAGTGCCTGTCTCTACCCGTCCCCAAGCGCCAGTCCCTGAGTCACAGGCTGCATGAGCAATGTGCTGTAAGTGTAATGCAACCTGCCTGTGCTTAGGGCTGCATTTTGCCAGGGTTTGTACCTATACTGAATACATAAGAAAAACAATCCACAAGGAAGATGAACAGAGATGGAGGGAGAAGCCAGAAATTTTTCAGATTTGACCAAAATTATTCTTAAAAAAATAAAAATAAATTCTAGCCGGTATTCATGTAGAAAATGAAGTACAAGAACAGATAAATGTCCAGTCCATCCTGTACCCCACACTAGTCACAGTAAAATGCTAAAAACACAGAATCCCTGAAACTCATCTCCTGTTATAGTACAATACCATGTTATGAAGAACTGTGTCAGTTAGGAAACTCCAGGGGAGACTTTTAGTATAGCTAAGAATTACAGCACCTAGAAACTGTTCTCTGTGTCACAGTGATATATGGTTACTGCTTAGTTCAGGGATTCTGGTATAAACTTGTATTAACTATAACGAGAAGTATTTTCAAAGAACCATGCTTAATACAAATATCTCCTCTCTATTTTTAAATTCACAGACAGTAACTCAGGCTCCTCACGGGACTGGGCCCACACTATTGGCATTCCGCTGTCTTACACATTTGAACTGCGAGACACGGGTACTCATGGATTTGTTCTCCCTCCTAACCAAATCCAGCCCACGTGTGAGGAGACTATGTTGGCTGTGACAACTATCATAGACTATGTTGATAAGAAGTACTTCCCAGGTGGAGATGTGGTGCTGACCTCCAGCAGCTTGGGCCTGAGCCTTTGCCTGAGTATTGTATTTATATTGACCGTTTCTTAAAAACCGTTTAGAGAACCCAGCAAGAGACTCCCATGAAAAATACAATTTCCCCTCAAAAATAAAAAAAGTTACATCAGCAAAGGAACTTAATGTCAAGTATTTCAATAATCGTAAAAATTATCATCCCATATAATATAAGGACTTGTGATTTGATAGCTATGTTTTTGGAAGAAGGAAAAGATAAAGAGGAGTGGCAACTTCCCAGGCTTCACTTGCTGGCTCTGCTAATTCTTTAAGCGACCTTAAAACATTCATTCATGACAAGTACCCTTGGGTACAGAGCACCATTACTCCCTGGATCTTTGGAGCATGTTTTCGGGGTCTTGCTTAGGCCTGTGCAGCCCTTCTGTCAGCCACAGTCCTGATCTCACAATTTTCCTTACTGCCTGAATCTGTAGACTTCTCTGTGTTATTGGCTTTAGCAGGATGCCTATGAGATTTAAAAGTTCTGAAATCCCACTACAGAAAATTGGATGGCTTCCTTATCCTCTGCTTTCCTTCCCTAAACTGCCACACTGGGATTTGCTAGAAAATACAGGGCCTCAAAAGCTGGTGAAATGTCATGATCAGGAAACCATCTACAACAGCCTGGAACAAGCTAAAGAGTTTAATTGGTGCAAGCATGTAGGGACAGAGAAGTTTGGCCCTGTCTCTTAGGTGCACTCAGATTACTGAAGACAGAAGGTGCCCAAATCCTCCAAAAATTTGAAAGGGAAAGGGAAAAGAAAGATAAGGATGGGGTGCTATTCCTACAGAGGAGACCAGAGTGTTACTTTTTTGCATTTTCAACTTCCAGAATTGATTGGTGGTGACAATTATCCTCCTTAATTTAGACTCCTGAGAGATTTCATCACAGATTGTACATAACTAAAGTCTATTTACAAGGTTTCTTTCTTACCAACCACCTTAATCCTTTGGAGCTGACTGTACAGAAATGGGCCCAGTTGTCTGTTTTCCAACATTTGGGAGAGCCTGCAGCCTTCAGGGAATTGCCTGGGATCCTCATGCAAAGCTGGAAGCTCAGTGGAGTGCCAGAGGAAAGGAAATATTTCAGCCCATTTAGCAGGGACTCTCCAACTGAGCCACTCAAAAAGGAATGCCAAGGTAAGAGCCTCTGTGTTGTCACAGCCAACCCCAGAGGGTGCAGGGCATTCACTGAAACAGAGAAGGGCTATTTTAACCTGTACTCTGCTTTTGAATCCAGGATCCAATATCCCAGAAATATGTCCACCAGGCTTGGCTACTACAGATAACAGATGGGGAGTTTTGTTGTGATAGAAAATGAAGAATCCAGAGAATAGGAAAAAAAAAGTATGAAATGTCTGCTTTTCTTAGCAAATGTCAAGATAGTGCTTGAAAATTTCAAGAGTGCTAACCAGAGATTTTTCAACAAAATATTTCCAGCTTTGGGGAAGAGAATGCTGTCCAATTCTCTTCCAGTGTTGCCAAGAGAAGGATTTGTATTACTTTACTGTAGTATGGTTAAAAAACCCCACAATATAAGATACAACCTTGCAGTAATTTTTCCAAAGCACATCCTATTATCATTTTGTCTGCATTATTAGCTGACAAATCTCAGCTTCTGTGTTTATTGTCCACAGATTATTACCAATTGATGTAACTAAATCTGCCTAACTCCTGCAGGTTCCCCAGAGCATTGTCTTTCCAGACCAACCACTCATTTACAGTAAGACCCGTCTGTTGCTGGGCACTGGAGCAGGTGTCACTAATTAGCATCTTTCCCCACAGAAGCTGCATTCCCTAAACCTCTGTTTAGTTTAGGATGTGACTTGTAAGTCTTTATGTTTGTATTTATATATTCTGTTTTTGGAAATGTAAGAAACCAGACAAGTCCATCTGGCCCATGACTGTGAGCTATCTTTAAGCAAGTGAGGTTTGACCACAAGTGTTCCATAGCCATTTGCTGGTGAGGTGCATTGAAGGTCCCCAGTGCCACCAGCAGCAGATGGCAGTGTCCTCTGGGAAACGATGCCCACATGCTGACCTTGTCAAAGCCAGCCCAACCTGGGTTGCCACAAAACACTTTCCATATCTAACCCATGACTACAGTGGTAGAAAAATGCTGCCAGTCAGGGCTTCTTTTCTGGATTCAGAGACATTGAACAGCTTCTGTGCCTAGAGCCAGAGAGGAAGCGAGCTGGTTTTGCTGATTGTGGGTATCTTTTTGATAGAAACGTTTATCACTAAAAGATACAAGCAGGTGTGTCCTAAAGTTAATTAGCAGGCTTCTGTGGAATGGCTCAGTCCCTCACTAGCTCTTCTTGTTGTAATAACATCCATTAGGCATAGAAAGATACCTCTGAACATGGCTCTGAAGCAAGAGGATATGGGGGGATTCTACCTCCAGCATTGCCAGCATTCAAGAATCACAGAAGTGAAGAGGAAGTCTCTGCCAGGAAAAAAAAAAGGCAATAATCATTACCTAAAAGAATGTCTGATCATTATGCAGATAGACTGATACAGCTCCTTGCTCTTTTAGCAATGGGTCACCCGCTTTGCACAGGGAAACCACAAATCAATGTTTTGTGGAAGCAGCACCTTGCCCCCACTGACACTGCAGAACAGACATCCTGCAAGCAGTGCTTACAGCCCGTCTTAGGAACTATCACTGCACAAGCAAGGCAGAATCACTAAAAGGCCAAAACTGCAGCAAACTGATGTTAAAAATTTTACATGGGATCTATATTTCACATACCCTCCCAGTTTGCTGACTTCTCTGTGTATCTGTTGAGCTTGTACAAGAGTGACGTGTATGGCTGACAAAAATCACTGCAGAGACGGTGTATTTTATCAGCTGTGTTTTGCAAAGGAAAATTTTAAACAAAAATGTAGTGTGGCTGTCTCTGCTGAAATTCCCCTTACTTCATGAATCCTGACTTTCTCTCCTCTGCATTCCTTTGTTGCCTTCTCTGGCCCTTGACAGTTTTACTTTATATGAAATATGGAAAGAGCTTCATTCTGGTCTCTTGATTATTAGTGGAAGCACAGCATTATCCTACTAAGACTATAGTAGGACTTTAGATTCACCCATGTAAACATATGTGAAACAAAAATTTGTCATGGAGAACTAGAATATTTGTCTATTCATTGTAATTTCTCCCTGTGATTTTACCAAGATCCATGCTCCTTCCCCTTTTTCTCACCGTTAAATACCTGTATTGTGCCTGCTTTATTATATAATCAGTACTGTGAAGGTTTAATTACTTTTGGTCATTCAGGTTATTGAAAGGGCAATTCCACTTAGGAGTAATAGTGTTCTATATCATCCTTGTTAACATTTTGTCTCTAGTACAAAAATAAAGATTGACAAAAGGACCATCGGTGACCTCATTACATTTCACACAAGGAGCTCCTCTCTCTGCTATTTTTTCCTCTATGCTATGTTAATTTCATACAGTCCTCAGGCTCTAACAAGTTAGCAACACTGCCCTCATTAGGGAAAGTGAACATATCACAAGGGAACTATATTATTAAATGAATGTGTGTAGCCTCATTTCTTAGAGCATCACATGACAGAAGAGCAAAAACCTACAGTTTTGAGAGGATGGTAGAAAACACCCCTAGCAGATCACCTGCTGGGGATGCATTTGCAATTCAAGTTGTTACTTCCTGATAAGCTGCTTATGTTCCAAATATCACTCTTTTGTGCAGATTCTATTCCGAGTGAAAAACTCTCAGACTTAAATATCTGCATATGAAAACTGGGAGGAGTCTTAACCAGAAGAAACCTGCTCAGAAACACAGAATGTTCTCAGTATGTTCCAGACAATTTTCCAAACATAGTCTGGAGGCCTACTTCAGACAGAAAGGTCAAGCTCTGATTGAAAATTAAAGTATCCTGAGCTGGTTTTGGGCTCCCTTTAGCCAGAAAGCTGTAGGTACACGTGATCCTGGTAAGCTTTATCTCATTGCCCATGTCTTCTTTTGTCTTCACCTAGAGCTGGGTTTCCTTGACTGGGAATGTCTGGGATGTCCAGTTGTATCATACACAAAAACAACAGCAGAACCCATTGCTTTATTGAGACATGCTGTTCTAATAATTTCCTTCTCATAAATGGCTGGCTAAGGCTGCTTTGTTTTCATTATCACTAAGCTGAGAGGCTACAAATAATAGGTTAAAATTACCAGGGATTGTGATTGGGCATCAGGGTTAGTAAACTTGGGTACTCTTAATGAAGATCTTGTCTAGAATACATTTTATATTTATTGTATCTGTCTTCCAACAAATCTGTATGATCCTTGTTGGTATAAAATACCAAGAAATAATTTGATAACAACCTATCATCACTTGCTCCTGCCTGCCAAATCTCGTAGGGTCTGTTTATGTGCATGGTAGGCATTCACAAAACCCACTTCTTTTCTGAAAGCTGGCAAACAATATGAGTGCACTATTCAGAAGTGGCAAGCGGAAAGAGTAAGTGCAATGTCATCATCACAGCTTTTCATTCACCTCAGTACTCTGACCTAAGTCACATCCCATCACAGCTGCACTCTGTTTTGTGGAAATACCTCAAATGAAGGCAACGTAATTTAGGTGGTTAAGATTGCATAGTATCACCTGCAATGGAAACTTCCTAGAGGATGGATAGCATTTGTGAAAATGTTGGATATTTATTGTGCTGACAAAGGTGTAAGTACCCTGGCTTCAGCAGTGGGAATGAGAAAATGGATAGGTCACAGATGGACTAATCATGCCACTTTCCTAGCTTTAGCTTCTTCTGCATGAGTGTCTAGAAAAGACAGCCCTTGTTTTCAAAATGCAAACTCTTCCTGTTCTCAAACACCCATACAGCTTTACCTAAGAGAGTTCTGAGGAGGAAAAGGATTACTGATAAATGTTACTTATCTCTGATTAGTGAGGTACAGGACGGAAGAAGGATAAAATTAATGAGGGAGATACTGAGCACAAGCAATAACCAGACAGCAAGGAGCACACAAATAGGCAACACACTCCGTGATAATTAGGTGTAAAAGTCTATTTACCAGAGACACATAACAGAAGTTCACATCCTGAGACTGCAGTGCAGGCCTTTATGTCATGTACTGCTCGTGCCAGGGCAGGTCAATCAAAATACAGCAAGTATTCCCCATCCGTTGCCACCACCTAACACACAAAAAATGTATGTTTGTGTTTTATGTCTGTGTTCCTAGCTTCTAAACACAAAAGAGAAATTAATTTATCTATGAAAAGGCCACTTTACTCCAAATTTTATCTTCTCACTTCAGTCACTGTTCCTGCAAATTCTTTAGATTTGCCTCTTGGGACTTTTTTCCCCCCAAACTACCCAGTTAAAAACAAATGAAAGAGATTTTTTTATTCAGGTTTTGTGGGGGCTTATGCTTTTGCTTCTGCTTGAAAAATGAGTCTTCACTTGGAGTCCCTTGTGGTTGACCACCTGTGATACAGGAATTGCTTGTGGATTCATTGGTGTTTGCTTCAGCAGTTACCTGTGACACTGGCCTGAACCAATCATGGTGTGATTGTGAAAACATTTAAAGGGACCATTATCTAGATGTAGAAATCTGGGAAAGCCAGCTTGGTGTCAAACAGCTCACTAGGAAATATTATAAAAGGGTCATACACAGGGATAACAAACCATCCCACACCAGAAGAATGTAATTCCACTGGGGACATGACTGCACAAGACTGCGCAGCCAAAATGCATTGCTTGGCATTGCTCCCATCTCAGAGACAGGTATTAAGCTATTTGTGCATGGACAAATCTATCTTGATGTATTTTGTTTACTATCTAGAAAATCCCATTCATTTCAGAAACTTGTTAGTGTCCTAAATTCCAAAAATATTATCCAAGAATATTCTTAGCATCCAAGCAACTGGGAATCAATAGCAGTCTTGAAGAGCAAGGTTAAGAATAAAGTTTAATAGCAGTTAATCATGGAAAGCAATCGAAACCATTTTTTCATATAATTTGGAGTGCCAAATTTAAAGGATTTTTGAATGGTAAGGGCATCTCCATCATGATGATCATGTGTCTTATTGAGTAGGACCAGAGTATTATTCACTTTTTGTGACCCTGACTTATCAAGGACATGCTGGGCAAACAGCCAAGGTACTACAAGCTCCATAACAATAAATCATACTTAAAGTTTACATGATGGCTATGCCAGTTGGAGGAAGGCTAGACCTTCCAGCTCTGGTAACTGCTTGACTTAGTATTTTTTTAAGTGCATAAGAAACATTATAAAGTAAAGCATATATCTTGCAGGTAGGAGAGAAGTCATGCAAGGTAATCAGCAAAGAAGTAGCAGAATGATGAAGTGAAGAAGCAGTGAATCCAAAAGCAGTTCGGACACATTATTTTTAGGGAAAAAAGTCAGGAAAACCCTTATGGCTTCATCTGCATATAGGACTGTCATTGTGTGTGCCAGCAGAACAGATAAAAAGATTGATAGGAGTCCTGTTCTATTTAAAGGCCATGGAAATGTATGGAATCAAACAAATTAGAAATGGAAAATGGAATTCTATCTGTCTCCTAGGATTGCTCTCTGGGGTGCATTCCTGGGTGTGGTTGTTTAGTTGAGTCAATAAAAACCTCAAGCTTTCCTCTTCTATGTTCTCTTTTCAGCTGTGGAGTTGTACCTTTGCCCTTCAGTTTTCAACGTTTTCCAATGTGTATGACTCTGTTCAGCAGATACAGTTTTCATATATATACTTGCTTCGTTCAGCAGGGTTTACTTGTCTTAGTCACTTCTGTGGATCTCATGGACTTCCAAAGGTCCAGGACAGCCACTGGCTTCACCTGTTGATTATCTTGTGACACACAGTGTCCCATGGATTAAAAAAAATAGTTCTAGAAACTGTCACTTCCATTAGACTATATGGACAAGATGGATAATGAAGGTTTTTTCAGTAGTAATACATAGGTTTTGTCCAGGCTACTAGCAATCTGATATTTGTCTACTGTATGCTTTCTTTAAAATATCAGCAGAAAATTGAGTTCTTCAACTATCTGCCAAGGAAAATCAGGAACTCCATTTGAGTGCTCTAACTAAGCTAGCTGTTGAGACAATGCTTATTCTAGCCCTACACCTACTGATGTAGGGTCACTCAAATTGGGCAGTCTGGTCAGCCCCATTGATGCTACTCTTCAGTCCAGGTGAAGGTCCTCTTAGAGGATCTATGCTTATGCAAAAGCAACCAGAAAAGAACAAGTTATTTATTTTCTGAATCAGCTAACATGGCACTTTACCATGCTGTAAACTTTCAGGGATAGACACCATTTATTTTACTACCCTGTACATGAAATACAACATCTACTGCAGAACTATTTTTGGGTTCTGTTTGAACAGCAAAAGTATTTTTTAATGACTTCAGTACCTCCAGTGAGGCCAACACAGTGAAGCCCACATGTCTACTGAAAGTGTTACTCTTCATAGAAAGTGAAACTATTCAACAAAGCACATGTGAACTGAAGGGAAAGAGATCCCACTTGCATAAGGCACCTGGCAAGATGGACCATAGAGCACAGAATGGGCCCTACTCACAGCCCTGTATTCAAACTGAGACACAGAGCTTTAAAATTAAAAAGGGTTTCAAAGGAAATCCAAGCTCAGATCTACTCTGAAAATACATAGCATCCTGGAGCTAATCAATATTTTCTGCCTATCACATTTCTTCCACAAAGTATTTTTAATAATGTAGTGCAAATTTCTCATTCTGCTTTTCTAAAGAAAAAAACATGAAAAGCATTTGATAGAATGTTTAACAGGTATATCAGTGAAATAAACCTACTTAAAGGTCATTTTTTTTGAGAGACCTTGGATTTCTATATGCAGTGCAGCAGGTTTTACTTACAGGACTGAACCCAAATGTTGACATGGTGCCATCATATTCTTTCAGATTACTGACTCCACCCCTTTGTCAGCTTAAAACACACAAATACTTGAGAGAATCCCACCAGCAGCATTACTATGATGCTGTGTCAGGAGGAGGCTGCAGTGAGCTCATAAGGAGTTTTGACCTCACAGAAAGCAGAGTGTCTCAGATGACTCTTCACTAAAGAACAACAGCATTTTCTTTCTCAAGAGTGGATTCAGAAACTGCTTAAGGAGAAATCTTCCTCTTTGTTGAGCAGTCATTTTTTCTAGATGAAAAATAAGGGAATTTGTAAAACCACAATGTACCTCCAAGATGTAAATATTGTAAATAGGTATTGTTTAATATGTTCAAGTGGAAAAGATAGCTGACTGCAATTTAAAAGGCAATGTGAAACTTGCTGTGCCAACTATTCCAAATTTAAGCTTGAAATTAGTCCAGCACACCAACAGTGTCTAAGAAATTTCTAAGGTTTCTGTCACCATGGTAGCTGGGTGGCAATGGGCTTAATCCTGCACTCATTGAGTCCACAGTCAGACTTCTCCTGGCCTTAGCAATGCTGGATGTGACCCTGTAAATCCTAACATACTTGAGCCCACAGCTTGATTTCTAAAACTTTTTTTACCCACTTTCCCACGGCAAATTGGGTAGGGAATTCTGTGGAAACCATTCACTTGAAAGATGTCCGGGGGAGATTTCTTTCATTCAGCAACAAATCCCTGACTGATTAAAAGAACAATGTTGACAGCCCTACAGGAAGCCATGCCATCCACTCCTTGGGCAGCAGGCACTTTTGGCAACATGAGCCAATTTAGAGGACAGGGAACAGTAAGTGAGGGGAATCAGGAGTCAGACAAGGTCCCTGGAAACTTCCAAGCTGTTTTAAAAAGAAGGGAATTGTTGCCTTGGTTAATGAAATTCCCAGTCCCTCACAGCCAACTAGACAAATCAACCATTATATTAAAACATTTATATTGTCCTTAGTGGATGATGATAAAATGTAATGATTAGATAATATGCAGGAGTACACATAATAACTCCTCAACAAAATCACCAGGTCTGTGGTATAAAGATGCCTCTAAAAGCCGAGGGCCATAGACATAAACACTTAGGCTCTAATCACCTTCTGTTTTTATCCTCTTTTCCTCAAGAAATAAGGCCTGAGAGATCATACTGTCTATCTCCCAGCCTCTCCTTAATAACTTGTGAACCAGCTGGCTGCCATCAGCCAAACTGGCAATGTGAAAGAGGTCACAAAAGCAAGAAGTTCTTGCAAGCTCCATAAAAAAAGGTGGCTGCATGAAGCACAAACTCCATGTTTGTGCCTTTGAGAGGGAAAGGGGTGCACTTTGAGGTCAGTAATTAGGACTTGTTTGAAAAGAGCTGGGGGGACTCCTCAAGAGAAGAGCAGAGGAAATTGTGAGTGCCTTTTGGCACACTTATGATAGAAATTGAAGAGAAGTGGGTTACAGACTGTGTGTGGGCAGGGACGCAATTTCTGAGAAAACTAGACTTCATTAATTCTGCTGCTTGGTTGTATTATTGTTTTCTGTAAAAATTATGAGGATTATTAGACATAGCTGGTAATTGCATTACCAACATGAAAAGGCCTTAACAAAACCACAAGAGGATGATGAGAAAAGAAGCTCCAATACTGAGAAACCGTGCAAAATGTCATACAGAAGAAGAGCCAATATCAACATATAACTCACACTGCATGTTGACTAAAGTAATGTATGTGCTGAATGCACCCAAAAATAGGAAAGGTCATTTAGAGTAAGGCTGGCACCTTCATAAATTGGTGCTTGTTTTTGGACATACCTGAGTTCAGCCAAAGGTTTTCTGAGAGTTCCTTGACCCCTTGGGAAGCTGGACAAACTGAAAGACCTTATGCATTGCACTTCCTGTGGCTTCCTGTGGAAATATTAACTCAGAGCTGACCATTGCATGCTCTAGAAACATACTTCAACAAGTTTCAGTTTTGTAGGAATATGCTTAGCGCATCAGGATAAATGCTTAGAGATAAAGCAAGCATCAGCCCTGAGAAACCACATCCTTCAGACAGATCTAAGATGAGGCCTGTGAGAAATGAGGAAGTTATAAACTACGCAGGAGCTGCCCTTATGGAAGTGACTGAAGAGTCAGATTCTGCTCCCATTTGAGGCTTGAAAAGAAAGAGCATGCCTGTAGAAATGATGGCCTTTTTTCCAATTTAAAGGCAATCTGGGAATAAAACCATGTTTCTACAAATTTAGCTCCTGCTGAAAAGACTGTCTCACTCTTCAATTGTTAAACGACTGCTTTTTAAAAAGCAAACAGAAGGCAAGGCGGGGAGGGAGTTTTGCTCTACAAGGAAGATCTGTTAAACACATACCCCATATCTTCATGAGATGACAGGATGATAATGTGAACAACTTTTTCTGTTGCATGTCACAAGGCTCAAGGGGACTACTAATTCCCTTTCCTACAATGACTCAGGCAAGGATTTCCCTTAGTTTTGTTATTAGCCTAGTTGCTATTTTTCCTCCTACCCATTTTGTTGCTTAGGAGACTGCTAGTCATGAAAAAACTCCACAAAGAAAACAAAATTTAGAAAAACCCCAAACAAACAAAACAACAACAAAACAATAAAAAACTCAAAGACCACAACAAAAAAAAACAAACAAAAAACCCCACAACACACAAAAAACCAGCAAGGCCCAGTCCTGCCACTGCTATCCCAAATTACAGAATGTTGAATGCTCTTGCCTCCTGGGATCTGCCTGCACAGAAGGAACATGCTGTATTAGTATAAATAGTTGCCAAGGAAGCCACTTCTCAGGCACAGACACAGTTTGCTCTCCAAAAGCCAGGTAGTATAGATTTATTTTTTGCATTTTTGGAGCAGTAACAGAAGTTTCTCCAGCTGAATCATGTAACTGGGCAATGACTTCTGTGGTAGAGGGTTGATTGGAAGACAGTCATAATTTCATTATAGTCAGAGCAGCAATTTCCCTGTCAATACATCAGGACTGTGTAGTTCTGTAATAATTATACTTTCCCATGTAAATATTAAATCAAATTCTTTTCCCAGGAGGTTTTTTAGTACACATTCTAGTTCACTATGATTATGAAGCCCCACAATAACTTTTCTGCCATGTTTTCATCAAGAGATCTCAACCTGCTTTCTGAGACTGGTCATCATAATTTTCTCTCTTCCCATTTTTTTATCCTCCCTTCCCACCTCTCCCTTTATAGAAGGTGGAACTGCAGCCAAGAGCTTTGGTCAACAATAGAGATGCTGAAAATTCCTGGATTCCGGTCCAGTCCTCTAATGACTAGAGTCATGACTATCACTCTAAAGAGAAACCAGTGTAAAATTCTGTACAACACTTCATGTGTGGTAGAAAATGAATCCTGCATTACAAGCCCTGTCTTTTGTTATTTTCTCATTTTTTAAAACGACCAAATGGGTAATACCTTGATAATGAGTTGAAGCTCTTTAGATTTCAAATCTCTTGAAAATTCTGGTTCTAATTTTAGGATCCAAGCTACAGGTTTAAGAAATTAATGTCAGGCTCCTGTTCTTGACATGCTGAAAGCGTGGGTTTCTGGCACATGCATTTAAAAAAGGATGTGTTATAAATTGGCTTCCTAGGGCCTGAGGACTTTGGAAAAAGACTTATTAAAAGTTATGCAGCATTAGGAAGCAGAACACGTTCAAAAACTTCTGCTGTACAAGATGACTCATAAGGTTATACCACCGATTTTGCTAGTAACACCAGAGGAAAATTATGTCCTAGATCAAAAACACTCAGATGTTGTGAACTTGTTCCTGGGGAAGGCACATGACACATTTTACCATGATTATTTCCTTAGCTGAATGAAGTGACTGAGAAAGCAGATAATATCAGCATATCCAATATGGATAAGTTCTTATGTCTTGATCTTGCTCTTATTTGTAGATGCTGACACATCTCCCTTGGACTTCAGGAAAGTAGGACTGACACCACTATAGCTGTTCTTAATTTCCTGCTTTCTTTTCCACTGCATTCTTCCTATCTGTAGCTCCCTGTGACTTGTCTTTTTAGATTCCCTCTCCAGGAAGATATTCATGTTTTCATATCTGTTTGCCTAAGCCAGGGTAGCTCTTCTCCTTTACATAACATTTGCTTATGATCCAGTGGTATCTTTGGAAGAGCTGGCACTTTCAATGATCTATCTGAAGCATGGACAAAACAATAAGACTGTTAATGCCCTTTCAAAATTACTGTCTTCCCACTGGCAGAAGCAAGGACATAGATGGGTTGTATGTGAACCAAAATATATGATCAAGAAAGAACAGAGACTAAAGCACTTTCCCAAAACAAGAAAGCAGATGAGGTTACATTCAAAATACGTGTTCCATCGTGGAGTGACAATCTATGGTTGAAGACACAGGGTCATGACCAGCCCACCTTTTCTTTATTGTTAAGTTGGGAGAATTTATGTATTAATTTCTATTTCTGTAGCTCTTAAGACCAATACCAAGGGGTCAGGGCCATGCTATAAAAGGTGTAGTGACACTTAAAACAAAGACAGTTCCTCTTCCTCATAGATAGCACATACCTCACAGCCTAGACAGTATGCAGCATAAGGAGAGTGACACATTGCAAATGGGAGACATATGGGGGGCAAAGCAAGAGCCAAGCCAGGGACACTAGAGCAGGCTTGTTGTTCAGTCACAGGCAGAGGCAAACATCCTGATTGATGTCTGCTGCAAGCTAACTGGGTCATGCTGGCTGAGGGTGTGAAGCACATTTCATTTTCATTGCCATCCTGCTTTGCTACAGGCAGTAGGAATAGCACAGTGTGAATTCAGGAGCTCATAGATAGCTGCCTGGAACTGACAGTACACTCCCCTTGCCCCTATCACAGGGAGGGAGTTTTGTTGAAGTACGGTTGCTTTAATTCCCCCCTAATTTTTAACGTAAGCAAGAATAGCTGAGTCAGATCTGAAAGTCAGGTCTTATGGCTCCAGCTCCTGGACTTTGAGATCTCATCTGTCTGTTACCTTCCTCAGCTGGGAACTGCTCAGCTCAGCTGGGAACACTTCACATCCATTTTCTTCGCTGATTTCCTTTGTAAACCTGTTGTGCCCCACTTCTTTAGATAGTAAGTTCTTCAGTATCCTCACTGTAGTCTGTATGTACAGCGCCAAGTATGATATGGCACCAGATCCTTTCTTGGAGTGTCCATAATTTACAAAAATCCAAACAGAGTTATAGGAAGGGCAGAGGAAAGAAAAACAACTCTGAGAGGTTATGGGGAGCATAAAAAGGAAAAAAAAATTATCAGTGTTACATTACCTTTTACCATGAGGAAAGGGGCAACAGCTGTGGCAGCAGCTATCAGGAATGTCCTTAGTGAAGGGGAGGGAGATGGTAATTGTGGTTGGTGGTAAACAACAGGCACCTGTGTATCTCACAACACCAGTCCTTTTAAAATTCATTTTAGCCTCTCTTTTTTCAGCTTCTACCTTTTTTCCCCTCTATTTTAATCAAATAGAAGCAGTTGGAAGTGGGGCCACTTCTGAGTACCCAATGCTTTGTTTTGGGAAGCTGGGAAAATACAGTTTCACTTCCACCTCCTCTGAAAGGGATAAAAAACATTGCAGACCTTACACAGGCTACTGCTTCCTTGTGGATTGTTATTGCAGGGTTAAGGCCTGTCTTAAAAGGGGAGGAAAACTTGTATGAAAAGTGTCTGGAAGCTTTTGAACTGGTTTATAAAAATAGCTGCTTGAAGGAAAAAAAGAAGAGAAAAAGAAACGTGAAAAACAAACTCAAAACCAAATAGTTTCTAGTGTATCCATCTATTGCAACTAGTGTGATATTAATAGAACACACACCAGCAGGGAGTGGGAAAATAAACATATTTTCACTCACATAAAGGGACTGCCTAAATGACTCACATATGCAAAAATAAATAAATGGCTCCCCATGATAATCTGAAACTATATTTTATCCACAAAAACAACTCAGCTTCTTAACTGTAACCTAACATGTTAAATTCACTAGGTTTTATTTGAGGGCATGGACAGATTGAGTGATCAATCTCTATTACACTGAGCTTTTTTTTTTATCCCTTCCTTACAGTGCCATTTTTCTTCCCACTAGACATTTTAGTTCATTTCCCTGAGCCTTCTTCAGCTTAATAGCTGCATTTCAGACTCCCAGAAAAAAAAATTAAAAAATCAAACTTCCAGAGAGGAACGACTGTGAGTGCTGTGCATGAGAGGAGGAAAATATAGCAAATAAAAATGGAGTAAAAGGGCAATTGTTAGCATTGCATGTGCTGCACTTAGGGATAACAGCTATACATTCCAGTTGCATAATAGAGATGTTCAGGGTCAACCAGGTGCTGGCTTCAGATGCTGTAAAATCAAGAGGCAGAGGGTTTTTTGTCTTGTTGAACTGGCAAACAGGTATTCCCCTAGAGAAATTGAATGAGGACACAGCAATTAACTCTCCCGTTCCTGCTAATCACATCCTTAGCAACTGCATGGTCACTATGGTATCGACAACATCTTTTGCTCAAATCCTTTCTGAGTCATTCTCCGGGCAACTTTGCAATGGTCAGAGCAGAGGTGACGTGCACTTGCTGACACTGTGCTGAATGGTTCCATCAATCTCCAGTCTGCAATACTGGACACTATTGCCAGTGAGGATGAGCTCCAAGGATAGAAAGGAAGCCAGTAAGTGTCCAGAGAATCTGTGCTGTTTGCTTCTCAGAAACATTGTGCAAATGACAAATGCTTCTCTACAGCCTCTCTGCTCTAATAGTCTTAAATGTGAGGCTAATGAACTTTAGCTTTCAACATCATTGAACCTCATTATACAGTAAATACCCTTTGTGTAACATCTTTTTGTGACTCAGATACCAAAAACAACAATGAAGCTATCAGAAAAGAAGGAAAGGAAAAGGCTACAATCTTAAAAAAAGAAAAGCCAGTCAGATTCATCTTTCCACAGCAAGTATTTGTCCTGGAAGAAGCAGTGAAAAATTATGAAGGTTGTAATGGAAAAATGCTGCATATTGAGACATTTATGGATGCTCACAGAATCAGAAAATAGCATACAGGAAATAGACTAACAATCTGTCCTTGATGGAGTTGCTTAGAGTTGTTGCTGAATCTCTCCTGTAAGAGGCTCAAAACTCCATGCATTGCAGATATAAACAACTGGAACCTGCTTTCTTTCACTGAACAGGAGGGGCTCGAAGCCCTGATCTGTAACTGCTTTGAGTGCTCCAGTGAGACAAAAGAGCTGGAAGCCCAGCCCTCACTGTCTGAAGTGTACTGCTGATTCCCTTGCCTCCCCAGCAGTTTAAAGAGGTGAGGGAGAATTTACTCAAGACTCTAGCCCTTTATTTTCAAATCTCAACATTTTGGTACACAGGAAGACAAATCTTACTATCATTCAAACAGAGAGAAGGAAACAAATGTTTTTAGGGAGAAGATGGATGTATGTAATCAAAGTATATGAAGTCTATATCAGGACACCATGCAATTAAAAGGAATAGGAGGAAACGTTCCATGGCAGCATATTTTCAATATCTCCCTAGATGCAGGACTATATCCTGTGATAAAGCTGGTAGTGATCATTTTTGGAGGCAGAAACCACAGATGCTTTGTGGACCTAGGGTGACAAACATCTATTTTCACATGTGGGAGGTAACATTAAAATGGAAAGTATGGATACTAGGAGGTAGTCAACTGGAGCAGTAGTAGTATGACTGAGAGTAAAATGAATGCATAACTTAAGAAGCATTCAGAGTGAACATCTTCTGTGTCAGCATTTATTACATACCCCTAATTGGAAGACCTCAGTTCTCCATTTTCCTGATAGATAGCTGCAACACAGATGTCCTGAATGATGTATACACCAATCACTCACTGATTGCTGGACAAACATTATCAGAGTGTCAATATTTGCTTTTTTTCTAGAGCTATCATTGTTTGAGAGGGTGTAAGTCATTTTGGATAATACTCTACTAGAGATGTATTAACTAACTCAGAGACGAAAATCATCTTGTATGCCTACTCTGTGCTATTTTCATTGCATTTTACTTTGCACTGAAAACAACCGCTAGTCATGTGATAAATCCAGAACCTGAGCAATAATTAGTGATAGTGGAGGTGGAGATAAACCCATAATTGCAAGTTTGGTCAGCTTACCCAAAGCCTTCACCACAAACTTTATGAAAAACACTGCTCACTATTTGCATGAAGCTGCAGTACCCAGAGTATGGTAATTTGACAGGGTGACTGAGCTGTAGAGCTCAGTGCAATAATATTTCAGTTCACCCCATTGGTCCTTCAGTATATAGGTAACTGTATTTCATACTACAGTCCCCCAAGGTAGATGGAAGTTCACTATGATTCTGGTAATAAAATGCCTGAGGAGTCGCCTGCTGCACTTGGAAAGAAGACAGAAGTAAAGTGGATTGCAAAATCGAAATACTATGGTCCTGGCTCCCTGACACAGGTCAAGAATATGCTGTTTGGAAGTTGAACACATATCTCAGATCTAGAAATCCACAGCACAACACCATTAGTTTTGAAAGGACAGCTTTGCTACCCATGGTTGTTTTGCTCACTTCAATGTTTTTACTCAACCCTGCTCTATAATCAGGATACCAACTGACCTGGTATACAAAAAAATGTGCCTTTCAGTAGGTGTTTAAATTAATTATTATTCTTATGAAAGTCAGTTGGGAAGGTGTTTAAATCCATGACATGTCTTTTTACACATGCAGAAATTTGGTTTCATGAACAGCAACATCAAGCATTTGAAGTAGATGCTAAAATCTATTGCTAAGAATCTGACAAGAAAATTTTGTGTGTTTTATGCTAGAGCTTACATTTACGTGCAACATTACCAAAAGCCTGCTAAACAGGAATTTGTCTTGTCATTAAACTGGTAACTGCTGGTTAGTGTAAGTCATGTTTTTCTTCGTGAGTAGTCTGAAGAGAGCAAGAGCCTCTCACAGTTCCAGTAACACAGGATAGTTCAAACATTAAAGCCTGTGTGTTCAGCTCACTGTACATTCTTGGGACATTTCCCAAAGGATCAGACATTTCAATAACACCACGAAGTTCCTTGCTTCCTCATTTTTCACTTCTGATGAAACTTCCTCTATCAAAGACCAGAGCTAATTATCCAGATTTAATCAACAAAAGTATTTACATTTCAAAATAATGAGACCCACTCAGCTGGCAACTTGTTAATTAGTTCCCAAGCATTCTCCTTTTATCCTCTTGTGCTGCAGTGGTGCAGCTGACAATTGTTCCGATATTAAGGGAAGTTATTTGAGAAGTGTTATCTCAGAGTCCTATCTTGCTCCAGGATCAATTTACACCAATGTGTTGATTACAGGAGGACTACTGATTTACCTAGAGGTAGATGTCTTTATGTATCAAACTGTCTTACCCTTCCTAACAAGTTTTTGTCTTGTATTTTTACATGCTGAATGTCTGCAAAGCAATTAGGTATCTGAATTTAAGCCTCTCTGCCTAGTTATCGTTTAACAATCCTATTCTTTCACTCTGGAGCTCCTAGTACTCGAGGTCAGAGTCACGTTTACAGAAAAGCTATTTATAACACTTTATTATTCAGTGCCTTTTTTTTTTTTTTAATTCTACATAAAGGCTCTTCTACCCAGCTATATAAAAGTACCAGAATATACATAAGAATTTGTCCATAAATATTTTTTCCAGCTCCTGACATTTGCAAGCGTGGATGGACATAAAGAATGAGGATCTCTTCTCAATTTCTGTCCCAGTACTAGTATAGTCTGAAGTACATGTGCTGGGTTTCAGTCTTCTCCAGCAGCTCCCTTAGCAACTGGAAAACTCCAATTAGTCCTCAGTGCAGGATGTGCTTCAGTTGACTTGCTGGTAATCAGTTGCTCCAGAGCCTAGATTGATTTTTCCCTGTGATTATAAATTCTCCCATCAGACGATCTCAAAAACAAGAATACATTTCAAGAAATAAGATCGGGATGTTTTACTCAGCACACAATTTCCTCCTATAACCCAGCTGTGCAAGGCACGTAAGTGTGTGCTTATCTTTAAGCACAATTAATCACTTCTTTAGTAACAGGAAGTTTTTCTGGAACTGGAGATTACATCTTCTCTTTGCAGTTCCATGCTTGTGTGGTTGTGTTTCCTTTTTCCTTTTTCCCTTTTTCATTTTCCTTTCTTCATATTTTATTTTAAATTAACATTTCCTCTTTTCTTTTTTCCCTGTCATACGTAATGCAACGATACAAGCTTCTTTTCTTTCCTAAACGTGGTGAGTGGGCAAGGAGACAATTATTTAAATTATATGGTGGGGGAATAAGTTATAAAAATAGAAGCATATTCCTATCTTTTTAACAGGAATTTGTATTTTTGAAACATTAAAAATTCTCTGGAGGCCTGAGGACTGAGTACACATAAGATTGTACCTAGCTTTTTAATTAATTATTTTTCTTCTATAAATTAATTACATAAGTTTCTGAAAACCACAAATGAGCACCGAGAAGCTGCACAAATTGCAAGTAAAAGAAAAGCAAAGAAGAATTTTTTTTTATTTTTTTTTCCATGCAAAGCTTTATCCTTCCCATGTCTCTGGGACATCTTTTGAATACCCATCTAATTTTAAATGTTTCTGATCATGGTAAAAAATGCTGCCACATGTTGCAAATGTGGAAAAAATTCAAAAATATTTGAATAGAAAACTCTCATCTAATCAGACATTTAGAGCCTTCATGTGTTGCCTGTAAAGCCAATGCAATGATTCTGATCTTCACAAAAGTGTGATCCAGCCCTAGCAAAGGCTAAAGTTGTGACTTTTTGATCTGAGTTTCAGGGAGCAAAATTCTAGAAATGTAATTCATGAACTGGAGGATTCAGTTTGGGTGTATTTCACTTACAATACTTGAAAGGAATCTAGTCACTTCCTTAAAGATAATCTCATGTTTTTATAAGGGTTACTCATGAGGATTCATTTTATCACAAGGTTTCCAGCTTGTTTGTCCATAGGAGGAATAAATCTTGAAGAGTATCAAGATCTGATAGCCAAATTTCTGACAAGCAGTGAACTAAGTGCCTGTGTATGCAAAAGCCACTCATCTCATGAATGCTCCCTGATTCAATAGATAGTTCACTAGAACAAAGAGAAGTAAGAATTGGGGAAGGGGGGTTAATTAATCAAGTGGTTTTTCCAAGCAACTAATATTCTTTTTTCCTGACTCCTTTGCCTGCACTTAAAAAAGTCATCATCCTTGAATAGTCTATTAATAGCACAAGCATTTGTAAGAGTGGACTCTGATCCACTTTCACTGTTAAGACAAACCTTCCATTGACACCAGAGAGCTTCACCCTGAAATACACTTTTCTCATTGACTGGTCAGTGCTCAGCTTTGCAGTCGATTTCATTTGATGCACACCATGCATCTATTTATTCAGGATCTAGAATGAAAAGTGAGAGTTACAGAAAATCTGTTCTGAACTACTGTAGTTTAATTTGGATATTTGTGGGATTCAGTGGAGAGCCAGCAAGACTAATCTAGTTATGTTCCATAACTATAGTTATGGAATAAAATATTAGCCATTGTCCATCAGGCACTGGTCATATAATTTTTCAAATACAAATAATCTCTGTTGTAACTATGAATAAACATGGTTGGGGTTTGGTTTGCCTTTTTTTGGTTTGCTTTTGTTTTATTTTTTTTACTTTTACGTGACATTTGGACATTTATTCCCACAAAGAACTGTTCCAATATTTGACCTTAAATTTTGCAAAGTAGCCTTCTACACCTCCCATATTTAATTCCTTCATTTCAGCATGTGCAAGGTATAAAATTAAGCAGCTCAAGGATGCTTTGAGACATTCTGGTCTGTCATCTGCACAGCAGTGTGGGTGTCTTCTACAGATATCCACAGCAGCAAGAAAACAGCTGGGTTATTGTCATATTAGTGCTGTGTGAAGAAGATAAAAAGAGGACTAGCAGAAAGAAGAATATCTTAGAAAATATTTCAGTGTAAAGTTAGGGTATGTGATGGGAAGGTAGAGAAGCCATCATTAGATAATCTAGAGTTTAAAACCTACTGTATGTTATTTGTGATTACTAAGTTACTCAGAAAAAACTTCCTTGCTCAGCCTAAGGCTTTGAATATCCTTATTTGCAGTTCTATAACTTGTTCACTAGTTCCTCCATTTGATTTTGTACTTTTTATTAGAAAATTCTTCCTTTATGAATTTGAATATTTGCAAGCTACTCTTTATCATGCTGTTTACACAGAGGAGGTTGCTCAGTAATGCCATGGTCCCTTTTATTTACTCCTAACTTCAATTGCTTCTTGTCAGCATTAATAGATAACTATTTTTACCATCTGGTTTTCTTCATCTACTAAAATCTTATTTATATAGAAGTGTCTGGCAGCTGCAGAGTCTTCTTCCTACCCTTCTCTCCACAATCTAATGTGTCCTCACTCCTGAGATTATAAGAAGTGTTCCAATATTCCCTTTTATTTTAACGCTCCCTCATTCTCCAGGAACACCTATTACATCAAGTTCTCCTTCCATGGTCATAACACTCTGCCTTCATCTGTTATTATTTTTAAGCTTGTGGTATTCAGACATTGATATTACTTACCTTTAGCCTTCTACCTATTTTTAACAGCTCCTCTGCTTAGCTCCCTGCTTCAGAATATACCACTGTGATTTCAGTTTAGTTTTCCCCAATGTCATCCATCATCCCTGTTCCTACCTTTTAGAACTGGATACAGAGTTAAGATGCAAATGGGGGGAAGATATATAGAAATGGAGGCACTCTTTTACCCAAAAACATGACTACTCACATCCTACCCAGTGTAGACAATTCCTGCATGATCCTGCAATGAGATCTGAGCTGTGTGGCCACAAACCCCTTCCCATAATTAGATAAGTGCTGCATTTTCCCTTATAAATGCCCCTCTTTATTATCAAGACATTTCAAAGCTCAAAAGCTCACATTTCTTTTTTTATTTTTCTTTTTTTTGTTCTTTTTTATTTTCCCTTTTAAATTTTTTTTTAAAAGCAATGGGACAGCTGATTTTACCTAGCAATTTTTTCCCTGTCAGGAAAATGATAATGAAAAACAATTTCTACTCTGAATTTTTTTTCAGCTATTCCATTACTGAACCTTCCATTGGCTCACTGGAAACTGTGAGAGAGGGTTTGATTCTTTTCTGTGGAAAGAACATGGAAAAAACCTTACTAGGCTTTTTGTAGCAAAAGAACAATTTTGCTTTTATCCAGGATTTTGCTTCAATTTTGTATAACATTTCTTTGAAAATGCATGTCCCAGTTTCCTTTTAAACTTCTTTATTCTGTTCTGCTACTGAAAAGACTGCAGATGGAAGGGGAGAACCAGGAACTCCCCATGTCAATCAGCTCTATTCATTCAATGGCTGTATTTATTAGTTTCATTAAAAACATATTGAGCAGGCCTGGTTCCTCAGTTCTGCACGCCTACACAATCCTGACTGCCTTGCCATCCCCCTGTCAGTAAGGGCTCTATCCTGAGGCCTCTCTCAGCTTGAGATTCCACATGAAACATGAATCCAAGAGGATATCACATGCTTTTAGGTCTCGTTGGAAAGGCTTCACACAGCTTAACGGGTGTGGAGGGACATGGGGACAGTTAGATGAGGAAAAAATAAGTACTCAAGATGAACTGATAATTCATTTTTTAAAAAAATAAATGGAAAGAAAAGGTCTGTGTAAAGCTTGGAAAATGTCTCCATCGCTACTGCCATCACTGAAATGAATGTACATGTAGCATCTGACCAGCACATTGCTCATAAACTGTGGTTTTGTAGGAAATAAAGCACTTTGAACTGCCATCAGACAAGGGAGCAGTTCTTGAGGAAGGCTGTTAATTTGCTACATTTGTAATGCTGAGGCATGGACTGGTCCCCGTCAGAAAACATTATGTTCCCTATATACCTCCTCCTGTTATTAAAATCAGAACTATGTGGAAGACCAGAGCCACAGGAGAAGCCAGCTACTTATGGGGCAAAAAGAATGGGTCCCAACAGAAATATTAAAACTATGTTTGCTGTCTTTTAGCACTTTTGTTGGTGTTTTTAAAAAAAAAAAATCTTTTTGTTGTATGGCAAAATACAGAAAGTTTTGTAAGAATCAAAAGATCTCCATACTCAGGACTGAGAATTAAGGTTGGAGTTTAAGTGCTACTTAAGTTGAAAACCTACCTAATAGCTTTAGTGGTCTTTAGCTCAGACACCAGGCTTAAGATGACTTTTCAGAAAAAGAAATTTCTTTCTCTATTCAGCCCTGAAGAGTGATCCATAAGAATCTATCTGCTCAGCCACACTGGAACTTAACATCTTCCTCTCTTTGGAATCTCTCTTTCCATAAACATCAGACTGGATAACTGCTACCTAAATACCCTAATGTCCCTTTCCTTTTCTTAAATACATATGGATCACAAACTTTAACACCTACCCTCTTACAATTCTTCAACAAAGAAAGAGACTGGAGTTTGCATTTATGCCCTTAAGCACTCCCAAAGATGTATCACATACAATCTCTTCCATACATACCCTCTTTTTTTCTTAAGTGGGTTGTAGTGTATTAACGCACAGTGTGTTACATAACCATGGTACATTTTTGTCTTTTATGGCAATAGAGATTCAAGGATACAGCAAAAAATATCTATTTCTACCAAACAAAAAAAGAATCTTAGTTTTACTTTTCCTGCCCTCAAAATGTTTGATCTGCACAGCCACCTTTGACAGAATTCTTAGCACTGCTTCCTTTCCAGATGATTGGGCAGAGGTGCACTGGCATCACAAAACATTTATCAGTATCACATCAGCATGGCCTCAGCCAAGACTGAATACATATGCACCCTGATATTTATGTCTGTGTGACAAGAAGTCCTACTGAGACAGAGAGCTCATCCAGTTCACAAGCACGTTTGGTCCTTTCCAGATTACACACAGGCCCCGAGTAATGCATCACACAATCCCAACAAAGAACACAGCAGACAGGACAAGGCAGGGAGGGGGGAAAACTGTGGCAAGCCATACTTTCAGCTCCAGTATTGGTAGGTCACCTACCTGGTGCTGCCACTGAAGCTATCACTTCAGCCCTTTGGCAGACAAGAAAGGAGAAGTATAACAGGATATAACTTGATTGAAGGCAATACAAACCAGGAATGGCATGGTGTTGTAAACAAATTAGCAGACAGGTGAGACATGGGAAATCAGTCTGTAGCCTCAGTGTCTTTGGAATCTGATAATTTCTTTAATGCAGGTACCCCTGTCTGGTAGAAGAATGCTATCATCCCTGGTTTAGGAAGTTAATGGGAGGCTAAAGACTCCAAATACCAATAAAGATATTTAGGTATTGAATTCTACTGTGAATTTGGACCAATGTGACAAGTTTACAGAGGCACAGGAGTATCTGACTTGACACACGAAGTTTCTTAATACCACACATGTATTACATTCAGAAGAGCTTTGTTCCTCTCCTGACATCGCTTAACTATAGGGGTGGGGTAGGAGGATGTTCTTAAGGATTGTGGTACCACCAGAAAGGTAATGAGGGAACATAAAAACTTTAATATTCCTAAGAATGTATAAATACATGTGCACATACGTGGGTTCACACAGAAAGCAGTGATGGTGCTGATGGGGACTAGCTGTTCACTCTGACAGCTGCTAGCACACAAAATACATGTCAGTCTGGTTCCTAATAGGTGTGTATCCCCTTGCACAGCTGGAGAAGCTTGGCATAGCTAAGAGCAGCTACAGTCAATAAGCCTTAAATTTAAGTGGTGCAGAAAGTAGTTTAGTCCTCAAATAGTACTAAAAAATAGTTCTTCTGGGTCAGCTGTGGGGCATAAGGCATGTGAAGGAAGAATCATAAACATCCTTGAACTGTCAAGTGTTTTCACCAGCCATAACTTTTCACCAAACAAAGCAAAACAAAAAAACTTCATAAGCATAAAGTGGTTTTGGCATCTGACTCTCCTTGTTTTCAGTCCCATCATACTGTAAGACAATTGGCACCCAAATCAGATGAATAAAAATTATGGCACAGTCTGAGGGTCACATCCTTTTACTGGAACCAGAGATTTTTCTGAAACTATTTACAAATTCTTCTCAGAAAAATCAACACAAGGAAAAAATAAATTACTCTGCCTTAATGTAAAATCACTGTACTTATAACAGAGGGTATTGTATCAATGGCTAGAGTTACATGAAATTGGTTTTGGTCAAGGAGAGATGCTGCTCCCAACTTGGTATTAAAGTCAACTCAAGTCCCCTGCAGACTAGGCTGTGAATTTCTAGAAACTGGATTTTGCATAGAATTCAGTAATAAAAAATTATACTTTAAACCATCCTCTTGGGCTTGCCCACTGTCAGTAGAAACCTTTTCCTCACTGCTTATTGTTAATTTTTGAACTTCTTTTAAGTGTATCATCTCTATCCTCCCCACAGAAAGAGGAAACCAGCATTAGGCTTTCACAGCAGAATCAGCTGGACAAAATGTCTGCACAGATATTAACACATTTTTGTGTGTCTGCTAGAGCCGTGGAGCAAGTGAATTCCATGGGCATTCTGTACTTATGCTATTTACCTAAAATGTCTGCAGTAGTGTAGGTACAATCTGGCTCTTCCACATCCTCGTACAGTTCCTCATACAGCGCCTCATAACATCTTGCTCTACTCAAAATCAAACTTGAGTTGAGGTTTTCTTTGAATGTTTTGTCTTCATAGTCCTCTTCCTCCCTTTCTCTTCTGTAAAAAAAAATTAAAAAAAAATAATAAGGCATTTAAATCTGAGTGTAAATTTTTCTATTAAATTGACACAAACATACAAGCAGTTTTCTTAGAGCTGCTGACTGCTTTTCATCTGTTTAAGCAGCTTTCAAGCAAGTAATTCTGTATGTGGAAATAGGGTACTTCTGAAAAGTGAAGGATAATTGGCCAAAATCTTTTTGACACAGTGACTCACTGAAAGTGATACCTGATTAATTAGGGGCACATTCTCCTCTTGATCTGTATATAACATAACTCCACTAATGTCAAAGAAAAAGCTGCCCTCCTTAAGTTTGTCAGGCAGCACCTACCCAGGGGGCTGGTCTTTTGCTCAGGGGCTGAACAGAATTGCTCAGCTTCTGGATGTTTTTTTCACCTGCCCGCTGCTGTGGGTCAGCCTCCTTCTGGAGCATGTGCCTGGCTCTTGCTGCCAGTAATACACAGTGCAGGCAGTGGCAGTGAAGGAGGAGGCCAGCCCAGCCTGGCTGCTGCTGGACATCTGAGCCACCAAGCTGAGGTGGCCTAGCTGTCAGGGGCTGCAGAAAGCAGGGCAGCTACTTCTCCCACCGCAGATTGCTGAATTTTGGTCAACACCTGGTCACAGTGACACAGTTCCTGTGATCTCCTGGTGCTCTCCTCACAGACAGCTGTGCCTGTCAGGAGAGCCTAAGAGCAGCTGCTGGAGGAAATGGCGCTTTGTGGCAGAGTTGGCAGTACTCGTGTGGACATGGAGATGCACCTGGAGCCTCCTGGGGCTGCCTGCTCAGCAGAGCTTACAGTTCACACCACTGAAATCTCTTGTCTTTCCCCACACAATCTCCCAAAACAGTGCTCACGTCTCTGCCTTTGAGCACCCACTGGCTCTGGGTACTACACAGGCAAGGCTGCGGGGGGAGTCTGACAGGACCATACCAACAATTTAACACTAGGGACAACCAGACTGTGGCTCTGTGTTGAGTTTACTAATGAAAATGTGACTTGTGGATGCCTAGGTGGTGGCAGAGTTCAATCCATACCATGGCTCAGGTGAGCAGGCACCCAGCATTAGGAATGCTGATAGAAAAGCAGACGAGGGGGTAACAGCAATGCCCACCACTAAAAGTGTGGCTTTTTATAATTCTTTGGTTACATTTTATAATTCTTTGGTGAAAATAAACCCCCTCCTGGCTCTACAAAAACCTGGACAGCTTTGCAATGGGGGAACTCAAAAGAGTGAGGTAGGGGGTGGCAGAAGAGGGGTGACAGAATCACTGTACAGGGAAAGGGCAGCATGGCTTCCATGCACCGGGAAAAGACCCACCTGATGGGAGGACATGTCATCTGTGCTTCCTTTCAACCCCAATGCTCCTGCTGCTGCTGGCCCCACTTCCATGCTCCTGCTGCTGAGGCCCTGAGCAGGGCTGGCTCCCACAGTCGATGCCAAAAGGTGCAGGACAGGACAGGCCGGCTGTGCCATGACAGCTGAGGGGAGACAGGTGCCATTCTGGGCTCTCCTCAGGGCCTCGGCTGTGAGGCGCCTGAGGGCCCCGCTGTGGGCCCTGCTCTCCACAGGGCTAGGAAGGGAAACTGTCACCTGGCAGCGTAACAAGATGGAAAAGGAGAGAAATGAGTGGGCTGAGATGATCTGGGGAAATGCTTGCAAGATAAGCATCAGAAAATAAAAGCAGAATGGAACCAGTTAAGGTTTATTAATTACCATTACTTGGGATCGCAGGGTGTTTGAGGGGACGCCTTGGTGCTCCTTATGTGACCTTACATGGAGACAAAGATCTGTAGCTGAGTCCTTCCGTTCTGTGCCACAACTCATGAACTGTATTTAGGTTACACGCTGGGAGCTCTCACTGTTTCCCAGAGCATCAGGTGGTGTTCTTTGATCATGAGGGCTGTGCCCTCCTTCTTATTCCAAATTATCTTCTTTCTAGCAGCTCCTTCTGCACCATAAGCCAGCCACACTCTTTTAGGGTCACAGGAAAGAGGTGTAAACTAACATTTATTTTTGGGACCAAAAAATATTCACCTGAGAAGGCCAAACGTTCTCATTGCTGAATTTTAGCTACTTGTATTTATTTTTCAAGGGTAAAAAACCTGTTGAAGGGCAGGAAAGTTCCTATTTCTCAAAGATCCTTCCTGAATATTCTAAAACTATTTTAAAATGGTATCATAACTTAACTACACTTCTCTTTGCTTGTGGGCTTAGTACTAGTCCTAGGTTTCATGACACCAGCTAGACTGAATCCTGAGAGAAGGGCCTCCTGATTACCTCAGTAAATTAGAAATACTAGATAAGATCTTCATACCAGAAGGCAAACATTTGCTTGGAATGGGACTCTGCTTTCCAGTTTCCACACTCTATGTTACTTGGGGATCTCAAGTTGAATTCTTGTTCTACCTGTTTGAGATACTTTTCTTCAGTCTGCACCTCCAAAAAGTCCAGCAGAAATTCAGCAGATAAAGGTAAATTTGAGTTTGGAAAAGTATTCAAAGCCCAGAAGAATTTTAACCTCAAGGCTAATTAGCTGCATCATCTTTGCCTTGTTCAGTTTTATTGCCTCTCATCAGTGAATATTAAACTGACAGAACAGAAGCAGACAATGAATCTGAAGCCATGCACAGGGGTACATGAGGAAGACTCTCTGAAAACAGGATGTGACTGTTATGATTTCAGACAAGAGAGTTCCAGAAAAGTGAAGTCAATGGACAAGCCATGGACACAGAAGGCCCCAGGAAGTAATTGTTCCAGTAATCTTCATTAGCTCTCAGTACCACAGAGGCATATGATGAGGCACTCAAGCTCTCACTCAGTAGATATGGCTTGTGACTAGGCCTTTGGAAAGATTTCCAGCCACGTGATCAGAAACTGTTAATGAAAAACTGTTTATTTCATATCAAAACTGACATCTTAAAAAACCAATTAAACCCAGAAGTATCATAAATATCTGTAAAAAGCAGTAAAATAAGTCAGCAAACCTTTGCTTTCATTCACATTTAATGTTGCTCTTGTTTACTCTAAATAGAAAAAGGTAAGTAAAGCCAAAAACAAAAACCATAATAAAAAAGAAGGATTTTTTTAAAAAAAAGAGCAGAGAAAAACCTGAGAGAGCTGGGGTTGTTCAGCATGGGAAAGAGAAGGCATTGGGACAGACCTCACTGCAGCCTTTTAGTACTTTAACAGGTTTCATAAAAAGCATGGTGGGACTTTTCATATGGGCAGATAGTGACAGGACAAGCAGTAATGCTTTTAAACTAAAACTGGGCAGGCTTAGATTAGGTATTATGAATTCTTTACTCCGAGTGTGGTGAAACACTGGAACAGGTTGCCCTGGGAGGTCTGGATGCCCCATCCCTGGCAGCGTTCAAGACCAGGCTGGATGGGGCTCTGAGTAACCTGACCTAGTGGGTAACATCCCTTCCTTCCCATGGCAGAGGGATTGGAACCAGATGATCTTTAAGGTCCCTTTCAACCCAACCTATTTTATGACTCTTTGTCTGAAAAGTCATGCTTGGTTTGCACATGGTGAGCTTGCATCAGATGAGCTCAACAGACTCATATACAGTTTAACCCTAGGAGTAAATTAATTTTTCTTTCCTCCAAAAACTGTACCAAACAGCAGGAGTTGCCCAAGGTGTGTGACTGTGTGCTACTGAAAAATTTCGAAGAGGAGTTAATTCACTTTACGCCTTTTCCTCCAGCCCAGGGAAGTGTCTGACAGCTATTCCTGCAGACTAATAAGCTACTTGCTTCTAAATGGATGTGTTTGATAGCAAAGCATTGTATTTTCTGAAACTTCCTGGAAAACAAGCAGGTTATATGCTTACCTGTAATTGATAATCATCCCTCTAGCTGGGTTTCAGGCTGTGCTGCCCTTCAGAAGGTTCTTCCAGAAGTCTTTGGATGTCCCTCTCACAGGTGGAGAGCAAAGGACTAAATTACACTAGAAGTATCTTTGTCTAGATGTACAGACATGTAATATGCAACTACCAGACAGATCAAGGTAGGTGAGATGCTAAAAGCTTCCAGAAGTTCTCAAGGAAGAGAGAAAGTAAAGGAACCTAGACCTTGTTTTTACAAGGAAAAAAGCTATAATGTGGAAATTCTATTTGCAGAAATAATTCTGTCAAACTCCATTCATACTTACATCATACAAATCAATCCACAACAAAGAGACCACTTCTTTCAACTCTGACAACTGTCTCAATCACTCAAACTCTGTGACACCAGGATACCACTGTCACATTGAAGCAGACAGAACATGGTCCAGTTTTGATCATTTGGAACACAAGCCAAAAATCTGGACCTGTGCTGAGCCCTTTTTCAGTGCTCAAGAGCTGTTTGTTAACATATACCCAAATTACATCCATCATTAAACACCTGGTACAACCTGAGCGACCAAAGCAGCCATGGGCATCACTTCTTCATTGTCTTCCAACTTGACCATATGGTTTTTCAGAAATGCTTCACAACACCCCAGTTCCTTTTGCCTTCAACTTATCCCCTGGAGTGGGTTACCTCTGAATATGTCTCTCTTCATTAGCTACAGAGGGAGTATAGGCAGGCTAGAGTGATCATCTGACTTCTAGATGCAGAAGTCAGGAGGGGAATCCTACCGTCTGTCTGTCTGACATAAACAATACCAGCAGGTTCCCCAACAGGGCAAGTGAGGCATGTTGTCCCAGAAATGAAACCCAGCCAGCTGGCATCAGATGGGCCCTACAGAATGTCCTGCTGCAATGCCCACTGAGATTGATGCAGTATGTGAGCACAAGGCAGGAAAAACCTAAAGGGATATTGGCCTGTCTTGAAAATGTAATTTCATTTTATGTCATGACACTGCGAAGTATTTGTGCTCAAAATAACTGGTTTTACTGCCTAAATGCGTTTTTAGTACTTGAGCATCCAGGTGGATTCAATTGTGCTTGCAATTTTGCAGACATTAACGAGGGAGACTAAATGACTGAGGCGGGGAAAGAGAACAATGCTGCACTCCTGTGAGACAGCATGACACACGGACTAGAGCACAGCACAAGCTCTCAGGAGCCTCAAAGTCTAGTCCTGTTTTGACCACTGACTGACAAATGTTGTAAAGCTAGGCATGGAAAATAAAACACAACTGTTCTCTGTGTCTTTTACAAAAATAATACTGGCTAAAATCTCCAACAAGTGTAAACTATCAAATAACAGAAATCACTGACTCCAAAAGAAGCAGGATTACAAGCCAAATTCAGTCAGCTTTTAAGAATAAGAACTTCCTTCCTGAGCATCTTTTCCAAAAGCAACATGTGACACAGCATGAATATAAGCAACACTTGAACTGTTACAAAATACATTAAAAATAAATTACTTAAATCCAGAAATATGTTTCTCATGGGCTAAAGCACACTTAGAAGTTGTATTTTTATGTCAATAACTGTTTACAGAACCATAGCCTTAACTGCTACTCCAAAAGCCATTTCACTCTTCACAGAAGTTTTTATAAAGAAATGATGTACAAGGCACACTAAATACTGTCGGGCCAAACACATTCTACTGTTTATTACACATATTACATTCTTAAATAAAAATGCGTCACATAACATTTTTGCATAGATATCTTACAATATACCAATTTAAAAAAGAATTATGAAACAGACCAGTAACAAAAATAAATTTTTTCTTCATTAATAATTTTGTAACATTAACATACCACCATCATATAATACAAATAATATTTTTAAATCTTAAGACTTTTTGTACAGCAAAAAAACTGACAAAGTAATATATTTATATATATATATATATATATAAAAAGCTTAAAAAAAATAAAATGTCAAAAAAAGGCAGAACTGAGGGCTACAAGATTGGGTACTTCTGTGATATATTAGAAATACCAGAGTAGGCCTGAGAGAACGTGACCGAGGGCATCTCTGAAATGCACTTGTCAGACACATCTGGTAAAAGAAAAATTATAGTGCAAAATGAAAGTCCTTCAAGCAATGTTGTTTTTTTTTTGTTGTTTTTGTTTGGTTTTTTTGTTGTTTTTTTATTTAAATAGGGAGCATTCATGCATTTTGTTGTTATTAAAGAAAAATTCCCCAAACAAAAATCTAATGTGTGGCAGACAGCAAGAAAAGTTTCAAAGAACAAGAGGGAAAACAGGTCACTTTGCAATGAAAAAAAAAATAAAATTCTCAGCCTGCATTATTATTTTTTCAACTAGATAAGCAAATATGCAAAACTAAGGCCTTGTTTCTAAGAGAAAAGCTGTTATTGGTTTATATGCAGTGATTTCAAAACCAGGTACTTAAACTGGTGCAAGAACCTTTCTGTAGAGGTATCTTAATTAATTGAAGCATTTCTTACATGTCAGCTTAACTGCACAGGATGCCAATGCAAACGATCCAGGCAATCACACAACAGGTGCAGCTATAAAGGGATTTAGCTAGACTGACTCTAATGTAGGGCAGCTTCCCTGGTAGAGACATGGCCTTGGTAACAAAGTAGTGTTTAAACCAGTGTTTTGATCTACTTCCAGAATCTGACAGGTCTGGGGATTTAAATACAAAGTGATGGGTAAAACATACGTTGCAAAACATAAAGATCAGCCCTTCAGCCATCAGGCCTTCCAGGGACTGCGTGTTAACTTTTAATTTCCCAGAAAGCCCAACAATAAAGGCTAAAATTGCCATGTTTCTGTCCATTCTAGTTCCCTTTAGTGTGTACATGCGAAGCCCTCATCCCCCACCCTTCCCACCTCCCCTCCCAATCCCCAAATTTGCAGCCTACTCATTCACAGTACACAGCAACATGTATTTCCCAGCACTGTTGAAAACTTTCTTACAGGAGCTGACATGATTCCTAAAATGCAGTGGCAACAGCAAGTGCCCTCCCTAAATGAAAGCAATAGGCACGGTTGGCTACTACAAACTGTAAGTCAGTAGCTCGGTTTGCTCTTCTGTGTAGGTATATACAGTATACTGTTGTACATCCACACCCACACAGAGACAGGGTAGAGAACCTGTTTTCTGGCAGTATATAGAAGTTAGGATCAAAGCACTTAAAAAAAAATCATCAAAGCTTTCATTTTGAAAATCGCAGAGTTCCAACTTCAATTATTACACCAAAAATGCAATCAACAACCATTAAGGAAAACTATAAAACCCTGTTTCTAAAATGATGCCTGCATTTGAAAGTTTTCAGGTAGGGAAACTCATTCTTGAGGTGATAAAGGCAGTCTACTCCTCATTTTGACATTTTTATGTATATAATTTATATATACAACTATATCATTATATATATAACTTATATAGCACAAGTATTCTCAAGACCTCTTCCTCCAAGAGAGGAGGAAATTCTCAGCTTTACAACACAGATCATAGTACCTGGTAGGCCAGATCCTACAGTCCTTACTATGCTAAGTCTTGCTACTGAAGCTTGTGCAGAGCTGTGGAGGAGAAAGACTGCAGTAGTCATCCCATAACTATTAATAAAAAGAGACACAAGTGTGACAAAAGGAAGAAAACTATCCAAGTTTGATCTGGAAAAGATCAGTCATGAATAGTAGGTTAAATGCTAATGAAAGACAGGCAAGACTTGTCAATGAGTAGTTGTAATATCTTGGGAGAAAAATATTTCCATTTTTCAAGACAGAGTTAAATAGTTATTGTCAAGCACTGGGTTTTTTCTTGGTATGTAGATATCTTTACAAGTGCAATTCTATCTGAAATCAGCAAAAAGTACTTTAGAAGTTCTGGGTTAGAGCATCACCCCGGATATGAAAGCTCAAAAACAGTCCTACTGGATGGAATGACAGAATGTGCCAAGTCCTGAATGAAATCAAGAGTAAAAGCCCTTGATCCACTGAGTGCTGGCCTCATAACATTAAATTATTTACAAAATTTTCCTCTTATTGATTTTTTTAAATTTAAAGATTTTGACATACATTAAGAGAAGAGGAAGGGAAACACTTAAGGAAGTTGGACTTAATCAGCTTTGTCAAATGTACCAATTACCACCTCTTTTGTATACAGACAAAGTGTGTTAAATAGGAGGAGCAACCTTTATATTAGATACAAACCCCAAATTGTCTAGGTTCAGATAAAAATGAGGGAGAAAACCGATTCTGTAGATATCAGAAAGGTCACAGCTAAGATAGACTCAATCACTGTAACAATCACATTGATCAACTCCATTTTAGCTATACCCCCTAGTAATGAGTTAATTTTTTTATACCTGAAGTTAAAACAATTCTGAAAGCAAGGATTGAGGGATCCTCTTGCATTCAAGTTCTTCTCCATCTGTGTTCGGTCAGTGTTTCCCACATTAAGGGAAAATGTGCTACCCCAAGAAAAACAGCATTTCCAAAAAGACTGAGGAAAATAAAAATGAATGAAAAATAAAGTTCACCTTTGTAGAAATCTGTTGGCTTAGATTTCAGGTCCTGGAAACCATTTCTGAGACATCACATGGATCTTCCAGACTAGCAAACTTGTTTCTGTAATATCTGTCTGGTCCCTGCAGCTGTGACACATATCAAGGTATGATACTGCTTCAAACTAAGGGTTTGCTAAGGGTTTGGGGTTTTTAAAAATTTCTTCTAGGTCTCCTTCATGAGGAAACCTCATAAAGTTTAACAAGGATGAAATTCTCAGAATTCGCAAAAAAGCCTACAGATCTGCCCTACAGTCTGTTTCAACAGCACAAGACTATGAAGAAATAGAACCAGTACATATTTAATCAGTGGGAGCTGTGAAATGAATCATAGAAACACAGAAAAATTAATATTGGAAGGTACTTCTAGAGGTCACCTAATCCAACATGCAACTCTTTGTTTAAAGAAAGATTAGTGAGATCAGACTGCTCAGGGCCTCATCCAAGACACTGAAAGAATCTAGAATTTGACTTCAGTTGCCAGTTTAGCTAGGTAATGTCATTGTCTGGACTGAGTACTAGCTACTGAAAAAGAACAACTCAGAGATAATGAAAAATACTCTGGATTCTTCCATCCACTTTTAGACTAAGCTCTATAAAATATACCTGGTATTTTATGTTGCTCCTTATCTCCTAAGGGGAAAACCAAACAGAACAAAGATGAACTGAAGTGCTGTTTTAGTGTAAGAAGTGACTAAAATACAGCATCATATGTCTTCATATTTCATACAGTACAAATGAAACAATATTTTTTTTAGTTCCAAGTGAACCACCAGTGATCATATTGAGAAAAACAGAATTTTGCTAGCCAGCCCTCAAGCTGTCAGTACAGAAGTACATTTCTATAAGCATATTTTTATCCACAGATCCAGAAAATTTGATTTAAAAATTATTTATAACAGTGCTTCCTGAATTATTTTTATTAGTCAGTTTTCAAAACGGAATCTTGATTTTGTCTCAGATAATGGAAAAATCCAGACTAAACAAATTTTATCAACACTGTCACAAACTAAGCACACCTGGAATATTCTGTCTTGGTCACCCCATTACAAGAAAGTGATTGACATATGGGAGCAAGTCTAGCAGAGAGTCACTACAAAGGTAGTGGAACACATGATGGATGAAGAGAGGCTGAGAGACATGATTCAGCCTGAGCAAAAGAAGGGTAAGTGTAGATGTTATTGCTATCTCCAAATACCTAACCAAGACTGTAGAGAAGAATCCAGACTCTTCTTGGAGGTGCACAGTGGAAGAGGCACTGAAAACAGGTTTGAAAATGGAAAATTCCTATTTGACACACAGATTTTTGAATTTTTGTTGTTTTTTTTTTACCGTGAAAATAGTTAAATATTGGAACAGCTGCACAGAGAGGTTGCAGAATTTCCATTCTCGAGGATATTTAAAACTGAGATGGATATGGCCGTGAGCAACCAGCTCTAGTTGGAGATTGGCTAAGATGGCTTCTGGAGGCCCTTTTCCACATGCATGATTCTATGATTGACTTCTCTGATCCAAAATACTATTTAGCTAATCACAAAAATTCACATTTGTTTTAGTTGCTTCCTCTGTGTGCACTATGTTTTTGAGACTTTTAGCTCAATTTGTTTTCATCCTATAGTTCCATGGCCTTGGAAACCACAATCTGACTTTCTTATAATGGCTTCTCTTTTGCAAATAGGCATAAATCTCACATCAAAGGAAACAATGTAAAGCTTCTCCTTTCTAGCTGGATAACTCAGTCCTCAACTGTCACCAAATTTATGGGTTTGCTTTCAAGAAGCCTTACACAGAGCCTTTCCTCTTTAGTCTGATTCTACTCATAATTTACAGACAGAGGACAACTGTACAACTTCAGCAAGGAGACACAGGCCCAGAAAGGAACTAACTATAGCAGACTACACAAGTTCGAAGTGCACAGTTTAAAATATCTGCAAAGAAACAAAACTTGTCATTGGAAAAAAACCAATCCTGGAATGTGTCACTCATTATGCCTTTCCAAAATGGAGACTGCTTCTATAAAATACCAAAGTTACGGTTCAAAGTTTTAGCAAGGACAAAGACACTTGCTTATGAGTGCCCAAAAACTGAAGTCAAGACTGGGTACACCATATATACAGCTGAAAAATATCTCCCTTTTCAAACACAAGAGGTGGTTCTAAAGCTCAAATTTTGGCTTCAGAGTTCAAGACCTGCTACAAAGCCTGAGAAATTTGAAATCTGCCTTTTAACCCCTCTCTTTTCTATGTTTTTTAGGCTATTTGGATCCAGGATTTAGATGTAGGCCTGCCTTTTGAACAAAATAAAGAGATATTTCAGCATTTTTTCCCCATGGCTCTTGTTCTGGCATATTTAAATAAGATACCAACAAGACTGTAAATGGCAACTGGAACTAAAAAGCAGTCTTGCTTGACTTTTTCCAATTTAAATAGAGTCTGGTGTTTAAACAATCACTTAGTAATTAAGGTTTGTATACTACTGATAGCATATCTAAAGGCAGGTGTGTTCAGACGGCAAAGGAGAATATTTATGCAGGTTCACAGCCAATGAATATCGTAGTGGAGAATTTGAGAGCATAAAGCTTAGCACACTACAGTAAGGAGATTCTAGGATTCTCTTATACTTTTTTTTAATTTAATGCACTCACTGGATGTCTACAGTTTCACATAGCTGAGGTTTCACTTCCCATTAGACATCTTCCTGAGGGGCAGCAGAAGGGCAGCACCAATCTCTACTCTCTGATGACCAGTGACAGGATCCAAGGGAATGGGATGGAGCTGTGTCAGGGGAGGTTCAGGCTGGACATCAGGAAAAAGTTCTTGACCCAGAAGGTGGTCGAACACTGGAACAGGCTCCCCAGGGAAGTGGTCACAGCCCCAAGCCTGCCAGAGCTCAAGGAGCATTTGGACAACACACTCAGGCACATAGTGGGATTCTTGGGGTGTCCTGGGCAGGGCCAGAAGTTGGACTTGATGATACTTGTGGGTTCCTTACAACTCAGGAAACTCTGTGATTCTGTGATCTGGCAGGATGTTCTATATATTCCAACACAAATTGGATTCTAGGGCCCTCAGTCCCAGTGAAACAGCTGGGTGGAATGGCCATAAAAAGTATGCAAATACAGAAGTAGAGAAATACGAGATTGTCAGCAAGCAGTGCTCTGCAATTTTTAAATGTATACATATATATATATATAAGCATATATATATACACATATAGAGTATAGTTAGTTTTAAATCTTTGGAATAAATTCAATTTTTCTTCTCTCTCTCTTTCTTTCTGACTTACTTTCACTCTCTCTCATGCTCTTAACATGAATATTACATCATTGTCCCTAAAAGATGGTTAGATTTTGGTCCATATTTCATGCCATATGGGCCAGACATCGTATTTCCCCCCTGTCCCCAAAGTGTTCAGTTGACAGTCACAGTGTTTTGTGAAAACTGTGAGGAAAACCAGCATCTTTTGAATAAATTCAATCTCTCACTGGAACCAAAGGTTGCAAAATGCTGAGAATTCAAGTGCCAAGGATCCCGGTGGCAGCTCTTAAAAACATCTATTGAGTTTCTTGTTTGCTCATTTTTCCCCTTAGAGTACAATTTTACCTCCCAAAACATAAATTAAGGGAAATATTTAACAGTCAATGAGTCAAAACAGTCAAAGAAGGGCAGTTGGCTAATACATTATAAAAGAGCAGCAACCATTTGTGGACCACGCGCTATTTTGTTTCATTTCTAGACACATCTTGTAGGGATGGTCCAAGAATATACAAAATATACAACCTAATGACCACCTGCCTGCTTGCATAGGCCATTTTTATGGTCCTAAATGCAGTCTTTGGAGTCAGGGCCAGTGCCAAATAGGTTCAAATACAAGTTATAGCAATACATTTTTTAGGGTTTTTTTTCCTTTTGTAATGAAGACTTTAATCCACTTTGAGCCAAAGAAATCAAATTATCAATATGACGGAAGGGTGAGCATGAGACCTCCACTTCTCCTTGATGGTTCACACCGTAGGCCAAAAATGGACCTCTAGGTTAGTAATACTTTAGACCAATCCAATTTCCAATTTGCAAATGCCTCACTGCTGTATGTAAAATCCCTTCCTTCCCCGCCCACATGGTTACATTTTTTCATATAGGAGTGGGCTACAGCATCAACTTGATAAACAGAAAAGCAGGACTTTGATAATTTCTTTAACAGGCTAATGCTGAATGAAGCCATTGTACTTGGAAGAGGTTCTTGATTTCCTACTCGGAGACTGGAGTAGGATTTTTGGCTTGGGGGTTTTTTTTGTGTGTAAGATGCTCAACAAATAGGTTTAAATTAAAACGTCTGCAGATGCTCTTTACAGAAACAAAAGGCAAATGTTTTAAATTGGTTAATAGAAGAACTGCAAGAAAAAACAACATAATTCACCACTAAATCACCATGGGTTGTGGCTAATATGCTCACATGATGTCGAAGGAATCCTGTAGTCATGCCTGTGTGGCCAGTCCCAGACAGATATCCAGGTGAAGACAAGGAGTTCTGAAGATCACTTGTTTGTGGAGAAAAGAGAAAAAAGGTTTAAGCTTCCAAACAAGCTTTTAAAGTTTTTTGTTCAAAAATTAAAAAAGAAGTCCTAGCTATGGCAATAAAGTGAGGCTTACAGAGATATTAGGTGCTGTATCTCAGGGGTTTATCCCTTGGCTGCTTAGCCATTGTGGCAGCAGCTTCCAGAGTCCCTAGTGCATATGTTGTGCAATAGCCAAAAAACCCAAAACAAGACAAAACAAAAAAACCAAAAAAACCCACCAACAACCAAACAAAAATATAATCCTCCGTGAAGTCTACATAAACTCAGGCCAAAAAGAGGATGTTTGTGTCACAAGTGTCACTCCACAGTCTACTGCCATTAAGGCCACTGGTATTGACTTAAAAGGATCTCAATAGCTCAGTTCTAGGAAGAAGAACCAAAACCAAGACAGGTCAAAGTGTCTGTGAGAAGTCTGATGCACTGAACATTAGGAATTCTCAGAGAAAGAACAAAAAAACTGAGAGGTTAATTTTGGCTACCAAACTGGGATTTGGTTTTCTAGGTCATTGTTTTCCCCCCATCTATTTAGAAAGAAAGTTAGTGCTACAAATATGCAACTTCAAGACGACATATTCTTCTACTGAGTTGCGCTGAGAAGCAAGTTAGATAAGCCCCTCCTACTGCCGTCCTGCAGGGAAGCCTCCTCTGTTTTCTTTGATTTCCATTGGCAAAAACAGGAAACAAATCCAAGAGGGATGAAGTACTGTAAGTAATTGTTCTTTTTCACTGACTTCACCTCTATACCATTTCCTCGCCTGCATCTTCTCCCATCCAGCTGGGGCAAGGCATAAAAGAACCGATGTAGGTATTGAAGTATAACTGGGTGCATGACACTGTGAGCGTGTGGTCCCTGTACAGAGGATTACATGGGATCAAGTTCTCTTCTCGTGTTAAGGTAGCACGTTGTAACTTCAGTTCCACTTTCATCTCACAACACTTAGCCCGGATGACATCCATGCCAAGATGACTGAAATTTAGATGTGTCTCTTCATGTGGAGGGCAAGGTGATCCGACCTGGAAAAACACCTGCAACATAAAGCAAGTAGGAAATAAAATAAATACAGGATTTTGGAAAACAGGGTTTCTGGTCCTTCCTTGTTATCTATAGGAGAAGATCTCAGTTTAAAGACATTCCTTGGATTATCCATGGATCACCACCAAAGCCTGTGTGATTGATGTGACCACGGACTGATGTGACCTCTGTGACCATGGATAGGCAACTATCCTGACTCTTCAGCAGCTAAAGAAGCGACTTTTATCCTTTCCCTATTTCTCTCCCTCTCGCTTCTTTCACTGAGTCAAACATCAGGGAAGACTGCTCATCTGTGCACCTGTACTATAAAACCAAATATTTAGTATGTGTGTGTTTGCATATTAAAAAAAAAAAAAAAATTCATTTTATTCAAGTACTCAGCAACACCATTTTTAAAAATACCAGCTTTCTCAAGTGCCCACTCCTTGCAAAAAGCACCAGAGAATGCTGCTAGTTTTGAAAGCTGAATTCTCATTTCTAACTCCAAACTGGAAGGAAAACTGCCTCAGAGTTTGGAGGCTGACAATCCATCAGGCTTCATATCTTTTCCTTCCTTTCAGCCAGGAATCTGGGTGGTAATATGTGGATTCTGATGAGTATTATCTCTCTGAAGGATGTTGACAGAAGATATTATGCCTATTTTGTAAGAGTGACAATTGAAAGACAGAGAAGGCAAGGAAGCTGTAAATCACAGGTAAAACCAGGGATAAAAAAAAAGAAAGCCAGGACTTGGGCTTTCAGCTTCTGTTCTTTATCCACGACTTTTCCATCTCATAATAAAATAGAATGTTTTGTGAACATGTAGCTGGATCCTGATGAGATAGACTGCCTACCCATTAGATATGGGATTGAAAGTACCAATACATTACACCCACTATCACAGTGTCATTTAAGATACATATGGCTCTGCAAACCACAGGAGAAACAGGCAGTGGTTCTGGCTGCCTACCCCAGAGCCCTAAAATGGAGACCTAAAATGCCACAGTGGCAAGACTTAGACACACTCAGAAATCAAACTTCTACTAGAAACTTCAGTTGAGCATTTAAAATCAGGAGGTTTTCAAGTTGCGTTCAAATTCTGGCTTACCTTCTTTCCACCTTAAGCCACAAGATACTGGCCTATTTATTTTAAAAACCTTTATGACAAATATCACACCAACCCCCACATACCTGTGGCTTTTGAGTAAACTTGGGTAAGCTCCAAAAACACTAGAAAAAACTACTTGCAGAACTGATTTGCCTGGTATGTCTTTTCAGTGCTCCACAGAAGTAGAGTATAAAACAAGCCACCAGTAATGGTCTGAAGAATATCCAAATGGCTTATTGTGAGGATCAACATAGTTCACATATGGGCACCGAGTGTATTTTTAAAAAAGATGTAGTTGAGAGTTTTGTAATTTTCAGAAAGAAGAAGCCAAAGAACAAACTGAAGAACCCCCCAGAAAAGACAATACTGATAGATAAAAGAAGAACAGTCAATCTAAATACCCAAAGGAGAAACACCCTAAGCAGAGAAAGGCTGAGAAAGAGAAGAACAATAAAAATTAAGCTATTTTAAATAGTTAGGGAACCTTTTCTGTCCTGCTGAAGCATTCCACTGCACATGTAATCGATCTGCATCTACACAGAGATGAGTGACCAAGAGGTACATTTTTAAGACAAAGAAACCTTAAAACAAGACAACTTCCACAAGAAAAGTTATTTACTCAACTTCTGTGAATGAGCAATGAGCATAGTTCTGCTCAAGCCATCTCTACTTGCAGGGCTTTCAAGGAAGTTAATACCTTCAGAATGGCAAAAATTAAAGACTTCAAAATAGGATGGAGGAGGCATTCCTCCCAGGTCCTACATGAGGCACAGCAAGACACACATGAATCTGACAATGGACACTGTGCTTTTGACACAGCAGGCTCTGCAGAGCTAGAATTTTCTAGCCCCAGAGTGACAGAATACACCCCTGGACCAACGTCTCTCTCATCAGTCTTAAACTGAGAAAGCAGCATGCTCTGGCTACAAGGGCTGCCAAAACAAAACAACAGCTTGAGTGGCTGCCAAAAAGACATGCACCAGCTGGCACTTCAGTCTAGGACTACTCATAAGACCCCCACCCAAGCACAGCTTTTCCTCTCCAATTGTCTCTTTCATAGAGCTAACCCAGGAAAGTGTATGCTGAGTCACACCATAGCCAGATCTGTTAAAATGATAGATTCAGTACATTGTTTCACATCAGTAACTACCGTATTAGCATCTATAATATTTTTATAGGTAATAAAATGGTACCATATTTGCTAGTTTATAGCTAATAAAATAGTACAATACTAATTCTTGACATTCTCCTGCTGGCTAATTTGGTTAGTTCTATCTCTTGGTAAGGGTGGTGGATGTGGATATTTATTTTCAACTGTAAAACAGTCTGTACAAAATTTTTGCAGCTAAATCACACTGTCAAAAAGCCTATTGATTACTGGACACACTTTTTTTTTTCTTTCTGGGACTAGAGATAGCATTGGAAGAGGCTTCACAGGATAAGCTATGAAAGGAAACTACTCTCTTGAGAAATCAAGGAACAGGGGCTTGCTGGTCTCTAGTCCTGCCCATGACACGAGACTTTGCTCTGCCCCTCTGGCTCTACACCTCTTTCAATTCCAGAGCAGCTCTGCACATCACACGTGGGCCCATCACAGCCTTCTCCATCATCCTTCCACAAGTCTAGCTCTCCCTAGAAAGAATAGTTTATGCTAGAGTAAAACACTCTAATTATAAAAGTCATACAGGGATGTGTGATACACAAATTCCCTGCTCCCAAACATGATTCCTTCCTTTCTCTTCCTGTATCTCCTTAGCAACACAATACTGCTTGGCACTGAAACCTCTGAAGAAGAAAAAGGGAAGGTAAGTACAATGAGAGAGAATGTATTGCTCAGCCACCTTTACTACCAGCTGTGGATTTTCCACTGTGGGATGTGTTCATTCCAGCTAAGTGCACTCTTAGCTTGCTATCAACAAGAAAACCATGTGCACATGTGCACATATGCAGAGAGGAATATACATCTCAACAGTGTGGCACTAAGCTGCTGTCTCCAAAACATCTATTTTTGGAGAATCAGCAAGTGCCACTACCCTGTCAAACTCTTCCCCTTGAAGTGCTGAGGGCTTGCACTGTGAGGAACAACCCCAGCCTGCACGTCTAAAGACCAAAATTCCTGGGGAATGCTAATAACCAGCATAACTGGCATCTGGAAGGCACTAAGGACTTCTCTGGGGTGCTTTCCACAGCACTTTAGCTGATTCTCCTTCCTCTCTTGCTGCCACAAAGCCACACACCATTTGCAGTACACCTGATGTTACTCCAAGCAGTGGTAGTTTGCCAGCAATGAATAACAACATGATCTGTGGGCTGCATGGTGTTGGGATAGGGCTGGGACAGCAGAAGAGAATCTCATCTTCTTATCTCTTTTGTTACAAAATTGACTTCTACACAGAGAACATTAATACTCCTTTGACATTGGTCAGAAGGTGAGAGACACAAACACATCTAAAAACAGTCTTGGAAGAGAACTGCAGCCAGACAGTGAACAACATCCCCCTCTGCTATCTGAATCACCCCTTCCATGCTGTTTGCCAGGATACAGCCTTCAGCTCCGAACAACACACATAGGATTTGTGCTACATCAGTGCTGTTAAAACAGCGCCAATCAGCTCCTTAAAACCTAACAAGCCAGCATGTCTGAGAGTGGCCACAGCTTCTGTCAATAATGGTGAGTGCAATAAAGGTAGCAGTTCAAATACAGAAAATTTGTTCTCCATCTGGAACCCTGGCTTAGGAATGCCCATCTTTAGAAGTCTGCCTAAATGGCTAAAGGCAGTTTTAGGCTCATGTTTCAGTGCTTGCTTGAGGTGACCTCTGCAATAGCTGGTAGCAAAGGGGCCTGAGAATGAGAAAAGAATGAAAAACAGTAGGATGGCAAAGTGGAGCAAAAGAACAGGCACAGTCACTCCAAAACCTTGCAACAAATAACTGGGGGAGTAAGGACAAATCTGCCTCCTATCACCATCACCGCACACAAACAGTATGGGCATAGAGTTTAACAGTGCACAATCCTCGGCACTCTAAATTTTGTTAACCATGTTTTTCATCTACAGATTCAGAAGAAGAGCAGAAAATGCATTAAATGATTACAGGAATATATCTCTTGACTGCAGTGACCGAGTTTGCTGCCAAAGAGAAAAGCTAGGTAGAAAGGGATAATATGTAGAAGGAGAATAACGAACGCTTAACAAAGAGACCAAGGAGTTGAAAATACTGGCTGTATTTCTTTAGATCTCTGCTAAAAATATTGTTTGTCCTGACACAGAAACCCTGGGGCTGTGTGTATATGTGTGTGTGTGCGTGTGTTTGTGGGGCCACTCAGAGGAAAGAAAAGAGAAAGGCCTCTATATTTAAAACAGAGAACATAATTGTTCTCATTCACAGAAGTGCTTAAACAAAAGCAGAACTGCAGAGGTCTCTACTTGGCTTATCCTGTCCGTCATTCTGAGCAAACAAAAGATGATCCAGGGATAAAACAAAAGATAATCCAAGAGGAAGCCCTCCGAGGGGGAAGGGGGACGGGAAGAGGGGAGGCAAGGGCAGAAGAGCACTTAAGGAGATGAAGCTCTTGGAAAGGCAGGATGTGAAAATGATCAAATTTCCTTCCCATAAAAGGATGGGGTCCCTTGTTTATGTCCCACACATCCTCTCTCCACGCATATTCTCTGTTGGTCTGGTGTACCCAGAGGCTTCCTAGAGGCTTTATTGTATTACAAAACGTTTCCTTATCACAGTTGAGAACCTTAGTGCTGCATTAAAAAGATGGGTAATTTTCTTAAGCCTCTTTTAAAAATATATATAAATAGGATTAGCTGGATAACATGTTCAGATGCAAGCACATTATTTGATTACTCAATAGTGGATCCAGGTTTCACCCAGGGCACTGCCAATCTTCAACCGGGGGGGTGAGTGGGGGAGAAGTGCTCATTGTTCGATCCTGTCAGTGCTGTCAAGTGTCATTACAGGGGTAATTGCTTTTTCTCCACCCTGATTTCTTATCAATTGGGATTGGGGATGTGGAGAAGGGTATTCTTTTGGTTTTGTTTCTAAATGGAAAGAACACAGCTTTCAAAAACACTCAGCACCGAGCGAGGATGACCAGATTTTTCAGAGAAGCTCAGTATTTATTGAAGCAGCTAAAGCAGCAAGGACTGTACAATGGAATGGTGGTGAGCGGCCGTAAGGGCGGCTCTCCCAGGGAGCTGCTGGGTGCTCAGCTCACACCTCACTTCTGCGTGCCCAGAGCACTGCTTCGTACCAGGCTCCTCAGGATCCTCGGCCCTGCGCACCTGTCAGCCTTTCAAATCTGGCCCCTCATGGAATGAAGGTGCAGAGTATTACCCACTTCAAACAGATGTCAAGAGTGAGATTTAAAACTGCAGGAAAAGATTCACTAATTAGCAGGAATGTGCAGAGATCACTGATCTTACACAAAACAATCCCATGAATTGGAACAGTAAAATGTGTCTAAATCACTCTTAGGCTTTTGAAAATGGTGCTCTTTGTTGTCTTTTCTTTAGGAGCCTTGGACTCAGTGCTAAGAGAAGACCACGATCATTACAGAAATTAAATGCTGTTTCCCCAGAGGTTTCCTATAGATTTGGATCACTTGTGGCACAACAGCCACACAACTGTGATTCCTCCTGCCATACACCAATGTTTTTGTGAGGCCCACCTTGCCAAAATGTGGGTAGCCAGCCGTGGTGCTTGGGATAGTCCCTGAAGCAGAGCAAATAGAGGGAGTTCTGCCTTTGGGAGCACAGCAGGTTTATACAGGATCAAGAGACAGAAAACTGGGGAGATGCTTTGTGAAGTCCATCACTGAAATGGTCTAAGGTCCTCTGGATGTCTCCTCGGCTTTAAGAGTATTAACAAGAGCTGCCCTATGAACTGAATCCTGTGCCCACAACAGACACCAGCAGGGTTCAGTCAGCCCTACACCTGATCCCACATTTTGTTCTGTGCTGTGGGATGGAAACAGCTTAGACTGCTTAGGAAGAATTGCCCATCTGCCAGCCTGCCTGGCCGCTGAGGCAGAGAGGACAGGGGCTGAGCAGAGGGTCCCTCCATGGTACAGAGATCCAGGCAGTGGGGTAGAAGGGGCCTCTGTGCTGGCAGCCTGGTCTCTTGTCTCTGGGTATTTAATCTGCTCCATGCCAGCCACAAAAGTCCACACTTGAATGCCACGTTAGGAGCTGCATTACCTGTCACAATGGTTGCATTTAAAGGGCTTTGCACCCGTGTGCTTTCTGTAATGCCTCGTGAGCTCGTCACTCCGTGCAAAACGCCACTCGCACCCTTCCCACGAGCACTTGTAAGGCTTCTCACCTGCAGAGGGGAGGAGAGAACAGTCAGCATGGCAGCAACATTACTGAACACTCAACTTGAAAGCCCCGTGTCTTCCCACTCTGCTTCTAACCCATTTGGTTAGGTTAGCCCATCACACAATTCATGGTCAGTGTGGGATGAAAATAATTTAGGGCTTGTGATGTATTGTACTGAGGATAGTTCCAGTCCAGATTTTACCACAGCTAAAATTCTTGCACAACCTTATATCTTGTTTCTAACAAAACCAACCAACTGGCCTTTGAAGAAGCCCTAAGAATGTTTTCAAATACCTAAGCAGCTGTGTGGTGAAGCTTGATCTTCAAACAGCTTTTCAGCTCACTCTATCCTTGCCAGACGTATTACTGTGGTACCTGAGTGACTGTATTAACACCTGAACATGGTACAGGTGTGCACCACCCCTGACTGACCACCACTACTGCATCATACACTTTACCCTGACTCTATTTACCCTTTGTGTGGCCAGCCTCACATCTATTCCCTTCAAACATTCATGTCTGCTGTTCCCAAGGACTGTATCTTTTTCACTTGCTTCTCACAACAAAATTTACTCCTAGGACCAAGAAATTACGTGGCAGGTCATCCAGTGTGAGCGGATACATTTTTACTTCTTTGAATCGGCTGGTCCTTCAGTCCTACTACACCTTCATCAGCTGTTATTCTGCCCCAAAATATTAACAATACCACTGAAGGCAGTGAAATGATGTAGTGGTAAGACAGGAGAGATTCTAGTCTGCTGGTAGGAGTTTGACTCAATAATTCTTGTGGGTCCCTTCCAACTCAGGATATTCTATGACAGATTTTCATATCTAACTATCTTCTAGTGCACATCAGTCCCTGTAGATCAAAGTCTGACATGGTGAAACATCTGTGGAGTCATTAATATCTTCTGATGAAGAAACCCAAGTCATGACTCCCTATTCCTTACTCAATGCATTGGTGTGCCTTCAAATTTAACATCTCCCCCCAACAACAAATGCTCCAGTGCATCTCCTCCTATATCAACTCCATGTCACTCTTCCCCATACAGTCAGTTGAGATAAAATTCAGACAAGAAATCACTTTGACTACCAAGCTTCTAGCAGATTATTATTTATTTATTTTTTCTTAAAATTGCTAAGAAGGTAATCTTAAAAAACACACCACAGGCCACACCAAGGCTGCAATATGTAAGACTCCTCTAGGCCAGTTACATGAAACAATCACTTGACCACAGCAGACAATGCAGAGACACAGACTGCAATATTTAGTGTGTCTATTCAGCAAGCAGAAGAGTGAAATCTGATTATAGGAGACCTATGTATATCATGATGATGAACCGGAGAGGCAAAAAAGCAAGAAAAGTGAAAAGGGAAAGAAAATTGCAGAAAAATACATTTAAAAATGCTTTTCTTTGGTTTGTGAGTTTCTGCAGACTTCTTGTTGCACAGGCAGCTCTGCTGCCCCAGACAGAACAGCAGAATGGGCTGAGACCTTAACTGAAGTTGAGCCATTTTACTGGCCTCTGAGAAGTTTCTTTGGCTTAGTAGTTCAATTAAAGTATTCATTGGAATGAAGCTGAGAAGAGGGGGCAGCAGCTGGCAAGACTACACCAAAATATCCATTTATCCCACAGTCCCTGAATGAAGAAAGGCCAGCCTGGATGACCCTGGTGCAAGTCACAGTCCCCCATGGGAAAATGCCCAACAGGACAATGGACTGAGCCAATAACACTACTCCGCTTAGATGCTTGGTCATCTCTGCAGACTCACCTCTTGTTCCTTTATTCTTCAAACAGGATTTCTTCAGGAAAATAAGAAGTTAGAATCTTCTTAGTGAGCAAGGCACTGGTCTTGTTTCTGGGCTGGTTACTCAACTGTACCTCAAACACTGTCACCAGTGCTGGCTCCATGCACTGGAGCTGCAGTTGCAGCAGTCTCCCCCCAGCTCTTTACACCCTATCTGGCAAACAGCATCTGCTCTCCTCAGAAAAACGGGATTTCTCATGCCTGGTCCTGTGCCTGTGATGGAGCACCAGTTTTGTCTGAACAGTTCATGCATTATTTTAAAAAGTTGTCAGTAAACAAGCCTCAATGATAAAACAGTTCCTTGGTTCTCTGACGCTCTCTAGTGCCTACCTTAGAGTGGAGACAGCCAGGCAGAGAAATTGCCTTGCAGCACACGTTCTGCAAAGCAAACGCAGAAGACAACTACTCAGCTAATCTGAAGGGTACAGTCATCTACAGAGCAGAAGGGTGAAGGAAAAGCATTCTGGGCTTTCCATGAAACTATATAGGCTACTAGAATTGAAGTGGAGTTTGGCTTGTTAAAACTTGCCAAGAGCTTTGAATATATACAGTGCTGTATATAGGTTACAAAAGACAGAAAAGCCAAGCACGTTTACTGGTAAACCCACAGAATGACACATATCTTGGTAACTTGCTGCAGGGGCTCCTCTCCTAAGGTTCTGGCTCTGGCCTTGCACAGCCCTGAGCTGAGTTTTGTTTTTCCTTTGTAACCCAAGCCCTGTTCAGCAAAATGTCAGACAGTACCTCTCAGTGCTTCAGACTGCACGCTGCCATCTGTGCTCCCAGTGCACAAGGTAAATGCAAAGGAGCAGGGTGACCTTTAAAGCCATGTCAGACAGCTCCTTGACCCAGAGACCTCAAAGAGGTTAGATTTCCTGCCCTCCTGCAGCTACTCAAAAACACAGGAGGGAAGGAGGAGAGAGATCTGCCTCTCCTTGTATGTGAAGACTAAGAACAAACTGCTCCTTTAATGGCTGCTTTCACCTGACATGAAGTTGAAATGGAAGTGTATCTTGCCAAGGTGCACATATGTAGAAAGCATGGGAATGAAAAAGAAGGGAGGATCCTCCTACCTCCCTGCTGGCAATAGCGGGGAGAAAAAACGGGAAGGATCCTTTCCATGCGTTAGGCTGCTCTTCTCTTATTCAGAGGATTAGTGAGACTAAAAAGATACATGATGAAATCTTCCTCTGCTGAAAGCAATGGCAAAACTCCTACTCACTCCTACAGGGCCAGGATCTCCCTCTTTTTAAGAAATTAATTATGAGCTGCAAAATCCAATTAAAAATAGGAACATCACGGAGTTGTGCCACACTGACTCTTTTTCTAATTTCTCAAATTAAAAACTACACTTAAAACTTGTGCCTGCAAACTACACCCTGGAAGGAGGCTCTACTCCTTAAGTCACCTTTATTCAACACAAGGGTCTGGGCAGTCCTTAAACAAATCCATAAATCCACATTTATATAAACACACTCAATGGAGGAGCCAGTCCTCATCCAAAAAGAAGCCAATACCTAGGAACAAGTTAAATTCTCAGTTCTTTCAGTTCAGAACTTACTCCAGGCCATGGGGCTGGTTCAGATTCCACACATCCATAAATGCACCTGGAAGCAGTGCAGACACTTTCAAGCAGTGAATGATGCAATTTTCCTAGATGAGCACTTGTGTTGAAAAAAATGTATAATTTGCTTATGGAAAATCTGTAAGCAACATGGAATACTGGCTTTCAGCTGTTTCTACCTTTTCCCCTGGGAATCAGAGACACTACCCAGTGATTTCAGGTTTACTGACCTGTAGTTTCTGTGGGCAGCACGTGCATCAGGGAGCAGTTCAGCACAGTGAAGGAGAGCTGCAGTGAGACAGTGGGTGCACAAGACCCAACAACCACACTGTGCATTGGAAGGGTATTATTTCTGGCTGGTCACAACCTTGTACTGTGGCCTGAGCTGGGCCGCAGGTGATGCACGCCAGCTGTGCACTCACACAGCAGCTCCTGGGACAGGAGAAAAACCCCATGTCTACACTCTGGCCAGGCTGACCCAAAGCACGGTGAATGGGAGCAACCAAAGCCTCATCAAAAATGGGTCACTTCATCAGCAGGAAACACATCAAACATCTGAGTTGCCTGATGAGAACCCTGGAGAAGCAGCCTGCACACACCTGCTTGTGCACAGAGCTATGTGCTGAAACCTACTGGTCTAGAAGGGCTGTATCACCAAAACAGTCCTACAGAAATGCTGTTAGCCCTTCAGATGTGCCTTAGGGTTTCAGGCCATCGTTACTGCATGCTTCTGTGAAGCAGCCTCTCTTCACTATGGCTCTGTCCTGTGGTCCATACCTCATTTTAACCTTTTCATGTTCCCGGAGCACATTTTATACTGGGATGCTTGGGGAGTAGGCTCTCTGTTCCACTTCTGTTTATGGCACCTGACCCAACTGAGCTCTTCCTCTAAAAATATCCCCAAAGCACTTTTCAGTACAGTCTGGCCCTCCATCCTCTATATTCATCCAGCCTGGTCCAATCTGGTAACTGGAGGACAAAGACCTTTGAAAATTTATGGAAAACATGCAATAGTGAAGCTAAAATTATAAGTCATACCAAAAAATCCACCAGTAGCCCTGAAATTGGGTCACTAATCCTTTTGTCACTAAGATGAATACAAGACTAAATATTAGGCATCTAGTTACAAAAATAAACAAATGATTAGTACAGCTTTCTCTTGAAAGCCAAAAATTTATCATTTGAAATATGAAAAAACCGAGCACACAATCCCATTTACACTTCTGTGGCAAACACATGCTAGGCTTATGATGAGCTGAGCTGGTTCTGTAACGGTCTTTGAAACTTCTTCTATTTTCCAGCCTTGGGCATTCTTGGTGAGTTTTGTCTCATGCAGTTTTAGATATTGAAAGCCATCATCTGACACTACCATCTATGGCATTCTTTTTCAACTTAATGGGGAGGCAAAGGCATGGGTGAACTGTGACACATCATACCCAGGCAGACTGGACTTGGAGGTCAATTTCTCTGCTTTGATGGTGCAAGGGGCCAGGCAAGCAGCTCAGCTGCATGCACCTGCATCTTTGCTCTCCAGGCACAAACCAGAGAACATGAGGTTTTTGCTCCAACACATATTTAAATTGTAAACTCTTGTACAAACCTTCACAACAAGTATTTCCTCACAAAACACACCCGTGGGGATGTTGTCTCTTCTCAAGATCCCAAGACCCCCTGCCCTTTACCACCTATCTCCCATAGGTATCCTTTAGGTCCCAGACATATTTCTCTGTCCAAAAGTAAGGCAGTGTTTTCTATGTCATCTCAGAGAGGCTGTTTCAGCAGAGTGATTAGTAGAAACAGTTACAGGACACAGAGGTACCTACTCAAGATCAGCGGAGGACACAATCACAAAACCACAGCACACAATGGGCACATTATGCTTCTTATAGTTGGATTATTTACTGTCAATACCAAGGGTTAAAAAGTCACGAGTGCACTCTTCTACAGAAATAATGAGATTTTAAAGAAGAAAACAATAATATTCAGATGCAATTTGCCTTCTGCTCTGTAGATATCCTAGGGCAATGGTTTTAAACCTCTCTTTGCAGTCCTGCAGGCTAGGAACATTTATTTTGAAATACAGAGGAAGAAATTTTCTCTCTATTTCCCAAATTTCAACACCAGTGATTTTAAGAAGAAATCCCTCCAGATTTTGGGATGTGCATAATAAGGATCACAGAGCTCCAGTATGATGGGGTGAAACCCTGTCTCCATCCAAGTCATTGGAAAAATGTTCATTAGGCTCAAGTTTCATCCTGTATCTCTATGGAATTGAAAGCAAAGATATTATGACCATCCATCCATCCATCCATCCATCCATCCATCCATCCATATCTATTTCCTTACCCCAGCACTCTCCTGCAGGGCACTTAAAAAACAATCAAGTAGTTTAAGCTCCCAGTCCTGCAGTGAGGCTTCAGAGGAGAATCACAGTCAAAATCCTTGCTGATACTTCTCTGTGCTAAAATGTGGTAGTGTCGTGGGACTCCTTTAGTCCCTTGACATGCCTTTGTGATTTAGCCAAAAATGTTTAAAGAAACTGAGGGGAAACCCCCAAATTCTGTCTTTATGCATATTTTGAAGGTCATTCAAAGCAGACATTCGCTGCACTATGTTTGAAGAGCTGCTTAATATTACACAGCTACACAAAGCTAGCACGTGAAAGTGTGCTTAAGAAAACAACAGAAAAAACTTAGCACGTGTTCTAATCCACTGAGATTTTTTTATATATAGTTTCAAAATCCAAGAAAAAGTTGACTGAAACACAAATATTTCCTTCCTTTTTATAATCTGTAATTTAAAAACCATTTAAAATGAAACTAGATCTAAAAGTCTCAATGTCTAAAAATATGTATTGAAAGATAGTTTCAGCAATACTTGTTTCAAGACTGATGTTCCCAGAAAACTAGACAAACTGTGAAATTACAACTGAAAAAAGAATTCAATGCAAGATTTCTTGCTTGTATTTTTCCTATAAGGAAGCTCTGGGGGTCTGAGATGTATGAAGAAATGTTTGAAGAATCAAGTAGTGCTTTTTAAGAGTGTTTCAATAAATCTCCTTGCTAGCCTAAGAGTGTTTTAATGATTTTTCTTGCTACCCTTCCTGAGAAATCCTTTTGGGTTCTACTGTTCCTGGGCTGGTGAGTGGGACCATGCCATTGCAGTAGCAGCAGTGTCACTGCAGGAGGAACCCAGGCATCCTTCAGAGGCCAGTGCCTGTGGGGATGCTGCTGCTGCAGACATGAGTCGCTCAGAAGTGCCAGTAGCTGGTGTAGTTTTTTTGGGGGGAGAAGCAGCCCCCCAGAGCACCTTGCAGAAAAATGCCAGGCAGGCATTCCTAGCTGCTCTGCAGTTTATGATGAAAGTCTGCCTCAGCACAATGAGATGCCTAATGTGGAACTTCACATTACCAATATTTTATATTTATGTAGCACTCTTCATCTCCAAGGGTCCCTAAGAGCTTTACAAGCTACATACATGGCATACCAATGAAGCCAAGCCATCATTCTTTTAATTAGCCTAACATCAGCACACAGCACATGGCGCAACAGAAAATGTTACTGGTCACTCCTCTCTTCCTATGTAAAATGCTATATGAGATTTAATTCTCCTTAACACCAGTGCCTGTCTTCCCTCATTACACATACACACTTTGTCAAATGTGAGACACAGAAGAGGAGCTACTCCAGACCCGCTCCCCACTTTCACACCAGATTCAGCACGTTACCATGACATGGCTCAGGCAGCGGCTCTGCTGTTGAGGTTACAAAAAAGCTGGTGAGCAGCTGCAGTCCAGAGCACAACAACATCAGCCTCTTTTTAAGATTAATAAGTTCATTTCTTTAGCAAAAAGGAAGAGCAGGCTATTTAATACACACATCCTCTGGAGATCAATGCTAATATCCAAGCGTATGTGCGTGCAACCCATCAACCAGTAAAACTAATTACAAAAATCAATTTCAGATACTTTTCTGAGTCTTTCATTCCTCAATATACTCCTAATTGATTTTTGCTGGAGAATAGAAAGCCTAATTAATATTTTTATTATTTAAAAGGAATGCAAAGGAGGGGGCAATGGTCAGTGCTTAACTGGCCCACCAATGTTTTCTATGCAAAAAAAAAGTGAAGAAAAAAATTAAAATTGGCATTTTATTCAGCTTTGCCACCTGCTGGAAAAATGGAAAAGCCTTTGAAAGGGTGACAAAGCACAAGAGAAAAGCTGGCAGAAGACAGTATGGGGCAGAAGAGGAATGTGACAGGATTGTGAAATACACAATGTGAGAAGGTTGTACCTATTTTTAGAAGGGCAGGGATGATCAAGTGTAAAAGCAGTACATTTCCATGAATGATGTACAGCTCCTTTCATCCAAAAAGGTCAGCAGTGCCCTTATAGAGAGGTGACTCTGATCATATCTATATTAGATATGGGGGAAAAAGAGGTTAAGAAGCAGACCCAATGTCCAATCAGTCTTTCTACAAACTTCAAAGCTCCGGATTAGTTCCTAAGGGCCTTGCCAAGGCTTGTCTATCAAGCCAGCAGCAGTCTTCAGCATGTAGCCTTTCAGGACACAAAAGAAACCAATTTTTGCAGCATTATGTCTTATGCACACACAAGCACCTAACACACATCCACAAAGCTCACTTGCCTAGCTGAAAAGCAGAGAAAAGCAAAGCATGTAGCAACATTCAAAGAAATGGAAATGTTCCATTTTCTACTCAAGAGGCTGCATTTAACAAGCACACACTGCCATCCATACTGAGCCCTGAAGGAGGGGAGGAACACCTGGCTTTATCTCTTTGGGTCTGTGCAAGGCTCCCATTGAGAGGGATAAAGCCTTTGCAATGTGCTCCCGGTTCAAACCCCTCTCCACAGCTCCTCTTTGAAGGAACCTCCTGGCTGGTGTGGAGCAGGGCTGGGGGACAGATGCTGGTGCCAGCCTGAGCACACAAGCCCAGCTTCTGCCCCATTAATTGCTGGCACACCCTCCCCTGGGCCGGGCCTTAGGGACAGTAGCAGAGCAGTAGGGACAGGCAAGCACCCAGCAGCAACACCAGCAGCAAAACTACCCAAGTAAGGCTCCAGAACTAGGGAGTGTGGAGGGGAGAGGAAAAGGAAAAAGAGAGAAAAGAGGGGAAGGGGAAGGGGAAGGGGAAGGGGAAGGGGAAGGGGAAGGGGAAGGGGAAGGGGAAGGGGAAGGGGAAGGGGAAGGGGAAGGGGAAGGGGAAGGGGAAGGGGAAGGGGAAGGGGAAGGGGAAGGGGAAGGGGAAGGGGAAGGGGAAGGGGAAGGGGAAGGGGAAGGGGAAGGGGAAGGGGAAGGGGAAGGGGAAGGGGAAGGGGAAGGGGAAGGGGAAGGGGAAGGAAAGGAAAGGAAAGGAAAGGAAAGGAAAGGAAAGGAAAGGAAAGGAAAGGAAAGGAAAGGAAAGGAAAGGAAAGGAAAGGAAAGGAAAGGAAAGGAAAGGAAAGGAAAGGAAAGGAAAGGAAAGGAAAGGAAAGGAAAGGAAAGGAAAGGAAAGGAAAGGAAAGGAAAGGAAGAGTTGCTTGGCAACGGGCAGGCTGAAGCAGCTGTGCAGCAGGTCGGGCTGGTACCCAGGCGGCGGGGCCGGCCCATTAGCACCCCGCATCTCATGCATTTCGTGCCGGGGTCTCCTAGTAACAGCCTGTGCACGCCAGGCTGTTGCGCTTCCCCTCCTCTCCTCCTGTTTCTCCCGATCAGGCGAGGCATCGCTGTTTGCCCTAATTACACATTCTCTGCTGCTTCAAGCTGCCATTACTTCGGTCCCCAGAGGAGCAGCAAGAAATTTTTAAAAATGTCCTTTAATAAGGGCGTCTAGTTTCAGATTCTGTAGAGCTCTGCAAGCTCAAAGATGCAAAGCAACATAGCAGCAGCAGAAGGAACAAATGATAAAGGAAAATTCAGCAGCTCACTGGGTCAGATTTTTCCAGCACTCTGAAACATGTTCTCTTCCTTTTATTTTTTGTAAGGTATCTTAGAGGATAGACAATGAGATAGCCTTTAAGGGATATGGTGCATATTTACATAATCCAGAGCAGTGCAAGAAAGATGTGTCCCTTGGAAACCTGCAGTTTAGGTCAAGAGTTTCTGAGAAATTCCAGACTATATATAAAGGCAAATAGGCCAGGAAAAATATGAGATGCATATATCACGGACCGTGTTCAGAAATGACAAAAAAAATTAAGAGAACAGACTCCCCTTTTCCAGACGCTAACATTTTAAATGGTTTTGTTCCATATTTTTGCTAATAAATGTGAGGTTTGCTTATTCAAACTATTAGAGTGCTGGTGTTTTTCAGCATTTACCATCTTCTCCCTTTAGTCACTAGAAAATCAGAAAAAGAATTACCAAAAAAATAATGCAGACTGGCAGAGTCAGCATAGGAATAAAATACGAGGGGGAAAGAACATACATTCCTTCTGATTTCCCATTTTTGTCAACAACAAAAATGGAAAAAGATCCAGGATCTCAATCATTCAGATACTGAATCTGATTTGGGGATAGATGCAAAAGGGAAATAATGTGCTTGGGCTTAAAGAATACACTGGCAAGTTCTCTTGCCAGAAGAAGGCAAGAAGTCTGTCCTGGTGCCAAGGCAGAGCTACCTCCATGCTGGCAGGCACGTTTGAAGGAGATCTCACCCTTCCTGGTGCTTTCTCTGTCCTTGGGCACAGCTGGCAGGCTGCACCCAGCAGCACACGAGCGCCTTGATGCTCCACACTGAGCAGGGCTCAGTAAAAAGGCCTTGGCAATGCTGCTGGGCAACCCTTGGTGAACCAGGCAGACTAATCTCAAAAGCACAAGGCAACAAGTAAAGATAATTAATTTTACCAGCTAGGAAGCTTCCCCACCTGGATTCAGGAAAAAAGGAATCTTTTTCCAAAAAGGAAACAAAGGACTACCTGTTCTTAGCTCTAAGGGGGTTACATGCAACCAGCTGGAAACCACCCACATCATTCATGCTGCCAGGTAAGTGTAAGTAACCAAAGAAGAACACAAATGTATTACAACATTCCATTGCTGGGTAACACTGTGTCTTCAGGGAGAAAAAAAATAAAAAATAAAGAGATTTTCTGTACGAAACATGTTTACTGACACACATTCAAAGCCAAACAAAGCCCAAGAAAAAATCACCTTTGGGATTCTATAGATCTCACAAAGAAATAATGATAAAATATCACTCATATGGAAGTCAGTTTACAACGGAGCATAACTTAATCTATGCAAGTTAATTTTTACCCAGATATTCACAGATAGAAGTCTTCTATTATTTTCAACTACATGGGCCAAGTTTTTAGCTGAAATTATTACACTGCACAGAGTTCTTTTCTCCCTGCCTCTATCCAACACACATACTCCAATTTCTAAAATAACAAACAACCACCATACTGGAAAAAACCACAAATGTGGAAAATTTCACTCTGAAGAAGGAGAGGCTTTGCAAACTTTACAGGTGACCAACAAGATGTACAAATGGAAGTTTATATTAAGTAAACTATTAAGATCTCTCTGCGTGTCCAGATGTACAGAAGGAAGGAATAAATCCTTGCTAAGTCCCCAAATGTGCAGGACCATACAGTTGAGTATACCTTTCTTTCAGAACTCAGCTGGGCATCAGCTTTTATCTTCTAACTCATGTTTGCAATCATTAGCTTAGCTAGCATGCCTGCAAATGTTTTTCTCAGCATTCAGTTTTTGCAGCTGCAACTTTCAGTCCTGAGTTTTGAAAGCCAGACATCTTCAGGAACAAATCTACCTAACACAACATTTGTGTGCTTATCTGCAAATGGGCACTTCTGGGATTGCAAACCAGCCTCCAGTGTTTTAAAGACTTTGCTTCTTATTAAGCCTTCTTATAATGTCTAAAGCTGACCAGTGGAAAGATTTTGGCTCTGCAGTCATTGTCTTGAAAACAGGTGGCTTCACCCACTGTGCAAGAAGTTGATCCACACACAAAGTTGATGTATTTATTTACAGTTCTGTGCAGAAAGGGGTGCTGGGTGGCAAATCCACAAAGGTGAGTGTAGATACGTTGCCTATTGCTTTAGTGAGAATCTGAATCACTGCATGTGTTATGAAGGGAGTAAGTCCCTTTGAAATTTTATATGGTAGACTGTATTCAACTGACACTGCGGTGGTAAAAGGTTATTAAACACATGCGAAAGGCAATGGTATGTTGAGAGTGATCTGTTATTCCTTGTACAGGTCAGTTTTTCTAAGACCCTGCTCAAGAGGGGTTAAGATCTTTTGTCAAAATGCATGAATTTTTTGCTTTCCTCTTAACATGGGTTGTCACTTTGCCCTCAAGAGGATTTTGTGTGAAAACATATCATGGCTGCCCAGCTGGGGCACAGCACTGAATGCAGCTTGGATGGAGTCTGGGCACAGCTCACAGTGCAAATCCTGTGGGACACAGTGCCACTCCACTGCTGGGCTCAGCACCTGCCAGCAGGCATAGCAGTGGGACAGGCTTCAAAATCCATCTACCCAGGTCCTTCCCAGCTCCATTTTGGCCTTCATTGCCTGTTGGCAAGACAGAAAACATGTCATGACATCACAGAGCCCTGTGCGACAGCAGCCCATGATGTCACATTGCCAACACGTGCAGGAACAGAGAAATTGGGCAGCTGCTCAGCCCGGAACATCCCAGCCTGAACTCCGACCAGCATGGCAGGCCGAGGCAGCACACATGTTAAGATGTCATCCTTGCAAAAGACCAGAATGAGGCTCATCCTGTTGGTCTTCCTGACCATAGTGTTCCACAGGCTGTCTCTGTCCTTCATCACCGCCACGTATACAGCTGAAGAATGGACCAGCAGCCTCGACCCTTGCAATCCCAAAGACTGGGTGAGGTTCAGGATGGACATCATTCCCGAGGGTGCAAAGAAACCGCCTGTTCTCACCAAGAGCATGACTGCTGAAAGGACCAGCACCACCGGCCTTTGCAATTCCCAGGACCAGGTCAGGGAGAGGCTGGACATCGCTCCTGAGTGACTGAAGCAAACACCCACTATCCCAGAGAGTGCAGCCTCTAGCATGTCCCACCCTTTGTGCCAGTTTTGGAGCCACCTTGCCCCTTGACATGACCTGGTTGCTCCATACAGCCTGGCAACCTGTGGGGCTGCTCAGGATGGCTTGTATTGCCTTCTGTACCTGGAGAAATGTTGAAGAAACTTCAGGGTCAGGGAAGGTGATGGATGTCCTCATCTTCAGTAGGGACAGACTGCTGGGAAAAGAGCACCTTGAGGTGATTCAAATAATTCTACAGGGTGGAGGAAAAAAACAGCCTGCCACCCAGGACCATGAGGCTTTTCTACCACTTCCACATGAAAGAGCTCTTCTAAACCGAGGAACCAAAGACCATTGACAAAACAACCAAGATAAAAACAGATTACAAGGGAAAAACAATGCCAGCTCATCAAACTAGGGAAAGGGCAATTTTGGCAGAGGGAGATTATGACCCATCGACTCATGGCATACTGATTCAAGAACTCAAAAGACAAAGAAGACTGAGCAAAAGGAGGAAATAATTTAACCAAAAGACTGAATAATTGTTAATGAATTAATAATATGGACTATGACTTGTAGCCAAGGAATATTAATGCCTTTGTTCCTGTCAAATGTTCTGTGGGACTGGCTAGACTAATTGGCAGTGCAGAGATAAACCCATGTAGGCTGCTGAATTGTGGCAAGACATTGCCACAGGTAGAGAAGTTAGCTGTAAAAGTACACCTTGGAGATGCTCACATACCCAAGAACCAGGCTACTGAAGAACGCTACAACAACAAACAGGTGGATCGGGCTGCTAAGATGAAAGTGTCTCAGATGGATCTGGACTGGCAACATAAAGGTGAATTTTTTTTTGGCATGGTGGGTCCATGACAGCTCAGGTCATCAGGGAAGAGATGCAATGTGATGGGCTCATGATCTAGGGGTGGACTTAAGCACAGGCAGTGTCTTCCAGTTTATCCATAACTGTGAAACATGGGCTGCAATCAAGCAGGCCAAGCATAAAGCCTTTGTGATAAGGGGACAATGGCTGAAACATGAGAGGCCTGGCATATCAATTACATCACACTCCCACAAACCCCCCAAGCCAGGCACTACATGCTGATAATGGTGGACACAACAACTGGATGGCTGGAGATGTACCCCGTGCCTCACACCACTGCCCAGAACACCATCCTGGGCATTGAAAAGCAAGTCCTGTGGTGACATGGAACCTGAGTCAGACAATAGAACTTATTTCAAAAATAGCTTCACAGACACCTGGGCCAGACAGCATGGGACTGAATAGGTGTCTCATATTCCCTATCCCCATCAGGCTGGTCTCCCTACCTGCGGATGGTTTTTGCTATAAGGTGGGTTCTGCTTATGCCATTCTTCCCATGGTTTTATTTGGGATCTCCACCACCTATGCAAAAGCATGGACACCTCTGCTGTATTTAGGTCAGCTTCCATGAAGCCCTGTAGTTCATCTGCTCCTGCTTTCAAGTAGCTGCTGCTGGTATGTAGGTATGTGGGACTGTGTCCACATGGGGTGTGAAAGACAGGCCCTGGATTAGGAGAGGTCCCTCCAGGCTGCCGGCTACTACCTGCCCAGATATGACCCAGACTCAAACACCCACACTGTGCTTAGGAAAAGCCTCTAACCCAGCACCTGCCTTTCAGATGAGAGGTAGTACACCTGGCTTTTCCTGCCCAGAGCACTTTAGGTCTCCCAGTCATGCCCACCTCAGCCTAAAACAGCATTTCTGAGCACACATCTCCAATTCATCCCTGGCGTGACCTCAAATACTTTAGAAATGACAGTGTTTTTGGACAAATGGACATGAAAATCATAGCTTCTTGTTGTTAACTTGCCAATTCTATCCAGTGTGGGACAGCAACAACACAAAGGGAAACTGGCAGAAGACAAATGGGTGGGTTTTTGTTTGAGACTCTTTGTTATCTCTATCGTTTGCCCACTGGTTGGGTGATTCACAGGGGCTCAGGAGTGGATGGATGGGTATAAAGAAAACACTAAATTACAAACTCAAGAAGGCTCCTCTGTGTCTTACCAAGGCAGACTGCTTTAACACTTGGAGGCACCTGCACTTGCCCTCCTTCAGCTGCTGAACAGACAGAAAACATCAATTTCTAGGTCTACCTTGTGCCAGAAATCGTCTCACATGGCAAACAAACAAAGAAATAACACCTATTTACATTTTCAAACCCAAACAGTAAGATTGTCCCATGCTATTGATTTGGAAAATGATGGAGCAGAAACACAGGACTGATAATCCAGGTATTGACAACTAAGCTATGGATGAACACTACTGGTGTTTTAAATGGCAAGGGCTGCTTTTGGCAGGGGTCATCCTCCTGCTGACTGGGTGGTTCTTAAAGATAATTTCCTAAGTCTAAGCTCTTGCTGTAACAATGAAGTGAGGCTGTAACTCTCCACAATGAAATCACAACACTCCCCTCCAAACTTGCCAAATGGCTAAAAGGCTTCAAGATCAGAAAATTATAAGGAGCTCAGGATCAAACTGGGCTTATTTTAATCAGCTTTGATAAAGACTTATTCTGTTTTTACACAAAAAAAAACTTTTAAAAAAGTCCAACATCACAACAAAAACACATCTTTCCAAATGGCTAACTCCCAAAAAAATGCAGCCCTAAATGAAGGTCTTTCATATATCCTCCCTCCTTCAATTCCCTGGCTCTTATTTCCAGCAGTGTATTCATCTGTTGCTTCAGCTGCTGCCAGTGGAGCTTCAGGATCCTCTATGTCTCTCCATGTCCCCTTGGCAGGTTTCAGTCCTGCACACAGAGCTGTGGACTCACCACAAAGCTATGGGTCTCTGTACTGCAAAACATCTTGGGCTTTGGCTTTCTCCTATACTACCAATACTGTTCTCCCCAATGCTTTTCCCTAAGTCATTATTCAGTCTTGCATCCTGCAGAATTGGGGCTGTGCTTGGCTACTTGCTTTTTCCTTATCTTCACTGGCTTTCTGTTCACAGATGCTACTACACTAAAACAATACAGCAATGAAGCTTCCCATTCATGTGCTGCCACTGACACAGAATCCTTATTTTCTCTGTATTCCTTTACTTTGTATTAATCTTCTTTATCTGTCATCCAGCCTAGTCTCCTCAGCTTTGTCCCGTCCAATAATTTCCAGATATTTTCTCTTTCATCTCCAACACTTGGGGAAAGTTTTTCTCTATTATTTTATATGCCATCTCAAAAACCTTCTGTTGGTTAATGCTCTTTCTAATCTCTCATGTGTCTCATCTTTTTTTCTGCAAATGTAGTACTTCGTTTTCCTGTAGGATGGATTTGTTTGTTTCAGTTACTCTCACCCAGCATTTTGGATCAAAGAACTATATAATTTAAAATAAGATGTCCTGGCAATGTGAAACAAACCCCACTTGAAGAAGTGCTATCTCAAAATCTCAAGTAGACTAGCAACATCTATTTACAATGGTATTTCCCACTTGTTTAGCCCTTAGAAACCTAAAGATAGATGTGAGGTGCCCAACTGTTGTTTCTCAGACTTGAGCTTCAGTTGATTCCAATCCTGGTTTTGGATGGATAAAATAAAATAAAATAAAATAAAAAAAAAAATAAAAAAAAAAGAATAATAAAAAAAAGCAAATCTTCTGATACTCACAAAATGCAAATCCTAGCAGAACCTCATAAAGGTAATTTTTTTATCACTGTCCCAATCTTAAGGATTTCCTGGGCAGTTTTTATGTGATGCATCATGCCCAGTCAGAAAGTATCCATGCCATCTTATACCTTCCCCTGCACATTATTGCAAGGAAGGCTGATAGGAATGGTTTTGTCAGGAGATAGAAATCTCCAGCAGTCTTTGATCTGGGAGACACAGTCACATCCCATGACTAATCTTTCCATAGGTCACAGGCCAGCTCACCCTTAGACTTATTTGCATTCAGACGCTCTCCAGCAATATCCTGTTTTCTAATTTAGGAAGTACTGATGATTATACATGGGGTTTGGCTCATTGGAATTCTTTCCCTCTCCACTCTCCATTACACTGACAATTCATCTCCATGCATGTGTGAAGGCAGGATGAAAATTTTCCTCTCTTAAAAGAGAGAAAATACCATTGTTTGCACTGATGTCTGCTCCACAAATAACTGTGAGAGAATGTGCCAGGGTTGAATTACCATGCCAGTCCTGGTTGCTCCTTCTCTAGATGTTTTTACCTTACCCTCACACTGGCAGTGTGGTTTTTCCAAACCTACAGCTCACCTTTTCCTCCTGGTTACAGGCCCAGCTGCTATTTCTTCCCTGAGGGGCTTCTTTGCTGCACTCCAACAGTCAGTCCACCACTGCTCTTAGGTCCTTTACACACCCTTAACTTTAGATGCCCCAGATTGCTTTGAGTTCAGTCAAATATTTTCATTTCCCTTTCCATACAGACAGTGTTTTTCCCTTTCCCTTCCAGATTAAATTCTCTCCCACACAGATGATTGTTTTTCCCTCTCCAAAGGTCATCCAGAAGGTGGTTTCATAACCACTTCGACCACTGATGGGCCTTATAGTGCTGTTCTGATTCTCTTGCAGATGAGATGTGGGACAGTAATGTGGAAGACGCCCCAAGTGTAATGTGGGGGTCCCTGGGCTTCCCAGCAAAGTAAAACCCCAAGAGAGGATTGTTTCCAATCTAGCAAGCTGCTATCAGCCTGCATTGCCTGCAGCCCAGCCTGGCTCATCACGCAGCAGCGAGGAACAGCAGCCAGCGTCTGTCTGGTCAGCCTTACATATGAAGGAAAGGAATGCAACCTCCTTCCGCTGCCTTCCACCCCTCACCCGCGCCCCAGCCCATGGTTTCTTGTTTTCATGCACTGCAGTAAATCCCTTTGATCCCGCAAGTGGACTTTGCACGTGCAAGCTGAGTGACCAGCCCACATCTGCCTCTCTGCCTGTGAACCCCACACTGGGAGCTCTTTGTCTGTCGGGGCACTCACACCCGTTTACAGAGCCCACACTGGCAGACTGCTCTTGCACGACACACTAACAAACCACCAGCCAAAGGAAAATATCTTGCAATCATTTCTGACCCTCTGGCTCAGCCACGGACTAAGCCAAGTGGCTACTAGCCATTGGCACTGCTGGGTGCATTCGCAACCCACAGCACATTCAGTTCAGGCATGAAAAAAACAAAGCACCCATGGAGAAAAGGGCTCCTTGTCCCATGCCCTGAAGTCTGCATGGGAAAGCACACAGCCCTGACATTTATAATTCAGTCCCAAATATCCATAGCTACTCCTCTCTGTCCCATATTTTTACCAGAGGCAGGAGATCCCTGTGGGGAGCCCCACTGAAGAGGTCAGTGTGAACCCATTAAATGTCTTGATTGTACCAGCTCTCATTCAAGGCATCCAATGGTCAGTGTGTTTTTAGGGAACCGAGCATGTAAGCAGTGCGACGAGCTCTGAATGACTTTGTGCTCCAGACTCAAATAAGCTGTTTAGGTAAGCCTAAGCTGCCCTTGATTTACTCAGGTTGCTCCCAGGATGTAAATGTTCACAAGTATTTAAACTACCTGCTTTCCACAGACAAAGATGAGAGACAGGTTTCCTGCTCCTAGGTTCTGCATCAAAGATGTGTTTTAACAAGAAGGCTGTATTCAGTCCTCATCACAAAGAGAAACCATGCCTTCTACAAAACTGTGCACAGCTAGGACATGGCAGGGGCAGGGTGGTTTTGCAGCTGTTAGAACAGGAGAGATAATCATTCCAGGTTTGTATTCCCTCTTGTTTTTTGCCTTCCTGCTTTCCTAACAACCTATGCTATCTGCTCAGGACATGGTGAATGGGAACAGAAACACTCCCATAATTCAGGGATGTTTAAACCACTGATGGTTTAACAGGCAAGACCAGAGGAGTACTGATCCCACCAGGTGAAGTGCTGGGAATGGCAGGTCTGGGCTCCGCACCCAGGCAGCTGCAGCCACATCATTTGATAAAGGTCTTCCCTATCTGCCAGCAAAGCAGATGTGCCTTTCTCACCACATCAAGCACTGCTGTGGATGGGAAGGCTCAGCACATCATGGCACCACACAAAATCCAAGGCTATTCAACAGAAAGATCACAGGGCCAGTGAGAAATGTTTCTCTTCATGGATTAATTTTAAAATGTAACATTCCACGTGGTAATGTTAGAGGGGAAAGGTTTTGGCCCCAGAAAATTCAACCAGGCCTAAGGCTGAGTTCAAAAGCATGCAAACTCTTACAAGATTTTGACACCAAAGGGTAAAGATGCAGAGAGATTAACAGTTTTTGCAAGTGCTCCTCGCAACTCCTTGTCCATATCCCATTTGAGTGACAACACCAGAAAAACTTCACAAGTTCACCCTTTCCAGGCTATTGTGTCCTATCCCTGACTAACTTCAGGAAAAGCAGTGTCAGACCCATCACTTTGAGCTTGAGGATGAACATGGGGGTTATATCCGAACAGACAAAATCACTGGGTCAATAGCTCTCACACTCTTCATTTGTGCTTTCATGGAAGCTCCATTGTCTGCTGGAAGGCCTTGGCTGGGATGTCCCACTGGCCAGCTCCAGCAGGGACAAGCCCTCACAGCGGCATTGGTGCTACAAGGAACCAACATTCTGACCGTCTTGATGCTGATTTTAAAATTTCTGTACTACTTTCACTGGCTTTCAAATCACTGAATCACAGGTGAGGTCACTCCTGGCAAGGTGGCTATCCCCAGTAAAAGCACTAGAAAGCCCATATAAAAAGATCAATGCCTTTTATGTCTTACTGTGATTTATACTTCAGACCATGTAACTTTTACAGTGCTGCCCAGTATGTGATGGATGCAGCTCTCTTAACAACCCACATATTTATCTGATTTACTGCAATGGCCCAACGTGTTATTTTCTACCTTGCAAGAACTACCTTGCTTCTAGGAATCTGCCTGCATGATAAGATCGTGAACTAATTGTGCAGTTATTGTAAGAGACCACACATTTTACAGTAAAATTGAGAAAACTGATTACAGCAATCCCTCTGGAAACAAGAATAATCACATGATAAGACAGTGCTAATGGGAATTTATCATCTCTCATCACGTGTGAAGCTTAGAACAAAGCAGCAACGTGTGTGAACTGCATAGCTATTAATGCCAATGAATAGCAGCTGAAAAGCTGCTGGGGACTATGAAGAAATGAGAGGAGGGAACCTGAACAGCCAGCCTAAGCCAATTCAGTATGCTTCAACCAGCTTACACACATACACACATATATATATATATATATATATATATATATATATGCAGCATTTGTAAATGTTACCCAAAATAACAGCCTCACATTTATCCATACATCCTATTCCCTCTCTAACTACACCATTTCATTCAAACTCCATGTCATTCTTTTATTTGTTCTCACTATATTTTAGCACTGGAGAAGTCCAAGATCATGAGTATCTGAAGGGTATGTGTATATGAAGGTAAGGCCTCTGCGTGCCTACACGTCTGCATCTACACACGCTGCCTCATGCACAGATTATTCCTAAACCACATATCTAAAATCTGAAACACATTTCTCTTTCTCCCATACAAAAGGCACCAAAAACCTACCCACGCTATTTTCTATTTGAAGAAAATAACATTTGACTAAACCTTACATTTTTAAAGTCATCTTGGGGAAGTGAGTGCCAAAAACCCAAAGTGACACGCACATAGTTTTAACATGAATGATACATCTACATCTCTTAGGTATCCTAAAATTACTCTGCATCAAGACACATAAGACATATGAAATCCCAACAGGTTAATGGTAGATGGTGAACTCCTCTGTTCTACTGAATAATGGATACATTTGCTGGCCTACCATGTTTTCCACTGCCCTGTTTCATAGACAGAATCTTGGACTTTCAGAAGAGATTTTTGCTTTTTCTAAATGAGAATAAAAGGAGATGGTTACAGGTAGGTGTCAGGAAGACAAGATGAGAGAAGCATCCTACATAAGTACCTGTATGAGTCCTCTGGTGAGCCTTTAAATGGGAGCTCTTTGTATAAACTTTCCGGCACCCATTAAATTGACAGCGATGAACCCTCTTCTTGTTTTCTGGGGATGCTTCTGTCCCTGTACCTCCTTGCTCACTGTCACTTTGCCCGCTTTTTATTGTCCCCGCAGTCGCTGTTGCTACACCCACTTTCACAGAGCTGAGTGAAGTTTTCTTGGCTACCAGTTTCAACGTCACTGTGCCATCCACCGCTGAGAGAGTCTGTGGGGTTTTTACAAGGTGGCGGCTGAGCTCCGGAGAGGAAGGGGGGGTTAATGAGGTCACTGCATTGAGCTGGGCCTGGTTGACGGCTGTGTAGCCTTCTGTGGAAGAGCTGGTGGACTGCGAGCTGAGGCACGTCTCAGACAGCAGTTTGTCACGGGAGAGGATAATGTCCATGTTGGCGCTTTTGTCACATGTATTGGTCTCCACTGGCAAAAGGATGGGGTCCAGCCGTCGTATATTGTCCTCTGCATCTGGGGCTGAGGAGGCATGAAGGAAGCAGTCCAAATCCTCACCAAAGGTCTCAGAGATCTTCCGCGGTTCAGTCTGAAGGTATCGCTCCAACTCCAGGCATGTCTGCAGAAGGGAAAGGGAGAGGGGAGGGAGAGAAACCTCTGTTAGAGAGGTATTACAGCATAGCTGCCACTGAGGGCAGGAGAACATGGTCCAGAGGCATTCCAAGACAGCACTCATCAACACCAACATCTTCTCGTGAGATGGTCACACTTAGGGAGACATGAGGATTTGGCACTTGTTTGAGGCTACTCAGAGATAATCTGCGAAAACCCACATATGGCAGCAAATATTACACTAGAAATGAAGATGCAACAACCAGAAAGCATCCACTACATTTCCATTAGAGTCTGTACAGTACTAGGGCCTTCTCAACTTTAAGTAATCTGTCCGACAATCACTTCCATATGAAACTATCCTAATACACTCATCATTTGGCCACGTACAAACAAAAAGTCACCTCTCCAAATAACTGCTTCCTCTTCCTTCACAAACATTAACTTTCTCTCCAAATTTAACTTGGTGCAGTTGGCTGGGGCCCAATCTTCCTTAAACAGTACAAATCTGAAGCGTGGCTTTTTGAGATAGGAGGAAGAAAAGCTTCCAGTGAGACCACAGCTTGTTTAAAGGGCCTGAGAGAAGGAAAAGTGACAGAAAAAAAGGGATCAGTTTTAGAGGGAGTTTTGGCACATCTGGTCAAATGGAGCTTCCTATATACAGGACACCAGACTTGCACACAAACATACACACACCTCTTTATTAAAAAGTAGGTGAAGTTGCAGTCAAAGAGGCTGCCACATTAAAATGTGCTCCTGCACCTCCGCAGCAGTGATCATCAGCACAAGAATGGGATGAGCCTCCTACATGAATGTACCTTAATATGAAGTGTCCTGAGCTTGCCCAAATAAAGCCTTCAGCTACCAAAGCACTGCCCCAGTGTCCTCCACAGCCAACATTATAAACTTTTATTGTTTATAGAGAACCATTTGCTGTAGTTTCAGGAGCTTTTAATGGAGTTTATTAGCACTGTTTTTCATTTCTTGCAGCTTGAAAGGACAGCTGGTTTAATACCCACTGTGATTTCACAAGGTTTGGAGAAAGAGACATTCTAACTAATACATTTTAGAAACCTCTAAGAACTATTCCTCAGAGAACACTTCTACCAATATTAAGAAGGGGATTTTAGTAAAAATTTTTTAATCTATGGGAGCTGGTGACCCAACTGCATCTCAATCTGGCGAGTCCAGCATCTGATTAAGAAATTAAAGCTTCATATGACCAGAGGGGAGAGAAAGACTTCTGCCTTCTGAGAATAAAGGTCCCACCAACAGGAATGTAAGGAGGCTCCACTCATGGCTCTCTAGGAACTGCCAGGTCATTTGAGATTACTTTCAAAGCTCCCAAGAAGCAGCACTGCTGGTTGCAGATACTGCGTGGTGGGATGACTTTCAAGTTCACAACAAAATCTGCCACACTGTTGTTCCTTTTTTAAATAATTGCTGATTAGAGATCTGAGCTGTAGAAGTGGACAAAAAGCAACAGAACAAAATATATGAAGGTGAGACATGCTATGCTTCAGCATGTATGTTATATTCAGAGGTATGAGACTATCTGCACACAGGCCTGGGAGTGGGACACTTAATTGTACTTGCCTTAAGCAACCTTTCCATTTTCTTTATAAGGTGCATTTTTGGGACTATGAGAAACAGCTTTAGAAGGGAATCTGGTCTCTCCCTAAATAAATCCTAAAGGGTTTTGGGAGAAGCTTTCCAACATGACACACAGTCTTTCAGTAATAACCCCCACCACCAGGAGAGGTAATGCTTTTGCGTTCTCCACATCATGTAATTTGGGCTTTCTGGTCCACTTAGCCTTCATGCAATGGGGCAGAAACAAGTTTAGGGGCCAAATAAAATAAAAGGCTTCCAAAGGAAAGAGCAAGCATAATCACAAATTAGGGGTGGAAAGGTTGGGGACGGGGGAGAGGGAGGGCAGCAGCAGGGAGACAAGGACTCAAGGCCATTAAATCTGATGACAGTGACATGAAATTTCAATTGCAGTGGGATCAGAAAGCTGCATGCCAGCTCTGGGCTGCCCATGGAAGGGAAGCGAGCAGGAGGTGCTGCTCCTTTAAGGCATCACTACCCCATGACAACAATAGTGGGCCTGACAGTTTTTCCAGCTTCACCATTAATTTTCCATAAAGAGCAGTTTCTCGATGAGCCCTTTTCAGGCAAAGCCTGATGCTTCACAAACCTGTAATTATTCCTGGCTCCCCCCTCCCGCAGCCACTGCACCTGTGCCATTTCAAGACACCAGCTGGTCATGTCTTGCCTTCTGCTTCTGAAATCCAAAACCAGTGGATCAAGCCCATCTCCCCATAGAAGGGGGGACAAAAACAACTCAAAGAAACAATGTAATGCAGTCCCTCCCACCCACCCCCCTCAGCCTCTCCACCACATCAATAGCAGGGAAGAGCCTAGCAACGCTGAGCCAGAAAAGCCCTGAACCTAATCTGCATGGCAGACAAAGCCTGGCGAGGGGTTATGGCCACAGCCCTTCGCTTACCTCCCGCCAGGGCCCTACCTGCTGCTGCACTTTTTCTTGGTGGCAGAAACAAAGCATCTTTCCCCATATGCACTTCCCAGCTTATGCCAAGTACCTTATGCGACCTTCTCTCCTTGTGGTCCAAATCTCCCAGGGAGTGGTGAGGAAGGGTTTAGAAACCAGCCTGCTTTCTTCACTCCTTGCCCTGGCATGAAAATTTTTAGGCAAACTAAGCCCACCACCTTGTCTTGAGCTCTGACTTGGAGAAATCAGTCAGGCTGAGACCAACAAGGTCCCCACTCCAGGCTGGTGAACCACCAGGAGGGGCAGGAAAGTTCTCTGGTCTCCATTCCCACAAAGCTATTTGCCACTGAGCACATAAAAAAACTACTGGGGTTATTCTGTTGTTTTGTTTTGGGGTTTGTTTGTGGGAGGAGCAGGATATTGACCACTGTCTACCCTCTAGATATCCCACAGCAGCCTGGTCAGAAAATAGTTCAAGTATATCTCAGACAGGAGTGAGCTGCTCTTGTCATGCTCTTATCAAAGTTCTGATGGACATCCAGCTTCTCACCACTTGTGCAAGACAGGGAGCTTTGTGTAACAGATGGAGTATATCACATGTGACACAAAGTCCCACTACCCTTCACTTGCTACACTGCAGGCAACATGGTGGGTATTAAACTTTCTTATCCAGCGCCAGTACTATACACAGCAGTAAAGACTCTAAAAATTGAAAAGGGAAGAAGAAAATGGCTCCCTTCAGGAGCAAAAGAAGAAGATCCATTAGACTGCTGTTGGCTGTCAAGCCAGTTCCACTGGCTAGGTATAAGAAAGCGTAACCCATTAATTCAACCCATCTGTCCTGATTAATGAGGGCCATTCTCCTTACACCTTGGTCCTCAATTTGACCAGTGAAAAGAAATGATGATTCATGGCAGACAAATAATAGGATGTGACTTTGTGAGACCCTACATACTTGAAGTAAGCCAGTTAGAAAAGGACAACAGTCTGGCACGTGGACAATCCTGTCTGTCAAGGCCTTCCTCTGATTTTTCAGTTTCAGATACAATTGCAAAATTCCCCAGTTCTCCCTTCCCCAGCAGAGGAACATTTCCATCACCTGCAAGAAATGCTGTGTTCACTCCCAGTAACTCAACACATCTCTTTGCTCCCCATATTATTCTATCATCCAAGTCCTCTGGGGCACATGGAGTGGCAGAATACATGTAAACCACACACCATGACACCTCCATGTGCAGTACCAGATCCTTCAGACAGTACAAGACAGCCACTGTAGAGCTGTTCTATGTCTGGTAAGGACCTACTTCTTGTTAGTCCTTTCAGAGTTTGAAGTAGCACTTGTCCAGGAAAATTCAGTGTTCGGTACATTTGTCAACTGAGAAAGGTATGACCTCTAATCTAGCTGGATTCTTACCTCTAAAGCTCATTTACTGAAAGAAAAGATTATTTATGAAACACATTGAGTATGCTCACCACTATGAAATCAAACACAAGGAAAATCCAACATGTGCCTCTGACAGCAGAGATGTGATACTTTCTGTATCATTTTCAGCAGAGCTTAGTACTCATCTAACTCTACAGCCAGCAGAAATCAAGACAGTTTTGCCACTAACTGCAACAACAAGACAAACCTCAGACTCTGCAATCCCCACCTAGATCCGCAGATACTTGATTTGGTTCAGGGTCTATATTTTAAGGTGTCTATCAGCTATCCAGGTTAAAGTTGACCCAAAACATTCAAAATCCAGACATGAAGGAGCTGGAGTCACCACTCATGATCCTGATGTTTGACTTCATCCCTCTCCCAGAGAGGAATCAGGAGGAAGGTTCTAGCTGGAACCACCACCATCATCAATGTGCCAAGCCTCAAAGCAGTGTATCTCCCCTTTAGAGAATGACAGGGGAAAGACATGCCCAAAGGCCAGGAGCCTTTGCAGGGACACAAGTTTGCTATCTAGGCTCAGGTTCAGACAGCTCTGGAAAACCTAATTCTACCTGATGAACCAAAATATAATCCTAGTTCTCAGGGTATAAATCTAAACTTGCTCCAATGAAATGCAAAGATCTAGTTTTGGTTGACAGCCATGTTATGTACTGGAATTTCACCCATACATACAGACTTTTGAAAAATAACAGATCACTTGAGAAGCACCTGCCCATGTTGTGAAGTCTTTAAGGCAATTAAACTTCTGGATGCTTTGCACAGGTAAATACAGGACAATATTGCCTGGAACAGTAAGGTTCTGCCATGGGTAAAAAAAAAACCCAAACACTTATAATAATTTGAGGACAGAACAGCAGGGAAGGCACTTTATCAATATATTCATTGGCTTCCTCTGCTTTATTGATGCTGAAGTATTTTATAATATCTTGATTCTGAATTTTTCTAGCAGATCATAAGAAGTTCTTATCTGGAAGTGCTAGTTACTTCTAAGTGCCATTTTACTGCAGATATAATTGGACATCAAGCACTGAACTTGGAAGTTATCCAAAACCTAATTAGGAAGTTGGATACTTAGATCAGGCTGTGACAGAAAATGAAAATGTTGAATGTGGCTGACAAGCAGGTCTGATCTACCAGGTCTGTTTACAATACTTGAAAGGATTCTCTTTGTAATTTACACAAGCAAAGCAGAATTACACATGCAATAGTGAAGGCTAAATTTCAGCTTCCATCATGACCCCATTGCTTTCCACTGGCATGTAAAAAAAGGGCCTCATCTCTAAAAAACAGTGAAAATCTCAAGGCTGCATTGGAGGAGAAACTGTCTTCAACTGAAGACAACCCAAAACAATAACAGTAAGGTCAGTGTTGTCGCCATTCACTCACACTCAGCCAACAGTGGCACCAAGTTCAGTGCTCAGTATCAGTGTTTCATTGTGCAGCAGAACAGCAAAAGCTCTGAGCGACACTGACACTAGCATTGCTGATACCACAGACAGAAATTGAACTGGATGTCGTGGGGCAGCCCTGAAGTTAAGAGCAATATGAGATTCAAAACTTACATGCCTCCCCTGAAATGCCATGCTATTTTTTTATCCTTAACCCTAAAACAAGATTTGAACGATGGATCTTCTTCCCACTGCCAAAAGCCTTCATTACTTCCTGAACAACAACAACAAAGCCCAATACTCTTGCCCATCTATTCCAAGATTGTCATCTGTTCCCACCCAGCTGCCAAAACCTCCAGCTTTTCCTCTTGGCAACTTTTACTGGGCAGTTGCTAGTCATGAAAAAGCTGCAGCACATCAGAAGCTTAACATTTGGGACAGAATAAAATAAACAGAGTTTTAGTATTAAAATAAGTAGTTTTGCAAAATACACTTGGGAAAAATGGAAAACTGCAGCCTGAAATGAACATATATAAGAAAAAGCTTCAGGCAATAACAAATAATTTCTATTGCAAAGGTTTTAAGACAAAACTAGTCACCTGACAGCACATGTTGCCTATGTGTTATATAGTTCATTGGGAAAAAGAGAGCTAAAAACACTTTTCACATACAACAATAAGATACTTATTGACAGCTAACTTGCAGTAAACATTTGTAGGCATGTTCCTAATCCCTTGTATATACAATGGAAATGAAGTTTGCATGCTCAACAAACAGGCTTTTGCCAAGTGCAAAAAGCAGAGACAGGCACATCTGGCAAAGAATAATCATATGATATGCAAAGATTTGTTTTCCTGTGGTAACTGAGGCATCAGGCCAGTCCTCCCTAACACCATCTGAATGGGTCACACCAGCCACCAATCTCAAATGGACAAGTCTATTAATTCTTGACTCCCCTACACAGGATGAAAGTCTCTGTTTGCTAATTTCTTCAATACAATAATGGCCTGTGCCCATTTTCCCTCTTGGTCTCAGCCCAAAGAATGAACTGTTAAGGAAGTGTATTTAGCCAAACCAGCCCATTCACTGTTATTCATGCACAACAGCACTCTCAATAAACTCTCCTACCATGATTCAGATGGCTTTCTCCCTGGATCTTCTCTTACACTTCTTCAGAGTGTTAGAAATGCTAAAATCAGAAGCCTCAACTGCATTCAGCAAAGATAATTTTAAAGTAAAAATGTGAATATAAAGAACAGAATCACTACTTCCATATAAACATGATTCATTTTCCTGTAGCTCGGGGGTACGATGTAACCAGGGTTATCAAAGATTTTAATCAGACTCTAAAGATCAAAAGATCAAAATCAACTTTACCATAAATTACCAATTTTCCCCAGCAGAAATGGTGGTAACGAATGTCTCAAATAGGAAAAAAGTCTGAACCTGTAAGTCTAACCAAGGAGTTTAAATAAGGCTTTGTTCCCTAACTTGGTGATAATGAAATACATCTTTATCTAACAAATATTCTTTCGAACGGATAAGCCAATTTTTTTCCCCTAAAAATCTGTGGTATTTGGGCCTTAAGCATAGAGAATGTCAGTGCACTGGTTATGAGATACCAAACAAAGGGCTGCAGCTAAGCGTGGCTGAATTTGATAGGCATCTAGATAGAAAGAAAAAAAAAGGATGAAAGAAATCTGCAAACACTGAACCAGGGCTTTGGAGGGCTTTTGTTATTTTTTGACCGTTTAATAAAGACAGAAAAAATATCTGCGACCAGTCACAACAACAAAAAATAGCATCAATGTCAGCAAAGGATTAAGGATAGCCAAATCAAGAATTCAAAAGTGCAAGCAGTCCATTGTGCTAGTATCAAAATATAATAAAAGCCATGTGTGCTTGTACACCACTACATACCCTGCATGCTGCCATACAGTCAAGACAGCAAGTAGCCACACAAAGACCATTTGAAAAATTATATATAAAGTAAGAGTGCTTCAAAATGTTTCTGAAGAGAGCATTTATTTATATAACAACCTTGGATGGCTTTGAGTGAGCTGGCTAGTGGCCCTCACTGCAAACTTTTCTCCAAACTTCATCAGGCCTGCATTTAACCTGTTGTTGCCCAGTTTGGAAGCAGCTTTGGTTTTGCTTTATAAACAGCAAAAAAGCACAATTAGCTCCTTGAATTGTCAGTCCTAGCTCCCACTGAAATCAAAGGATCAGGTTCAAAGCATGCCCCAGAGCATGGTAAACTTTTCAGAGGAAATGGGTACGCAAGAACAAATGCTGACGACTGTGGAATGTACAAAGCAGAGCAATATTTTAGGTCTGAATCTTCAATTAAGATTCATCCTTAGAAAGTATTGCAGGGGTGGGGGGGTTACATAGCAGAATTGGATCTCTTATAATTACTCTGGTTAGGTTCATGAATGAAAAAATGTATTCTTTAGAGACATTTTATTAAGATCCAGAGCTATCTGAACATTTCTTACTCAACAGCTGACACAAACATACACAGCAGTTGTGTTTGCGCACTCTCAGGCAGCAGCGCATTCATAAGCACAGTCTGTCACAATTAGCTTATTAAACCAAACCTGGAGATGTGATCAATACACTCAATATATGGAACGCTTCGTAAGAGTCCTGGATTGTGAGTCATCTCATCTGCTCTAACCTAAAAACATATTAAACTAGAGGATGCATAACACTGAATTCCTAACTCAAAATGTGCAGTTCCTCATCCTGACTTTGCATGATCAACATTTTTGTGCTGGGACTACAGTGTCTACCCTGCACATGACGCCCATTCATTATCACATCTCAGGGCTCAAAAAATCTTTTGTATGTTCCCTTTTGTATTATTTTTGGCTGTGGGGAGGAAGAGGTGGGGACCTGTCTGGGAAACAGGAAGCAGGAGGGGAATGTGTTGTAGAATAAGGGCAGAACAAAAAAGAGTAAAAGAGCATTTATACAATTTCTAAACGATTATAAACATATAGGACCAAAGCCTGCCTCCAGCCATGTGGGGGGCAGTGGGCTGTTTGGCTGAAGTTTAGACTTTATTTGGAGCACAGCAACTGTCCAAGTGCATTTACAAAAAGCCATTTGCTGCTTTTTTTCTTTGATTTCTTTTTAATCATTTGGGCAATTTGTTATCTTACAAGAGCAAGAAGATGCATGTGCTACTGTGATAAATATGCCAATCTGGGCAAGGAAAAGAGAAGACAACAGGCTTGAGTTTTGCTGTTGCACCAAGAAAAAAAAATCTAGAAACAAAGTGATGGGAAGCACAACCAGATTCTCAGTTGGGGTAAATCAGCACAGAGCAGCCCTGATTTCATGGTTCCTGTTTACATCAGCTGGGGACCTTGCCAACACTCAAAATCCATGAAATGCTGCTCTTGATTAGCACCACTTAACTCTGCGGCTTACATTAAACGGAATTCAACATGTTTTTTGATGGCTGGAGATGGTTATTTTCTATTTCAAATCTCGTCTACTTTATTAGGGACAGTGTGACCTAAATGGGAAAATAGGAAGAATTTAAAAACAACTCTCAGACATCCTGATGCTTAGATTTGTTTCTTTTCTCTATCTCTCTTTTATTAAAGTTTGGGTCATCTATATGAGGTATTCACAAAGTTGATTCTGCCACTTCTAGGCTGGAGTTTCCATCATCTGTGCACAGAAACAACATCTTCCGTGCTTGAATGTCCCATTGCAAGTAAATGTGCATCTCCGTTTAAAGCCAGGTGCCTTCCAAAGGATGCTATGTTACAGTCAAAGGTGTTTTTCCATTGCTCTTCATTTCTACACTGTTCTGCCAAGGCTCTTGTTCCAAAACCCTTAGCCACCAGGGATTTTGATCAGCCTCAAAATCTCACAGGCAGTGGACTCAGGCTGTTACACACCCTGATAAAAGCAGCATGGTCCTCTTTAACAGCAATCTGTGAGAGCACATTGGTTAAGAGCCTGCCAGTATTGGCTCAAATGCTCAGCAGCATCTGAGATCTGTATCCTCAAAATGCATTAGATAAAAAAAAAGAGAGGAGATCTGGCACAGCTTTTTGTGGATATCATTAGCAGCACAAGGTGCGCTGTCAGAACTGGACAAAGCACTGCTCACTCCCTGTGAGAGGATCACAGATCAGCCTCATGTCAGCTCCCAGCAGGCCGTACAGTACTGACTGCACATGGCATGGGAAGCCAGGAGATCCTGTTAAGAGCCCTGCCATTTGTTGACTTGAGAAAGCTCAGCAGGTCAGACCCTAGCTGCTCAGAGTCAGCACACCTCTGTGAGCCAATTGACACAACCACAGCTCGCACACTGGCTCACTTTCTTCAGTCTGTTGACTGTGGACACCCACCCCGTTGTTATGATTTTAATATGCTGCAATATGAAAGTGCTATTTCAGGACAAAGTTATTAATAGCAAAGCAGCCAGAAAATAGTCTAGAAGGAATGCAATATTTTGGCATTCCTGGAAGATAGGATGACTTCCCAGCATCCAAGAAACCACCAGGGTTAATTCAAGACGTTTCTATGCACAAGCCTGTATTTTGTCACTATATGATAAGCCATTGTGACATAATTTCATAAGACCTGCATACTGCAGCAGTCCACAGAGACTACAATGCAGAGATACCCAAAAGGTGGTATTTTGTTACCCTAAGTAGGCTGTTGAAAAGCAGAGGCTGAGTGCTGTGACAAAGCATCAGAAGTAACAGGTTAGGAGAAGGTCTACACTTCCTGAAAGACAAGGATGGGACAGAAACTGTTTAAGCCCTTCTTAGAAACCTGTCTGCCTCCAGGACCTCAGAGAGGCTCTAATTTTCAAGCTCTCTTTTCCTATCAACTGTCCCCTTCTTTATTCACACTGCATTTCCTCAGCAACACTCTTTACGTGGGCAGGAGCTTCATAGTCAAGGCAAGTCATTGTCCCTTCTCAGGTTCTCTTTTAAACCTTCCGTTTCTCCTAGCAAAATATCCTTGGAAATGTATTGGAGAATACTGTGAAAAACACCAGACCCTGACTCATTTGTGTTGGCACCTTTCCCCCTAAAATTAATTGGAAGGGTTCCCAAATTAATTCCAGGTGCATCAGTGAGCACAACACTCAGCACCAACTTGCAGAGGTGATACCGTAGGAAGGCATCTCTCCACTGGCAAGGCTCTTGGCATCCCTTCTGCCTGTACTCACACTGCTGAAAGGCTCTCTGTGAGGCTTTCAGCTTTCCAGCCCCATCCTTAAGTATCCTCCTTGAGCAAACCTAATGAAACTCAACATTTCATCTTTCCCTAAGAGGAAAAGGCCCAAATGATGATGCCAGGAATTGGAAGATGTCATGTTCACAGCACTACAGCATTACCCACTAAGCCACGACAAAAAGCTCCAGTTCAGTACTGAAAATGCATTGCAGAGAACTGCAGTCCCCCACCATGCTCCAAAAAGAAAACAAAACCCACTTACCAACAAAGAAAAGAGGAAACATATTGTAGTCATTATAAGCCCAGCAGTGGACATGTTATCTGGCATATTTCCAACTCAGATATTTTAAAAATGTAGCTAGTTTACCTTAAGTATCCTATTTTCCCCAGTTTCCCTTTTCCATACAGCATCTCCCAAGATAAGCCTGACTTTATGGGTTGGCTTTATATCACTCCTTCCCTCTATTGTCTTTCTGAGATGTGATGGAAGTCTCCAATGTCATGGCTTGGAAGACTACGGCCAGATTCCTTGGCATGGCTTGCAGGAAGGGGATGGGTGGGAAGTAAGGAAGGACAGCCTCTCCAACTACAGGACAGGGGTCCTCTCATGGTACAGCCAATCCTTCCTGGCATTTTGTTTATCATTAACACTGTTTAACTAAAGCTGGTTTTTAGTAGCCTTCAAAGGTGGGGTCTGCAGCCAGCTCTTGTCATCCCAAACACTGCAGATCTCTGTCACCATGCTTTGGTACAATCCCTGCAACTGCAAACATAAACATTATGTTCCTCCAAGTACAAATTACAGCTTTCAGGAATTGCAATTTTATTTTGGTTATAAACATACAAAGGTAGCCTTTATGGCAGCCACAGGCTGAGTCTTTGCTTCGCAAGGACATTCCTGTGAGTACTCTGCTGCTTCACCTCCAGCCAGCTCTCCTTCCCAAGTGCTTAGCTTCCCAAGCAGTTGCACCTCCCAAGCAGCTGCACGGCATCAGCTCAAGGGAAAGCCCTAATGCCTTGTGGTGGCCTAGGCTCCTGGATGGGTCTGCTTCAGATCCTGCAGTCCAGGAACTGGGACTCAGAGAGGGACCCTCACACACTCAAACTGTGTTTCTTTAGCTATAGTCAGCACTACTGGCAGCCTGTGCATCCAGGATAATTTTCCTGGCATGACTTGTGACCTGGTTGTCACTCTTGAGCCCCAGCAGGATACCTCGCAGCAATTCTGATCATGTGGGCCCTATTCAGAGCACCTCCAAGGTGCTCTGACCATCACCACAGCAAGCTTCAAGGGATTTCCTCTGTTTCAAGTGCCTCTAACCCTTCCCTGCTCTGCAGATGTCCCATCACTACCCAGCACCACGCTCCTGACACCTGTCAAAGAAGCATGATATCAAATTGCTCCTCCAAGCCCCCGAGTACCCCTAGGCATTTTAGTCCTCCTGTCAAGCTTGCTAATGTGTCCCTTCTCTGCCACAAGTAATGATGCATTCCTGGAAGCAAAAACTGCATTAAAAGTCCTCTTTACATGTGAGCTAAGAGCTTTCTATGCCTCATACCATTTTTACTCATAAATATAATATCAAGGTGATAGTGTTCTCAGACTACTCAGAGTGTTCTGTAAGTAAAACCTACAATTGGCAATTTATCAGATGGAAAAATAAAAGCCACATTTGGTTTCTCCCTACACTTAAAAATGACCACGTGCAGTCTCTGAAGCAGTCTGATCTTTTTAACAAGGTCATGAATATCAGCTAAGGGCACAGGAGGAAAAATAAAACCATCCTGCACATGTTTTCCCTTCTGTGCTGCTTTCTTACAGAGGTTGTTCTCACTTTCTAAGCAAAGAGGAAGCCTCTCCTGTTCCTGGCACCCTGTGTTTATCCACATTCCAGCAACCAGTGGCTGCTCCTCCAGGTGCTCTCCAAGGGCAAACAACTGGATCTTGCCATAATGCAATTTTGAACTTGAGCCACATCCAGCTGTGAGTGGGAGTGAGGTGGGAGCCCTGTGAGAAGCAGTGATAGAGGCAGTGGATGACGGGACACCATGAAATCTTTTGAAAATGTTGCTCCTGCAGGCTTAGACAACAAGCACAGCACACCCTTTGCCTAGTGAAAGGCTTGGAAAATGCACTTTAGGAGGCACAGCCTTAGGAGTCAGAATAAATCCTCCGAGATGTCCCTGGTGAGAAAGCAGCCCAATTTGATCAATACAGCAGCATTATTAACACTGCACTGCCTTACATGAGGATAGTCATATGTTCTTGCCTCTGCTGAGAGTGGGGGAAGGGGTGAAAACTCCTACAACAATTCACAGGGGAAACGTCTCTCAAAATCATTAAGCCTGCACAAAGAATCTCTTACCCATTTTCATGGAAGCTGCTTTTTTGGGAGCTGCTTTTTTAGCTTTTCTGCTTCACTAGTATTGATCAAGCTCGGGTGGAATCCTAGAAATAGTATGTGCTTTATGGGTTCCTTAAAAATAAATTTTGTTTTTAACAACTTAGGATCTCTATCTTCAGGCTTTTGTTTCTGCAGCCATGAATACCCTCCATTGTGGGGGCTGGGTATAGACACAAATGTAGGTGGTTAACAACAGAGGCAGGACTTAATGGTTAGCAATTTTTTCAAAAATATTATGAGAATTAGCAATTAAGCACATTTGGATTCAAACAGAAATATTAGTAGCAAAAAGGCATATCTCTCTATATAGATACATACATATATCTTGCTGCTGCTCCTGAGCCCCAGCCAGAATCATGGCCTGTGTTTGGCTCTTGACAAACACATTTACAGACAGGCCTGGTAATTCAGGAATGGCAAGAGAATGGGAAGGTGAAGAAAAACAATCCTAGCCTATCACCTGCTTAACCACAGCCAACAAATCTGAGAATCTGTAAAAACTAGGTCCTGTGTGTGCCTGGTGACAAATTTGCAGAAAGCTAGAGAGGTATCACCCCTATATGCCAGGTAACTCAGATTGGGAGAAAATATATCAGAGAAGCTAAAGACTAAGTGTTAGTAATGGCATGGGAGGAACAACTGACTAATAATAAACAAAAGATTGGCAAATAGCCCTTAAAATCACAAGAAAGACCTTCTTACCTACAAGAAGGTGAGACAGGTCTCACCCACTGCCGGAAAAAAAACCCCTACCACAGAAATGGTGCATCTGCATCAGCCACATTTCTCTAGCACTCATATGGGACAACACATCATCAAAACCAGAAAACGACAGACTCACTCCCTCTTCACTGGGAAGAAAACCTGCTGTTCTTTCCCTCTGCCACCTCTCCACCAAAAAACACTGAGACCATCAAGTCCAAACCATATACCAAGAAGGTTAAAAATGCTGAGTTTGAGCACACCAGCCCACCTCCACATTGTGTCTGGTAAGCTTTTCTCACCAGAGAAGTGTGGTGCTGCTTCAGAGCTGCTGGCACAAAGTTCTTCCAGAAAGGGGTGCTGCAGAAGTGTCTAGACAGACTAAAATTAAAAAGAACAAATTATATGACACTGCCCACTGTCTGCACAGCAGGGCCAGATTCTCAGAAGGAAGAGTAAATAGCTGGGGCCATAATCGTAGCTAGTGGAGTCATCTTAATTTACATTGAGCAAGGATCTGGCCCAGAAAAATACTCCTGTAAACTCTGCAGCCAAAAATTCCTCTGCTAGACCACATTCCACCAGTCAAACTGCCAGGGAAGACAATTACAGAAATAATTTAATTAAAATGGAGATCAGGGAGCTGGTATCGTTTTCAAGCTCTGCTCTTGACTTCCTCTCTCCAGCAACTGAGAGCTTGGGTGTCCCAGTTTCCCAGCCTATAAAATCGGCATGCTACAGATTCTCTGCTTTCTGAGGACAATGGCTGTGAAGCATCCTATCTGTTCAAAGCCCAACCATCAAATCAAACAGATATCTGAATGCTCTAAACCTCCGTATCTTGGATGAAAGGGCATGTATTTTTCTCTGCTGAAACAGCTCTGTCGTTGATCTTGGAAAATTTGATCTTCAAAAAGGCAACTTGCAAGTTTTGCTTCCAAGACTAGGTGTCAGGTTCTCCGACTTATTGGGGTACTGCTAAGGATTTTTGCTGCTACAGACTGCTCAAACTTGCCAGCACAGTTCTGGTACTGAAGTAAGAGTTAGGCAGAGAGAACTGCTTTTCCACTATTTTGTCATTCACATTTTATTTCTGAACTTCAACCTCTGTTCTGATTAGCATCAGAGAGAACAGTGAATTTTCTGCATATTCAACTCTTTCAGGGAAGTCATTAGATGAAAAAATACACCCAGGATGTAGACAGTGCAATCACATGATCAAGTCATAAGGATGGTATCATGTGATGTCTCATTGTAGCAGTCCTTTGTTTCCACTCCTCAATTTCTGTTAAAACATTTGGCTTTTTACATGCTGGTCCCCAGAATCATTAGCAATGGTTGGCTCTTGGTTTAGGACCTGTTTTTTTACAGGCCTCATGTTCCACACAAAAATCTTTCACAGATACCCACAGCTTAAGAGCTTTTTGAATAGGAGGGAGGTAGATTACAGTTTCTGAGAGAAGTTTTCACAGAAGCAGAATGAAGCAAGAACCCAGAGAGCCCCACTGCCTGCAGCCAGCTGTGTGCTGCACTGCTATTTGATGAGGCCCCACTGTTTTGTTATAACCCCAGCAGACCCTGCATGGAGCCAGCAGTTTCCCTCCGCACAGGAAGGAAAGGGAATCACCCATCTTCTGAAACGCCAGGAAAATATTTCTTTGTCATGCAAGCAGCTCAGGCTGACTCAAAGGAGCAGAGATGGTTAAGCAGCACTTTTCATGGACAAACACAGCAGGAAGGCCCAGAGTTCAGGGTGTCCCAGCCTACAAATGGAGAACACCTCATAGCCTAGTGCAGCTGAGGTTTGTGTGTCCCCCTTCTATCCCTCCCCTGGCTCAGACAGGCTCCTCTGCCCTACGTGAGGGGCTTTGGCAAATCCTCTTTTACAGTGCATGGAGCCACACTGCTCAAGGCCACTACAGTGGATAGTGGAGAGTGGAGGAGCCTCCAGAGGGACAACAGAGGGACCCCATTACTGACCACATAGCATTTCAGGCAGGCTGCTTCCTGTCCATATTGGAGCAACTCCCTTTCTGAAGAGCTGTGCAGCCCTTGAAAGGACCTCACAAGCTGGAGAGGTGGGCAGCAAAGAACAATCAGAAGTTCAACAAAGGCAAATGCAGGGTCCTGAACTTGAGAAGAACTTCACCTGGGGAGAAACAGCCCCATGCACCAGCACAGGCTGGGGATTGCCTGCTGGAGCAGCTCTGTGGAAAAGGACCTGGGGATCCTGGTGGACATTAAGCTGTTCCTGAGCCATCAGTGAGCCCCTGTGCCCAAGAAGGCCGATGGGATCCTGGGGTGCGTTAGGAAGAGCATTGCCAGCAGGTCAAGGGAGGTGATCCTGCTCCTCTGCTCAGCCCTGGTGAGGCACATCTGGAGTGCTGTGTCCAGGTCTGGGCTGCTCAGCTCAGGAGAGACGTGGAGCTCCTGGAGCAAGTCCAGAGGATGACAACAAAGTTCATTAAGGAGCTGGAGCATCTCTATTATCAGGAAAGGCTGAGGGAGCTCAAGGTTGTGGAGTCTCCCTCACTGGAGATATTCAAGTACCACCTGGACACAATCCTGTTCTATGTGTTCCAGGATTAAACCAGATGACAGATTGTGGGCCCTTCTAATCTTACCCAGTCTGTGATTCTGCAAAGAGAAGGGTAGAGGTGTACTGGGTGGGTGCCCAAATTCAAGAGGACTTTACTCTTTAACTGTGGTCCAGGTTAAACACTGTTTCACATCCATCAACCACAAAGCCAGTGGTGTTTAACTAACTAACCAGCATACAGATACTTTTTCCCAAAACAAGGTCAACAATGTACAGCAGCCCTGACAACTTCTCCCAATACTAATACCACCCCACAGCTATATTTGTGCTTTTAGGCTCTTTGAAATACTGAGATCTTTCATGACTCACTGTAAAAAGCCAGCACTTAGAACCAGCTACCATCAAGTCATCAACACCAATTTGACTTCATCCTATTTAATGTCTGTTTCATTAAACAAACAAACACAAATTTGGCATCATTTTTTTTTGTTTGCCTTTACTCTGATGGATCACAGCCCTTGTTATAAAAACATGCTTAATAAAAACAAATTGGAAAACTAAGGAAACTCATAAAAAGCTCTGATTGTGAAGAAAAGCAGGGAAAAGAGCTTAAGGAGGAAATACTACATTTTTCTGTGATGCCAGCAGAAAGAGGCAGTTTATAAAGAAAACCACATAGTGGCAGGAAATAAATCCTTGAGACTGAATTTGGAAAAACACAAATTAATGCATTTATGGAAGAAACAGCAACACAACATGCACACCTAACACAAAGCAGAGATCCAGTAAGGCTGACAAGAGTTCTAGAACAGATAAGACACAGAGAAGGCCAATATAGCTTTGAGGACACATTCTAAGCATCTGATACACAGGAAAACTGGAGGGAACAGAGATATGGAAAGTATGACAAAACTCAAAGGGACATACACCTTTATTACTATTTATCGCATCTGTTCTGCAGTCAGAGTTTTAATCTCCAGTCAATGAGCAGGGGTCTCATTTCACATTTAGATTAAAAAATCCATGAAATAGGTAATATAGATGAAGGTGGGGTAAAGCATCACAGCTTTGTGCAGCTACGAACACAGTGAATCCAAACAGAGCAACGGACTTGCTCATGGAGAATAGAGAGAATATGGGAGGGAGAAGACTTGGGCAGCAAAAGACAAGTTTGTTAAATATTCCTCCCTTAAATTAGGTTTGAGCACAGGCTTCCAAGGAATACAAGGCTTCACACCAGGTGGATTTCAAAGGACACTGGAAAGCACCACTGAGGCACACATTAAGAAATGGCACCTGGGCAGAATTTCATTATCTAACAGTGCCAATTTCCAGAATTTGTTTGTTTGTTTCTGGGCCAAATCTGCTTATATGCAGTTTATTGCTGCTGGATGAAAACAGAGACCAAAAATGTTTTTCGTCATGTGCACCCTGCTCTTGAACCTCATTTGCCTTCAAAATCAGCTATGAAAACCCACTTGCTGAACACAAGGTCTTCTCTGACCCTTCCCTAACCTTAAGAGACCAAGCTGCAGTGCAAATGTGTCCTTTTCCCCCATGACATAACATGACACAACACAACACAGACTCACATTGCATTCCAGCCAGAGGAAGAGGAAGACCCCACTTCCATGAACCTGGTCTCTCCTCTGAGATGTGTTTCCAACCTGACACACAATATACATGTGACAGATTCTCAAAATGAAATCTGTGTGGCTATCCATATGTGCACAAAGAGGGACCCTTCATGACTTGTGTTTATACTACAGCATTTCAACATCAGTAAAACAGCAAAAAGGCCTCAAAGAGGACTTCTGTACAGAAATGGATTTTAATATCAAAAAAGGCCACTCTGATAATTTAGTCTCACCTCTGGATGACATGGTTCACTGAAGTGCACAAAAAGCTCCCTTGAATGACACCCATTTATAACCGCTTTCAGGTTGGTTTCCGCTGTTAGGTATGAAAGTCTGAGGGTAAATCAGAATGGGAACCTCGCTTCTATCCATGCATTGAGACTTTCAAGAGACCTCTCTCACCTGTCATCATTTCACAGATGGGTATGACTGTCCTGGGGGAAGCTGTGCCTACACCAGACATTATCCTACCTTGCACTGTTGGGGAGGCCATATTTAGCTCTTAGAAACATCTTCTAGTTCCTTCCCACACCCACATTTTCTTCATTTATAAAACCAGTGAAAACAAATCATGCTTCACCCTCAGTTTTATAGAGGGCAGCTCAGGACCTCTCATTCCTTCATGGAAAGAAAATTTCTTTCTGTACAGTTTCCATTATTTATTAGCTGAAGGTCGAGGGAGAAATGGTATTTATAGGATGCCTAAGGCCATGCTCACTATAAAACAGAGTAAGTCAATATAGCTACAGCACAACTCAGTGGCCTGTTGTGCAACATTTTTAAAAATGTACTCTTGCTTTACAGCATTTGAGAATATCTCCTCCCCAACACCAGCGAAAATACATTTATGAGAGCTATAGAGCAACAAGATTGTTTTAATCGAATCATTAACATGGGTATGCAGTTTTCTGCCCACATTCTGATATTTAGTCCACATCCTGACAAGATCTGGGATTTGTATAGACTATTCTCCTGAAAGGTGTTGAGTGACTTTGTGGACACTGGCCCAGCATAAATTCACTGTAACTTCAGCAGATCTGCACTCACTGACTGATCTGAAATCCCCAATGTGATGTGGATACTATTCTTTCCATTTACAAAGAGAAAAACCATTCAGAACTGAATGCCAAAAGTCTCCTTGACCTTTTCTACTTAAAGAAATGGAAATGAGACAGAATTCCCACCTTACACCATATTGGAACATCACCTGACCAGAGATACAGCTTGCTCAAACAAAACTGACTGAATGGTATATGGCATAGCTCTCATAATTCTCATGAGACAGTCCCAGTGAGGAGAAGCCTTTAACCTAGAGCATCCACTCAGTGTGCAGCTAGGGCACTCAGGACTTGGAATCACATACACTAGAGGTATTTGGGAGTAAGAAACCACCCACGCCTTGCTTCCCTTGCTCTCCCTCAAATGTATTCTTACAAGAAATGTACTTCTCACGTGAGAAAAAGAAATCTCAGTGCAGCCTTTGTAGAGCTCTGTGCACCTACTGGCATTCTTCTCAGCACTCAGAAACAATGCTAGGAAGTCAACCAGACAGTCACCTGTCTACAAGTCTGTCGCACCAGAAAGTAGCTCCGCACTGGAATCACACTACTGGGGTTTATTCATATTTTAAACAAACCCCAAGAATTCAGCCCAAGACAAGTTAGGCATACTCAGTAAAAAGTGTTTAAACTGGGCACCCTGAAACTTACTTGCCAGCGTCCAAGAAAGGCTAATAAAGGAATCACTCCCAGAAAACAGAAAGCTGTCTTGAGTGAACAGAAAATCAAGGCTGCCTGAAAAGAAAGCATGAGCTTTGCAGCCAACTCAGAAGTACAGTGTGGTGCCAAGGTCCTCATATCACCTTTTAAACCCCAAATCACCCCAGATTCTGAGGGGACTTTATTCAAGCACACAGCTTCATCCAGAAGGCACTGGAGACAGGTGTTTTAGCCTGTGTGTGTAAGGTTTCGACCTGTAATCAACGTAACAAGCACCAAAGCTCCCCTGACCTTAACTGACTCGTTCCTTCTAAAAAATCTCCTCATGTGCAACCAAGTTCTTCTGTTTTCAAAGATTGCCTACAAGAATCTTTCTTTGCACTTTCAAAACACAGGAGAGGTAAGAGAAGTACCAGTAAGAGAAGTCTACAGTGTTTCCCTGCAGTAGAAAGTAGGAAACTACTCCAGGTGACATCCTGAAATTCTCAGCCCTGAAAGAAATGCACCGTACAAGCTTTCACTGAGTTGCATCACTTAAAGCAGCCTACCTTGCCCTCCAAGATACTGGAGACCTCCAAAACTCTAAGTGCTTTCTTCCTCTGGTCTGACCAGACAGAAACATGCCTTATTCTCCCTATTTGACTTCAACCACACCCCCCCACCCCCCCGCCTTTCACAGGTTTCTTAGAACCCCAACTTTCAGAGACTTCTGCTTACATCAAAACTACCTTTCTCAGCACCAAAGCCAAGCTCTAAGTTTCCTCAATTGTGCAGGAAAGCCTAACATAATTCAACACTACTCTGAGAGATCAAAACCCAAAAATAAATAGAAGAAACACATACCTTGGTAAGAATCTGAGGTACAGCAACCTTCAGATGATCACAACCACTCTGAGGTGCTGGCATAGCTTATGAACAACTGGGGGAGGACTGTGATACCACCAGAATTATCTGGGACAGCAACATTAGGAGGAGCCAGAAAAGAGCTATTTCACCCAAAGTGGCTGTATTCTCATATCAGTCCAGTGCTCTTTGCTTCTCTCTTATTACCTTAAAATGCAGACAAATTTAAAAATAAAAACAAGAGACTCTGAAGTCCATCCCCATCTGATCTAGACACTAATGAGGGAGGCTTTTTCCACTGGCACCGATTTTCCATTGTGCAGCAAATACAGCCTCTCCACCGTCCACGTGTCAGAAACAAAGCCACTTCTGGCCTGATGCTTTCCATATGAAACACTAGATCCCATCTTTCTTCTTCCCTCTGCCTTCCTCCTTTCCATACTTAATTACTCACACAACAGCTGTAGTAGGTTGCAGATGAGCAGACTGCTTTCTTCAGAGCAGCACAAATTTTCCAGGCTGACACGGAAGGCAAAAAGAAAGGAAAAAAAACCAAAACCCCAACAAAAATTATTTAGTATTTTTCACCAGCTTGAAGCAGGTAGCAAGCTCTGCAGGGCTGGCACACTTCAAACCACTGCACAGCCACAGGAAAAGAACAAAGCTCCTGAGCTACGCAGCCCACCCTGCACCCAGGGATGGGGGGCACCTCAGATCCAGAATCCAGCAGTAAGCCAGAGGTGCCAAGGCAGGGCAAGTGCACCGATGCTGAGCAAAGGAGGAGAGACCAACAGCTGCAAGGAGACAAGGAACACATGGGACTGCACTGCTTTTGTTCATCTTGTGTATCAACAGGCCTTTCTCTTGCCAGGCCCTTCTCTGAGGAAAGGAGAGCAGGCATTTAGGTAAGAGTCCAGAAGTATCCAGAAACTGCTCAGGCATCACACGGTGTTGTGGATGCGGTTCTCCAAAGGTGCAACAGTTACAGGATGAAGTCTGGATACCTTTGACTAGCCAAATTGCTAATAACTGGGAAAAATTAATCAACTTTTAGGGGCACAAGACCTGAAATGAAAAGCTAAAATTGACAACAAAGTAGAAGATGTCAGCCAAACTAAATCTCTCACACTGAAAAGTGCCAGGCCTTCAGGAAATTCTAAGAAGTACAACTCACTGAAAGATTTCTACCAAACATTCTCAGGAAAGAAATACATTCTTGTCCAGTCTTTTATTGGAATATATATTAATTTCTGAGTCAACATGCTATCCACTAATATGTCACACATCCAAGATGTAATGTGTAAGGGCTTGAATCAAGACACGGAGTGACTCAATTCTGGGACTCACACCTAAGTGCTGTGATGTGCATTTTGGGTGTAAAAAGCAAGCAGACGGGAGTACCTCTCATGCCCCTTCTACTCTGCCACGCAGTGCACAATTTTCACCGTGGCCTTTGATCACTAGAACCTTTGTTTTCCTTCCAGCCCTGGTGGAAAACAAAGGCAGGCGATTAAAGGCAGTCCCGTACTTCTCCCCCACTAGCACAAAGCAATTCAGCACAATGCTGATTTCCCTCCTGGGCTGAAGGCAAGTCAGCAGAAATTGCAAATGTTCAAAACCCAGGAACTTTCCTTATGCATCGAAGTGGACTTTGCCCACTCAAGAGGCAGGATTAAAACCAAATGCCTAACACCTAGCAGTAGTGAAAGCATTTTTAAAATCCAATTTACTTGTCCTGACACATGCCTTTTTCCTCACTGCACAATCTAAATAAACACTTATTTTCACTATGATTCCCAGTCACTTCAGTTATACCAGAAGAATGCTGCAGTGACAGAGCTGCAAAGGCAGAAGGTGGGCCAGATGATCCTGTCCAAAAACCACAAACCTGTTTCCAAGGCTTTTTGGATTATCCAGGTGGAGATACTTCCATTGATTGCAGTTTCTTTCAGAATATGCTACCTTACAAAGGTCATTTATGGTCAAACATCAACCCTATGTCAGCATCCCTTTAAAACTGACCTTCTGAGGCTACAGGTTTAAAGGGCAGGATTTATAAATCAAGATTCTAATTGGAATGTCTCAGAAGAGCCTCTCACAAGCCAGTGTCCTTCTCCTTTGCATCCTTTCCCATAAATCACGCTGTCTCCCAAGCTTGCCTGTGTCACTGTCTACTTCTCTATCCTTTGCAGAGTAGGAGCTGTTGGCCCCATGTATGATTTAAACTCCAGCTTTGCACTCAGGTCCACAATACTGGGAAATAACAAGAGGATTAGGAGATGTGACACATCGCCTGTAAGCATCATGCTCAAAACTACTATAACAAGTAAGTATGGTTGGTGGGCCTTCAGCAAGCATAAATTACATGAATGTCTTACATAAATGACTCAGACTCTTTGCTGTGTGTTGTATGTACTACACAACTCCTAACAGTCCTCCAGAAAGTAATACATGTAATGAATACAGTTGCACTGAGTGGAAATGCTTTGGATTGGAAAGGATCAAGCAAGAACAGGGAGTGGATGGGTACCTGCTTCAAAAGGATTAATAGCATCACAGCAGCTTAATAAATCAGAGTTGATATATTAAACCATTAAAAGAAAAAAAAATTAAATGCCTTCTGCCCAACCTTCCTACACTCAACTCCTCCTCCAACCCCTTTTAGAAACTTCAGAAGGGTCAAATCAGTGCCCTGCACAGGTTGTCACAAAGACAACCCAGACCTCTGGGAAGGGGTATTTAAGCTTACCTTTCAGAATCTTCTTTTGATTTTTTTCAGAGGCAACACCACACCCTGCCAAGGACTTCTCTGGTGGCTGGGCCCACAGCTGCAGAGGGGCTGGCTGCCCACGTCCCCACAGCCTCACACAACCCTCCCCTGCCCCAGCCACCGTGCCCAAGCACCACAAACCCAGAACAGGAATCCCCACTGTAGCATATCAGAACACAGGAGTTGCCAACGCATCTTGTAACTGAAGAACTGAAAAGCAGAGGTTTGTCCTGATTAAATCCAAGATGTCTAACTATCTTTGAGCATAAAGGCTGAAACATGAACTCACAGGCAGCTTACTCTCAGAGGCAGCCTAACAACCTGCGCAGTGAAGCAGTCTTCCTCACCAGCTGCTGCCAGAACAGGAATGGTAAACACAGCCTGATGACCAAAGCAATACATGAGCTTCTCCTGATGTACACACCTATAAATGCCACAGTACTTCCATTTTCTTAATGCTGCTGGAATCGAGTAAGAATTAGAAATCTGAAATTGTTTGGTGTTCTTTTGATAATGAAAGACAACAAAACAAATCTTCAGTGGCTCAAATGCAGAGAAAGTATAAAAGAATATCAAATTAAAAATAAAAGGTCTGTGACTTTAAAAACAATCTCAGTGTCTTGGGAACCAGGCACGATTTTTTAACTCACAATGGCAATGTTTGGAGGAGGCTCTTTTCCTGGCAGGTTTGTTTTGTTTGCTTGCTACAGAATCCGCTGAACTCTGTAGTTCAAATGAATCCACGCTAATTTTGACCAACACAGAAGCACCCATAGTACAAAAAGGACATGTGGGGAGAAGAAATTCAGTAATTCAGGTGAGTAATTCCTGCAACGTCAGTCTAAAAGACATCACAAAAATGGCACTCCCAGCTCCTGGAGCTGCCAGGAGTTTGGAAGTGGTGGGGCCATTGTAGATGTAGGAAATGGACAGGTGGCACTTGAGAGTCCAGGGAAGCAGAAACAGGAACTCAGCACTACTCTTGAAAACACCTTTATTAATTCTCAAAAAATTCAGGTTTAGCATCAAGAAAGAAAACCACCATCAATTGCAATGCCTGGGTGTAACTTTTACTGAGGTTTTGAGCATGATGATCATTAGTCTACAATTTTTCTTCCCCTTTGCAGAATGTGACAAACTTGATAGGAGATCAACCCACTATTAACCCATTGCTTAATGTACTAAACAGCAGTATTGCTCAGTCAGTGAGCAAAATCCCTTTGCTTCATTAGGACAGCTGCAATCAAGGTCGTTCGCATGCAGCTACAATCAAAGAGAAGCAGCCAGCTTCCTTCTTGCTTCCCTATAATGTTTCCTAACTCAGAATAGAGAAACAACACACTGGATATTTCTCAGTGAAGAATCATTTGACAAAGCCTCAAAAAATTCCCCAACAATATCCAGAAGATACCATTTGCCTCAACCCTGGAGAGCTTAAGTATGAAATTACTATCTGGAACTGAAAACCTGCCATTCCAACATGGAATTATCACACTGCAGACTGGCTATGTATCATGATTTTCATGTAGCCCACTCTAATTTATGCACTGCCTATTCAGTAGGACACACAGGAATGTACCGGCTTGGGGGAGGGTAGATTTAAGCATCCCAAGCAAGTAAGAGAAAATATTTTCCAGCTGAGTACCCACATTATGATTGTGCATTGCTTAAAGGTATTTACCCCATTTCAAAATCACTTGATACAAGTCATTCACATAATCTGCTATTTTAAGATCTATAACATGGATTGTGAGACTCTATGCTTTCAGAATGCCAAGAAATAATCACTTTTAACAATCGATTCTATAATTAAGAAATCATGTAACAATAGAGACAGCAGTTTCAAGTTTATCTTTCCTCTCTTTGTCCATTTTTTTCTGTAAGGTGACAGGAGCATGCTTTCAGCCCACAGAGCAAGCAGAGGGACTGCAGGTATAAATGGAGTGGCGTTCAGAGTCTGAAATACACTGCATTACACATGTGGCTGTTCTTGGAAGTCAACCATTTCTGAAAGTTATTCTCAAGAGGCATGATGTACTATAAGCACTTAAGAAATGTGTTACACTGTGACTGGAACCAAGATGAAATAGCAATATTAAAAGAGATGGTTTAGTTTATGTAGTGGCCAACTATGCCATTAAACTAGAACAATGGAGACGATGGGGAGGCAGGAATGTTCTTCAGTGTGATTTATTCCTTTCCAGTAGGAGTGGAAATTTTTCCTATAGGCCTGAAAATGACCCCATCTGCCAAGCAAAAGTCAGCATTAAGATATAAAAATTCTGCTAGATTAGTCACCTTGGGATACTCTGCTCTCACACAGCACAGGAATCTCAAAGCCCCCTTCCAGAATGAGTCAATACTCAGCCTTCAGAGCTCCACAAAAACCATTAGGCCTTAACATTGGTGTTGTCAGTCACTTCAGAAAGAGGGAAACTGAGGCCTGAAGAATTGATTAAAAACAGGCAAAGAAGGCTATATGAAAGGATCAACAGAAATACAAAGGCTTCCTCCATCCTATGCTTTACAGGAAATGTGCATCTTTCTTGAAAGGATCATTGTTTGCTGCAGCTGAGAGCAGCTGGGTCAGTCAAGGCAAAAGGAAATGTTATCAGCCAATGGTTATCAGCAAACAATATAATGCCATTTCCACTTCTGCCAGCCAATTAGACCTGTGCTGCCTGCTGACAGATGTGGGAAAGGCTATCTCCTCCAGAATAAATGAGGGTTTGGCACCTAAACCCTGCTAGTTTTATACAGCTGCAACAACTACACATGATGACTCTGTGCATCCACCTGCTCTTTGTGCTCCCATATTCTGACATTATGGGAACTACCATGCTAGAGACTGCCCTACGCTCTCCATGAATATGAAAACAGCCCCAAAATATCTCCTGATCAGACCCCTGCTTCACAATAAGACAGTGAGTTCTGCGTCCATCAAGGGGCCTATGGAGGACAATAGGGATGTTGAAAATGTCACCCCTAGGAAAAGGCTTCTCTGATTAAAAAAGATGTCTTCTCCACCCTGATTTTTCAATGACCCCCTAAATGACATTGTGAAGGCCCAGCAGGAAGAACAGAGTAAAGTCCCATGTTCACCCCTTCAAAATTCTCAGCCCTGCTCTCCCCATCTCTGCAGCCTGGCACACAAAGTGGAACCACGTGCAGCTACACAGGCTATGCTCCTCAGTTATCTCCCTCAAAAACAGCCTCCTACCCACTTCCTTCCTCTGCAGAGTAATGAGGCACTCTTCAGCCTCGTGCTGCCTCTCCCAGCAGTCTGGTTCCAATCTCAGGGATGCCACATGAGACAGCCACCCCAGAGCAGTGGCATATGTGGCCAGAGGTCCTCCTGCAGCAGCACAGCAGCCACGCAGGTGCTGAAATCTCCCCCAGCCCTGGCCCTGAACTGCAGAGTCAGCTCGCAGGGACAGAGAGAACTAGGACGGTTCAATCAGAGTCAGGATGAAGCACCAGGCAGAAACACGAGGTACCAGCCAGCTGACTTAGAGCAAACGACTCATTTCCCGATGCACACAGCCCACCTCTTCCTTTAATCTCTCCTCAGTGCCACAGAGGCTCAACATTGCTGGCAAAGCTAAACAAAGTTCTCTCTCCTGATGAAATTGTCCTATTGATTACTCATTAGATTCTGATGTCCCCACTCCAAGAAAAATCCTCCTGACCTCAAAAGTGTTTTGCCTGAAGGAGCACACCCAAAGCTCAGAGAGGAGCTCAGCTTTTGTTGCCTAAAAATCAAGCTCTCCCTTCCTAACATGTGTTTTTAAAAAAAATCAAACACATCACAGGTTCATTTCCAGCTTCCACTTTGGATATTTCCACTTCCACAATGCAAACTATGTCCAAGGTGGAATAAGGGTTTCTTTGTATTTTTGCCTTTTAAAACAGAAATCTACACAAAAGGAGATAATTTGTTCCTACACAAAATCTGTTTGTTTTGTACATATTGCTGGGTTGCACTCATTCAGCTCCAACACTAATTGTCAAAAGCACAGATACCAAACTTGCTCACGTTCCTCTTGCTGTGGGAAGGAAAAATGAGAGATCAGCTGACTGTGTGCAAGCATTTAGCAACCTGCCTGTGCTGTCAGTGCCCTCTGTGAGTAATGGGTGTTTCACAATCCGAAATACGAGCAACTGGCCCAGCTGTATATTCCTCAGCCAGCAGCTACCAGACTGTTTTCCAGGCTCAAGAGAAACTGAAGACAGAACTGTGTCAATGCTTTCACACCAAGGCATGTTCTGATTTTCAGTGGGGCAGGTGCATCTTCCACGGTATCACAGTAAACATTGTTTCTCAGAGCAGGACCTGGCACTGACTAGCCTCTGCACATCACGCACTAGTAGCTGCTGATCACAAAACTGGAGCTCACAACACGATAAAGAAGCTTGTTCTTAACCCACACATCTATTTTCCCCATCAACCCCTGCCTTTTTAAGAGACTGAAGTAATCTCCTGGGGCACTGCTTTGCTGCTGGGAGGAGCACTGCCCTGGAGCCTCTGTAACATCTTTGGAGCAGAGGCAAGACTTGTTCAAGTGTTTTCACTCAAAATTAAAGCTGCTGTTTCCCACTCATAACACATCCCATAGGGATCAGTCACTACCCTGCCAGCTCTCTTCCCTGGAGTCTCAACTACAGCCTTTAGTTTTAAAGGATACTTTAGAAACACACATATTCTTTGCCTCCAAGTTGCTACAGTTTGCCTAAAATAAGTAAATCTCCAAGACCTGATTACATTGCAAGTGATTTAGAAGAATCAAAATGGGGTCTCTGTGTCAGTGGGTCTGCCAAGCTTGTGTAACAGCATGGTCTCTGCACAGCTGCTCCCACCACTGACACATCAGTTTTGCTGCCTGTTGTTTGCAAGGAGAGCCCAGGCAGCAACAGGGGAACAAACTGTAAATACAGGATACATTATGAAACATTGGGCACTGGTTGCAGGATATGAGAGGAAATAAGGGAGAACATAGCAAATTATTTTCATACCTTCTCTTTTCAAGCATACGTGGAGAATCAGTGGGGTTTAACCAGGAGCATGACTTTAAATTCTGCAATGGTAACAGTGGGATTGGGTAGGTACATGCTACTGTATAAAACAAACTGCTTCTCTTCCACACATAAAAGAAGGCAGAAGGAGACAGAGTATCACTCGCAGCACTGCCTGAAGCATGCTGGCTATGTCAACACACTATGTCGCTTTGGACTGTTTGGACTGTTAGTAATATGCAACCGATCCAACAACAATACTATGAAATATTTTTTTTTAAATTAAATTATATTAACCTCTTCAGTTTTAATTAGCATGTTAAAAATATAAAAGGAAAGCAGATGTGACCATCATGGATGTGTGCACTGAATATTAATAACAAAAAAGCATCCCCTCCCCCTTGGAGGATAAAGCAAAGTTGGTTCGGTCATTTTGCAAAATAAACCCTGAATGTGTTCATCCTGTAGCTGACAATAAACCTCTGCTTTGTGTGCACACACACACAAAGCTGAAGCCAAAATGATTTTACTATGGTAAACCTTTGAAGATCCAGCCCAGGTCCAGCTGGCTGACAATGCTACAGGCTGAATACTCCCCAGCTCTGCCATCCACATTCCTACCCCTACACACTTCTAAGGAAAAATGAAATGAACATCCCAAAACTGTCACTTACTGGAGACCTAACATGAGCTACCCTTACACTAACCAAGACTCAGGTAAAGGCTGGCAAGATGAAATCCAGTGGCTCGTTATTCTCACACTGATAGTGCCACGGGTCCGTGCGCTGCAATAGCACCACATGTCATCCCAGCCACACTCCACTATTTCTACCCACCAGCAGATGTTTTTTTTTTCTTTTAAAGAGACACCAGTTTCCAGAATTTCATGGGGTGTATCACCTCCACCAGAAAATCACATCAAGAAACAGGACTACCTCACAACGTTCGGTCATACATAAAAAATGCAGTCTTTCCTTTTCCCTCAATATCCCAGCTGATAACTATTTATAGTTCACAACTGTGTATTTTATATAGCTCTTCTCTGTAACCTACTCTTCCCCTTGGTCTTACTTGTATTCATGCTACCAGTCATCATTTTAATGCATTTATAATACTTGATTTCCATCTTTATCCTTATTCTGTCTGCATATTAGCCCTACAGTGCCTCAAAACATACTGGTTTACTGGAACCAGCCTAAGGCGTCATTGTTTCAAGATAGCAAGAAGTGTGCGTTTCTACTCATCCTCCAAGAAAAAAAGGGGGGGAAAAAAATAAGGTAAAAAAAAAAGAAAAATAAGTCACATTCCTAGTTACTGAACTTAGCCTTAAAGCTTTTGCTAATGCTTCCACATACCTGCCCACCCTCCACGTCCGACTTAAGCTACGATTTTTATTGACATATACTAATTACCTGAAAATAAGAATGATCTATTCCATTTCCACCAGCTGCCAGTTGTCAGCACTGGCTAGAAGTGAGCAGGTTTGTTTAAAAGAACAAAACAAAAGCAAAAAAAAAATAAATCTAAACTCAAAAATAAAAGAAATAGTAGTCATCATTAAAACAAAACCCTAAAGATGCCACCGGATCTCAGGTACTGTCGGGTGTGCTCGAAAGGACTGAAGGCAGACAGATTTGAATGGACTGCTCAGTTTGTCACGGTAAAAAATACAGAGATTTAAAGGTCTACCCACGCGGAAAAAAAAAAAAAAAAAAAAAAAGAACCACCAAAAACACCCAACCCTGAATTAAAGAACAAAAATAAAATAAAGTCAGAAATGCAGCCTCAATGCATCGACTGTCTGCGCTTAAGAGATTTACAGGAGTAATTTAAATGATTCACCTGCTGCCAGTTTTCCTCCAAGGATGGCAAAGCTGAGAAGTAGCCGGTGTCGTGGACAAGCTGGAGTTCCTGGAATATACTATAACTAGCCAAGACATCCATGCTGCTGCTGAGCAAGACCCTTTCTTTCTGCTTTTGTGTGTGTTTGTTTGCTCGGGTGGGGGGTTGTTTTTGGTCATAAAAAAAAAAAGGAGGAGGAAAATCAACCAATGATAGATCCAGCGTCCCTTTGGCTTTGTTTTGTTTCAGTCACACTTTAAAAAAAGAGAGAGAGAGAGAGAAAAAGGATCAGCGCGGAGGGACAGCGAGGTTCGGGGGCCGGGCCGAGGAGGACGAGCGGCGCCGGCGCGCACCGAGCACCCCGCGGCCGCCGCACCGGGGCACGTCCCCGCCGCGCTCCGCGCAGCCCCGCGCCGCGGCCATGCGCGCTCGCGACCGCCCTCCCCGCCGCCCCCTCCCCTCTTTATTTTCGGGACACCACATCCCACATCCCGCCCCCCCTCACGCCGCTTCCCTCCCCGCTTCCCTCTCACCCTCCCTCAGCAAGCCCCGCCCGGCCCCCCCCCCCACGCGCGCAGCCGCGCGGCCCCACTCAGGCAGCGCGTGGCCATGTAGGGTAAACGGCGGGGCGGGAGGGGCGGGCCCGCCGCGCGCCTGAACACGCTGCGGCCCAATGGCGGCGCCGCTCGATGCGCGGGGGGCGGGGCCTCAGTGCCGGCGCCGGCGGCGATTGGCCGGCAGCGCTACTCCCGCCCCTTCCCCGAGGCTCGCGAGGCGGCGCGCGGCGAGCTATTTTTAGGGCGCTATATAAGAGGGCGGTGAGGCGCGCGGTGGTGGCAGAGCGCGGTGCGCTGAGGGGCGGCGCGGGGTGTCCGCGCTCGGGTTGCGGGCGCCGGGCGAGCCGCGGCCCGGCCTGAGGTTGCCCCGCAGGCGGTGGCTGCCGGACCCCCCTTCCCGCCTTTCCTGCAATCTGTGCACCCCTCTGCTTCCCCCTAGCCTCTAGCGCTCGGTACCCCGGGGTTGAGGATAGCCAGACCCGTCGCAGATGAACGGGGAAAGATGTGCGGCTTATGAGGGTGTTGGAAAGGAGTAGGAGTGGGAATACACCCCGAGCCGGAGCCGCCGGCATCAGGAGCACGTGCACGGTGCCTGTGTGGGCGGACCGCAGGAGCCCGGCTTCTGAGTGCCAATCCAGCCAGGCCGTCCCCAGAAATGCACGTGCACTTACTAAGGCATCTATCATGGCATTTAATCAGGCTGAGATGTGGGCTGAGGCCTCTCTAAGTGCTAGTTTGGGTTGGCTAATGAGCTGTTTGACCTTAAATGGTTAGTGTGGTGCAGAGCTTCCCCAAAATCTCTCTGGCACTGGGCAGAGTTGCATTTCTGCTTTTGGAAGGATTGCAGAACTGACTGCTCATTTGAAGATGATGGGGGTGGGGAGGGGCTTCCAGTAATAGAAGAAATATATTCTCTTTGTTGCTCTCAAATTCAGAGGGCCCTATGGTCCCATCGGTTGCATTGCCAAGGTTGTATCTGGCCACCAGGCTGCGGGATGAACATCCCTCTGGTGCCCTTTGATGTTGGGTTGTCAGCACTGTAAGTTGGACTGGGTACCAGAGCAAGCAGATGCTGCCACAGATTGCAAAACTGTCTCCTTGTAGAGCAGTTGCATCACACTTTCTTTGCCATGACTAAGATGTCTATTCTTTCTTTTCTCTTCCTTTTGCACCTGGATGAGTGTGCCAGGGCCTGGTCTCAGCTGATAAATTAATTGTTGCAATGTCAGTAGCATAGACACATCTCTTCCCAGATGTCCCAGTCAGACTGATGTGAAACTATGAGGCCGTAGAATTCACCAGTGCTGATTAGTTCATGGTATGTTTTCTTTCTTGGCAATGAAGACAAATTGCCTTTTCCAAAACTGGGTCTGTGTTGACAATTTTGAAAACCGTATTTGAAGAAGACTTGTCAGAATAAACCTCTACAGAAGGCCCAGATAATGGCTGCACCAGTCCCGAGTTCTTGTAGGTGCTGTGAAGAAGAATGAGGCAGAGTCAGCCCCTCTCGTCTGTGGGGTCAAAACGTAGAGGTAAAAGAGCGAATGAAGTTGTTGAAGAACTGCAGTAATCAGGACAGAGCTGGACATAGGCAATTTTCTCAAATAAATGGTCTCATCACTACAAAAACACTCTGTGGTTGCATTGAAGACACAGCAGGATGACTTGCGGGAGCTGTTGCTCAGGTGCTGACCTGAGGCTGCAGGTCTGGATGGTCCAGGGGCAGCTCCCTTGAAGTTGAATGTCTCCTGTGAGCTGCTTGTGAAAATGATGCCATCCCCAGCCTTCACCTGGAGAGCCATAGGTTGTCTCAAACAGGACCATTCCTGCCATCTTTAGCTTAGTGGAGAAGCTGTGTGTGAGGCTGGACATGAATAATAAACTCCTCTTTCTCATAAATATACCCATAAATGTGTAAATGTATATGTTAGTGGGAAGATGAGAGGGAAGGTTAGCGCAGCAAGCACTGCTGGAGAGGTCTTGCAGACCATCGTTACCCATTCCAAGCACGCCTCAATCTGGCAAAGCAACACCTTTCCTGGGCACCTTGGGAAGGGAAAACTTTTGGAGACTGTAGAAGAGAGAACTTGACAAAAGTGGTCGGCTGTGGAAAGAAGCAGCACTTGCGTATCATAATGCACTCTTGTACTGAGAGGGTTACAGAAATACCTGCTTCAGAAAAAGCTGTCTATAAGCATTTATACTTAACAGCTTGTCAGAACAAGGCCAAATGCATATGCAGAGGCTTTTCTGACCTAGGCAGAGAAATAAAGGACACAAGCAGTGAAGGTTTATGCTCTCAGCTGCTTAAATAGCTAAATGTCTTAAGCTTTTGGTCTTTGAATTCTTGTAATTCTCATAGCTGAAAAACATTTTGGTGCTTTATTTCTGACCTTGTTTAGCACAGCTACTATTTTAATATGTAGAAGTGTTAGTGGCTTGATGTCCAAGCTCCCCTCTAACCTGTGCAAGCTGTGGGTTGCTTATGCTTTGATTTACTGCAAAGCTTGATGTACAGGCAGCCCAGGAGTCCTCTGCTTGATAGTCACCTCTGCTTGCCACTGAGTAGCTCTCATTTGAATAAATTAAAATATTTCTAGTTGTCTGCTTTATCCTGAACTTTCTGCTGAAAGCATGTCCTGTAGGAACTGCCAGCTTTCCACCCTCATGAAGGAGGTTGTTCTCAGTTGTGGAGCTCAGCTGCTCTACACCAGCAAAGAGCCCAGACTGTGCCCAGGCTGCACTGTAACTGGTGGACAGATCTGATGAGCAGGTGCTGCTCTGCTTCTCTGGCTGGCTTCAGGAGGAATTGTGTCTGAGGGCAGGATTTTGGCTGTGAGCCTTGAGGTGAAGAGCTGGGCTACAGATCTGGCCGCTTGCCTGGGTGGTTTCCAGGCAGACATTGCATTTTTATTGTCTCAGATACTCTGCTTTGGAGGTCAGTTGAGAAAGCAGAATGGGGTTGTCACTTGGCAGAAGTAGAAAAGCCTAGACAAAAAAAGAATGTGGTGGTACGCTGAGTATAAAACTGTTATTCCAGCACCGGAGGTGGCATCTACCTGTGCTAACCCGGAGGTAACGGAGGTCGATTTCTGCCAAGCTCTCCTTTCCCAGGCTGTACTGACCTTTCTCCTGGCAGATCGCCACTTTCCCTACTCTGGCCCAACCACGCCACCCATCACGGAGAGCAACGCAATCAGATGTGGAGGAGGAGCAATATCTCCCCACTGCTACACAGCTGGGCTCAAGGACATAGAGGACTACACAAAAATTCAGAAAAATGGAGCAGACTGAACCTGCAGGGAGTAGGGATGGGCATTTCAGCCAGAGCACAGATCTGTCCCATAACAGGTGAAGAAAATAGCTTGCACGAGGAGAAGGCTTCATCATTCCTGTGACTTGCTGAAGTGTCAGAAAAATGCAGGGAAGTGGCATGGCTGGTTGTGCTATAGCTCCAGCTCTTTGGCACCTGGAAAGGGGAAGTGGTTATATTTTTTACATTAAGGGGCAATGAGAACAGTTAATCCTTGTGAAAAGAAAAAAAAAAATATTTCCCTGCTCCTTCTGCTCTTCAAGAGAAAGAGGAATGGTGTCTCCACTACTTTCTCTGAGAAGCTTGAATTTATCAGAGTCTGACATAGGTCCTCTGGCAACAACCTTTTCTACCCTCTCAAAGTAAGGAGTGCAGAGTCACTCCCAGTACTTTGCTGGGTCCCTGCAAGGTACTGGTGTGCACAGAACCGCAATTTTGGTTGCTCTGATTGCTTTCCCTTGTGATATTTGTGTCCCCACTGCTGCAGAAGCAATGGCAAGGGATGCTTAGTGGGGACTCACTAGAGAAGGCTGATTTGCAGGGGACTTTTGGATGTTGATTTTGTGTTTCTTGGCATTGGCTTGGGCAGAAACAAGATGCCATAAAGCAATCATATCAATTCATACTGTAAACATTTCATTGAATACACCTTCTTTGGTACCAATGATGTTTCAACAGCTACCCTGTATATAACTCATGATGCAATTGTAAACCCTATGGCCTTCTGCATAGTCAACAGAAGTGCTAAAACACTTTTCCTGCTAGGACAGATTGGTCTGGGTGTCCAGGCTAGCAGTTTCTTCTACCATCACTTTTGAGTTTAGGCTGCCAGCTGCATCTCTTCCTTTCCTCCATCTCAGACTGAGCTAATACAACTTTGCTGTGCTTAGAGCCTGTGACAAGGTCATTCAGAGGTGTTGATTCTTCAGGCTGTGTCCTTCCTGGAGAGAAAGAGGTTGTGCCTGCAGTTTGGTAGGGTTGAGGTTGCCGTTGGTTGTAAAGCCTTGCAAAGATCCAAGAGGGAGAAAAGTACTGATAAATGCACTGGAGCATGCTTGGATTTGCAGTTCAGCCTCACCAGAAGTGGATGCTCCATAAGCTGCTGCCAGGGAAGTGGAGGGTTTGTGGTGGTGGTTTATGGCCAGGTAGCTGTCAGAGGCACAGCAGAAGAGATCAAAGGTGATCCTGCTGTTCAGCATTGCTGCTTCCTGATACTCTGATGTGCCTGTGCATCTGTATCCATGTCCACATCTAATGAGAAACAAAATCCTAACAAGCAACAAAAAGGGAGACAACTTCCTTTCCTACAGTGAAGCACTTCTCTGTAGGCCTCAGAAATCCCCCATTCCTCCTTCAGCTGGATGCCTCACTCCTTCCCAACCTCTCATCTCCTCAGACCTCATGTTCCTGGAGAAGGGTTGATACTGTTGGCCCCATGCCTGCACAGCAACATTTCGGTGACATGGAGCACTGTTCAGTATTTCATGCTTCCTTCTGGCAGATGCAGCCCAAGACACAGGGAAGAGGTTATTTCTCTTCCGGTCTCCATGCTGGGGAGCAGCATGGCTGTAACTTGCAGCTATTAGTGGCACTTGACTCTGCCTGGACAGGACACACTGAAGCAGGGTGGTGGCATCTCTGTGCTGGATGTGAGTGGATGGAGGTGCCTCCTGGCCTCCAGTGAGTCACAGGCTGTTCCCCAGATCTTCAGCGGCAAAAGGAGACAAAAGAATATGGCACAGCAGGCTCCTGTGCCTCCCCTCCTTCCAAAAAACATGCACCTTCTCTTTCAAATCAGTGCCCCATGGACATTGTAAAGAGCTTAATTGCAGGGCAGCTAATGAGCACTCTCCAGGGTTGGAGATGGAATGGGTCTAACCCAAAATCACAGCTTAGGGCACTCAAAAGTCTCAGTGGACTTGCAAGTTGATCACTGGCCAGACACAGATGTTTGATGGGAAAACATGACATGCCATCCTGAAGCAGAAACATCCAGTTCTCTGGGCTGAGGAGAGGCGGGGGAAAAACCCAAAACAGACCCAAAGAAACAACAAAAAATAGCCCCACCTTATTCTTCAAGGAAAATTTAGAAATCATAGTTGAATGCATCTGATCCAGATCTGTCATGGATTTTTTTTTTGTCCCACTCTCCTGAAAAAGCAGCGAGCATGCGCAGCATGTAGCAGGATTGAGTTTCCACTGTGGAGAAGGAACCTTCATGTGCTGTGGTTTGTTCAGGTGCTCTAGGGTTTTTGTATTTCTTGTAATAATCTTTACCTTACGGCTGTAGCTGTTTGCATTATGATCAATCTCTGTTTCCCAGTTTTCAAAGCCAGGACATAAAACCATAGTGAAGAAGAGCACTGTGGTTGTGCATGTATGATGGTGGGGCAAAGCTTCCAAAGGCAGAGAGATGCAACCCCACTGAAACCAGCAGGAAATATGATTTCTTTTGGGTCCCACCAAGAACTTGGAACCCATCTGGATCTAACAACTCTCTCTGCTGTCTTTCAAGTCCTCTTTTCTGCCCAAAGTGATTTGTATGTTTCTGAACCACTTGGCAAGGGCAGTTATCATTGCTATTCTTTTGGTGTTCAGCATCTGACATAAAGAGTCTCTGATCATATTAGTAAGCTCTCAGGTGCTTCTGCAGTACAAATAATAAATAATAATGAGCTGCAAGGAAGCCCTCTGAGTCTCAAGTTCAGGCTGGGCTCCTACAGCTTCCACGTGAGAAGTCCACTCTGTAGATCTTCTGGGCTGCTGTTGCAGTGCAGTGGTGCTGCTGGAGAGTGGCCTGGACTGGGGGTCCCAGCAGCCTTGGGAGATGCTGTGCAGCTGTCAGCAGACACACTTGTGTGCTGCATCTCTGAGTTGGTGCCCTTTTAATGAATGGGTCACATCACACTTTGGTTGTTTGTAGGAAGTCTTACAGTAACACATGAGAACGTTGGCATGATTCAGTAGATGGTAACTGGGGACCTGCTTGTATTATTACCCACGTTACTCAGGACAAATGTTGGTCTGACTTGGCTCTAGCCAGAAAGAGCCCTGTTAAGAGCTGAAATCACAGCAGAGGTAGCATAAACAGCAAGAGGGGGCCTGCTGTGCACAGCTCTTCTGCGGCACTGCAGAAAACACCCACAGCACATGGGGCCTGTGGGAAGAAGAAGGTTCTCTAGAAATGAGCTTGGAGCAGCATCACTGGGGGTTTCTCCATAGACTTTTGTAGAGGAAGGAGATGCAGTGCATTAAGAGCAAAGCGTGTCTTTGGCTGGAAGCTGCAAGACTCACAGTTCTGTTTTCACATCCTCTTGGGGCTTCCCTATAGTCCTCTTCCTTACGAGAAGCTGCTGAAGATGTGGCTCTCACAGTCAAGTGCGGATGTGTGAATTAATAAGGAAATGCTGGCGTGCAGGGAAGCAAGCCCGTGCTGCCCGCCTGCTGGCCAGTTTGTCATGTTCCCCAGCAGAGGTGCATGGAGGGTAAAGTACCTGGCTTGGCAAAGCAGTGGCCAGGATTCATACAAAAATACTGCAGTCAAATTCTGCTCTGGTTTATGAGTTGGGCTTTGCTGGCTCTGCTGGCATGACACAGGAGCATCACCTGGGTACCACAGCATTTCCCCCTCTAAAGAGCATCTCACTCCTGTTATGAAAAAAGATGAAAGCATCTTTTTCCTTGGGCAGCCTCTTCCCATCCCAACAGCAGCTGCATCTTCAGGGCTTCTCCCTCTCTGCATTCCCATCCTGCTTGAAGAGGGACCTCTGAACAAGGCCTTGCAACACATAACCTGTAAAAAAAAAATTCCTCACAAATGAGCTCTCCTGGGGACGCAGTCCTTGTCTGCTGGGCAACTGTGAACTGCTGAAAGGAAAGTAGATATTGTTCAAGAGGGAGAGTCAGTCTTTGGGCTTCTCTCCCACTACAGTCTTTGTTTCTTGGCTTTGATTTCGCTTGAGGGTCTACATGGCTCTGTCTATAGCATGAACAGCACTTGGCAGATTATCTCATACTCATTCAGCCTGTGGAATACTGCTGGGTGAGACAGATACCTGTCTGCTGGAACAAAGGCAGTAACTTCAAGAGCACTCCATTATTCCTGGGGTGTTGGTTGCAGAACACAAGTGTTTGTGGGTTAAGCATGAGAGACAAAGCTTAGTCCAAAGTGACAAATCATCAGAACCCAGACAGAAACCCATATCCTGTCAAATTGCAGATTAATGCACAGTGGCCATTATACCTGATTCCCTCTGAGTTCTCTCTGGCTGGAGAAGACTCCTGGCTGCCCAACTTGATTTGGTAGTTGAGGAAGCTCTGTTGACCTGTCCTTTCTTCTGGGACAGTGCTCAGAAGGGGGCCAGCAGTTTGTCATCCCTGCCCTTTGTACCCATAGTAATTCCTGCTGACAGTGCGTAAGTGTTATTATTGGTAAAGCCACAGGGAATGTTATGAGATTATTTTATGAGGAGTGGGGGAAATAATTTTATGAAGTGGAAGTTGCCTGCAGAAGCTGAGCTGAGAAGTTGTTCTGAGGAAAGAAATCAAGAGGTTATACAGGTGATAAAGTGGTAGCCAAAAAGCTCTGAGCCTTGTTCTGCAAAACTCTGCCTTGAGAGCTGGTTTGTGGGTGGCCAGGCATAGAGATGCTGAGTCTCATCATTCCTGCCAGAGTTTTGCCAAGCAGAAGACAGGTGCCTTTCATGCCAGATGGATCCCTGCTGATTTCCAAAACCAGGAGTTGAGAGACAGAGATGCAGAACTTTGGAGGAGCAAAGGGTGAGGGAGACATCTCTCCAGAAATTCTTACAGATTCTTGGAAGCAGGTGAGCCAGCTCAGTGGCTGCCTCAGTCTCTGACATCAGTTTTTCTCTGTGGTAACACTCAAAGACATCACTGAGTTTTTGACAGGGGTGTCTCAAGGGCTTTCATGGCAAGCATGGGTGACATACAATGCTGCCATGGCCTTGCTGTCAGTACCAACTCTGTTGGCGAATGACCCTTCTCGTGTTCGGATAAGAAGGAAAAGCACTGGCCATAAACTTTCCATCCTTTGGCTTCTCCACCCTCCAGTTCACCAGGGGCCACCCAGGGAGACCAACTGTGGGGTCTGAACCTCTGCCCTCTTGCATTTTTCAAGCATGTCGTTCTGCTGCAGAGTGTGCTGAGAAACCATAACAAATCCCTTTCTGGGCAGAGTCACTATAGCATGTGTATATACACTTTTTCATAATTTTTATTAACCTGTTTGCTGAATTCTGCACAAGTTCAGGAGTGGTTTTCATTAAGTTGCCATAATAAAGGTTAGCAGAGTATTACTGAAAAAAGTTTCACCCAGCACTTGTGCTGTTAAATGTGATTTCCTAAGCCAGCAGGATTGCTCTTGCCTTGCCAAAACTGGGGATGCACAGCCCATCTCCTTAAGAAGGGCAACTGCTGCAGGAGCTCTCTCTGGGTCCCTTTGAAGTCAATGGCAAATTTCCCATTGGCTTAAGTAGAAACATGTGTTTCAAGAAATGAATAATGTGAAACTTGAAAAGCAAGGGGTGGTGTGTTCAGGACATGGCCTGGTTTGACCTGGAGACTCAACTTGTGTTTTACTGCTACATCTGCCTCCATCTCTCAGATGTACATTAAGCGGTACAAGTTTGATTTGTGTCATAGAGAATTACATATTATAATTAGTAAATATTAGTAAATATTATTAGCATTAATGGGATTAAGACTGATAAACTATGGAGTTTTCTTTGTTTTCTGCTGGTAATTTCCACTTTAAACCAGGCTTAGACAGAGTGTATGTCAGGGCTTATGGCCTCTGTATTTGTCATGCATGTTTTGTTCCTGCTTTGAACAAGCTGGTAGGAAAGTCTAGGAGTGAAAATGAAAGAGATCTTTGGAAAGAAATTCCTTAATAGAGGCTTGTTGAAGCAGCTGCTATTTTCTTCGTCAGAGCAGAGTAAACAGTTAATAAAATCGCGTTGCTGTTACTGTGATGAGTTGATGCCTAGGGCTGACATGGTGCTTGGCCCCAGACACAGCTCTTGTTGGCTGCAGGAAAGTGGGTGAAGATTCCCTGAGCCCCTAGAGAAGCTGGCACTTTAGGAGGGTTTCAGTGCAGCTGTGGTCCCCAGCCTAGCCTGCGTGGTCACCCCATGTGTCATGGCAGGACCTGGGCAGAGCTTGGCTGCTGCAGCACCAGGAGGCAGTTCTGGGAGCTCTAGCCAGGCCTAACTTGTTTTAGTAAAAGGCACTGGTGATAATGTCAGGGATTTATAAACAGCACTGTCTGTAGTGTGGAGCTGTGGCTGTATGAGGTGTGGGACAGCTCAGCAATGCTCCACAGAGCGTGTTGGTGGAGAACCGTCCATGCAGGACTGCAGAAAGGACGTGACTGTGGGCGGCAGCTACAGCTGCCCAGTCTCAGAAGGACACTGGCCACCTCAGATCCACCTGGGAAGCCCTGCAGGGTGAGACCCCACCTGTGCAACAGGCATGGCACAGTCCTTGACAGCCAGAGCATCCTCTGGCCAGGGGCTGCAATCCCCTCAGGACCCACCGCCCCAGGGCCGTGTCCTCCCCACTTGGTCAGCAGGGAGGCTGGACAGGCACCGCCATGTGTCTTGCCATGCACTGCAGGACAAATACGTATTGAAATAATTGCCTCTAACAGCTTGGGAGAGGCCATTAGGGTCTGCCCGGGCAGTGATCTACAGATAATGACTCCCTCCGAGATTTTCTCACTCCTACAAGCCTCATACCAGGTGCATTAAAGCTGACCTACAAAGAAAAATGTTTTTCTCATTGTCTCTCGCCTTTGTCTTTTTTTATTGTTTTTTTAAAATTCCTTGTAGTAGTTTTATGAAATACTACTGTTATCGGTATATTGCTCATTGCTTCTCAGGGTTGCACCAAAGGGTGAGCCTTGCTTTGTACAGAGGGGGAGACAAACTTGCTGATATTTTACCTTAGAAACAAGTGGACTGTTAAGGTGAGCCTCCACTGAGCAGAGGATTGTATACAGGCAGGTCTCAGGCAGGGGATGCAAACCCTTAATTGGAAGGACAAAGGTGCCAGGTGTGATGAGAGATACCTGTTCTCCTGAGACCTTCACTGGCAGTGGCTGTGAAGGTCCCCAGCAGAAGGGAATTTTCATCTGAAAAACATGCAGCATTTTTTCTAATTGAAGCATTTTGTGAGAATTTTCCAATCTGGACATAATTTTCCACCGGAAAGTCAAAGTGAATTATTTGGGTTTTTCTCTTGTTTTGATAATGGTGAAATGTCTTGCTTTGATTTCCATGATGAAAATTTTTTTTTACTTCCACCTTCTCATTTTACTACATTTTCTGCTAACTATAAACACACTGTTAAAAACAGTTAGTGATTTATCATTATCTTTTTCTAGATATTATTTCATATCATATCTGTTTTTTAATATGTGCTGTCATGTTTTGACATCTAAACCAAGTGCCTTTTTATTTTAGTCAAATTAAACAAAATTAAGTTTAAATGCCAAGGCAAAACAATTCAATGTTAATTGGAACTAAATATTTTCTTAGGTTTTTTGGGGTTGTTGGGTTTTTTGCTCTTTTTTTTGTTGTTGTTATTGTTGGTGGGGTTTTTTGGGCTTTTTTGTTTGTCTTGTTCATTTGGTTTTTTGTTTTTCGTTTGGAGGGGTTTTTTTAGTTTTCCACTTTCTGATGGGAAACTATATTCTAGGTGTGAGGCTGCTGTGGAAGTCGCCTGTTTTCAGTCAGTGTGCTCTTGGGCTCTCAAATCAGAGCTAGCAATTAAAAAGCAAGCAAGCAGGTTAAAAAGAGTATGAGAAAAAATAATTTCCCTTTTCAGTTAATGAGGTTTCATGTGGAAGAAGAAAGATAGGATGAAAGGCTTTGGTGTGACCTGTTGTGTAGCAGTAGCAGTGCTTAGGAAATGACTGCAGGATGTCTGTGCTTGCTTCTGATCAGCTCCCAGGCTGGAGTTTATGAGGCTGTGCCCAGAAGCAATGGAGAAGGTGGTGCAGGTTCCTAAGGTAGAGGGCAGTGCCTCTGCCTGGCACAGACATCTGGGTTGGCTGCTGAGGATTCTGTTATCAGCATTGCTAACTGGTTGTATGATGCTTTCACATTGGGCTGTGGTAATGGCATGTATACATCACACTTCAGAGATGCTTTTTATTGACTTAATGTGAATATTATTGTCATCGTTTATTACGGGGAAGTATCTCATAGTAATTGAAATACAATATGGTGCCATTAATCACTCTGAGTATGAAATGCTAACTTTAAACTGTTTCTCGTGTATTAAATGCTCCTCTAACCATAAAACAATTTGACTTGCAGTCAAATAGTTTACAAATGGCCAATGTTTAGGATTTAGAGTGATTGACATTTATGTGACAGTGTTCATGTGCTCAAGTTCCTGAACCAAGTACTTTTTTTGGGATTTCTGTGAAGGTATTGGGATTTGCTGCTTTCCAGTTCCCTGCTGTAGAGATATAAAAGGATGCACACTGCAGGCATGACCATTATGTTTTACAGTGTGTCCACTGTAAACTTGAGAGATGTGTGACAGTCTGGACTGCTCAGTGGGCAGCATGCTGTAAACATCGCTGGCCTTCTTTCCTCAAGACTCCCAATGAAGGAAAGCGGTAAAGAAGGAACAGAAATTCAAATAATGAGGTTTTAGGCAGGTACTGCTGAAATGAAACCCATTTGCTTTCATGGGATGCTCTTCTAAATTCTCTCTCCTGTATTAACTAGAAAGGAAATAAATGCTTTTAAAAATAATTTTCAATTAAAACTTAATCTACCTACCAAAAAGGATAAAATAATTTAAACTGATACCATTGTAAAACAATAACAGTGCCATCCACAGTGCCTTGGTGATGTGATAATTCACCTCCATATCTGCCCAGATTCTGACCTGCACGGGCACAGAGCACCCATGGGGAGGGGTCAGGGGCTGTGTGCTGTGCAGATGTGTGCACTGACAGGCTGGCACGGCACAGCCTGGCCCGGAGCGGGGCAGGCTGGACAAATACAGGATTTTAGAAAGCTCAGACATTTACTGCTGCTGTGGCTGCAAGGAGCACTGCTATTAAACCACTTACAGGAGCCTCACTTTTTACTGCCTGGTTTAAAAGGGTTACTTCAATGGCATTCACAGGAGGGGAGAAGATGTGTAAGGTCATTTCACAGGGCACATGTTTAAAGATTTTCCAAGAAGAGCAGAGCAAGGTTTTTCTTCTGGAGAGGGAGGGGCTTTTTTTTTTAGCCAGAGCTTCTATTGTCAATATGTATTTTTAATAGACGGGAAGTGATAGAAGCGGTAGCAGGTGACAGAGCCCACTGCTGTTCAGCTGCTGACATTTAGAAAACAATGCCAACATCTCTTCAAAACAGACTCTTTCTTTCCACTACTGTATTGATGTACACATTTATTTTATAGCCAACAGCAGCAAGATGAAAATGATAATGCATGAAGAAATCCCAGAGGCACAGCCCAGTGGTTTTGCAAGGCAGCCTCTTTGCCATCATCTGGATGCTAACAGTCCTGGATGAGTCAGTATGAAGCAGCACGGTCTGCTCTCTCACATGCACTGAATGCTCGCTCTTTTTTTCCTGTTTCTGGTGACATACACCACCTGTGTATATCTTAATCATCCTGGCACATTTACATCTATTTCTCAATTATGTACAAACAAGTCGGGGCAGTTTGATGGTGGGTGTTGGCTGGAGAGTGCTGATCAACTCTGAGGTTGTGTAACATGGTGGGCACCAGAAAGTGAAAAATAAGTGTACTGTGGGCTATAAAAGAGGAGAGGGAACCTTCCAAGTAGCATACTGGAGCAGAATAAATTTAGCGTGTGGCATCAGTATAGGCTGGGGGACACATGAATGGTGGTGCCAATCTGCAGGCTCAGCCACTGTGGGACCAGGTCAGACCCCAGGTGTTTGCTGGGGGAGCACTGTGGTGCTTCCTGTATCTGGCACTGAGGTGCCTCCTGTGCTGAGGAGGAGGAGGAAGACTGGTCACACTAGGTTAGAGCCCAGCCTTGCGAATCAGCTCTTGATCAAGCATTTTTGGTCATGTAAGAATAGTCCTCATGGCAGCAGGCTGACCTTCAATCCAGGAGGAAATCTTATCACGTCTCATGGATGATCCTTACTGCAAGGAAATCAATACAGCAATAAGTTTTTATTTCTGGATGAAAAATTAAAATAAAGAATACTCCATATCTATTGATTCTTTGAATTTACATATTTGGATATATATATGTTTGATGTCTGCCTTCTGTGTGCAGCTGTTTGCCAAATGTGACAGGATTTGTTTTTTAAACCTGGGGGTGAGTTCTGCCCCGTGCATTTAAAATAAGATTTCTCTGAATTATTGAATATGTCAATAAATAAAGCAGAGGAAGCAGGCAAGGAAAAACCCAGAGGTCCTTGGTGAAAGGAAGTTGTAGATGCTGGTAATAGGCTCTTACAGCAGTAAAAGAGAAATAAAAAGGGCAACTGAAAAAAAAAAAATGGAAGGGACAAAGAGTGGAACTGAGTATCTCTGCTCTGATTTTCTCTGGGTTTGATGGTGTTTATGGACTTGGCCATGGACTGCATTTTTTGCTTTTCTGTGAATTTAATTCTGCTTCATAGTGGAAGGTGAAGGATAAGAGAAATATTTAAATAAAAGCTTCAGAAAGCTTCAGCTAAGAGAGGAGAGAAGTCTGAGATGTGTGGATGTCGCAGATGTCCACAGGATGGGAGAGATGGGCACCAGGATGAGGGAGCCCTGGAGGAGTTGCCAGTACCCAGGCACAAGGAAGGACAGTGCTGGGGAAACCCAAGGGACTGGTGAGGAGGAGGGGGGCACTAGTGCAGCCAGTGGCAGGGCTGGGGGCTGCCTGCAAGTGCCTCGGCCCTGACCCCACTGCCCTGCCAGCTCTTGGGGGAGCTGTTGAATAAAACATCACATTTTACAGAACATGTGTCATCCCAGCCCCAACATTTTAAAGTCCCTTACTCTCCTCTCAAGAGATATTGCAGGAGCAACCATTTAGATGAGCATTACATTATTTACAAGTTTCACTATTATTAAATTAATGCTACATTCATCAGGGCTTTTGTTTTGTTTTGTTTTCAAGGCAGAGCTGTAATTTGAGCAACATATTCATCAAGTCTGAAATGGTGGCTCCAATTATTTTAACATTCATTTGCCCATTCAGCTTCCTTTGCATCTGCTGGTTTCCTCCTTGTGACAGTATGTCGAAGCTGGGACACATTTGTGCTGCTCAGCTGCAAAGCTGCCACGAGGGATGTGATGGAACACGTTCGATCCCAACACGGTCAAGGCCAGCGGGGTTCCTCTGCAGGGGCAGTAAGATGCTGGCTGCAAAGGCAGCGCATGCCCAGGTGTGGATCTCCTTTCTCCACTGGCAAACCCTTCCTGGTGTCAGACACGTGAAGATGGAGCTATCAGCTTCCTAAGGGTAACAAAAGCAGGCTCCATCGATTTGCTGGCACAGGAGCCTCAGTACAGCAGTCGTGTGCCTGTGTTGTAGCAGTGCTTGTCAAGGTGAGTGTGGGCTAATTGGTCCAAATCTGAAAGGATGCTCTTGAGTGCTGGGTAAGCAACCATAAGAAAGCATCAGCCATTCAGCAAGTGCTGAAAATAAGCCAGAATAGCTATAAAAAAATATATGTTTCATTATTTATTTTAATGCTGGAAGTGTAAGCTTTCCTGTCACGATCGTAAAATCTGATCATTTATTAATGCTCCTCGCTTTGAGGCTACATCATGTACCTTCCCCAGCCTTCTGCCACTCCTGGCGTCTTCAGCCTGGTCCCACAGCTGTGTCCTGCCATCTACCCACACTGCTGTCCATCCCACAGCAGGTGCCAGGACCCTCCCTCTTCCCAGCCACAGGCTCTTGTAAGGCAGTGGTGGGGAAGGAGTGGACTTTTAGAAACAAAAATCAATAACCATGGTCTGTTTTCCCTTTGTCTGCTTTCTCAGCCTGGGAGATTCACTTGAGCTTTTCCCTGCAACCACAAGAGCTAATGATATGCTTTAGGTTTTGGTTTGGTTTTTTTTTTTCTTTCCCAGATGAGACAGGAGGATCTCATTGGATTATTTACCCAACAAAAGCTAGTGCCTCTGGGGTAGGCACAACCCAAACATCATGGGCTCCCTGTAACACCAGGCAAGGAGATGGCCCTGATGTGCAAGCACCCTTGCAGGGCCACACTGATGTCTATGGGATGAGCCCTGGCAGCTGTCCCCTGATTTTATGCCTCCCTGGCACACCTCCTGGGATCTCTCCACTGCCGTGCTGGTGCAGGAGTTGTGGGGCCACATCTCTCAGGGACCAGCTGGAGCATCAGTAGGATACACGGCAGGGGGGGCGGGGTGAGAGACAGGATAGCCACATTTGGAAAAATAATGAAATGTGGCCCCTGGAAGACCCTCAGTGACAGCTCCTCGGATGTGCCTGTGCTCTGTTCATTAATCTGTGATAATTAGACTTATTTGCAGAGGTTAACAGCAGTGGCACATGGTAATTAACCACTCGTTCCCTGCCGAACAACTCATAAAGCTTCTCAGATGCCACAGGTCCGGCTCCAGGTAGTTTTGGTGCTGATGAGACCCAGTGCTGGGAGGTCAGGGACACCCTCCCAGGGGGACATGTCCCTGAGACCTCTTGATTGTCTCAGACCTGTGTCAGGGAAAAGCTGCAGGAGGGGTAGGAGGAAAACAAATTGGTACCCCTCTGTTCTTTGCCCCTCTCTTTTTCTACCCTGCCTTGATGGCCAGCTGGGGGCTGTAATTTTCCCAGAGCAGAGGAAATATCACCCCAGCACCTGCAGGCTGCTGCAGGCAGGTATTTTGGCAGGGTGAGTGGAAAGGGACCAATGTTGCCCCCCAGTTTTGCAAGGCACTGGGTTGGCATTAGAGCTACCGAGCACTGCAGTGGGTCCTGATGGACACTACTAGCAGAGCTGTGCTCAGCTTGACCAGTGTAGGGGTTAGGGAAGATGGAGCAGAAGGGTGGATTTTGGACAAGGCTTCCCCCTCCCTTTCATCTCTTTTCCCCCTCTCTACCCCCACACCCCCCCCAGCGAAACCAAGCTAATTAGTCAAATAGATGAGGATAGGCCAGGCAGGGAGAAGCCCCGTTGCGTGTCCTATATTAGTAACTCACGTGGGAGTAGCCAGATTGGAAGGAGATTGAAAGGGAAAATTGTAGGTGTACGTCGGAAGATAAGTGGGCTATGCCTTTCCCCCAGCCCTGCGTGCCTGGCTCCCAACACAAAAATGATGTCATCCTTCTCGGTGGCCAGCCAGCCTCCCCACATCAGCCCCTGCAGCGTGGTGCCCAGCAGGACACTGCTCGGGGGCTCCAGCCTGTGAATAAATGATGAGCGGCGGGTGGGAGCGAGGCAGCATTAAAGCTGACCGGCATTAAAGCCATTAGCCAGGAGCGAGCAGGGAGCGACACTGCTTTCGGCCCCCAAAAAGTTGCACAGGCAGCTGCAGGCAGGGGGGCAGCCCGTGACAGGGGTTTCTGTAGGCACTGACTGCATCCGTCTTTCTGGAGCTGACTGCCGCCGCCACCCCCACCTCGGGCAGAAGGGCCCTGCTTGCCAAAATACAACCATTGTGTCTGCACTGAGCTGCTTTGGAGATCACAAGGCCTGAATCTTCTCTGCCTTATGTGGGGTTTGTCGCAGGTAACTTCTGTTCTCGGGAAGTTGCTGTGTGCTAACCATCCCATCTGTCTTGGTGATAAATCCTTCCTGCTGCTCTGACCTGCAAAGTCCAGTCCCATCCCAGAGCCAAGAGTACTGGGGTCCCCAAATGTTCAGAGGACCTTGGGAGGGGGCGTCACAGAAACACTTGTGGTGACTGCAGCACATCCATTAGAAAGTGTGTTAAACAAAGGAGCACACCTTCTAAAGCAGCAGGCAGCAGCGTGGTGGCTGATTGTCTGACTCGCTAATGGGGCAAATTGCACTATCGGGGGCCCCATACAGTGATTCCTGTTCTCCTGTCAGTGACCAGCAGCAGACCCTTCCCTTGGGCAGTGACACACCAGCCTGAGGAGTGCTGTCCTGCCACTCTGAGAGAGGCAGTAGGTATTTGCAATTAGCACCTTCTCCCTGGGCTCAGGAGTTTGCTTCAGTTATCAGTCAGGCAAGTTCAGCACAGAGGTATTCAGCCACCACAGCTCAGCAGTGGGGCTGCATGCAGTGCCATGTTCTGGGAAGGCAGGGGCTCCCCGCTCTGCCTGGCATCCTGGATGCTGCCTGTTCCACTTGCTGGCTGGCTCTGGCAGTTCTCAATTCCCATGCCAATGGCAACTGAGGTGACAAGTCCAGTCCTTGGCTCCATCAAACCTACTTTCCTGACCTATTTTTCTTCACTCCGCAGTGGTGGAGCAATGCCCAGTGCGTGCCTTGTGCTGGTGGCACTGTTGTGTGCAGGATAGCTCTGCTCCTGCCGACTGAGAGGGCATCTCAGCAGCAAAAGTTTCCAGGAAAAAAAGCAAGCAAACATGGAACTGCAAAAAAGCAAGGGGAACAAAGAACATCTCCCGCTGGCATCCTGCAGCCAACAGTGCCCATCTCACCCTGTGAGATCCCCCAGCCTTGCTGTTAAGGGCAAAACACAGCCAGCTGTGGGCCATGCTGAGGGGACTGAAGGATGGCAGGCCTAGGGAGGGCTGTCCTGTAGCTCCTATCACTGCATTTACTGCCACTTCTTTCATCTTCAGAGTAAAAGCCAGGCAAAGATGCTGTCACTGTTACCAAGGGTTTTTTTCCTTTCAGGGTTTTTTTCCTTCTGGGCCAAAACCACCTTTAGCTGGGTGGTTCAGTGAACCATGGTTTCACTGAAATCAGTCATTTTATGTATGCCTGCCTTTCCTTGGTGATGGTGGGGAACAGAAAAGGCAGTGCCTGGCAAGCTCTGGGCCTTGGAGAGGGAAAACAATGGTGAGAGGAAGCACTTCTGCTGCCAACCTCTACCTTCACAAAAAAATATTTCTTTGTGCCTGGGAAAAATCACATGGGGAAAAATGTCTTTGCTCACATCTCCAGGGCTGGTTTTACTGGTGTGTGGTTCTGCATCTCTCCCTCTATTCTCTATTCAGGCTCTTCTGCCAGCTTGCTCTCACACTTCCTCACAGCTTTCCTGTCTGCCTGCTCTTCTTGCCCCAGGACATCTTCATAGTCACAGCCAAGCACCTTCATTGCACCAGCTCCCACTGAATCTCTCAGGCAGCATTGGTTTTCCTTGTGTGTCTGTGCTGTGCATATGTTGCTGATTGTTTCAGCTGTTTGGGGTATCAGATGAGTTCACCAACTTCTTTATTCCAAGTGACAGGACACAAGAACCTCCAAAGGTCTCACACAGTTTTGCTGGTACACGAGCTTTACAGTTCACAGGATGTGCCACTCTATCCAGAAATTAAAAGCAAAAATTCTTTCTGAATTAGACAGAAACTTAACAACTAGCTAGACTTCCCCCAGCTGGAAGCATGTCGTAAGTGAGCTTGGGAAGTTCTCAAATCCTGGCTCTGGGCAGACCCACCAGTAGTGCAAGCATGTCCTTGTGAATTTTTTTTTTATTTTTTGGTTCAGCGACAGTTCATTGAGCAGGAGATGAAACGTTTCAGGCTGGCATTTGTCAGTGCATTTCTAACTAGCCGCAAAAATGAGTGCTTTCATCTGAAGGAAAAGATAGATAGGCACATGTGCAGTAATGGGAATAAGCATTTGGTCGGGAGGACAATTCTCTCCCAGCTTGATGGCAATACTTGTAGTTTCTGTGGTCCAGGATCTCCTCTTACCACCTGTCTCAGCAAAAAAACCAGTGCAGATCCCAGCACATGCAGCCCAAATGCAAGACCAAAACACTGTGCTAGTGCCGGCTCGCCAGAAAGGCTCACGTGCTGACATTTTATCTGCGACCCCCCAGCTTGTGGGTCTCCATGGAATGCTGGCCACTGTGGCAGGGCTCTGCCCAGGGGCTCCTGTGCTGTGTTGGTACTGCAGCTCTGCTGCTGGAGCTGCAAAGCTCTGCTGCTGCGCTGCAGCTGCCGCTGCTGCATTTTAGTGGCCATTTGCATGGCACTGTGAGACAAGCTAACACCTTACAGCAGCAAGCAGGTTTGCAGAAAGACTCTGGAAATTATGCCAAATGATAAAAACACAGTTTGAGGGTTAACTGGAGACCTTCCTTTGAGACACACTTCATCCCCTTCCTGGAGCCTATCTGTGCATCCATCTGGGTGTGCTCAGCAGGCACAGAGGGAAGTCTTGCTTCTGGAAATGCTACTAATGCCTCAGGTTTCTGAAGTCTGAACACATAAGAGAATATTTGCATTTTTTTTTCTTCCACCTCTTGTTCCCTTTCTGGTTTGGTTTTTTTCTTTTTTCAGAGCTGAGTGGACCATGAGAGCAATAATAACTATACCAGCACAGCAAAGGAAATGTCTAGTGGTGTGCATACCGACAACACAAACCCATCTTCTGAGCCACAGTTCTAAAGAGTGATTTTCTGTAAAAAGATAAAAGTAGTGCTAAAAACCCACTGCTCCTTGGTGTGACCCACAGAATGAAAATTAGCCTGGTGATTCAATTTTTATTTAATTATAAAGATTTCCCCATTTTCTGACCAGCTATTGCAAAAGGATTTGCCATTAGTAACAGAAGAAGCTTCACATCTGGTCGGGGTTTCACCGTCAGACAAAGGGGAGGACTTTAGTGAGGCATTAAATGTAGATAATGGATTATCAACAGGGAGAACAGACCTTGAGAGGGTGGGTGTGGGGAGGGACGAGGGGGCAATGAGGCATCAAGGGGCACAAAGGCAGCAAAGTCAGACATCTGGGAGGGCTGCAAATAGCTCTAGGGGGGCTGCTGCCCCATCCCTGGGTGGCTGTGCTGATCCCCAGACACAGCAGTCAAGAGGGGAAATCAAATATTAACTGGTTCCTGCTCCCAACCTGCATGAGGAAAAAGATGAGTGAAGCAGGAGGGAGACTGGTGGAGCCAGAAGAACAGTAGGAAGCCATGCAGAAGCCAAACACTAAATTATTAGTGAGCATGAGTAGCAAAGCTTTCAAAGGCAGCTTTGACAGAGACACTAACAAAATCCCCAGGGTAAACAAGAGCCTTTGTTAAAATTAGTGTAAGACCTGTGTAGTGGCTTTGGTGGATTCAAAGAGCAGCCCTGGGATGGAAGGAGGTGAGCAAGAAGAAGCCAGGAGAAAATGAAGTGCCTGGAAACAGCAGCAGGGAGTCCTTTCGGAGCTGAACAAATCCGGGGAGTAGGAAGTTTTGCGGTTAATTACACTCCATCCTGCTCAGCAACCCCCAGTCTGGAGCAGGACCCCAGGCACAGGGCAGGCCCAGAGCCAAAGCCAGCAGCCTGGGCAGCAGGTGCTAGGAAGCCGTGCCCAGAGGAGCACCACCATTGGCAAACACCAGTTCATCCGGAGCACCTGGAGCAGCGGGGTTGGAGCATCAGCAAAGGCTCTGTGCGTCTGTCCAGGATGATCCTGACAGGTGTCCCACGGCACCCCTGCTGTCCCCTTCCTTTGTGCCTTGTAGGTCCCCAGACACCCTCTGTTGCTCTGGCAGCCCGGGGAAATGGGCTGGTGGCCTGGCAGCTCCAGGAGCCTGGGGGTGTGGGAGAGCCCAGAGAGGGCCCAGTATAGACCAAAAAACAGGAGAGCAGGAGCCAGAGCCAGGAGCCCTGGGGCATAGGAAGGGCAAGCTGAGGAGGAGACGCCATGGGCAGTAGATTGTTTTCTGTCTGCAGACCTTCTCCTTGTCTCTGACACTGTAATAAGGACTCAGAGTGGGAGAGACACTTAGATATCCAACAGGAAGGGAAGGCCCTCTGGAACAGCCTGAACTGCTGGTTATTTGGCATTTGCAGTATAGCCTTAGAGACATCTTTGGGATCATGGCACCTTGCAATTTGTCTCTCCAGTGTCTTCCACAGTGTGAATGCCAAGCAGAACTGGTCCTGTGGCTTCTCAGTCCCCCAGCTGTCAGCAGAGTTTGGTGGCAGTAACCTTGTCCCCTCAGGAAACCTTGCTGGAAAAGGAAGACATGGAGGGTTGATGGGTGATGCTCGAGGAACTGGGCAGAGGAAGCCGTGTCTCAGGGCTCTCAGGGCAGGGGTTGTGCCAGCTCTACTGCCCACACCAGGAGCCTCAGGCTCTTGAGGGCAAGGTGGTGGGAAGGGTCAGCCAGCTAAAGTGAGGGGATTTGGTCAAGCTCCATCCCTGGAGGATCCTGCCACAGCCACGGTGTGGGCCTGCACCCCACTCTGTCCTCTCTACTGTCGGCAGAAGCAGCACAATCTGAAAGCAGCTTTGGCTTCACCTCCTCTGAAAGACGGGCCTGGATCCAAAACCTACTGACGTCAAGAGCAGCCTGGCCCCGGCAGAGCCTGCTCGAGATGGTTTTGGTCTGATGAGAGCTCATCAGTCATAGCAGAGCTCCAGAAACGCCAAACAAAGGGTGGCTCAGCCCAAAGTGTTTGTATGGCCACGTTGCTATAGTGCCCAGGAGCCTCGAGTTTTAAACACAGCCATCGTCACAGCAGCCTTGAGAGGGAGGAATATGCTTTTCTGGGTCCCAGGCAAGGAAATGGAGGCTCAGACCATAAATCACTTGCCTGTGGCTGAAGCAAAGGAGAGCTCGTGGGCTGTGAGCCTTCTGGGGCACAGGCCAGTCCCTCCCAGCCTCCCCTGCACTTGCAAAGGTTGACAAAAGGCCAACCTCCCAGTCTCTGATGTTGCTGAAGCTTCTTTGGTGTCTGTCTGGTCCTTGCACAGATGTAGAGAAGCCTGCAGTGAGGCAGTACCATGAGATGGAGCAGAAAAGGCAGGAGCCATCACTGCTGGGGGACAGGAGCACAGCAGGGAGAACAGCAGTCTGTAAATAAGCTATGGCAGCAGCTGACCAAGCCTGAGGGCTTTCTTTGGAGAAGACCCAAGCACGTTGGTTTGAACATCAGGCACGCACTACACACCAAAGGGAGGCTTCCTGACCTGGCCAGCACGGATGGCTGGAGGACACAGGGCAGGGAGCCACGGGCTGTAACAGGAGCTACTGCAACAATCAGGTTCATTTCGCAGAGATTGGGCTTGCAATGCTAATGCTCTTGGTACCTTCCCAGCAGGGATATGCAGGAGTGTCCAGTGGGTGTGACTCAGCACAGGCAGAGCTGCAGCAGCGTCCCCAGCCCTGCACCACTGCCCTCATGCCGCCTGCCAGCATGCCTACCATGCTCTACCCAAGCTGGCAGCAGCCTTGGCCTGGCAGCAAGGACTGGAAAAGGTGGGACAGTGGCAAGGAAAACCTCAATGCATCAAAGAGTGGTGTCAGCCCATGGGAACTGGGTTTCTGTGAGCGGTTATATTCCCTAAGTGCTTTTGCTGTAAACTGTATAGGCATACACCCAGGGACAGAAGTGACCCCAGCTCTTAACAGTGGCTCTGGAAAGAAGGCAGAGGTGAGAGGAGAGTAGTGGGGATGTCCATGCAGGAGTGATAGGGATACAGCTCCCAAGGACACACACACAGATCGAGACAAAAGCCTGCATGAAGTTGTACAGGCTTCATGTGAGCAGTCTCTGATGGCAGAACAGCCATAAATTCTGCCTGAAAATGAGGTGCAGGGGGTTGTTGTGCAGTGCTCATGGAAGGACAGTGCTCTCTTTTGCCTGCGGCTCGTGGAAGAGCAAAGAGCCCTGCACAGCCAGGGGGGCCCTGAGGCCTAAGACTGGGTTTTTCTTATTTGAGTTTCTGTCTTGTAGGTATCTTCTCTGTATGACCAAAAGTCCTGGAGGGAAAAAGCTATTAAAGATGTTTCCCATTTGCTGGTTTAGCTAATGGAACTGACAGTCAATAAGTTTTGCTGAAGCAGATGGAAGATGAACCTATGGAAAATGTACCAGAGGAGGGGGAGGCAAGATGCTGAGGCTTCAACAAAGGCTTTTTATCCAAAATGTCAGCTGGTCATTGAAATTAAGTGACGTTAATTACAAAATAAACAGAAACACTGGACAGCAAACAGCCTGCTCCAGTCACGTCACAGCAGCTCAGCTCACATCATTATAATTTTTGTAACCACACCATAGGCGAGCCCTTTTGCCTCCCCAGGGTATTGAGGTAAAGCAAAGATGCACATTTCTAATGCCAAAAAGTAGCTTTATAAAAATACCTACTTCCAGGTCTTTTTATTCAGCACAGGGAAGCAAACACTGGGCATGGGCCCAAATTGTACTTTCCTTTGTGGGTCACCTTTAAGAATTGAACAAATGAAGGATCTCAACATTAAAATAGAATATGACTGGAAACTTCATCATGGATTGAACTCTGCCTGGCATGCCTCCGACCCTCCCTGCCGGCTCTGCTCCCTGGGACCTGGAGCTTCACGAAGCAGCATTGTCCAGGAATCCACACCAGCCACATCCGCTCACCGTGCCGGATGCACTGCGCTGCTGAGATACGCCCTGACCTTTACAGGGATGGGCCTTGGAGGGTTAGGAAATCCTGGCCTGGCTGAGGGAAAATCCTTGTGCATAATAAGCCTTGCAAAGTCCCCACTTTGTTGCAAGGTTTCCGCACTGACCAGTGCCTCTATGGTGGGCACTGCCATCGGGGCAAAGTGAGGATGGGGAGAGGGCCCTGGGGAAGGGGTGTGTGGCAAGAGAGCAGCCTTCCCACACCACTTCCCCCTTTTTCTATCAGTCATGGGGAAAAGTCTGCTGGTGACTTCTGGGGTTGCTGTGTACCTGCTGGGGCACCTGTGCCTGCCAGTGGCTCAGAGAGCAGGGAGCAGGCAGCTCCCTCCTTGCTGCCCTCTCCCTGGTAACAGGAACTCTGCTGAAACAGGTCATGACGGTGTCCCTCCAGGCACCGGGGTGTGAGCTCAGGCTGAGCAGCTGCTTGGAAACCCAAACCACCCCCGTGGGGATGCAGAGACTGCCTGGGCATCTTCTGGCTGGTGCCAGTAGATGTAGCTCCTCCCTGGTGCGATGTTTTATCCCTTCATGTCAAGAACATGGCTTTTTCCCTGCAACATTTCAATATGCACCGTTACAAACCAGGATGGAAGGGCTCCTTCTTGCAGCAGGCATTGGGAAGAAAGATCTTTTCCCTCCCAGGTGACAGTGGTGGGAAATGGTCTGTGGGCAATGGCTCTTTAGGAAGCTGTGGGCAGGGGCATGGTGGCCTGCACTCCGTCTCAGCGTTTTCTATCTTCTTCATCTGTGCTGCAGTAGCAACCAGAGTCCTCAGCTTAAATCCCATCAGGTAGGACTATACCATCCTGAAGTTGGAAACAGCAGGGCAAGTGAGAAGGGAGAGACCAGCCCAGAGCCCCAGCTCAGTGGACATCTGTCCTTCCGCCACCCCCCACTGCCATGCACCCTTGCCATGTCCCCTTGCAGGCTGCGCAGCAATGTGCAGGGATGCCTTTCTTTGATTTCCTCACTGCCTTCTGCCTGTACCCCCAACACCAGCCTCCCCTCCTCCTTGGCCTCAACTCCTCCTACCACCCTCTCTGACTCTGATCCTAGGGCTGGACAAAGCACACACCTCCTGCCCTTGCTTGCCGCTGCAGCTTCGGCATGCTTACATTCAGAGAACATGGTAAATAAATCCTGGATGTATACAGATTTATAACTTAATGGTCTGGCTGTAAAAAGTTATTTCCCTTTTCAGCCCTTTTGCAAAATAGGCTTGCCCCTCCTCTCCTCGTTTATTTGTTACTATGAATATTTGATGGCTGACTGTAACAAGTTTAAATACCTAAATTCATTCTCTGGTACAGGCACGCTGACTGCCCTGCTGTTGCCAGGGAGTTGTGTGGCAGCCTGGGACTTGGGAGGTCTGGGGAGGCCATGCAGGTCATTGGGGGTGCAAGGAGAACTCACAGGCCAGCATGGGCTGTGGGGTGAGGCCTTCCAAAGGCTTGGGCAGTGACTGGGCTTTAGGAAGGCTTGGTGAGGACAGGAGGTGGCACTGCTCCCATGGTCATCCCGGTTGCTGCCTTCACCCCTTTGTGACTCTTCCTGTCCTTCCTCAGCTCCCCTGTCCTCACTGTGTCCCAATCCCTGTGGGGAGCACACTTCTCACCCATCACCCTGTGGGGGCACAAGGGCCTTCATCCCTGTACAACAGGTCAGCCGACAGAAGGAAAACACATCCTTTCTATGTTTGCACAGAGCTTATTAGGCTGTGGGAGGAAGAGAAGAGCTGCCTTCTTTCTCAGGCAGGCTGGCTGCCAGCTCTGCAGAGAGATGGTCAGGGCTATGGCCTTGCGCTGGGGCTGCCCGGCTCTGAAACCCACCTTGAGCCACAAGAACAAAAGGCCCACAGCCCCTGTCCTCACTGGCTTGGCACCTTGTGGGTCCAAATTTGCACAGATGTTTTCTCCTGGCAGGTCCATCCTGCTCAGGTATGGCCCATGTAATACATCTCTCAGCAGTTCCACCACGTCTTTTCCCCCTCCTGGCCAGGCATATGGCAAGTCCAGACAGCCCCTGCAGAGCAGCAGGAGCCCACCCTGAGTTCAGCCACGTGGAGGCAGCTTTCAATGCGACCCAAGAGCACCCAGCTGACTCCATTCAGATCACTGTCAGCACCTAGGAAAAAAGTACCTCATCAAATTGGTGGGAATTCAGCTTGGTTTTTTTGTCCCGCACCTACCAGGGGTGTGGAGCAAAGCCACCCAGCCTGTCCTGCCCAAACAAACCTGCCCTTGCTTTTTCACCGGGCCACAAAGACTTAATGCAGGCATGAGGAGTGTGGTGGTGTTGACAACCATCCCTCACACCATTACTGGGAAAACAGAGCTGGTGGCCAGAACAACGGGAGGAAAACACCCTCTGGAATGGCACCTCCTGCACACCTCATACCACCTGTGCTGCTATAATTTGTCAGAGGTCAGGGGGACCTGCAGTAGCCCAGCCTGTCCCTCTGCACGGGGACTTGCAGCTCATGTCGCTGCTGCCTGCCCCGAGCATGGCATGGAGGCTTCCAGGGCATAAATAATTCAAGAGCAGCGAAGAGGATTTCTTCCCCCCTTCCTCCCTTCCCTGGCTTATAACAAATGTTAATTTAATCAATCGGCAGTAAATCTGGCTGGTTGCTGACTCACGACAGATGGTGCCCCTGCGGGCTGTAGCAGCAGCTTCCCTCCTCCTTTGGAGATGAACAATGCAGGAGCCGTTTCCTTGCTTTTCACCTTTTCCCTCTTTGCCTTCAGTCGGTACCAAACGGACACGGCTGCAAAACATGTCGGAGGCTGCAGGCAGAGGTGCTGAGCTGGCAACAGGAAGCTCTGGCTGCTGGGGATTGGCCCTGGCTGGACATAATTTGGGGCTAAGGAGGCCACAAGGTGCACAGGGCTCAAAGCTGCAGGGCTGGCAGCACCAAGGGGCTGTTGCGATATTCAGAAGCCCAGCAGAAGATGTTACCCAGGTACAGAGCGGTTCACCATGCTTGTGACCTTGTGCTTCTGAGACACTGGGAACAGGGCCCTGACAGGGATCTACCCCCAAAAGCCCCCCACCCCACGCTTTCATCCCCCATGACCCCAGATGGAAGTGACAGCAGGGAAAGGCTTCCAAGGTCACCAAAGCTTTTGGGAGTGTGGGACAGACAGTGTTTCAGCAAGGGGATTGATTTTAACAGAGAAATTAATTACTTTGTAGTCATCACGTGTGCTGGTGTGCCGGTGGTGTTGGTGTCTGCTCACCTGAATACAGGTGATAATCCATTTTCTGGTTGAAGAGGCTGTTTAGAAACGGGAGAGAAACAAAGCTCCCCATCATGGGCCTGGCATCAACATGCAGCTACCTGAGGGTGTTATTCTCTTGGGCTGTCAGAAAAAGAGGAAAGCAGCTAGACAAAACTGTCGGGAAACAAATATAAAAGTACCAATTACTGCTAAAACAAGCTTACATTTTTGCACTTTTATCAATCTCTGGTAATGTTTTGACCTGTGTAGCAGCAGGACAAGGAGGATGTGACGAGACCAAATTGGAAATTGTATGTTGAAATGTTCCCCTAAATGAAAATTGGCTTACAATGAAATGGATTTTTTTTCTGCTTCAACATGTCCATTTCTGCTTACAAAAAATCAATGACAGCTTAAAAAAATTAAAACATTTCTTCGAAAGTTTAATGGGGAAGAAAAAAAAAGAAAAGCCTTTCCATGATGAATGTACCGTTTTCATCAGATAAAACCTATTAAGATGAGCTAGAAAGCTTTTACTTAGTGGGTTAAAGAAAAAATTACTCCAGTGGCCTTTTTTTGCTGAGATCAAGAGCAGTATGTTTAATATCTGTTACAGCCTCTGTCAGGAGACTACCTGCTGCCTTGGCAGGGGATGCAGTCAATTATCTAATAGGTCCTTCCTGCGGTGGAGCATCAGGTTGCCTCGGTGCTGCCAGGGGCAGGGGGGGACAAAAACAAGGGTTCTGGTGTAGCCTCGCCAGGTGTGATGAAAAGGGGGGGCTGAAAAGGGGGTCCTGCAGGGTGCTGCTCCCCCCAGCACTGTTGTTTCCCTCAAGGAGGACCAAGATCTAGTTTTAAAATGAGCACTGGGAACCAGCTGCAGGCGGGAGCACCTGACGTTGGGGTTTCCTGAAAAACAAGCGGTGAATGCCCAGCTCCCAGTGAGGGGTTTGGCTTTAACTGGTTTTAGAGTCCTCATACAGCTTTGGTTAGAGGAAAAGACCTTTATTCTTCATCTGTTGTTCTGTGTTTCCTCTCCTCGCTGTGCCAGACACCTGCTCACTGTTTTTTACAGACTTCTTCCTAACATGCATTTGCTGCTTCAGCCTAGGTGGGGTGTCTCCCAGAGATACACAGCAGAAACCTCCACTCCTGGCCTGGATTTTCCCTCTGCATTGGTTCTCATCTCCCTGGGAAAGGAATGGTGTCTTTCACGTCCCAAATGCCATCCAGACCAGGACCAGCAGATAATTAATAATGGAAAACAACACCACGACCATTCCTTGGATGTCACTTACTCTGAAATGGGAAGCAGGCGAGGGCTGTGAATCAGCAGCACTTGCTGTGGAGAGTGCTCTTTCAATACATTGATTTCGTGTTGCACAGCTCCCTAAAGAGTGCGCGGGGTTTGCTCACAAAGCTTTGATTTGGCTAATCAGCAGGATTATCTGCTGCGGTGTGTCTCGGGGCTCTTGGAAATGAAAGGAATTATAAAAGTATATTAATATATTACAACATCCACTTGCCAGCGGCTCCTGCCCAGCACGGGCCCTGGCACCTGCCACAGGGGAAGCTGGCAGAGCTCCCAGCACCTCCAGCATCTCCCTCATTCCCTGAAGTGTCCCTGTCCACACTCTGCCCTGGGGTGAGATTGCTGCTGCAATCCCATTTATTATCACTCTTAGTGCTACCTGGAGTGTTTCTCTTCCCAGCTATGGGAGGAATGAATATTCCTTTCTTGAAGAGCCCTGTGTGAATGCTAGCAAACAATAGGATAATACAGGTAATGAGAAGGAATACCCAGACTTCTGTTTCTTTGTTTTTGGTTTGTTTTTTTTAATGTGATTTGAACTTCTGCAACATCCCCATAGGGCACATCAGAATACCACCATCCCAGTTTGCATGACACCAATACCAATCAGTTGTCCCTGTCTCTGTCCAGCTGATAACCACTATCAGCCAGTGGGTTTTTTAAAGGAAGCTCCAACCTGGGCTTCAGTGCATGGTTTAATGCATTTTAAATTGCCTGGTACTTGCAGCTGGCATCCCTGTCCTCCAGCAAGAATGTTTCCTGGGTATGTATCACCCACTGAAGCAACGTGTCTTTTCTACCCCGATGTGTGGCCCTGGTGCCCTGGTGTTGTGGAGTAACTAATCCCTTCCCCAAGGAGTCAAATGGCTCTTGAGGCAAAACACACATGACGTGGTTTCTGTATGATTTTTAAAACCTGCTTTTAAAGCTCCTCGTGAAAACCTTGAATTTCTACTAGACCACAATGCTCTGGAGGGGAGCTGCATGGCAATTAAAATGCTACCGTTGTTCTATTTCAATTAGAGGTCCTCTTAATTGCCAAGTCTTCAAGGTTTTTAAGCTAGCCTCTGGTGAAAGACTGCAGCAGCGTGTGGAGATAGATTGTGCTCACATGTCATCTCACGCCAGCAGCCATCGGAACAGCTACTCCACTGCAGCCACATCGGGCTATCACGGCTTGCTCCTTTATTTCTTTTGTCACTGTTGTTCATTACCAAAGAGCTCGGCTGCTGTTCAACAAAGCACTTAAGGCCTTGCTTCATTTGCAGTGAAGTCAATTCCCTTTTGCGGTGCTGCAGCATGTCTACATTAAGGGCTTGCGTGGAAAGAACACCGGATCGCCGCTCTGTCACTCCTCCCAGTCTCGGCAAGCTGGAAGTGATGCTTCACCTCCCAAAGCACTGCAGAGAGTGGGACTGCTCTGAAAAGAAAATGTGCCTATTCCACACATACTCTCCAAAACACACCTATTTATTTGAATTTGTTCCTATTCAGAATTGGGATGAGGGTTTCCATACATATTCTTACATTCATTTGACTGAGTAAGGAACAGTATTGTAGTCTCTTCCCAAAACTTTGTTCAATGCTGTCCTTCCTTTTTTGGGCACTCCCGCTGCCCTCAGTGCACCATTTCTAAAGGGGCACGCATCGTAGTGGGATGTGCTGTGGGAAGTAAAGGAGCTGGACTGCTATGGCTGATTAGAGGAAAATTATTTCCACAGAGGTTACTGCTTGCCTGGGAAGGGGATATGGAAAGGAATCAGTGCAGAGATCCTTAAAGCTTACGGCATGCAGAGAGAAACAGTGTGGGAGGAAGAGGAAGGAAGTTTGCAGAGATGAATTTGGGGAGGCTGATTTAAATAAATCCCACAGAAGGGTTTTCTCACAGGAAATGTATTTATTGGATCAAGAAGGCAATAAACCAAGCAGATGATCCTTATCGAGGCTTCTGTGCTTGGGGGAAGCGGGGCCAAAGGCAGCCATGATGATAACACGGATGACCTCAGTGAGGATTTGCTGTGAGTGACACGCTGAAGTTTTACACACTTCTCAGAAGCCCTGTCATTCAGCCACTCTCCTTGCTATAAAAAAGGTTAATTGATGCAAACCACATTTTTTCCACCAGCATGTGCCAAAGCAGCCCAGTGTATTGTACACACACAAAACAACAACCAGGCTTTCACATGGCTTGAATTAGATGGATGACAAGAGCTACCAGGGGGAGTCAATTAAGCTGCAACCTTGGAGTCAAACTTGCAGATTTTATAACAGTGCCTAGTAAATAATGGGTACTTGCACATCTCCTTTCACTAAGAGGCACTAGCATATGTCTTTGAATATGTTCTCCTGGTAATTGCACAGGGAGCATACACATTTGGTCCTGTTGTCTACCATGAATAATGCATAGCGAAGAGGGGGGAGCTGAAAGTGCCGAGCTGCTTGCTTTTAGATGGACTTTTTTATCATTGTTATTTAGATGTCACAGCCGTTCTTCTAAAGAATTGTTCGCCTCTTTTGTCACTGCAAAAGTGGGCTTATTTAGGGGGGAAACAAAAAAATGAGCCACGGACTAAAACTAATCTGAGATTATCCATGCAAATTGGCAGCTGAGATTCAGATGTGAAAATCTATCCCTGATAAAAATGAGTAAGAGGATTTCTGCTGAATTTCGTTTTTCTCCTGACTCACTAATCCATACTGGGGGAAAATCCTCCTGTCCGGTCCTGTTTAGGTTAAATAACATTAATAATGTTGAGCTGAGGACAGCAGGCATCGGGATCCATTTTAAGCGCGTGCTGCACTGACTGCTGTTGCGCTCTTCACAAAGCACAGGCTTTGCTTCTCCCCTCAGTATTCCCCACATTTGCCTTAAATCAAAAAGGTTAGTCAGCACAGCCGGCTCCTTTGCTTTCAACCTGCTGGGGTTTTTTTTTCTTAAAACTCCCACTCAAAAGGCAGAGTCAATTCAAAACCCAGGAAGCCTAAAGGCTAAGCAAGCTGCCCGGGGAAAATAGAAAGAATATGTGTTTTCAGGCTGAGGTTTGAATATCTTGTAGGAGCCAGAGCTCCAGCTGTGTCTGGATTGTACCTTCACAGTATTAGCACGCAACGGGAGCATCTTTTGGAGACGTCGCCATGCTGGCTCTGCCTGGCGCCAGCAGCCACAGCAGCGAGGAAGCAGCAATGCTCCCAGCCATGCAGGCAGTTTGGGTTGCCATTTCCAAGGAAAATGTGTTTAAAACCCAGCTTGCCGGTTAGCTATTTACTGTACAACAGTTTTCACTGTTCACAATGCAGTAGGAGAGTTACCTACTGCAGCGGTGGCTAAACCTGTATGAATGCATTTACCGCAGCTGAGGCAGAAGGCTGCACGTGCCGGCGCTCCTGTGTGCCGCCTGTGACTGCTTGTCTCTTGTAACCAGCTTTAACTGCTTTGTTACAGCACATGCCATGCAAATTGCTTGCTTCAGTTCAGTTAAGCTAAAGTAGGCTGTTATTAATATCGAGAGCTATCTTTTTTTCCTGTGACAAACATGCTTGAAGCCCTCTGGGGATCCTGAGCAGCGTGTACTGAGGTGCAGCTCCCGGCGGGGTTTCACTCAGGGCTTAGGATAAATACACAGCAGCAGCTGTAACTCCTGAAATGTTCCTTAAGCTTAAGCTCAGCACACAGGAGTGCTGGACCTTCCCTCAGAACGCTACTGAAGGTGCCACGCAGTTGTCGGTGTGAGCAGGACTGTCACATAAATAGTCCTTATCACAGGTGGCAGACCATGGGAGGAGGGAAAGATGCTCTCACCAAACACCACATGATCACCCAAGTAGGGTGGCCATGCAGTGCCATGGCTGCAGGACAGCTGCCCTGCTGTGGGGCTGGGAGCAAGGGCCAGGGCAGCCTCCCTAGATCACTGCCAAACCTCCTCAGATATCCACCCCAGTCTTGTGGTATGGGAGCTGGAGAGGAAGGAAACAGAAATTTGTGTGTGGTTTGTTGTATTTTTCAAGGGATTTTTGAAAGTCCGCTTGCTTTTAGTTTCATTAAAATCCCAGATATTTGGACGCGTTCCACGGCTGACTGAAAAATGAGGGGGCTGGAAAGGATTATGTGAAAAAGTTGTCAACATATTCCTCTTCCCACACTCTACGCTTCCCCAAAGTGCCCCAAAACCTCCAAAAACGTCAATCAATAATAATTAGCCCATCAGACACAAGTGAGAAAATTCAGGCCCGTGAGCCGGCGCACTCCCCCTCCCTGCGAGCGCGCCGCGAAGCCGCCGGGTACCGTGCCAGCCTCGCAGCCTCGCCGGGGGCGTGGGAGGATTTGGACGCGGCAGCAGCCCCGGTGCCAGCTCTGGGCACCAGCAGCTCTGGCAATGACAGCCGTTTCTTCAGATTGCCGTGGCCCGCAGAGATGCGGAGGCTGCAGGGCTCACGGCCCGGCCCCGGGAGCCGCGCTCCCGGCGGGACCCGCAGCAGCACTCGTGGCCGGGCGGCTGGAGGAGGGCGACAGCTCCCCAGCCCGCAGCTTGTTCCTCTGCGTGCCTGGGGGATGCGGGGACAGCCAGCGTCAGCATCCAGGCGAAGCTACGCTCAGGAACTGTCCTGCTTGGATAACCTCGAAGTGTCAGTGCTGCGTCTCACCTGCTCCCGTAAGCACAGCTGTTGATGCAGCAGCATTTTTTAATCCCACGTGTGAGCTAGGTTTCAGGAAAAGCTTAGAAAGAGCTGCCGAGGCTTGTGCCAAAGACATTTGGAAAGAGCTTTCTATCCCCCCACGTCCCCCTGCTCAGCTGACGAGCACAGACCCCACCACTTGCTATTAATCACGCGTTGGCAGCACCTGGCTCCAGTACAGGGCTTTTTCCTCTAAAGAAATTCCTCTGAACTAATGAATGCCATTTAGCTAGAGTGTGTCAGAGCCCTGAATGTGCCCAGGAAAGCTCCCTGGGCAGAGGGGCTTTCTTTCGGGGCTCTAAGTCTGCTTGTTGTGTTTTAACCCTTAGATGTCTGGAAAAGGTCAATGCTTTCTGTAGGAAAACTGCCATTTTATTTTCATCACTAGATTTATGAACACCTAGAAAATGGCCCATGTTACAAGTTCAGCTCTTAGAATGGTCACCTTTTACCTGGCAGTAAACAGATAAAATGCTTTTAGTCTTCCTCTGTCATGGTGGGATTTCACTTTGTGCTCTTGCAGTGACTCTGCTCAGGTCTGGTGGGGGCTTCACTGAGCTGCAAGGAGCCCCGGAGCTTGCAGTTTCTGGTACACGTAAGCAGCTAAAACTGCCCTGTTTCCCAAACAAAAGCTGGCATGCACACACATGAGCATGTCCTTGCACACAGCCACACTGCAAATGATGCAACCACTGCTGGAAATGCATCAGAGCCCCAGAGGGGGCCGCTGGCGACTGGTGCTCCTGGAGGCTGTCAGCTCCTGCTCTCCATAGAAGCAAGAAACTGTGGTCAGATCACCAAGTGTGGGGGATGTCAAAAAATCAGGACAAGCAGTGTAGCTAGTGGAAACACTGATATATTTCACTTTGAGGACCCAGAGAAGGTTTTTATGAGATTTTAATTATCCTGTGTTTTAATTATTGATTGATTGGTCCCCCCAGTGAAGCGAGATTGCCAAAAATAAGGTTTCAGGACAGAGTAAAGCCCATCTGTGTCTCTCTGGGTGTTAGTTGCTCGAGGCACATTCAGTAGGGCTGTTCCCTGTGCACTAAAATACAGGCAGGATGGAAAGGAGCCTGGTTCTTTACTAAATACACTGCAGGCATCAATCCCTCAGGAGTGATGCCTTTAGCCTTCAGCCAGTTTTCCATCTTTTAGGACCACTGGTCATGACGGAGGCTGTTGCCTCTGACTCAGGGCTGGCAGTGCCCTCCCCTTTGGAGAGCTCACACAGATGGACAGATGGATGCTCAGGTACAGCATCCCAAAATCTTTTTGTCCTGCAGCAGTAGAAGCAGTGGGAGGGCTTGTACTCTGGCAAGGGAAAGATGGTCCTATAACAGCCCATTTTGGCCATCGTGTGGAAAGGTGGGTTCTTTTCTATTGTTTCTTTATTCCAATCCCCTCCAATACCCCAGCCTTCCCTCCTTTGGGGGCAGCACTGCCTGGCAGGGTCTGCACCGCCAGGTTGCACCCCATACCCTGAGGGTGCTGGGCCACCCCCTGCCCTGCAGCTCTTCCCTGCAAACAGGGATGCATGTGCTTCATTTTAGCAGCACGAGGAGTCCCACGGGGGCTAATTATAACTCCTAGGATTTTATCAACAATTAGCTCAGCACGGATGGCCACATATCTGCACAGCACCAGCTGTTATTATCGGCTGGGCTGGCAATAATGGTGGCTCCTAATTTTCCCAGGTATTCCCCATCTTCAAGCCTTGCTTTTGGTTACTCACAAGGTTGCTGGACTCCCAGCAGTTAACCATTTAGACAGACATTTTCCATCCCAAGAATCTGCTGACAAGGAGTTGGATTTTTTTTTATGTCTAGAAAGATTTCATTCAGGCTAAGACAAAGAAGTGGCTTTGCTCATGGAAAGGACTCTAGTTTTTGGCAGCTCTGGGCTTTCCCTACTTTGGCAACTGGATACTTCACAAATGTGATTTTTAGAGTACATAACCCATGTAACTCACTGCTGAGCAATCTCAGGAGTCAGAGGAACTTTGTGACAGGGCAGGAGGTAGTCACAGCATCGTGGCTGCTGGCTTGCTGCTTCTCTCTGAAGCCACCAGCACTGGAGGTTTGCTGGCATTGATCTCTAATGTCTGGCTGATTTTCTTCCAGCCCAGTCTACACTGAGAGAAACCCAGCCCAGCAGTTCAGTGTTCATCTCTTAGGGGTCCAATGCAGGAGGAAATGCTGGCAAGGAAGCAATGAGGCACATGGGCAGCACACAAGATCCCTTGCAAAGCCCAGCACTGCTGGGGCAGAGTGGCTCCAACTGAGGGGTCTGCAGCAATCCCTGGGTGATGGGACTGGACAGACCATGAGGACGAGGGGAGCTTGGGCAAGGATGGCAGAGTGAGTATCCCTAGGGAAACTGCCTCCCCTGGAAGATGTCAGGAGTATTTGGACTGAGCAGAGATGAAGGGCAGTGCATTTCTTGGCACCACATCACTGCAAGCACCTCCAGGGAGCAAAGATGCAGAGAAAATTGGGAAAGAAAGGGGAAGAACTGATGGGGAGAGCTAGCAAGAAATGAAAGGACAGGGTGGAGACATAGGGCTGGCAGGATGATTAGCACCAGATGGCAGGTATCAATTATTTACCATTTATGTACAATAAAAAAATACAATTTAACGATGGGAAGAGCATGAAACAAGCTCAAAGGCAATTCAAAAGCATATGGAAATAAAATGCAGCAAATTAAGGGGTTGTAATAAATGTGCATCGCTGGTTGTAATGCCCCTGAAAGAATTATAAATGTGAAGCCTTTGTGAATTACACTTAAAAATAAATGTAACATAAAAAAGAAATTAGGTACACAAATAACTTTACATTCAGGCATTTATAAAATAAAATCTGTTTGCAGCAGCTAATTAGGAAAAGGGCTCTAATGAGTCTCACTCTTCTTTACCTTAGAGACAAGGCTGAAATGTTAAAAGTGGATATAGGTATGGTGGGTGCCATTAAAAACTCAACTTCCCTAACTTTCCAGTCATTTCAGAGATGAGATATCTCTTTTCCAAAGACGGGAGCTGAAACTGTGGTGCCGTTAAACCTCCGCTGTGTCTGGAGAGGCCATCTGTACCTCCCTGCGGATGCTCCAATGCTGGCACCACCTTCCTTCAGTATTGCCACTATTACTCAGTTGCTGGATCAATAAATTACCGTTGACTAGTGGTAAAAGACATGACTACGCTAAGCTTGAAATGTGCAACTCCCAGTGAAGATCCTGTGTTGCTGTAAGTGGTATTTTTTGGTTTACCACAGGATGCGTACTGATGGAGCTGGGAGAATAATCTTAGTGCAGTGAGCAGGGCCAGTGCCACCTAAGTCACTCACATTGTGTAAAACAGTATGTCAGAAGCAAAACAAGGTCAAAGTACATCGCTCCTTTCTAATGGATTAGAAATTTTCCATCAAAACATCATTAAACTGATCACTTCCCACAGAGCATTTGCTTTCCAACAGCTGTACAATGAAGGCAAATCAGCAGTGTTCTTTGCTTTGCTCCCCTCCCACCCCAAATTATTGGCAACCACTTTGAAGTTCTCTACAAATGATGTTTCATTGGGCAGAAGCTTGGGGAAGGTTTGTTCAACATTTAAATTGCATTTTCCATCTTTCTTTTTTAAAGAGCACTGGTATCAAAGGAAGCAACTGCCAAAAGGGGCCAGCCTCATGTCCTGAAGTTTTTGGTGTGGAAAATCATTTTGAGAGAGGGGTTGTCCTGAAGAGGGTGTGGACAGCGATGCTGGTGGGCAGGATGATGGGCAGAGTGGCTGCTCCCAGCCTGGAGAAGCCTTGCCAGGTGAGATAGCAGTGGCTGGGCTGCAGGACAATGGTGTGTGCCACAAACCATCCATGTGGATGGAACAGAGGGACACCACTTGCCCTAAAGTTCCTTCATTCGCCTCTCACACCAGCATCACTTCCATATTTTTAAATATTTAATCTATGCAGCCTGGTTGCCATGGGAACTCTCGTGTAGAAATCTGGACTTTGGGTTAATCAGAAGGATCCTTCCCCTGGCTGGGCAGGAGCTGGGCTTTCCCCCCCGTGCAGTGCCAGCACTGTTCCTTGCAAAGGGGTTTGCTCTGCCCTGCTGGAGGTTATTTTAGTATCAGCTAATACTAGCTCTAATACACTGTCACCTAAGCTTTGGGAAATCCTCTCCCTAACTCAGGTAATTCCTACTAGGAGTCCTGGGCTGCCTCAGAGTACTCACTGTGGAGAAGCTCTTTTCAGCAAGCAGTCTAGGAAATGTCTGTGCCACCTGGTCAGACACCACAGGATGCCTCTGGTTCCCACTGCACACAGTGCCAAGCAAGAGAACAGAGACCACGAGCAGCCTGCTGGGAGAAAAGGGCTCTGAAATCTCATGGTGGGCTGAAGACAATCATTCAACATGCTCATTTCAACACCTCTGTAAGCAGCAGGGACTTTGGCTGAGAGCACAGAATAAAGCACACAGGTTATCAGCAGAGCTCAGCTTCTCCAATTTGGCCAATATACACCAGTGCATGTGTGAAAGGACAAGCCCACTTAGGAATTTCATATTGCTTTCACCAATCACCTTTTTGTCTTTCTTTATTTTCTGGTTTGTGGAGTAAAATACTCAGTATGCTGTGCAGCAGGAGCAGCTGCACCTCCTGCACAATGGCAATGAGATGCTTCCCTCTACCTGAGCCCCCTCCAGCAGATTCCTAATCCCATTACTCCTACAATTCATCCTCCAGCCAAGCTACTGGGAACCACAGTCTTGCCCAAAGTACAGACTTCTCATCCTATACAGTCGTCCCAGTTACCCCCTAAAAGGTCCACCAGCCACAGCAGGCATCCAAGAGTGGGAGACACTGGTGGAAATGCAGCACTGACCATGGTTGCAGTGCCTGGGCACAGGGTTTCACAGAACAGAAACCAGCAGTGCTTTACCACTCGTAAGGACCAGAATGTGTTAGCCAGGTCATCCTTATGGTCTCATCCAAAGCTTTTCATCTGGCACGGAGGATTTTAAATTACTAACCTTTAAGTGGCAGCAAGTTGGTGGCTCTTTGTCTGTTTTCCTGGCCACTTTTCCCTTGTGTCACCCAGGGAAGACAAGGTGTGACTGGTCACCCCTGTGCCCCAGCCCCGACAGTGGTGAGAAGGAGGAAAGGGGTCCCTCTGCACAGCGAGCGCTGCTCTTCCTTCCCTTCTATTTTTAGATGTCTCCTCCCACTCTTGTTTAAATATATTACCTAGATCCCTAGTATTTGCCAGCTGGGGGTAGTAACACTGGCTCCCAAGGTGCCTGCGGCATTTACATGAAATTAGGCAATGGAAGAAAACCGTCTCAGCAATTACGTTAGAGATGATGGTGAGCCAAAAAGAAAACTGTATGCAAAAGGTGTGCTCTCCTGCCAACAAATTAAGGTTAAATTACAGAGTTCAAGAGCCTTCAAATAACTTACACACTGTATTACAAATTTAGTTTCAATTAACGAATTAAATGGGAAAACAAGCTTATTGCCTAGCAGCTACCGTAGAAGCTAAACAGCAATGACCTTCTCTCCTGTCACCAAATGACTCAGTTAATAAAAAACTCAAATTAAGAAAATTTCCTTAGGGCTTGCACTCTGCAGCCCTCCTCTGCCCGGAACTGGCCCAGCTGCTGGGGGATGCCACACAAGCCTCTCCCAGCTCCTCTGCAGCCCTGCCTGAGCTTGGCACAAGCTGATGGTTATTCTGGAACCTCTGTGCCTCCTGACCAGGGCCAAGACCCAGCTGTGCTCAGCTCTGCTTTGGTCCCTTGCAAGCGCTGTGGCTGCAGGGAACGGGGCCATCCCCCCAGCTTGGGTGCTGTGACCAGTGGGAGCAGATCCGCCCCACCACGTCCCTTACCACAGTGTTTCAGCAAACAACTCGATGCTGACTGGCCTTTTTTATTACTTTACAGCACAGTTTTTCCTCAAATTTTATAGCATTTCATTAGAGCCGCCAGAAGGTGATACTGCCCCCTTTCCAGAAGTGAAATAAATTCAAGTTTTATCGCTTCTGGAAATGCTGGAACAGCTGTCAGGACATTTGATGGATTTTCTCAATTACAGGACTTGTGGAGCATTTTATACTTACATCCGCACCCAAGTCTAATATACTGTACTAGATGTTTGTTCCCCCCATTATCTCTTTGCATCTCCCTCCCTAATAATGGTCAACTTGTTACTTTTCTCTTAATTCTTTTTTTTACTGTAACCTTTTTTCCTCCACGGTAATCATCTAGAATTTTCCTTCTTTACTTCCCAATAACATTTAACTGCTCTATGCAAGCAGGCAGTGACCCCACAGCTGGCAAGTGCCTCCATGGCAGTCTAGTCAAAAGAGCTCTTCCCCCCAGTCCCAGCAGCTTTTGAGTTGGGTGTCACAGGGACAGACTCAGCAAGGAGGACTGACTCTTCTGTGCTGCCCTGTGCCTTCTGGGCACAATTTCCTTGGAAATAATACCCCTCTCTAGCTTCTCACTGATTTTGGAGCTTCCCAGAGCAGGGACCCGTCACCATCCGCAGGTTCCCCTGTCTGAGCCAGGGAGTGCAGGAGGAGGCCCACAGCTGTCTCCACCTCCTGAAGACATCCCTGACAGATGAATGCTCATTTCCCAGTGCTCCCAAGGGAGCCCTTCTCATCTGGGCTGCTCTGGGGACTGTTTTCCAAGTGATCTATGAGAAATAATTTCTCAGGCTCTTCTCCACCCTGTCATGTACCTGACAGGCTGTATCAGCTCACACGCCAGCATGAACACATCCCGTACTGATGGAGGCATTATCTTCTTGTTGCCTCTTTCAGTGAAGATGCCCCACCAAAGTCTAGGGATTGATGGAGATATGTATTTTTGTCAGGGTAAAATTATCTCAGCTCACCAACAAAATGCACAAGGATGCCAAATTACACCTTTTCCTTCTTTCTGTCTGTGATCCAAAGTGGAGCAACAGCTTGAGGTCTGCAGCTTCCCAAGACAACGAGCAGCACAGGGGTTCAGACAGAACATCCCCTATGAGCATCCTCCCTCCAAAATGAGGAGAGTGCTGGGAGCACCAGAGCTAAGCACTGGTGAGAAAAGCCACTACTGCTTTGTGTCACTTCAAATAAGCACTTTAAATCCATGCCTTCCTTTGAGGCACGGGAGAGGAAATCCTGCAGAAATTAGTGCCCCAGCACTGCACATACCCCGAGAAGAAGTTGCAACACTAAAAAAAAGCACGTATGTTTTGAGGTTTGCCTGATTTAGCTCAAAACTTCATCTCTTTGAGAAGATGGGGGCAGCCAGGGGAGCAGGATGTTTCCACTCACTGTAGGAGCAGGAGCGAAATAGAGTTGAGATGAATATGTAGCTCAACCTAGACGAGCATTTGTACCCTCTCACTGCCAAGATCAGGCACCACGTGGGTTTTCCACCTTCCCCCATCCCCTGCCATCCCACCTAAGAGAACTGACAGAGAAATATGAAGGAGTGACTCCATGCAGAACACAGCAGATCTGCAGGAAATTTCCACAAGCTAAGGTGTGATCCCAGATTTATTCAAATTAGAACAATTAAGGCAATTAAAGGCAAAGAAGTGCTTGGGGAAGGGGGGAATCTACTACCAAACAGACTTGCTATTACAGTCTATCAAATTGACACAAAAATATTTAAAAGCTGATTTACATTTAAAAAAAAAAAAAAAAAAAAGGGAATAACAAAAAGACTAGCATTCCCTAAAATAGATAACACATCCTGCTGAGAAAATCACTCCACACATAAAAGAGAAGCAAAGGTGATTACATATAACAAAACTAATCTTCTCTATTGCTTTAATCACCTCAGACCATTTCACCTGCTTATTTGGAAACTGTTAACCCAAGGAGGAAATTATTGTGAGGACGTCCTCATTTCCAGTGCTGTGCTCAAATGGGCTTGTTTTCCTAGACATCCATCCCCAGTGTCTTTAACAACAGCCATTGCTCCGCAAGATAAATGTTTGCTTAAGACTATTCTGTGGTTAATACATATATTCATGACTCAAGAATAATGTAGCAAGGAAAGAGGGTAACAGGAAGCTGTAAATGACCCAGCAGGGTCATGGCAGTAGTCTGTCTGTCCTACTACTGCAAAGTCAGCAGTAAATTTTGCCCAGATTTTACAGGTGCGTGGTGTGGGGGCCCGGTGGGTGGCCTGGACACAGGATGCACAACAACAGCCTTGAATGTTTTCTTCCTAAAATCCTGACTGGCAAGGTTAGAATGGAGCTTACCTGGGGCTGTTCACAGAGCTAGTGACATGAGTGTCTGTGGGATGAGCAAGATGAAGGATGATCATCTCTCCTTTCATGGGGCGCCTCCACCCCAGCAGCTCCAGGAGCTCCTTGAGTGCCAAAACCGCCATTGCTGGGACCCGCAGCTGGTGAGCAGCTCACGTCCACACCCTGTCACAGCACAAGAGAGGGAGAGCACTGCATTTGGTGAGCAGGAAGAGAGGTTTCAGATTGGCAGCATGGATTTACTGTGCCAGTGCTGCCAGCTGGGGTCAGTTCAGAGGAGCAGTGCTTGCGTGCACCCGTGTGCACATGTGTAAGTGTGTGTGGCACAGCAGTGCCCAGGTGAGAGCAGAGCCCCTGTGTGCCCAGGGTTGGCCCCTGTCCTGCACACCACACCAACACACAGCCTGCAGGCCTGGTAGCTGGGAGCCAAGGGCTCGCTGCTGCTTTCCAGGGAAGGGGAGATTGCAGTGGCCAGCACAGGCACAGGGGAAGAGGGGATGTTAAAGTGAATGGATTTCATTGATGCTCAGGCTTCTAGTCGGGGTGAGCTGCAAAGAGCCCCATCTTTCAGGTGCACGTGGTGTATCGAGGCTGTTGCCTCTGCACTGGCAGCAAGAATAGGAGTGCCTCAGCTGGCTGCAGGGACCTTAACACACTGCATCCACAAAGCTGAATGTGTTGGCCCTCTACTCTATGTGCACGATTATCTTGAATTTTATTGTATTTGATACTGGCATGCAACACCTCTTGCTAAATCAGTGATAGTTCTTTCTTTGCCCAAGTAGCAGCTTGTGACATTTTACAGACAGTTTATTGTTGTATGTCACAGCTTTGATCCCACTGAAGCCCACGGAAACTCACTGACATGGCTGGTTTTGTGTCAGAGCTAAGTGAGTAAATAAACATGCAGAGGAGCCTTCCAAGCAGCAGCAGCCTGGGGAGGCACCAGGTGCCACTACTGTCACTGGCAGCTCCATGTTGTGGCGGTAAATTCTTGCAGGTCTCCATAACTCATCCCAAATGCCTCACTCATTTTTCTTACAAATGTAGTTTTGCCATAATCTCCAAATTCAGGGCTGGCATGAGTGATACGTGTTATCCTGAGATGTCAGCAAGGACAGGTTAAAAAATTCCCTCTCACAGTTACTGCTTTAAAAATCAGTTCAGGCAGAAAATACGTGCACTGCCCTTTCAGACACTCATTACCTCCAAAAGCCAGAGTATTCAGAAGAGGAGAAGACATCAAGCCTGGGTGCATCCAGGAGATGGGGGAACAGCAAGCATCCTCCTCCCAGCCATAAATCACAGAAATCAAATTAAATCATGTCAAATTGAGGGACAAAAAGCCAGTTATAGATCCATTTTGCAATGCCAGCCGACATGGCTTCCATTTGTGACTCGTTGAGTGACATTACTTACCCTGAGTGCTCCTCTGACAATATAAGCTCTTAATGTGAAGACATGTGTAAAATTACAGTAAAATGAATGAAACACAGGAAATTATGTAAAGTTTTCAGGGTTGCTTTTTTTTTGCCCCTTCCTTTTTTGAGGCCTCCTCTCAATTTCTGCCTTCTAAATGAGGATCTGGGCAATGCATCAGCTGACAGTGCCTGCCTGAAGCAATGGGCTCTTCTGTTTTTGATGCATCTGAGCGACTTGAAACTAATACCAGCATGCACTGTACAGTGAATAGACCTTCATGTTGATGAGGCAAATCCTGCAGCACTTAAAAGCAATCTATGCTGAAGTGTCCCATGTATCTTCGTCTTCAAAGTGCAACACACTTATGAAAATTGCAGATGCTGTGGTGCTATTTGTCTGGAAGGAGACATTACAGGTGACATATGAACCTGATTTCTCAAACAGATGAGGTTTGTGAGAGGATTAAGGAAACATCAATAAATTAAGATGTAGAATAAAGTTCCTGCTGTTTTCCCTGGCCTCTCTCTTGTTGGCCTGAGAGTCAAGTGCTCATGACTGAAAAGTTGGCAGAGCACCAGGCATCCCTCCTTTGCCTACCGCTACTAGTACAAGCAGATCTTATGCTGTGATTCCCCCTTGGTAGAGAAGGCAAAGCTCCAGTCCCCAGTACCCCTGGCAGTGCCCCCTCCCCAGTCACCTGCTGCCAGCCCCTCAGCCCTCTGGGTATGCACGGCATCCAGCATGAAAGTGCAGATTTCTCTGGAATGTTTTTTCTTCTTTTTCTGTCTGTGCACGGCAAACCCACGTGGTGCCTGTTCCTGAAGTCCATCAGAGATAGCATGGATAGTCAGTCTGTCTGAGAGCACAGGCAGCTCATGGGTCTGGGATATCAGCCTGTGTCCCCACATCAAATGCAGGATCCCTGCAGAGGGCAGTCACCTAAGTTCAAGACCCACACGGAGATTTCTGGTTTTTTTCAGTGTCCTTAGTGCATGAAATATGGTTAAATGCAAAAGAAGAAAAGTTTCTTCCTCTGCAGTGACCCCAGGAACAATGTCATTATGTCATTAAACCCATATCACATCCCCATTTGCAGCAGCCCTGCACTGCACTTCCCAAGGAGACAAAACACAGGAAGAGAAACCAAATTCCTGCTGCCATCTTCAGCTCTGCCCTGATAATGCATTGCAGTAGGGTTGTGCAGGGGCAGCACACTGGGTAACCCACAGCCTCCAAAATTCCCACAGGCAGACCCCTGTCCTGGCTGCTCATGGGAAGAGCACCTGGTGCTGTCGGGAGTGAATGCTGGCTGCTAAGCCAGAGAGCTGCACCGGATGAACAACAGCCCAAAATCAACACTCAAAAGATAAATAGTTTGAAATCCCAAGAAGTATGTCTCTCATAAAGCATTCACAGTGACAGAGCAAATCATCAAAATGTTCTGCTTTTTCTTCAGAACAGAATTTTTTACTGTTGCATTGTATATAAACAAAATCTTTTAGAACGGGTGAAATAATTCCAATGAGGGTCTGTACCAGCTAAACAATCTAGACTGAAGTACATCTTTTTCCTGACTTGGTTAGAAATGGTGTGACTCCACAGACTGTGGAAAAAAACCACACAGTAAGGAAGTACTGTTTTCTTTATGACCACAAATCCAGGTGGAGAAGGTCAAAGATAAGAAGGCAGATAAAGGGAACAGATATGACCTGGTCTGACCAAGGTTACAGCAGATGCTATCATCAGCACCCATGTTCAGTTGAAGCAGCTGGCCAGTGTTATCCCCTTGGGACAGGACAGTCCACACAAGGAATTAGTAAGAAGCAAGGGGTGAAGGAGCTTGGCTCTGTCTTTCCCGACTGCAATGGGAGTAGGGCAGCAGAATCCAGGCCCCAGAGAGCAGTCTGGGAACATGCAGGCTGCACTAGCAGCATGACTCCCACACTACCAGCCAGCTGCCAGCCATTCTCCTTTTCATCAGCACAGTCTGTTTCACAGGAACAAGGGAAATCTCCAAACCTGGGACATGAAAAAGGCATCAAGCAAAGACATGGAAGTCTTTCCCTTTGTTTCATTGCAGATAATGGGTGGCAGCTAACACTCTGAGATCAAGTTTTCCACTGCTGAAGACCTCCAGCTGAAACATTGCCAGTCATTTACAACCTGCCATTAAACATATATGGTCATTATAGCTCCTTTCTCTGCTATTTGCAGCCTCAAGACTTTTTGCTTAGGCTGCACATAAGTTCTTGTTCAGAAGATTTAAAAGGAGGAAAAAAAAAAAAATAACAATCTTGATCTCCCAGAAGCTGTCTCAGGCTGGGGAGAGAAATCATGCTGGTGTCCCAGCAGGGTGGCACACTCAAAAAAAATTATCAGAGTAACTCAAGGTACACATATAGCTTCTCATGGCAGTGTTCCAAACCCCAGATACCTATGTCACCCTACATAGTATTGGGCATGGCACTCCAACATTTCTTGCATGAAGCCCATCTTAAACAGGACTCCAAGGGTTTGATTTTACTTGCAGGTGGTCACAGGAAAATCTAATGATTAACCAAACCTTTTCCCGTAGCAGCTTTTCTTCCCTGTAGCAGGAACGCCTGTGTCTCTGTAGCTAGTAAATATGTAATCCCAGAGGCACTACCAGCCTTTGCTGATGGGCTCAGCTTTGGCCAGAGGCATGTCTGTCTTGGAGCTGAGTGGCATTGTCTCCATCAGACATAAGGGAAGCTTCTGGCAGCTTCTCAGAGAAATCACCCTTGTAGCCCTCTATTACCAAGACTTTGCCACACAAACCCAGTCTTCCATCCCAAAAGCAAGACCAGATCTGCAGGGAAAGGTGATATCCTCTGTTAGACCCTCTGCTGTGGCAAAAGCTGGTGGAGGAGTTTTGGAGCCGCTGGTATCCCACAGACCACTCTGCGGCCACCCCTGTCCCACACTGCACAGCAGCATGGAGGCGGGCTTCACCAAAGTCTGCCTGGTTTTTCCAACTGTATTCTTTGTTCAGATCAGAAAAAACAGCCCTCCCCACAAACCTTTCATCATCTGAGATACCTCCCCACAGAGATGACCTAAGAGAAATGATGGGAAAAGGAAAGATCAAAGAACACTGTCATCAGGATTTTTGGCAGCTGTGCTATCATTCCAAATGTACGCGTGGCAGACACTTCTCTGGAGCACTGACAGGCCATAGCAGCCCGTGCTAAGTGAGATGTCCTTAACAAGCAGGGATCCTGCACAAAGAAATCAGTGCTGGGAAAAAACAGATTTCCTCCCCAGAGGTGTCTGACCTGGGGTGGTCCATGTGAGCTTGCCTAACAGAGCAGAGACCGTCACCCAAATTTTAACTTGGTTAAGTAACAGGCATCCAGCCCACTTCCCTCTGCAGCAGAAGCCACCCCCAGGTTATCTGGCCTGTGCAGCTGTTTAACCTGAGGTTATTCCTCGTGGACTGTGGTTGGCACACTCTAATAGAGCTCTGGCATTGTGCTTACAGAAACAGCTTGTTTCTGTTCACTAGGAGTTAGTGCTGTAGTTTGGTGCTTTCTCTTGCATTTTCAGGTTCCTGTGGCTCCCACGCTTCTGCCTTGCTGAGATGTTTGTGTCAGCCAGCTCATGGAAATTTGGCACTGAAATGGTACTGTGTTGCTTTGTTTTCTCGCTCTCCAGTTCATGATGCCTCTCGTTCCTCTCAGGTCACAGTTACAATAAGGGCTGTCAAGGCTCAAAGAGAAAAGCAGCTTTGGGATATTTATCCCACCTTCTTCTTGGACATGTAGTTGATGTAGCCATGATCAAAGTGACAGTGATGGCAAGCCCAGAGAATGAGAGGAGGATGAAATTCAGAGCTTAGAAACACAAGAACTGCTGTAATTCAAGGCAGGTCTCATGTCCACTATGGGAATCAGTGGTGGGAGACATTAGGAGCAAGATCAGACCTGACTATGGCTTTGTAAGCTACAAAGTTCCCACTGCATCTCCATTTTGCAGAAAGCAAGATTCATCCAGATGAGGTTCAGCAGAAACTCCAAACTGAGGAAAGAAATCTGGATAGGTAGTGTTCAATTTGCTCCTCCTATGCTAAAAGCACCCATGAATGAAACCAAACTGGATCTTTAAATTAGTTTTACTTCTGGTATTTACAAATACTTATGCTCCCAAAAGTATTTGGCAGATCAAGACAGGTGTGATGGCCGTAGGACTAGAGATCACCCATGCCTCAGAGCTAAATAAAAGTGAGGAAATATTCTCTGCTAAGGAAAGTCTGCTCTCCATGTGCTGCATCAAGATACAGCAGCATCCTTCCCACTGTTATTCTTACTCTCTTCCTACTGATTGAAGTGGGCAGGAGAGTTCCTCTCCCAGAAGAGCTTACTCTCCATTCAGAGCAGGGTCTTTCCAAGGTGAAGCTGTTCAAATTAAACTACAAATCTTCTCATCTAGGGATAACACTGCTGCCTTCCCAAACCTGTTCTCATTTTCTTTTGCCATTTTGACACCATTAGCCTTCCACAAGCACTAGCACACACAGAGATAATTCTGTTAATTTTATTGTGCTTGGAAAGGCACAGAACAGCCTAAACTCAGCCAAATGCTTGGCTTTGCCTTTTCCCCATCGTATAATATCCTTTTGTATACAGCTCTGCACGGCAACTAATTTATATCAAACCTTACCAGTTAAGGGAGGGGGGAAAGGGGAGCAATCAATAGTTATCTTGCCAAGGGGATCTGCAGTCAGTAGCCTCCACTTTTCCTGCACGCAGAGCCAGCTCCCACTCACTGCTCCCCAGCCAGGCTGGTGCTGCAAATCCCATGGCTCCACACCCACAGTCGGACAGCAGCTACAACCCATGGCTGGACACCCTCGGAGCACCTCACAGCCAGCCACTGGTTGTGGCTGGGGGCTTGGAAACACAAAACCTTTGTACCCTCGGGGTTTGGGAGAACTGCAGAACGTGAGGGAAACAAGCATTTCCACAGCTGTATGATATATGCAGGGGCTGGCCAAAAAAAAAAAAAAAGGATGTTTTGCATGTAAATTGAGGTGAGGAGCTGCCTTTTGGGTACTGATTTCTCGTGTAGATTTTATTTTCATGCAGACATCCCTGGGCCATTTCACTGGCTCTCAGCAGTGGCTCACTGCGGCTGCCCAGGAGCAGCAGAAAAGGCAGGTGAAGCATCAGGAGCCCCCAGGCAGTGCTGAAAATGCTGCTGAGCATGTTCCCAGCAGTGAGGGTCACTTCAGTGGGACTGAGGATCATCACCCCAAAGAGGGGACACCAGGTCAGACAGGGTCCTTGGCGAGGGCTCAAGGCCACTTCCCACCACAGCCTTCACGTACACCCCAGGGAGATCACCCCCACAGGGGGAGACAGAAGGAGAAAGCAAACATTTGTACCCCAATTAACTGATTAAGATTTTCTAAATTAGTAGATTCCTCTCTATGTACAGTTTTTGCTTCAAGCACAGTGTAGAAAAAAATCGATTTGCTTCTCTCAGTCCAATTCCCTTTTGTCTAATAGTGCTGTTGTAAATGCCAATTTTACTGTCATTTACACTGTGCCCATCTGAGCTATTTTATCAATAGTTAAATAAGAATACTTTAAAGTAATGTGATTTTTTATTTGAATTCCAGTTTATGTTCAGATGCTTTGACACAAATCTAGTAAGGAAGGCTCACTATTTTCATAGAACAAATTAAATTGTATGTTATATAGCCACACAAGTAAATATGTTATATCATTGGATAAATAAATACTTGTGATAAGATACCGTATCTCGTTCTTACCTACACATAATAGCAAGGCTAATGGAAGTATTGTACAAATCACTGTGCTTTAACAGTTAGCAGTCCATAAAAATCAACCTGAAAGACAATAGGCAAGAACAAGCACACACACACAAAAAGGCTAAACCCAGTTATCTGGACCAAGACTTCCTGCTTGCCTGTTCCCGATTCAAAGCAGCTTAGACTCATTTTCACTTAAGCCAGTGCCTCTGGGCAGAGAGGTCAGAGCATAATTAGTTCTGCAGAAGATGTGGGAGGTGGATAAAGGGTGATGATGGACCCTGCTGGTGGGATGGATGATGGGGATGGGGATGGGGATGGACAGTGGTGATGGGCTGCCAGAAACAGGGCAGAGGTAAAGCTGCAGAGCCAGAATCAGTATTTGGACAATCCAATAGCCAAAACTGCCCATTTGCAGGGAGTTTGGGGAGAGCACTGATCTTGGTTCCTGTTGTCAGACAATGCTTTCCTTCTGACTGTGGAAGAGAAAATCAGTTCTTTTTAAGCTGATAAACACATCCCAGCTGGGACCCAATTTGTTGTTTGGATATTACAGGCTGAGAGACAGACTGGAGTCCTGGCATGTTTTAAAGAAATTGTGGCTCTCTCATCAGCTAAATTAGTAATAGATAGCACACGCCTGTTATGGAAACCGAAGAGGGCTAATGGTAATAATCATTTTCTTCCACCCACTCACCCTCTTTTTTGGCTGCATTTTGTTTCAGATTAACCTGTACTACTTTTTCAATGTTTTCACTATATTTTTATTTTTTAAACAACCTCTCCCTCCTTTCCCTAACTCCTGCAACCTGAGTTTATACTAAGTGGACATGCTAAGAAATGGAGCTACTGAATTTTCATGGACTTTTGTTTAACCAAGACTGTGAGATAGTGATACTGAAACCAAACACCACACACAGGCTCTTCTCTTTCTTCCAGAACCACAATTATTCACCAAATTAGTGTTTGCTAGCTTCTTGAGGGGTAAGATTTATCTTTTTCAAATTGTAGAGTCAGTCTAAATAATAATTTCTATATGATAGGAACTGGCTCAAAACCAGCAGGCTGTGCAAATTGGGTATTTATCATCAGAGCAGTATAGAATATACCACCCTCAACATCCATCTCTGAGTTAAAATGTGGGCACTCAGGGCCAAAGCTGAGGGTATTTCCAGGAATTATTCCCTAATTTCCCCTTCTCTCCCCTTTTCACCCTGACAGAATTTACTGTGTTTGGTTTGGTTTCTCATTTTGGCTTTCATTTCCATTGTGTCTCATCCAATAGCTTTTTTCTCCATGTCAAGCAGAAGAAATCCCATTCCTTTTTGAAAGGAAAAGCAGTCCTATTGGTGTGTTACTGAGAGGCCCCAGCTCCTTCTTCCTCGTGTGTAGGGCCAATGTGGCCTCATGACAGCAATTGCTTCGTGGCATGCAGGGTCCCAGGCACACTGCAGTGCCAGTTCAGTATCCCGTTCATATTATATTTGCCATGCCTGGTGCTTTCTTGAATGCTAATTATACCAATCACAGCTTTTTCGAGCTCTTGAAGCAACAGAAAGTTTTTGAGCACAGTCAAGCCCCCAAGCCATGAAGTATGTGATAAAAGGGCTTCATAGACAAGAAAACAGTCACCATTGTTTGGAGACGTACCAGGTATTTACAGCATGTCTAAGCCCCTCCTTGGTCACTAAATCATTTCAGTTCTCCCTTCTGTGTCACAATCTGTCACATGAAAACACAAGATGCTCTTTAAAGCTTATGTGACCTTTAGAGGTTCAGCCCAAAGCAGTTTTGCTGACATCTGGCACATGAGGGACTTGCCATAAGATGGGATAACAACAACAACCGCACTTCTGCAGGGCCAGCATCTGTCTATCCTAAGGCAGGGAAAGCATCACAGAAGAGGGAGGCCAACAGGTTGTACCTGAGCTGGCCCAGCAGTGCTGAGCCTAAGTTAGGGGGGAATGGAGGTAGGGGCAAAGAAGGCAGCCTGGTGAGAAGGGGGTTTAGTGAGAAAATAAGTCATCCTTCATCTTTGGATAAGGAGTGGGGGGTCCCTGGAAGCCTGGGATATATAAGCTAGGATGTCTCTGCAATGAGAAGACACTGTGTGAAGAATCTGGTCTACATTCTTAGAACAAAGTAACCAAAATGAGAAATCATTAAAGGAGCCTCAAGCAAAGTGAGAAGAAATTCAGCTTAATGAGGAAGACGGAGAAAAGGGAAGTTATAATGGGAAGAAAATATTCAGGAGGCATTTTTAATGGATTGAAGGGAAAGCTTAGACTCTTTCCTAGTCTGCATGAAGTTCAGACAGTGAGGTGGGCTGAGCTCTCTGCAGGGTGCTCAAAAAGCCAGATTTATTTTTCTGGCTACCCTTAGAAAATACAGCACACTGTCAAAACATGTGTCAAAAAGCTGCTTGTGCTCATCTGTTCCCACACTTCTGCCCTTGAAACATCCCCTCTGCTTCTGGGAGAGGTGATATTTGGTAATTTAGAAATGGGCTGTTATTTAGCACAGAATGTAGCCAAAGCACTCAGAGCTCCCTAAGTAATGGCTACGATGGCCAGAGCAGGCAAACCCTACTGCAGCAGCCTGTGAGCTGAGAAGGTCCTCTGTTCTACACAAGGAGATGTGTGGTGGGGAACAGCTGAATCGCCCACTCAGGGCAGATTTCCCCTCCCTGGCTGCTCCATCAGTGGAAGAGACATGATGCTGCTCCAGCAGGATGGTGCAGCAGGGGGACTCCATATTTCAAACAGCAGGGGTTAAGCAAAGTGACCAATTTCCTTGGGCTAATTGAGCATGCAATCTGCCTGCTTGTAAAGCCTGTATTTGGCCAGGAAGATTTATTACTATTAGCAATGATGAATGTCCAAGAGCAGTAAGGGCAGACCTGAGCTGCAGATCATTAACTTTAAGTGGGATGATGTTGAAAAACCATTTATATTATCGGTTACTTTGTTCTGAGTTAACTGTGAATTTAGACCTAGTTCTGTAATAAAGTGCTCAGGGAGCCCAGTGAATCTTGTTCTCTGTGGCAGATACTAAACCTGTAGGGTTTTGTCCATATCCTGATGTGTCAGCAGTTCTAGCTGATTCTGAGAGGCTATGAAGTGATAGAAGACTGCTCTGTATGAGAGTTTGAAGTTAAGCCTCCATCTATCTCACAGGCCAAAATGGAGGACTGGCATGCCTTTGTCATTGGATTTCAGAATAACCCCTCTTCATTATCTTCATCCTCCTCAGAAAGTCAGCACCAGTTCAGAGTTTTGTCTGTGCTACTGAATGGCCATGTCCATCACAGGGGTATGGATGCACCCCAGCCTTCTCTTACATCTGCTTTAAAATCAGTCGCTCAGTTTATATAGGCTGGAAATTGCAATGCAGTACTCTGTACAGTGACAAGTGCTGGATGCTTTACTGTTTAATATAATATCTGTCGCCCTCCACATTCATTTTTTGCAAATACTCTCCATTTCCTTGGGAGAATATCCATTAGTGTATGCAGCTGCAAAGCCCCAGAGCACACTCTGCCTTCTTTGCCCTTTTTCCTCCCCAGCAATACTTATGCTTATATTTGTACAAAACACACTCTCTCTGTTTCTGCACTGGCAGAGCACAGTGGTCCTCTAGAAATTGTCAGTGAGTGTTTGATGCTGAAAGATTATTTTGTTATAAATCACTCCCAAAGACCGCTGTGGCCTGCAAAAAATACTTGTGTGTTGTACAGTTGTATGTAGACTGAAAACACATGTGCTTCTGTGTTTCCACAATAAATATTGTATTTCATGCTACCAGTGCAGTAGCATTGACTGCTCCAGACGACATTGTGCGAATTGTGACTCTGCCACCCCACACAGCCAAGCACAAACCTTTCTTGATCTACACATCACTCTTTAGCCTCCACGGGCCCTGGGCCATGGGCAATCAATTGCAATGCTGTGTGCAAGGAGTCCACTGCCCAGGGTAACCAACCTGGAAGCTGAAAACTAATGAATTTGCCTGTGAGGCTTAATTGTAAGGAAAGTAATTAATCTTGCTGGGGTTCACTCATCATCAAGCAAACTTTTGCTGATGAAGAAGAAAACTGCTGAGCATTCCAATTCACTCTCCAAGTCAACCCCTCCCTGTTGGACTTTGTGGGTAATTGGCACGACGCTGCTATCCTATTTTCTACAGATTCCCCAAGATGCATCCCCTAAAAGGAAGGTGTCAATGTCAGTGAGAAAAGGGGGTTTTGCAACTCAGACTTTTGTTCCCTTTCCCAAAGAAATTCCAAGTCTGCTTAGTGCCCCAATTTTGCTCAGAATGGAAGGAGGAGTGTGCAAAACAGCTGTCAGAAGATTCCACAGCAGTTTTGTATCCAATGTCCACACAGCCCTGCCACTGAGCCAGTATGAGGCAAGCATGAATCCAGCTCACATCCATCCATGGTTTAAGCCTCTGTGATGGTGCAAGAGATGGAGACACAACACTGGGTACAATCTCAATGCCCTTCAGGCATCTGGCTCATTGGAGGCATTTGTTTTAGTTGGAGATCAATTGTTCTCTTGGGCTGTCTATGAGGAGCCTACACTGGCTGGCAGAGAAGTAGCCACTGCTCAAGATGCCCTGTGCAAACTAATCAGTGAGCTGACAGACTCTCAGAGAAGGGCTGAGGAGCTGCTAGGGAGCTTTAGCGAGAGCAGGACTGGCAGAGTCAGCAGGGTGCAGGGTATCAACCCAAAGGGCCAGCAGGATCAGAGCCACTGAGGAGCTGTGTAGCTGCCTAAAGACAGTCCTGCCTGGTCTGGAGGAACACCAGTGGCACTCTCAGCACGCAGGCTGGGAGTGTTGCCCAGGTTTCTGATGGGAGCCATTCGCTGAGATCTGATTATTACACTTTAGTCACCTTTCAAGGACCTTATTTATTCCCTTAAATTCTGATTGCTGTGATTCTTTAGGCTTTCTGCACAGGGGCAAGTAAATCAGTTCTGTGAAACAAGTATGGGTGGTAAATGTATGTGATTTTTGTCACTCATGTGAGCAAAAAAAGCTGATGAAACACAAACATTAACATAAAGGGCAAAGAGAAGGGGGAGAAAATAGTTAAAGAAAGCCATGAGTCAAACAAGAGACACTCAGATGGCTACATCTGTTCTACTCATCATAAATATTTTCTCACACAAAGCATTTTATTACTAAAAGGAGCACAAAGGCTAGATCTTGGAATCACTTCTGGAAATGCAGAAGTTCTAGTGAAATGTAAAAATGTTCATGTTTTAGACAAATTAAAACATATTTTTAGTTACCTAGTTTGATTTACATCTGTATACGATAACAAAATACAGAGAAGATACTTTATTAAACACACATCAAAAAATTAAAACTGAGCAATGGGGCTAGAATTCAAACGTCAAAACACTATCAAAAAGAGCCCTCTACCCCAGTATCCTGTGAAATGAGAAGGATGTGATGGTAAGACAAGCCTTTTGCACCTCTGTTGGTGATTTGGAATGAGAAGCATTTCCATTCACTGCCAATGAATGGACCAAATCAAGAACACTGAGTTTAGATTTCTCGCTCATCTCAAAAGCTTTAAGTAGAAGAAGCATTCTGCTCCCAAAAGCAGGTGTAAAAGACCGATTTAGTGAATGGACATTTTCATATCCTAGCAGACTCTAAAAAGGAAAAAATAATTTCCAAAAGATATGTCAGCCATACACTGCAGACAGGAACGAGTATGAGCCAAAAGCACAGCAGAGGTCCACAACAGCTGGGGCACAAATGGGTGGCAGCCAAGGCTATGCTGTCCTGCAACCTTGGAGCTCCTGTCTGCAGCAGGGCAGAGGGGAAAAGTGCAGCAGAAGCAGAAAATGAGCTGTAGCCCAAGCCATAATACATGTTGGCAATAAAACAATGTTTTAGCTGTTTAACCTGAGCTACCCTTTTTTCTTTTCAAAGATTTATTTTAGAATAACTGTAATCAACAAAACCTAAGGCAAGGCACAGCTGTAATCACTCCTTGCATCATCTCTTGCAATTTTGGAGGGAATTAGATGAAACTCAGCATAAGGAAAACCATTTCAACCTTTTTGAGAAAACAAGACTTGAGATGAACTGAACTAAATGGCACACCAGTGCCATGTCATGCGGTGCACCTGGCAGCGGTGTCGTGCCAGGCCAGCTGCAAAATGAACCGCCTTTGGAGCTTCAAATCTTGTTATGTAGTGCCATCTTGAGGCCTTGGAAAATGAAAAGCGTTTTACTATCTGAGTACAGTTTTTTTCTGGTTGTAGCTGGAGCAGTCCATTCTTCAGGGTGTACAATCAAGTGCATTCAGCTGGGTTTGTGAACAGAAGATGGGGATGGACTCACCTGGCTGGAGCACCACTGGTTCTTTCCCTGCTTCCTGTGGCACCAGCTCACTGAAACGCCTTTCCCAGAAACAGTTCACCTATTTTCATGGCATTTAAAACCCCCAGCAACAGACATCACACTGGCACTGCAGATGAGATTGAAGACCACAGCACATGGCTGCTCCTCTTCTCTGACAAGGCACACATAGCTGCTCCTCTGCCCTGTGGTGCCTTGAGAGGTGGCAAAGCAGGGAGCTGGTGCCATGTGTGCCACCAGCCCCCAGCTACTCTAGATATGGTGGTTTGATAGCTTAGGTGGCTGGTGGCCACATCTCTGCCATCTCCAGCACTGGTGGGGGCAGTGGCTCAGGAATGGTGTTTTCCATGGCAAATATTGTGCCATGATGGAGCAGCAGTCACCCTGTGCCTGATTTTGGGCTGCAAGAGCTGGTCACGGGGCCAGAGAGGGCAGGCAGCAGGACAGGAGTCACAGGCTGGAGTAAAAACAAGGCAGCAGAGGAAAGTTTAGAGAAATAACCTGATGGACCACATGAGGGGAGAGCACAACAGACACCAGGGAGCTGGGGTACATTGAGGGGCAGCATGGACTGTCCATGGCACCTCACCTGCCATACTATGCCTGCAAAGGGAAGAGTGGTCGGGTCTTGGGGTGACACTGGGGGGCTGAGGAAAGGGGTCTGAGCAGTGGAGCACAGAGGGAGGGGGGTGCCCATGGAGGGATACAGCCCTGTGAAGCTGGAGGTAGCAGGTCCCACATGGCACCAGTGTGTTTGTGGGGACATGTCTGGTCCTTTGATACCATCTCCCATGGCATACTCCTGGAAGAGCTCGCAGCCCATGATTTAGACAGGTGCACTCTTCACTGGGCTAAGAACTGGCTGGAGAGGTGGGCTCAGAGAGTGGTGGTAAATGGTGCTGCATCCAGCTGGGATCCAGTCACTAGTGGTGTCCCCAAGGATACCATATGGCCCAGTTCAATTCAATATACTTATTGATGATCTGGGTGAGGGGTTGATGGTACCATTAGCAAATTAGCAGACAACACCAAGTTGGGTGAGAGTGCTGATCTGCTGGAGGGCAGGAAGGCTATCTGGGCAGGCTGGATTGGTGAGACAAGTGGCATGAGGTTCAACAAGACCAAGTGCCAGGTCCTGCACTTGGGTCATGACAACCCCATGCAGCCCTACAAGCTGTGGCAGAGCGGCTGGAAAGCAGCTCAGCAGAAAGGTTCCTGGGGTGCTGGTCAACAGCTGCTGAACATGAGCCCAGGTGACCAGGGAGGCCAATGGCATCCTGACTTGTATCCAGAATAGTGTGGCCAGCAGGATCAGGGCAGTGATTGTCCCCCCGTACTTGACACTGATAAGGCCACTCCTTGAATGTTGTGTCCAGTCCTGGGCCTTTCTATTCAGGAAAGGCTTTGAGGTGCTGGAGTGTGTCCAGAGAAAGGAAATGGAGCTGGTGAAGAGGCTGGAGCACAACTCATCTGAGGAGTGGCCGAAGGAGCTGGGGTCTAGCCTGGAGAAAAGGAGGCCTTGGGAGGACCTTCTCACTCTCAACAACAGCCTGAAAGGAGGGTGTAGCCAGATGATGGTCCATTTCTTTCCCAGGCAGCCAGTAACAGGACAAGAGGACACAGACTTAAGGGAGATTTAGGTTGGACATCAGGGAGAAGCTCGTCAGAGAGAGTGATTATCTATTGGAATGGACTGCTCCAGGGAGGCGGTGGAGTCACCGTCCCTGGAGGCGTTTAAGGAACTTAAACATTTAGTGCTATGATCTAGTTGACCTGGTGGTGTTCAGTCACAGGTGAGACTCGATGATTTCACAGGTCTCCTCCAACCTAATCGATTCTGTGACTCTGTGGTGCTGCGGGGGCGAGGGGGGCGCAGCTGCCTGATGGGAGTAAGTTAGACGTAACCCTAACTCTAGTTGGAGCAGTGAAAAGAGCCTTGGGCTGAGTAAGTCGCCAAACAAAAACTTATGGAAAGAGCTATTTAGTGGCAGTTTTCTTCTCCGTTTGGCAGGTCAATTGTAGCTGCACAGTTCCTGGAGCTCTGGGCTTTGAGGTTTTCGGAACCCTAACCCTAGGCATAACCCTAACCCAAGGTGAGGCAGTGAAAAGATGCTTGTGCTGTGTGCCGATTCCTGTAAGTCTGAGAGAGTTTCAGCCTGTCAGTGGCTGATCTGTTCCCAAGGGAGAGTCTCGAGAGCAGCTCTCGATCAAGGACTATTATTGTAAATACTCTAATTTTTCTCAAAACAGTTCTGTGCAGCTGTGGTTAGTGTGTTTTCTTTTGTCCCACCAATGGGACAGAGAGGTGGTGATCCCTTTACCTATCATGTTAAACCTGTGGCGTAATACCCTATAAAAAGCTGAAAAGTTCGGATAATAAAGCTTTTTTGACCATCTCCTTCGCGTGTTGCATGGAATCCACACTTCTACTTCGTGTCCAACTGTGACATCTGGCGCTCACCGTGGTATTGCAGCAACTGGCTAGAAGATAAGGGAGTAATTCATGGATGTGATAGAAGCCGCCAGCTCCAGAATGTCTTCACGAGCCATCTCAGACGCCGGTTCCGACCCAGGAGACTGGTCTGACCCAGAAGACATTCTCCTGGACCATGACACACGGGAAACCGCAGCGGGAGTGGTCCAGGTCGGTTCAGACGGGAGCCTTTCCCCTGCCCTATCCTTTAGTGATCCGAGTGTGGGGGTAGGTCCCCTTTATCTCGAGTCCCCAGGGGCGTCTGACAACGGGGAGGGGGACGGGGGAGATTCGGACCGCGGCCCCTCCCTCCCTGCCCGGCGGGGATCGCCCTACCCGGGGTTCGGGAAGCCACGGGAAGAGGGGGAACAAAACGTTCCTGTGGCGTTCCCCGCGGTGGGAACACAGCCCACCACTGGAAGCGCCAACGGAGTGGTTCAAACCCCTTCCCGTGCCGTGCACGAACTCTGGGGTTTGCGTGCTGCTCCTTTTTCCGCACTCGGACCCCGCGGGCGGTGGGGTCCCATCCGCGCCGCGGAGTCCCGCGGGGACCGGCCCCTCTGCCTATGCTCAGGCCACGACCGGCGCCCTGGGACCGCGGATGGACTTCACGGACGCAGTGGCCCCGCGGCGCGGGCAGGGGGCCGATCCCCGCGGCTCTGCGCCACGGGCCGGCGGCAACGCGGGGCCTGCCGCCGCCGGGGGACGGCCGCAGGGGCTGATGGGAAAAGCGCCGCTCGCCACGGCGCGGCTGAGACCGCGGCTGGCGCCGGCCCGGCGCAGTGGGCGCCGCTGCGGAACCCCGCGGCAGGGAGGCGGGGGGCAAGCGGTGCGAACCTTACTGCGGAGGGCACCAGCGGAGCAAACTGCGGGCGGAGCGATGCCGCCCCTCAGACCGGCGCGGCCTCGGCAGGGCCGGCAAAAGCTGGCGCCGCCTAGGGAGGCGGTGCCGCCACTTCTGACAGCCCGGCCGGGGCTGTCCCGGCACGGGGAGCCGGAAGGGGCAGAGGCAGCCCTCAGGCGGCGCCGCCCTTTCCCCCGGCGATGAGCCCCGCTGCCGGCTCGGCATCGGAGCCGGCAGAGAACGCCCACCTGGCTGCTGCTGCTGCCGGGCAGGGGCAAACGAGTCTCCTTTGTTTACCATAGGGACTCGCAGCGACTCTGGATTGTCAGGGCGAGTGTCTGCTCGAAGTGCAGGGCACAGAGACGGCCCTCACTTGAGTATACACTGGACTTTATCCCCGTGTCAGGTTACGGTACGGCTTCGGGATCCCAGGAAATTTTGGGACGAAGTAAAGGAAGAAGCAATGGAGATGGGGGACTGGGAGCTAATGGAAAGATTTAGAGGCATTGGACACAGTTTCCTTGATTTTTCAGATTCTGCCAGGAATGGACAGTATGGTGCAGGAGAGACGAGCGCCAGCTAGGGGCCTGTCTCTGCTCCTGTGATGTCTAAGGGGCAGGATCACAGAGATGCTGTGACCTCGCAGGGAGATGTTCAGGCTTTTCCTGTAATAAAAGTAAATCCTGGAACAGGCCTGCCTAACACACACCGTGCCCTGACCACAAAAATGGTGATGGGTATTGGGGACAAGGTTGCACAGCATGGACCGGGGTCTCAGGAAGTAATGCACATGATTTGCGGTCTTAATTCTTAGCCACTGGTACCATATGATATTAGTCACCTTGCTGAGGTGTTGTTTCAGCCTATTCAATCTGAGATTTTTGAGGACAATTGGAGTCAGTTGACCACAAAAGTAGCTGGACAAAATAGTCAATTGCCTCAACAGGACCCTAGATTTGGGGTTGGACTTGACCTTTTGACAGGGATTGGAAATTTCTCTAACCCTGCTTTCCAAGTCACATTCCATCTGCTGATGTTAGAGCAATGCCAGAAGACTGATTTTGCAGTTCTGATGACAACAATAGAGCTTTCTGCTCCAAAGCAAAAGTTTGCTACTATCGTCCAGGGACCAAGGGAGCCATACATGCAGTTTATTGAGAAACTCTCTGCCTCTTTAGAGAAGCAAGTGGACAAACCAGAATTGAGGCACATACTGCTCACACAGTTGGCAAGAAGCAATATCAATGATGACTGTAAGAGAGTAATACAGGCCCTCCCAGGTGACCCATCTGTGGCACAGATGGCTCAGGCTTGTGCAAACATAGGCACCCCAGATTGCAGGATGGCTGCCTTGGCTACTGCCTTACCAGCATCCTCAAAAGGGCCAAAAGGTAAGCAGCAGAAGCAGGAAACAGCACAAGCCACCGAAAAGCAAGGGAAACAGAAGCAGAAAGGGAAAGCTCCTTCATTTCTGTGTGCTCAGTGTGGAAAGCCAAACCAATTTGCAGAGGCTTGCACGGTGAAATATGATGCCAAGGACCAGCCTTTGCCAGATCAGGGACACACAAAGTTGAGCATGAAGGGGAAACGTGCTCAGAAATAAGCATTTCCCCAGGTCCTGAAGCTGATGCGGGCTTACTCAGCCAGCTTGTGGCCAGCAGCTCTGGCTCAGCTGGACTTGATGTCTGCACAGCAGCAACAGTAGTCCTGAACTCTTGTACAGTGCATAGAGTTCATTTGGATGCCTGTGGACCCTTGGGGGAGGGTAAAAGTGCTCTCCTAATGGGAAGGTCAGGTGCCATACTCCAAGGTATCATTGTGCATCTGGGGCTTATTGATGCTGATTATTCGGGACAAATTTCTGCTATGGTTTCCACGCCCACCCCTTCCCTCACCATTCCCAAGAAAACATGCATTGCTCAGCTTGTGCCTTTCAAGTCCTCAGTTTCTAGGGCTGTGAGCCAGTGTCGAGGGGAAGGTTGCTTTGGATCAACTGGACCACCTCAAGTGCACTGGTCTGAAGTCCTGACTGACAAAAGGCCAGAGATGTGATGTACCCTGTGCCTCCCAGGTGCTACCCTGACAGAAATCCACCTGCAAGGTCTAATCGACACAGGTGCTGACATCACCATCCTGGTCTTCTCTGCGTGGTTCCCGCAGTGGCCTCTGAAGCCGGTGGAGTCACCTGTGGCAGGGTTGGGTGGAACGGCCAAACGCTTCATTAGCCAGCAGCCAGTGCAGATCACAAACTCAGAGGGACAATTGCCTATGGTTTGGGTTTATGTTACCATGGCTATTGCTAACCTCTGGGGCTGGGATGTACTGGCAGTTTGGGAGGTTTGGATCGGGACAGATTTTTAGTGGGGACCACTGCGACGAAGGGCGCACTGTGCCCCACGCCTCCCTTACAGGGGTGTGGGGACAAACGCATCTGGGAAAACCAGTGGTCCCTCCAAAAAGAAAATGTAGTTGCCCTTCCAGATTTGGTTCAAGAGAAAGGTACAAACTATGCCAATCTGCCAAGTTCCATAGCAGAAGGTAATGGTAGGGCTGAAAAGTGGGCTAACCCTGCATGGGTATCACCTCAGCCTGATGTGCTAGCACAGGCCAGAGCATTGCATGGATTCTTTCATCAAAACGCACATACATTGCAAAAGCGGTTTCAGTTGACTCCAGCTGAGGCTAGTGACATTGTCAATTCCTCTGATGACTGTCATGCACTTGATTTGCCTTTACCAGTGGGCGTAAACCCTAGAGGTCTCAAGGCCTTGGAAATTTGGCAAATGGATGTTACCCAAATTGCCAAATTCAGAAGGGTCAAGTATGTGCTTGTGTCTATTGACATTTTCTCCTCTGCAATGTGGGCTTCTGCTCACACTGGAGAAAAAACATGCAGTGCCATCACCCACTGGAGGCAAGCTTTTGCCGTGCTAGGGATACCTTCTACTGTGAAAACCGGTAATGGCCCGGCATACACATCACAGAAGGTGTGGCAGCTTATTCAGATGTGGGGTGTTTCACACAAATTCGGCATTCCACATTCTCCAACTGGCCAAGCCATTGCTGAATGTACTCATGGTACTCTGAAGCAGGTTCTTCAGAAAGAAAAATGGGGAATGCAGGGTGAAACCCCTCAAAGTTGATTGGCAAAAGCTTTGTACACGATAAATCACCTTACGGTGCTGCAGAATTCAAATAACCCAGTCATCTTGAACCATCACCTTTCTTTACAGGCTTCAGGCAGACACATCAGCCCCAAGCAAAAGTTCGGGTGCAAAATTTAACCACCAAGCAGTGGGAGGGCCCGTTTGAACTTATGGCTTCAGGTCGTGAGTATGCATGTGTATCCACAGATATTGGGGTGCACTGGGTACCTACAAAGTGTGTCCGACCTGACCTGCGATCACAAAGGCGGAACCGAGCTAACAGGCAAACCACAGGCCATGACCAGGAGGAAGGTCATCAAGTGGAGGAACTTTCGAGTGATGACACAGAAGATGTGAGTGATTACTCGGATGGTCCCACTACAAGCAGGCGTTAAACATCTTGCTCGATTTTTCTTTTTTTTTTTTTTTTTTTATAAAAAGAAAGAGTGTGATGTGGACCTGATTTTTCTGAGCCTGAGAGAGTTAGAGCCTGTCAGTGGCTGATCTGTTCCCAAGTGAAAGTCTCTTGAGAGCAGTTCTCACTCAAGGACTATTACAGTAAATACTCTTTTTTCTCAAAACAGTTCTGTACAGGTATGTTTTCTCTTGTCCCACCAATGGGACAGAGAAGTGGTGTTCCCTTTACCTATCATGTTAAACCTGTAGCGTAATACCCTATAAAAAGCTGAAAAGTTCAGATAATAAAGCTTTTTCTGACCATCTCCTTCGGGTGTTGCATGGAATCCACACTTCGTGTCCAACAGCGACAGTGCTGAGTCAGTTGCCACGCAAAAAGATATGGACGAGCTATTTAGTGGCAGTTTTCTTTTCAGTTTGGCAGGTCTATTGTAGCTGCACAGTCCCTGGAGCTCTGGGCTTTGTGGTTTTCTGAACCCCAAACCTTGGTGTAACCCTAACCCTGGGCGCTCGGACACGAACCTCCAGCTCCCCTCAGCTACTTCCGTGAGCGCTCGCGAGTTTCCGGCCGCCTCGGCCGCGCGCACGGCGGAGGCGGGGGGAGCGGGCGGGGGGAGCGCGCGCCCCCCCTCCCCTCCCTGCAGCCCCGCTCGGTGCTTCCCGCGCGGGCCGCCCCGGGGCGGAAGCGCCGCTCGCGCCTTCCCGCGGCCCGTTCGGCTCTTTCCGCCTCCCCCTCCGGGGCGCTTCGTTCGTTTCCGCGGCCGCTCGGCTCTTTCCGCTGCGGCCGGCGGCGCGCTCGGCCGTTCCCGCCGCCTGGCGGGCGCTCGGCGCTTTCCGTGACCGCTCGGCGGTTTCCGTGCGGGGCCGGGCGCGCTCGGCGCTTGCTCCCTGGCTGGCGCTCCTCAGTCGGCCGCTGCCTGCCTGTCGCCGGGCTGGGAGCGCCTGTGTGTGTGAGTGACGCGGCGGAGGTGTAGTTTGACGCGGTGTGTTACGTGGGGGAGAGAATAAAACTGCGGCGAGATCCCAGGCGCGAACGAAAGCAGTGACGGAGCAGCCTGGTAACCGGTAAGAGGAGGACGGCGCCCAGCAAACAGGGGCGGGGGGGAGGGAAGGAAATGGAGCCCGGCGGGGACCAGGGGAGCCGCCGGGCGGCAGGACACGGGGGCCCGGCCGCGCACCGCCCGCGGGAGGGGCGCCCGCCTTAAAGATGGAGCCGAGCCCTGCAACATCCCCGCCGCCGCCGCGCCGCGAACAAAGGATAATGGCGGATGGGAGCCGGCCCGGCGGCGGCCGCCACAGCCGGGCGGCGGCGGCTCTGTCGGCAGCCAGCGGCGGCGCTCAGCGCGGCGGGGAAGGGGCACCGCGCCCCCCGGCCCCCGGAGGGAGGCGGCGGAGGACGACGACGAGGGGGAGCGGCGGCGGCGGGGGGCGGCCGCGCTCCCGCCCGCGCCCCCTCCCCGCCCCGCCGTGTGCGCTCCGGCTCTCGCTCCCCCGCTGCCGCCCCCCGGCCCCGCCGGGCTCCGGGGACCCTCCCGCGGGGCCGCCGCGGCCCCCCGCGCCCGCCGGAGTTCCGCTTCCCCGGCGCCCCGAGCGCGCTGTACGGATAAACAAACAGACTCCCGCCGTGATGGACACGAGTGCGTGGGGCGCTGCCCGGCTCTGTAACGAGAAGCTTTTAATAAAATCTGTGCTCGGAAGCCGGGGCAGCGCTTGGTCTGGTGGTTCGCTGTTACTCCGTCTCCGGGAGGCCGCGCCGGGCAGCGGTGCCGGTCACCCAACACCGCGCTCCGGGCGGGACCCGCGGGCAGAGCCCGAGCCCGGCGCGCAGGTCACGTAACAGGGATACTGTTCCCTCTTGCCGCGCTGCTTCTCCCCTGCTAGTATTTTTAACCCAAAGTGAACTTGAGCCAGACTGCGGCTGGTAAATCTCGGTTTGGGATTTGCTTTTGCCAGTTTTCCACAGACTTGGGTGCTGCACAACGAACGGGATTTGACCTCTATCCCAGCTTTTATAACAAATGTCAGCTCAAATGCCTTTTTCCGCCTTACACCAGCCTTGCCTTGCTGCAGCTGGGGGGCTTTTTTTTCCTCTTTTCTTGCCTAGAATAGAAGGCAGTGTTTTGACTTTGTTCTACTTTCAAATCCTGGATATCTGCAATTTTGTGTTGCAGTAGTAAGCAAAAACAACGTGGCAGACTTCAAAAACTTTTTAAACAAAGATTGTTACACCTCTTAAATGAGTACAAAGATAAAAAGTTTTAAATCATGGTCATATGATTTTTGTTCATGAAACACTTTAAATTTTTGTGTCTTCCTCCTAAATATTGGAATGCCTGCTCACAATCTGCTTCTAGAATAACACCTGTCTTTTTTTTTTTTTTTTCCCCTGGGGTTAGAAATGTGTTTCCTATTTCTTAAATAAAAGACCAGAGACTTCTTAGAAATATCATGTATCTGTGTTTAGTCCCTTTGTGACCATCACTAAACACTATTTTAGAATATAGGAATGATGAGACTACTTGCATCCTTTCTTCCTTGTATCAACAAATGTGGATTTATACAGTAAAATACGAAGCCACTGAAATAGGTTTTGTTCAAAATGTATATTTGTGATTCACATGTATACTTCCTTGTATGTGACTTTGTTTTCTTTCACTTCCACCATGTCTTTTGAAATGAAGGCCAAAGATGCTCTACATCACTTCACTCTGTAATACCAACATGAGAAGAGGGTTTCTAAACTTTTAATTGATTAATAGACATCCAGTAAGAAATGTAGCTGCTGATAGTGATTAAAGAGAGTGTAATTGTTGGTGTATTTCATTCATTCTTCGTTTGATGGAATACGCACTACATTTTAAATACAAAAATGGGACAGAAGATCCTTGCTGGTTGTTTTCTGTAGTTTTAGAAAAAAGCATTTTATTTTATTCTCTTTCATAATAGAGTGGAAGACTCTCAGATCCATATTTCCAAACACAGATCTCTGCATTTCCTCACAAGCTTTGTCCCCTCACAGGTCAGAGAGAAAAGGGAACAGAGAGATGGTTGTGTATTTGCTAAGCATCACTTACAGCAGACCTAAAATGAAATTGTTTGATGTACTAAAGAAGAGTGTAATAATTTTTAATGCTTTCATTTAATTGAGAGAACACCAGTATTCAGATTTGTACCCTAAATTTGGTGTTTGGGTCTGCACTGAATGGTCTGCATATAATCAATTTTTTTCTCATATGTTTGGTGACAGGTGTGTCTACTAATCTGGGTAAAAAAAAAATAAAGAACCAGTCAAACATAAAAAAATCCAACACAAAAAACACCCCAAGGGTCTGGAAGGGGGAGAGGGGGTTGCTGATACAGAAGATTCAAACACATCTCATGTCAAGTCATCAATCTGGCTTTTTCTTGGAAACCTGCACCAGCACAGCTATTGCTATACAAAATCTGTAGATCTTACTCTGCAGAGTAGCTGTTCTGCTGCAGTAAGAGGCAGCCTTTTACTGCCTAAGTGCAGCTACAGCTCTGTAGGTGCGTATTTTGATAGAAGACAAGGCCCCAACTCGGAATTTCTGTTGGCACCATTTTGAAACAAATGGGATATTCACACTTCACCTCTATTTTTGGATCTCTGGAAGCAAGTGGAGATCAGTTACTCATGCCACACTTCTCAAGGCTTTGGTGCAGAGAGAAGGCCGTGTTAGCTTTCTGCCACTAATTTAACTAAAGTTAGTTTCATGGGACGTGACAGCAATCCTCATCTACAGATCTACCCAATTCAGTTTGAGCTCCCTGGTACCTTACTTGCATACAGCTGAAGTTCATGACAAGGCAGTGATTTTTTATATTTTTTTTTATTTTTTTTTAACTGAATCAGAAATTGTGTTGCCTCATCTGTAGTCTGTGAGATCATATTTTGTAGTGATTAGGAAAACATGAGCAGCCTGCCATTAATGACCTATGTACATCCCCCAGCATGAAAGCATTGATACCTATTTTGTTCTTCAAAGCTTTTTGATCACTTTATTGTACTGCAATTAAAAAGGTGAGTGAGAATGAATACAACACCTTCCAGCTTTCCAAATTTCTAAAACAGCCTTTTCAGCTGCGCAGGAGGTGAAAATGTGCCTGGCTCTAGTTGGCCTTTCAGGTAAAAAAAGCACTCAAAAACAGCCAAGGGTTCTCTGCTGCTGTTTTTGTCTGGCAGTGCTGGATTTATAGTATTATGTGTCAAGTGGAAAAAAAGAAAACTCGGTGTTGGAAGAGCCACTTTAAGATGAGAGGATAAAGAATTTTGAGGAAGCGTGTTCCTGTTTGGATACATGTATATGGTTTACCTAAAATATGGACATACACACAAGTTTAGAGAAGCACTGACACTTGTTAGTACTTGCAGTGATTTTTGAGTAGAGTGCAGAGAGGTACAGGATATTATCCTTAGAGAATAAGCATTCCTGTTTTTGTCCTGAGATTTGTTAAAAAGAGTTGATACTTTGTGGGAAAAAAAAAAAATACCATTAGGTGAAAGATGGAAAAGTAGTTCTGAAGGTAAGAGAGTCCTGCCAATTGCTGTTCTGGATTTTATTACTTTTCAGATGTTCTCTGATGGGAGACTTCCCTGGCTACTTGAGACACAGTTGCAGGAAGCCTTGCAGTGAACTGTTTTGAAGCTACCTTAGTGCAGGAAACTGAAATAAAAATCTCTATCTTTGATGCTTTCACACTTTTTGGAGGGGATAAAGTTAAAGTGATTTGTAAAAATCTCTGATCTTCTAAGTGTACAGTGATGTACAGCCTGTTTAGTCAATGAAGAAATCAGGAAAACTCCTTTGCCATGCATATTGCAGAACTAAAGCTGGGTTGTATTTTCTTCTTTAGGCAGAAGCTTTTTCAGATAGATTTCTAAACTTACAAAAGAGCACATAGCCTAAGAAATCCAGGAATTCTTTAAGCTTATCTACTGGCTGATGAGCTGGAACCATAGCTCCTCATAGCATTTTTGGGTAGTAATACTGGCCAAAGCATCTCCCATGTCTTTTCCATTGCACTTGCGCAAATGCTTGGGCTACTGTGTGGGGAAATTTTTAAATTATTGCTGTATTTATAACTAAGCTGGATGGCATAGATCCTGCTGGAGTTTTCTTCTTGCCATAGAGCTGGATCATTCAGCTAAGTCTGAGTTCTTACATGTGGTAACCATGAGCAAATGAACGTAAGCAACAACTGTTCCCAAACTTCAATATCATGTATTAAACTGATTTGCTGTGCTGCTTATTTACTTGTCTTAAACACCTTTTGTGTATGTTTTTTTAGCAAATTCTCTGTGCACATCCTTTACTTCCTTTTTTTTTATTCTTCACATTGCAAATTTGTCTGTGGCTGTTCACTGCAGCTCTTTGCTGCAATATTTTAACCATCTCTTCCAAAACGGCAACCTCCTGTGACATTTTGGGTCCAATATTACGTGCACCTTTTTTATAGGTGCTACCCTAAATGTCTCATTCTCTATGCTGTTCCAGTATCAATTGGATTTTACTTTTCCTTGTACCTTTCCTGGGGCTTGAATGTCAAAACATCTTCTCATCTGTAAAATCTCTCTCATTATCTTTTATACACCATTAAATAATGGATGGGAAGCATTATTTTCTTGCCTGTTTTTTCTGATGACACATCATCTGGCTGTGTCTGGCCTCAAAATCCACTGGTGCCTGTCCATTGCTCCAAGTAGCATGCAATATGAGCAGGATTTGTACATTTACACCTTTCTGGATTGTAGTGAGCTTTCTTTCTCTTGAAAAAAAAAAAAACCCCAAACCCTAGGCCATTACTGTAGGTGTGGGACCCCTTCCCTCTTTGTGAAACTCATCCAGATTTTCTTATTGTGCTGATAGGAAAAATCTGGGAGACAAAAAGGGAGGGAATGTGTGAAGAAGGGTACTGTGTAGCCAACAGAAGTAATCTGTTGCTGTGGTTTTGTCTGAGCTGATACAACTGTCTGGCTCTCAGGTGACAGACCTCTTGCCCTCTCCCTCCTGGTGCTGGACCATCCCTTTACATTGTCCGTAGTGTTGACTATATATAAAATGTAATAAGCCATTTCAAATCACTAACCCAGGACAGAACTGTCCTTTTTAGTAGATCATTTTCTCCCGCATGAGTGAGCTGAATTGCCTGGTGATTGAGATGCTGTTAGCACAAGCACCAGTGCAGATTTGCAATGACAGTAGGGGAGGGAAGGAGGGGGTCACAGCTTTCTCCCTTCAGCAGCAGAGAACTGTGTCAGCAGACCCATCTTGGGGAATGGCAGCATATCCATGACTTAGAGTGAAAGAAGGAAGAGTTAGACTCTGTCCATAGCAATCAGAGCCACATGAGTTTGTCTTTGCAGCTAGGAAAACTAAGAATGCAGTAAGTCAAAAAATAAACAATAGCAACAACAAACCAAACTAGGGAAATTTCCTTGTTTTAAAAGCCTGGTGACACCTGTGTGACTGAGCTAACTGTTCCTTATCAGAGGCAGAGTTCAGTCTTCTCAAGAGGTTAGGTCAGTGTACCTCTTAGGTACCTTTCATTATGGAGAGCCCAGTCAACAGGGTGGAATTATATACAAGATATTTTTAATGAAGCCCTAGTTGAAATATGAAGCTCCAGAAGGGGTCCAGCAATTACGTGCACATCCTGTCAGTTGGCCCAAGGCACCTGGGCAGTGAGCTGGCTGTAGTGTCTCACTGTAGTGTCACTGTTGCTACAAACTGATAAGTGCCTTGGCCTGACTTCCGGATTGTAAAATAATTAATGGTGGCTGAAACTACTGGCCTGGAAGTTGTAGTGTAAAGTTAATGTGGCATGTGTAACCAGCACACATTACACTGGACTGGGGAGAGGAAAAAGTGTGTTACCTGCTGCAGATAGCTGCTTTGTTAGTAATGTGGCTGTTTGAAAATTACATCTCTACCCAGTCCTCAGAAAGCTAATGCTGATTATATAAAAAAATACTCATCCTGTTTCCAGCCTCCCACTCTTAACCAGAGTCATCACAACAGCAATCAAATTACAGAATAGAGGTGTTTTTTTCAGTATCTTTGTTGGCTTGCCACAGTCTTGTGACACCTGTACTCATGATTTGATCTACTTTGCTTTCATTGACAGGCCTGGCTGCAGCAGGGTAGACTCTGCTCCACCTTCCCTGTTCCTGCTCCTGTTCCTGTGCCAGTAGCACCAGTACGACTGCCTGTGAACTGGATCAGAGAACTGCTCCAGGCTAGAAATTAGTTGTGTTTCCTTGTCTGTAGTGCAAATTGGTTGCCCAGTTCCATTTACTAGATACCTTCACAGACAAGTGTAAAGGTGTAAGAAAGAAAAAATTTAGAAGAAACCAGAGCCTGAGCTGGCAGTGCTGCCAGCAGAAATGCTTGCAAGATTGTAGTTGCAGAAAGCAAAATGGAGATTTTCTTTAAGTGTGCAACACATTGATGTAAAACATGGATTCTGTTTCTTTCTCTTGCCCTTTCTGGTACATCACCTTGTGAGCTCCCATTGCTTACTCCAGTCATTGCAGACCTTCAGCATTACCAGCAAATCACACCCCACGTGATTTGTTCCATGGGGACAGCCATGTTGCTCACAGGTAATGGAGGTCTTAAACTGCAGTTATTTTGAGAAACATTACTCTTTCTTTGGAGATGGTGCTTTTGTGGAGTAGATCTGCCTGGTAGACATATATGTGATATTCTTTAAAAGGCCCTCCTGCACTTCCGAGGCAAATTTAAAAAGTACATGAAAAATAAACTAGAATCCACTTGGTTTATAATGTTAATCAGAATTATTTTGCTATAAAGTTTCATCACTATTGCATTTCAGTTGGTTTATAGAGAGAGGCTGGGTTTAATTTTGGTGCATTAAGCAACATAGTCTGATGATGCTTCAAAACTATTGCTAATTGACCAAGCAACAATGTTTTCAATAAAACTAGTAAAGCCAGAGCAATTTTAGGATTTAAAAATATTTCCAAGTCTAAGCTGTGGTTTAAGACCTAGATCTTTTGGTTTTAGTGTTGCAATTAATTTTGTGAAAAGGATGCACTCAGAAATTGACAAGGGCAAGGTTTGTAAGGAAGTGCTGTTTTTCTTGGGCATACTTGGGCATACTCTACTCTAGCACTCCAGCCTCAGAAAGAATTCAAAGGTTTTCACTTCCTGGAAGGAAAGCAAAACATGTTTTACACTGCCTGTTAAAAATTAAACAAAGCTATTAAATCGTAAGAGGGGAAAAAAAACCCCGAAACTATGTTGCTTTTGAGAATACAGGTTATTTCTATTTTTTTTTCAGAGATCTGACTTGATATTTGGTAATTGTCAGCTTTGTATGAATAACTCGGTCTTACTTTCAGGTGACCATTTCTAAAGATACTTAATAATAAAATAGTGAAAGTATTGGTCTGAAACATCCATTTTGTTGTGTTTTCTTTCTGAACTCATTAGAAGTGTTCCAGTTTTTTTAAAATAAGACTTTCCAATATTTACCAAGTTATATAACTTCATGCTTTTATACTATGGGTTGAACTCTAAAAATACCACATATTTTCCAAGTATCAATCAGAATGATTACTGTTTGTTTAAATACTTCATGTCTGTCAAGCTTGCAGCATAAATATCTGAAGTAACATTTTTTATGAGTTGATGCTTTGGCCACTGACATTCAGAAGTAGATTAGAAACATTAGCCATGGAACTGTCCCTTCTCACCAAGAGACAAAACCTCAGCAGACACAAATTCTACCTAAAATTCTCAAGTAGAGCATAACTGTGCAGCTTATGAATACCTGAAACTCACTTGCCCTAAGTTCCTCAACTGATTTGATATTATCTGAAACAGAAGAATGGTGTGAAAGCAAGTGCAGTATGTGTCACTTTGGGATTCCAGTATCTGACCCTTTTCAGTGTGCAGTATTTTGCTGAGGTGACCTACATTATTTAAACCTCAGCACTACTACTACTACTACTACTGCTACTATTATTATTATTATTATTATTATTATTATTATTATTATTATTACAGATGGATTATAAAATTCAGGTCTCTAATTTAACATTTGAAACCATACGAAGAACTCTACTGACAGTTGCTCTCCTTCATTACAGGGTGGAAAAGGAAATGTTTACTTTATTAATAGGAAAGTCTCCTGAGTGCCTGGGACTTCCCAGAAGATTTGGTGTTTCAGAATGTAAATTTACATTCATATTGCTTTAGAATGTCATATTTAATCAGTGTGATCTCTAAGAGCCTTTGGTCCAGTCTTACAGTATCTATTCTGATAAATTACATGTGTCTATTAATATTTTCACACTGTAACAGAGACTCTGAAAACATTTCTTTGGAATAAAGAGATTTCAGGTAATAATAAACATGTTTATGTGGTTCTCTGGCTTTATCACATTATTCCATTAAATCATACCTGGTATTCATTTAAATTAATACTATTAAGGAAACACCTGTATGGAGGTGACTTATATTAACCACTGGTGTAGGCCTGTGTAATGCTCTGGTTTTTATTTGTGTCTTTTTGTAAGTTGTTCATGACCTGCTCAGAGCACCAAAAGAGAGCTGGGTGATCTGTATAGTTTCAAAGTAGCTTTAGCTTTGCTCGCATAAGTGTTTGTCACAGACCTAGTGACCGAGCTTGTGGATTTCCCTAGCACATCTATAGAGCACAGCCTGTGCAGGAGGCAGTCCTATATTAAATACCCTTGTCCTAACAACATCTTAGTTCTCTACTTTAGGAGAGTGACTCTGCTGAGCAGGCAGCCATCACTCCTGTAGTTGATTGCTGGAAACAAGTTTCAGTAGTTCCTTCACCTCAGAGATAACCCTTTATTTAATAAAAATATGTAGAGACTCTCCCTACATACTTGCAGGCTGCCCCAGGCTTGGAATTGCAACAGTTCTTCCAGCTGATGCCTCAGATCTGGAATGTTTAAAGGTTGCTTGGCAAATGGACAGAGATCCTTACAGCAAGTCAAAAGGTTGTCAAAAATATGTCATGCAGCATTTAGGTGGTTCTTATTCTGCCAGAATGTATGGTGAGGCAGTAAAAGACTATAAAATATAGAAATGCATATGGAGGAGAACAAAGATAATATTAATCTGAATGACTGGCAGGTCAGGTGGAAATCTCAAGTTCTGACAGCTCTCCCCAGTGGAAAAAGGGAGCACGTGCACCTTCTTTTAGATGGATCTTAGCCTTCCTAACTTGGCATCATTTTCTGCTCTGAGATACTTCTGTAATTATTGTAGTGACAGTCCTCTTTTTTCCCTGTTAGTGGGAAAGGAGATGGTCTCTGACCACTTGCAGAATTAGCACTTCTTTCTGTCACTCTGGGCTGCCTTAGCTCTTCTTCTGGAACACCTTCACATGCCAGTGTTTGCTGTGCAAGGAAGTGGCTCAAAATGTTCTGCTGGTGACCAGTACAGCAGGGTAAATTGTTTATTTGTCATATCTAGATATCTGGGTGGTAGGAGAGAACAGTGTCTGCATTGCTCACTGTGCCAGCCAGGTACAACCTGCCTCCTTAGAGGGATTGTAGAGCTGCTCCAGTGTGGCGCTGAGCCTGAGCTGTCAGCCCGTGCTAAGAGCGGGGTGTACTAGCTCGGGCACAGGGCCTCTTTAGCAGAAGCGGTGTTACTTTATTGTACCCATCTGTACCCCTGTTGCCTGGGGCCAGGCTGCATTAATAAAGGCTCTTAGATGGGTGCTGTTTCCATCCAGCAAGCTTTCACCATGGGCTCAGCAGAACTACCTCACTTGTCATAGCATGGATGTCATCATGTCATCCTTTTTAAATAAAAGCTGCCATCAGACCGGTGTGCGGTCACAGTTCAGCGCTGGAGTGAGAAGGGCAAATAGGAGGAGTGGCTGGCTTCAGGTAGCTGCCCTCATTTGGGCTGAGGTCACCTTCAGATCCCATGGAATTGTGGATCCCTCACTTCTCCACCCACAGCTGTTAAAGTCAAAGGTGAAATCAGAATTTGATTAGGGCCAGAAACTAAAGTTTGTCGCAAGTGGCTGTGCTGATTATTCATTTGCTGAGCCTGTACCATTTGCAAAGAGCTTGTTCCTGGAGTTGTGGTGTATTCAGCCAGAGCATTAGCTCCCCAACAGCATGATAAAAAAATCACTTGGTGCCTGTATTTTATATTGCATTAAAGATGTCTGCCAGTGATACCGTTCAGATACAATGTTGTGATGGATTTTATTAAGTAACCAGCAGCTAAGTGTGATGAGGTGAGCCACAGTACTTTCAGCAGTCACTGGGAGAAAAGAAGAGTGTATTTTGGCAATTTCATGCGGTTTCATTTTTGAGAAAGGAAAGCTTTTACAATTGGTAGGAATTACAAGAAATCTTCATAGATTGAAAATTTGGTGAGTTTTATGTCCTAAAAATAAAGCCAGAGAACAGATGGTAAGCTGTAATAAAGTGCAGTCAGTTTGTAACTGAAATGCATAAATATTATATTGGCAATGAATGTGTTAAGAATGACAAAATGGGCAGAGTTCTCAGAAGTCTCCATGAATACATCAAATATTTTGGCCAGGACATTCTTAAAAATGTCTTGCTTCTCTAAAATTCAGTTTGCAGCTATCTTCCAGTGGGTTTTGGATTTTTTTACTGCACTAATAAGGGTGTTTATAGTTATCACAATTCTGTTCTACATGTTGAGGATCACAGACTTAGAGCATGTGAATTAGTCTTTTAATACCCTAAGTGCCTTTAATAGGAGCACAGAGCATTTATAAATAGAGCATATTTATGGATTATGTTTTCAATAATAATAATAGTTACCTAATGACTTTGCAACCTTCCTGGGATTTGTTTTGACATTTTGCTTTGTCTAAGTGAAGTCTGGCAGTATTTTGGGGGCATTTCTGAATGGGAAGGGGATAAGACAGTGGAGAGTCATTTGTTTGCTTTTCACTGTTAATGCCTTAGGAAATGCTTGCTCTGGTGTCTCCCCTTGGGTGCTTCTACTGGGCTCTGCTCATGTATTCACATAAGACCTATCCCATATATTATCTTATCTTAGATAAGATTAATAAAAAGGGATGGGAGTTATATTTATTTATTTATAATTCATATTGAACAAAAAAGGCAGTATGGGTTAAACTTGAATTAAATTATGTATGTGTACCAAATACTTGCTGGATGCTTTTGTATTTATTCATGTAATGTATGATACAAGAAACTAATTGCAGTTAATAGCTGACAGAGCCTTTTTTCCTTTTAAAAAGCTTGAAGGTAGAAACACCAGATTCTAGTACAATGCCAGAAGTATAGAGTCAAATCAGGAGGATACAGCAGTGAAGAGAGTTCAAGCAGCTTTCTCTCATACACCTTACCTGATTCACCATCTGCCTGGTAAATGTCAGCTTTCTTGAGTTATGCAAACAGGGAGCAAAATCTAGAGGAGATTGCTAGTTTGGGTGCTCACCACTGTAGCTCTGAGATTACATTTTTGGTCTTCTGCCCTTGTTTTAAAATCTTCCACTGCATTTTCTCATTTTCTTTAGTGAAATGGAGATTGAGGATACAACACAAATAATTTCCAATACTTTTACCATTTTCATATAGCTAAATCTGGTGTGAGAAATTTTCACTGACTCTAGAAGTGTAACAAAAGTTTTGTTGAAAAAGTTGTGAGCCAGGAAAGTTTGTTAATTTTAATTAAGAGTCCTGGTTACATTTCTTCTGTGTCCTTTATGAAAATACTACCTTGTTCACATCTCTTGCAGTGGCTGTTACAGGCTGTATTAAGTCAGCAGAGAGTTTTTAGACACTGCTCTGAGTGTCACATTGATGAAGACAGAGGGTGGGACTACAGATATTATATTCCGTTGATAGAATGACTCTGCTTTGTGCAAGATATTTTGACAGTGAGATTAAATTTTTCATGTGTATTCAAGATGAAACACTTTAACTTCAGTGACAAGAGGAACTTTTCCAGCTTTTTATTCTTCACTTTGCCTGGCAGATTGATTTATTGCAGATTATTTGCAGAACACTATCAGAAGACTCTTCTTCATTTTTGGCATTTTTAGTGGCGTTGATTGTTGCCGCCATTCTTTTATTTCCACTTCTACTTGGTTTGCCCAGCCTTTGGGCTTCCCTGACCCAGAAGCTGGTGTGATCATCAAATGGCTTTGTGGAGAACCCATTCTGTGAAGTGATAAAAGATAGATTTCAGATTAAGCAGCAAACATACGTTGTGTTCACAGTATGACGCACAGACTGGTCACCCAAGAGAGAAGAGACAGGGAGCAAATACTCAGGAGCAGTGACAGTGCCAGCTTGGGATGACAAAAGAAGATGTGGTATAAATTGCAATTCTTGTGCCAACCCACTATAGTCATTAGTGACAAAGTGAGATAATTACGGGCCTGTCTTGTCCTGTTAAGTATTTATTACTGGTTGTTTGAAGTCCCATGTGTTAGCTGTAAATAAAATTATTTTTCTCTGAACATTTTCAGTCTGGGAGTCACTGAATGGAGTTCATAAAGTGGCTGTTGAGCTGTGGCTGAAAGGGCTGCAAGGTGACAGTGGAAATGTTTACAGATTGCAGGTCAGCATTCCCAGAAACGTGAAAACAATTGTGTACCAGAGTGGTGTTTGATGATCCTCTCAGTCCTTTCATGGTGGATTGGTGGCTTTATAAAGCCACATGCATTAAATATGGAATAAGTCAATTTCCTGAACTTTGGATACCGGAGATGTGCTTGCTTCCTGAACAATTGTACTAGTACACCTGCTGTGAATACAGGGCTTTAGAACAGGCATTGCCTCAATTTCCCTTCCCTCAACTGCTCTGGTCCTTCACTGCCATGAGCAGCTGGGTGGCTGCATATTGCCCTGGATCAGGAGCCTCATGTGGCAATAGAGTGATCTCTGAAGGTGCTGGGTGAGCAGGTGACTGGGTGTCGTGCAAGTCAGGCTCAGAATGGGTGTGAGTCTGTTGAGTCTCTGTTCTGCACTGTTTCTGGAGACAGTTTATTTCCTTCAAAATCTGTGTGTATACTTCAATAAAATAAATTCAGAAGTCAGAGGAAGATTCCTCACGGCGTGTCACCTGGTGAAGCTGTGCTTGCTGGGGAGCAGGTGTGAAAGTACTTCTGAGGCATAAAGTGAACCGTGTTTCCTGGAGGTGCAGCAATGTCCTATGGGCAGTAACTGTCAGTGTAAGCTTGAACTTCTGCCAGTGAATTGCTACCACAAAGCTAATAAAGAGAGAAGACAAAGGCTTGTGAGGAGAGGTGCCATGTTTTACTGTGCCAGCTGTCCAGCTGAAAAGCCGAGAAAGCTTTGGGGTATTAAGGACTTTTGCATATGAAAGTGGATAGGAAGTTTTATCTGGCTCTAGCAGCCACAGTGTGGTACTTTGGTCCTTGGATTTCATGGTGCTTGGGAATGGATCTCCACCTTTCTTTTGTCCAGTCTGCCTTGGAAGACAAAAAGCAGCCTGTCTGCACAGTAGGAAAGCTCCGTGGCTTGTATGAGCAAGGCGAGACCAAGGAGCAGAGCCTAATCTTTAGGAGATGTGCTAAAATTCATGGGGCTAAATCAGACTAGAGATGGAAAAATATGTAGGGAAGCAAAATAGAGTAGACAGACCACAGATGTACTAAGGGGAGGATAGTAAAGAGTGAAGAAGATGAGAGCTGTTGGAAAACAATTCTGTTTTATCTTGACTCTAGGGAGGTGGGAGGGGTGGTAACTAACAGCCTGTGCTCTGAATACACAGTACTGATGCTCACTTAATTAACAGGGATTATAGGAGTTAGCATTACCTGTAGCACTTTGTTCAGCACCCTGGCTTCAAGATAGTAAAGATGAGTAGGTACCTCAAAAGACTACTGGAACCTGCAAAAATTACATGGGATATAATCTTCCCCCCCTCATAAAAACATTTTGAATTTTTAGAAATCAGTTTAAATCCCAACTCATTAGGTTTTCATCTTCCTTTTTGTTCAGCACTTTTTTTGGTATGACAAAACTACTAATTCAACATATTCTTGGATATTCCTTTTACCCCAGAGCATGTCTAACCCATATTTAAGTCCTAATAAATTTTGTATCATCAGTAGCATCCATTTATGCAGTACACGAAGTATCAATGTTCGTAACTTTTTAATAGATTTTTTTATTTTTCATTTTTATACTTTTAAAATTTGACATCTTTAAGCTTTTCTGGTTTTGTAATCATACAGTCTATATTTCTAGTTTACTTACCCTGTTAATAATTTATTTTCTAGGTTTTGAATATTTTTTCTCCTTTCTTGGATAAATAATAAAAATCTGTCTAGTCTCTTCATAAAACAGGTTTTCACTCCTCCAAGTACTTGCTTTTTCTGAATGCCCAAATTTCACAGAACCCATTTTTAATATGGGTTCCCAGCCTCTGCACTGCAATCCAGCTGATATATAGGGTCCAGCTACACAAATACAGTAGTTAAAGATTACCCTGTTTCTTATTATTGTTGCAGTCTAACTTTCTAGCTTTTCTTGTCATAAATGTCAGAAATCTGAGGTGATCTCTCTGCAGTAGTCCTTATCTAAGTGCCCCTTCCAGGCTAATGCAAGTAAGGAGACAGGTTTATTTGCATTTTTCTGCACTGTTTGTAGTTAAGTTGCATTCTGCAACTATTTGGTTTTTTAGTTGCATCTGTCTTCTGTGGCCGTGGTGTAAGTTCATCTGGGACAGTTAGTTATCCTCTGCTGAACTCCTTTCTCCCAGTCTTGATTTAGCTAAAATAAATACCAATCTTTGAGCTGAATGTTTCTCTCTTTGACTCTTCACTTCCAGAGTTTGAGATCATTAGTAAGTAAGTTATTAATAGAAAACATTAGCAAATATAATACTGCTGCCACTTTTGGACTAATGAAGAAAGCTGTGTGCTACAAAAGTCATGAGTTAAACCGTCTCTAACCAGGTAGTCCCATCAGCTTTCTGGTGTTCAAAGTTCATACCCAGGATGTTTTAGGCAAGCAGTCCTTAGTTTTCCAACTCTGGTTCTTAATAGCTGCTGTTTTCAGTTAATTTCATATAGAATACTTGGTTCAATACTGCAGTTACTAATCTTTTCTTTAAGTATGTGCATGTGGGTGTCCTCTCCTGACAAGTTGGAAAGTAGCCTGGAAGCAAGGAAAAATGGGAAGTGTGCTCCCTTGGCTCCCATATGCTGTCCATGCTCTGGAGACTTATTCCCCACTAGGACACTTTTCAGATCCCTGTCTTCAGGTGTGAAGTCCTGGTGTGGTGCCTGCCGGGGAAATCAGTGCCAGGTAGCAGGGTGGGCCGCTGTGAACAGGGCAGGAGAAATAAAAGGAGGTGGTGGAACCCACAAGAACAGAAAGATGCTGGCATACTCATCAGCAAAGCTTGTCTAGACTAGGGGTATGAAAGCTTAGAAAGGAGATGTATAGATTTGCATTCATTTATATGCGTTGGGAGGTTAAGGTTTCAAACCAAATGTATTTTCATCTGTTACACTGTAAATTGCAATAATAGGAATTGACAACCTTAATTTCAGCCATCATGGCCTTACCCATACACACAACTTAGTAATTGTTTATGTTCTGTGTACATGGTCCTGTGCATTTTGTCAATCTTGATCATACCCAAATGTTAGTAGTGACCAGTGTTTCTGGAATATGATGCCTTGAGGCTCAAAAATCTGATTTCTCTTTTTTCTCACAAATTACTGTAAAGGGTAAAGCAAAGCTGTTAGAATTCAAATACTGTGATGTATAAGTGCAAGCTAAATTGAACCAGAGTCCTTAGAACCTGTAAATAACATGAAACTGAGAGCTTGTCAAAAAACTGCAGGTTGTTGGAAACTCACTTAAACTGCACGTGTCAAGATATAAATCTTGCAGGCAGCTTCCTGCATTGCTTGGTTCTTACATTATGAAATAAGGAAGATCCTTTTGGGTGTTTGCAATTCATGTTAGGAATTTGATTTCTGAAATATTGATGTTGTAGAAGAGGGAGTATCTCAAACAGTTAATCCTTTTGCTGATTACATATGCAAAAGATGATGTAACTGTGGAAGCTTGTAAAGACATAGGGCCTTTGCTGAATAGTGTATGAGAGGATTGGAAATTGTTCCTAGGAAAACATTGCATTTATCAGCAGGAATTTGGCAACACATTTACCTTTGTGAACATTGCTAAATACCTGATACTTGCACATTTCATCCATTTCTAATCCCAGTTGACTCCATACTGGAGACAGGACTTCTATCAGCAAACAGAAGCATTATTAGTTTTGCAATATACTTAGATTTATAGCTGGGAAGTTGAGTTTTAAAGTTCATTGGTGAGACTTGGCTGGGAGATGTTGCTGTAAAGTAAAGGATCTGCTTCTGAAATGGTTCCGATGAGGTAGTCTTTTGGCTGGAGTCACCATGATACATGCATAGAATTGGGAAAAAGTTGTTGATTTGCTTACCTTGGACAAATAGTGAAATGGTAATGGAAATGGTAAAAATCAAAGAGAAACCTATGGTAATCTGATTTGTCATTTTCAAATTACAGAATATTCAAAAAATGGGCATGTAGCATGGAGAACTAAGCATTAAAACATTACTTGTGTGTTAAAGTTGAGATAGAAAAACACTTAAACTGTTGTAAATAAGTCTTCAAAAGCTGTTTGGTAACATATATTGCAAATACTAGTAGTGCATGGGTTTTTTGTGTGCTTTTTGAAATACGAAACACAACATGGGAAAGATTTGGTTTGTAGCACAGAAATCTTGGCTAGAGAGGGGCATAACAAAATCCCACTGCTTGGAATAATTTAATGTGCTTTAAAAAAAAGTATACTTTCTTTTATTGTTAATTTTCAATAAAAATCAGATTTCATTCTTTTCCTTCTTTACTAATGCTAGAACCAAATATTTGATACTTTACATTTCAGTGTTGACACACAAACTCATTTGAATGGTTACTTTCAATAGGAAGTGTAGAAATTTTGATTTATATACACTGACTTGCTTTCTTTTGATGTATGATGCAGTTACTACTGTGAAAAGCTGTTTTATCTTTTTTGATTATCAATCATTTACTGTAAGACATTTCATACTTAGGGTTGAAGTGTGACTCTGCTGTTTTAGGCAGTATAAAAGGTGTTCTCTTGCCTGTAATATTGAGATACAGTTTGCATTGAAATGGAAGTTTCCCTGACTTTATGTTTCAAATGAAGTGTCTGGAGTGTGGACATGGTACCTCCACCTGTATTGATGCTTCTAAGTCTTTTCCTTGGAGGGCCCAGGAAGGAGAGGGGTATTTCTGCTTCTTTCCAACTTTCTTCTGCTCTGAGCATTCTCTGCCTCCAGGCCTCTTCTCAAAGCAGAAATGCTCTAGTGCTTGTTTTGGACCAGCTCTGAAGAGAGGTGTGCTGCCCTAGGGTAGCCAGAGGCATGAATAGATTTGGCACAGGGTGGTACACAGAAGTGTTGTGGCTATGGAGGTAATACCCATTCTTAATATTTGGTATTTGGAGTTCTGTGTAATACAGTAGCATTGCTATATAATTTCCTTGTATTTTGAAGTTCTTTTTTATATCAAATATTTTCATATCAGTACTTAAAGAAGAACTGAAAAGTGATTTTGTCAGATCAGTGCAGAATTTTAACAGGCATTGCACTCTGCCTACGTGCATGGGTTTGGAAGTTATGCAACCTCTTTTTATAGAGTTGTGTGTTCTGGTGATCTAGGATCTCAGTCAGTGTTTAGAAATACCAGTGTATTAGGAGCTGTATATGATAAAAAACTTAGGTCATGACAAGCTAATGTGTACCTCTAAGTATAAAAACATTTGTGGTAAGGTTCAAGTAGAAATGGCTTCCATCATTTTGTATACCGGCTTTAAAATTACTGGGTGGAAGAGGATAAGTTGCTGTGACGTAGAGCCATACACAGTGTGGGGATGGAAAGAACTTGCATGGAGATGTTGCATATTTAGTTCAGGGAAAGATGGCTGAGAACTGAGCACCCAGCACAGAAACAATTGCTATTGGATACCTGCAGACTGCAGCTGGGGGGAGAGGGAGGGCTGCAACAGGGCACATTGTCACCTTGCCACTGAGGGAGTGCCCTTCCTGACATACCAACAGGTCTTTATTCCAAATTGCAGAGGTGCTAGGTCATCAGAGTGCAATTGCTCAGTTTTTTTAGGATGAGCAAAATGCATTTTTTCTGTTCTCATTGTTGGAGGAGACTGGACTTGTTTTTCAGAAACATTACACACAGGAAAATCAATCTGAGGCAAACACCTGGCATGAAAAGAATTTGCCTCAATACTAATAGTTTGGCAACATTTAATAAGCAAATTAAAACAGTATGTAGTAATGGGAATTCAGCTGCAGTGATTACTGCCAGATCCACCAAGAATAATGGACTTGCATACCAACCCAGACTTACGACAAATATTGTGATTGTAGGTAACTAAATGACCATGGAATCTGGAGCAGAGAACCAGCAGAGTGGAGATGCAGCCGGTACAGAGGCAGAAACCCAACAGATGACAGTACAGGCACAACCACAGATTGCAACGTTAGCCCAGGTATAAAAATCATATGGTGTAATAGTTTTACTTATGGTTAATATTTTTAAGAGGGATAATGTCTGCTCATGGGCCTGAGAGGAGATACCATTCTGAAACACGTGTGATGTATAGTTCTTTTAATATTTGTTTTCACATTTTTAAAGCAGTAGAGATTTTTGACTTCCCATCACATCAGGCTGTGTTAATTCTAAAGAACTGTGTGTGTGTAAATTGTGTAATGTTAACACAGTAATGAATGAAAATATTTCTAGCATTCTTTACTGCAACCATACCACTGAAAGGTATTCATTTCAATATATGTAATCTACTGTCTTTTTTATGGTGACTGGATTGTCTTGCTATTGTGTTTTCTCTTAAAAACTCCATAGTAATCAGTTTAATTCTGAAGAAAATGAACTGAATATGTAGATAAATAATGCAGCAAACACAACATTTTATCAGATGGTATTAATATTATGAGCATCATAATCAAGTGGAACAATCTGGCACTTGACAGCTCATGTTATCCTGCTGTCTCCACAGTTTCACAAAATTGTTGGCAAGTTAGAGGGACAAAAGTAGTTGATTTGTTGTCCCCAAATTATTTTGGAGAGACAAGAAACACAATCCCAGCTACATCTCTGATTTTGGAACTGAGTTTCATTTTCTTATACACCGATGGTTGGCAGAAGCAACCCCATTGTATAAATGACTACAGAACCTGTTTGTCTCTCTTCTTTAACCATTTAAATTGAAAACTAACTGTATTCTGCAAAGAGCATGCAGGTGTTTTTGATCTCATAGTTTATGGAATTAAATGTCATTTAAGTGGCACAAGTGTTAAATCACTTAACATTTTATAAATGTTTTTAAAGTCATTGCACCTTTTGGTGCAATGCAAACTTCCAAACAAGTCCTGCCCTCTGTAGTCCATACACTTCCATTCAAGTGACAGTGCAGGGATTGGAGCTGTTTAAATGCACAGGGCGATTTTGTTGGGTGAAGCTGTAGTGTGAATTTACAAGCCACCAGCTGCCCTGCACCAGCTTGCCTCTTTGGGCAGTTTTCTCACTAACTTAGGCACAGGATGTAGGTGGTGTGAATAGCACTTCAATGTGAACTGAGTGGAAGTAGTTTATTTCTCTTGCAAAACCAGTTAACTGCTGCTCACTTGATGTGCTTTAAGGTTTAGTCCAGAGAACCAAGAATGTTTTACATTTATATGCTAACATGCTAACCTTTAGGGAGCTGAACTTACAAGTATGTAGTGGGTAAAATGCACTTTACTTGGATATAATTATCCCAGTACTTGAATGAGACTTTTTTCCACGTAAGAAAACACTATACAGGTATGGTTAAAATCCATGTGAACCACCATGTTGTCATTCACTATATAATTTACACCTTGGTTTTTCCCCAGCCTGTACAGAGTTTGTGGAGGTGATAAAACAGTCTAAACATAATTCCTCGTGTTGTTCACATCAGTGTTATGTTACTATGATATTTTTAATAAGTGAAGTGGCAGTGTTTGGCATTAGGGAGTGCCCTCAGAGGCCTAGCCAAATCTAAATAACTAATTATAACAGTTTAATTCTTCCACTATCTCTTGTATTATCTCTTGTAAGGTCACCCCTCTTGCAAGCTTAGTTTAATTGCTGTGTTTTAAGTGAGTTCAGGGTAGTTTTCAGAGTCAAAAGGAAACTCGTCCCAGTTCCACAAGGTATGAGTCAGAGACATGTGCGGAAGTTACACTCTGCTGTGGGCTTAATCCAACCACAGTGGCTTCCAGTTGATCAGCTTTGCTGTCATTGCCAAGGACTGTTTAGTCAGACATGCATTATTAAGAAAGGTCGCTTGGTAAAGAAATATAATTTGCCAGAGGAAAGTGCTCTCGTTAATTTTGGCCCCAGTTTCTCTCAGATGTCAGTTAAGTAGCACCATGTAATGCTGCAGCTGCTTTCCTGAAAAAGGAAGGTAAAAGCAAAAGCAAATTGGTGGATTAGGGAGAGACAGCTGTGGAGGAGAGAGGTCTACGTGTAATTCCCTTTAATTTTGTTGTTAAGCAAGATTTCATTTTAAGTGGTGGATGTTAATGAAAATTCAGAGATCAGCTATTGCAGCTTTTTGAGAACCACGTGTTCACAGGGACAGCAGAGGATTTCCTTCTGCATCCAGTACATAGCAGCCCTTTGAGATGAGGTAGGACAGCAGTGCAGCGCTCTCTTGCACTGCAGCTATGTGGATCGATTTTTTTTAAAACGCTGTTGAACCCTGGAGGATTGTTAGGTTTTCCAGACTTGGGTGACTAGAAGAAAGTTGGTGAGTCAGTGACCCATGACCTGGCTGAGGTCTGCCAGAGCAGCTCACGCTTGCCTGCAGTCCTTCCCTGAGGACCATGACGTGTGGGAGGGATGCACGCTGAGGGCAGGGTGTGCTGGCACCGCAGCCCTGGCACACTGCAGCCTTCCAGGAGCACCAGCCCCACACAGGCATCGTGTCAGCAGGCAGTTGGGAGTTCTGCATGTGCACTGGGCATTGGCCCAGCCGTGGAGCATCCTTGGTACATGGCACTTCAGCCACCCAGAGTAGTTCCTGTGGCCTGCCAGGGTGAGACTGCCCCGTGCGGTGTGAACAGCTTTGTGCGGCTACAGCTGTCCCCGAAGCCCGAGCCATAATGTGTCATGCTGGGGTCAGCAGTGTATCCCTGTTGGCACAGCTGCCATTCCATGCAGGTCTGTGCTGGAGAAACACGGTTGGGTTTAAAACATGGGTAGTTTTTCCTCATAGAAATAACTCTTGAAACTAGATTTACTTTAACCTGTTACACAATAATCACAACTGCCTACAAAATACTTAGTTCCACTGCAAACTCATGGGGTTTTTCTATCTGAACACATGGTCAGTTTTCTTCATTTACATGCATTTTGCTAGCTACTCATATGGCTTAATCTGTAGAAAGTGAAAGGTATGATTCCCTAAAAATGTTAAGTTCTTACATCTGGCAAACTCTTTGCATTTTTCTGAGTGAGAACAAAAATAGCTCCACTCCCATATGTTTCTGCCTCTGACTCAGCAGTGTCTGTAGGAGTACACTTGAGTCTGAGCAATATCTAAGTGAAGTAAAAGGTAATGATGTGTTTGTATCAGGTTACCTCAAAATAGAGGCACTTGTGTTTTTCTTATTCTTGTCAGTGATTTTACAAATTATGTTTGAGCCTGCAGAAATTCTGCATTAGATTATTTTGTGAAGTAGGTCAGCTATTGGGCTCAGGCAGTTCAGGTGGTTTTATATTACACTGAAACATTTGGGTCATCTGACTGGGGTCTAGAAGAGACATAGTTCTTTCACCAAAACAAATACTGAGCTAAGGAGCTTTTGCAATAACCTAATTTATGCTCACTGTCTCTTCTTTGCAGGTATCTATGCCAGCAGCTCACGCAACATCTTCTGCACCCACGGTGACCTTAGTTCAGCTGCCCAATGGGCAGACGGTTCAAGTGCATGGAGTAATTCAGGCTGCCCAGCCATCAGTTATTCAGTCTCCACAGGTCCAGACAGTTCAGGTACTGACTGAAGAAATTCCTAATATGTGAATTGGGCCTTTGAAATAGGCCTGTCATTGCACTGGTTTTAATGTATATGTGTCCTGGATTGTGTTTTTGCAACTCTGTACAGTATTTGCTACTCTGACTGTTTTCTGTTCTGGCTTAACCACTTTTCATTTTCAAACATGGCTGAGTTTCATTTCCCTCTAGAGTTTGTTTGGTGAGTTTAACAGCTTTATGGTTTTTCTTACAGTGTTACTCTACATTTTCTCTCTACTGTGTTTCCATACATTTTTATTGAGTAAGAGTTCGTACTATTCTGAAGCTAACAAAAGGATGAATTTTTTTAAAATAATGTAATTTTTAATAATTAATGAGGCCCGTATTCTAGAATGAGAGTCTTTGCTCCATAAGAAGAAAAATTGCTTTCCATTGGTCTCTGTATGGTACTGGTTCTTAAAATAAACCCATCAGTCCTTAATGGTTTTAAAATGTGCTGGTTGAGTGTTGTGTGCTTTGTAAAGCCTTAGCATTTTCATTTCTGTAAAGCAAGACAGGTAGTGCAATATGGTGAGGTAGCCTGAAGATAGAGGAGACAAGTAGTCTGAAATCTTTAAAACCTCTAACTTGCTTTTTATTCACTTGAAGTTCAGTGTTACTAAATGCAGAAATTTTTTGGTGTACAGCAGCTACACAGGACAAGGACTGTACATTATTCATTTGCTGGTTAGAACAATAAGCTCAAAAAAAGTTTACTTTCAAAAAGTAGGTACTATGACTTTTTGATACAGATATTCAACTGGATATTATTTTAAAAAATAAGGTATGCATATTTTAAAACTAGGCCATTCTGATAATAATCTTTATTTTTTCCTTCTCAACTTCAGTACTGGGTTTGTGCCAGGCTCTACCATCCTCAGCCATTGCAGTTTTAGAGTTTAGAGTTTTAATTTATCAGGGGTGAGCAGTTTTGATACATGTGCACAAGTTGCTGCCCTGGAGGTAGAAGATAAGAGATTGACAATGAAGCCATACTTGGAATTCACCTGCTTCAATGCAGATCTATTGTGTTTTGATATTCAGAGCCCAGTAGTTCACAGTCAGCCTTGGACATATTCAGGCCCTCTATCTGACAGTTGTGAGATGTGGGTGCCAGCGAGATTTTTGAGCCTTTAGGAACCTTCTCTACAGTGCACAAATTATCAGTATGTGAGCTCTGTTTCTCACATAAGCATAATTAGCTTTTATAGATTTGGTCATGCACATTTTTAATTTAAAATTATCTAAATTATTTTAATTTTTTTTTTTTTTACTTTAGCTTTCCTGCCTAAACATATTGCTTTTTTTAGCACAGATATTCAGAATTGCAGTGCTATGTTATTTTTTAATATCTTCATTTATGACATTTTCCTGGCAATTTCCCCCATAAAAGGCAGTCTCTCTTTAGCATATCTACTTCGTTATTTATAAACTCATATTTTTTCAGTATTTTATTCTTTGTTTCCAAACATTTCTGCTACCTTAATTTGGTTTAGTTATTCTCGCAGTAAGTTTAACTAAAAAAATCTTTCTTTCCGTGCAATGGTTGAAAACAAAACGTTATGGGTGGCAAAAACCGCATGGTGTTAACTTTTATGTTTTCTTTTTGGGGTATTTAAATTATAAAGAACATTCTGATGGGCAGATCACTGACTGTGGTCATTTTTTACTGGATCTATTCTTAAGCAGTAACTTTCTGTTCATTGTCTAGATAGAGTACTTGCAGTGTGGTGTTTTTCACAGGATGTCAACCTTTCCTTAAAATAAAGGCATTGGAAGTGTCTTGCTAAATTTGATTGCTGTTCTTATTTACAGATCTCCACTATAGCAGAAAGTGAAGATTCGCAGGAATCAGTAGACAGTGTCACAGACTCACAGAAACGAAGAGAAATTCTGTCCAGACGACCCTCCTACAGGTATGGAGGTTAAAGCAGAAGCATCTTGCTTAAGGGATTGGTGCATTCACATGGAGATACAAACAGTGGGGTTATATTTTTATTATTTTTATCTTTACCATTTAACTGATATCTCTCTTCTGTGAAGTCTTGGCATTGGAATATGGAATGTGTCCATGGAATAGGATGTAAAGAGATAAGCAAATAGGAGGAAGAAGAAACCTCAGCAGTTGTACTCACTAAAGACAGAAGTGATCTGAGAATATGCTAATTGCCACATTTCACAGAATTGAGGTATCATTGTGATAGATGCCTTAGAAATAGCTTTAATGAATACTTAATACACAAAATACACTGAAGCTTTGCAAAAAGCGACTTCTGTGTAATCTGCAGTCTGCAAAAAATCAACTACTGGTTTTCATTATTGTTGAAATGCTAGCAGCAATCAAACTTAATTCCTTTCTCCCATGAGACCTAAGGAAGACCTAAGGAAGTTAAGTCTCATAGCTCAGAGGGAATTTCTGCTTGAGCAAAATAGTTTGTGCTTAATGTTCATGAAAGCGTGTTTTAAGTATGAGTTGAATAGAGTGAAAAGCATCTAGTGTCTCTTTTTCTCATAGCAAGTACCTCTGGCAAAACCAGCTGAGGTTCTCCTTCACATGGTGTGTCATGTTACTTTATTAACTAAGCCTTTGTACAGCTTTTTGTGTCTGTACTAAATCTCACTTTCATTCTTAAAATATGCCAAATAGCCATAAGGAACAGCTCTGGCGTTCAGTAGATTTTAAGTGACCTCTGAGTTCCTTCTGCTTTAGAAAATTCAGATGCACCTTTTTCCTTTATGAGCATAGCCTTGGAAATAGAAGCTGGGCTGTAGGCCTGAGCATATCTCAACCATGATACTTTTTTAGCACTTGGGAGATTATTGTCTGCCTTGTCCAGCAGCCTTCAAGGCTGTTCTGCCCAAAATAGTGAAAATCATTGCTGAAGATCCCTAGCCATAATAGATCTTAAGGGAAAATATTTTCATTTGCAAGGAGTAGTGCTAACTTCAAGGCTGCCACAGGTTCCCTTTAGTCTGCTTCTGCAGCAAGACACTTGATTTTACTATATATGGAAGAGTGGCTGTATATGGTGGGGAAAACAGACCTAAGTAAACAAGCAGCAAAACTGAGAAGAGTGTGCTTGTGCATGCTGGCTTCTCATTGAGATGAACTCCTTTGCACACACTGGTGGCACAACACAGCCTCTGTCTTCAGTCCAAATTATGGTGACACAGCAACACTTGGTAGATGCAAAACTTCTGTATGAAGCTCAGACTCTGAGCTGGTGTTGGTTAGGTCAGAAAGGCTTTGCCAGATCACTGCTGTCTTCAGTGACTTCCCAGCTGGCATTATTCAGCCTGCTGTAACTGGCCCCAGATACAAGATAGGTGCAGATATGTTCACAGAATTGAAAGCTATACCTCTTCCACAAAAACTTCTCTGTGATTCTGCTACTAAAGTACCTCATGTATTCCATGTCAATTCATAGCTCCTACATTTGTAAAGCTGCCGTCTTATCCTTTACCTTAAATCCATCATTTTAACCACTGTGTCATAATGACTGGAGGTTAAAAGGTGATTTTTTATTTCCTTGGATTTTGTGCTTCATCATCCCTGCTTTCTCCATATTTTTTCATCTGTTTCATTCACTAGTTTCTGGTCTAACACGTAGATTGCAAACTCTTTGTATGGGATTTTTTTATTTGTCCAGGTGATTTTTCGCACAGTGTTGCGCAGTGCTGGGGGTTTCTCGCATGCACACAAAGTCAAAACAGCAACAGCAAAGCTCTTCTGGTCAAGCTGCTAAGCAGGATGACTGCTCTCCCCACATAGCTTCATACAAGTGTTCTGGCTCCCACAGCCTTAGGAGGCTTGTATAAGAAAGTAGTGTTGTCTTGCAACTTGGGGTCTACAGCTCTGTTCACTTCATTCCATCGAGTTCTTGTGCCAATCCACTGGAAAACAAAGAAGGAGAATTACAAAAAATATTGCCTTTCACCTAAGAGCATTACATTTACCCAAGGGCATTTACTGCATTTTGCAGTGACATAATAGAATGTGCCAGCAGCGAAAAGGGCTTGGCAGTCCTCTGAGGATGGACAGCGTTTGATGTCAGTGAAGCAAATTGCAATGACTGCTGTGGTCAGTCCACTGTCATGTTGAGTGGCACCTGTAGCAGTGATGTTTTAGAAGTTTTGACTTTGGATAATTAGTTCATAGAAATAATGAAACAATCTGTTCTTTACCCATGAACTTTCTCAGGCAGGGCACCTGTGAACATAACTGCGAGACTGTTCTCAAACACTGGGTATTGTCTCCCAGGCAGGTGTTAAATTATGAACTGCTGGCTCTCTGCAAGCATTCCTGCTAACTCCCTTGGTACTCAGCTCTCTGGCTGAGGTGTTTATAGTCTTTGAAATGGAGCAGTTCTCCCAGTGTAAGTGAGGAGACAGGTTCTGACTTTTTTTCAAATGTTTATATAGCTAAAAGCAGGAAACAAATAAAAATGGATGAGAGAAACATGCTCTGAGGAAAAAGGGAAGGTTGTAATATCTATATAGTGGGTTTTGACAAGCACAGCTGTTCTATGCTGGCTCCCTTGCCCATCAGTGCATTTTGCACAGTCCTCTCCAATAAGAGTTTGAAGATAGTGTGTGGTTTTCATTCTCCACTCATATTTTCCTTGTTGGCTTGCTGCACTTCACAGTTTCCCCCAGCACTGTGTATCAGACTATTTTTCTCCCCCAATTTTTATTAAAATCTCTACAACACACTGTCTTTGCCAGAAAAATTTTGAATGACTTGTCCTCAGACGCCCCAGGAGTGCCAAGGATCGAAGAAGAAAAGTCTGAAGAGGAAACAGCAGCACCTGCCATCGCCACTGTTACGGTGCCAACTCCCATTTACCAAACCAGCAGTGGGCAGTACAGTATGTAGTCTGAATTTCTCAGTGGTGCTAGTAAGTGGGGATGAGAAGATGAAGAACTATTATTTCTTTAACTGTTGTTTGGACTAGGACAAAGCAGGAGGTGAAAAAAAGATTTCTTTATTTTGACTGTTAACCAGGCCTTTTAAACACATTTCTATTGTAAGTGTTTGAAAGGCTTGATTAACATTCTGGGACTGCCTTCCACTTGGTGCAGCTAATGCATCCTGGGACAAAACAGGAACTAACCATAATGCTATTATATACTTCTTCACTTCAGGAACTAGATGGGGGAATTCAGAAGTTTCTTTTTTTCCTTGGCAGATCATTAACACTTGTTCACAAACTGTAACTTCATCATTAGAAAAAACTGTTACAGTCTGCAATTACATTTTCAGAAAGTCCTGAAAAAATAAGGACATCAACAACCTTAATATATGTCATAAATATATATTTGTGTTTCCTTTATTTGTTAGATTTTATAGATACAGTGTTTTGGCTTGAAGAATGACTGGGGATATGGCAGTAAAGATAAGACCCATGCTGTCTCACACTAACACATACAGTAGGAGACATACAACACATACAAAAGGGAGAAAGAGCTACATGTTTACATCTGTCTCTTAAAATCTCTTTAAAATTTTGTATCTCTGTTTACTCCTTATCCCTTTGCCTTGTACCCTGCTTAATGTTATTGAAGCGGATGTGGTTAATTCTGATTCCTATTATAACTGTAAAATAACTGTGTGTCAACTGCAGACACTTGAGATTTTGGTGTGTCTGCATATAGGAACACAGTGAAATTCCATGAGTCACAAAAGGGGCAATGTCCCAGTATGCCTGCATGACAGGATTGAGAGAAAGAAAGGAGAAAATCCAGCAAAGTTAAGACTGCCTGAACCAAGCTGTACTTTTATGAATGAAAAAACAGCTAGGAAGGGTCTGAGGAAGTTGTAGTGAAGGGGGGACACAATCAGAAGAAGAAAAAAAAGCGCCAGATCAAGAAGAAAGTGAAAAACAAGATGGATAGCACTAGCAGCAGAGGAAACTGAAGGGCATAAAGCACAGAAGATGAGAGGAATTTCAGATGAGAAGAAAAAGTAAGGACTGAGAAAAATACCTAAACCAACCAAGCAGAAAATCTTAACAAATTAAAAAGTATTCCTTGGGGGTGGATTGTAGCTATTCTGTGTGATTCTGTTTTATTAGAGAAACTGATTTGTATTTCAGGCTGTGGGTTTTGGCCCTCCCAAACATTTGAAAACTTACCTTTCAAAGGATGATTTCTTTCATGTACATTGAAGCCATGGGTTTAATTTAGGGGTATGTAAGGGTTCAAAGGATTTAGCTTAGATTAATATTCTTCCATAATTAGGTTTAATACTGTAAGTTAATGAGTGAATTAGTGTCTTAAATGCTGGGTTCATTTTTTCTGTCTGCAGTTGCCATCACCCAGGGAGGAGCAATACAGTTGTCTAACAATGGCACAGATGGAGTACAAGGTCTCCAGACATTGACAATGACCAATGCAGCTGCAACTCAACCTGGCACCACCATTTTACAATATGCACAGACCACAGATGGACAGCAGATACTTGTACCCAGCAACCAAGTTGTCGTACAAGGTGAGAAACTTCACAGCCAGTCATTCTGTGTAACATTTTCTCTATGCTGATATAAGTTGACCCCTTCAAATGTGTCAGGAAACAGAATTAACAGCTTTGGCACACATAAGTCCATAAAATCACTGAAGTTCTGGACAAAGCTGTTCGTCATATTTTCTTGAAACCTTTCCCTTTAGATTGGTAGAACTGTGGATATTTGAGGTTTAATATATTTATTTTTGCTTTTTCATGTTGCATTTTTGCTTTTTGAGTTCTCTCATATGTGCAACAATAAGAAATTTAAAGCAAGCATTAAAGATAGAAGGATATTTGATTCTTTCTAAAGGGGCACTTTTTAATTTATTAGCACTTTCTCCCCTTTTTCAATTGCAAGTCATAATTTCTTCCTACTGTGACTTTTGTAGCTAGTCACTGAGTGACTCTCTCAATCGGTGAGTCTTGGAATCAGAACAATTAGGAGAGTACCTTAAGTGATCATTTGGTCTAGCCCTCAACTTGGCAGAGTTACTTTTGCATAGAATAAGTTGTGGGGAACTATTGTGTCAACATACATATTTTGGTTAATTAAAAATTGAGGAGTGTTACAGAATTTTTATTGAAAATAACAGAAGTGTACCCCTCCTTCTATGGCTGTTAAGTAGTTGATTTGAAAGTTACCCAGTAAAGAGTTTACCAGGTATGCATAGCAGAGAAGAGTACTATTGTTGCATTGATCTTTGGGTTTTTATGTTCTTAAGGACATATGATTTCTTTAGGTAGTATTGTGGTTTTTTATAAGCTCAGGCAAAATTAACACTCTCCTAAGTGTGTGAAATAAAAGAAAGCCAAGACCTTACTCATTCTGGAGAGGCAGTAGAGTGCACTGTCCATCTCCTGTGGGAGTAAATGCTACATTTTTACACCTTTTTTTTCTATGCTAGATACCTACATGTGCAGTTCCTCCTTTTCCAGGCAGACATTTGGAGCATAACTAGAAATAGTGACACCGTCGTTCTCTAGAAATGCTAGAACTGCCCGAAAACCAGAGAAGTACAAAGAAATACAATAAGGGAGAAAGAAGCACAGCTATACCACAAGACAAATCAATTTATCAAGCACAAGTGAAGACTTCTCCAGGAGGAATGCCCAAAACCTTGCATGTATTAACAGACTAAGCCTAAGGTAGCAGTGATGACCCAGATGATGGCAATCCCTCCTGAGCTGTGGCCCAAGGTACACGGTTAGAGAGGTGACTGGGTCAGAGAGGTGACTGGGTTAGAGACATGACAGCTTAGAGATGAGTAGATGCTCTCCATAGCACGTGTGACAGCACTGTCACCAGACTGATGTCATATATGTCCCTGCAGCTGCCTCAGGAGATGTGCAGACCTACCAGATCCGCACCGCCCCGACCAGCACCATTGCACCAGGAGTAGTCATGGCATCCTCCCCAGCACTTCCGACCCAGCCGGCAGAAGAGGCTGCACGGAAGAGAGAAGTGCGTCTAATGAAGAACAGGCACGTACACTCAGATCACTTTTTTTTTTCCCAGTCAGCTCTGCATAGGCCTAGTGTGTCAAGTACTAAGAGTCCTGATCTTTCCTAGTTGCGTTATGAAATGCTTTATGAAGAATTTGCCTTTATTTAAAGATGCAGAGCAAAAATGCACATCTACTAGTGCTGTGTGTTGCACCTGAAACCTTGAGTAAAGTGTCAGACTCATTCTGTGAGGTTTGTGAATTTCATTGTTGCAGTAAGGAGAAAAGTAGTTGGTGAGATTCTTTTATGACTACAGATATGTTCTTATAAACACCAAGATGAGTTGCTTTTTAGGAGTTAAATTCATGTGGTTTAACTTTTCCTGAATTCTTTCCCTTAGCCTTCTGCATGCACTCTCCTTGCTGCTGGCCCACATGTGCTCTTCCTGAGTACTTTATTGATTGTCTCACTTGTTCTTTTAGCTGCTTTGGGTTTTCTCCTCCAGGGGCAGAAAGGTTCAAGCAAAGGCTAAATGAGCAGCTATTCGTTTTAATTGAAGTCCTGTGGAGCCAGTAGTGGCAGCAGAGGGGCTAAAAGAAAGGTAAAGACTTGATCCTGTAGGATTCAGTGTGTGAGGAGGAACAGCTAAGCTTAGGGGTGGGAGTGGGTGGAGGTAGCAAAGGAAGGGAGCAGTAGGGAGAAGCTGAGCAGTTGATACTCATGAAGCCTGTTGCTGTGGGAGTGGGAAGGGGCAGGCTTGAATTAGCCCATCACACCAAGCTTGAACTCTTACCCACGGGCCACGGATTGGAGCCTGTGTGTTAAACTGTGACACTGAGAACCCAGTGCGCCTGGCCCTTCTGAGCAGAGGAAGCCCCCTGAAAGCCTTGTTAACTTCATCTGTCAGTCTGAAAAAAACTGATATTGTACAGGTTCATTTATTGTCTGTAGGTTGCTGTGCTGTGAACACAATAGAAACTTACTTAGCAGACACAGAGCTTATACGAGGGCCTTTAATGAAGTAAATAATGATGAACAGCAGAGTTCACTTTTTTAAAAAGGTTTTTGTACAGAATGTCATCCATCTCCCTTTTCATATAGTTTTCTCATACCAGTGAATAGTAGATATAACCCTTTCAGGCTCTGCATTTGAAAAAAAAATTAGTTAGAATCACAGAATACCCTCATTTAGTCATCAGTCTTATTCCAGTAAAAGAAAGCTTTAGTGTTTGTGAAAACAATGGGGAATTACCCCACTTGAGTTAAATTGACAGCTTTTGCAACAGTATCATGTTGCATGGGGTGCTTTTAGCCTGTCTGCTTAATAGATATTTGCAAATCTAAGCTCCATAGCAAAGTGGGGGAAAAGGATAGAGAGGCAGATGGTAAGGTGGCACTTACTGCAGGATTATAGTGTAAATATTCATAGATATTATTGTGCAAATTTTCTGTATAAATTTTACGTTTTTAAAGCTCTGTTGTAATTCAGTAGAACTCTGTCTGTTCATAATGAACAACTAGCACACACAGACTTGGGGTTTCTTAATATACACAGCCTAAGCTGGAAAAAAATCACGGAAAGAAAATGTTATCACCCAAGGAATCATGTTAGTAGTTTGTACTGGGAGGCACTTCCTGATCCACTAGTACTTAATCTTTTGGTAACAGCCCAAAATTACTTAAATTCTGAATGTTACACATGGTTTACTGAAGCACTGCAAGCATGTGAAATTGTATTTGTGGGAGTGACAGATGAATACCTGAGTCCCTTCAGGGCTTACAGGCTATGTTTCCTTCATCCTGTCTCATTTGTGGAGCTGAATTTCAAAAACTACCTTAGAGGCTTCTTATCAGTTAGGTCCTGGAATGCATTCTGTTTTTACAGCTACTATTTACCTAGTAAGGGGAGTAAGGGGTTCTGATTTCTCCTCTCATTTCCCAGAACACTGTCTGTCTCATCAGTCTGTGTAGGGTTTGCAATGAAGGGGCACACAGACTCTTGTTTTTGAAGCTGTTCTGCTTTGCACCTAAAGGTTCAGGGCAAATAAGTGTTTATTTCCATGTGTCTGCAGAGTGCTGCTTGGACAAGTTGCACTGCAGGAGGAGATCCCTCTGCCTGAGCTCCCATCTGCCCGTGGCATTTAGCCTTGTGCTTACTTTGCACGTTGGTGCCATTATATTGCTGTGCAGGGTAGTTCCTGCCTTGGTGTTCCTGCCTTCAGGATGCTCAGCAGCACATTAATACCTTCTGGTACTTTTCACTGGTGTTCTTGGTATGTAACCAAGTTATCTACAGGCAGCTCACTCTTTACAAGAAAGACTAAGAAGTTTGACTATCTTGAGGTCTGTTTTTGGCTTAGCTGACAGGGACTAAAGAACTACATGGTTTCTACTGTTAATTTCATGATATTTTTATTTTTTGCTTTTATTTCAAACATTAATATTATCATTGCAGTGATGCAGACATCATTATTAAAATGAAAGAATTGCTCAAGAGCAAATACACGAGTGCTCTAAATACAGTACTTTTTACACCAGTTGATCATCTTGTTGGACTGCAGCAAAGGGAAAAGTTAAAACTGTAAAAAAAATAATAGATGATAATAAAGTCAAAGTATTGCAGCAGCATTTGACTCAGCCTAAAAGCTCCAATGTAAATCCTGCAAGCAAAATTTTATCACTGAGTAGGATCCTTTGCTCACAGAAATAATTTATTGGTCCTGTCTTACTGGGATCCGCATGTTGAAATGATACATGGATCTTAAGTGTGTGTGAGATTTGTGAGGAGCAGGTGTTATGAACTCGGTGTTTTTTCCTCAATTGCATTTCTTAACAATGCCTCCATATTCTGAAAATGGCAGTACTAGTGAAGGTTTGCCTGAATGCAGTTAGGTAGCCCATGTCTGCAAATGATTGTTCTGGATTTGAATGGCTTTTTTTGCTTTGCAGAGAGGCAGCACGTGAATGTCGCAGGAAGAAAAAGGAGTATGTGAAATGTCTAGAAAATCGAGTGGCTGTGCTTGAAAACCAAAACAAGACACTGATTGAGGAGTTGAAAGCACTTAAGGACCTTTACTGCCACAAATCAGATTAATTTTGGATTCTCATTTTCACTTGTCCAGGTGGGATAGAGACTGGTTCTGGCTATACCCAGAAAGACAAAGTAAACTTTTTATTTTCTAAACATTTCTTTTTTTCTATGCGCAAAACTGCCTGAAGCAACTACAGAATATACTTCATTTGTGCTTTGCATCAAACTGTGAATGTTCAAGTACTTGCCTCCACTTCTCCCCTTACAAGATGAATTTCATCATCAATCTCAGCGTGAAGAAGAACAGGCTTCTTTCTCGTCTCCCGATCCTCTTCAAGGAGTAACAGTGGTCACTTGGGAAGTTACTGTGGGGAGGGTCCTTTTGTAAAGATGTCAAGAATTCGTGCTGAGCTCTTTCCATTGCCTTAGAGACAGAACCACCCCAGCCTCTTGGTCCAGAGAACTGTGGGCCGCATAGGTGGAGCATGCATGGTACAATGAAGAAGCAATGGTTGCCAAATTGGTTTCACACGTTCATGCTGAACTGCACAAATACACAGCTGAGCAGCATGCCAGACGAAGGGCACTTCACTGTCCTGTTCTTGGTGTGGAGATAACAGACCTTTTTCAGACTAGCCCAGGAGGGGGTTTGATTTGCAGTCTGTATTAAGCCCTCCTGGACTAGTAAAACCCTCTCCATACCTCAGAAACAAATGCATTGAGATGAGCTTCACTGGTCAGTTGTTGCTACTCATAGTTTATGTGTGCAAGTGCTTTCAGCATTCTGAACGCACAGAAAACAGACACCAAATTCATAGGATATAGGTTGGGAAATGATATTTGGATGGGAAAGAAAATTGTTTTAAAAAGATGCAATCGTGATGTTCTGAAAACAGTCACATAGTAAACAGGGGTAACACATGAAAGCACTACCTATTTGTATGCAGAACAACTAAGCAGTTGAAGCATGGCCAACTCCACTTAAGGACTCCCTGACGACAGTATGGTCTGTGTCCCAAGTCCTCTCACGCAATGAGGTTGTTTTTATTTCCCTGCCACTGACTTATGCAATGGAAATTATTGTACTCAATAGAAATATCAGCCTGGTTTGCTAAATTCTTTTTTGAACTTTGAGGCTACCTTCTATACATAAATTAATTTACAGTATGACAACTACTAGGACAACCTCAAATATTAAAGAGGACTTCAAACACAGATAGATATTCCAACTTGTGCTTTGCAAGGGACAATACTGATTATTTGAGCCTGGCCAGGTTAGCTAAACTCTTAATTTATTTGGGGTATTTTTTCATGGAAAGGGTCAAATTTACTGAGTAACCTATTCCTGCAACTAAAATTACACATGTGCCTCAGATCAGTTTGCAAGATCAATTTTTTTTTTTCTGTGCACTGAGGAACTGTGATCTTTCCCATATTTATGGTGTTAAAAAAGGTAGTTAATATTTAAAAAAAACCTCTGTACTAAGCATTTGGACTTCAAAATAATCATGCTCAAAAGGAACCAAAAAAGAACATCAAGAAGTTGTCCAAAAGAATGTGTCCAAAAGAATCATGGACGGTTTGTGTACTGGCCCTCTTGAAGCCAGTCTCTCTCATTGTGTTAACTTGGGTCATTTGATGGAAGAAGTTTACTTTGGGCTTTTGGTCAAACTTTTATGTCTAGAAACACATGGATAAGGCTCTGGTCTATACTAATGCCTTGCCTAGCAGAGTATTAGCTAATATTTTTTCCCATTCACTCTATCTCTTTTTAAGATAAATTTCATACATTAGCTTCTAAAAGGTTATACAGTCAGTGTGACGTTATAAGAAAAATACTGGGTAGTTGAGTCTCAAACACCTAAGCAGTATTAAAAGTTCTAGATTTCTCATTTGAGAGGGCATTCAGTTTCCAAGAGACTTAATTTAAAAGGAGCAGGGTTAAACTTACAGAATTCTCATTAAATCTAAAGTTATCAAGAAATTCAAATTACACTCGTATTTCAAGAAGAGAACATAAGTATCAGAAATATTAAATAATTCACTTTCACAAGTTTTGTGGGTGTTTATAAATGGTCTATTTTTATCTGCCATAGAGAGTTGATTTTTGTGGTTTTATTTAATGGGAGATGAATCTATTAGTTTAGCAATGCAGATTTAAAGAAGACCCTAAGTTCTCAGCAGTGCTTTTATAAAAACTATCTGATTCTTAAAATCAGTGAACACAAATGCATAAAACGGTTACATTTTCCAGAACGAGTACTGAAGTAGAAATGTTGATAATACAGGAATCATTCTTGTAAAACATGAAGCTCATGGTGGCCTCATTTGCAATTACGTGGAATGGTTCCTCCAGCTTTGAGAAGCACAAGAAAGGCTGTATATGCCCACATTAAGGCTGTTTCTTTTGTAGAACATCTGTTTGCAAAAACGTGAGGTTTTGCTGTGAACCTGGGCAAGGCGAGCTGGGTGCTGAGAGCTGTGTCTAGTGGGTAATGAACACTGTCCAGAGCTTGCTGATAATCACTGGGCAGAAAGCCTGGGGGCTGAATGGGCATGGGAGCCTAAAACAGTGCCCAGGTGGGGTTCTCCTAGTACACGGTTTCTGCAAATTTGTGTGGCAGTGAGAGGAGAACTGTGTTACCTGTTTGTCTGTGTGTGGTCTGCAAGTGGCCTGTAGTGGTTTTAGCCTAGACTTCATTAGCAAATAACGTTTTACTAAGAAAAGGAATGTAATTCAAAGTACATAGGGGTCTGCAAGAATCTTTATTTTTATTTATGCTGCACTGAGGATTTAGGGACACAAATTTATTTAATGAAAATTATAGATTACAATAATAAAAAATGTATTAGACCAAGTACAGGGCTGGCTAGGCTACCCATACATGCTTTACTATTCATATTGACCCAAAAAGGGAAAGAATGTGACACAGGAATCCATTCCTATGTTATTTACCAAGAAGTGAGGTTGGGGTAATAAGCTTCTATAAACTAAGGCCATTTGGAAGTAGGATGGAATTATGCTGACAAGGGGGAGGGAGGATTAGTTTTATATCTCACGGTTGTGAGTTTTCAAGAACTGATAGACTGTTTTACCTGAAGAGAGGGTTAGAAAGGGCTAGATCCGTTATGTTCATAATAAACAAGAATTGGTTTGAAATATAATTTTTGTAATGTCATTATTTTGCAAAACAACAGCACCAATCAGGCAGTTAAGATATTGTCAAAGGTGCTCTTTTAATTTAGATATTCTTGGAAAATACATATGTATAATATATGTACATATATATATATATACACACAGTATATAATCTACAGCTCTGAGAGCTTTTAAGTCAGGAATGCTGAGTATTATAGTATATGGAGGTCAGAAAAAGAATTTTTACTTTTCTGTGTGTCTGGGTATGTGTGGATGTGTGTGTGTGTGTGGGTGTGTGGGTGTGTGTGTGTGTGAAAGCTTCCCTTTACCCCAGTAGCTCTGGGCTGCGTTATTCTAGCGCTTATTATTGATTTGTTTTGTGCTGTCTCTCAGTTATCCATTTTCAAGAATTTTATTTCATCTTTCATGGCTTTTGTGAAGTTTGTTTTTTATTGATGAAGATTTTTGAAATTATGTAAACAGTTGTTTTACAACCACCACCACCCAGAGTAATTCACCTTTGTGCTTTTTCTCTTTGGCAGCTATATATCAAAGGCAAAACATTTGGAAAGGTTGTTAAGATGTTATTTTCTAAAGGAACCACTGGTAAGATTTCTGTTTTCCTCCTGGGGTAGTGGCGATGCATTCTTCCTTAGGCAGCAATTTCACCAGCACTGGGTAGTTGACGGCACCGTTGCTTGTATCCAAAAGCACAATTTTAACCTGTTGTGCTTGTCAGGACTGCTCAGACACCTGTAGTTCTGGCTAGCCTGGAGTTGGCATTTGCATTGTAGATCACTGTCTTCTCTGGTACATGTACGTTGGTCAGAAAATTGGTGGGGTGTTTGGAATCATTAAGAGGCTCAGGAAAAAAAAAGAAAAAAAATATTTAATAAGGAAAAACAGCCCTGATAGTTTCTGACCTAAGTTTGTACTACAGGTTACTTTTTTAAAATCTGGGCTTCCAGTAAACTGCAGCAGCAAGTAGTCATCTGTTAGTGAAAACTGGTATATGCTTTTTATTTTGTCTTTTCATTTATGGCAGGCAGTGCTTTTTGTGGTTTAAAGACAAGTCCACACATCAAAGCAAGTTCTGTATCAGTGGTTTTAAATCTATGACAGTTGATAGAGGATTTAATTGATTTTCTAAGACCTTGATTTTATTGTAATTTTTTCACCCTGGAGCCTGGTTAGTGATGTAACATTTGCCAATGATCCAACCAAAAGGTCATGTATTTATTTTTGTTACACTATGTTCTTTGTAAATGTTTAATTAAAATGTGCACTTTTAAAAAAAAAAAGAAAAACCCAAAAAAAAAATCCCAAACAAAACACAGAGAACAAAAAAAAAAATTAAGATAAATTTGGTTTGCTTGAGAAGATTTCTGGCATAATTGTTGTGATCCTGCTGCCTGCACACAATTCACTCCTGCCCAGCAGTTGACTCCTTCGCTAATTGAACTTGCGGATCAGCACCTGGTGCCCAGCAGGCTTTGCTTCAGAAGGGCAGGAGAGCTGAAGGGGTGAGAATCAAGCGTGTGGTGTCTCAGAGCAGTACGTAGAGGATGGATGTGAAATTATTTTTAGAGTAGAACTAGTTCAGTGATCCCATGTGGGAAAGGGAGGTTAATTTGGAAGGAAAGCTAAACTATTTTTCAGCCACTTTATTTCCCTTTTCTTAATTTGAGATTTGTCTGCAGATTTTACAAGCTGCATTCTAAGAAAATAAATCAAAAGCCTTTCCAATAATTTGACACCAGGAGGTAAAGGTACATTAACAGTGTGTCACCCTGCTTGAAAAGAAAAGCACAACCACCTTTCTTTTGCAGGAATGATGATAATTTAACCCTGAAGACTGTCAGTGTGAGCAGGTTTTAAAAAGCATACAGTACATTGATGGTTCCCTGTCGTCTGCCTGGGAACTCATTTTTGTGAGCTGTGTGATTTGCTAGCTGTAAAAGACACTGATTTTACAAAAGCCTGAATGTATCCTGAAGTTCAGTTGGTCTGGAAGGAGCCAAACTGGTGAAGAGAGGGTGCTGAAATCTGCCTACTGTGTGCTTGTGACAGGTTCAGGTCTGTGGATAGATAGGCTTCAGTGTGTGAATCTTTGGGGAAAAGGGACCACATCCAGGTGGTGTAAAGAGGGTTTGCATTTCAAGTGTTTTGCCTTGGAATGTGTTTTAAAATATATTTGAGCTGTGGCCTGCAAAGAGATGTGCTTGGGCTGGTTGGCACAAATTGAAGAGAGTGAGTGACCTGTTTGCTTTCTGGCACTGCAGGTGCAAGTTTGTGACTTGCTTTGTGGTGAGTTCAGGGCTCGCTTTCAGCAGGAGAGGCAGGAGCAGTCAGCTGTCCTTGGGAGCTGTGTGCTGGCAGGGAAAGGGCCAGGGACAGGCTGGAGTGAGCCATGGCTGGCACAGTCCATAAGCTGAGCAGTCACTGCACTCAGGACTCGAGCAGTTCACTCGGCCTCAGCTGTTTGTTTCTCTAAATTAGGGGATAGCTGAGTGAGAGCATGGGGACAGGCCTTGAGCCAGTCGCTGATCTGGAAATGGCCACTCTTAATAATTAAGGATGTTTGGGTGCTCTCCACAAGTTGTTTTTTTATCCAGGTGCCACTCCATTTTGTGTGTGTTTAATTACATTTATTTATATTAAAATGCTAATTTTAAAAAGTTCTACAACTTCAAGCTTATATGAGATTTGAAACTGTGCTGCTTAAAATGGACTTCTTGGGATTTGAACAGGGCAAGAAGAGGTGCTAGTTGGCAGCCAACCCCTCCACAGACTTTTGTCCACAAATTGGTTGTTCACTTCAGAAATTAGTTGTTTCTACTCTGGATTTATCATTTGAAATTGTTTTCAAACAATGTTTTTCAGGGAAGCTTCCAGAGTGAAGGTTATTATTCTTCCTTTGTGTAGTGTAAGCTGGAAAGAGTATGTTCACCTCATCTGCATTTCTGATTCTTTACCCAAACCATGTCAGCACAGAACAGGGTATTTGAGCTTGACTCCCACATACTTGTGGAAGTTAAAAGACTAAATAAAAATCCAGCACTGGGGGAAAATAAATGCTTTTTTTCATCTCCCCGAAAATCTAGAAACATCCCTGTTGTGTTGTTATTTTCTTTTTTCTTTTTTTCTTTTTTTCTTTTTTTTTTTTTTTTTTTTTTTGTGCTTTATCTGTGTTTAAAAAATGTACTGGGTTATAATGCATTTTATTAACACTATGTACATATTAGCTGCTTTGTGTTTCAGAATGGTAGTAATTGCTTTGTATATTAAAGTGATTCTTGTGAATTTGTGAATTATTGTCATAAAGAAGTGCTTTTTCTTACTGTAACCTTTGTGGTATAAACTGTCATAACTCCCTTTTTACACAAACATTTATGTGCAGTCACATAAACATGCTTTAAAAAACTCTACAAAGTCTCTTTTTTGAGCAGGGTGTTCCATTTACACTAATTGAATTTAGTGGCAAATGCTAGCTAGAGGAATATGGGAAAAGGCATATATTGAGCAGTCTGTGGTATCCTCTCAATCTGTGCCCTGTCCTAAGTATTCATAAAGTATTCTCCCCAAAGAGAAGGCTTTTTTATCATCATTGAATTAGTCAGAGGTTAAGTCCTGAAAAACAAAGTTTCTCTTCCTCCTGATATTTTTAAACCTGCTTTCCAATATCCATTCTGGTGGCAGTTCTGTTGTTTAATAATGTTTGAAACACTTATGCCTTTCACAGTTTAAATATGCTGCATGTCTCACTTTCAGGCATTCCTGTAAACCGTGTACTACTGGTCTTTAGAACAGAACAGAAACAGAAGGCAGCAAACACTGCAAGGATCACAACCCTATTATGTAATCTGCAAGGCTGGATCCAAACACAGGGAAGGAAGCCAGGGGAACAAACTCAGCACTGGGGTAAACACACCTCCAGTGAAATCAAGAGGAAGCAGTAAGGTCAGCTCATTAGAGCTGGGATTTTCTAGTTTTTATAGTGCCATTCATGTTTTTGCTGAGAAAAATCTACAGTAATGAGAGAGAATCCCAAAGAGGGGTTAGTCCCTGAGATAAAAATGCAGTTTGGCTTAAACTTTGCACTGAAAAGGACTGGGTAACACAGATCCCTGTGTAGTCAGCTGTTTGTCTTAATATCAATCAAACATTACCTTGGTTGCAATGATACTTCAGAAAAGCTTGTTCTCCTTCGCATGTTTCAGGGATGGTTCCTCAGTATCACAGCATCGTTGTGTCTTACGTGGTCACTTTCCTGTGGCTGGGACCCACTCCCTAGAGCAAGTGGATTTCTGAAGAAACTTACTTGTGCATTGCCCTGCTACTCAGGGACACGTGCCAAACATGTCCTTCTACAGATGAGCTCAGATCATGTTAGAAAACAGGATCGTGCAATGGAACCAGCTGAAGGAGAGTGGGATTCTCTGTGGGATGAGTGCTGGGATGAACAGGGTGACAGAAAGTGCTTGGCCAGGGTGTCAGTATGATGGCCAAACAGCTGCTGGCAACAGCTGTTGTCATGCAGCATCTTATACTAGAGCAGGAGCTCACGTGGGACCCTGGGTTGGGACACCTGAGTTTGCAGGTGTCACTGCAGAGGGCTGCTCCCTGTGGTCACTCACCAGCAGTTACACCTCTGCTACTTGTCCTGCACGCCTGCTCACAGCCTGACTCACTCCTGACCTCTCCCTCAAGGTAAGTGTGATGGGAATACAGAAAACTTGTGAAGCCCAACCTGGACAACAGAAGGCAGCGCTCGCTGCCTGGTGCACATGGGTGTCAGCACTGCCTGGGGGGATGGACTGTGGGTTTCAGCTGACTTACATTCTCGATGCCTGCCCCTAAACATTGAAGCTTTAAATGCAACCACAACTGGCATGCACATGGTTGTGGTCTAACTGCAGTATTTCTGGATCTGGTCTATATCTAACATCACCTGCCCCCCAGTAGCAGTCAGAGGAGCAAGTATCCTCTTGGAGGGTGTCACTTGCTGAGCTGGGGAGGCACCACGAAGAGCTGGTGGTCAGGGGCAAGGCACTCACCTGAGCTGCCAGTGTCATCTCATGCTTTTCTCCACAATTGTTTCTGGGCAGTAGCATCACTTCAGCCTTCAAACATACTCCCTTGGGTGTGCCTACGGCTGCTGTGTAACAGTAGCACAGCCAGAGAAGCCAAGCCTGGTCTCTACTGGCACATGCCTGCGCTGGCAGGATGACTGTGGGCTGTAACAGCAGCAATGGGAAATCTGACACACTGAAAACTTAATTAGAAAGAGATGGAATTAAACTGATTTGTTTTAAAAGTACAAAATTGTTTCTACCGTCAAAGCAAGGCCTGGGGCAAAACCCCCTTCTTAGATGTGTGCAGGTTCCTGCACCAGCCTTTACTTTGTGCTTTATTCTGTGCTATTTAAGCAGGCTTTTTAGCATGTTCCTGCTACGGCAACAGTGCAAGCTGCTATGGCTGTCAGTGCTGACAGCTCCAGCCTCTTGTGAGGGCCCAGCACCACCAGGCTTTTCCCACAAAAAAGTTCCCTTGGGCACTCCCAAGCCCAGGTACCAGCACACTGCTTTCTGCCAGCTCAGCCCAAGGGGAGCCTGAGCTACATGTGAGCCCAGAAGAGCTTGGAGACCAGGAAACACCAGTGGGGAGGAAAAGGAAGAGAAGAGGTGAGAACTTACAGCCACACTTGGAAACCTAGAGCCAGAGAGATGGGGGAGAGCTCGTAATTCTTTTCAAACACTGCTCACCCAGCTGATAAGACACAAGAAGCTACGCCTGACACATGAGAGCTCATCTCATGATCTGTTTTCAACTAAAGGTGTTGTTTTCCTTCCCTCAAACTGACTCCAACTCCAGTTTCAGGCTGCGAATTCCCAGCCAGCTGCCTAAGTACTGTTTTAGTGACACCATGTGGCTTCTGAGGATACTGTTACAGCAAGTGTTTCAGAGCAGCAACACCCAGGCGGGGTCCGTAGCCAAGCAAGGAACTTTGCTGCAAACATGCAAGAAATGTGCCAGGGATGAAGCACAAACCTTAATGATAAATGTGTCGTTTCCACATTACAGTCAGCACAGCAGTTCTGGACCACCGACCAGGAAGTAGGATGGGAGCAAAAGTGACAAAAAGTTCCAAAATGTCCATAACCCAAAGCTGCTGCTGCTTTGTTGTGCAAAGGTGTTTGCTGTTGCTAGTGCCAAATACATGCACATGCCCAACGTTGAAGCCTGAGCTGAGGCTTTTTATCGCAAAAAAAGTTCCACATCCACACAAATTTAAAAAAAAAAATGGTAGTAAAGCAATTCCTGCATTCAGAGGTGTAGCTGTCTTCTGTTAGCCCTTTGTTTTCATCAGTTTCATTCTTCCACCACTAGAAAGAGAAGGAAGTCTGCTGCTGGTGTGAGCTGGACTCCCAGATCTTGTGGGATAAACACACAGATGTGTTTTACAAGCTCAAGGTATGATACCTGTTACTTACAACTGTCTTAACTACCACTGTGCACTGAAAACACACTGAAACCCAGACACTGCCCCAAGGTCCCAAGTAATGCAAGAGTAAGTACTTCCCCTGCTACAAAGAATTTACGGAGCACCCTCCTTTCCTAAATAACAGCTCTCAGAGACAGAGGGAGCACAAACAAAGGCACAAAGTAGAACATTATCTAGCAGTACTTTGAGAGTCAAGGGCTGATCTGATATTTTAAGAACAGCTTGAGTCTCCTTGTTGCACTTTTTTGGCGGCACATGTGCATGTGTATCTCCCCCAGGGAGCCTTGATCTGTGTGAGGCAGACTTGTTAGGGACAACTCAGAAACCACAAACACCAGTACTGCAGGCGTAGCCCACTTACTTACAAATCAGATAAAAATACCACTGATTTCTAAGTTGGCTTACTTGGCAATCCCTGTTTCCAGACCCCCTACAGATTTTGTTCTTTGTTTCACTGTGTCTCTTCAACACAGCAGTGACAACAATAGAACAACTTCATAGCATCTGTCTTTGGTTCTTTTTGCCTTTTAAGTGGTTTCTTTTACCACAACTTCTAAGATGCAGAAGTCCTGAAGAATTAAAGAATTTAGAGCTGGAGCATTAGCTTTTATTTCATCCATTCTTACTTTCCTAGAGTTACGAAAGTGATAAAGGAAAAAAACCCACTGTAATCTCTATAAGTTTCCCCCAGAAGTTAAATATGCTTTGATTATAGATGCTGGATATAACATTTGATATAACAATTTTGATGCTGGAGATTTCTGCAACTTGAATCAGTTTCAAAAATTACATTTGATAAAAAGATGGTGGAACACCCTATACGGCTCTATTCAAGAGCCGTATAGAAAGGAAGGAGAGGTTCAATATTCAGAACAGAAGTACAGTCCCTGCTGTATCAGACCCAGTGATCAGACATGACCATCAGAACAAGAAGCCAGTGAAATAACACAACTGCAACTTCATGCTTAAGAACAAGTGTATTGAGTAGAAACAAAGGGTGGAATTGAACAGCATCAGTGGCTTATTAACAAAGCAGAGAGTCAAAAGTCATCCTTGCGACTACCCCTCTGTGCTTTGTAGATATGAACATCCTTACTGGAATCATAATGGACCTCAGATACAGAGAAACGCTCTCTCAGCATCTTCAAGAACTTGAGATCCCGCTCATAGCGGATACGACAGGAAAGAAGAATCACTGTTCGCTCTGAGCACAGGTGCTCCAGCGTCTGAAGCAGTTCTGCAAATGTTTCTTCCAGATAAACGATGTCTGCACCCAGGACAAAGTCAAATGCTCCTGGAGGGAAATTATCCAGGTCTTTTCCCCACGTCAGCTCCTTCACCACCGCTCTGGGACGTAGTTCAGGGGGTAAGTTCGCCTGCACATTTGACTCCAGGAACTCCAGTGCTGCTGCCCTGTCTGTGATGGTAACACGGGCACCTAAGAGGACAGGAGGACATGGCTCACACTTATGGTCCATGTCCCTCAAGACAGCAAATGGAATACAGTGCTCTAACTCCAGCAGGCTCCTTAATTCCTGTTAAACATTAACAGCTCCCCTGAGCTGCCTGATTAAAAACAAACAAACAAAACAAAACAAGCAAAACCCCCTGTCTACAGACATCCCAGCCTTCAGCAGTCACTTAAGAATATAAAGTGTACTCTACGTGAAGATTAAGTTGGGTAGGGAAAAAAACATGTTTTCTGGTGCTTTTTCTTAATGCATGAAAGTCAAGGAGTTACTTTTGGCCCTTCCATATGTGACAAAAGAATAAATTACAGGGGGTGTTACAATTAACCTACTCCAATTCCATATTTTTCTGTAGGAGAGAGGCAGCTAGAGAGCTTCTTCCACTGGTCAGACAAAAGTTATGCCTGTATGATTTTGCATGGCATGACTGTATTTTGTCAAACTGTTTCTATGATTTCAATAGGCACCTTTAACAGCCACTAGAGCTTTGAATTACCAAGTTAATCTGGGAAAGATAGCACACATTTAACACAGTACCCAGTTCCTGCTTCAGCTACAGACAGATCAACAGCAAATCACTTCATTTCTCCATGCCCTGTCTGCAAGACAGACTAATGAAAGGCTTATGCAAGCCTGGAGAGTGGTTTCTGTCTGTAGCTTTATCTGCATGGGAGGACAAGTGGAAGAAGGGAAGCACAGCTCTTGTTCCCTGGGGGGGAATAGCTGCAGAGCTGAATGCTGCTGAGCTGCCTACCATGGCAACAGGCGTCAGCCTCAACAGGGTCCCGCCATAAACTGCAGTGGCACCATCACTACAACAAATATCGCAGCAGGCTCTCAAGTCTAACAAGGAAGGAAGATGACTCAGAGAAGAACCATCACAGTTCAGGCATGCAGCTTAGGTGCTCACTTCTGTACCAGGCACGTCCAAGTAAAATAGCTAGTTTTACTACAGTTGCGATTTGCTTTAAACGAGACAACAAAAGAGCCCTTACCTAGTAACGTGACCACTATTCCCAGCAATCCAGTTCCAGCTCCCAGCTCGATCACAGACCGATCCTTCAGATCAATGCCTTCCATCTCCAGATAAGCACACAGGACAACAGCCTAAGACAAGAGACAAGGGCGATTAAGCACAGGGTATCAGTCATACTGAACATGGGGTTTCTGGTTTAACCTGAGAGAGAAGGTTATGGGAAGGGTCAGATGCTTCAGGTCTGCAGCAAGACTTTGTTCAGCCCTTCTCCACCTCCTGTGTGCACATGTAGTCTTTTTATTCTTTATGGAAGGTTTTTATCGAGTTTTATGGAAGGCTCCTACTGGCCAAATGAAAAAAGAACCACAGAGGTTACAACTTGGATGTGGTAACTGCTCCATGAATCCCCAAACATAACAGAAGGTAGAAAAAGTTCTATTTGGAAAGGAGAAACTGAGGGATTGCCAAGCAAATGAACAAAGTATTGCAAAAGTCCAGAATAAGGTTTCTTAGTATCTTGTACAGTATTTCAAATGGTTTCTGCACAAAACTGGTATGCCCTCAGGAAAGACAGAGAAAGTAAACTAATGATACTTCTCACTGGTTGAATCTAGCATGTTATATGTAATATAAATCTTGATAAGAAACTCTCCCCCAGCAAGTTCTGTCAAAGTTGATGTCCAGAAAGATCAGCAACCCTGTACACCAATTAATTTGAGAAGTTTGCAAAAAATGCTACACTCCTTCTTTTAAACTAGAGGTAAAAGTTCAGTATGTGTAGACTGAGATCCAACCTGATGGGAAGCCCTTGGATTCCTACAATGATGCTGTGAGCAACTGCCCTGCAGCCTTGGGCCGACCACAAATTCCTCTCTTTTGGATGCTTCTTATCCCCAAGATAAAGTCTATCAGCAATCCTGCTTGAGGCTACAAGCAGTGGGATCCATGCTGTGCTCTGAAGGGTGCCAAACTAACATCACCAGCCACCGTAAAGAAAGAGTTGAGAGTTACCCAGAGTATTTCCTGCACTGGGCACTGGCTGTGCAGGGTTTAGGTTGCACGTCTCCCTTGCGTTCCTGCAGGATCTCTTATGGGGGAAGAGGGAAAAGTAAAGCACAGCTTAGCATTTTCTTTCCTACCATTAAAATTTATTAATTAATTTATTAATTGATTAATAAAATTTAAAGCCTTCCCTTTACAATTCTACGGTAAATAGTTTTCTATGGTGAATCTGAAAGCTCGGCGAGAGGCACAGGAAGCCACCGAGTGCAGAAAAGCTGCACTTGCCGTGAGCACCTACCGCGTCCCAGACCACGGCCGCCACCCCCAGCCGCCGCCAGTCCTGCTGGAGGTGGATGGTGCGGCTGGCGAAGTGGAAGGTGGCCGAAGGGCTGTGCAGCTGCCGCGCTGCCCAGCCGCCTCCCTCCTCGTAGGGCACCAGGGCCATCCCTCCGCCTGCCGCCGCGCCCCGGGCCCCAGCTCACCGCGGCCTCGCCGCCGGCAAGGCCGTGCCCGAGCTGCCCCACGCCGCGGGCAGGGAGAGGCCCGGGGCCGCCGCGGGACAGGCCCGGCCCCCCCGCTCGGGCCCGGCCCGCCCGCTCCGCCCGCGCCGCAGCCCCGGGGCCGCCGCGCAGCGCCCGGCCCGGCCCCCGCCGCCTCAGCCAGGGCCGCGCGCGGCCTCTCCGCGGGGAACGGTGGCGCTCAGCGGCCCAGCCAGGGCGGTCGTCACGGGTACGCAGCGCTGGGCTGGGCTGGAAAGTCCCCGGAGCGCTCCTGCCCCGCGGCCGCGGCAGGAACAGGGGCAAAGGCGGGAGGGGGGGCCGTGCCCGGGGAGAGCCCCGGGGCGGCCCGAGGGGAGAAGCGCCGCGCTGCCTCCTGCGGGAGGCCGGGGCCCGGAGGGGCTCCTGGCTGCTCACAGCCACTGCCGCGCGGAAAGCTACGGGAAGAAGGGTCCCAAGCCCCCTGGGACATTGTCAGCTGTCCCCGCAGCCTCCCTGTGGTGCCAGCCTCTAGCTTTTGCTCCGGGGGGTTTGAAGCCAGTGCCGGGGAAAGGCATTTGTGCAGCCCAGGAAGCCTCGTCCTCCATTTCTGTCACGGAGAGCATAATCTCTGCAAGTGCTCATCGCAGCCTGGAAGCGCTCCCTCAGTCGCTGGGCAACCCGCGCAGAAACACTGAGGTTCTGCATTCAGTCGAGCACTGACCGAGGCAGCACAGCCAAGGCAGCTCTCGCCCGGCCGTGTGGCGGAACGCTCCCCGCCGCTTTGTGCATGGGCTTCTCTTCACCTTTGGCTCCATTTAATCTCTTGTTTGGCAAAACAACACAGTGCTCCTCTCCTGCGTTACTTGAACTAGCTCCAAGGACTGCTAAAGGCCAGGGGAGAGCCAGGGAAGGGTCCTGGCTGCACTGGTGCTCTGGCTGTCTGGAGACACTGCTGCAGGTCCCCCACAGAAAGGCGCAGTGCCTGCAGCCACGCTCCTCAGCCCCTGAGAGGAGCGTGGGGCAGCAGGGGCAGGCGACACATCTTCTCTGCCCCATCTCTCGTGGCTCTGTGCCCTGGCAGCTCCCGGTGACACCACCGAAGGGGGAAGGCTGGCCCCTCGAAGCTGGGGACCGTAACCAGCTCCAGAAAACATTCCCTGCCTTTCCCATAGGGACCAGCAAATCTCTCTGGCAGACAAAGGCAAATGTGGTTACATCTAAAAGCTGTCAGTTTCAACAGAGTGGCTCAAGATTCATTAAAACCTCTGTGGAGGATCATTAGAGGTTGCACAGGGGTAGCAGAAAGTAAAGCTTATTTTTAAGGTTCTGCTACTGTAGGAGAATAGAACCCAAAATTTCACTAGTCCCAAACCAGTCTGTACTTGTCTTATGGCAACTCAACTTCTCCCTATAAATATGCCAGAACATGTGTGATGATTCAGTTTTCTGTGGTTTTATGTCCTAAAGTGCTGGTCCTTTGCCACTATTCCTGCTTTTGAGAGTTTGAAATTGCTTGTGCTATTATCTCGATTTTTTAATTATTTATATCAGCAGTGTGGGAAAAGCAATGAGAGTCATTACATTTGAAATGAGAACTCTGTTTGAATGACTTTTTGAGTCACCTACACTCTGCCTAAACTACACCAGCAGGCAAATAGGGGGAAACTCCCAAATGGTACAAAGCTTTCACCTCCACCTCCTGTACCACATGCCAGGCCTGGGATCTCCAACCAGAATATGGAGGAGTGTGGCAGGGCTCCAGTGCTCCCAACTGCCTCCTTTCTGCCCCCAGATGAGTTTCCTTCCCCTGCAGGATTTCATAAGACCAAGTGGCTGAATAGCAACTAGAGTAAAAAAAAAAAAGGCTGCATGTGAAAACGTATTGTTCCCAAAGATGATAATGCAGTGAGTGCTTTTATCCCAATAATGTGATTTTGTTAGTCAGATATCCCTGAATATCTCTGGAGTGCAGCAGGTTCTCTACCAATCCTGCCCTGCTTCCCAGAAATATTTCCCCTTCTTCCCTGATAAAGTTGCTCTGGCACTGACTTCCTCGAGCCTTAGCCAGAAGATCAGAAATTACATTCCAGATCATAACTGGATAGTGAAGCTATTAAGAGAGAAGCAAGTCCACTAGAAGTTTAGTGAGGGCCCTGATTCCCCATATTCATTCTGAGCCTATATTTACCTTCTCTTCACCTTCCCACATCCATTTTCTAAGAAAATGGAGTACCTGGGTTTTATAGTGCCAGAGAGACATACTTGGTTTTATCTACCTTTCCTGACAGTAAAGGATAAGAAAAACAAAACAACACAGAACTATGGCTAAAAAAGATGCCCAGAGCTGAAATGCTTTCCCCCAGCAGAGCTAAAGCTCAGCACAGCAATGAAGTGGTGAGAACATAGCCTGGTTTGGCTTTTGAGCACTGCAGAGGGTTGTAAGGACACCTAAGCTGCAGGTAATCTTGTGAAGTAGGAAACAGCTGATTTTAAGGTAAGCAGAACGATTTAAAGCATGAAAAAACCATCATAGATTTCAAATCCATTCTTACCTCATTCAACTACTTGATAAAGCAGGCATAATGTAGCCAATTATGAGTAAATCCTGCCACCTCGGATTTGGGTAAGCTGCTTGGGGTAATTAAGAAAAAGTGTTTAAGTGCAATGGTCCTTGAAATACTTAAAAGATCAAAGAACAAAGTAAGTGAGATAGAAATGAGTACAAATTATTTTGAATCTATACTAATATAACTCTCTTTCTGCAATCTTCACTTTGCTGCTTAGCATGCAAAATCCTCTCTTAGAAATGAAAGTGACAGTTCTTGCGATAGCTCTGCAGACACTGGATGCACCGCATGTCTGCGCATGGATTTTGGAGACATCCATGATGGGAAAATACTGCATCCCTCACACAGTCTCTGGTTACCAAGGCAAAGGCAGGTATAAATAGAAACAATCTGATTTTTTTTTTTTAAAACTCTATCTAGAAACCTGTGTTGTTGATAACCCTTTGACAGCAACGCCTTATTCCAAATGTTTCCGTTCTACATTTGTGTGGAAACTTCTGGTTTAATCCTTTCCTCCCGAAATAAACAGCAGCTACTTCTGGTTGTCATTCCACTCAAATATGAAAATTGTCTTAGAAGTAAAGTTTGGACAGATATCTGCTGTGCTAAGAGCTTTCATCAACCAAATGAACAAGAGCTAACACAAAGCATGCAGGAAAACCCAGAAAAGAAAGCAGTCTTTTTCTCTATGTATCACTGTAAGTAGCCATTCAAATGACTAGCACTGAAATGATTTAACAAGTTTTACATTTTCATCCTCACCAGTAGAAGAATCTTCCAGATTCTCCACACCAATAAAATAGATGGGGTGGTGAATCACTTGCTGTTAAATACAAAGGGAATAAAGCAGAGATTAATTTGGTTGATGACAGCTTGCAGTTGCAAAATCAAGACAGTCTCAGCTTGAAGTGATTTGGATCATCTTTGAAACTGATGGGGTGAATTAAAAATAAAAACTTAAGTTTCTGCAAAAACTGGTGGGTTATCAGTAGACCTTAGAACTTGCTGCTTCTGAAAGATCCTTGCAAAAAATGTGAAATATTGAAATAAATGTATAATCAAATGATCTAGTGTTTCATTTCCTTTACACACAGAGTTACATTAAACAGTGGAAGTAATGATCAAAAATATGAAGATGTATGATTTCATAAGTGCTTGAGCTGAAACACAGGAAGTTTCTGGAACCTCTGAAGAGAGAATTGTTCCCATCAATAATACTACATTCATCCCTTCAACCTTGCTTCTTGATAAACTGCCACATATAAGTGGCACATTTATTAAAGTGTCTTGTTACAGAAAGACCACTTAGCTTTTAGTAGAATTATATGAGTGAGCTCTCAATGGCCTTGCAGGTCTGAAAGTGGACATTGTTCTGAAGTTTTAGTCAAGGAAAAAGCAAATCGAGTAATCTCTTCTTCACAACCAACCACTGGATTGCCAGCTGCACTTAATTTGCTTGCAACCTCCCCCCACTTTCAGATGTTCACAGACCTACAGCCTTACCCACATCTCCAGCTGCTGAACTTGCAGGCCACGAGATGCCAGTGGGGTCTTGGGAGGGGAGAGTCCATAACTCACGGAGCAAGACTGACAGGTGAGCAGATGTGGGTGCACCCTGGGAAAGGCTGCTCCAGCAGCGCTCCCGGGAGCGCAGGGCTCTGGTGAGGAACTGGAACAGACACAGGGCAGGGAAAATGCTACAAGAACCTTCCTTTTGTGGAGTCTGAGTGTGTATCTAGAGGCTTAAGTGGAGAAATTTATGATAGGCTCTTTAGTTGCAGTGTTTTGCAATTGGAGAGGAAATTACAGTGCAAGCAATGCACTGTATTAATTTAAAACGAGTTAGCAACAACTAATTTTAAACAATTTAAAATAAATTTATATGGACAGGCAGACAACAGCTATAGCATTCATATAGATGCAAAGGCATTTCCCTCAGTGCAGATGTTACTCTTTTAAAAGAAGGAAGAATCCAAGTACCTGTAATGTACAAGTAATCTGGGGGATTTTTTTGCTATTTCCAATGGTATTGTCAGTGTTTCTCTTCTTGAGTCCTTAGAAAGAAAATCCATCAGATGATAGAGAAGATGGAAGAGTTGAGTCTAAGCAATTTCAGGTACCTTCAAACTAAGAGGGAGAGCCCCTTAGCACCACTGTCCAGGCTTTGGTGGCCCAGAGTTGGAATTAGAACTGCAGAAGGTTACCCTAAATAAACTTGCTGCAGGACTTACACATGCACAGTTATGAATAAACCCACTATTCATGTTAATATTTGTGTTAAAATACTGAAAAGCATTTTCCTTTTCCACATAAGAAGTCTGTATCCCTGACCTGCAGTAACAGCTATTTCTAACACTCGATAAATCAATGTGGTGGTTCTGCCAGCCCAAAGTACAGCTTTGCAGGCCTCCATCTTGGCTCCAGCACATCTCAGATTTTCTTCTCAGGTACTAAGCCTCCATTAAGTCTAACCTAGTCTTTGGTAACTGTCAAGCTGGTTTTATTTTACCTGAAGACAAAACAAAGGTAGGAGCAGAAGAGAGAAGCTAAGATAAAGGTTTACTCCCACATGCCTGTGCCGTTGGTACCCCTGCAGCGATCCAGATGCTCTCATGCCAGCCAAGCAGCTACTGCATTGCCTGTAATGACATCTTAGATTGCAGCAAAGGCAAAAGGAGGGATTTAATCAATGACAGCAGCACTGCAGTCTGTCCTTATGCTATCAAACACAGGTTCCCCAGCCCTGGTTTGCTTGTATTCACTGCTAGCCAAGGTAGTACAGGAGATTTAATAGTGTGTGGAACTTTAGGGCTATTAAAAATCCACCTCGGGTGTTCTGAATAACCTCACAGGTTACTTTTCTCCCCCAAACATTGGAATATTCTATTTCCCTAACTACTGTTTTGCTCAGGGATTTTTCCCTTAAATGGCTGTAGTCTTAGGTTACTTGTCAGCTTCAAAAGACATCACACGTGCAACATTTTTGTCCTGTCAGCTGGTAGTGGTTTTCAAAACAGGATGCCTATTTTTCTCCCGATTATTTCCAAGTGAGACACAGAAGTCTGAGCTTTTGTTTTCAGTTGGTTATACAGGTTCAACCTGGTGATTCATTCTTCCTGCAGCTACATTTCCAGGAAAAGACAAAGCCCTGGCTCTTCTCCAAGTTATCCAAGTAGGATCAGAAAGCACTCCTCCCCCAGCTGTGACACTTTCTAAGAAGGGAGAAATTGAACAAAACACATCCCAGAGTTGGTGTCATCACCCTGCAGACAGGCAAGGAGGTACATGACCTTGGAAAGGCATGTGCAGTATTAAGTCAGGGTGAAGATAACAGCAGAGTTTACAAGATTTAAGATTCTCGGTCATGTGAAGCATAGCCAAGTGTGTGCAATGAGCCATTCTCCATTTCTGGGACTGATGGTGGCTGTGAAGCTGGATGGCTTACGGGAAATCCTGCAATTTCATTTCAAGCCTTTTAGAAGACTCTCATCTTCTTGTTGCAGTTGGTGTGGACAAGGACATATGCTTGGAGTTGGGAATTTTTCAAGAGTTATTACTCATAAAGAAGCTGGTAACTTCGGTTTCAGACATCTCCTCTTAGGAATACTGCTGCTTGCTGATGAAGGGAAGCCTGGTTTTGCATCATGAGGCAAAGGACGACAGGGTTGTGTGGTTGTGAATGCAAGTGCTGAGATTTCAGAGAGGGAGTTAAATAAAAACCTGCACAACTCTGCCTACAAGGAACCATCACAGGAAATGTAAAGGCTTGTCTGAGAAGTGGGGTTCCTTCGAACGCAGCTCACATGTACTCAGCAAATGGGCCAAGTAAAGAGACAGAATTACCTCCCCCTGTAAGCCCACAAGCCAAAACACAGCTGGTAGCAGTAATATTAGTCCTGTCAAGCCTGGGAGTCTTCATTTATTATACATCTTGCAAATAATTATACATCTAGTTAAGTTTATAGCTCAGAAGCTGCATTTAGTGGTTGGCAGGGTATGTTCCTCACTTGGAGTAGTTGGCAGGGTATTGCTCCTTTGACCTCATTAGACTAACAGGAGGAGCAAGTCTGGTCCTCTGTATATTCAGAATAAACCACAGGTCTTTCTAATCTCTGCATATTAGGAGCAGAGGTCACTACTCCTTTGGCTCTCATCACAATCTGATTTAGGGTTTGTTTCAAGATGCTTTATGGCCTTCTTTAAAGGCTGTGTTGGAGTTCTCCTGAAGTTTGCAGCAACTTCCCGAGAGGGCTTAAATTAAGATTTGTTTCCCACATTTTTGAAAGTTACTTTACTTTCCCTTTTGTGAAAATTAAAGCACAGGAGGGTTGCTGCACACTGGATGCCCTGCTCAGAGGCAAGGGGTGGTAATGGAGAGTCCCATGGCACACACCTCTCTTTCTGGAGCAGGAGGAAAAGAGGTTGGATCCCAACAGTCCATAGTAAGCTATTTTCAGCTCAGGCATTCATTATTGCCATGATCTGCCATCCAAAATTCCTGCTTATGCAAAATGTGGAACTAGGTATGTGCTGCCCATTGTACATCAAAGTAATTGATTTTTTTAATAATGGAAACTGTCTGATGATTCACTGGGGTAAATCAAGCAGAACAGTAGAAAGATGAGGCAAAAAATAGGAAGAGAACCAGGACCAGTAATAAATCATGATAGAGGGTATTCAGTGTATTGCTATAGCAGTAAGTCAATAGAATGTTAAGCTGCATAAATACAAGATAATGTGTTTCATTTCTGCAGGGTGTTGCTCAGACTACACCTATTAACAGGATCGCCTGGTTCTGCAGAAAATACACACAGCAACAAGTTTTGTCATATTATCCTGATAAATCAGATATGAATTAAGATTTTAAGAGTTACTTTGCCAAAATGGAGAAGGAAATGAATATTCCTCATCACTGCAGCTAAGGAAATCATGCACAGATATGGAAAATTACTCTCTACTGGTGTATTGAGGTATGTGGAAGCGGAAGCTTAACTTCTCCTGGAATGACAGGGAGGTGGGACAGTTTGCTGTTTTCTGTGACTTCCAGGGATTAAAGTCAGTTTCCTTTTGCTTAAGACCTACATGAATAAGTCCTAACAGGGAAACAGACTACTGATTTCTTTCCTCTCTCTACATGTTTGTATAAATCTCGATACTCTACAACAGCACTAGTGCAGGGGAAGAGCAGCCTTCATCTCTCCCCTGTTGCAGAATTACACACTGAGAGCAAGTATGAAACCATGGGAAACTTCAGCCTCTGGGAAGCAGAGGAACCAAAACCTTCACACCCAAATAGCAGTGAGGCACGTCACATACTCCAGCCACTCCAAGTTCCCAGCATTTTTCACCTGTCGGCACAAGTATGTGGGGTTCTGGCTGTTTGCCCCGATGGCTGGGCCCTGGTGCTCAGCTGCCTGGTGAGCCACTTTTGCTCACTTCCTCACCCTTGAACAAGGATTTTCCACTGCCTCAAACCACAGCTTTGGCAAAGGATTCCCTTTAGGCTGCTCCAAAGCTGAGAGTCAGTAGAGGTCTCCCAGCTTGCTGCTGGGATCCCCTGAGGCCCTTGCTGCAGCTGCACCTCCCTTTGCTGAAGCCAGGCAGCCCCCCAGCACATGCTAGCACGGTTGCAAGGAGCAAACTTGGCTTTAGACACGGACACTCGGCATGGCTGCTGTCTGGCTGAGGTGTGCAGATTTGCCTGTGGCTCCTACCGCTGCTCTGGATAGAGCAGCTCACCTCCATCGGCATAGAGCCAGTGGAAGGGCCAGCAGTGCAGCATGAGTGCAGCTTGCTCCGCTGCTCCAGCTTCTGAAAATAGTCAGCCAGGTGCAAAGAGTGAGGGAAGGTATTGCTCTTCTCCTGCAAAAGTACATTATGCCAGTTTTCATATTATATAGCGCAGATGCAAGCCAACTCTTACTCTTGCTGGAGAATGAATTGCTTCAGTAAGCCACACCAACCCTCTGGTTTCTTCTCTTTCCTCACCATCCTCACAAAAAATCAGTGGTGCCAGAGGGAAGAAAACACCAGTCTCTGAATGGCTATTTTGCATGAAGCCCCTTTTTCCCTCCCTGGCTCAGGTCAGTGGCTCCTGTTCCACCCAACAGGAGACTGGCTCTTCCTACAGCTGGGAGCAGGACAGCTGCCCTACAGCTTTCCAAGAAGAATGCAGAGGCTGCAGAGGGACTTCAGTTGGCCTGAAGTGGTTCAAGAAGTGCTGAAAGCAAATATTCCCCTCATGGCCCTCGTGTAATCCACAGCAAGGTCAGATTCCTCTGGAGTAACAAGGCTTGCAAACTGTCAGTAACATGTAGACAGACTTAGCTAACACAGTTTAGAGAAATTGCTGGTAAGTGAAAAGGTATCATTCATCAGTCTGAGGGAATAATCCTCATATAAGACTATAAATCATTTGGTTTGTCCCTTTATTGTGCCTAGGATTAAGTTGTACAAATTCTGGAAACACAGCATCTGACTTCCTCTCTTCAAAGAAACTACACACAGCTGACCCAAAAACTCCGTGTTTGCCGTCACATGGGAGAGCCAACACTAGGATTTTTCCTACAAAATTGAGTAAAACCCTGAGCCTGCTTATCTTTGGACTAAATGCCAGCATGATAGCAGAATTTTGTGATACTTTTGTGTTCCCAGGTCTTCTGCAGAGCCATTCTTATCAGGGGCCAGAGTTAAATTTCTGTAGCGGTATCAGTTTGTTTCATTGCAGAACAAAGCACGTTTGTGTTTATCAGGGCCTCTGACTGCTGTGGGTATCTCGCCCTCTAACCCATCTTCCCTGGAGTGTATTTGAACATTCCAGTCCTCTGAGGAGCTCTCAGGTAGCTGAAACTCAGCAAGCAAATACACAGCTGCTGGGGACTTTTAGTGGTCCCTGGGGATGCCGGCGGCCCGGTGCCGTGTCCCTTTCCCGGACTGCTGGCAGGTGCCGCTCACAGCAGCGACCTGAGCGCCCAGCGAGCGCCGGGAGCGGCACAGCTGAGGCTCTGCTGCCGCCGGCCCGGGAGCCCTTCAGCCCTTTCAAGGGAGGGGAGAAGCCGGCCACGGGCTGCTCCAACTCGCAGGAGCGGCGGCGGGGCTGCCGGCGGGGCAACGCTGCTGTTGTGGCTCGTGTTCGTGCGCGGTGCAGTGGCCGCCGCTGTCCCGCTGTCCCCTGCCTGTCCCGCATTCCCGCTCGGCCGCTCCCGCCCTGCCCGCAGCACGTGCACGCCCGGCCAGCGCGAGCCCCCCGGGGGCGGGGCCGAGCGCGCGGCGCCGAGGGGGCGTGGCCGTGGGGGCGCGTCTGAGGCCTCGCGGCCGGCGGTGCGTGCGCGCGTGCGCGTGGAGAGGCGAGGGGAGAGAGAAGGGGGGGGAAACACGGGCCGGGGGAGGGAGCGGCGGCGCCGCGTGACGAACCCCGCGCCTATTGGCGGAGCGGCCGTCACGCGGTTCGGCGGCGGGTGGCGATTGGGCGGTTGCCGGGCGGGGGCCGGGCTCCCCCCTGCGGCCGCTCGCGCGAGGCCCGTGCTCGCCGCGCGCAGGAGGCGGCGGGGCGGTCGCGCGGCCGTGGGGGCGGGCGGGGCCGCGCGCGGCCGGGGCGGGGGCGGCGGCGCTGAGCCCGCCCCGCGCTGCGACCCGCCCTGCGCCCGCCTCCCCTCCCCCGGCCCAGCCCGGAGCCGCGCAGCCGGGGCCCGGCGGGGGAGCTCCGAGCTCCATGGGCAACACCGTCACCTGCTGCGTATCCCCGGACGCCAGCCCCAAGCTCAGCCGGGCCCGCGGCGGCGGGGCAGCGCCGGGGCCCGATCGCTGGGCGGACGCGTACCAGGCGGCGGCGGCGGCGGCGGCGGGCGGCGGCGGCGGCGGCGGCTCGGGGTCGGCGGAGGCCGAGTCGGGGGACTCGGATCCCGGCGGCGGCGGCGGCCCCCACCTCCAGCACATCAGCGACAGGGAGTTCCCGGATGGTGAGCGGCGGGCGGGCGGGCGGGGAGCGCCGGGCACCGCATCCCCGTCCCCTCGGTGCCCCCGCTCCGCCCGGGTGGGCACCCGGCGGGCACTGGCGGCCCGAGGCGCGGCCCCTTTGTCCGGCAGCGGGGGCAGCGCGGTCCCGCCGGCCCCGCGGGGCTCGGCCCGCGCCGCACCCCAGGCAAAGTTCCCCGTGGCTGTTACGGCCCCGGCCGGGCGGGGGTCGGGCCGGGACCTCCGCCCGCGGGACAAGCCTGGGGCCGCTCGGCGAGTCCCCGCCCGGGCCAGGAGCGCCTCCCCTGCCCGGCAGCGCCCGGCCCTGTTCGGGTCCCGGAGAGGAGCTCGGGGGACGAGAAGAGAACGTGGCGGAGCCCCCGGGTGCTCCTGGCTGGGGTGGAGAAGCCTGGCTGCTCGTTTCTCCTTAACTATGGAGTCATGACTCGGTCGCAGTGTTCGGGCAGATCGCAAAAGCTGCTGCATTTCCAGTCTCTGTTGAACAGGAGGAAGGAAGAGGGTGTGTGGGGAGCAAGGGAATTAAGAATTACAAAGATTGTGTGCATATGACATCACCGTGGCTGGACGTGGGTAATTTGTACTCTGGCTGTGCAGGGTTGTAACTGTGGACTCATGACACCGGCGTTCCTTGTCGCGTAGCGCTCGGTGTTCCCAATTTGCTTTCCCTGGATTCATGGGAATGTACGTGTGTGCCGCTCGGATTCCTTGCAGTTCCACCCGGAGCAGTGGTACCTCACAGACTGGCTCTGTAAGGCATCTCCTCCCGAGCCGGGAGAGCTGCAGGGCTGTGCTGCGGGAATTCCCGAGACATGTAACAGGTTCAGGGTGCTCCTGTCTGGCCGGGCGCTGCTGCAGCCGCACGGTGCAGTCTAGCGCCTCATGATATTCAAAACTTACTTTAATTAACAAACATCTTGCTGTTCCTCTTCGCAATCATAACCACACCTATGCGAAGTATATTCCCTTGGAAAAAGATAGGATGCCTGACATCTTTAATGTGCGGTGCATACAATAACAATAATCACTGTAATCCATACTCTTCTTGAACTTAAGAAATTATTTTTTTTTGCTGTCAGACTCGCTGCAGAAGAGTGTCAAGAGACCTTCAGAAATGGAATTATTAAACTTGCAGGGTTCTGCACAGCACCATATGGTGCAGCTGTTCCAGAAATGAGATGGAACAATCAGCCCCTTGGATCTCCTCTGAGACAGCTGTGCAGTGGTAGAAATTATGTTCACTGCCTAAGAGAAATAAACCTTTATTTTTGCAGGAAGATTATTACAGAACTCTCTCAACTCATTAGGGGAGGAGGAGCTAAACTCTCTAAAGATTCTAATAAGCCAAGCAAAAATGCCTAAGCTGAACAAATCTCCTCAGGAATAAGTGTTGTGTTTGTTTGAATCTTTAGTATGTGATCATGTCAACTGTGCTGAGTAACAGATTTAATTGTGAATTCATCCATATTTCAGGACTGGCCTTGAAGTAGAGAAGTATTTAATTTTTTTTTGAATTTGCAAGCCTGAATAAGAGTGCATAGTCCAAGAATAAGATAGTAGCTATCACAAATTTTACTTTTGTGGCTATGGAAACTTTAGTCTTGAGACAGGAGATAATCCTAAAATTAGAACTGCATAAGAAGTATATGTTTAAGATGATTTTAAAGATCACTTTTACAGTGGTATGTGGTTCACTATTGCCCTCCAAAGTTGATCTGCTGCAAGTGATAGATGATATTTGAAGTTTTCTGATTGATATAACTCTTTAGGGGTACAGAAAGTATCAAAGTTTGATACCTTTATTAAAATAAAATTCTGAATAGTCAGTCTTAAAACTTCTTCTGTTAATTTTTGAATGTTACAAAGCACTCCCCGGATAGAATTGAAGCAGTTGACTTGAAAATGTAAAGCATGATTTGTGAAGTCTGAAATCAAGTGTTATGATACAGGCTTTATGAAGAAGTTAGAAGTGAGACAGTTATCTGTTTAATACCTTCTACAAAATAATAAATCTATAATAGACCAGATAGCAATGCTTATTCCTCTTAAACTCTAGGATGTAAAAGCTGTTGGCATACTCAAACCAAGCAAACAGCCTGCATGTTTCTGTGCAGTTGACTACTGGAAAGTATAAGTTTCCTTTGGGGGATAAAACATATCTCTGATTATTGTATAATGTCATAGGCTAGCTAAGATGCAAACTTAGTCTATAATGAGAACCTACTGACTGCCCTTTTCTTGAATCCTTCGGCAGGGAGAAAGCTGCAAGGAAAAAAGTCAAAATCATTTTGGCTATTTTTGTTCCATGTTCTTCAGTTCTAGGAGTTTCTAAGAAAACAGCTAAATATATCAGAAAGCTAGCATTGAAGTGGGACAGAGATGCTTCATTCCTTAAATTTCTACCTCTGCGTTGTTTGTTGTCCTAAAGTCTGTCTCAAGTACTTTTTGCGCTTGTTTTGCTAAAATTGAATGTTTTGGTTGTATCAGGAATGCAGAAATTACCAACTGAGCTTTGGACTTTTTATTTTGTGTTGTTTCATAGCTTTGTGTTGCTCTTTCATAGCAAGTGGAATGTGTTCCTCGCAGGTCTGTGCTCTTAAGTGAGGATTATTCTGTAGCTTCTCCAGCACTCTCCTTAACAGACACTGCTTTCCAGTCAGCACTGCTTAGATTGTCTGTATCAGATCAGAAAGAAACAAGAAAAGTCTCACTTTCTTAAAATGGGCAGATTATGATGTGGTATTTATGGTTGACAAAAAAGCAGTGATAGGTGGAATGGAGGTAAAACACATGGTAAAACTGAAAGTTTGATGTTTCAACAAAGGTTAATTCAAACAGGAAAGGTTTGTCAGATCCTCTACTGAGAGAGTATAAAGCATGACCTTGTATTTTATGGGTCTCAAGACCCTGAGCCGTAAACTGGTGCAAACTTTCTCTGAATGAGAAATAAGCCTGTATTTGTGGTTTGATATGCTAAGCCAAGATGGATTAAGTAAATGGAAATAAACATAGCTTTGAAAACAGAAGTTTCTTCCAAATAGGTTCATGACTATTGCTAATATTAAATATCAAAGTCTGCCATGAAAATAAAGCAGCTAGTTGACTTTTCAGCTGAGCATTAAGTGTTCCGTAATCAACAGTTCAACACAGTTTGAATTGACCAAAAAGGCTTTCCTATCTAGTTTTAGTAATGGTAGCTCTTTGGTCTTAGTGTGCCATTTGGGCTGTGGTGATTGGTTTGGTGTTTGGTTGTTTGGGTTTCCCCCAACCAGTGAGTGTCTGCTAATCTTTATTTTGGGCTTTCCTTTTTTTTTTTTCCTGAGATTTTTTTTTTCTGGTTATTTGAGGGAAGACCTTAGGGCTGACACTTTCTTGCTAGGTCCCTATGTTTAAACATAGATCTACTTCTTCAAAAATTCTTTGATCCTGGATAAAACTAGAACGAGACTTTGCTTGGCAGATGTTTCTCACTTGCACTGGGAAACATCTCCCTGCACTGCTGCTGGTTGCTGAGTTTGAGCAGAGGTTTGCCTGATTCTCTCAAACCAAGGGGAAGAGTGTTGCCCTACTGAAGTGGTAGGACAAAGTGAGCTGGTACCCTTACCCGAATAACTGGGGGATGGAGAATGACGAGGGAAAAGACAGTCAGGGATAAGAGGGAACAGCACATGGGATCAGGAGAGGAGCTGAGTGGGATGTGATCATCACACACAGGTTAGATGTGAAGGGGACTTTGAAGAGGAGAATTGATAGAGATGTAGTAAGTGAGGTTTACCTAGCTTGAAAGCTTCAGGTTGCCTGTATGCTGCAGTTATTAAACAGTGTTGAAGATGAACAGATATTTTGATATATTGATAGTCTGTGATCTGGTTGTCTATAACAGCTTGTCTATAAACCTCCTTGCACAAGGTCTAAATACTGTTCATTTGTTTCTCTTATATAATTTCAGCTTATTTCAGGCATGTGGGTGGAGGTTTTTTCCTTTTTTTTTTTTTTTTTTTAGTTCAGGGTTTTTTTGTTGTTGGGTGTTTTTTAAATCCTAGTTAAAATGTTAGTTAAGTTAAAACGCTTTGGTGCAAAGAATCAGCTTTTTGATGCCAGCAGCAGTTTTCATCACAGGGAAGATTTAATCATCTTGTGTTGGTTTTTGTGCCTCTGTATTTGAAGATCTGTAGCTGCATAGGTTGACAAATACTGTTGTCTGTTTGAACAAACATGAAGACAGAGGTGAAAACCAAATGATGCTCTGGTGCTTTTCCTTAGTGTTCCCTCTCCTTTTTTCCTTGTAGTTTTTCCTAGTAGACATGAGTTTTTCACCTACCTTGGACTCAGTCTTGGCTCCCCATATGTCAATATCCCTTTCCAAAAACTGACCAGACATTCATTACAAAGGTATTTATAGCAGTTGCAGATAGTCTGTGGTCTTGACAAACATGAACTATTGGACTTTCTGTAAGCCTGAAACACCTTCCGTGTTGTTGCCTTAAGAGGCTTGATGCCATGGCCTCTAGAAACAATCTGTGAAGTACCTGTAGTGGAAATGACTGAATCACAGAGTCATCCAGAAACAGCCATGAAACTGATCTACAGATTTGGGAACTGGAAATAAAATAATTCATTGCTGCAGTATAGAATTTGTATTTCTGTTCTTATGCTTGGATGCTGCTGGCAACTAAAGAATCACCTATCCTTTTTTCTCTTGAATAAGTCTTGGAGACTTGCAGCAAGCAAGTAAACCTTAAGTTTTTAAGAGTAGTTGGTATAGAACATGAAGCTCATGTGGAGGAAGACTGATTTGTTTTTCTGGTGTGTTTCTGCAGGCTTTCAGCATAACAGGTATTGAAAGGAAATATAGAATCAAAGGTGTTGATGAAACTTATAGAACTAAGGAAACAAATTCATTTTAATCTTTACCTTTTTAAAAAAACTGGTTCTGTGTGACTTACCTTTAGCATCCTTTTCCTCTGCTGGCTTTCTTTAGGAGATTTGCTGTTTTCCCTCCTACCTGCAGGGTAGATGTTGTAGAACAACAAAAGTTCTGTGGCTAAAAGTATGTGTTCTTTCAAGAGTGATCATTGTGGTGAGGTCATACCAAAAAGCTGACTAACAGGGGAATGAACTCTTGCACAGCCAACAAAACACAAAACCCTACTCCTCCCAGATTCATACTGCACATTAAATGAACATTTCTAACAATGTTTCTTCCACATACAGAGAGAAGGAAGATGTTACTGTGGGAGGCAGGAGGGAAATTCTGCCAAACATTAAGAACCCAGACCTTGCATCTGGAGATCCTTGCCAGCAAGTTTATGTTGAGATTTTTAAACCTATCTGGTTTTTTCTTCATTACATCTAGAGTTTAAATGTACACTTTTATTTCACTCACCAGAAAAATAATGCTTTCAAGAAGAAAACTCTGAATGTTTTGATTTCAAGAGATAAGTGAGGAAGTACTGATGTAAAAAACTTGGTGCTATTTATTTAAATGTGTAGTAAAGGCAGATTAATAAAATTGAAGGTCCTCCTTGCAGGTGATGTGAATATCAGGATTACCTTGTCAGGTAGGATTCTACAATATTTGATGAGCTTTTTGTGTATATCACAGCTTTGCTTCTGTTTGGAGTTCTGAAAAGGTCTCGAATCAAACATTGTTGATTTTCTTCCAGTGTGAAAACTAACACTGGCTTGTTATGAAATGTGTCAGTCAGGCTCAGGTAATAAACAGCTGAATGCCAGTAACTTTCAAAGACTTAAAAAAAGCTTTTCTCTAAAGCGCTTGGACATGTTTTGTTGCATGGGTAGTTGTTTTTCATTTACAGAACAAACTGCAGGTAAGGTCCAGGCTTCATCTGAAGTTTGCAAATGTGAGCAATTGGAAGAGGTGAAAAACATACCATGTGCCAGTCCATCAGGTGGCATGTGACACCAACAAACACTGCAGTATGTCTGGTCACCTGCAGATACTACCTGAGACTGGAATTTCTGGTGCTCACCTGTTCTGCTTTCTGAACCATGGCTTGGAAGTAAGGCAGAGAACATGTGAGGAGTTGTTACGGGAAAGCTTACTCTTGCTGTTGTCAGCATAGATCTAAGATTCTAAAATTGGGTTGCTCTTTAATGTGTACCAAAATTTTTGGTTTAGTTGGTGGTTCTTTGAGGTTTTTTTTTGTTTTGTTTTGGCTTATCAGTTAGAAAATTAGAGCTGTGGACTTCGACTTTAGCCTCTGGTGATAGTGAATTGTGTTATGTGTGAAGGTCGGTGTGGGGAACAAAAAGTGACAGCATAGAGCTAATTCTTTCTCCTTGTCCTTTAAATGGTCCTAAATTAAATGCAGTACAGGAACACATCCCTAGCAAAATGTTAGTTACTTCTACGATCTAGCTTGTGAGCTACTGTTTTCCTTCTAGTTCAAAAATAAAATCTTAGGGGCATCTTGTTTACCACTGTTTTAACTTGTCCTGCTTTTGCTGTGGAATTTGGGGCACTCCTGGTACCCTGCCTTGGATAAAATCTGTAGAAGTGCTTATAACCTTGGCATCATCAGGAAACGTGTGGAAGCCTCCTGGGCTCCGTTTGGTCCCAGCAAGGATGGGTGTTGTGTTGTGTGGAACAGATCTCTCAGCCATGTTTCCCCAGCAGGGGCTGTGAACGGGGTACAATAGGATCATGTTGGAATGTGCTGTGGAGGCTGTAGAGAGTGGTGTGGATCCTCCTGCACTTTGAGAAATGAAACAACATGTATTAATATGATACTGATTTTTTTTTTAAGCCACAGAAATTAAGAAATTACTTAAACCCTACATAGTCTCCAGTACTTTATATATTCTGCACTTTCCTTTCGAAATTCTTCTGATTTTAGTAGCAAATTTGAAATGTTTACTGTGTCAGTTTCTCCAGCCCAGCTCTGGAGTGTGGTACAAAAGAGCAAATAATTTCTTTCTAATTAAGAGAGCTTGTTGTATATAGAAGTAATTTCTGCATCCTTCCAAAATATCGGTGTGTCCTTAGATATGTGCTGGGTGTTGGTAATGATATTACTTTTTCTCTAGTACTGCCATAAAGATTAACTGATAGCTTTTAAATAGCTTTAAAACATCTTTCTATGTTTCAATCTTTTCTATTGTGTAAATTCACAGTATTTAGAAATAATCTTTTAACAATCTTTCAACAATGAGAGTTGCAAAGTTGCAAATGGAAAGCAACCTATGTGTTCTGGGCTCTCTTATGCAGTTGGAGTGGCTGAGACGAATAAACAAAGCAGGTTAAATTTAGAAACCGGAGTTGTAACTTTCCTAAAAGGTTTTGGGAAAAGAATTAGAGCAACATAATGTGAAGGAGAAATAATTTTATATCAAATTATTGTTAGGAATAACAGACTTTCTGAAATGGATTGGCAGATTTGTTAATCTAATTTGTTGTAATTTTTACATCTTTATTGGGAGTGTTAAGTGGCTTGCATCTTTATAGCATAAGGTAATGAAATATAAGGGAAGCTCAAGCATTAGTCACAGCTAGTAAGTCATTGAGCAAGTGACAAAACGCAATTTACAGCAAAGATTATTGTATCATTTAATGCTTTAAATATGTGCTGTATCAAAATGTTACTGCCGTCTAAAACAGCAAAGGATGGGGCTAAAACTGTTGAAGGAAATGCAATAGTTTATTGTTCTGAAGCAGTGAAATTATCAAAGGGCTGCTACTTAGTGACATCTTTGATGGGATTTATTCATGGGATAATACATGTAGCACAATGCAATGTGTAAAATGTGTTTGTAATAATTAGAAGTTGCCCGTGGAGGTGTGTAAACCATAGATAAGTAGTTACCATTATAAATTCCTAAAACCTACACACATTCTTACATGGCATGGATAAAAGTAAAGTCTTCATGTGGATTTTGTGTTGTGGAAAGGATGTAAGATCTTGAGCCAGGGCAGAGGATTGCTTTTAAAATGGATGTGATGTGTCCTGTGGGGGGCTGTGTGCGCACAGCAGCAGCAGAGGTGGCTGAGAGTGTCTCAAGTGCAAGCGAGCAGCAAGGGACTCCTCCAAGGGGGAACGGTGGCAGAGGGAAGCAAGTTCAGGCTTCTCTCTGCCCCACTTGGAGTCAGGGTTGGTTTGACAAGCTTGGTAGTACACATGAGTAAATGGCTCTGAGAGATGCAGAGAAATAAGGGGGAAGGTTGTTTTTAACACACTGTTCTCCGGTGAAGAGCCCTTGTGTAGCAGCATTATTGTTCTGCCCTCAGTCCTAATTTCTGGTGGTGATCTTCCCTTCTTGCCTTTTTTTCAGTGAGTGTGAGGGTCTGATAAAGTGTTTTGATTTCTATTGAGTTAATAGCCTCTAGAACAAAAATGTTCTGGAGGTGTCTTGCTTTTTATATCATTGTTGTTCCTCTCGTTTCTCTTGTTCTTGTTTCTGCATGTTTTAATTCCTATTATTCCTGTTTATCCTGTGGCATATATGCTTTCTTTTTCTATTAGCTTTCTGTGAAGCTTGACTTTTCTGTCATACAACTCCTGCTGCAGCTTTTACACAAGAGTTACCCTTACTTTCAGGACTAGTATCTTGGCTTTGGACTCATAAGTGCTACCAGGATGAAGTATTAGGAGTTATGCTTGGTTGGGAGTCAAATTGTTTGCAGACGGATTTATCTCTTCCTCTGCCTTTTCTTTTGCTGCTTCCCATTACATTTTACCTCTGCTCATGCCCTTATCTGCCTCTTGCCTTATGTTTCCTTCATCAGCTGTATTGCTGTTGCTTTTTGGTATTTCAAGAGCAATACTGGCAGTTTAGGACGAGCAAATCACATGACTATTTTTTCCATTGCTTAGAAAAAAGCATTGTCCAGGGAAAATGGCACAGGCAGGATGGTTAAAATTCTCAGGCAGCTTATAAGGGGAAAGCTATAGGGAGGTGGTCTGTTAAATGCATTTCTCTTTGCGGTCTCTTGCTAGACTAAGGCAGGTACCCTGTGTCTGCTCGTGCCACGTTATCCTGGAATAACAAACCCAACTACTTTTCACCCAGCTTGGTCTTGATCATTTCTGGTGGGATTTTGCACTGGGAGCCATGTGATGTGTCTTGAACTTCATTAACTTAACTCTGATTGTATAATCTGTGCTGTGGATTTAATGTGCTGTGGGTGATGATACTCCTGGCATCATCCAGCAGAAAGCTCCTTGTGTCTGGCAGAGCCATCATGGAACTGGAGCCAGTGAGATCCTTTGCGATCCTTTCAGTTCTGTTCCTCTCCTTAAATGTGTGCGCTGCCGGGTTCAGGGGGTTGACTCATGTGGCCTTATCAACTTTGTGTCCCTTGGTGCCTGCTGTACTGCTGTGCATCTTCTTTCCTGGAATGTCAAGAAGATATTGCAGACACTTCTTGTCCGGGATGAAAGTTGGTTATATTCATTCTTGTGCTTTTAGTCCTAGACCTGATTTCTAACATGTAAGGGACATGGATATAAGAACTGGCAGAGCACAACAAGTCACATGGTTTCAAAGTAAATCAAAACCATAGGGAAGCCAAGATAGTAGTGAATTTATTATTTTTTTTAATGAGGTGAGGGAAAATGGGTGTTATCCTGAAAGTCTCTTCCCTGGGAAAAAAAGCATCTGTCCTGTTTAACATTTATCAGTGACCTAGAGGAGGTGATGGAGGATGCCCAAATTGCAGATGACAGCCAGCAGTCAATGTGCTGGAGGCTGCATATTCAGAGGGACACTGGGCCAGCACCAACCTTATGAAATTCAGCAAGGAGAAACACAGAGTCCTGTGTTAGGAGCTCCTGACTTCAGTAGCCCTTTTCCTTCAGTTTTCCTGTACTTTTTCCTCCCCAGTTTTCCTTGCTGCTTTTCCCTAAATATGGCCCAAGACTTGTACAGTCCTACAAGTCCTTCCCTACCATTCCACAGTGAATCTCATAGCTCTGTAGGCATTAGTCCCCCTAATGGGAAAGGCGAGCTAGGCTCTATGGACCCTCACTGGAAGTTTACAAGGCTCAGCTCGGTAAAGCCTTGAGCAGCCTCATGTTCTACCGAAAGTTGGTTCTGTTTTCAGCAAGAGGTTGAACTCGAGACCTCTGAGACCTCTAACCTGACTTACCTGGTTATTCTAAAAGTTGCTGCTGAACTGTAAATAAATAAGTTCTGAGTTGTTTGCTTTGTTTGCATCATAACTTGCTGATAACAGTCTGTATTTTAAGTCTGCATATTGCAGTCTTTTTTGGTCTGTTGATGATACTTCAGTTACTTGTAGGCTGGCAAAATACTTCCACTTCTGAATCACTGTTTGTGTTGGGTTTGTTTGTCAGTGCAGTGCCAGCATTAAAAGCTGTATACTGTCTCTTAAAGGTGATTTTGTTAAATCAATGTTAGAAACTTGCCAGACTTGTGGACAAGTTTTAAACAAGTTATACTATTTTGTTAACATGTTACAAATGGTACTTAAAATGTGGCAATATGGCGTGCTATTGCATGCTGGACTTTTTATTTTTTCAGAGAGAATCAACTGTGTATCAGAAGAACATGAGATACGAGCTGCCAGCAAATTTCACTCTAGGGCATGTAAGCCAGGACTTCTTACATTTTAACTGTATGAATAAATTCAGGTATCTGTTCACTGTGTGCTGTGAATGAGCACAGTAAGGTGACAGTAGAAATACTGGTTTTGTAAATGAGCTTTTTAAGTCTTCACAAGATGGTCTGCTTTCATGGCTGACTCTGATCTTTTTGAGAGGAAGGGGGAATTCACTTTTGAACAGTCTTGGTGTTCCTAAACAGATGTTGGCTACATTACTTAAACAGTAGAGATTCAAAATAACTGTGTTCCACATCCTGGACCAGTGCCAGAGCAACAGGGTTGGACTAAGATCAGCGGTGCTGTAAAGCCCAGTACTTGGAAAACACAGAGGTCTGGATGGCAGTGTTGTGCACCAGTGGGAATCTGGAATGAGAACTTCTGGGAACTCACATACTTCTGCAGTTACATTCCCTTGCTGATGCATGGGGGCTGTGGCTATGTTGTGGAGAGGTGCACAAACATTCACACAGTCAAAACTTCAGCACCCAGGCAGTTTGTGGTTTGGCAGGGTTCTGTTGGTTGGGTGCATAAAAGATTATGTTTTTTTTTAATTAAAAGTTGATGGCGATTCTTAGATGGCTTTGCTTTTTAAGGGTGTGGCAGCTGTGTTGGTGTTCCACCTTGAACATTTAAAAGTGCAAGTGCTCATACATGAGTGTGTCTGCTTGTATGACTGGCATGGCATAAGAATGACACTGTAAATGTATGCAAAACTGCTCTTTCCAGGATTTAGAGGATCACACTCCTAGATTATTCTGTTCATGTGTTCACATAAGTCACTGTGTCTGTAGCATGACTTCCTCAGAACAGCTGTTTCTTCTGTCAAAGCTAAGGCAGCTCAGAATTTCATCATGATGGTCACAGTTTCATCAACAAACTTTTGTGATCACTTCCATTTTAATCTAAGGGAGTAATATATCCTCTTCTAATGCCATCACTGCTCTGTTGTGGCAAAGGATTAAGGCAGTTATTTCATTCTTCAATAACTCTATTTTAGCTTTACATGGTTTTATTTGAAATTCCCAAAGAACTGAATAGTGTAAGCTCCATGTTTTGATATTTATCAGTATTGTAAATGTTACTTATTAGGTTCTTTTGTAACACCACAGAGATTGTTTCCTGCTGTCTTTGGTACATAAAGCATAGAGGGAAAGACCACAGAGGGTAAGATCAGCAGTGATAATTTTTTGTTGTTTTGGTGGGGTTTTTTTAAATTAGTTTTTTGATAAAGTTCCAGCTTTCTGCTCACTACTGGGCACATGCCCCACACCCAGCTACCTTAACATGCAGGGCCACAGATTGACTTCTGAAGATAAGTGGGTTTTTTGAGATCTCCCTGTCCACTTTGTTGGGTTTTTTTTCAGAGGGAAAATGTAAAATTTTTATTCATCTTGGCAAAAGTATGATTTTGTTTCAGAGACAGCCCATTCTACGTGGGTTTGATCTTGTTTCCATCACTGTGCTTGAGCACTTGGAGGCTGGGTGGGAATTGTTGCAGTTTTCATCTTTAAATTAAAGGTATCTCATTTTTTTGTCCTTTCTATTTCAGATTTAGCCTTGGAATCTAATCCATCTGATCATCCCAGAGCAAGCACAATTTTCCTGAGCAAGTCACAAACAGATGGTAAGCTAAGGTTTTTTCCAATTTAACAAAAAACAGGAAAAAATTAGAAAAATAACTAAATGTAACAGCTCAAGAACAGTGCTTCAATTTTTTCAAAGCATAGGGATTAGTAATTTATGTATTTACATGGAAATGTGTTTATAGACCATTTTACTTAACACTTAAAATCACTTGATCTTTAAAATGCTTAAGCATCAGATTTCAGTGTGCAGATCCTAATAGTCTGAAGGAGCAAAGATCTCTTCATTAGTGTAATTCAAGTTTCAAGCAATTGTGGGTTTTTTAATGGCCAAGGACTGTTTCAAGTACAGTTTTAAAGAAAAAAAAACTATAGTTAAGAAAATAATTAAATTCTCTGTAATAAATAATAAGCCCAAGCCATTCATCTATATAATTTGCTTCTGAATATGTTTTAAACTGTTTGAATAGTTTTAGAGGATAAATACTCTCCAATCCCAGTTTTAATTACATAGATGTATTGGGATTTTCAATTTCTTTGCAGATCCAATGTTTACATGATAACTCAATTTTGAAACTGTTGCTATAGCCTGTGCATTCCAAAAGGCTTTCAAAAAGTGGGGGCATTTCTATATTGCACAAATAAAAGCAAATTCTGACAACAGGACATTTTGAAGTTGCAACTAAAAAAAAAATAAGATAATCTTTTTTAAATGCTTCTGTTTCTTTTATAATTGTTTCTTGTTTAAAGCACTGTTTTGCTAAGAAAGTGATGCACTTGAGGTTGGATGTGTTGATGGAAAGCTGCAGTGTGTCTTTTAACTTGGCACAGCTTTGCCACAGAAAGTAATTATTTTGACAGGTCTGTCAGTTGTTGTCCTGCTATTCAGTCTTGTGGCAAGTGGTAGAATTGTCAGTCGTATCAACTTTGCAGTGCTCAGATAATCTGTGAGCAGTGGGAGCAAGCACTAGCCCGGCTCTTCAGAAGAGATGATACCAAGGAAATGTAAAGACCTCTTTTTTTGGGGCCTCTGAGGTCAGTCTTCAAACAGCAGAGGCTCTGACCTGCTTGTTTCAGACACCTCTGAGATGAACAGTGCTGAAGGTGCAGCTCACATGCTGACAGAGTTCATGAACACTTTCACTGTGCAGTCTTCCAGCCTTGCTGCAGAAAATGTTCAAACTACGTGAACAGGCTTGTTGGGGGTAGTATTGCTTTCAAACGTCATTTCTTTTTCTTCAAATGAAATGTATTGAATTGTGTAGACCTGTGTTCATGTAGGAAAAGGCTCCTCTTAGTGAGGTAGTAATATTAAACTATTCTGTGAAGTTGGTATTAAATTAATTGATTTTTATGGAGAAGTCAGGCAGAATAATTTATTTTCTAATTTCCCTCATTCTTCTTTAGTTGACCTTCCGTAGAATTGGTAGAATTAATATCCTTAAGTTCTCTCTCAGTGAGATGCTATCAGAATGATGAGTTTTGATTTATGCAAAAAGACTAAAAAAATGTGGATACTCTTTTCCAATTGTCAGTTTTTCTAAATATGTAAGAGAACGTGTCCTGCTGAAGAGTGGGAATGATCTGAGGTTAGAACTTTGGAGAGGTGCCTGTCCATGCTGGTCACATTTGTATACTTTGTGCATGTGTGCAGCTCTCAGCTCTCCCTCACACACTGCTGTAATTGCTGCTGTCACAGCTGGAAGTTTAACCTTGCAGTCTCTTTTGAAAGACTAACACAGTTTAAAATGATCAAATGACATGGTTGCAGTTGTATGATAAATAGGACCACAGCTTGTGCCAGCATCCTGTGTATAGTGAAATAGTCTTTTACCTTCTGCTGTCTAATAGGAGGAGAGAGAGCATGTAAATAATGCTGGGCACCTCACTTCTTCCTTGTGTGCATTTGTCAGGCTCATGGTGTGCTGGTTTTGCTTCTCTTTGCTGTTGGATGGTGGACACTGTCTGTTTGAACTACCTGAAATCATCTGTTTTTCATGATACACAACATCTTTTCAAAGCTGAGACATTTTTCCCCTTAGTGTGATGGGAAGTAGCTGTTCCTGAGTGTACATGTGGGTAGACAGAAGGAGTATGTTGCTTACTACATTGATAAAACATTTTTTTTTTCCCTCAAACTACTTTTCCAGACACCTAAAGTAAAATTCGAAACTTTGAATGCTCCCACACTTTAGAAAACTTGGTTAGTATAATGACTTTGTTGAATGTAAATTGGGAAACTTTTCAGTTCACATTCTTTTTCCCTCTTTGTAGTGCGAGAGAAGAGGAAGAGTAACCATATAAACCATGTAAGTAAACTGTATTCTATGTAAATATTAGGATATTGGGTCAAAGACAAGGTCAAGGAAACAACTGTACTAGTTCTAGGTATATAGTCTTACACATGTTCCAAATCCTCGTTAGAAAGGTGAAACTGAATTATCTTTGCCCATCTCGAAGCAATAAACAGGCACAATATCACAAAGCATAGAATGGCTGATGTCAAAAGAATAAAAATGAATTTTTTTATTGTCAGTCTTAACCATTTCAGAACAGAAGAGAATAAATGTAAGCCAACCTGTCTGTATTTTTTTTAAACAGAAATAAAACTGCATTAATTTCTCAGCTGAGATGGCAAGTCTTGAATGACTTGCTAATTGAGTATTGCTATGGGACTTATTTTAAGAAGTGTATCCAGTATGAAAAGAGAATGGACAAATATCATCAGTGTAATAAACAAGTGATACTCCGTTAGTTTTAAAATCTGAAAATATGCTCTGAGCTTCTTCCACAAATATTATTTGGCTTGGACACTTCACTTACCAAAAAAACAGCCAAAAGAAAAAAGATGCAATGTCATTAATAAGTGAAATAAAGTGAATAAAATCATTGACTAGTAAAGGGAAGAATGAAAGTTAGTAACATAAAGTTTAAAAAAGTATCAAAAGTGTCTACTGACAAAGTAGTGGTAAGATAATGGTATTTCAGGTCTCTTATTTTGCATGATTATGCAAGGAGAAGGAGTGGGGATGATCCTTATACCTTTTTTCTCTCTTTCTTTTTTTGTTACAATTCCAACTTTGGTCTGCCAGTACCAAGGTGAAGTGTGATTGGAGTGTTTTTGCTGACAAACTTCAGCTGGAAGGGGAGATATTCCTAGGCAGCTGTTGAATTTTGAAGGGTGTGAACATTTTCGTATGAAAGACTTTCAAGTTTTAGACAAGACGTTTAGAAAAACTCTGGTGAAAACTAATGAATGTTGAATTGTTTGATTAGAATTCCTCCCTCAGTTATGATGTCCTATCTGTAGTGCAAGGCATTCTCTGAAAATGCTCAGGGAAGCCTGGGTGGGCAGGATGGACAGGATTAGGATGGGTGATGTGGAGCATATTACTAGCTCTAAATAATAATAGCAAAAGTAAGAGTAATAGCAGTACTCTGTTTCCAGATCCCAGATGCTAAAACAGGACATGTGTGAAGGGACCCATGCCAGGAAAAGGTTTCTCTTTTTTGAAACTCTAACATGACAAAGCCCCAAATGTTAAACTGGATAGCCAGAAACTGTGAAAGGTATAGGATACAAAGGAAGGGAGATGGTGATTATGGAGTCACAGGGAAATCTAATAGAGTACATCACAGAGAGGGAAGACTGGGACACAAACTGACAAGAATGGAATGGGAGAGAACTGAGAAAATCAGGATTTGCTGCTTTAGCTCAGCTATTTCTGATGTAAATCATCTAAAATCATGTTGTGTAATACAAGGGATGGTTTATAAAAGTATCTTACAGAAAGGAACTAGATGGCTACAGCGTAGCTTACATTGCAACCATCCACAGGGACCTGTGCAGTAACCACTGGAGGTGTAAAGCCAGTACTCAGTGTGCTAAACAAAAGCTTACAGAATCCCTCTTCTTGAATATATTTCAATTATTTTCTTCTTTTTTTCTTTCCTCAAGGTTTCTCCTGGTCAGCTTACAAAAAAATACAGCTCATGCTCAACAATATTTATAGATGACAGCACGGTCAGTCAGCCTAACCTTAGAAGCACAATAAAGTGGTAAGGACCCTTGTCATCAGCAGGGGCTTGAGTGGCATTGTAAGGGTTATTTGGGATTTTCTGGGGGTCTTGTCTGTTCCAAAACCAACTGCACCCTTGAATGACAGCACTGCTTCTGCAGGTTGGTCATGGAAGGGGTGTAGAGGTCTGTGTAATTGACTGCTGGAGGGAGCACTTGTTTCAGTCACAGAGCTCACGGACTGTCCTATTTCAAAGCTGTTCTCATTGTGAGGCAGTGCAGAAGTGTGTCAGCATTGTGGGTTTGAAAGCATGTGTTGAGGTGGGGAGTTTAGTTCACACTGAAAGCCAAATCAAGAAATTCTTGACCTGGGAAAACTTGAAATGGATTTTTGTGGAGTGGCAGAAGTTGCAGGAATGCGTTTGGTACTTGCCAGTGGTATTAGTCTGCCCTCTAGTTGTGGAAAACCAGCATGTTGCTGACTTGGGGTTTAGTGCTGGCCTTGCTGCCTTCTCCTCACATATTTGTTATTTTAGGTAGGTGATAATTATGGTCTCTAATGTAAATGGCTGCTGGGCCTATTTTTCTGGATACCAGAAAGTCAGTTATTTGCACTTAGATGATACCAGCTGAGAATCAAGAAGAGAGTTTTATCCTGCTTCAGGGGAAAGGAAGGCTGAGTAGGTTGAGGTCCAGAAAGCTTTACTGATTTAATATTGTTGTAGAGTTTGGAAATGTCTAAGTTCATTTGTTACTTTAAAACGTGGTTTCAGACAAAGGTATGCAGCATGTCACTTCTCCTTTTCTAGAGAAAAACAAAAACCTAAAAAGCTATGCTTGTGCCATTTTAAAGTGTTGTACAGCTGACAGCAGATCAGAAGTTTTTGTGACAGGTTCCTGTGATGGCAGCATTCGTGTTATCACCATGAGTAAAGAATCTGAAATTGGCCACAGCAGATGAGTGTTACTATATGAAACCTATTGCCTCATTTAGCAGAGACTGAAATCTGTTCTTGTCCACTTCTTGGATTATGCTGGCGTAACACCATCTCTTTTTTAGACAGTTCCTAAATTAGACAACCAGACAGGGTTAAAACATCTGCAGAATCTCCGTAGTGCTATATGTAACACCAAGGAGAGCTTACATTTTAGTTTGGAATAGTCCACATTTTCACTAAATATCACCTAATCAGGAAATGAAAGTACATGTTGAAAATGCCACTTAACAGTTATTTTGTTGCACAAATATCTGTACAATGAATGTAAAAGTAGTTTGGCTGCCAGATTTGATTTGGCCAATTTCTGTCCAGACAGTTAAGCATCAGAAATGAGATGTGTAGTACTGGGGGATGTGAGAGGAGCTCATTGCAAAATGGATCTGTAACATTATGCACTGAATGACAGCTTTTGCAGTGGAATACTGTACATGGAATATGCTTTGTTAAATCTTTATTCTTCTTTTCTGTTTTTTAGTGTAACATTAGCAATATTTTACCATATAAAGAACAGGTGAGTGAACTCTTTCTTTCCTGAAATATGACTTTCTTTTTGAACCAGGGATATAAAAAGATAGAATCACTAGGAGTGGGAAAAAACTCTAAAGATCATGGAGTCAAATGTGGTCTTGGTCACTTCAGTGACAGCTGGTGAAAGTTAAAGGAGGTGAAAACTCCAGCACTTCATGCTGTATCTGTTTCCTCATTGTACCCCCTCTTGAGCTGCTGTGGAAGGGTCAGTAATGCACCCATCCAATGGCACATAAAACTCCAAAACAGGGAGGGAGGAAAACACAGTTAACTCACCACAAATCAGCCTCTGGCCTTTGTTTAGCTTTTCCTGAGCACAGAGGTAAGGATTAGCTTTGATGGGTGAAGGAACACTCTGTCCATGTACAAATCACTCTTGCCATTACAGCCAGTTCCAGCATATGCTTCTGAATTACAGCTGACTTTTTGAAGTAAATGCTATTAATGAGTTTCATCTAGTTTCACATTTGGAGGGAGAATTTGTAGTAAGAATAATGCAAGAACATGGAAAGCTATTCATTGTTTAGTTCCTTAAATATTTCATTGTAAGGACTCATCACTAAATGCTTTGCAAAAATACTGGGTAGCTCCATACCATACTCTAGGAAAAACTGAACTATAAAATATATCTCTTGGTCCTCTTTAATGAACAATGTTTTTCAGTAGAGCACAGCATTGCCAGTTAACTCTTATTGCTAAACCAGAGATTTTTGTTTTGTAGAGATTCTGACAGATCATTGGATATTTTTGATGAAAAATCTCATCCTCTTACAGTAAGTGTTATTTTTGGATCCTATGAATGTGTATCAATAACATTTTGATTGTATTCTGTAAGTAATAAAAATGTATTAGCACCAGGCCACAATCAAATTAATCTTAAATTGTCTCTTTATATATAATACAAAGTGTAAACAGTGACTTTTGAGATCAGCTAGATCATGAACAGAGCCCAGTCTTTATAAATGTTACAAACTATGTTTGACTTTTATGCTTTGACTATAAATAGAAATAAGCATGTGCCAAATTCTTTCGTATTCCATGTCTGAAATTTCTTGTCCATCTCTTTTCTTCCCCTCCTTAATACTGCTTTATTAGAAGTGTTTTCTGTTTCTGTAGGAGGACATGGTTAGTAGGTATGTGCCTAACCTTTTAAATGACTGCAGACAGGAGAATATAATACATGAAGTATCACACAAAGTAGGCAACAGTGAGTTTGGCCTTTAAAAAAACATAAAGGCAATATTTTAGAGCATATATGCTTAAGACTGCTTGCAGTAACAGCAAGGAACATTCATGATGTGATTTTAATGTGACTGGTCCTGGTACACCTTTTTTGACACTCTTAGTGATGCAAAACCTCATAGTACAGGGAAGCTTAAGAGTGGAGCATGTACTTTTCACATCCAGTTTGAGCACTCCTAGCTTAATGCCTGTCCTGCAGAACCACTTCCTTTGTTTTTCATGTGAAATTAATTTAGCAAAGATCGAGTGGCTTTAAAATTTGAATTTTTTCTGGGACTTACCTGAGTGAATGCAGTACAACCTATTTCACAGATTTTGTTTGTTAACAGACAGATTTTAATAAACAATTTAATATTTTAAGTTTGTTGGAGTTTCATCCCTAAATTTGACCCATTGTGCTAGGAATTGTACAGTACAATATAAATAAATACAACTCTTCACGCAATTAAAGAAAGGAGAACTTCAGGACAAGAGCTATATTAACCAAGATTTGTTGTATGGACTGCTGCACTTCAGAACAAAAAGTGTGGACCAAAACTATTTTAAATGCCTGAGTCTGATGTGCATTCAAAATTATTTATGTAAGATGGACTCCATCAGACAATTTCTTTATTTAACAACTTGTCATCCTTTGATCCTTTCACATAGCCTACCTCCTGTTTAATGAGAAGAAAATCATTGTGTCCTCTGGGGAGCACTTAAAGGTCTATTCTATCTTACTGCAGCATACAGACAGAAATAGTTATGGCTGATTGTCACCCTTGTGAGGGAAAGGCACACACAGCTTGTTAGTTTCTATAGCAATGGTGTTTTGCCTGGGTACCTACTGTTCCTTCAGAAAGGTTAATTAGCAGGAAGAAATCTCTGAACACCTTGTCTTCTAAAGATGCAGTCACAAGGAATCCAGACCAACTCTGTTGACCCTAACAGGACCTAGTTACTGGTATCATGGATTTAGTCACAAATACCATCTTGATGCTTCCTTTCTGAGTCCAGTGTCTTGTTTAGGACAATTTAAAAGGAGAAGACTATGGAATAAGTTGCCTCCCTATGTAGGTTCAACCAATCCCTTTCCACTGATAAGGAATGAATACAAGTAGATGTAAGTAAAAAAAGAAGAGCTTACTAACAAATGAAACAGCAACAGGTGAAAACTAACAGTAAATAAATAGCAAACTGCTGAATCTTGTGGGAACAAGGAGAGACACAAAATGCCAGAAATACCCTTCCCAAGATGAGAAAGCCACTAATTGCAGTCTCTGTGAGACCAGGAAAAAAACCACCAAAAAGAGAACCCAAAAAGGGCCAAGCCTGTGCATAAGGCAAGACCAAGCAGTCAGCAGAGCCAAGACCACACATCAGCAGGACCCAGCTGCCTCCCAGAGCCAAGTTTAAAAACACCTGGGATAGCAGCTACCCATCCCCAGCTTCCCACAGCAGAGTCCTAAAGAGACCATGACAGTTTTTGGGCACAGATAATTGGGAATACAATACCATTCTGGGTTACCTCAGGACATCCAATCAACAAAAATGTACTTCTAGATGTGCTTTTGTACCATGTGTATCACAGGAATGAGCAGTGTTCCTGCTCATGCTATTCTTAATGTTGCATGTCCCCCTTGCAGAGATAACTTCTGTTGGTTAGTGGTGTATTAGGAGGCTGTGTGGGCAGTACAAAGTTAACATTTTACTCTGCATTTTATTTGACAATGCTCCCTGGCTATTTTAAACTATAAAACCACAGGAAAATGCTGCTTTGCTTACATTACAACTACTAACTTAGTGTTGAGCAGGTATGCTGTTGTCAGCTGCTGTGCCAACCATACTGCAGGTCTAACTTGGACTGTAAACAGAAACATATTCAGTATCAGTCTTGCAGAACCAGTGTGCAGAGCTGGAGCTCTTGAAGTTTCATCCCTACAGAAAAAGTGCCGAATATGAGAACGTATCTCAAACACTTTAGGATTGCTTTTACAGACTGTTTATTTCTGAACTTCTCCCCTGTGTTTAGAAACAGTTTAGCACCCTGTTGGAGTTAAATCTAGTTGTTCATTAGCTTTGTTGTCTTTCTGGAGTCTCTCGAGAATGGGTCCTATGAAGACAGTGTAAATTACCATCTGGTTCTACCTGTGACAGAATTATTGCCATGTCTTCTTCAGCGCTTCCTCAGCTGGAAGAGGAATCTCATGAAGTCTGTTAATTTTGCCTTTTGAAGAGCCACTGTTTCCCCTGGGTTGTATATACCTGTAATTTTCTTGCAGGGAGAAGCGTTTGTTTTTTACATTTCTTTCAGTCTGAAGAATGTTCCATGGACAATAGTTAGCACCTGCTGTGATGATGGTAGTTCATGCTCGTTTCTGTTGGTCCTACAGATCAAACAAATGTTCAGAAGAGAGATACCAGCTAAAGCTAGTGTGTTTTGTTTGGAATGTTTCAATATTGCAAGGCTGCTTCTTTGAGTGCATAGCTCTGTTCTGCCTCTGTGACAGGAGATGGGTGTATACACCTCAGTGAGAAGAAACAACCTGGTCTTTAGAGTCCGGGCTAAGTAAGACAGATTTTCAGTAATTCCAAGGACTTTCTTTCAGCGGGAAGAAGTCCCAGATGACTACTACAAGCATGACCCTGACCACAAGCACATCTACCGGTTTGTTCGGACGCTCTTCAGCGCAGCACAGCTGACAGCGGAATGTGCAATAGTGACACTGGTAAGAGGTGCCCTAGTGCTGCAGTGTGAGCTTTTGGAGGACTTGTCCCTCTCCTCAGTAAGAGAATCAGGCTGAACTGACATTTAAATAGTTAAGAGCATCTCATGAAGCCCTATTAATGAAGGCACAGTACAAGTGAGTTCATTAGAGATTTCTAAGTAGTCACAGAAGTGATTAAATAAAAGGGAAATTCCCTTTTCTGTATATAAATATGTAGTGCCTAATTACTTGTCCAATAAAATCCTGTTTGTTTCATAATACAGAACTCACTGAAGAAGCTTGAGAAGAGCAGAACAGTGGGATGCTGTAAACAGTGGGGTGTGATGAGGTCATACAAAAAGATATTTTTTCTTTCAGCTGTGTGGAGGGGAAGGTGTGAGTTTTGAGTTCATCTTAACCAGAACGTATTACCAGAAGTAATACTGCCTCCCTCAAGGGATCAAGAGTCAATCCTATAGGAACTCTAGGAGTGGATCTTTCTCATTATTATGTTCTTCAATCATTGCCACCTTTTTACCAAACTTTTTTTCTCTTTAATTAAGCCAAAGAGGCTGTAACTTTTTCCCCAGGTGACTTCGGGGTACTTAGAATTTAAAAACAATATTAAGATAATAATCTCATTACAGTTTGTTGTTTGATTTCAGAAAGCATGATGCATTTAAAAATTTATCAATGACAGTGAGTTTTTATTTTTGTATATATATGTGTGTGTATGCATATATGTACATGGAAGGAAATTTAAAAAACACAACATATATAATTGGTATTTTAGACTGTCTCTCAAACTGCACTTCATTGCACACTAAACTTCAGTCTTCATTGTGGCTTCTTTCTGAAAAACAGGTGAAAGGAGAACAGAACTATCACCAAAAGACAATACAGCAATTAAGCAAACTTAGCTTGAAGGACTCTCTTTAATAAGGAAATTAGTAGTTAAAAAGGCTGAATATTTAAGAGCTATTGAAACTTTGAAAGTAGTTGGAGGTTTTTGCTTTTTCAAAGACAGGGAAGCAATTTTGACAGAATAAGATGACAGCTAACCCTGAGAAAACTATGTGAAGTGTTTACAAGAAATGGAGTTCGTTTTTAGAGTGAATTTTACCACTAGATGGCCCTGTTATTATAGGAACACCTTTAGGCTATTAGACAAGCCAAGGATGTGAAGAAAGCATCGGGAGACCTCAATGACAAAGATTAATTCTTCCCTTGGACCTTAATAGGTGGAGCTTCCCTTACCCACTAATTTATGTGAAGCTACATTAGAAACTTGGATTTAGATGAGGGAATAGAAAATTAAAAACAATTAATATTTAAATTTGAAAGTGCATATTACTCAGTACATAGATCATTACAGGAGCATGAATAATAGAGAACTTTCAAGCAGGAGCGAGATTCCACATCCCAGAGTTGGTTTGAGACCTCATGGGAGGAAAAGACCAAGGCACATCTTTGGACTTGGGTATGTCTCACTGCCTAAGCAGTTGGTGATGGAGATGAAGGAGTTGAAGTCTGTTCTATACAGGGTAAAACAGAAATAGCACTAAAGCCCTTTCATTGTGGAAAGACAGCAATTAACACATCTTTGTCCCATCACTAGAGATCGAAGTGCAGGTTTTAGCACTTCCTGTTAAGCTGAACCTTAACCATGATGAAAGGCTAATGTAATGTTGAGTGATTTGCTATCCAGGTAGGCCCTAATGAGAACCTGCCAGTGAAATGTGACTCAGTGACAGAGCTGTGTCTTCCTGAAGGAGCAGTGCTCACTGCTCAGAACTCTCACCTCACTAGCTATTGTGTGCCCTGGTGGTCCAGGTCTTGTGGGATAATAAAAAATGGAACCCATAACTCCTGAAAATTTGGATTCTTAAGTGTAAATAGTAATCACTGATACTGATACACTTAACAGTAGTAAATAATCACACTGGACTGGCATGTTTGCTGCTTGGCTCTACTCCAGGTTGTAATTCCCCACATACAATTTTTGGGGTTTTGCTTAGTTTTTTTTTCATTCTTCTTTCTATAGGTTTATTTGGAAAGGCTTTTAACCTATGCAGAGATTGACATATGCCCTAGTAACTGGAAGAGGATAGTCCTAGGAGCTATTCTGCTTGCTTCTAAAGTCTGGGATGATCAAGCTGTGTGGAATGTGGATTATTGCCAAATACTGAAGGATATTACTGTTGAGGACATGTAAGTTGTAATGTTTGGGTAATCTGCAGTGGTGAGCTTTTGGGCAGTTTTTGTGTATGTGATTTTTTTTTGTTGTTGTTTGTGGTTTTTTAAATAGCAATTTTTGTGATCATGCTGAAAAAATCTCTGTTGCTATTATATATATATATATATATATATATATATATATATATATATATATATATATATATATATATATGAAGTTTATATTTAGTGTCTGGCCTCATTCTTCTTCATTTTTACCTCAGGAAACTTTGGATAATTACCCTACTTTGAGACAAATTTGTACTAATAATTTTAATGACTTGCTTGTGTGACTTCAAAGTTAGTTTTCTTTACCTTCTTTATCTCAGTCATGAGCCATGGTACTAAACTAAATTTATAGTCTTATCAAAAGGTTTTTCTAGAAGGGAAAAAAAGTGAACTAAATTTGTCCTCTGCCTTTTCTATTTTAGAATTTGAAGAATTGCAAGGTAAACCATAATTTGTGATTTTCATGTGTACTTGTGTATCCAGTTAAGCATCTCAAGGTCTGAACTCCTAGTGCTGCTGCTGGCAGGCAGGTGTTGTCTGTGTGAGTAGCTATGGTTGCCTGTGTTACACACAGCTACTGCTACAGCCTATCCTCTCTGGGTAGGTTCTTAGATGTGCCTACAGTGCTGAAAACAAAGTCCTCAGTCTTATTACTGCTTGTTTTTGTAAGGCTGTTCCTTAGATGTATTTTTGTCTTAGACGTGAATTTCAGTTTTTCAGAAATTTTGAATCTGCTGTCTTTTCTTGCTGCACTCAGTTTTAAGCCAGATTCTGTAGTACGGGAAGATATTCATCCTCATGGCTCCAGGCTCATACTATGGGCTGGAGGTGTGTTTATGAGGACTGTAGTTGGCCCATTAGGTTTTCTGTTTAATTCCTTCTCACAAAGTTCTATCTCAGAGCTTTGAAACATCAATATTGTTTTAATTCTATTTGCTAGCTTGTTCTCCTGTTTCTCTTTTTATGACAGGTAGAAATTATACAAGTCCAGCTTAAAACACAGGCTTTCTGGCCTTGCTTTCTTGACATGCTTTGTGTGTGTTTGAGTTTAATCACGGTGCTGTGCCCCGGGCACGTGTCCACGCCTGTGCAGTGACAGCCAGTTCTAGCACAGGGGCAAACTGAGCTGGCAGAGCCCTGCACTCAGCACTGGGAGGCTGCCTGTGTCATGGGGCAGTGTTCTTGCCCCTAGCTCTCTTCCCTGGATTCAGCCCAAACTAGTGCTTAAAATACAGTAAGTATTTAGTCATTTGGGCCTCTTTAGGAGGAGGAATATCTAGTTTTCTTCCTTTTAGATGGGGGGTTGTATTTCTAAAAATGAGGGAGTTTTCTGCACCAAAAGAATTTTTATTGTTCAAATTATTTCACATCAAAAAGCAACCACTATTACTTGTTTTATACATACCCCTTTCCTGGGAGTTCTTTGTCTCAAAATGCAGGACTGTGGCAGCCCTGCTTTTGGAAAGCATAATTAGTGATTTTATGCAATGTACATCTCCACTCAGCCAGGCCCCGAGTGCTCATCTAGCTGAGGAACATACCTGAAGCGTTGCTGCAAATAACTCTGAGATGGCTGAAGTGGGATCAGCAAAGACAGGAGTGCTGGAGTGTACATCCTGCTCTTTTGATGTCTCTCCTTCTAGCCCTATTTGGGACAAATCAAATTGATAGCACTGAAAATATAACAAGCAGGATATTTATTCTCTATTGCCAATGCTGGGTCTCCTGAAATTGTCAGTACTTGCATTTTCAAAGCAGTGATTATGGTAAGGAAAATAGATGGAATTTCCTCCAATTTGAGGATGGGATTTTTGTAATCCCATCTCATTTGAGATGACTTAGACCTTTGAATTTAGGTATGGTCAGACACTGTACTACCCCCTTCCTGACAGTGGCACAGGGTGTTCATCCCAGGCTCTGCAACTGGATACAAGATCCAGGCCTGGCAATTGCCAGATGTGGTCATTTGCCTTTGCCTTATCCTACTCAACATAGTTGAAGTGGTCACCTAAATTTTTCTATCACAAGCCCTTTTCTATTTGACCAAGGCAAAGGTGGGTTTTTTTAATGAAAGACATTTTTCTTTTGGGTTTTGGGAGATAGTTTTTTGTTTTGTTTTACTTTTTTCTAATGGGAAAAAAATCAAAGGAAATTCAGTTGACATTTGGAAGTCATCCTTTGTCAGAACTTGCTAGCTTTGATGAGACTGAATCCATAATTGCTGAAAAATTAACGGTACAGCTGCTAATCTTGCCACAATTGTTTGTGAGGGGACACATGCTGTTCATTCTTTAGGCTACATCTATTTGTAAATAAGGCACAGAAAAAACGTGGGCATTATCCTTTTCCAGGTTTTAAACCACTGTTAATAGACTTGTTAATCCAATGAAGAATTGTATTTTTACAGAATTAAAATGTATTAGCCTAGTGAGTACAAAAGGGGCAGTGAAGAGCATTTACTCACGGGGTAAATCAAGCTCTGATCAGCTGATCATCAAAACATTATCTGATTTACATTTCTATAGGCTTATGACCATATGAACAGGAAATTAATTTTGGCACTAGGTTCAATGATACTCAAGTCTGCTATGATAGAAAGAAGCACAAAGCTGCTATTCATATTGAGACCCACCACCCAATACAGGACAACACGGACAATTCCTTGATTTATTTGCCCCCGCATTGATAGGTAAAGCATCCATTTTAAAAGCTCCCAAAAAAGCAGTAACAACCTTGGCAGTGACTTGGTGCATTTTCTGGTGTATTCACAGTTGGCCTATACAGCTCCTAAATTCTGTTGGAACAGATTTTGCTACCTGTTAGGGACTGCTGTTGTTGGTGAACTGAATTGCTCGCTCTGGGTACCACCAGTTTCTTTTTGGGTTAATTTGTAAAACATGGTCTTTCTTCTGTGGAATATCTGTGCTTTAGCTGACCACATTACAGTATATGAAGCAGTTTTTTTCATGTCATGGCACTCTCCATGCTTTCCTCAAAGTGTTTTGCCCAGTGAAAACAGACAAGAGTGTAAAAACTGGACAGTGCCCTTTGACATAGTACTTTGTTATCCTGCCTAATGCTATTGAGGAGAAAATTCCTTCTCCCACCTAATGCTGCTTATTTATTTATTTATTGGAGATGAATCCATGTTGCTTCAAGAGGCTTTTTTCTGTGAGATAATAGCAGCAGCTCTTCATAGATCCATTTGTTGCCGTGGTGATCTGCCTACTCCTTTTGTTAGTCCGCCTCTACTTCAATAAACCCCCTTCCTGTTATCAGCCTGGTGAAAATGTCTGCAAGTTCTTCAGAGCTAATAAACAGCATACATCATTCCTTTCATCTGATCACTATAGTGTGGGGCCGTATGAGAGTGAGAATGGCGCATGAATTGTACAGCTGCACTAATGGAACTCCGAAGAATGAACCTCCCCGCTCAGCCGAGCGAGTGCACGACAGGGCACTGCCTTCCGAGCCGAGCCGGAGGTGCCAGGACTCAAAAGCTGCACCTTGTTTTGAGCACCAGGGAATGACCTGTCTCAAAACTAATAATGCAGAGCTCTCGGTGACCTGTTTCAAAGTTGCTGGGTTTAAAACAAGCTTGAGGTCTCTTCAGTGTTTTCAGCCAGCTAAAACAATCTTTCTTTTCCTTTGTCTCCTGTCCCTTACGCCTCCTAGGAACGAGATGGAAAGACACTTCTTGGAGCTACTGCAGTTTAATATCAATGTTCCTGCCAGTGTTTACGCCAAATACTACTTTGATCTTCGCTCCCTAGCAGATGACAATAACCTAAGCTTTCTGCTGGAGCCTCTCAGTAAAGAGAGAGCACAGAAGCTGGAGGTAAATGGTCTGAGAGTGGCTGATTAGGGGACTCCTCTGTCTTGTATGAGTAGTAAGAGCATCTGTTGCTAGTCATGTTAAATGGCAGTTAGAAAAACTAAAAAGCTTTTAGATCAGTTTATTACAGGGTAATTTAACCCCTTTATAAATACAGTTAGCACTTCTGAAACCATGCCTAGGCTAAGCTAGAATTCTGAGGAAGGGAAGGGTTTTGGAGGAGATTACAAAAATCTAACAGATAGCAAAATAAAATGGATGTTATTTTGGGAACCGTAGTTCAGCTAGGCTACTTAAGATTGAAAGGATTAGTGTCATATGTAATGGATTGTCTGTCCTTCCCTGGTCACAGTCTGTATTCCAAGCACCTAGAGACAGTCACACTAAGACCCTTCTAAATACTACCAGCTGAAGGTTTCCCACTGCATCCCACTGCACAGCTGCTTTTAGATTTAGAGGGAGTGCTCTTACTGCTCTCATGGTTTAATAAACAACTTGTCTGGGGGCAGCTGCAGAATTAAGTTGTGGCTTCCCACCTTTCCAGAGAAATGTTGCTTTAGGATAAATTTTTGGAATAGCTCCTCCTTGGGAATCCTTCAGAATGCCCAGAGGAGCGTAAATGCAGATTACTGTCCCTTTCTGCTCCTTGGGAAAGGCTGCCCTTGTGGGGAGGCCTTGCAGCCTTCCTGGCACGAAGGCTCATTTTAAAAAGCTTTAACTTTTGCAGAGTCAGTCATCCTAGTTGCTGGAGATATGTAAGACATTTTGAAAATATACAAATTACCTGAGTTCCCAAGGAAATTTCTTGTTGGATCAATGCAACCTTTCATCTGTCCAGGTTTAATTGATGACTCTGCATGTTGTTTTGTTGACCTTTCAACAAAAGCATTACCACAGGGCCTGTGTACACTGATAACCATAGTCCCTTTCAGAGAGGGGTGTGCTGTGGATTCCTGGCTTATATTGTTCTGTTGTCCAGCCCCAATAATTCTGCCAAGGACTAGGGATTTTATTTTGTCCCATAAGTGCCTGAACTTCAGGAGTAAGTGTGATCCCTTCTGGTCCTTTGGAATGATAAGTATGATATGCCTATGAATTCCTCTATTTAAAGTTAAGCAATGCAGCTCTTCTGCTTTGTGTCTCACCCTTGTTACTTGCACTTTAAGCTAACACTGTCACTAATTGTAAATGTGGTTGTAGGGCAGTTCATAGTCCACAGGAAATTGTTTACTGAACTGCTCAGTGCCAGGGCATAAGTGGATGATTTACAGATTGTGAGCCTGTTTTGTTTCTTCTTTCTTAGTATTTGGGGGCTTGGTATTTAAAACCAGAGTAATTTTCAGTACAGTATGTAATTTGCTACCGTGCACTTACTAATGCATGCATATTGGACATTTAGGGGCTTAATTCTAAAATGTGATAAATATTTAGACTATTTGCTAAATTTTTTAATTCTACCTTTTGGTTAGAAGCACATAAGCCGTTGATAGGAGCCTGTATAAAGCAGTGAATTGGTGAATTCCAGAAACTGAAAACTGATTTACACCATATGGGCAACTGGGGCTAAATATGTCAACACAGGTTGCTGTGTGATTGATGTGCTAGCATTAAAGCAGGATGAAGAGTCTGTCTGGTCTTGCACCAGGAGCTCATGCCGCCAGTGTCTCAAAGAATGCCACTCTTGAGCCAAATGCATGCCTCCAGAAGGTCGGCAGAAATAAATGTAAATAATTATTTTAAAATACACTTAGAACTTTATTCATGCTCAGAGTGCTTTTCACCTTTTGAACTTGGAGAACACTGGGCTGTGCTGAATGGGTGCTGCCTTAAAGGGAAGGTGTAGGCTTGTAGCTGAACACAGGACTCTGAAAGTTCATCTGGTGATAGGTGGTAAATTATTAATGGAAGTAAATGTACAGGGCTGAAATTCAGTTCGACTTTTTTATTACAGGTATCCTTATTAATTTGCATTGATAATGCCTGAAGGCTCCAATCAGAAACAGGCCTTGCAGGGGAAGAGACACAGCGTTTTTTTGACAACTGTGTTATTAGGATTTAAATAACTAGGCTTGTTACTAGAATAGCTAGATAAGCAGGGCAGAGACAAACCAATAAATGGATGAAAAAACTTAGCGCATGTCTACATGTGCTAATATTTAATTGCTATAATAAAGTACCACGGCTGCCCTCCCATATGGGAATATGTTGGGAGTGAGGGCATAGAAAGGTAAAGGCAAAATAGACACCCTAATAGAAATTAAAAAGTAGTAGAAATTCATTTCCTTGGCTTGCTTGCCCTGAGTAGCCAAGAGTAAGATGCCTGAGGGAGCACAGAAACCTTTTCAGTTTATACCTTTTCTGTCAGAGAAATGCCTTTGTGTGTTTTTGCACTGATAAAATATTTCTTTTGAGCTGCTGCATGTACCAGACCATGGGTACCATGGTAATACCAGGGGTAATTTTCAGCAGAACTTCCACAAACTTGAGTCTGAAATGGATCCAAGTTTTTCATTAGATAGTGAGACTAGTAAAATAAAGAAGATACTTGCATATGGAAACCACTCACCTTCTTTAGGTCTGCCTTTCTGATGGCTGGGGTTTATGGTGACCTGGGGACAGACCCCACTACTATTTTCCCTCCAGAGTAGTCCCTATTTATTGTTATTCTGGGTAAAAGCCAGGAGTGTCACTGCTGCAGAACACCTGTGCTGTTGGTATTGCACTGCTAGTGACACCTCCCTTGGAATGTTCAAACTTTCCTAATACAGACTTTTCATGTGTCTGTCTGTGGTGCCCAGGCAATCTCCCGGCTGTGTGAAGACAAATACAAAGACTTGTCAAAAGCTGCTATGAGACGATCTTTCAGTGCTGATAACTTAGTTGGTATCCGCCGTTCTAATGCCATCCTCTCCTGAGGAGAGAGCAAGCTGCAGCACCAGGAGCCAGCATCCACACAAAGCGGAGGAATCCACCACTCCATGCACACAAGCCAGCGGTGATGGTGTCTTCCAGCAAGAGGAAGCGAGGAGAGCCAATCAGCCAAGGGAGCCCAGAGCTTGAGGAACATACTTGGTGCAAAAGACAAGACCTTTGTCAAATCAACTCTCTCCGCCTTCTAATGTATCCAGAGGTGCAAAAACAAACTTAACTCCTTTTCTCCCCCACAGATGTTTGCTTACTATGTAGGCCTATAGCTGTGAACTCTTGAAGTTTTTAATAATAAGTAGTTTTAAATTTTAGAATTTAAACACTAACCACATGACTATAGTTACAATGTTCTTCCCTCCTCTCCCCTGCCATCCAGAGTCGCACTGCATTTGTATTTCAGGTCAATGCAGTGTTAACAAAAACAACACATGGGACTCTTAAAAGTATAAAGCCGCTCTGGAGCTGAAAACAGTAGCATAGACACATGTTGATGGCTTTTCCCTGGTTTGGCTACTAAAAGCTGCTATTATTGGTGATGTGTTCATACCAAGAAGCTGCCCAGCAGGAAGGAATTCCATCTCTGCACCCACAACTTCACTCCAGTAAAGATTGTCAAAAGACTTTGAATGTTTTGACTGGGGGCAGAGATACGGTTTTATGTATTGTTAAAATGTATAGGGTCCATGCTGCATTTCTTGTGAATTATGGTGCTTCTCTCATTTTCTAATACTTATATTGCTCTGGAAGAGATGTAATCTGTGTATTTTTCTGAGGCATTGAATGAAAAAGCTGGTCTGGAAACATCATCACCATCCCAAACAGTGTAGCAATCCAGTGGTGAATGGCGTGTGTGCAGCAATGCTTCTCTGAGTTCTACTGCAGATCTCTTGTGCTATATACAGTGAGTTCCTAAAGCTGATGTTGTGCATCCATCTGGCTCTCCTTGGGTTTCAGTTTCCTGGGAGGCAGTTACATTCATAATGAGACAATAATGAGTTTGAGAATCCTGGACTACCTATCAAGGTAGATGGAAAAATATTGTGTTCAACTGAGAATTATCAAAAAGCTTTCTATAAACCTTATTTTTTATTTTCCCAAAGTGAATTTTATCTTGTGCAACTGCTCTAGAGGCTTGAGGTTTGCTCTTTTTGAGACTTTGGAACAGAGCTTACTTACAAGCTCTGAACTGAACTCTAAACAGGATAAGTATTAGACTCTTCCTGTGACAAGTCTTTGTAGTATCTTCCCTTCTTGGATCCAAATAGGTTCTAGGCAGTGTCCTAGGAGCAGATCTCCCTCCGAATGACACGGGTTTTGTGCACTTCCTCTTACAGCCAAGGCCCAGAAACATACACTGAACAACAAGTCCATCTGCCTTTGGGAGTGGGGCTGAGTGCCATCATCAGTGTGTCTGCACTCAGCTGTTCAAGTGCTGCATACAGCCTTTTGCAGTATGCAAATGTGCCAGCCCCTGGCTCCCAAACCCACGGAACTTGGCACTTCAGGTATCGATCACAATTCAATATTGAAAATAACACTACATCTTCAGGTGGTTTTCCTTTCTCATGTTTGTATTAAAAGAAAAGCTAATAAACTCTATTTTAATTAAAGTTAAAGGTGAAAGGTGTGTTCTGTACAGCTGTTGGATTCTACTGCCCCTCAAAAAAGGAAAAAAAAAAAAGGAAGAGAAACCCCAGTGGTGTGTGTTAAGGCCTCTCCACTGCCCACACCAGCCTATCACCTTCATTTGTTCCCCATGGGCTGTCAATGTCTGGCAGTCCTGGGAGGGGTGCAACCCTGCATGGCTGCCCAGCTCTTCCCACATGGTCTTTGGATTTAGAACCTGACTTGGGCTGCTCAAGTAAACCACTCACTGACAGTTTCTTTGCACTTCAAAGGTCTTTAAGTAGGGCCAGTCTCTCTGGAAGCGATTTGATGGTTTTTAAGTCCTCCCTTGAGGAGCACGAAATTGGAAGCTACAAGTGACCAGCTCCTGGATTGACTTGTGACCTAATTGCTAACAAGCTTTGCTTCCCTCAGCACTGCCAGGTGCCTTCAGCTCTGTGGGATCGGTCTGGTGCACTCTGCTGTGGGGCTGCTCCAAAAACAGCCACTCACTGTGAGCGGCTCAGCAGAGACTGGGGGCACTGGTTTCCCTTTTTGTGCCAGATGAGATGGAGATTCTTCCTGCTGATCTAGATGGCAGATGAATGACATCTCAAGCTGATGGCTGCTTTTGCAATACATCCTGCAGGATACATCTGCTGTGAACCTGATTTTGCTTTGAATATTACCTGGCTTTAATTTTACTGTAGCCCAGAGCACATTATCAGTGGGATTTTGGTCTGTTCAGCAGATACTAAGCAGGCCTGACCTCCAGCTCAGCTTAAGAGGGAGAAAATAGCAATTCCATTTACCCTTCTGGTACCCCTAAAAGAGTTAGATTCTGGAAAACACAGCCACTGTATTTCTTAGCTAAACAATAAAACAGTAAAAATACAGCTCCCTTTTAAAGTGCTGGACAGTAATAGTGTTTCTGAAGGAATTGCATTTAGGTGGTTCTGCTAGACAATGAACTGTGATGGGGAAATACCCTCCAATTTGCACTAGTCTATATGCTGGCAACACTTTTCTCAAAGAGGCAAAAGAAAAAATGACAATCATGGTCAGAATACTGGAATTACAGAGACTGTTACCTACCTCTGCTCCCAGGGAAAAACAACTCACCATAGGATCAATGTACCTTGTTTTTCTTAATCCAACAGCTGAATAATATTTAATCTATGTTGAGGTGACCTGCTTTCAGTTCCAGGGCAGCACTCCCCATCTGGCAGTAAATGCTGTTTGCAGAGACAATAGCTGTGTTACGGCCCAGCAAGAGTGATGTGAGCACCAGCCAGACCAGCAGGAGCAGCGTGTGTTAGCAGTCAACAGGGGCAGGAGGCCATGGAGGTGTTTGTGGGCTCCAAGATGCCCTTGGGTTCCAGCAGCCCCTTCCCTTTGTGTACAGGGACTGTGTATTTTGTTTCCAAGGGAATTTTATGAGAAGTACTTCAGTTCGGGTTTGGCAGTTAAGAGGACAGGCACTTGAGGGATGGAATAAATGTCAAGACCACTGCTCCTGGATAAGAGTATAGGTGTCAAGCATACCCTGAGCAAGCAGAATTGGACAGAAGAGCCATTGAGGCAAGAGCTTGCACTGGAGGTTGGCAGGAGTGCTCAGGGCAGGGTGAGCTGCTCCATTCAGAGCTCAACATTGGGCAGGCTGCAGCCCCCATCCTGTCCTGGGATTTCCCACAGCACCATAGTGCAGGACAATGACACAGAACTGGCATTTCATATTGTTAACCTGGGAAAATTATCCTTGCACTAAATAAACTGTTCGGCAACATAGAATGAATTACAGGGTGCTACCAGAGTAACTGTAGTGCCCTTACTAACACCCACCCCTCAATGGACTGGCAAAAGAGCACTTAAATGGCAGAGCATGGGCCTGCTTGTTTTAGGATTAGGAGAGTCTCAGGCTGCCTTCACAGACAAGGCATTTTCTAGATGAAATAACCAGTTTGGCTTCAGATCTGTGATATTAAAACCTATTTGAAGAGCCACATTCCCCCATGGCATCAGGCACTGTCATTCTCCATGCCACCCAGCCTGAACTTGTGCTGCATTTGCACTGTTCAGCCCCAGGGAAGCCGGTGACTGCCTTGAGGATGGCTTAAGTTGGCCAAGGGGAACCTGGAGAGCACAGGAGCACAAGCATTGGGCCAGCTGTGCTGGATTACATGTGTGCTCAGGGGAACAGAGTCCTGCAGGTGACTCACGCTGCCTGCAGGAAGGGCCCTTCCCTTGCTCGGAAACAGTGGCTTGAGGTAGGCGGTGGATGGCAGTGCTGCCAAAGTCCTGTTTATGAGGAGCTGAGGACACAACAGCTTCCTGGCAGGCAAGAATGACAACAAGGCTGCCAGCAAGGTGCTGGAGTTACTTCTGGGAGCAGGCAGTGAGTGTCCACAGCTCCTTGAGAAGAACCTGATGCTGAAGTGGTTCACATCCCCTCCACACCCCAAAACTGGCTAATTGGGGCGATAGGATCAGCCCCAATGGTGTGTTTTGCCTGTACTTGAGCATGGGGGGGAAGATCCCTACAGAATCAGGTGAGTCAGGCTGTGGGACTGTCAGGTTTATCACTGGGCGCTGGAATGCTGCTTCCAGGTAAGAGATCCTATCTGGTGGGACCTGGTGTGTGCCTACACACCTAACTAGATAGCAGAGTCCTGCACCATTAGTCACCACGGAGCCAGCCTTAACCCCTTGCTGTCCCTCCCCAAGTGCTCCTCGCAACGAGAGAGGTCGCACAGCAGATGGCAACACGACCACCCAAATGGGCCCTTGCCTAGGAGCTGTCATCTGCTTGGCCTTAGGAGTATCAAAGGGCACCTGTGCAGGGCCTGATCTCAGCACGGGGCAAGGGACACGTACTGCAGAAACTGCAGAACGCCAATAAAAGTTGATAGTTAACCCTCTTTTAGCAGCGAGGCGTGACCTTGGCCCGTCAGGGAACGCGCTGTCAGCGCGGTCACGGGCACAGCCAGCACGGCCGCCCCCGAGCACAGAACCCAGGGCAGAGCCTGGCTGCACCACCCAGCCCGGGCACGCCGGCGCTGAGGGCACGGATGTGTGGCATCCTCTGTGCCAAGGGCAGCGCTGCGTGGGGTTTGTGCACACGGAACATGCTATTCCTGTGCCACACAAGTGTAGTTGCCTCACCAGTTCCCCACGATCCCCAGGGATAAGAGCCCTTCATGGTCCTCCCCCTCCCTCTGACAGGTAAGCTTCTAAGGTAATAAATACTCTAACAGAAGCAGAAGTAAAGAAAACAATACACACTATTTTTTTTTTTTTATACTCATAAATAACTAATGTTGATACTTCTCTTTGAATAAAATTTCTTCAGCTTTTCACACAATATAGTACAGTTATTTAAGCAACATTGAACAGCATTGGTAACAGAAGAGGCAAAACCCAACATGTAAATTGGCTACAGCAGACAGGGCACATGGCAACGGCTCCTTCCCCCCTCCTGCCACTTGTTGCTGAGAAGCCAGGCTCAAACACGAGTTGATTGTATTACCCTACCGTTAGATTAAAGATGAAAACGCTCTTGCATTTTTCCATAGACAACGATTTGTAGCTAATCTTGGATTTCTTTACAGTCAGCTGTACTTTGGAAAAAACAAAAACAGCAAAATACCACCTTTGACATGGTTTTTTTGTTCATTGTATTGCATGATGTGTGTTTAGCTGTATCTACAAAAGGCACTAGAGAGAGAAAGAGAGAGAGAGAGGAGTCCAGCAAGGTGTGGACTGGAGGAGGTTGGAATAATTTAATGCCCTGGATTACAGCATGAGACTACCCACAGTGTCTCTGCACCTGACCTACCTCACTGCTGAGAACACACCTGTCCCTAACCTGTATCAAAGGTCACTACGGCTTCTGTATGTACAAATTAGGCTATAATACAATTATTTACAGTTTGTAACACAATATGGTGCAATTCTGTCCACAGTAAAGTACTCCAACATGCTGGAGGGGGTGAGCCATACTGCAAGAGTGCACGTGGATGCAGCTGAACAGTCCCTGGTGAGCCCTCCATCCTTGCACCTCTGTTTCCTGTATCCAGGACACCCCAGAGACACTCACACACACTACTTTTATCCAGAGATGTGCCACTTGAGTGTTCCCTCACTTCCCAGGTTTTGGTTTTAAAATGAGGTGGAAACTTTTTTGACTGAAGTGGTCCAAGGGTCTTAAGAACAACCTCAGATCCTTGCAGTCCTGCAGGAGCAAAGCCAGCAGTTGTTCTCCAGTGCTTGAGTAGCTGGGTCACAGTGCCACACTTGAAGGAGGGCAAAAAGCACTCCAGTAACGGCTGGGTAGTTACATATATCACCACTGCTTAGGGCAGGGAGAAAAAAAAATTAAAACAAGGGTGCTTTCACAAGTGGCCTGAAATCAGAGGCAGCCAGCCTCATCCCAGACCACAGCTGGAGCCCCTTGCCCTGGCTACATTTAGTGACTCTGACAACAGGGTCCCCCCACCATTATTCTACTTACTGAAACCCAGCTGTCACCACTGGTTAATGGTAGGCAATGGTTCTGTCGGTGCTCAGCTGCTGTCTGATCCCAGGAAGTGAAAAGGCTTGGGAAGTTGGAGGAAAAGAGTACGAGCGCTCTGCTAAGTTTCCCTAAATTAACTGCTCCTTCTCAAACCTGGTAGTCTCTCTAGCAGAGGCACAGCTTTGAAAAAAGCAGCAACAAGTATTGAAGCCGACTGTCTGGAAATCCCAGCTGCTTCTCTGGAGAGACAGCCTGCTGCCTGGCTGGGACACCCCCATCCCTGCAGTCCTGGCTTGCTGCAGGGATGCAACCAACCTTCTAGGGCTGGTTGTGCCACGCTCAGCTGCTGTGCCACATTCAGCTGCTGTGCCACATTCAGCTGCTGTGCCACACACCACAGCTGGTGGGCAGGACACAGGGCCTGCTTCCCTCGCCCCACGTATCCCACATGGGAAAAGGGAGACCGAGGAACTCGCCCCCCTGCAGTGGCGAGAGGCACGAGCAGCATGGACCCTTCCCAGGGCCCAGGGCAGCTCAGGAGAGCCCCGCTCTCCGTGCCAGAGCCAGCGGTGCCAGGGCTCCTTGCAAACCCCAGCTCCACCACCTGCACAGCCCCTTGTGCAGCCCCTCAGCTCCCTGGGCTCAGTGGCTCCATGGGCAGTGGAGCTGGCTGCCCATTGCAGAGCAGGCAGTCAGTGCCACCCAGCCAAGCCCACCAGAGCCACCTCCTGCCCGGTCCTGAGCCCCGCACTGAAGGGAGCTGGATGTGCTTGCCCAGGGCAAAGGGACCGCAGCGGATCACCTGTGCTGCAGACAGCTGGGACCCTGTCCCTGGGGCAGATCCTCTCCACAGCCCCTTCCTCCTGCACTGTCACCACCCCTGAAGCCCCCAGCCCATGCAGCTCCTCCCCTCCTGCTCAGTGTGCTGCTGCCTGAGCAAGGCCAGCGGCTGCCTCACACCAGAGCCCCCAGCCTTCTCCTCGATATGCAGCTGTGCCTGGGGCTCTGGGGGCACTGAGAGCAGTCTCCTGCTCTGCCCAGGGCACCCAGGGAGGCAGCAACCCCTGCCAGCTCTCCCTGACTCACTCTCTGGGCTTTAGCGAGGGGCTCAACAGCAGTGCCAGCCCCCACCTGGGGTTGGGGGCCACCATCTGCCCTGCCTGCTACAGCTCTGCCTTTCACCCCAGCACCAGCAAGACCTGCCCAGAGGCTTGGTGTGGGACACAAATCAGTGCTTGAGGGCTACTGCCACCTGATTGGCACACAGGCAGCAGCATCCCAGAACCCCAACCAGGATGTGGGACCCCAAATGGGGCATACATGGCAGTGCCAGGCTCCAGGCCTCCCTGTCCTTCTGCCCCCACTTAGCTGGCAGCACCTCCCCCTGCCCTGCCTGAGGCTGCAGCTGCTCCGTGCTCGTGGTCCTAGGCAGCACTGCCACGGTGGGGCTGAGGATGCTGGGGTGGCCCAGCTGTCACCCCCTCTTCTGTGGCCCAGGGTCTTCACAACCCTCTCCTCCCTGTGGCTGAGGTCACCGAGGCTGCCTCCGGTCACACGTGGGACAGTGGGACCTGTTTGTGGTAGGAGGCCATACTGGGCAGTACCGTCCTGCCCACCAGTGCCGGGCTGGCCTCACCGTACACAGAGGCACCCGCAGGCTTCCTGGCCCGGCAGCAGCGGGTGGTGAAGCGCCTCCAGGACTCGAGTGTCTTTCCAGACCAGATCCAAACGCCGGAGGTGATCCCCACCACAAGGCACATGAAGTACTTGAGCATGAAGACAGCGTAGTCAGGCTTGGGGCGGTGAGGGTCCCCCGGGCAGGAGCAGTTCTGTGCCTGCTCCCAGGCCTCCCGATTGTGCTGCTCGTAGATGTAGCAGGCAATGACAATGGTGGCAGGCACAGTGTAAAGCACGGTGAAGATGCCGATGCGGATCATCAGCTTCTCCAGCTTGTCAGTTTTGGTGCCGCCCTGCTTGATCACGCTGCGGATGCGAAAGAGCGAGACGAAGCCAGCCAGCAGGAAGAGGCTGCCGGTGAAGAGATAAACCACTAGTGGTGCCAGCACAAAGCCCCGCAGATTCTCCAGGCTCTGGTTGCCCACATAGCAAACCCCGGCCACCGGGTCACCATCCACAGAGCTCAGTGCCAGTACAGCAATGGATTTGGCACTGGGGATGAGCCAGGCAGCCAGGTGGAAGTACTGCGAGTAGCTAGCAATGGCCTCATTGCCCCACTTCATGCCAGCTGCCAGAAACCAGGTGAGGGACAGGATGACCCACCAGATGGAGCTGGCCATGCCAAAGAAGTAGAGGAGAAGGAAAACCACGGTGCAGAGAGCAGGGCCCGTGGTCTCATAATGGATGTGGTGGTGCTCCGGGTTGCAAGCCACGTTGGCGTGCCCTGCCACCAGCCGCACAATGTAGCCCATGGAGACGAAGAGGTAGCAGGCAGAGAGGAAGATGATGGGGCGCTCAGGGTACTTGAAGCGCTCCATGTCAATGAGGAAGGTGGCCACGGTGGTTGAGGTGGAGAGGAAGCAGAGGATGGACCAGAGGCCGATCCAGAAGGTAGCGAAGGTCTTCTCATCCTGGGTAAAGTAGGGCTGGTAGCAGGGGATGGCACAGTTGAGTACCTTCCCAGTCCTGATGCGGTTGTACAGCGGATGGGACTCCTTGGAGATGGGGATCAGGGGAGCTTTGCACTTGCAAGTCTGACCACAGTCCAGCCCTGAGAGGCGCTGCCCATCGAGTGGCGTCAGGTTTTTGGCCATGTCCTTGGCAGGGCGCGTGGGCTTCCCAAAGAAAGGCGGCAGGGTGGTGGCTTCCGTGTGGTTGTATCCCATGCAAAGCACTTCGGTGTCCCCCAGCACCGGCAGGCTGTCGCAGCTCATCCTCTCGGGCCAGGCAAAGCCGTACTGCTGCATGATGGGCGAGCAGCCGGCCTTGGCCCGCTCGCAGACGGAGCGGCAGGGGGGCAGCGGCTTCGTGTAGTCGGACAGGCAGATGGGGGTGTACATGCTGCAGAGGAAGAAGCGCAGGTCCGGGGAGCACTGGATCTCCACCAGCGGCCAGAACTGGTGCACCTCCAGCCCGGCCTCGTCCTGCGTGTCGTGGTTGAACTGGTTGGGCATGTAGGTGAGGTTGTAGCCGATGCCCTTGCACATCGGCACCGTGATCTCCTGGCACACCAGCGCCTTGGAGGCGGCGCGCCCCGCCGCCGGCAGCCCCAGCAGCAGCGGCAGCCCCAGCAGCAGCGGCACCGGCAGCCCCCGGCCGCCCATCGCCGCCGCGCGTCCTACCGCCGCCGCATGTCCTGGGCACCTGCCGCCTCCGCGCCGGGAGCGGGGCCCGGCCGGGAGCGAGAGCGGGATCCGGACCGCCGCCGCCGCCGCCACCTGCGCTCTGGGCCGGGCGGGCGCCCCCGCTCCGCGCCGCGCCCGCGCCCCGCCCTGCGCCCGCCCCGGGGCCGCCCGCGGCCCCGCCCCCGCCGCTGGCCCCGCCCCGCCGGGGCTCCCCGCGGCCGCCCCCACGCCGGGAGCCGAGTCCCGCGGCGGCGGAACGCCGCGCTGCCCCGGCCCCGCTGCTGCAGGCGGCCCGCAGCGTCCCCGTCCGCCGGCGCTCGGAGTCCCGCGGCGGCCCGGGGGCAGGCGGTGAAGTGAGAAGATGACGGTGCTGCCAAACCACGGACTGCTCCGCATCTGTGCATCTCCTTCCCCTCTTGCCCACCGGGCCCCTCCTGAGACCCGGGGCCTTCCGCCCCTCTCTGCGCCGCGACGGCCCGGCCCGGCTTGCCCGGCCCGGCTTGAAGAGCCGAGCGGCTGGAGGAGGAGGGCAGGCGGTGCCCGCGGCGCTGCTGCCGCTTCGCCCCTTCCTCCTCGGGCCCTTCAGCCCCCTCTTCGTGGGAAGGGGCCGGGGCTTCTCCCGCCGTGACGGGATTGGGACGAAACGGGGATAAACCTGGGTAGGGGAAGCGAAGATGTGAAGGGGTTCTGGCCGGATTTGCCTTGCGCCGGCCATGGCACATCAGCCCGGGTACAAGGGGCACTGTAGCATCTACCGCCGCTGTCTCCCGGCGCCGCCCGCGCCCAAGCTGCCCGGCGGGGCAGCGCTCCCGACTCCCGGAACGCTGAGCCTCGGCGGGAAGGGAACGGGAAGCCGCCCCTGCCCGGGTGCAGACAGCTGCACTACCGCATTCCTGCCCCGGATTCCGGTCGCCATCCGCTCCGACAGCTCCTTTCTTCCACCCACCGGGCGGGTGGCAGGCGCTGGAGCGCAGCGCGAACCAACGACGAGACCGTGCCGGGGCAGAGGGCTCTGCCCAGCTCCCTGGGACCGCGGGCTCCTGCCAGGGCCACCGAGGTGGTCACGCTTAGCTGCCAGGAATTCAAATCCTCCAGCCCATGCATTCGTCAACACCGAAACTGCCAGCCTGATTTTCAAGCGCTTCCCTGAAAGCCCTTAAGCCCACGGAATGCTCGGGGCATGCAGGGGAACAGACCTGCCTCAGAAGCCAGATTTGGGGGTCACAGGCTGCAGCTGCTACGGTACTTATTCCGTAGAGCCTTATTCTGGCCAAGGCAGAAGGATGGAAGGGCATTCTGGACCAGAGTACTTCCATCCAGCCCTGGATCTACTAGTCAAGACATACGCACAGCACATCACAGATACAGACAACTTGAATTCAAGGCCTGGTGCTGGGGAACACCAGTACCCAAAATACCCCTAACTGCACCCAAAACCCACAAAGCAAAGACTCAAAGCGTGACTTAGCTCCTGCCTTCCTCCCAGAATTAAAACCTGTCTTGCTTATTGCTCTGAGGCCAGTGGCTGATGTACCCACGGGCAGAGCACTCACTGCTGATGACCAAAGTCATCAGGGATTTTAAGGCGAGAGACCTAACGACCACCCCTGAAATCCACATCCACCCAGCCTAAGCATGCATTTTACTTGGCACTGTCAACTTTGATGCTTAACAACTTTTTTTTTAAGGGAAGAAAAATATCTCACATCCCTATACCTCTTTGCTTTATGCTGTAAGTTTTCCCTGTAATAGAGCTACACAGAGGAAAATTACAAGTCACATGTTCCTTTGGAAGACAGTGGCATATCCTTGTAGCAGTCATAGGAGTCATAACTTTTAATTCTCCCCAACAATGAGTTTCTGTGAACTAGCAGCCCAGCAGAAAGCAATCACAGACAGTTTCATTATGGCTGTCAGTTGATTATCCAAATTATAGCTGAGAGCACAGGGCAGCCTTTTTATTATCATCATTGCTGTACAATTAGAAAATGCTGATGAAGCTCCCTAAGAGCAGAAATTCTTTTTTTTGTTGGCATTTTTCATTTTTATAAGCATTCTCTTGGGCAATATCTTAGTTTGATTTGATACACAATGGGGAACAGGTACATAAGTGGGAAGGGAAAAGATAAGAAGGGAAAAATGGGGCAGCTCTTCATTTCAGTTAATCCATCAACTCTTGTAGCCTGGTTCAGGTTTTGCCACTCCTCCAGATATATCTAATTCTTAGAGCCTGGCTGTAAATAATGCTGCATTTGCTACACTGGGGACACATAAAATCCAATTAAGAGCCAGGTAGACATCTGTTGGCTTGCTCTGTGCTTCTGTTTCCTTTTTGTTTTTTATGAATATGTAGCAGAACAACCAGAGCAGGATTAAATACGGTGTAAGTGCAAGTGCAGTTGATAGGTTTGTTACTCATGTCTTCAGTACAGTATGAGAGTGCTTTATGTGCATCCAGCACTATTAGTAACAGAAGATGTGTCTGCACAAAATCTACTGTATCAAACCCTGCAGACAAAAAAGGAAGTGTTTCCTGGCCCAAAGAAAATGCTTTTGTAGTTAAAAAACTCTTAAATTATTAAAAATTGCTTTACCTTTTATCCATGTGCAGAAGTGTCCATGAAGCTCCACCATGCTAGACAGGTCTGCTTGGGAGTTCATCTAATCCCTGCTCCTGGCTCCAGCCCAGAGGATACAGGCATGGACTGACAATACGTGTCCTCACAGACATACCTTGCACCCACTGAGGCGTTTTCAGCTGGGATGCAGTGGTTCCTGGTAGAAGCAGAAAGCAAAAAGGTGATAAATATTTCTGTATTTGGTTCTTGCACTGCTGATTGTCAGTGTACACTGTTTACCTGGACAAATAGCTTTTGTGAAGGATACCATGACTTTTAAAAGACTTTAGAAAAGGACTAAGTGAGTTTCCTTTGTAAAGACTGACTATTGCCCTTGCCCTTGTTAGAGGACTCAGCAGACTTTTGCAAAGAGCTTTTCAGCCCAGGCTTTGGGCAGGGACAAAGCCAGAGAGCACTGATGTCGCTCTTGGCTTTGCCAGTACCAAAGCAGGGCAGGAACCTCCTGCCCCTCTTGTCACAGGATCAGCACACCACCCTTTGGCCCTCAACCCCTCTTGCTTGAAGCAGCAAATCCTGGTTTTGTCTGCACTGCTGACAAGTCTCCAGCTCCCAGGAAGGGAGCAGTGGGGGCCCAGTGCAGGTGACAGTGGTCTCCCGGTGCTGGTGGGCAGCCTGCCAGTCACCCCAGCTGGAGGTTGTGCTGGCTCAGGCATTGCTCAAATTAGCAGTGACCCCTGATAACAATCTGCTGGACTGGGGGGGTGCTGGGGGCCATAAGGTGGTTTGCAGCAGCACAAGACTTTGCCTTACTGCCTGTCACGAGTGCAGGAACAGACATCACTTTTGGCATCATGGTGCAGCCCCCCGGCAGCGCCAGCACAGCAGACCACTGTGTACTGGTACAAAAGGATATCGGTGTTTGCCGCACACCGAGGACACGGCTGCATGCTGCACCAAGGCAGGTGTGCTTCTCCTTCCACCCATGCTAAGTGTTTGCCTTCCCACCTAAGTGCTGCAGCAGCTCCAGGCTGCCTGTGCTTCAAACCCCAGCACCAAGACTGACCTCGTGTAACAGCACCTGGAGCGGGGGGCTCCTAAATAAGACCAAGGTTCTTGCTCACTACAGGCAGGAAGGGCCTGACAGGCAGGGAGACAGAGGGACTCTTGGCCCTTTGCAAGCAGGCAGAGCAAAGAGAATCACTGCCAGTGTCTGCAGAGGTACCCTGGCACCCAAATCCTACTGAAGTGAAACAGCAGCAGGGGTGAACATTTCTCATGTGCCCAGGTGAATTGAAGGCTGTGGCCTGGGGACAGGAATTCAGATTTAAATCACTTCAATGCTTTTCACCATGCCTTGCTGAAATTCCCTTAAAAATCCTAACTTACATCAATATAATTTGTTTTTATATACACCTGTGCAATTACACACCTTAACATACTGCAGAAAAACAAAACCATGCCAAACTGTACCCTATCCAAAAAGTTACATGAAACTTGAAAACTTCTGAGTGAATTAATCCAAAATTTGATTTCTAACAGTGACAAAGACTTTAGCAACACCTAACACAAATGCTGCAGCTTGTAAAATGCCACCAGAAGTTCAGGGGAGTAAGACCAAAGTAAAATCAGGAAGAGTGGCTGCACATAAAACTAATCCTGCCAAACTCACCACTTATTAATTAACTATACTTGTACATATAAGTGCACATAAAATGTATGTAATAAGTTTTCTTTGGTCTCCTCAGGCACTGGGAACCTTCCCATGAGCCACAGTTGGAATACTGTAGGGATGTTCCTGCCCTGAGGTGCCACCACCACAGCATGCAGAGGCAGGAGGATCAGGGCCCTGGCCCAGAGGTGCAGAGGGGTTGGTGGTGATGAGGATGGGCCTCTGCCATGCCACAGCCATGGCTGGTCTTCAAATCTCCATGCTGTGACTCACACAACGCCGAGATAAAGAGGAAGCAGTGAAGTTCCTTACATCTAATTTTCCTGGGTGGGGGAGGGGGGCAGGTATAGTGCAGCCTGAAACATCTGAAACTTTTCAAATATGTAGTTTTGAAACACAACACATTATGCTTTTTTTTCTTTTCTTTTTCTCTCATGGGCCCTTGAAAAGAAAACAGTCCCCATAGTGAAGTTGACATGATAAATTAGTATGGCCCTGGCAAAGCCCTCACTCTTCATTTGGCAAATACTTATTTATGGACTTTCAATTTGTGGCTTATGTAACAACAGGGTGAGTGACTTTCAAAAAAGCTCCGCCATGTATTGACCTGATACAGCCTAATGGGCCCTTCAGAGCAATTAGGATTTATTGTGTTAGCGTCTATTGTGTATAGAGACCATTTTAAAAACATGTGTTATTTACCCAGAAAGCAGTAATGACTGTTTAAATACAGTGAGATTGTTTCTTAAACTCTTGCTGCTCTATACATTGCAAAGAAGTTACTCCAAATATTTTTCAGAGTTAAATACTTTGCTCCAGTGGGATTTCGAAGCCAGATTATTGTATGGCACATGTATTTGTATGCCTACAGCTGTAAGTGAACCAAGCTCTCAGGAAAGCTGCGAAATGAGCAGCCTTGAAGCATGGAATCTGAGATTTTTTTCTCAATCAAGGGACCAGTGCTTGCAGCTCAGGCCTTTCCCTAACTTAGAGAGCAGGGCACGTCCCATGAACCACACAAGTTTTGCCCTATCTGATCTGAAAGTCCAGCAAAAGTGACCTTAAGAGCCACGAAGCTGTGGCTTGTATCATAGCACATCTAACCCTTTACATGCACATGAGGTGGGGCCATCAGCACTTCCCTGTAACCTCCTGGGGGCCAGCATGCAAGAACACAAGTGTTGGCTTCTGCAGACCAGTGCAGGTGTGAGAAGCCAAATCCCTGTCCAGGCTCCTCAGCAGGCCTGAAGGAGCTCAGCTGTGCAGCCCAGCAAAGATCAGCGCTGGGTTACACCAGCTCTGACTCTGACCACAGAGTAAAACAAACCCCCAGTTCATACATGGGAGCCAGCAAGTCCCTCTATGAAACAACAGTATAGACTAACTACTGCTTGACTTTCCTTCAGACCAGTGCTGTTCTGATCAGTGCTATCTCAAAAATAGTTCTTTCCTTTTCTGCCTTTTTCCTGCCCTCTCCTTTGTTGTGTGAGACCTTCAGGGAGAAACTGCTCAAAGCAGTTCCTTGGCAAAATGCTTTTCCTGCCCTGCTTCAGATTGCAGCCTTTGGAGACTTGTTTCTATCTGCTTGTTTTACACCAGAATTAACATATTATCTGTCACCGCTGCAGAGACAGAAGTAATAAGCAGGTTTTTTTATTACAGTAAAAAAAGGGACAAGTTAGAGGACCCTCTGGTTGAAAAATTTGTGGCAAGTATTTCAGAGCTAGGATACAAGTTTGTAATGGCTAGTCCTCTGGAGAACAGTCAGGCAGCCTAGACTGAAGCTGGCTATAACTTAAAATTTCTGTTTTGTGGAAAATTCCAACAGTAAAAAACAATATAAAACACACCAGTTTGTTCCAAACAGGGCAAGCTGCTCATACTTCTGAGCAATCCTGCAGCATCAGGAAAAGCTAGAAGGCTTCCTTGCAAATGGAGAATTCCTAGAAGCCCCCTGCCCAGGAAGGCCTTAGGAACACAGGATGAGGGAGGACCTGGAGTGAATGACACAGAAATCCTAGAGTGATGGATCTTGCTGGCAAACTGGGCAGATTTCAGGCAAGAATCGGCCTGGTGAGCATTTGTCTCTTAGGTCTTACCTGATTTTCAGAGAAAGCTGGTCAGTCAAAACAGCAACATTTCCAAGAAATTTTCTGTCTCTGCTGAACTGACAATTTACAAAGAAACTGCTCTCTATGAACATCTGCAGTTATGGGTGGTCTCTCCTGGCCTTAAAATTCTATGAATTGGTACAAAACATATGATAACAATTGTTGCTGTTAAAAGCAACTTCAGTCTGTGTTCAGAATAGTTCGAGTTCAGTCTGTCTTTTCCTGAAAATACAGAATTTATTTAAAATAGGTTTCAAACATGTAAGCCAGCTTGGCTGCATTTCTTCACTAACCTCTCAAGATGCTGTGATCAAGCCTTTTTAGATGCAGTGATTCTGCACCCTCTTGGGGCAACCTTAAGGGACCTTTATTTCCAGAAACTGGACTCCTTTACAAGATGTCATATCGCTCACTTAAGATCAGAAGCAATCAAAATTTATGCATTTGAAAGCTTTATCCTGTATGTGTACTTATGTACATTACCCTAAAAGGAGAATATTCATGTACAATACACACATGCTGTGTTCTCGTATTTCTATGAACCAGAAAGTATCAAAGCCAGAGACCTCCTGAAACAATGTCCTCTACCTGACCTTTTAGGCATTCTTGCTAAGATCAGGCACTTCAGGTTTTCCCTATCTTCTTCTGATATCCTTGAAGTGCTTGACACAGAGCTAGAGGAATCTTTGGAACTAAGCTTTAGTGAGTCGTGTCATTCACATCAAGTGAACGAAACGATGTTGAAATACAGATTTAAATCCCTGCATAATCAACATTTATTGGACACAATAAAAAGAGCCAGAAACAGATGAAAAGGCAATTAACACTAGCTACTACTATACACATTTTGATTACTTCCTTCTGCAAATCATTCATGGCATAATATAATACACAGGTCAAAGTGATTTTGGAAAGGATGTTGATAGCAACCTTCCCATTCACATATGAGTCAGATGTGAAGGATTAACACATGAAAGTGACCCTTACGTGCTGCAGTGGAATGGAAGCAGGGAGCAGAGTCTGCAGCAGGAGCCAGAATGGCCTTTTTCCAGCTCAAGGCTGAGTGGTTGATTTCCCAGCTCTCTGTGGCCACAAGGCCAGGGACTAATGATAACAGAATTGGAGCAAATCAGGAAATTTGCTGAGCAAAAGAAGGAAACCATTCTCTAAATCCTGTACCTCACTGCCACATACAGCAACACTGAGCACGCAATTATGTTATCCTGCTTGGGATATCACCTGGTGATGCAAGAAAGTGCTCCAAAATATTCCAAAAGGGCTAGCATAGAGTTGCCAAAAATATTGACGACAAGGTTGTGTGACCCTCTAACAGGCTTTTTTCCCCCAAACTGATACAATCAAATTGATTTTGTATAAGCAACGAGCTGACACAAAAGGTAGCACAATTGCTGCAAAAACGGGGCTCACGTAGGTCAGCGTTTTCCTTATGGCATGAAAACACTGAAGTGGCTTGGTTCAGCTTTTTGCTCAGAGAAGTCTGTCCAGGTGCAGGAGAATTCATGTTGGATATGTATTTCCCTTATGCTGGTGAATTAGCTGTCCCACTATTTGGAACAAAGGAGAAGCTGAGCCCTTCTCCATGTCTCCCACAGACTGGCACTGCCAGACCCCCAACCTTTACACCATCACAAGGCAGACGGAATTCTACTGGGTGCACTCACAGAAATTCCTGTGCAAGCTTCCACCTGTGCCAGGTACTGAATGTATCTGCAGTTCAAACTGCTCTTGGGCTGAGCAGACAGGAAACATGAGAAAATGGAGAAAGAAAAGGTAATTCTCCTTGTTTTTGCAGACCCAAAAGGTCTGTGCTTTGTCTCTATGGCCAGAGAGAGTTGTGAAATCAACCCCACAGTCCTAAGCTGGAAAAATACCATTCTGGCTCCTGGTGCAGATGTTGTTCCCTGTTTCTGTTCCACTAGAGCACACGAGACTGGCAACCTCTGGCTCTCTGCTGAAGGGAGGCAAGGTTGAGTCTGCACCTCCCTTCAGTCAGGGCCAGACTTACTGTCCTGAAGACAAAATCTGTCTTCTGGTAGACAAGCAGTCTGGAGAGAAACAAGGCAGACTTTTTACCTGGGCCAGCCAAGCTGCATCCTGGCAGGACTAAACATCCCTCTTTGGGGGAGGAAGGGATAGAGCAAGGTGAGAAGACAGTGTAATCCTTTCAGCTGAGACTTTGCCAAGGATGTTGCTAATTAGCAGAGAGAGGATGTACTGTGCCTGGTGAGAGACAGACACATTCTGTGTTGTGAGACAGTGCCTTCAACCAGCTCTATCTGTGAGACACTGTGAGCTCCCTGATTGTGTTTGTATTGCAGGAGCCATCCCAGCAACACCAGCTGAGCCCTTGATGCCCACTGTGCTGCCCTCATATGAAACCCTTGATGGGATTTCAGACAGACAAAACATCTTGGCTGTAAATCTTATTTTCACTGTTCTAATACAACCAAACCTATTTTGTATAGACATACAGAGTGGCTGTGGCTTCCAGGTCATGGAAAAAGACTGGTATTGGAGCAGCATCTGTATTTCCTAGGCTTGCTTGGATATCTAGGAGATAGAAGAGTGTTGTACTCATAGCTACCAGAGGAAACAGGGAGGCATTTTCAACCTCTACCAGCAGTGAGATGGTGGTCCAGAACTGTGTGTGTGTATCTCACACACTGCAGTTTGGAAACATTTCCAGCTGAGGCTACTAAATTTGGTCAGTTACTAAATTCGGTCAGTTGGTGTCTGCTCTAACCACAGTGTCTAGCCACGCTGAGCTTTATCTGCAAAAGTCCAGTTTGAATTTATGGGACTGTGTGTGGTTGTGCTTGAGATAAGCACCTATTTCAGCAGCTCTGTATTCAAGAATAGCTGAAACATACATCCACTAGCTAAGAAGAGTCGACAAACAAACCATCAGACCCCACAGCTTTCTTCCATAGATTTTATTTAGATTCCCATACAACATAAAAGGAATGATTCTCAATTTTGTGCCTCTGTGACTTTCCATCGGGGCTAAGATGCCTTGAATGTCTCCTCAATACTTAACCACGTTTTTGTAAGGTCAAACCTGCCTTGGGGTTCTTTTAATTCGGTGTATTTCCAAGACACAGCTAACTCTGTTGGACACATAGGCTCCAGACTAAACCTAGTACAAGAAGCTCAGGAAATGAGCTGAGATTGATAACACCAGCAACCTGATCCCTACAGAAGTAGGGATTAAACATATTCAGCAGCACACTAATGAACAACTGCCTAAAATAATCCCAAGGTGTGCTAGGCCAAAATGTTCTTTAAGAATTTCTGTATGCACCAATGAAGGCCTTAGTGTGACTGAGAGCTGGCATAGATATGAGAGATATGAGGGGAGAAAGGTGGAGGCAAGTTCTGCTTGCACTGTGCAGATTTTTGGAAGGATGGGCAAGGTTTGGTCTTCAGCCTGAGGAGATACCACACCTTTACCAAGCTGACTGAGGTGCTATCAGGCCTTTCCCTAAATAGATCATAAAAAAACCATGCAGGTGATTATTTTATAAACAAAGGTGGAAACAACAGAAGCAGAACAACAGCAGCGGCATCCAAGTCTCTGCTGGGGAAAAAGGGACAGGCCACAGACAAAAAGCCCAGCCTCAAGGTGTGTCGGGCCAGGCTGCAAGAAGGGACAGGGCTGTTTAAAGGTCCTTGACACGGACACGGTGCTGACTCTGAAACCACCCCCCTGCCCTGGCTGCAAAGTACCTCCTCTAACCGGCTACGAGCTTTAGAGAACGAAATCCAATTTACCTGCCACAAAGAAGAGCTCGGTGAGGCCTCCCTAGAGCCGGTGGGTAAAGGAGGGCTGCCAGTTCCCACCCCCGAGCTGCTCCCCTCCCAGCCGGACCGCAGGGAGGGGGGAAGGGGCAGCTGTGGCAGTAAGTGCAGGAACAATTCACTGGAGAGCCACGGTGCGCTTTGCAGTTTGCCCACTAATTACTATTAAGCCCCGGTTCCTTTTTGTGTTGCAAGGGACGTCTTCAATGTGGCACTGCTTCTTGGGCCTTTCATGCGGCTGGGCTAACCCCTGAATAGCGGGCTCCCCCCCCTCCTCGCTACCTCTCCCTTTTTCTTTCCCCTTTTGCTTTTCTGATAGTATTTTCTGTCCATGTTGTGTAAGGCCCTAAATGAATCTTGACTGCCCCTACAGCCGACTGGAGACGCACAAAAGCGGCCCATTCCAGTGGCCACAGCGCCATTGTGTGCCCTAACAATGCACTAATTGGCGGTGACAATTGTGCGGCTGGGGAGGAGGAGGGGGCCGGCCGGGGGGTGGGGGTGGAACACGGGACATGGGTCCTTTCCAATGGCTGAGGCGGGTCAAGAAAAAAAAGAGAAGTGTGAGCAGCGAGAAACACGCTCTGCTCCGCGTCTCTCCAGGCTGCTTGCTCCAAGGGCCCCCCCCGTATTCCTACATGGAAGTGTGATGCGACGAATTTTAACGCGTGGCTATGCGGAGTAAGAGATGTGCAATCTAAAAGGGTCATCTCAATCTCCCAGGCTGCCAGAGGCTGAGGAACTCCTGTGATGAGGACACCACTGAGATATTCATGGGAAAAGGTCACACACACAGCCAAGAAGACGCTGGAGCTGGGGCGCTCTGCTCTGGGCACCCATGGGAAACTGCTTACCTCTTTCTAAACATATCATGAGCTTAACATACCTGCATTTTGCACCAGGACAGTGGATGCAAGGACCCCACAGCACCGTGCTGGGGTAGGTGCTGGTCCTGTGGAGTAGGAACCTGTGGTGTTCTTGGGAATAGGGAAATTAATCTGGCCCACATCTCCAGCACCAGCGAAGCTGAGGGCTGGAGAGATGAAAGGAACAGGTACCATGGGACTGAAGCTGTTTATTGTTACTGTGACACCACCCAGGACTCAGGAGGGACTAATTCAGTCTCACACCGAAATATGGCAGGAATGAACCCAAAGACTTTGAAAGCTGTCTCAGTATGAAGTCCTGGAGTTTGAAAGCTGATGTAGCTGACAAGTGAGGGACAGATTTCAGCTCTATTCATTAGCTTTTAAGATAAAATATGGGACAGGAAATGGCATGGACAATGCTTTTGAGAAAGAAGTACGGAAGTCTCATCCAGTTGCTTTGGCTCAAAATTAATTCAGACAGTTGACAGACATTGGGTCAGATGCTGAAGTGTTCAACACCTACTCATCTGTTTTCCAAACGGCTCCTATCAGCTCCCTCAGAGAACAGTCAAGACCAGCAGGTGTGGAGCACTCTGGTTCCTGACAGAGAAAGCAAGGCAAGCCAGGCTGGCAGCAATACTCAAGTTTATGAAGGGCTCTGAAATGTCTTCTGGACAAAGACATTTACCTTATTTGAAGCCAAATGACCTTTGAGAAGCATTGTCCAGAGCAGGGCCAGGAAACAGGTAATTCTCCTACCCCTCTCAGGAGAGCTGTGGGACTGCTGTGGTGGGGGAGACTTCCACTAAATGTTTTGATAAAGAAGAATTACCTCCTGCATCTGGAAAGAAACAACACCTTCCCATACAGTGTCATCTAAACAGGGAACAACCACATAGGAACCATCTATAGTGGAAGAGACATACTCTTCTAGTAAGCCCTATGCATCAGCATGGCTTGGAGAAGCAATCTTGCCATAACCTCATGAAGAGCAGACACAAGCAGGGAGGACAAACTGGAGCTACAAACCCATTGACAGGCAAGCACTGTGCCTGGATCTAAACTCCCTGGTGCTCTGACTGATTGGGACTGGTGTTTCAGTTTGGTCCACTACATATAAACACTAAACTCAGCTGAGAAGTCTGGTCCTGCAGCCAAAATGCTGTGGGAAAGCCTACTGTGAGCCCAGTGTGAGTAGTAGAGTTACTACAGCCTAGAGCTGGAAGTGTGCAGTGTCCAGGGTACACTGTGTAGAAACCTCTGGGCTCTTGCCCTTTTCACTTCATGGCCACCCAGAGCACAGTAGTTCTCTTATTGTAATCTCTCAGATTTTATGGGTCCTTGTCAGCATTTCTATGAGACACCAAAGGACATCCCTGCTGCCAGGAGGAACCCTTGTCTCCCCACTTATTGCAAGGTGAACTTACAAGCTATGTTAGCTCCGAGACAAAATCATTAGTTACCTGCTCTAAACATAGTAAATGTGCTTCTGCTTGCCCTCCCCTAGCAGGCCTCCCCACAACTCCTGCTGACAGCTATGGAAACATTCCCATGGATTACCACAGATGCAGGAGGAGGGCCTTATATAGTGAGACTTCTTTGCCTCCCCTTTGCCCTAAGCCCTTCACAGAAGTACTTTATTGTTTTATGACAGTGCAGTTAACACTTGACATAAATTGCTAAGCACAGCTAACAATGTCAATACTGTGTAAATACCTACAGTAGAGACCTGTATTTTATTATGCATTTGCCCTTTTACCTGTTATCACCCAGGGTTAACTCTGTGCTAGATGCACTTGTATTTCACAAGGAATCTGCCAATTTTATACACTCCTACAGCTCCTGTCTTTAAATACTGAGAGCTCAGCTCTGGTTCTTTGATAAACTGCAGCTTTCATTGGAGCCAGCAGATCTTGGATCTGCTTAAAGGATTGGACATGCTGTCTGTTAAATCCGAAACAAGTGTCCTTCAGAAGTCCAGAGTCCAAGCCAGAACAGGACATTTTGCAATATGTACACAACAAAGTATCCATCAGTGTCACAAGCCATTGTGTGACAATGTCCAATGACAGGATGGTGCTGGCATTTGTCTTCCACCCTAGCCTTGCTTTTGCAGGCATTTGTACCCCTGCTCTCAGAAATCATTGTAGGGGAGGTACAAACTGAGGGAGAGACATAATCATGGAATAAGCTGAGTTACAAGAGACCCGCAAGAACTGGGGAGTTCAACTCCTGGCCCTGCACAGCACCATCCCCAGGAGTCACATCCTGTGCCTGAGAGCATTGCCCAAACACTTCCTTCAGGCTTGGTTCTGAGACCACTTCCCTGGGGAGCCTGTTCCAGTGCCCAGCCACCCTCTGGGTGAAGAACTTCTCTGATACCCAACCTAACCCTCCCCTGACCCAACTTCAGGCCATTCCCTCTGGTCCTGTCACTGGTCACCAGAAAGAAGAGATCAGTGCCTGCCCCTCCACTTCCCCTCACAGGGAAATTGTGACTGCAGTGAGGTCTCCCCTCAGTGTCCTCTCCTCCAGGCTGAACAGACCAAGTGACCACAGCTGCTCCTCCTCCTCCTCCTCAGCTTCTCCTCAAGGCTCTTCACCATCTTTGTTGCCCACCTCTTGGATACTCTCTAATAGTCTAATGTCTTACTTATACTGTGGTTCCCAAACCTGCACACTCCTTGTGTTTCATTACTTTGGTGCTGCACTTCAGGTATTTGCCAGCAGTGTCAGTCAGAAATGAGATTAATTTATAAACTTAAATGCTAGGAAAGCACTTTGGACTGAACTGCTCCATGCATGCTGATTACATCTATTACTTTCTTACACTGATTCAGTAATTTGCACTTTCTTATTTTTAAAGAGTATCTAAATTTACTAATAGTTTCTTCTTACTTACCTCTAAATGCATCATATTGTACCTACATGAAAAACACCTGAGAATTTTCAAGTCAATGGAAGTTCAGCCCCTTAACACAAGCTCTTCTCTGACTTGTCTCGCTTTCCAGATGAGCCTTACAACTCAATTTTTAATACCTAAATGAATGCTAATGCCTTGAACTAAATTATAGAAGATTGAAAGTCTTACTATAAACAATGGACTGACTTTTTTAAAGCATGTTTACAGCTTCAGTGTCAAGTTTTATATTTGTCTATGCTTAAAATGGATGGAATTTACTCCTGCTAGCCTTGGAGTCTTTGTCTGGTTTTAACTGTAACACTTGATTATCTGAGATGCTTTTCACCACCTTCTCAGAGTGGTAATACTCAGACTGCTAGATGGGACCACTATTTTGGAGAGCATTTAGTTAAACAAGAACTCATTTACCAAGACAGTCCAGAGCTATGTGCACACACCCCCAGAACATTTTCATTTGCCCTCAGTGTGCTTTCACTGAAAAGGTATGGTAGCACACCAAATGTCCCCCTCAGTCCCTACGGAGAGAAGGTTGCTAGCTCCATTCTTTCAGAAAACCAGCTGACTTCACGTATTAACCCAAATATTATTAATTTTGGTCTGACAGCTAGAAGGGTGGCTTTTTTAAAATTAATTATCCTGACTTTAAAAGAAGAGCTAGAGCTTGGATCGGCATGCTCTTCCCAGGGCTCCACACACCCCGAGGTCTCTGGTCTGTGTGGATGCTTTTTCAAACCATCTCTTAGAGGGTGAAGTGAGGAGAGGAGGTGGCAGTGAAAGGGGAAGGAGATGTCATAGCAGAATTTGCTCACCTTGTAAGGCAAATAAGGAGGAAGAGAAGGTCTGGCACATGGTTTCCTTGTGCAGCTTGTGTGATCCTGGTCAAACATTAACTCATTTCTTGTAGTTGATTTCATCACAGGGATGAAGTCCAAAGATTCCTGCAGAAGAGAGGATGGACACTCCTGATGGACTTCTGGTCTTTCTGAGGAGGGGCAGGAAGATAGTGGAGGAGGGGATATATCCCTCTCTTTGAAAGCTTCCAGAGCACAGGGCTGGATGTGGAATGCTCTGGGGAGTCTCAGGCAGGGGGTGTGGGCCCATGAGCTCCACCACAGCTCTGTGCTGCGATCTTTAGTCATCAAATCCAGATTCAAGGAGCTGCAGAAGCTCCTTAGCTGGTGCACTAGAAGAATAAACCAAGAACAAGAATCTAGCCTGCATCCATAGGTGTGAGCATCCTTATAACATGGGCAAAATCCCGCCCTTCCAGCCCCTCAGTGGTACCTTCAGTCCACCCGGGAGATGCCTCCCTTACTCAGAATTCAAGGCCCTGACCTTGGACCCTCCTGGCAGAGGTCAATGTGGCAGCCACACAGTAAGCAGCTGTCTCCTACAAGCCTCCCAGGAGCTCTGTATCCAAGGGTGCCTCAAAACCACAGTAAGCTCCCCTGGGAGCTTGTGGCAGGGGTCAGCATCATTAAAAATCTAGGAATTTGTGGCTTTCCAAAAACACAAGATTTAACTGGGACTCCAAACCCCCACAGCCTAATGGCTGACATCAACAGTACTTCCAGAGGCCCTACTGGCTGAGATCTGGTAACAGTAACTATCATATTTTCTTAATTCAGAAGACTTTAACCAGAAGAGAAGCATTTTTAAGAAAACCATTAGTCTTTCAAAGCTTGCCCTACCCATGGTACAGTACTCACCAGAAGGCAAATTAAAAAGGACGAGTAACAATTTTTTAGTGTTTATTGAGAATTGCCTTTATACAGGAGGGACTGGTGCTCTGATGCAGTCACAAGTGAACCCAAATAAACCCTGCTCAAGTGTCAACAAGCAATTCAACTCGATGGATTTAAATTATAACGTCATTACACATCAATAATAAATTAAGACTATTGCCCAGTAGTTGCAGACAACTAAAAAAAAAATCATTGTCAAATGTAAAAAAAACCAAACCAACAAGGGAAACACAAGAACAATGAAACACATGTAACAATGTTGCAAATAAGTTAACAGAGTTGCACACACACATAACAGTATTCCAAAAACTCAGGGTGCACTGCCAGCAATGCTAAAATTCACTGTAAGTGGTGCAGGTGAGCGGGTGCTCTGGCAGGAAAGAAATCCCAGGCTTCCAGGGACCACATCAGCCACTGGGTTTTGTAGCTCACACCTGGCTTTTCCTGGCTTTTAATTGCCTTGACTGAACTCAGGTTGATTTGGAAGCTGCCCTTATCACTTAATACCTATGAAACAGACATTTTGCTTGTGAATTTACTTTTGATTACCTCAAGTATAGCAGGGACTCATATAAGGTAACTTGGTATCACAGGTATTAATTAAAAATCAGCCTGAAAGCACAGCTTAGTTTAAGCAAAATCAACTTGATAGACAAGTGCACAAGCAAACCTGAAAAGATCTTTTTTCCACCAAAACAATGCTGTGTGTTCAAGGATTTATAATGGTTTAACATGTGGATTAGATAGGAATAAATAAATAAATAAAAAGAGCCACCAACACTTGTGCACAAAGTCTAATACACTTCAGTCCTAGACAGCTGATAGCTCTCCAGACCTAGATATCTCTGACACTGACCACAAGTGGCATCTTTGCAATTTGGATTAATGGCCACCCTAAGAAATTTGGGTGAAATTGGCATTTTAAGATATGACTCAAGCCATCATGGCCACACCAGGGTTTTCAAGTAAAGAAGGACTTTGCACATTATTATCCAGGCTGTCTCCTCACTGTACTGCTAAAATGCAGTAACAGAACCGCCACTGACAAATGGGATTCCTGCTACCGGTGTCAAATGTGGACTTATAAAATCACAGTTAGTAAGGACAAGTGCCCCAGGCTGACACATGCCACGTACTTAAGTAAATAATCCTAAAATTTCAAGGGGTCAACCCTCTCTCTAAGGTAAGGCTGACTAAACCCACACTGGGTCAGCCTTCAGGGAGCCAGGCTGCATTATAATCGAGCTTTGAGGAAACACCTTCATTCCCACAGCACTGGACCCAGCTGTGCAAGTGAGCAGGGAGCTCTGTATGGGACTCCCTGGCCATGTTGTGTGGACTGACCAGGGGTTCCAGGAGGAGCAAAACTTCATGTGACCTGACCCAGTTTGAATTCTCTGTAGTTGACATTATTATATAAGCACGGCTTCTGAAGGTCTTGCACAACTGCATCTCAGTCTAAGCAGCCCAGCTAGTCTCAAAAATACACATAGTAAGAACCAATACCATCTCCACACTATCCTCTCTCATAATGCCCTCACAAAGCATAGGCAGTAAACAAATGTTATGGTTACCATTTCTAGCAAGATGGAAACTGTCATGAGCAAGGGTTTTAAGCTCCAATGCCAAACACATTGCATCATGGCAGAGCATTTCTAAAAAAATTATTCACTTCTCAAAGTTTAAGGCACCAAAATGAGCAAAAGTGAGGAGTTCCCACACAGCTTGGTGTCTTCAGAGCTGGTATATAAACCTGTAGAGCTCACTTCATGAGGGCAGAACAAGCAAACTAATTTACTCAGCTGCTCCTGCAAAAGAGCAGGCACAACCACATGAGAGTTTCAGTTTAAGTCTGCAAGTTAATAAAACAGCAGATGCAATCAGGAAATCCAAAACAGGAAGAGAGACACTAATATACAGTACTGTAAGGCACTCCTACTGGGAAGGGAAAATTGGAAGGCAAATTACGAAGGAGAGAATGATTGGACTCAACTGGTTCAAAAGCAACACAATGAGCTATGAAGGTCCAAGCCTGGCTATAGGCTCAGTACTGTGAGTAAGGACATGGGAAGAGACAGAGGAGAGAGAGGGGAGACTGGCTGGCAACTGAGCAGCAGAAAAATAAATTAGAAGATTATGATGATTATTCAATTGATTTCTTCTATAAATATCACCAGTCAGCTGCAATCCAGGCAGTGACCTTTGGGGAGCCTAGGAAACTCGGTGGCTTCTGTTGCTATAGGGAAAAAGCAAAATTCAACTGGGCAGCTTCCCCATTTCATTGTAAACAGATATCCTCTGCTCCTTTTAAAAATCTTTCAAGACATTATCATCAATCTATTATAATATACACACTATCCTAATAATAAGAGAAGCCTTGACAAGAAGAGCTCTAGAGATACCGGGATGATTTACTCCTAAAAGGGCCATCAGAGCCTGTGCAGCACTGTGAAAAACTTAATTTCCTCTCAAAAAAGTATACTTCCCTCACACCTGCTAATTCCTATTGATCCCAGCAGTGAGCTCATATTGTTATGTGCCAGCCAGGATATTTTGTCACACCACAAATCCATCATTTTCTACCACGTAAAACAGACAAAAAACAAGAAATGCAATAGGAGGATTCCTACACAAGAAATACAAATTTCTCTTTTTATAGATTGATAATACAAAAAGAGCTGCAGTTTGCATCCCCTAGGTAGGCCCATCTTTGCCTTGATGGAAAGGTAGATGGTTAGGGTAAAGAGAAAAAGAGACTTGAATAAGCGTCTTGGATAGTGTCTTAGATTAAAATAATACCAGACTATCCTGTAAGTACCTGTAGAGAGTGAGGCTATGGTCCACTGCAGTTCAGCATCCTATTTTTACACTGATAACAAGCTCTGTACAAAGCAAAAGCAGTAACTGGATTACAGATCAATTCCTTCTTAGTCAGCTATGAAAGCATCTTCTCTTTGAAGAAGACAAAAAGCATATTTTATTCTTGATTCACAATGAAATGGCATTGTTCAAATTTATTTCATGCGTGGGCAGGACAAGAGAGAAGTACTAACACGTAATTTCACCTGGGATGGGGGGAGGGTGAGGGCAGAGCTGTACAATCTGCAAAGCCCCCAGGAACTTCACCAGCTGATGCTCATCCAGAAGTCTGCAGAGCAGAGCCACATGCAGGCTGTGGGCTGCAGAATGGCCAGAGAGTAGCAGTGGGGACCAGCACAGAGTGCTGTTAATCCAGCAGAGACAGCCATGCAAGGTTACAGCACTGTCTGAAACCCAAACCACCTGCAGAACCCCCGGCTGAGGCTCCTGCAAGAAAGTTGAGTGAGGGCAGGATTAAGCCTTTCATTATGCTTACAAAAATTGGTGACAGAATGCTTTATCTTACCCATTTATAAGGAATAACTGTTTTTTGGATAGGAGCTAGGCATCCCTGAGAGGACATCATCTTCCACATTACAGCCTGCTCCTAGAGCTACTGTGAAGCTGCATCACTTTTCCAAAGTAGAAATGAATGTCTATTCATTTTAGGAACTAGCTGGTTTACAACACCACTGGATTTTAAAGCAAATAACATGATCTGTATTGTACAGTATCCTTTTACATAAAGCTCCGGGCACTGACAGACTATCATAACATGCTCTTGCTCTATGTCATTGGTAATGGCAGTGGTTTCAGACCCATGACTAATTTCAGCAGTTTTGCCAACATCATACTCTGTTATCCTTTAAACCTCTGTTAGCAAAGAAACTGTTCTGTAATATCTGTAGAAACCCAGAGCAAGTCCACTGCTGTCTCTGCTGTTACTCCAGAATTCAACTCCAATATCTAACCACCCACATAACTGGTACCTTGGAGACAGGACATCTGTCAAAGTAACTAACATTTTGCAATGGCTGAACCTTGATTCCTTGACTCCGTACAGCTTTTGACAGTGCACTCAAGGAGCCTTTTCTAAACTGAGCCAGACATGAACCAGCACTGTGAGGTATCATAAGTACCAGAGCATGATGATAAGAGAAACACCACCATTTTTTCTTTAATGACCTAACATTATGTCTACAGATAATTCAAAATAGTACCTGCCAGATGCTGACAGTTCAGAGCTACTGGCTTTGCCACAGGAGTAATTGTAGTGACACAAGCTGAAAAACATGGGAGCGCTCTGTTTATTCAGCCAGTACCAGTGCAGTTCCTGTTTGCCTGACTAATTTCACAATACTTCCCCAGTGTTTGCATTTGCGAACACACAGGGAATTCTTTGCATGGGAATGGATTTGCAAGGAACATTATACCTTTAAGGGTGATAGCCAAAAGCAATTCATTCCACATGAGGAACAGTGAGCTGAGACAGAGACACCATTGTGTATGGGAAGTATTAATTTTAGTGACAAAGGTGCATGATTCACCAGGTTTATTAAGTATGGGAATCCCTACAGCACTTTGCCAAGAACATGGAAAATCCCTCACTTCCTTCTAAAGAATCCCAATGGAAGAAGGATTTTTGGAAAAGAAAGGCACTGGTTGTCTAATGTCTACAGATATAAACATGCTTCTATATATATTGTAGTTGCACTCAAATTTAAGAAAGCTACTTTTTCTTTGACTGGAGGCTGGAAAAGGTAACCACTTATATTCCAGTACAATGCAACTCATTGTAGCATTTTACCTTTTAATGTAAGCATGATGTACCCTGCTCTTTTACTTAAAATACTTCAGCAATTAGTGAGATGCTTCAACAATCAAAACTGCTTTCTGCCTTGAATACAACAGTCTGTAGATTACATAGGAAGCAAAAATCAGTATTCCGTATTTTCACAAACCTGTATGAGAAGAGAGAAAAATACACATGCAATTTGCATTATTCTCCTGAAACCATATTTGCTTTCTGTATACAGATGTGTGTGTGTATGTGTATATATATATATACGAATGCTTTCATAGGTATGTAATACACATTTCACTGCAGGGTGTGGAAAAGAGCCAGGAATGTGAAATGTGGGGAAGACAATCTAACTGCTCATTGGAGGTGAATGAATTAAACATACTGCTAGTAATGACACACACCTCCCCTGTTGCATTCATCATGTACTTCCCTTTACAAAATAATTCACTGTGTTTAATACTTCCCTGTGTTCCAGGTGCATGGAGCAGAATCATACCTGGAGGAACTTCACTGTCCACCACTGAAGTCATTACAGAACCATAAATGCCTTGGAGCTCAGAAAGAATGCAGGACACAAGTTGTATATGTAAACAGCAAACTAGTGTTTCACAATTTTGGAGGTATTTGCTAACTAAAATGGGCAAGACCACTTTCCTGACTATCAGTTTAACAATTTCAGATTAGAAAAACATTTGAAGTAAACTTCATGAAATAAAAAGAAAACCGTTATGAACACTTAAAATGCCCTAAAGTTTCAAACTGGAAGGAGAACCAACATTATGTTACTACAGACAAGGACATAGCCTCCCATAAATCAAGAGTAACCAGCACAAATCTCAAAGGACTTCAGTGACAGAGCTTAACTGATATTCCCAGCCTGAACCAAAAGAGTAGCAAGTCCCATGCTTATCTCAATATGGAGTAGTTCACTGGGGTGGTTATAAATATATAAACATAACTGAAGGAATTATTCTGCATCTTACGTTTGTAAGTACCCCAAATAAGGTTTAATGGGAGATCCTTTTCTTTCCTTGGTAAGGAGATCCTTTTAAAATGTAAATGCACTGATCCTTTGAGATAGTTCTCTGAAAACATGAGGAAATGGAACCACATGTTCATATCAGGAGGAGACAGTGGATTTAAAATAATTCCTGCTCTATTGTGTTCTGTGAAATACCTCACCAGAACCCCTGCCAAGGCTACTAATAAATAAATAATACACATAAATAAGCAGATGATTCATCAATTCTAAATGAACAACACAAAAAATAATGCAGTCATGGCAGCAAATATTTTCTGCCTTGAGATAAAGTCTTCTCCAGAGGTGGGAAAGTAATTTGGGTACTTAATTAGCTAGACCTAAAGTATTTCTCGTAAACCACATTTTGTATGAGAGCTAATGTCTGGACTCCAATGCAGTTTAGCCATTGGCATTTCAAAGCCAACAAGGCTTTATGGCCACTTTGGCAGCTCTTATTCACAGATGAAGAAGGTCAGATAATATTTTTCAAAAAAATTTCTGCCTGTCTAAGCCAAGAATTTGCTTGAGCTGGCAGCTGGGAGAGGGATTCTCTTCAGGCTGGGCACTGCCTTAAGGAACTCATGTGTTCTGATATGACAATTCAAACATGTTGCAAGACTCTTCGAAGTTCTCGTCCATATTCAGTTGCCTCCAGAAGGATTTCTGCTTCTTCTGCAATTCTTTACGCACACACCTGGGGCATGGTACAGCCTTCACTTTGCACTCAGAGTGGAAGACAGCACCACAGCTTTCACACCTGCAAACACAAATTAGTGTCAAAATTGAATCATAAAATAGGACCAGAGCATGCAACAGGCTTCACGTGGGCTGTGGGCAGTATGTGTTCCTTGACACCATTCTGGGAGCTCAAAGAGCATTATGCATCATTAGAGTAGCACTGGAAAAGAAACTGGTATGGCCACAACTCTGCTGGTGCAAAGCGACTGAGGAGCATTAAAATAAATTGACTTGCATTCATTTTGCAGTTGCTGAATATCTGTCCCAGCACTTCTGCTTCAGAGACAAGTTTTTAGAAGGATTAATACATATCTTTTTAGTAACTAGTATTCAAGTATATCGCTGAAAAGACATCAACTTTGTTTTATGAAAGACAAGTCTTGCATTGTTTGTAAATGAGGAGTGACGATGTTATTTTCCAATAAAGTATATTTCAGCATTTGCAGAAACAGATTCTGTGAATTTCAACAGCCATAATATGACATATTTCTCATTGAAGCTGTTCTGGAAAGAGTAAAGAACAGTCCACTTCAACAGCAGAAGTCATCATTTCAAAAGTAAAATGAAACAGAGGTGATATTGTCTGCCCTGTCGCCTGTGGAAGACTAGACTAGATGAACACAATTGATCTATGCTGATCAATTGATCAACACATTGCTCTGAGCTATGATTCCGGCATTCAAAGCTGTGTTGTTCTGTTCTCAAATGCAACATTAAGACTTCAAACTAATCAACTGCTCAAACAAGATGACTGGTTTACTTTTGGGGCATTGTGAGGCAATGAACTTAATGTCACAGCAGATCAAGCCCCAGCTGCAGACAGATGCTGAGCAATGAAACATTTGGTGATCGTGAGTGAGCTACAACTGAACAGTTGGGCATTCTCAGCCTTTCAGTGCAAATAACTATCTGTAGTGATAAGTTGTCACTACAGCTTTGTAAAGGAAAAAGTAAAAGGAGGTAAAAAGTCTTAGATTTCAGTTGGATAATCAAATAATAAAAGCAACAAAACATGAAATACAAACAATGGGTGTTGGTCACCCTTGGTGATTCTGTAGGACATCTTGAAATGCCTTGCACTTTTTTTTTCCTTTCATGCAGGTATTGTAGTCAAATGACTATAAAAGAATTCAAGTGCCCATTGTTGTAACTTTAGTGGGGTTTTTTGTTGGTTTGCTTTGAACCTCTTTTTCATAGAAAAAAGGTTCTTGTCTTCAAGACTGTGAAGGAAATTGAAAACATGAAGAAAGTAACCCCTAAAAAGTGAGAAGCCATAAGGCATGTGGTCTGACAATACTGAGAGAAGTCCATAAGCTAACACAACCTGTTAGCTATATTGGCTGCATCTCACCTGTAACTTTTAGAAAAACTGTTCCTGCACTTGAAATTTGCACTATGAAGTTGAAGGCTGCACTTGAAGTTTCATGCATGGGTTCAAATATGGCCTAAATTTGAATAATTGCAGAGCTTTGAGAAGGTTGTGTAGAGATTTAAGGAGGCACATTTCTAACTAGCATAAACTGATAAAACTCAAATATGAGTAAGAAAAGGCAGATGAACAAGACTAAGTATAAAGCAGTATGTATCTACTGGCTTCCATGCTCTCTTGAAGTAAAACTTGACTGTTGGATTGCTCAGCCCAGCTACAGTCTAAATCTGGTTTTGAATCAAGAAACTGGCTCATGCAGAGATATTTACAATTTCTGTGCTCACAGACTGTGTTATTGCCCTTATCCACTGAAGCACATGCACACATGCTTAGGACTCATATCCCACTGATCTCTTTGGGATTACTGATCTGCCTTCCATTAAGTGTGTTTACGTGCTTTGCTGGGTTGGGATCTCCACAAACAGACATGCTAATGGGCAAAGAGACAGAAGAAGGCAGTGTCTTTAAAACTTGACACCACTCTGAACTGACACTAATGGTGATTTTATCAAGTTAATTCTGCCTTGTTAGTCAGCAGTTTACAGTGCCCTGGAAGTTGCTAGAGGGTAATGATTGATGAGTGTAATTTTGTGCTCTCAGTCGTGACTCCCTATGCTAGCCCTGCTAGCCCAATATTTCTCTACAGCATGCATGGAAATGACAAAATCTATCAGAAATTGCTACTGAAATGGATTGAGCAGGATGAGAGAGAAGCCAGCACACCTGTTCTCTCAAGTCAAAGGCAATCAGCGGAGCACACACAGACTTATGGTGTTCAAATTAATATGAATTCATTTTTCAGAAATAAGGTCAGTGGAAAAGATTAACAAATCTTTTTTCCCATCACTCAGAATCAAAACAGAGAGAAAATCTGTCTGAACTGTTATTCATTAGAGCTGGTGCAGTAGCTGAATCTCTGCCCAGGACCCCACAGTGTCAGGCACTAAGCAGAGGCAGAGCAAACAGCCAGCCCTGATCTCACAGTCACTGCATGGGCACCCACTGCTGCCATCGTTGCTCCATTCTGGTGCCCCCACCCCTGACTGCTGCTCTGAAGATCTATTTTCTGCCTTCTCTGGTCAATGTTGAGACCAGCCAAGGGGTGCAGATGACAACAAAGCAGCAGCAGCCTGAAGGAAGGGTGCTCTGAGTTGGAGAACAAAGCTGCCTCTAGCTCTGCACAGGAACAAGAGAGGACACCAATATCAGCCTTCACTGCATGCTTGTGTCCCCCTCACTGACAAAGAAAGTCACCAGGGCAGGGGGGCAATGCTGATCTTGCTCTGCCTTCGTGCAACTGGCAAGTTACTCCTTTTAAAGTGATGGAGCTACGCTACACCAAGCTACCTACACAGCTTTGCTTTTCCTCACATCAAATACAGTCGGTCTGAACTGGCCCTGGATGCCGACTGGTTGAGTATTTCTAACCTCACTGTGAGAGATTCTCCAGTGAAACTGAAAACTCCACCAACATTATCTTCCTTTTTAGAATATTACAAGCAGATTGCTTCCTAGTTAATCCTGAGATCTGATTTTATCTCCACATGTGAATTTCATAGGGTTTTTTGTTGTTTTCAAGCCTCAGTATATCAAAATGATTTTATTTCTCTGGAGAAATAAAATATATTTTGTAGCCTTTAAGAGGCTCACTTAATAGTTCACTACACTTACTTATCTTTCCCTTAACCCTTGTCGTTGTCATAGGTAATTCACAGTTCAGGTGCTATTTCTGAATCCTGACTTATTCTTTGTCTGCAGGCCAAAAAGTCCCTACATCCTTTGTGAGAATGCTATTCACCACTGATAATAAGCTGATGAGCCCATAGCCATTCAGGCCTTTCATGTTTCCTTCTTTAATGAATGATATTGTGACACTGCACATTAATAGCATCTTGCTATTTTTCAAACCGTATTTGAAGACTTAGTGAACATTGTATGTTGTTTTCATACAGACTTGCAGTCTTCTAAGAAGGCAGCTGAAATAGCTTCCTCTCTATTTTGGTGTTTTCTCTTTTTTTTTTTTTTTTCCTCTTTCCTGACCTAACTCAATTTCTGTTGAGCCTTTGGGGGGTGTTTTATGTTTTAAGGATGTTTTACTTGTATGGAGTAAAAAACCCGCAGAGAATTATTCAATCCTCTAAATAATTTCTATTGCACTGGAAAGCTCTCCACAGCCAGACAGGCATTATAATGCTCTTATTATTATCATTACTAGTTACAAAAGAAAAGTCTTTCTATGTTAAAAGCATATAATCATTCACTGTATGCTGAGGAAATGCCAATGTTAGTATCTCCCATTAAGTCTGGGCATCTATAACGTATCAATATTTAGTAAATGGTAAATTCTGGCATGTTCTTTTCATGCTTCCCATCTGTTTTTCCCAGGATCATAGCTCAAGTAATTCTAGATCTTGCACAACCCATTGATTATGCTCATATTTCTCCTCCATACTGCACCACCATTAAGTGCCCCTGAGCAGAGTCAGGTGCCTGAAGTGGGAGGTAAAATACAAAGAGACCTCAAAGACCTTTCACCTTAAATGGACAAAATGAAGCAGAGATGATCAACAGGTGGCCCAGGATGTCATCTGAAAGACAGGGTTTTTGTCTTGTAGGAACCCTACTGGTTGACAGACTCACAAATGTGACTGGTACAAAAGTGGGATGAAGCTGCTGGAACCAACAGGGTTTATCAGGATACCTTCGGTGCCATGCACGTGGGTTGGCTGTACCAGATGTACCATTATTCCCACCTCATAACAGGAAGACAGAGGTGAACTGGCTTGCTCAAGGCCAGCCAGGGGTCCCTAGCAGAGCTGAGAAGGGCAAAGAGCTCCCCTGTTTCACTGAACTGCCATATTCACCCACCACCCTTTCTTTTTTAATTTTACCTTTTAGCTTCTCATTTAAAAAACTCACTTCCTTTGTGCCAGACCTTGCACACATTTGGTCAAGTGAATAATCCCTTGAAACAAATTTCAGCAAGGATTTGATTTAGGGCTGAACCCTACACTGAGTAAACTTCAGTTTCTTCTTTCTTGCCATGCAGAGTAAAAGCAGGATACAATGGAGTTACTTCTTATGTTTTCCTTAGATGATGCTAAACATTCCCCAAGCATCTAAAACACTAAACCACCTGTGACTTGCCTATTAAAAAACCCCACAGAGCAAACCACACTGGTTGAAGTAAGCCTTTCCTGGGGATTCCAGCATGATCACCATCCCACACTATGCACATGTGCCTGTCTGCAAGCATTTCTGAATTGCTCAGCTGTGAATATCACAGGCAGGCCCTTCAAACTCCGAGCCTTTAGCAGAACACAAAGAAAAGGAAAAACGACTAGCCTGTGTTCACTTACAACACAAAAAAAGCCCTAAAGGCAATCAATGCCTGACACACACGTGCAGCAATATTATTCCAGTTGCCTAGGAACCAATGCAAGTAGCCTGCCTAGTGAGGGATGCCCACACAGTAAACGAATGCAAGGAAGTTGGCACTAATATGACATTGACTGAACATTCTAGTTAAAATATAAGGCAAGTAAAATCAACCTCTAAAGCTAGTTAAGTTGCAAAAGACAACACTTGATGAAAAAGCTGGTATACTTTATTGTTTTCTGTTTACATATTCCAGATATTACTGTGCTACCCTGCACAAATGAAAACAAGACAATCTGGGCCAGAAGATTTTGATCAGTTTTGATAGATTCAGGTGAAATTAAATTACCAAGAGAACTTAACATCTACTTAGGTGCCTACATTTCTTCAAAGAAGTGCTGAGCAGATCACTTCAGAGCTCTTTGAACTAGCTATCAACATCCGATAAGCTAAGCTCCTTCAAAAATTAGGTACTAAACTGCTGGCACAACTCAGGTGAGCTGGGCCTGGGAAAAGGCTTTCTAGCATAAGACAAACCAATCAAACCAAGAGGGAAAATTATGTACTTTGAGAGATGCCTTTGACCTGTGCCAAGGCATTTCCTGCAAATGTTGTATACTACGATTTCAGTCTCCACCTAACATCTATCTTTAACATTCTCCCAAATGCTCAAAGCTGCATTTGTCCAGTGACACAGCATCCATAACAATGTAAGCTCTAACTTTGCAGAGACTTTGGCATGCACAGCCCCAGAGCCTTCAGTAAGACTTGTCACTATGTGCAAAGTACATTCACAGGTCTTATCAGGATGGTGGCCAAAGATTATGGAGGCATCCAAGCTGGTTGATATAGTCAAGCCTGTTCTGTGGCACATCTATTTTAAACTTGGGCCTTCTGGTTTGTATCTTAAAAGGTCTACATGTCTTAACTGATCAGCAGAACAAATTAACTTAGCGAAGTGAAAACAGTTTAGCCTTGATAAATGAATATGAACACAAAAGAGCAACTCTCCGTGGTTCATATACATCTACAGTCAGCACATAAAAGGAAAGGAATGAACTAAATTGTTCTTAACAGTCAAGTAACTTTACCAGCAAAACACAACAAATTTAATTGCCTGTGAAAGTAATCACTAGGATGATGACAGGCAAGACCAAAACTTTATTAACTTGGTAACATAAAATAATCTTAATCATAACCACGATTGCTAAATTGTCTGATGTGACAGAAAACATGTTTTAATGAATTCTATTCTCATTCCAAAGGTAATTTTCTCAGTATTCCTTAAGATTTTAAAATTGTTAAAAATTGGTTTAAGTTATAAAACAAATACAGCCACTACTATAGACAACAGTGCCACTACACAGATTTCACTTCTGTTGTTTGATTGTTGGTCTTTTTTTAATTTTAGGAGAAAGACACAAAACCTTTTCCCCACATTAGTGAAGAACAAGCAAAATCAGAGCAACTTGAAGGGAGGTGCCTGCTTGCTAATAGGCAAGGATAGCTCTAACAAGCTATTACTGCCAAGGATATTTAAAGCCATTGCACAACACATGTAAATATAAAATAAGTGATATAATATGATAATTTTATATGTTTACTCACTAAATTTAAGCCCAGGGCAATTATAGTCCAAGAAATAAAATAGGAGGTAGATGTGCAGTTTGTTTAGGTTGCCAGAACTCCCGCAAAAGCAGAGCTCTGAGAGTTTACATGAGCTGAAAATTTGGTCCATGAAATGTGCAATTAATTCAAGAGGCTTTAAATAGTTCTCATGATTTAAAGGCTTTCAAAAACAAGGTGAAATAGTGAAATTTTGAAGGAACCCTGATTAAATGTTATATAAATATGGGTAAGACAAAAGAGGGAAATAAGGGACAGAAGAATCAAACTGACTGGAAGAGGCATCAAAAAGATAGGACAATTTTCAAGAAATTGTTTAACTGCTGAATCACAGCTTTCATTAAGATCTGTTCAGAATGGCCTCCTCCCAAGAAAAGCCAGAGAAAGGATGTATCATTAGAAAGCTTATGACTTTGTGAGCCCACCCTTACATTCAAGGCAGCAAACTGTTGCACTGTATTGTTGAGCGGGATGTAAAGAGCCTGCCAAGCACAGCCCACAGACCCGCTAATTAAGTGAACTGATTGTGTTTGTTTTGGAACCGTTTGCCAACAAAGGAATGTGTCACACTGATTAGTGAGAGAAGGGTATGTAATATATGTGTATTCAAACCCTGGGGAGTGCATAACCCAGGTATTCACTCTGTTTGCCCAAGGACTGACAAAAATGACTCTCAAGCAAATAACCAGACCAAAGAGAAACTCCAGCCCTCAAGAGGGGCCCTCCTTTTCTCTCAGCTGTATCTATCTAAAGAATACCCATCCTTCATAAATTCCTGCTGAACTCTGTGCCAAAAACTGCTGAAAATATTTTGGAGAGAAACAATCTCTTCACCTCAAAGCTGACCTATGAGACCATGAGGATGGAAAGTTAACAGCCAACTGAGAATCGCCTTGGAATTGTAATGGCCACTCTGGCAGCTGTCACTCTTAAAGAGGAAGAAAGGTCAGGGAGGTTGCCAAAAACCAAATGCCAGCTCAACACATATATACATATATACATACACACACACAAAAAAGCAGGCTTCACTTTTCAAGCATGCAGCAAAGAGCTGAAGTCTGCAAAAGATGTCATGCACTCACTTTTGAATATTTCTAAATTAACAGCCCAGTTTGAGGGTAGAATTAATAGCTCAAGAGTGAACAAACATTCAAATGCAAAAAGAAAAACATGGTCTTCAGAGTTCAGCAGCTCTTTCCTCCTCGACTCACCAGCTTTTAGCTTTACAGGGTACCTGGCAGTCCAGTATTGTGTACAAAATATGAATACTATGCTATAGATAGCAATTCCAGAAAACCAGGATGGAGAAAAGGGAGTTGTAGCCAATTATCTCTGTACACTGTGGACTCAAGCTAGTACAACTAAATCACAAATCTGAGCTGTTTACTCAGAGCTCTGTATGACAGCTGACAAGGAGAGCTGAACACATCATCAGAATTTTCAGTATCATTGCAAGTCTTCACATGGATGTTTTAGGACTTGCCATTTCATTTTCCACAGGTTGCTCTGTACATCTGCCTATTTCTAACTAGCCTCCTCACCTTAAATTTGTCTTATTAGTGGTTGCTACACCTGCTTTAGAAACCTCTCTCATCTTCAAGAGATGGAAACAAACACAAAATCCCTCCAGTGGCCTTTCCTGCACTGCTTTGGAGCTGATGGAGCTGTACAGTAAAGTGTACAAGCTCCTCTGTTGCCATAACTTGCCTCCAGAGCAAAAATATGGAACTGAAATAATCTGGTTAGTTCCACATAGGTGCATGTGTGGTAATGAGATGAGAAAACTAACTAGGAAGGGAAGCAGAAAATGCTGGGGATAAAAACAAAGTTAAGTTATAAGAAATACAAAAGGAGTAAGCAGAATGATGAAATAAGGAAGAGAAATATCGGAGAACCTTTCATGCTTATTGTGTTTTAATTAAAACCATTAACAAAGACTGCTGTCTTTGGCATGACATCAACCATAACTTCACATTTGTTAAACATGAACACAACTCCTTTCTGGCTTCTAACTTGCATAAACACAGGAGCTAGAGCAGCTTCTGTTCGCTTGAACTGCTGACAAGTTCTATTCAATTCCAGAGGGTTTTGAACTCTGTAATTGCAAGGTATGTCTGATCTCAGCTGAAGGGCAGGGAAACAATATACACCCAATAATGTTTTTGTGACCAAAAATCCCCCAGACAAATCAATTTTTAACGTAAACTTGTATTCCCAAATGTTCCTTCACATTGTCATTAATCTTTTGGGAATATCTTCAATCACCTTTTATACAGTCTCAAGAGACATCTTATGTTTTATGCCATCCTAGTCTTTCTTTTTAACTCAGTCTACCTCACCATGCACTCTAGATGCATTCTTTCTTAAAAACTTTTATAGAACTCAGCCACACACCTTGATTAGCTTTTATCCACTGCCTTGTCAATACATTTTTTAGAATAAGACTCTGGAAAAACAATGTGCAAACAACCTTTGAAACTGAGATCAGACTGAAAATCCCTTAAGAGTAGTCCTTGGTTACTTGTAATTTAACATCTTTGTGCATGCAAGGAAACCAGATTCTTAACAAACCTTTTTAACAGGCTGGTCCTGATTGTTTCCAAAGGTGGGTCCTTGGTTTTTTTCCCCTTTCAAATTAACACTTTGGAGAACAAACTACAATGACTGTATTTGAAACAGCCCAAAAAAATACTTATCTGTGGAGGAATGCTGTGCTGTCAGATTTACTGTCTTTCTGTTAAGGGTGGAAAAAAATATATCTTCTTTATTCAAGGAGGAACACTTTCAAGACACTACAAGTTTCAAGACACTACTGAAAAAGAGTAGTAACACTGCTGTGTTGCCAAATCTGCTTTGGTTTCCTGCATTTTGCTTCTAGGTTTTCCATGTGACTCCTGTCCCTGATCTGGCATCCAGTACTCTACATGATCTGAAATAAAGTTTTATTGTTTAGTTCAGGACTCGCATACACTTATACTTACTTTGTTGCCACCTGAGAATAGCAATATCGTTAAAAAATATGAAATCTTGCATATACAGCAATAGAGGAATCAGCAGACAAAGAGCAGAGAACTAGCCATAACATTTCATGGGGAAGACACTTCAGAATGGATGGTTATTGTTTTATAATGGATGACCACTGTACATTATGGGCCCAGTGATACCAGAGAACAGAAAGATGTTTGTGATCACTCCAGAAAAGTAACTTGGCTTTTCAGGACACTTTGCAAACTCAGAAGAGCTTTGGATAAATCACACTGTGTGATGATACTGGGAGCTCTTCCCCTTTTGAACATCTATTCTGAGACTTACAGGGCTTTGGGAAGTAGAACTTCTCATTTGTTTCCACACTTGCTCATGGTGGCCTCCCTGGAGCAGTGATCTACCGTAGCTGCTCAGAAATGTGCATTAGTGGAATCCAGTCCCTAATTATTTAAATGAAAGGTCATGAGAGTCCTCAAGGCTTTAGCACTCAAATCAAATGTATGACTGACATTACCACATTGGAGTACCTGCTTGTAGAAATGTCCTCAAAGGGGTAAAGGATCTCTCCATTGTTGCAAATCTCACAGATGAAACCCTTTTGGCTACAAAGGCTGCAGCTGTACACATGAGAGGTGGCAAACTTGATCACCTTCCCCAAGAAAGGAGCCAGCTTTCCTTCAATAACCTGGAATAAGAAGGCAATATTGAATGAACCCCCCAGAAACAACCAGAATGCCCTAAGGCATTATTACTACAGAAATACATGCTGTTGGTTAAAACTATAGGAGGGTTACTTCCCAACAATTATATATCCATGAAGACACAAGTGATAATAGTAGTCAATGAAGCAGCAATGAATTGAACATGAAAACTAACTTAGTATCTCTAAGTCTCTACACAGCAATAACAAAATAGTAGTAGTTATTTTAAGTGCAACAATGCAGTCATACAATAAGGCACAAAGTAGTAAATAGGAAACGAGTTTAAGGCTTCCACATTATCTCTGACAGCTATGAATACTGCCTTACAATTTTCACTTCTTCTTACTTTTTATGCACATATCACAGTTTTGGTTTTGTTTCTTTACCTTCAAAGTACAAGTTTTTGCATGTATTTCGCGAACAGAGTCCTAGTTTTAGTCCTTTAGCAGGACTGTGTTTCCCACTGAAAACTATTCAAATATAATGTTCTGCTCTTTGCCGAAATGAATAACTTCTTAGGTAAAGTCTTGAAGAGTAATTTGTTGGGGCTTTTTTTCCCTTTAGTGTCCAGCTCTCAAATCAAGAAGCCCCAGAGAATCTTGCTAGACCATTAGAAGTGATTAGCACTCCTCACGTTGGTGTGGAAAAAATGACTATGCCATATACCTTAAGCTGCTAACCACGACACTCATCTAAATTTGTGACTTGGAGACAATGCCTCAATAAGGGGTGCTATTCAGGCAAAATACTTTCCATTCAGATCAAACTTCTAGAGACTTTAAGGAATTCTGCGGCTGTAGGGAATAATGAAGATGGAATAAGGCCCGAAGTGCATATTCTTCTCTCCTGGGCTTCCTGTGGTCTGAATGGCAGCTTGCCAGATTAGTGATAGAAATGTGTCATGGGATTTGATAGCAACCTCCTGCAGAAAGGAAAAAGAATGCAGTAATTGCTGACTGAAGATTTGCATGGGGCTATGCCCTGGAACCCAAGAATGGGGAGTTTTACACTTAAATGAGTGTCAGTCTCAGTTCCCTAAATATGGTAATACACCACTTGTAATTTGGGTTTAGTGTAAACAAATCTAGAGAAAGTAGAGATATCAAGGTAAAGAAGAACAACAGAGAGTCTGGAAGCAAATGCCAGGTAGTAAGGAAACAAATTTGTCTTCCAGGGCACTTTCTGCCCACAACCAAGAAAGCCACTACTAATAAGCACACCTAGAAAAGAAGGTGCATGGGGAGTGCTGGTGTTGATGGCACAGGCTGAAATGTGCCCCTTCTTTGCCTTCAGCTCCAGCTAACAACACCTGCAACAACAGGAAGCAGCAATGTTATTGCTACTACTGCAGATAGGACATCTGATCATGTCAGAGGAAAAATGACGTTCCTATTGCATCCTGGTATAGGAAGATCCCCTTCAACCACAACATAAACAACGCAGAGAAGCTGCTGCATGAAATACAAAAATGAAGCCATAGTTCAAGGCAGTGATACTGCTAACCTTCTAAACAGATGGTCAGAAGCTAATTTAGCTCCCCTAGGCTGGGGTTTGTTTTTCATTTTGAAGGAAGAAATATTTTGCACAGTTACAGAGTGGGTCTGAAAGCCAAACAAGGGGCTTTCAGGGAGCAGGGGAAAGACACGGAAGTTGACAATATTCAATAAACAGAAAGAAAGAAACAGTGAAGCCACCCAGCTAGTGAAAAAGCTACAGTCAGTCTCAAAAAAACCACTTAGGCACTAATAGATGAAATACACTTACAAAGATAATAAAGACCACAATGCATACAAATTTTCCAGAGAATGTTCATGCTATAGCAGTCAGGCCACAAATGCCCAGCTCAAAATGCCAGTCTAAAGACTACAAACAAACTCTAAACCTGAACTAATGTCACTGTCAGCAACAATGTAGAAGTTAAATCTCTGAATTGAATTAACATTTTTTATAATGTAATAAACACAATTATCATAATCTGCTGCCTTCCTATGCACTGGGGGTGAATTTAAAACTACAAGGAACAAAAGCTTTCCTGTGCTGAAGAGTTCACAACCTAAGCAAGACACACTGAGTGGGCAGCTGCCCTGAGGAGATGGTGTCATTTGTCCCTCTTTATTTATTTATTTGTACGGTTTGCTGTAGCACTGTAGTGGGTGGGCTTGTTACTCTGGCCACCGCAGACATACAAGGAAGATGATATCTTCAAAGAGCCATGCATGCCAATTTTGCAATGTGAATTACAGGCCATTTTACTGAATTATAGAAGGAAGACAAAAAGCAGCATCAAATCGACGTTATCACTGGTTTTAGCATCTGTAAATTTTGTGTTATTTTGTTTCATCAGAGAGCTCAAGGCTGTGCACAGGATGATTTTTCCTTGCAGCCTTCTCTCATTCTTGTTTATAGCCAGTAAGAATAAAATCGTCATCTCCATTTATGCTAGGCAAGCAGAAAAGATTTCTACTTGCTCTCCCATGTCTACTTGCTGTCTACTCACTGTTTTGTGGTAACAGTTTCGCAGTGAGTATTTTATGGCTTGGGAAAAGGAGCACAGAACATGTCATCAAAGGTTTTAAAACTTCTCCTGTGACTGCCAGAGGTCCAGAGTCTGTCAGTTTAGACATCCCAGAACCATAATGGAAGAGTCCCAGGATCTTCTCCCAGTTGTTGCTAGAATCTAATTTTGAGTTTCAAGGGAAAAACAAGTGATTAAAGAAGTGTGATAGTCAAATGTAATGCATTATCCAGGTACCATGGAAATTATGGGAGGAAAAGCAAGACCTCAAGAGGCTGTCTTGGCAGAGCCACTAATACTTATATCATCCTTTACAGCTGTATCTGTTCCTAAAGCCTTTCAGTGACGGAGACTTCACAGCCCCCATGCAGTCTAATCCAGCACACGTCCGTTCTCACTGCTGGAGTCACTCCCAAGCTTTGACCTGAACCTTTCCTAAGAACATTTCAGTTTACAAAATAAGTTTACAAAATAGAGAAACTGAAATCACACACTACAAGCTGCAGTAAAGTACATCATGTTTCAGAAATGTGGCAATTTAGCACAAAACTACGTTAAGAGTATGCCAAAGGAAGAGAAACCAAAATTTTCACCCTCTTTAACACAGGGCATGTCTCAGCACACACCTGGCAAAGGCTTAAAAATATATGTCTGTCTCTTAAAAAGAAAAAAGCATCAAGCTTAAATTAAAATTTTGCTGAGATCAGATTCTCTTCCACTGACAAAACACATAAAGAGCAAGGTCTGTTTCTAATCCAAACTCTTTGTAGAGCAAGCAGTTGTTCAACTGGTCAAAACTATGGGTGAAAGGTGATTAATGATGCCATCCCAGCCAGCAATTGACAGAGAGTACAATGCAGCTTTTTTTTCCTTAACTGGTCAAGAAGTCCATTCCAAAATCATTTTGGACACAGGGCCATGCTTATCACTGCTGTACCCAGAATACATTGGGGTACACTACTTGGTGACAACAAAAAAAAAACAAACAGTTGTGTCCAGAAGTCCAAAGCAAGCTATGTCTCTGAACAGCCCCAGTATTCAGATCAGAATCACTATTCATCTCTCTGGATCAGGAAAAACATTTCTCTAAGCTTCCACACGACAGAAAGCCATGGCTTTGCACACAGCAGCTCCTGTGTGTGTCATATTAAGAACTGTATAAAAATACACACCCACATGTACATACATAAAAGACAGGCCCTGCCCTCAAAGCACTTACAATTTAAACCAGCAAAGCAAACACTGCTTTTTACAGTAACTGCCACATATCTCCCACCTGAAATTTGACAAGCTATGTTTTGGAGGAGCCTCCCATACAGGTTCCCTGCCCACACTGCAAAGCATCCCTCTGGCCAGAGATTGGCTGCAGGGGCCAGGGCTGTTAAGAAGAGAGAAGAAACCAGGAAATCCAGCAAGAGCAGCTACCTGCCCCACTGCCCAGCTTCCTGCACATGGCTTGGGAAAGCTCAAGCTGTACTGAAGAGCAAGAGGGGAAGGCAGAGACTTGTTTGCAGCAATGGGAGAAACAGAAGGGGTACAAGTATCTGAACATGCGCTGAAATGGTGGTGGCATAATTATTTTAGATGATTTCTAAAACAGAGGCTTCACATACAAGTCAATGTATAATATGTGTGTGTGTGTGTGTATAATATACATACAATATATATTATATATGAATAAAGGTAAATCAAATTTTCTTCTTGGTATATCTTTGTGTTCAGTTGGGGAGCAGTATAATTCTGAAGAAACAATTGCTCAGAATAAGTGAGGTGAGGGGAAAACACAGGGACTGCCAAACACCAGCAGACAAGCCAGTGTTGGCAAAGGCTGTGAGAGTCTTGTGCAGTGGGAAGGCAGGACACATGCACTGGGTTATGTGTTTCCTGATGCACCAGGAAGACAGAAGATAAAAGGCAGCAGTGGCTATGGAACAAGTCCCTTTGAATACACATTTATATGATTATGAGGGCAATGTGTGATCAGTCAAAGTTAAACCATTTGTCAGGAGGGCTGCTCACCCTCAGAGGTTTCCTGATCCTTCTAGTCAAAGGCTGGAATTTACTCATTATTCCCTTGATCTATCAAGGTGATGTTTTCACAAATAAATGGGCAGCCATCTGTCCCCAGAGAACAAGAACTGCAAAGGCCATAGACCAGGGCACCCACCAAGCCAGAGAAACCCTCCACAGTGGCCCGCTGTGTACACAACAGGGCTCTTCTTCACAGGCAACTTTCAGAAGCAGCAGGTGTTTCCCAGGGGCCTGTGACCAGTGTCCCTGTGTCTGACCTTCACAATGCATTTGTGAGCCCACAGCAGTGCCCTGCACTGGAAGAGAGGCAGTCCCCTCATCTCTGACACACGCTGACTTCCAGCTCTGTCCTGACTCCATCCCTCCTCCCGGCTGCCTGGGCCAAGCACAGTGGTACCAGAGGCCCCACTGCCCAGACCCAGCTGTGCCTCTATGTAGCACAAGCCCCCATTACACACAGCAGAGAAGTCAAGTCATTTTGTCTTCCCTGCTCAGTCAATAAAAACTCCTTGTATGAGAACCTACTTACCAGCATGAAGGAGGGTTGCACAAACCAGTCCCATGGGAGAGCAATGTAGAGAACACGGTGTTGCAATATATGTTTTCATATTAAAAACCAAACTAGAAAAGTGGTCAAATGAACAGAGGCAGAATTTCTCAAGTCTGTTAAGAGTTTTAGCCCAGAGAGATGGCGACCCAAACTCATGACTTGTAGTAACTTTCTGTTTGGGAAACAGAGTTAAGACCAAAAACAAGACATAAATAAACCCTATTACAGAATTAGAGTTTGTTCCAGTTCCTGAGAGTTGTTCAAATTACAAAAGACATTAACAGAAGCCTCTGGCTGGGACTAACTGAAAAGCAATAAAATATTGATTAGACAAAGCAAGAATGGAAGATACCTCTTAACTCAGTCTGTATCATTTCCATAGAGATAATATCCCAATAACTTTATCAAGAACTAGGAGAGGTATGTAGAAACAGAAGGACAAATGAGTTAGCTGTAATTCACTAGGTACTTCAAGTAACACCTGCAATAGTCTTCCACCCACCTATTAGATCAGGGCCACAGAAATAACCAAACTTTGCATCATGGCCACATAAATCAGTATTGAAGTCTATCAGACATGATGAACTTTCTGGACAGGAAAGAAAAAACAGCACAGTTTTCAGACATTTCTGAGGGCAGTGAGTGTTTTATTTTGAGGGCAGGACTCCTGTCAGCAATGTTAGATAAGAAGCAAAAGGTACTGAGTAAGATCTCCATCCCTGCAGGAGTCTATGCTGTGAATTTGAGTGAGAGTCATCAAAACTCCTACCCTGTCTGTGCATTTTTACCAGCTTCTAAAAGTGCAGTAGATGTTTACATAGCATGGAGATCATAAATACTTTTGATCACGTACATTAGGACTGTCAGAACAGACAGTAAAAGGAATACAGCTTGCTGAGCTTTCAGATACACTGTTCTGCTCAATGTGAGGAGCTGCCAAGGTTAAGAAGTCTAGATTCTCAACGGTGAATGTCACTGTATATTACAACCACAAAAAGCGTTTCTGGATTAAAATAATTTTAAATTAAATTTGCTTCTCTGAGTAGTTCCTACCATATGATAATAAAAGTAAAATCTGACACAGTTTAAACAAAAAAATCCTTTACTAAGATCCAAGATAATGGAGACTCAACAGATGAAAGATATTTTAACAGAAGCTATCCAGAATCTAAGAGCAGGAAGATAAATCTACACACATCTTTGGACAGATATTCTGCCAGCTCTGGCACAAGGGGCAATCAACCAGGGGCATCATGTAACAGTGTGTCTGTAAACACTGTCACTTCACTGTGGCTAAGTGATCAGGGAATAAACACTGAAATGACAACTTGTGAAACTTCCCCAGTGCTCCAAGTCCTCAGATCAAGACCTGCAATTACCTCAGGTATCAGAAACACTGGAAGAAACTCTGGTTATTAGCCTCATAAAGGAGAACCTGCTGCTACTGCTCTGCACAAGAGCCTGGACACCAGAGTTAAGTATTCCAGGTAAAGTGGTAAAAATACTGTAAAACTCAGGTTCTGTATTCCTGCCACTGTGAGACAAGCTAAATTTGCCAAATGGCTTTGTGACCCCACCCTTGTAAATCAGCTTGTTAATCATTATCGTCATAGAGGCGATAAAGTTGTTTTATGAGCCAACACTAAAGCAGTAACATTAACTACTTTTGCAGGGGCTGGTGTGTTTCTCTGCAGATAACATTTATTAGAAGGCACTCTCTTTAAAGGCACAGGTTTGCTTCATAACCTTCTTTTGGAGCACTGAGCAATCTGTTCCTCTTACTCCTCCAGTCTGATCTACATGTCAGACACAAGTGATGCCTGGAGGGTATGGGTTAAGTGATATGAAATCCCTAAAACACCCTGAACTACAGGTTCAAATCTAAACTGGATTGTCCTGGCCTCTCCTCCTGACAGAACAAAATTTATGATTATTTCTCAAGGCCAGACGCACACTTGGCTCTATCGGAGAGACAGACATAGACAGAATTTGCCAGGAGGCACTGACGCAATGCAGAAGAGACATGAAAGGCCAAGAGGCACTTAGAAAACAGAAGGGGTGGTGGACATGAAACTCATTCATGATCCCAAATTATGTAAATTGAAGAGATTGAAAGTACTTTAATTCACGGGAATAATGTCACAGGCATGTCTGGCAGAAGGAAGCTACTGAAGGAGCAGTCAACAACTGTGCACCATCCTCTACAGAAAAGGCTTCTGCCCACATTGGTTGTTTTCTTTCAACCTCTCCAGAAACAACTAGTCTGAATCATGCCTTTTCCTAACAAATTCAGAGGTAACCTCCAGCTTTGCCTAGACTTTAAAGCACCACAGAGAATATGCTTTCTGGACTGAATGAAAGGGTAGATACAATAACTTTAACAGACAGTCTTCAATTCACCACTTGGATGCTCACTACCCTCCAAATTCCACCAGTGGAAGCTTTGTGGAGGACTACTAAACATTCAATAATCTTTCTTCACCTCCAGGACACATGAGAAATATGCTTTTAAAGGAACTACCAATGATACAAGAAAACATGTCTAGAAACACCTTTAGAAACATCCAGTTTGTTCCTCACCCTCTAGCACAACCAAAATGACTGACTTACTTGAAAACTTCTCACCAGAGAGATACCACAACAGTCCAGTGCTCAGAAAAACTGGAAAGTTATTCCTAATGCCTGCCTCAGTTCTCTTTTGCTGCAGTCAGCTATCTTTACTTTACACTCTACCTCCTATCCTTACATTGCAGCATCTATTTCAGAAACCATTTTCTGCCAAATTCTCTTGTCTGTCACAGGTAATTTTTGTCACAAGCCAGGACAAGCAAAAGTGGACTGCAGGTGCAGGAACAATACAATGATTGACTTTATCTATTTATTTACTGGAAAACAGTATTTTCTGCATTCATTAAACATGGAAGTTGGGCATTAAAGCTGAAAAGGTAAATGCAATCTCTGCCCCACAATGATTTCAGTGGGGTCAGGACTTCTGTGATAAAAACACAGACTTGGAAACAAGCGTGCTACAATATGCTTAGCTAAGGATAATGCAAGTTGCAGAGAAAATAAAGGAAAAACATTCCCTGGCTGGGAAGTTCCCAGTCATTTATATCTAGGGAAGAGACAATGCTCATGGACTGCTAATTTCCTTGAGGATTTTTTCTCTTCCGTTGGCCAGATTCTTAACACCACAAATTCTTGTTATGATTTCAATGCACAATTAATCTTCAGTTAGAGGAAAAGGAAATGGAAGAAGGAAGGAAGATCATGAGGTAAATGTTGCAGAGGGGCAGATATCAGATATGAGGCCCCATCTTTTGTGTAATATACCAGTCAGCTGGCTTTCCTTGCTCCATTTTGACTCCCAGTCATCTCTTTCAGACTGCCTGTCTTGTTTGTTTAAATTACAGGTGATTTAAGGGAAGAATGATCTCTTACTATTTGTGTGCATGCACATGAGAATCAGTCGCTGTGCACTGCTATGAAACAAATTAAAAAATAATTCAGCAGTAACTTTAGAAGAGCTCCATCTTCGGTTGCAACAGGCATGCTATGGGCCACAATCCCAGCTTCCAACAGCAAGAGTGATACCACCCCACCCTGTCCCTCCTCTTCCCTTTACACCCTCCACAGGTCCCTCACTGTCCCAAAAGCCTGTTCAGCCTGTGGTACAGGTGACAGCGGGGTGGGCAGGAACAGGCGAGGCCAGGGACTCTGTTCATCCACTGCTGACACCAGTGCACACTGTGCCGTGCTAACTCATCACCCACACAGGGCAGAGAGCAACCCAAAAGGAAACCTTGCAATAAACACTGCAAAGAACAAAAAAAAACCCAAAAAAACCCCACAAAACCAACTGCCAAATAAATCAAACTAAAGCCGAGCAAACTAAATGAGTGAGATTTGAAGAAGCAGAAACCAGAGGCCCCCTTTGACTTGTTTGCATCAGGCAGTCTGCACTGATGGCAGAGCCATTTGCTGTCCACAGTCCTTCTGGAGTAAACCCCCGAATATGTTTCACTTTAATATGGTATTAAACAAATTAGCCCCTAACTAAAACAGGCACTGGGAAGGGGAATAAATACAAGGTCAAGAGCAAACACTGCTAATCTCTGACAAGCACACACAGGCAGGGGGCAAGGTGAAGATGGAGTTTTACATTGGCTGGGGGAGAGGAAAAACAAACTGGTGACAGTTCAAGTCAATTTATAGCAGGAGACAGAGAGGATGACAAGGTTCCTCCAAGCCCTCCCCCACTCTTCTTCTTGAAAGGAAGAAATGCCAGAAATTTCAGCAGGTCTCTGGATGCAAGCTGACACAAGTGAAGAGGAGATGGAATTGTCTCAGTATAAACAACATGCCTGGAAATCACCTGTGCCAGCTCCCCTGCTAGCTCTGCAACAAGACTCACACTCACTGTGTTTCAATTGTCTTTCCTCCTTTCTCCTTCCCTCAAGGTTTCCAGGCAGCTACATGTCAATTTTGTCACACCCCAAGTTCTCCTGATCTTGTTGCAAGGATGAATTATAGGTTGTTTTAAGAAAAAGGTATTCAAGCAAAGGCTAAAGGTTCTTTTAATCAAACAAGGTTGAAAGAGTACCAGGGATTTGTCTGGTAGAAAACAGAATGCACTTTACTTAGCTTAAAAACATACGTGACTCTAAATACAGAAGCAAATATGCATTCAGGCAGAGAGTATATATCCTTTTTTTGTCTTTTTTTTTAAGGTTAAGCAGGCAATTGCATGCAGAGATATTAACTGACTCTACATGCCCACTGAGCAAGATGTTATTTCATGAGTGATAGCACAAAATTAGAAACTTTCCTGCCTTGCATAGGACTGGAACTGGGCATTTTAAGGAGAAGTCCTCTGAGGGATTTTAGAACAAGAAAGCAACATACCAAGAGAATGGCTATGGCTACTCTGAAAAAAGCCTCTGTGAGTATAAATTATATTTAAAAGAAAAATCTAAAAAAAAAATCTCTCATCCAAGCAGGTAGCCCTGAGACAGTATTTTATTTCTTGGGAAATCTGGATTCTCAGGATGTTAGCCCTGAAGGAACACCCAGCTGGCTCTTCAAAATCATCATTTTATGTGGAGCAGAGCAATGAGTTCAGAGCCCAATCTTTCACACTGCTAACCTGCATCTCCAGTACTGAGCTTTTCATTCTGCACAGCAGAAAATAACAGAAGAAATCTGTTTAGCACAAGGCAGTAGAAAAGAGGTAACTTATATTGCTGCTGCTACTTCTACAGGCTGAAAAAATTTAAAATACATCTGGAGCTCTCCACTCAAAAGCTCCTGTAAATCACTGGCACCACTACTGGGTCATTTTAAACAGTTTCATTCTAAAATGCCACACTTACCCCATGTGGCCTAGATTACATATTCACATGTAAAAGGACTACAAGTATTTAATAGACCCTGTTAAAAATTCTGGTTTCATACAGTGCTAGAACCAGTCCTACTATTAAAAATGTCTACTAACAATCTTGCTAGATCTCTGGACTTTGCCTGCAATAGCTAACTCAGAAGAACCTGTCTTCCTGACAGCCACCTACCAAAATGCTTCTAAGCAGCTCTTCACCCCCAAGCCTGGCTGGCTCTGCCATGCTCTCTGACCATGAGCCACTCTGAATGACAGCAACTCCCTTCCCCAAAGAGCTGAGGTAAAAAGGAAACCAGTAAGACTATTGCCACTACCACTAATTGTAACCAGAGCTGTCAGCACTTTGGGGAATTACACACACACACCGGGAGTATCAGCTAACCTGAACCTTCCTGTTGTGTTGAAAGGCAGCTCAGTGCTGGCAAACTCCAGGGAGTGACAGAAATAAATGATGTGCCAGGTGCTTTAGGATGACCCTGCTTGAGCAGGGAGGTTGGACCAGATGACAAACTGTGGTGTTTCCAACCTCACTCGTTCTGTGATTCTGTGATAAAGGACACAGCCACAGGAAAGCAGATGAGCTGTTTAACTGCTGCTTTGCAATAGTATCTTTTGATATTTATGAAGATGTATATTGTATGTTTTTCTCATCCTAGGACTATTTTCATATTCCTCTACTAATATACTTTTGAACTATGGTTACTTTAGAACACTGTCAATCAGGCACAGGTCATAAAAGGATGTCATAAAGACAGCTACTAACATTATGCCATTGTGGCCCAAGATGCATCTTTACATAGTACATGTAGAGAACTATCTGGTATTATTACACTGGTAGTAACACACTGCAGGACTTGCATCTCTGTCCCTTGTTAAGTACAGTCAATTCCCACAGAGAACTGTGACAGATAAGTCTTCAGTCATCTCAGCATAGCCAAGCCTGCCCAAAACCTAATTCTCCTTCTCATTTTCCACCTCCTGCCCCTCAAGCAGAAAAAGGGCCTGCCTAAAATTAAAAGAATCTGCTGATACACCTATATGGGTAAACCTCTTTGGTAAATAGAAATTTAAGATGATACAGCTTATATCGAATCACTGAATGACACAAATGACACCAACAGACTTTCTCACTGATATAACTGAGTTATGATTTCTGAGGCTCAGCTACATACACTAAGAGCAGGAGGGTATTTGTCATGTACCTAGTTCAGTAATACTTCTAAAACTAGAGCAAGCCCAAAGTATGTTAGCCAAACCCCATTTTCTTCAATCAATACAGCCACGTGTAGAGGCTCTATGTGGGTGAGATGCTACATCCCATCCTTTTACTGCATGAATAAAAACGAACTGCTGGGCAGGGACACCACCACTGATGGGCTTGGAATTCTTCCGGCTGTATGTTACAAATCTATACTAAGTATCTACCAGCAATTGTATGAGGACTGAGTTACCGGAAAAGAAGTTTTACTTCTGAAAAAAACAGCAAGTAAAAGGCAAAAGATGTCCACATCTTGCATTCTTTGCTGTTGTTGGGACTGAAAAAACAACTTGTTTAATTCAACCTAAAGCTTTGCATATATAAAAATAGTAGAAAGAGCATCTCCAACCTCCCCCTTCACTGCTGTCTAGGAGGTGCAATGAAAGTACAGCATGGGTTAAAAACCTGGAGAAGTGAAGGAGACCTAATGATTTCTTTGCTCTTCTAAGACTTTCTAATCCTAATCTAACAATATATTAGGCTCAAATTAGGTAGATCTTTTGTTTCATTGAAGTTCATTTTTATTCCCTATACTCTTGTTAGGGAGCTTTATATGCAAAAACGCTTGACCAGAAACATTAAGATTTCCCAGTGAGGACTGCTTCTATGAGACTAACAGTCCAGCATGCCCAAAATGCTCCCAGGAGCTGTAATCAGTGCTGTATGTAATCACTGTTACAAACGTCAGAGGAAGATGAAATCATTGATCTGTCAGTCAGCAGGGGAGATATCCTCCTAATCCCTTCAGTATAGTATGTCTAGTCTGAAATCTTATAATCCTTTTATTTTATGTACTGAAACTGTGGATATTCTCATTATGGATACTTAATCCTCTCAAAGATGATACATTTTGGCCTCAGTGACACTACTGTGGCATTAAACTCCTCATACTCACTGTGTTCTGCAAAGAGCATTTCCATTAAGGATTTTTATGTGTCCCTCATACTCATTGTATGATCTGTGCCATATCATTGTGAGAACAGGGCTCTCCTGTTCATCCTTTCTCTGCATTGTTATTCACATTATTTGTAGGTTCATCTACAGGTAGTCAGGAAAGTTGATCTGAAGTCAGTAATATTTTAATTAAATTTCAACAGGTTAGTTTATCTACAATGTTAAAATGGATAAATTATACTACATTAAATCCCTGTGTGGACATACACATTCAGAATGAAAATGGCCTTAATACAATTTATGTCACTTTGCTTCCAAAGCAAATGGAGACAAACCAAATGAAAACCACTTATATTTTGAGTAACAGTATTTACACAGTGATTCAGAGTAATTCAACTCATCTTTTTAAATTCCCATATTTTGTCATTTCATTATTTTTCCCTGAGTGTTCCTGTATAAACAAGTCTTCAAATTATCATCTTTTTAATCTCCCATTTTGCTCACAATTTCCATCCTTGACATCCAGTAATTTCTGCCCTTATGTGGATCCTTTTCATTTTACTCTATCTTTTAGAACTGGTATAACAAGGATGAAATAATTGCCAAGATTAAGAAAGTTTCTGCAGTAAAGAGCATCACAGAACCACAGAATGGGTAAGGCTGAAAGGGCCCATAGTGGATCAACTGGCCCAACCTCCCTGCTCAAGGAGGATTATCCCTGTGTGCATGTGGCACAGAACTGTGTCTAGCCAGTTCTTGAATATCTCCAGAAAGGAAAAACTCCACAACCTCTGGGCAACTGCTACCCACACATGGTCACTGCACAGTAAAGTTCTTCCTCATGTTCAGGTGGAACTTCCTGTGCATCACTGCAATCATCTTTGTACACTTATGTATCTTGCTATTTAACGTAAAAGAGAGGCAAGACATTGGTTAACTCTCTGAATTTGGAAATCACCACAATAGCCCCTTCTAGTCTTTTACTTCAAAAGCTCCCATTAACATGTTATGTAGAGTAAGCCGCAAGAATTACTTTTCATAAGAAATTCAAGACTCTTGTCTGAGCGAACTTTGGTCCAAATCAACATTTAACAGTGTAAAAATTGTCATTTTCAATAAAAGCAGCCCCATAATCACATCTGTAAAACCTGAATGGATAGTAAAACCAGCAAATTCAGGAGTGAATACTTGCTTCCTAACAAGCGGAGATCTCCCTCTTGAAAGCTTTAATTGACTGGAATAACCCTGGATAAACTGCCTAACAGAGATGCATAGGGCTATGGGTGATGCAGGACAGATAGGTTAGTTAAGACACGAGGTTGCAAAGACAAGCAAGTGTAGCCAATGAGACAGAACAGGCAAGCTGTAGTGGTGTTTGTGCCTGTTAAATCACACTTGATGTTTCTGCCTGCTCAATCTGAACACACCTAATCAGTTATCTCGTCTGCTGACACCTCCAATGACACCAGGGACATATACCTCCCAGGAATGCCCACAGATAGACTTCTGTAAACTTTAATGCAGTCCCTGGGGCCTTGGTCTGCAGCAAAACCTTCTGGTTACTCACATCTGCACTACAAGCATTTGTTAACGACCCAAGTACTAGCTAAAACCACTGCCTCACCAGGATTTGGGACATTTCCAAAATTAAGGCCATTTTGTTCCATTTTTTTTTTATTTTATTCTGCTTTAACCTCACAGTAAAGTCTTCCCCACCGGAGCCCTATCCAAATGGATCCAAGCAACAACCATCCCCAGACCACCAGATAGCCCAAGTATATACTCAGCTATATTCATAATATCTAGGCCCTGTTAAGCTCGGAAAGAGATTTATATTGGGTTTTACTTTAGAATAGTATAATAAGCTGCTTCATCTACTTGCAAACAGGCATTTCAACCTTTTTGCAACTAAGAACAGACCCTCAAACCCCATTTTTGAAACTCAGCTGCTTGGTAGGAAACAACCATGTTTTCTAGGACCTTTAAAAGGAACTTGGCCAGGAAACAAATCAAAATTGAGCTGGGACTAACCAGGGTAAAGGTTGCTTATATCTGCAGATTACCCCTCTCTGATTTTCTAATTCACTCACCATGTCTTATCTTTCCATTAATCTTTAATAAACCTTTTAGTTAATTCCCCAAACACATGCAATCTACATGACAGCAGGATACAGTGCAAAAGCAGTCCATGGATACGAGGAAATAGGCAGCAGAGGAATCAAAAGGAGGAAAAACTTTCAGGATTAAAACTATCCAAACTCCAGGTCAGTGGAAAATGATGAGCAACTGGGAGAAAGCAGCAGTAAGGGGCAAAACAGGCAGGAGGGAGGGGCTGTTAAGGGTATTAGTATTTATCTGACCATTGGATTCATTCTCTCAATGGGGCCCTCCTCTCTTTTCCACTATGGATCCACTTTGACAAAAACAGGCAATCCAATTTCAAACTTGGAGTCTCTTACATGTGGAAAACCCTCTCCATGCTGACAACAAGGCTATAGCTAGATTAAAAGGTAAATGTAATATAACCCACCCCAGCAGAAATGGTAATCAAATTATATTGCCTCTAAATATGATAAGTTTGGGACTGGGGCCCTCAGGGGAAGAGAAGGTGTCTTGCAAACAAAAACACAAAGAAACATGTTAAAGGAAAGTGGTAAATCAATGCATGAATTATGACTTCTACCCTCCTTCTCTCCCCCAGGGTGCTTGATAAGCTGCTGATTGCTTCTAAAATATCTACTACCAATGTTAGGAACTGATTAAGCAGCTTACAAAGCACTGGGGGCTAACAGACAGACCCACCAGGGAGACTGCAGCTCTGGAGTTAAGTAGCTCGCTCTTTCATGGCTTGATTATTAAAGATGAGATAGCAGAACATGCTGAAAAGATGTGGAAACAGTTTCATACCTCAGGCAACTGGCCTTTTAATTTTACATATGGAATCATTTCTACCCTGTGATTTCACCAGCCAACAAAAAACACATTTCCTGTTGCTCTGTAGTCTCCAGCTCTGAGGGGCATCTGAACTACCTCAACTACATGTGTCAGCTGAACATCCCAAATTGACTACGCTACCCTTATCCTGCAAAAAAGGCACCACTAGAGAAGGGAAACATAGGTGAAAGAAGATTAAAATACTGTGTTTTACACACCACTGGCAACAGCATTAGTGTGAACACACAGGTGCCCAGGTCAGCCAGCACACCTCACCTCATTGATTCCTCCACTGTGCACCTGAGCATTGCAGCACACTCACCTTAGATTCCCCATCCTCCCTTTTCAGCTCTTTTTTGCAAATTCTTCTTGTTTCATCTGTTACATAATAAAATTCTGCTGTTCAGGTAAATGTACTTCAAGGTTCTTGCTTAGTTGAATGAGTATCAATGCAAAGACAAATTCTACTGGCACTTTACCTCTTCCATGGTCACATTTGTCATGGTAACACTGCATGGCTCAGCTCTGTGTAGCAGGCTGGCTGAGGGGTGGGAGGATGAGGGTTAGGTTCCCCCCCCACCCCCTCCTCGTGGCAATGCTCAGCAGACTTTGTAAATAATCATGTTGCACTAGGGACTTCACAAACTTCAAAATTCCTGAACAGCTACTCTTTCAAGCAAAGAAATAAATACTACTTGTCACCTGTAGACTGAGACTTTAATGAGAATTTATGGAGCAGATGAAAAATTTCTTGTAGCAAAGTTCTCTTTGCAGACTACAGTTTTCTTTCACAGTCTCTTTCCATCCCTATTTGAACCTTGATGCTCTAGGCTTTCATCCCTAATCAATGTCACTGTTAACCCATTCTTACACCAAACTATAAACCACAGACACAACTTGGAAGTAAAAGTATTTATGCTATGAATAGCTAGAAGGGAAATGTACAATTAGCTCTGAAGGTGAAAATAGGCACGACGTGTAACTCACCTGCTGAAGGTCTGCCAGAGAATAAAGATGGATTTGCTGAAGAAGATACTCTCTGGGAAAGATCCTGAAAAGAGAAAGATGGATATGTATCACACCTTTTTGACTGGGAAACTCAAAAGCTTCCTCTCCCCATCAAACAACAGCAGGACAGAGATGTTAGAGAGAAAGAAACTAGAATCATATCTCCCTCTAAGCACTAGCTATTTTTACAGCTTTCTGCATGGGCACAACAGTCCCATAATAAGAATAATTTCTGTGTCAGTGTCAGGTCATATACTGAGACATTTGCAGCCATTGAAAGCTCTTTCTGACCACAGACAATGTTTCTTTAAACAATTAATGCAGCAATAAAAACAAATAATGCAAATGACACATTAGAAGTATTTCTTATGGTCTGAGACAAGATTCTTGATCTGCTACAAAGCTGTAACACTTAAGTTTCAGATGTGATTTATGGTTTTGTGACCGAAATAACTGTATTGGGAAAAAGGCCATGCAGATACTATTCTTCCAACATAAAGCTGACTGATATCAATTCCCCCTTCCATGCAGAACTATATGTATTGGTATAGACTCTATAATGACTTACTTAAGAAAGGAGTATTTACCTTATATAAGCCAAAATTTCAGGCAAGACCATCGCTTATGTGCTGACAGACCTGATAAGTAAAGCTAAATTACAGGAAACTGAACAGAGAAGAGATGCCCTAGACTGATTGACAGTAAAATTAAAAATTTCATCACAGATGAAAAAAAGGACACTGGAACGTTAAGTGGCTATTAAATAAAAAAAGCTTATGAAAACCTGTGTACCTGCTATAAAAATGTCAGAAACAGAAAAAGTACATCCAACTTTGTGTGCAAAGATGGCACAGAGAAACCAACAATCTGACTGGCTTTGCTTTCCATCCACACAGAACAAATCCACTACCACACTCAGGTCTCCTGGGGAGATTAATCTTGCATATTATTCTTGCAAAAAAGCAACCAAGTATCTTAAGAAGTGGAACTATTTCCCACAATATGCTCTCTTTCGGAGTAGAAATTATAAACCCGGTTCCTAAATCTCAATCACATTGTTTTAAGGTAATATAGAAACAAAACTCTTTATATTATTAAATGCATGAACAAAGCTCTGGTAAAGACTGGTTTGTAATGGTAGAGCTGAATGGCAGTAAACACAGATGTTCAAAAATACCCCAAAGATAGCGAAAGGCCAATATGAATTTCCATTATATTTTGATATGAGACTATTGAGAAAGCACACAGTAGCTCAAAGTTTTAGAAGCTGCAACAACATAACCAGGTAAACCACAGATCAAGAAAACAAGACTACCAAGGCAATCTTTCCACAGAACATGGAAGAAATAATAAAAATACCTCTTATTTCCGATATTCCATTAGGTGTCTTAAAGAACAACCTTATACTGATAGTTTTCAAAGCTATATGTACTGAAGGGACTAGGACATCTCACTGCTGCTAAGGTGGACAGTACAAATAATTTGTAATTCCTTTTATCATCTTGAAAAAAACCTAAGATTCATTGGGGTAGGAGGAGAAGAGTTTTGCAAGCAAGGCACTGACAACTGCACACCACCGATCTTACGGCACTCTTCTGGAGCTGGACTGTGCCATTGCTCTCCTCACTTACCAAGAAAATCCACTCTACTCACCCAATTCTCAGCTGCAATCTCACTAGGGCATTGCCATTTCCCCCCTTCAGCTCTGATATATTCAGATATATTTCCCCCTTCAGCTCTCTATACTATTGCTCCTTTTTCAGGGGGCTGTATTGCAGTGGCTCTGCTGCATCATGACTTCATAATACATTTGGCACAATGTCAAAGACCACCAGAAAACAGTCAAAATCTAGACATCAGACAACATATGACACTGGAATTGGTCATTTGTGCATAGCAGACTTATTAAAAGACAAAGAGTGAACTCTGAACAGCATTTTGAAGCATTAGTATTTTTTCAGCTCAGATAGAATTTTTTTCATTAAAATTCACCCATCATTCACCCCGATCACACAGGCAGGCACTAAGCAGCTTTGCCAAAAAACATATTATTTGCTGATGCCCTTACAGCATTGCTAAGGAAAACAATTAGCTAATGAAACATTTCCTTTTTCAGGAAATAGCCTGAATAGCCCATAATGCAAAAACTGTAAATGACTAGTATTGATGACTGACATCACATTCCCCTGCCTACAAGGATGACATTTTATTTCCTTGTTTCCTGCAAGTTCTAACTCCTAGTAATAAGTGTGCAGGTGAAAAGCAAACTCATGATCAACTGAATTCCTTTATCTGACAAGTCTCAGCCAGCACATGCCCTGGTGACAAATCTTATCCCTGTACCTGTTCCCTTCTTTAAAACATGTTCATTTGCAGCAATAGCTCTGCAGAGCTGGTATCCAATGCACCTCCTCCCTTCCAAACCTATTTACAGGAAAAAAAACTAGGCACTGCCCTCCCAGTTTTATGCAAAACACACACACACACACGTATATATACATACATATACACACTCAGCACTCAAGTGATGGGAGTGATTATTTTCATTACTACAGAAACTGAGGAATAAAAAACCCCTCAGAAAGTAAGGCTGGTCCAGCTTCAGATTCACAGTCCTTCTATTGACTTGAAAAATTAAAACTGGTTCTCTGTGGTAGGCCACAGAGAAACAGCTGGGCAGCCAAAACTTGCAAATGCAACAGCATTTACAGAAGTCATGAAGCAACTGGGCCAGTCCCAGCGTAATTCCCAATAAATGCAGAGGTGCAAAACACTCCTTCAACATTTGCTCACACCACCAAAGGTGGAAACCATACAGCCCCATGGCTGTGAAACCCTGAAATTGCCTAGAAGGAGGCAGCTCAGCCCCACTCATATAAATAAAATGTTTTCACCATGCCTGTGGCAAGATGAGCAACTGCTTCAAAAACAGGTCTTGCTGCGCTGCATATCTGCAATTAAGTTCACCTCCAGAAAATTTCTGTTAGTTCCATTTGGAAAGAAAAACCCAAAGCTCACACCTGAATGTAAGTGACGAAGCCACCTCTCAGAAATGGGTCTGTTTGCCAGTTTTTGTCAGCCTCTGGTGGGTGGGGAACAAGAGTACAATGGGCACCAAAATACCAAACCCAAACACATTTTCAAAATAACTCATCATAAATGCAATCAAATCAGTTGGGGCATGAAATCCATACAGACCAAATACACCAGTGAGCAAGAGAATGTCTGACGGCCAGTTTCCGACAGCTTGCTTTGCCTGCACAGGTTCTCTGAGCCTAATGAAGTCATGCTTATATAAAGTCCTTTTCAGTAAGAGGCACACAGGAATAATTCAGTGCCTCTTGCTTCCCAACATGGATGCTTCCTCTTATGTAACTAATAGCAAAGTAGTATCTATGCTATCTCTGTCCCTCTGCCATTTGCAACTGAAACTGTTCAAAGGAAACCAAAGTCAGTAGAGAGCAGCAGGTAAGATGGGGCTCACACAAACACCACAACACAGCATTAGCATCCAAAGTACTGCAAGGCATCCAGATAAAACCTAAAATCACACTCATGTCCAAAAATCTCACAGAGACCCAGAGCAGGCTAAGATAATGATAATTAGGAACACTTCACTAGAAAATATGTATTTAGTTTCTCTGCACGAGGTTGCATCCGGAACTTTGAGCATGCTTGGATTAATACAAGGCTTTGATACAAAAAGACCAAAACATGCTTGAATTTTACTTTCCCCCTAATATAAAGGCTCTTTATAAACACCAAATGGGAAATCTCTGATTAGTCATTTGAAAGCAAAATAAAAGATGTCAGTTTTGTAAATCTTTTGATTGATGTGCTACAACTAACTAAATTTTTTTTTAAAAGTTGGTCAATTAAAAGCATTCAATAAACAGCAGCCTTTCAGTCAAATCTTAACACAGAAAAGAAACTGGAGTGAACTAGACAGAGGTCAAACGCAAGATGTTAAGACTCTTCACAATAAAAACTCAAACCTCTGCAGCTTCAGAATGTGACCTGTGACCCTTGAGAGGCAAATGGTATCAAGTGTACATCCCACTAAAAGCACCTCCTAAGCTTTCATGGGAGTTTGGAAACTCCCGAACCAGTTTCACCATTGATGAGTCACAGGACTGCTGTGCTGTAAACCCTGGCTACCAGTCAGGGTTTAGCCTGCAATGAACAAACCAAGTTCAATGCTGAGCAGCCTCTAGCTTTGCCAGTTACTGTGAACAATGAAATCCAAAGTCCTACTGGTTAAAGGTCTCTAAATTGCTTTATTGTTATATCCAAGATATAAACGTAATCAATGCAAGCAGAAAAGAAACACACCATCCAAGATTTTTAGTTGGATCAAAAAAGTGAGGATCCTCAGTTTATGATTATTATTCTTTTTTGCTTGATACTTTGTAATCTGAAGTATAGTATTCAGGCAAGACAGAAATTTCATCTGTTCCTTCTCAGATGATCTTATCAGGTAAGTATTTGCACAAACAAAGGTTATCTTTTAGTGTCCTCCTGCAAACAGAACCACTGATAAGAGTTTGCTTTTTGCATTTGGATAAAGTGTGTAGTCATGGTGCTTTTTTAGCACTAAGTAATTGCTCTGCATTTAAAGCCTGTTTATCACCAGCATAGGTAATTTTTCTTCACTGGGTTAAATACCCTGACAGCTCTGCTAAAGCTACAACCAATTAATCTGCCTATGCCTGACACTATAACCAAAGTACAAACCTGATAAGCAGGGAGAACTCTTCTTTTTACAGTGCAATCAAAAGAAATCAAGTTAGCTGGCAGGTGGGCACAACCAAGTCTCCTCTATACCAAAAAGACCCTTAAAACCTAGGATGTGAGGGGTGAAGGGAGGGGAAGCTGGCACCACGGTTTCATGTGCCAGCCAGGAGTGGCTCGTTTGACCAGGCTGAGAACTGTATGACTGAGCTGTGACTCACAGGGGACGCAGATGACCCGGTCCAGCACAGCACTGCATTCAGCCTCCTCTCCACCCCTCTGCAGGAAGCTGCTACACCCACAGCTGGCACAGCACCAGGGTACCAAGTCCGCTTCCTCGTCCAGCTCATACCTGGCACTGCAACGTACACCTTTGGAGCTACTGCACCACACTGCAAACTAAAGCAGCACAAGGCCAGCACATGCTAATTACTAATTATTACTCTTCCCATATTTCTTTGGCCCTGAACAAGAGGCAAGAGCTCTCTCTGGTCCTTTCCCTGCAGCCATACACCTGCACCAGCTGCAGCCACATGTGAAGCAGACGGGCAGGACCTGTGTGCACTCTGATCTCACTGAGAGCAGCTCCAATTTTTCAGAGTTATTATTCTGTAAGTACAGAGGGGTATCAGACAATTGCCAGTTATCTCAAATATACAAAGCAAGGTAAATAACATTTCTTGCTGGATTTTCTTTTGCAATTCATTTGAAATGGACACTGTCAATTCAAGGAAGAGAATGGCATCAGAGGTGAGGGGAAAAAGTAGGATTTTTTCCAGTGTTGATCATTCTCGCTTTCTTCAGGCTTTTGATTTTGTATTTCCTTGAAAATCTTAGCTCCTGGAAGTTTGCTGGGAGAGAAGAACCCAAATTTCCAGCCAACACAAGTTGTTCAGAAAAGCAGGGGCTTGCAAAAATTAGTGATTTTGAAGTCAAAAGGTAAAAATAAATGAATTAATTTAAACAAAACCAAAACACTACTTGTTCATTTAATTCTTGTGGTACTATGCCAGATTAATTCATTTTTTCTAATTCTATGAATTTATGCAAAAAAGCATTTGTGAATAATTTCACATTCATGAGGTACGAACACTTCTGGTTATGTTCTGGGAACAGCCACTCCCACATATCTTCAGCCCACACTAAGTGCTAGATTTATTAGCAAGCATGTCCAGGTAAGGTATTATTTCATGTTGTTATGAAATTCCCCACAAGCATCTCTATGTTGAAACAGTTACTCTTATCACCCATCAGCAATCTTGAACCAGTTTATAAACTTCCTACTAAAATGCAGTACCTCTCATCAACATCAACTCAACTTTGCGGTTCCTTGAGCAAGGTTACGGTAACATTGTGAAAGACAGGAATTACTACACATCTAACTCATGAATTAAGTACCACAGCTACTAAAAGCAGAACAGAGAACTAGAGACAGTTTCATTTTAAAATCAAAATAGTTTAGATCCACAGTTAACTTGGAATTAAGAATAAGAAAATGGTCTTTGCTTTTGTCAGGCACTCTTGAACCTCTGCACTTTGCTGCTGGAAGTTCTGATATAAAAACACAGGGATAAAAATGGCACAGGTCATATTTAACATGATGCCCACATCTAACAGGAACCTGTCTTTAGATCATTGTTTTTCTTGAAAGCAACCTGGTCTCAAAAGGTGAATGGAAATTACCATTGTGAAAGACATGTAATATTACTCATCTCTTTGACAAGGAGATACAGGTGTGCCCCCTGGACCATAAAATGCCAATGTGAACTGAAAGACTCACCTGACTTCTGGAAGATTTACCATGGAAAGCTCTGGCAGGTTCCTCAGCTGGATGCTTACCATGGTAGAACATAAGCTTGTGCTTCTGACCTTCCCTTAACATGAACAGACGGCAGCACTGCCTCCACCCTGGCTGCTCTGGCACACATCTCAATGCTTCAGCTGTTTGTTACCTCTAGTTGAAATGAAAGCACAAAATCCACCTTAACACCATCCCTTCAGTTTTAGCCAAACACTTTTTAAGATGCTAATTTGCAAAGATCCTGCATGTGTGGTTACTTCTTCCAAAAGAGAGATGAGTTGAAGAGGTGAAGATAGTCTGTTTGTATAAGCTCCATCAACAGGCAACTTTATTTCAGCTACTGCAATGACTGCAATGACTATAGGCATGCAGGATCTAAATAAAACAACAAACGACTTGTGCATACTTCTCTGCATTTATTTTCTCACCTTTCCTCACTTTGGGTTGTTGTTTGGTCTTAACACTGATTCCTCTCAGGTTATATAGATAGCTTCTTTGAATGAGTTTCTCTCCTACCCTCTTTCCAACCACCCATGCAACAAGTTTTCTTTTTCTGTTCACCTTGCCATTATCTCAGAGCCCTGAAACTACATCCTTCTGTTTCTTCCCTGCTCAGACTTTCTTTTTGCAGTTTACTGCTTTCAGAACCCGTATCTTTATTCTCCTGCTTTGGAATTTTCCACTCCCCAAATGGCCTAAACATTGGAAAGAAAATGAAGAGTCTCCTTTGACAGTCTGGAGATGACTTAATGACCTTCTGTTGTCTTTGGTCTGAAAGATGACATAGCCCCAGCTTCACATACATGAGGTATTTGGAGGTATAGTGATTGCATTAGATCAATCAGGATTCCTGCGATGTGTTTAGACAGGTTCTCCAATTGCCACACAAATATTTTGAGAGTAATCTACTCCTGTGTCAGAAGTGATATGTCTAAGGCCTCACTGTAGGAAGTGACAGGACTCTATTGTTCAGCATAACTGAATCTGGGCTTGTTTCACCTTGTGCTGACAGACCAGCAGGCTCAGCCAGGAGCACACGTCTGCAGCACCAGAGGTGCACCTTTAACCTCCTGCTGCTACACAGGAACACCAAGCTAGAGCCTGCTAAGTGATGTATCTAGCACTGGAGGTTTGATAGGGTAAAACTGATGTATTGCTGTTCTGGAGCTGACAGACAAATGATATCCAACAGAGATGAGTAACAAGAAACAAGTTTTTCCATATAGTTTCTCATCACCATTCAGATTTATTTACAGAACAAGGGCACTACAACAAGCACTAATGCATGGGGGAATGTGCTGCAAAACACTTACTTTGTATCACTGCCATCTGTCTAAAGTATCTGAGCTAGCAGCACCTGAACTGCAAGTTTAAATGTACAGCTGAGAGAACAGAGAGCCCAGAGGGCTCCCCAGATGGAGCTCCAAGGTTGGCCTAGGTTACCCTACCTGACAGTAGATATGCAGGCATCTGAACACTACCCCAAAAATCATTCTGACAGTTCCTGCACCTAAAGAATCTTCAGTCATGACAAGAACAAAGCAAATCCAGAACAGAACTTGCATCATTCAGCACAATTTCATAGAATATCCTCACTATTTAATGGACCCAGAGATTCTTTTCCTTCCCAGCCATCAATTTTATTGACTCCATCTTGGTTTGTCTAGGCCATTCAATCACCATCTGCAGGCAGTGGTGGGATCTGTACAGCTCCACTTGCACTAATTCTGTGTTGGCTCTAGGTTTCAGTCCTGTATGCCTCTGCCTGGACAGCATCCACATGAGCAAGGTAATAAAAACAAGCGAGAACTTGTTCAGTAAAGACATTTGAGGCAAATGATGTGTTGCAATACTGAGGTGACAGTTACAGCTAACCAGGCATAACAACACCCCTTGTAAAACAGGGAGCACAACAGACTGCGAATCTCTTCTGGCTAATATCAGAGGAACACTGCTGATATGTGCTGGTGGAGGGCCTTATTTCACCTCCCAGCCAAGCCCATGATCCTTATTTTTTTTCCCCCAGCAAATATAAAAGCATAGAATTCAGTGGAGCAATAGGTGAGAATAAATCACTATAATAGACACAGACCATTTTTACTGTGAGCCTTCTAGCTACATTAAGGAATTTTTCTGTCTTTTCCTGCCTTCCTTTTTTTCTTCCTTTCTTTCTACTTTGTCACTTGGGTATTCATTGTGGTTTCAGTCTTGAGTTCCCTGCTAGATGCCAGGTTTCAAAGTTCTCAAAGTACCTATCTAGGCACACCAAACATTATAAACAACATTTCCACATTTAAGCGAACTGGATCCTGAGCTAACCTGGTTTATAGCCATCTGGAATTCTTCAGAAAAAGTGACTTTAAGCATTGTAAACAGTTTTGTCTTCACAAAGGACACCAAGAGTTTCCAGCTTCATTGTCATCTTCATTTTGTGATCTGGGTTGAAGAGTGAGGTATGGATTTAAAGTAGATGATAATGCAAATAATATTAATAAAAGAAGCCTCAGAGTGATCTGCTTTTCCCTAATAAGGCAGGCTCTATCAGTGTCCCAGAGGCAGCAAGGTGCCAATACAATTAATCAGTCTGTTTTTAGTTCTCTGTAGACAGCAATATTAACAGTTTGTTTCAGTCTGTTTATATGGGTCTGACAGGTCTTCAAGATGCTGTGTTCACTCTCTTGTGATTAATAGCTGTTCACATACTAAGGTGAAGACCAAGCAGAAAAAGAATGTTTTTAGAGCAGGACAGATAACTCAATTCTCTCTCCATCTTTCACTTTTAATTAGGAAACAGTACTAAATTTAGGAATGCTGCCTTACCATAGTGTTTAAACTCCTCCTTTTCTTGCAACTTGCCCCTATGATGAGCCAAAGGAAAATTTAAATCACGTATTTTCTTTGTTTACTTTTCAGCTGTGCTCTATAAAGTCATCACACTGGTAGTGAACATCTTCACACTGGGATACTAGATGAAGGCAGTAAAGCCATTGGAAGCATTTTGAGCAAGGAATAAATCCTTACAGGAAAAGAACTTCGATGTTCTCATCTCTGCAAACCTCTTGGGGGACATCTGAGGGAACAACTGAGCACCAAAGTCACCTCAACAGAGACATTACAAACCAAGAAGGCACTGGACTCTAAGGTGTGTATTGTACATTCCTTCAGTGGCCTTTACACTTGTAGCATCTCCTATCGAACTGGAGATGTTCCTTAATACAAAACCAAACCCTTCTTGGGCTGGGGTCCTTCTCTCCATCACACAGCTTTAACTGGAGATGGTGTGAAGAAACTCTTAGATAAGAAAAAGGAGCATTAGGAGTATTGTTTCCCAGTTTCTCCTTCTACCCTTCTGGATGTTTCACTTTGACACAGGGATGTTTTCTCTCTCCTCTCTGCTCCAAGAAACGAGCATGCTCACATTTCTGTGCTAAATTTTGTCCATTCTCTCTTCTCTTTCCTTAGCAATTGTCATCTCTCTATTTTGAAGGCAGATTTTGGGTTGCTCCTCTTTTGTCCTGGTTTCTTCATTAAGTCAGTTTCCCGAGATTTCTTCTTATTTGAAACTCCTTCTCCCGGCTTTCCCTCATCCCTTATTTTACCTCTAGTCAATTGATTGCTATGCTAGGCCTCCTTTGAACTTTCTTCTTTTACTGTCTTACCCAAGTCTGTTGAGTTCCTTGCCTCCTTCTGTCTATTTTAATAAGATAATTACTTTTTTCAATACTACTCAGTAAGCATAATTTCCTTTCTGCTACTTTTTCTGAACAACCTTCCAAAATCTTATTTTCCTTTTAGTTTTATTGAAGAGGATGGCATAGAAAACCAGCTCTGCAAGAAAATACCATCCTCTGGAATAAAAGAAAACCATCCTAATTTTCTAAATGCTGTAAGCTGCCCTAGAAAATAATAGCAATTGAGTAGTAACACTCAAACACATAATAACCCACAATGCATGTGACACAAGAACTCAGCAATGCTCTCCATAAACCTATTGCTGTGTATTTCTCCTACTTGTTCTAGGTAGTTCATCGAAGCAATGATATAGGTCATGTACCAAACAGCAGAGCAGCTCTCCTTACCTGGCATAAAGACACTGGTGCAGCCTCCTCTCCCTTCCAAAGAATTCAGATCCCTAGAACACCATGCTCAAAATAGTCACTGAAGTCACCTGCTGCCTTGCCCTTTGGCATCTCACAGTTTCAAAGTAGTGGCTTTCCTACTTCCAGTCTTGTCTTAAAAACTGGGGTATACAAATGCTTACAGATGCATCAGGTCAGCTGCATATGCCCAGAGCCACTCACCTCACAGTATGGCATAGGCAGAGACATCTTCCCATCTCTTGGAGATCCACACCAAAAACTACTTGGCCTTTTTAAGATCACAACTGTGGCTTGACAGTTTTAAGAAAATAGTTCATTTTTAGCTTGTTAGAAAAATGCAGCAGCAGCTGAATGGACTATGGTACAGCACTTCTAAAATTAACTTCACTTTTTATAAAACTCCTGTTTTCACCACAGTAAACTCAACATGAAACACCTTTTGCTGTGCTGTGGCCACGTACTTGCCAATAAACAAAATATTCAGCACAGCCATGTCATGGATACTGGCTGAGCAAGTGACCAGCATAAATCATATGCTGGGTCACATGCCAAGGGACTACATCTGACCTCTGCCTTTGGATGAGGTCATATCACAGAGGAGAGCAGAAATGCTGGAAAGGGGGTTGATTCTGGACCCCCTCATGCTTTGTCACACTGTGAGGTGTTTCAAAGGTCCCAGCAGTGGCTGCCTCACTGTGATGCCATGGCAGGGAGCAGATCCGACTGAAAATACACACAGCCAGAAAGCCTGAGGAGGACTAAAAGGTGCTCATCACAATGTGTGATGCCCCGGAGCTAACAGCTGTCAAGAACAACTTAAGATATTCAGACCTCATAAAATAATTTTCTTCAGCAGAGGATAACCCAGCTTCCCAGAAAAGTCAGATGCACACACAACATTCTTCTAAATGGGCAATGCCTTCAGAACCAGAGTGTGAGAAAAATCAAAACAGGCAGCAGGAGATGCAACGCACTAAGGAAGCTCCATCCTCATGCTGTAGGTTGGCTGTGGTTCTTACCTTCTCCGCAGATCTTCAGCCACTGCTGCTCTGCAGCTGAACAAGTAGGCTCGCAGAGATTTTAGCTGCTGTCTCAGGCGGACAACAGTTGCCAGAGGTTCAACATGATTGTACAACATGGGATTTTCCTGCTGGATATCAATTAACGGCTCCTCATAAACATATTCCAGGAACTCTTTGGCTTGCTTTGATACCTAAAAAGAAAAGCAGTTTAGTTAGGCTTTTCTCCCAACTCTTTTTAAGCAGATCTCCCCCTCTGTGATCTCTCAGCTGTTCCATGCATCTGAAAACTTACTCTGTTACTAATTACAAATGAAGACAGAGTTGAGAGAGATCCAAATTTTCTCTGCTTATAGCCAAATCAAACTTCATCTAGCCCTTCAAAACTGAATGTATGAGATAGCTACTTACCCAAAGTACCATATTTGCAGTCACATATGCTTTTGCTGTGGATTAACACAGTTTACTAGATTTTTTTTAAATCCAAAATCTGAATGACCAGTTTCTTCCCTGTAAATATTTTTCTGTTTGTTCACTGCTTTCTTTATGGCAAAAAGCAAGTTGTTGTGCTTTTTAAAATACAGATAAATAAAGATGAATCTTATTGGTATTACTCCCAAAGTTCCATCTGCAAGAAGTTTTTAATTCATTTTTCATTACAGTGCTCTGTTTTATCTGAAAAAAGCTACTGTAATCTCAATAAATGAATGGGACTCATGTTGCAGTAGAAAAGATACTCCTGTTCCTTAAGTGAAAAGGCCAAATTCTCTCTCATTCCTGATTTCTGCATTTTATCACAGCTGGAAAAGAGAAGATGGGATTACATGAAATGAGCTGCAAATCACCTGAAACTCTGCTACAGAAATATTACTGGTTCCACAATTCAATTAATCCTCCAGGACCTTTAAGTCAATGTTTACACTGAGACAAGGGAGGGATGAGTTAGGCTAACAAAAGTAGAAAGGGCACACATGCCACAGCCTCTTGAGATTTAGGAAGCTTTTTCCCTTCTGGTGCTGTAGGAAAGAAAAATACACATCCTTATAAATAGCACCACTTCCAAAACCAGCATGAGTAACTAGCTACTGACAGGGGAAGCTAGCCCCAGATGTAACCTTTTCACAACATTTAATACAAATCTAAGAAATATGCCAAGACCAGCCTTCCTACCAATAACTACACAGAAAACAAGATGTGCAATTTTAAATACAGCAGACTGTAACTCCAGAGTTTTCCCAGGCCCTGAAGCTGTATTAAACATCCCACCTATTAACATTAAACACCCCACTAACTTAATTTTTCTTTTTTTTTAAATATCCTGCATGTACAAGGGACTGTGCCATCTGAGTGGAATCAGAGCTAACACTGCAACACAAGCACCTTGGATTTTGTAGAGCAAAATTTTATAAACTCCAAACTTGTCAAGTTTTTTAACACTAGCAATGTTGGTATTTTATTATGCTTATTGCAGTGCACTAAAAACTGCAGTTAAACAACCTGCTTTTACAATCATTACCCATCTTACTGCAATATCTCAGCAATCCCCTAGCAACTTCTGTATCTATAGTACTTATTAGTCCTCTTCCATCAATTAGCAAATTAAAGCACATATTCCATGATTCCCTATGAGGTGTGTGTGGCCACCATGAGGACCAGGTGCTCAGCACTATCTGTGTCTATCTCCTTGCTTTAAGCCTCTGTTGAAGTGATGGGCTCCTCATCCACCTGCCCTGCTGTCTTGGGAACTGGAAGGGTGGTTCCTGTCAGAATACTACACTCCCACCTGTGCACACCTGTGCCCTGTGTTGGGCATCTCTCCTGAGCCATTAAGAGCATAGAAACAAAGAGATGCCACAGCTGACGTGCCCTGAGTGACTCTGCCATATGCATGCATGATGATGACCAAGTATTACTGCACAGCACAGGTGCTGCATGGTCTGAACACAGCCTTTGAGGAGAGAGGAGCAAAGCAAACCTTTCCCTCTCCTTGCCAATACAATGCACTCATGGAGCGCTGGTTGCAGGAAAAGCAGCTTTGCCCAGCATCACTGGCTGACAGAGAGGTGTCAGTCCACTCTGCATGGCTGACACAAACACACAGTTCTTGTAAAACATTAACTCACACTGACAAACACAGCAACATTTCAAAAGGCTGAAACACAGTCTCAAAACAGGAAGGGTTGGGCAGTCACATTAATTCAATATTTTAGTACACATCCTAGCATATTCACAGTCTCCCAACTTTACTGGGCAGTAAAACAGTCCTATTAGATCAGCCAGAAGGAGTGAGAAGATGCAAAGTGCAGTAGGGTTTCAGCTTTAAATGCCATACAAGGATGGATGCTAACATTTCCAGACCTTTCTGTTCTAGAGTCAGCAAACTTACATTTCAAGATTCAGTTTAGGATAAGTCAGCTTCTCTTGAAACCTTCTGGGACTGGCAGTTCATTTCCTACTGTGTTTGGCATTTTGTGCAGGCTGAAAGCCACCTGAAACCAACTGCAATATTTGGTGGGCTTTGCATACAAACAGGGAAAACGCTTGGCCTAAGCAAAAGGAAGAAAGCATGTTCACAAAACTGCCTCTTTTCTATTGCCTTCATACAAATACATGAGAAATACAAATATGAAACCAGTAGGAGACATAGGGAAAAAAGCAAACCTTGGGGCTGAGCTGCAGCTTTGGTTCTGATAGAAGAAATGTGTCTAACTGCAGAATCCTTTCAAAGAGCTTCTATTGCAGCCAAGAGGATTTCTCTTTTCCTACCCATCTGCTACCAGATGTTATTTGCATTGCTGTTTTTCAGGATCCTGGGTATGGTAACAGACAGCTCTAGAGAGGTTAATTGTTTATGTTTTTCATGACCTGTCTTGCCAAAAGCAGACAAGAACCTCTCAATTTCCAAACTTAATTGATGCTACAGCTTATTTTACAGCTGCTGCTCAGATGTTGAACTCATGAAACATAAAAAGAGAAACATGCCCAGTTACACTATAACAGCTCATGTCCTACAGTACCTTTTGGTGCTTGCTTTACCAGAAACAGGACAGACCCCAGAAACCCCTGAGGAGGTGAGGAAGAGGTGAGCAGTGGAAAGGAGTGCCGGTTTGCAAAATCTTCATTCAATTTTGCTTCCAATTTGGTGGACTGACAGGCACATTTAAGTTTTAGCATCCTGGAGCCCTCTTTCTCAGTCCTGACCATCAAATGTGGGATGTGCATACTTCCTGCAGGACCTTCTTTGGGGTGTGCAGTCACAGCATGTGCTCCTCTGCAGAAGCTCCACTTCCAGGCCAGCTCTGTGCTACCTACAAGGAGCAGGGCAGTGTGCTTATCTTCACCTTCCCTCCCTGCCTTAGCTCCTGCTCTAATAGTTGGGGATGATGCTGTATTTTTCCTACCTGACGGGTTGTGTTCCTTTCTTAAATTCACCTCTCTGAGCACTTTCACACAAAAACAGGTAAAGCAGCTACACAGAATTTGCTTTTTCCAAGGCACCTCATACCATTCTATCTACAAAAAGTGCAAAACTAAATTTCTCACTATTACAGTGAGATGACAATAGACTAATTTTGCAGTGAATGCTTAAGCTTTAACCCTGTTTCTTTCTCTTTTCTCAGCTGCCTATACCTCAGAAAACAGACTAGAGCATAGTTTCTATGCTGCAGGTTTAGAAAAAAAAACCCAGTTAATTTTGGCAGTATTACTGACATCTTCATACAAGGTCTTTGCCCTACAATCCACTAGTCCCATATCAGATCTGCTTATACTACCATATGCTGGCAGGTTTAGTCCTTGGTAAAAGCATTCAAAAAAACAACTTTTAAATATTCCTAACTTCTAGGCATGGGAGGGCTTTTAGTCTCCACACCTTGGAGCTTTGCAACTTTGAAGAATCTTGCATTTCACAGAGCACGACTATCATTTTCCTGATGGCAGGCTGTGGCTACCTTTTAATAATCTCCCCATCTGAAAAATTTTCTTCAAGAGACCTGCTTTTCCTCTAATAGGGCATTTACTGGTTATTTTTTTCATTTTCAAATAGCACATAATAATAATATACGCAGACACAAAACATCAAACAGCCTCTCCACACAGTGGCTGCTAGGTCTGAAGTTCTGGCATGGTCTGGATTCTTTATGAGTTTGTTATTCTTTCAGCATATACTGCCTGAGACAGCAAAACAACACTGTCACTGTTACTGTATTTGTTGGTACAATGCTTTGAGGCAGGTAATCAGTGCCCCATCTAGCAACCAGCCACCGAGGCAGCAGCAAATAGCAGATTATAAAAGTTTTAGAAAAGCTCTTGTGTGGCAACTGAAAAACTGTAGAATTTTCTTGTTACATTGCTTTCATCTGTCTGGTTCAATCAAGTACAATGTCCTTCTAGTGTCCTCAGATGCTCATGCCAAGAGACAGGACATACTGGGCCTCACAAACATTGCATTTGGTAGGCCAGTTTCCTATAGGCATTCCCATAATTTCACATCCATTACCAATCCTTAGTCCCCGGTGGTCACGAAATGGGTACTCCTCAAGGGCCCAGTAACTGCAAGGATTAGAGCACAAAGAGAGTTTGCTGGGTGCTACCTCTCCCTGTCCCTTGAACAGCCAGATAAGCAACGATGAAAAAGATGGACCAAGAAGGAAGAGCATAGCTGCTCCTGTGGGGGAACACCTTAGATCTGGCCAAGGAAACTGTGATGAAAACATGTCTTGTTGAGAGAGCATGGCTCATTTTGTCAAGAGGGACAAAGAAGACAGTATTAGCAGTCAATGCCCACAACATTTGGGCTGTTGTGTTTCTGTCAGGAATTCCATTCCCTTGCTAGCACTCCAACCTGCAGGGAGATTACCTTGTATTTGGAAGTGTCCCAGTTGTGAACCAGCCGTGCAGGGATAAGGAAGTTGTCGTCCACATGGCAGGTGCTGCAGTAATACCATCCACTGTAGCTACACACCTTGGCTTTCCCATTGGACAAACCTATGGAGCGCTGACAGCCTAGAGAAAAGAGAGGGGCAAAAATCTGGGATTGTACACCAAGCCAGAGATACACATTCAGGATGAAGACAGAAAAGTATTCCTCTATTTGAGATCCTTTTAATATTTTATTTATTTTACCCAAGAGATTTTTCTCATACCATAAAAAATTGAAAAATAAATATCAGTATTCTTGGACAAGCACTGAAAAAGCACACGTTAACTTTGGTGTCTGTGACAGGGAGTTTGGAGAGCAGTCAAAAGATACTTAGCACTTCTCAAGAAACAATGGCAGAAGACTTGCTTGTGAGACACTGGGCATTTAAAAGCCATGGCCATCTGAAAACCATGGCCTGAAGCTTAGACAGGCTACATACTGTATGCTTGCTCCCATTTTCCCCACAAAAGAATGGGCCAGCATTGCCTGCCTGCAGGAGTGCAAGGCAGCTCCCACTGACAGCTAGAAGGGATGCTGACTTGGCAGGTAAGACTCAGCCACAGAATTAGTACAGCCAAGGCAAACCACAGTCAGATCATGAATAATAACTGAGCAGCAGTCACACTGAGAATGAGTAGTTCTTGACTAGCAGTAGTGACACAGCTCAGTTTCCAGCAGAGTTGTTTTTTTTCCTTACAATTGCATTACTCTGTGTCTTACAAGGTCTGAGGTCTGCTGGACACTTTATTCACAGCTAGATCCCTTGCCTCTTCCCATGCCCTCTTGTGTGGAGTCCCTGGGGTAAAACAATGTATTCAAAAGCTACTGCTTTAGTTGGAAAGAACTAATGCGAGATCTCCTTCACCTGACCACCTATTCTCACAAAACACATAAAAACTCAACATATATGACACTTCTGCCTTTCAATACTGACAAAAATGAGCCAAAAGGTTCATATAATATTAGACTGGATGACTGAAGACAGACAGCACAGTCACATTAAAAAATGTGCTCAGGAAGTGAGGCTAAAAATGTTTGAGCAAGATACATCAAGATGTCTGTGGCTGTTAACAGCACCTCTAGACACAGCATACATGACAATATTTCTGCTTTTCCTTCAAATGCCAGTGTCCCCATATGACATTTATAGGTTCAGCCACAGCACCAGAGCTCCACTCTGGTATGTGCTGCATGCTCAGATGGTCTCTGCTGCAGCTAGTTAGAAATACTGAGTAGCAGAATCCTTGTACATCATTTTTGCTGCAAAAGCATTCATTAAAGAGAGTTTTTTCAGGTAGAAGTCCACTGACCAATTGCTTTTGTCAATATAATTAATTACATTTAGTGTAATTATGTGACTTCTCCCCAGTATAAGTTACACTGATTTGAGGAAAGATTGCAGGTCAGCTACTCTAGGCATAAATTGAGCTCTTCCTTCCCCACATCAAATGATGTCACCATATCCCCCTCCGCTCTAATAAAAATCATTAGAATAACCTAACCAACACAATTAGCTCACTTCCTCCTCTTTCACACTCCAGAGCCATTTGGCCACTGATTCTCTGCAATACACACTACCAAGTGAATCAGTATGGGACATATCCTGTTTCCATCTCCCTCTTCCCCTGACCATTTTTTTGTTTTTTGAAGAAAGGACATGCAGTTTCTTGGTAAAAACAAACAGATAAACAGGTCAGTTGATAAAAGAGATAATTATGTTCATGTCTTCTCCTTTACTTCATAAGACCAGAGCATAAGTATTAATGAAGTTCTAGTGGTAAAGCTGTGTCTGAATGCAAATAGTCTCCTAACTCAATGTCATTTAAACCTTATAAACACTCCCACTAGCCAACACTTACTTGTCTGGAGATGAGGATGGGACAGGACATACTGATTTCACCTAACTAGCACCATGCATCCCCTGCCACTCCACTGGCTGCCACCTTGTCTTAATGCCCTAACTCCTGTCTGTTAGACCAAAGGTAAGAATAAGGTGAAATCCAATTCAAGCTTCCAAAATTCAACATTTGCAGTTGAGAATTTACCACTTTAAGACTTAATTTCCTGCAGCCTCCTAGAGCCAGAAACTCATTCAGTCCACAGAGAGAGGAGTCCTTGGGAGAGGGGTGACAAAGCGCAGAAATGCTGGGCGGCTTCTCTCATCTTCCCTATGTCCAGCCATAAGAACTGAAGTTCTCTGGGGTGAGGAGAGTCTCAGCAAGCAATCTTGGATACCCTTCATCTACTGGAAGGGCAGTTTTATGAAGAGGAGGAAGTGGAAGAAACTAGTACCCAAGCAGCATGCATTGCTTTCCTCCTTTCAACTCTTTCCTGAGCCCACATTTGTTTCTTTGTTTCTCTTTACACCTAGTGTTCTTCATTCCTCTTCATATCCTCAAGAAAATATGCTCTGCAAAGCTACATAACAGTTGTGTAGCTGGGGTTTGTTAGATGATAATGTGGTGCTGGCATCCACATTACATTTTCCCCTACTTTACAAGCTTTGCTGTTTGAAAATCACCATCTTTTCCATTCCTCTCTGTTGTGATTCATAATGATGGCTATTTCTACAACCCTTTCAAATCAAGTTATCAAAGCACTGATTTTCTTTGATGTTATGCAGTTCAAAGTGGTGTAGTGTGACAAACATATTTCTGTGGCATAGACCACTTATGCTACTTTGTTTTTTTTAAGGTGGGAAAAAATAGATCAAGAACGAGAAAGAAGAGGAAGAAGGAATAGCCATTGGCTTAATGACCTTGGAAATCCTGCACCTGGGTATTCAGGTATATCAGCCTGCCATGATGTTTACCAGAAGCATAGCTAGTACTGATCCCTGGCTTGAAACTCTTGAGCACCTCTCCCAGCAAGACAATCAGATGTAGCTGACCACCTCCAAGACTGACAACACAATTCAACAAAGTTTAGGGTTTGGGAAGGGACCATGTTTGCAGAGAAAATACTTAATTGCCTACATAACTAGAGAAAGCACCTTGCACAGGATGGGGAAAAAAAAGCAGCACAACTTTCACCAAACCTCTCTCACCTATTCCTAATGCTCACAGAGAAGATTATCTATATAACATCTGTACAAAGGTCTGGCAAACCTGGAGACTAATGCAAAGAGAATACCACAGTATTTGCTAGCACCTAAAATCATCCCTCCCTAAAGAATGTTATAGAGCAAGCTACAGAGGGAAAAAATGTAGCTGTAAGGTACACTGTTAGCAAAGAGAGGGAAGGAATCATCCCAAACCTTTCATCACAGAAAATACAATAAAACAACCTTGGAAT